>NC_058370.1:131147500-132347500 GCF_018350175.1 Felis catus
AGGTTTATCTCCCTACTTCCACATGGCCCTCTCCTTCTCCAGAGGCATTAGCTTGGTTCTTGCATCAGAGCTCTGCTAACGGGAAAAACCACGGCAGTCTATGAATTGAGTAATTCCCACATACTATTTTCTTCAATTTGATTTGATGTTTCTGAGGGCCTAAACTTCACAACTCTCCTGAGTTCTGTCAGGAGAACACAGAGTTGGCTGACTTCTAGAAACCCATATATAGTTTTTCCAGTAAAGTCTCCTGTGTCAATTCTAGCTACAATTTGTCAAATACTGAGGCCTTGGGTACCTTTCTTGGAGGCAATTGCAATTAAGAGAAATCACTTCTTATTAAACTTAGAAGGGTCTGTTCTTAGTTAAAGGCCATTATCTCTCATTCAAATTCCTTCTGGGAGTATTAAGCAGTTACGTGGAGTAGTTGTTTGCCATTAACCTTGAAATCGTGTGGATTATTTAACTCTTAATGAAATCATGCCGTATGGATACCCTTTTGATCTTTAAATGAATTAATTTGATCCGTTTTCAGCCCTTCCTCATCATTCTGAAAAACCTGGCAGAGAATCAGTACACATTACAGGTTCAGGTTCAGAAGAAATGAGAATTGCTCTCCAATTTTCCATGTTTCTCCCAGTTAGGTTGATTCTCTGGCCATTTTTCTATGTGGGCAAGAACTGTGAGTTTGTAGTGAATGTACCTCTCTTATTTGCTAAGGCACAGCTACCGTCCCCAGGAAGGATAATCTCATTACTGTGTCTTAGTAAACCAAAGTACATGGCCCATGGCTATCAGCATTCTTTTAAGCTATAGAAACAATATCTTAGTGAAAGTACCTCAGGCGAACCTGTATATACTCTCATCTTTGGACTTTACTGGTTGTTGGACCACGAGTTAATAAAAGCTATTTTCAAAGTTTGTTTGCTTGTTTGTTTGTTTATAAAGCTATTTTTCTTCCAGTTCACCCTTGCTTACACTTGCCTTTATCCTGGTTTGTTTCCATCTTTATGGTTTGTACCAAGAAGTGCGATCTTCGCAAAGATATGGTTTATGCATTAGAAACATTGTTGAAGATGAGTTTTATGTTAAATGACCCAACCTGGCCATTTCTAGCTGTATGTCTTTTGCAAGTTACTTATTCAATACAAATGCCTTTGGTTTTCTTACCTGCAAAGCAGAGATAAGAAGAATTTGGGGGTTTTAAAAACCTTTAAGTATTTTTACCTAATATAGACTACTAAATGAATATACCAAATATACTGAATACAATACACTAAGTTAGTCCTGACAAAGGAAACAAAAAAATAACATTCTTATCTCCATTTATATATATCTCCTAGAATATATAGGTCACTTGAAATCTTGCCCGGCAGGTGGTACTTACTCTTCACATTTATTTTTCTTATTAAAGAATGCGTGAATTACAGTAAGTACTCAATACCTGTTCATTAGCATCGCTATCACTCTTCTAACTAGAAAGAACAGTTGAAAGAGGTAGAAAAGAATAAAGACCAACTGGAAAGATAATTAGGGGAAACACCCCTCTGCTATCCAAGAAGTAAACAACTCTAGGCTCAAAATTGACAATGGAATTTTAGAAAATCCAGTGAAAACAGAATTAAACACAATAATGATCTAACTGCAGTTCAATTTTTAGCATAATGAAACAGAGAAAGTGAATAATTTGAATAAATTTTGCCCACGGTACTCTGTTCATTTTTAATGTGACTGTGTTTCAGGACAAAAAAATTGCCAAGAAATTTTCATCTTTGCTGTTTTATTATTCATGTGAATATTGATATTAACATCTGAAAGTATTTTTTAATGTTTATTTTTGAGAGACAGAGAGAGAGAGAGAGAAAACATGAGCGGGGGAGGGGCAGAGAGAGGGAGACAGAGGATTTGTAGTGGGCTCTGCGCTGACAGAAGCCAGCCTGATGCAGGGCTCAAACCCAGGAACCCTAAGATAATGACCTGAGCTGAGGTCAGATGCTGAATGGACTAAGCCACTCAGGAGCCACTGAAAGTATTTATTTCTATTACAGAAAAGAAAATAAGTAAGCATATTAACATCATTAGAATCCAAGGTTTTTACTGTTAAGAAAAATGAAAGAAAAAAGGCAAAAGAAAACACATTAAGAAAAATCTTGTGCTGTAAAATTTGATTTGGAAATATCAGTACGAACTCCGTATTGCCTCTGTAAGTATTTCCTAGCTTTTCTGCCAGAAAGAGCCCAGAATCAGTGATGCCACAGAAACACCTGAGTATATGTGACAACCACATCTTAGTTTCCAAATGCCAGGGACCCAGACTTCCCTAAGAAATGTCCGGGGCCAGAGCTAAGATGAGGAAAAGCCACAATACATCTGCAACATCATGTACCAAAAGGCAATAAAGCGCTCAGAGCCTAGGGGGCCACGCGTAAAAGACATAGGAGTGTGACGTGCATTTCAAAATATCGTAAAGGATGCTTCATCCTGTGTGCTTCTAATCACTTGTTATGTCACCCCAAACAAATGCAGCTACTCTGATAAGCATACAGCCACCTCGCCTAGGAAAGATACAAACAGGGTGAGTGTGAGAACATTCGAGGATAATGATGTAACCCTGAATGACTTAACCCGAATGATGTAAGTCAATGATGTAACTTTGAACACATGGAATGTGAGGCATATTGTAACTTCCAGGTCCCGTGCTAGCTAGCCTCCCCCATCCCTCCAACCACATTCACTGAGAAACCCTCATGCTCTGCTTCTTGTGACTTTCCAGGAAACATCAGCCTCTCAGCAGGCAGAGAACACCTCGTGATGGGCAAGGCAGAGAGCAAAGCACTGAAACATTAGGGGATTGGGGCCATAGATCTCTTTCTTACATTTTAATTTGCTCAGCCACTTAACTTTTTATGGAACTCATGTCTGAATTTGTAAATGCTTTAAAAAGTGGTTTGTGGGGTTTTTGCCCCCGCTTCGGTACTCTACAGCTCAAAGAACTAGATTTTATTGTCACTTCAGGAACCCTGAAATGGAAACTAAAATTGGAAAGTCAAGTGGAACACAAAAGCCATGTTTCAGAGGTTCTTATTGGCTGATGGTGCGATAATTTGAACATAAAAAGAATAATTTTGAAAATGGATTATGGCCCATCGAATTAAAACCCATAATCCGTGTGTCCCATAGCATGATATAGAAAAGATGGCAAGACAAAGGAGGAGATGGAAAAAAAGGTCAGGTCATGAATGTAGAAGGGATAATGCTTAGGGAAGCTACTAGTTTCCCACCTCCAATGTAATAATTGATTCAGGCCAGTATCATCAATGGATAGTAAAACCATGTGTGAAAAGTTGGGAGATACAGCAGTTACATGGTCTCAAAGTTGCAGCTCATGGATTACTTACTGAAGGGAAAATGTACCTCTAAAATGGGGATGCTAGGCAGTCAGTGCTCCGGCTAAGTGACCAAATGTGGCGTCACCAATAAATAACAGGACAGACTGTTGCAATGCGCTTCTTGTGTTGCAATGAAAGGTGCCCAACATCACCCAAGTAGCAATTCCAAATACTGTAGGAAATTCTTCTTAAAAATCTAGAATGAAAGACATTCTTTAGACTCTTTAAAGATTTTCAATTCAAATGTGAAAGATTCAAAATGACTCAGAAAACCTAACAAACACAATGCTCAGAACTTGATTAGATCCTAAATCTAGGGGAAGAAAGTAGTTCTTATAAAAGGTATTTGAGGGACAATTGAAGGAGTTTTAATGCGGACTGTGTTATGACAGAGTTATAGAATTTTGGTCAATTTTCTCATGTCTGCCAGTCATATTGTGTCACTTAGGAGGCCCCTGGCTAAATTACTTAGGGATGAGATATTGTTCGATTCAAACACTTCTGGGTGGGGGGAAGGTAAGAAGTGAGACAAAATTTTATCAATTCATGAAAATAAATGAAAGAGCACGTGAGTGTCCATTGTGCTGGCTGCTGAAGTCCAGCCCGCCTTTCCCCCCTCTGTTTGTGATGCTGGGGTTGGGAAACCATGCTTCTCCTGAGTCAGCTGGCTCCCAGTAAGTTCTAGCCCCAGGGAGATTCAAAAGAGACTGAGGGCTTCAAGGAGAAGGGATGTGCTCCCTTCTGCTTCTTGCTTTTTCCCATCAGCCTTCCCCTCCAACGTTTCTTCTCCAGAGAAATGGAGTGCACACAGGAGCCAAAGTCACGGCTACTGCATTTCCAGCTTCAGGCCAAGCAATGAGGGCTCTCCTCTGAGAAAGTGTGTAAGTAAAGCCTATGCCGTATGACAACGTGGTCTCTGAATCACAGTCCCTTTTCTTACAGAAAGTTTTCTTCTCAGACATCCAAGGACCTCAAGATTAACGACTCAAGTCAAAAAGGAGTCTGCATTATTTATTAGACTCCAGCCAAAATAGCTGGCATTTGAAGGATTCCGTCTTCAGCTGTTGCGGTCTCTGTCGGTAGGACCAACAGAGTTCAGGCGGCCTAAAGGATCTAGGGCAATTGTTGTTCATGGCCAAGGTTTCCATGGTTTCTTATAGTTACTCATGATTCGACGTCAAGAAAGCTTTTGGGATCATATGTATGTGCAGAATCATCATGACATGACCAGAAAAAGTTTTTGCCTCCTAACTCAATCCAAGAATGTCCGTGGCCCTCTATTTTGAATCTTCTGAGAAACACTAGTTTCAAATTCCGTTCATTTGACCAAACTCTCCAGGGTGATCTTTAACGCCAGTTACGTGGGTAAAAGTCTAAGCTGTAGAATTTTCCCGCATCAAGCTAAATCATAAGAAAGTACATGAGTAAAGACTAAGTTTTACCAATAATATGGACACTTAATAGAAATCCAGACATCATAGCACAGCCCAGC
Organism: Felis catus; assembly: GCF_018350175.1. NCBI lineage: Eukaryota > Metazoa > Chordata > Mammalia > Carnivora > Felidae > Felis > Felis catus. The sequence continues at coordinate 131,152,382 of NC_058370.1, forward strand.
TGTGCTATAGCTGCTAACATGAGACACGGAACAGAGGCTCTACACTGAACCAGAAGAGAAACTACTGTCTTGGCCAAACTGGTTCATATCCACCATAAGGAGGGTGAGAATTGAATTCTATTTGGGGGCATCTCTACATCACTGGGTGTAGACAGGACTCTATCTGGACCTCAGTTCAAAAAGTAGATCTAATAATTTAAAGCAAAAAAACATTAAAACAACGCTTTAGAGTACAAAGAAGCATTCTAGGCATCGCTTTAGGTCAACATTTCTTAAAATGTGTACAATAAATTCCATGAGAAATTTCACAAGTCTCTTTAGGTGGAAGTTATAGTAGCAGGGGTTTACCAAACACATGGAACCCGGTATACCTTCACTTTAGCAACTTAAAGGGCTGTGTTTTGAAGAACACTCTTTAGGAAATACCTAAATTGAATAAGTGTCACCAGACAATGTGACAGAGTCTGTCTCATTGAGGTTTACATGCATTTGTCGGGGGTGGGGGGGGGACGTGTCGGATCCACAACCACACTTCTGCTGCCCCACGTGGAAGTCAAACGATGCTCCACACAGCACTCTGTACTCACTTGGCTCACAGTCAAGAATCCATGAGTTTCCGCTGAATTGGGTTAAAGGGATTTTAAGCTTCAAATTGCTTCTAGGTAAAAAAATATGAAATTACTTCTTGGGAAGTTATGACTTACACTTGGAAATGTTAAGCTAGAATTCAACCATCGAGATGATTCTAATCCAAATGAAAAGAAAGTCGCATCCAGGAGAAATCTTCCTGGCAGGTATGAATCTCTACAAGACTAAAAGCGGAGAAGATGGAAGGATTCAGAGAACACAGAAATCCCACCATTTCTGTGGCATCTTCCTGTGAACACCACCTGCGTACTGAATGAACATAGCTTCGGAATTCCTAAACCTTGGGGCGCCTGGGTGGCGCAGTCGGTTAAGTGTCCGACTTCAGCCAGGTCACGATCTCGCGGTCCGTGGGTTCGAGCCCCGCGTCGGGCTCTGGGCTGATGGCTCAGAGCCTGGAGCCTGTTTCTGATTCTGTGTCTCCCTCTCTCTCTGCCCCTCCCCCGTTCATGCTCTGTCTCTCTCTGTCCCCAAAATAAATTAAAAAACGTTGAAAAAAAAAGAATTCCTAAACCTCATTCCTCTTCAGTCATGTGAGTCCAGGCTAAACCGGATGGGCAGGTTGCATAATTTCTGAAGACAAATGGAATTTACTCTCTTCCGCTGTAGGATTTCTTCTTGGGTTGTATATATTTGGAAGACAACTTATGATATTTTGGAAGAGACACATTTATACCAATATCTGTTCCCCTCTTATCATTTGTCAAAGTAATTTCTGTTTTTGAGCTTATGGTTGTTGTTTTTTTTTTTAAGTTTATTTAATTTGAGAGAGAGGAAACAAACGAGGGACAGAGAGAGAAGGAGAGGGAGAATCCCAAGCAGGCTGTGCACTGTCAGTGCAGGTCTCAAAACCATGAACCGTGAGATCATGACCTGAGTCAAAACCAAGAGTCAGACATTCAACCTACTGAGCCACTCAGGTGTCCCTGACATCCTGGTTATTTATGAGAGGGAAGAATAAAACAGTCACAAGGTATTATTCTTCAAGCCCTTAATAAGTACCTACTAAGCATTAGAAAGTATTGTACAGCTGTGGTGAATGAATAGAAAAGACAAAGCAAGTCCCATATAAATAGAGATTATCCTCTAGTGGCTAAGACAAATACATATACAAACAGGTGGAATCTCCACTCAAGAAATGCGTATCAGATACCTACTACCGATCAAGAAATGTGCTAAGCAATGAGGGATGGGAATATAGAGAGACATAAGACAATTTTATTTCTGAAAAAATTACTTGGAGAGAAAAGCAGTATGTGATTTACTATACCACAGTGAAGTAAGTACTATAACATAGTTACCGTATTATATATTCTATATGTAATATAGTATTCTCTGTCTAGAAGAATTAGAAACAATTTTCACTTGAGAGTATTATTTTTCTAGTCTTTGCAGGATAAGAATGAGTCCCTTTGGCAAAAAAGAAAAAGACTTCGAGATACTAATAACGGTCACCGTACACATTTTGACAGTTTGCAAATATGGCCCCACGAAACTTTGACACTCCTTACCTTTAGTGGTCCGGCCCATGTACCCTTCCCTTGGGCACCAATAAAGCATGGCTGTTCTGATGCTTGATGACTTACAACACCTGAACACAAAAGGTGCAGCTTCCACTTGGTTCATTCCTACTAGGAGCCCTGAGTCATCATGGATGGAGAACAAACACCTCAAGTCTACCATACTGTGAGGGATCCAAACTACATGGGGAGACAATGTTGGTGGTCCCAGCCATTGACTGCCCCCAACTCAGATGTCAGAAAGGCAGGCGAATGCAACTTTAGTTCATTCCAGTCCTCCAGCTGAGTCACCTCCATTTTTCAGAGTTTTCTAGCTGATTTCCCCAGATGATTCCATCAACCTCTTCCTGTCCCCATGGCCACCATGTTGATTCTAGCCACTATTATTCCCTACCAGAATGAATCCTCCCACAAACCAGATTTCTCTTTCTGAATTTGGAGGTAGCCTCTCTACTTTGCTCATAATTCTGCAAGGCTATGAGGAATTTGAAATCGGTTCCCTGGCAGAGTGGTGAATATCAGGTCTGGAGGGCGGAGGGGCTCATGGGGATTATTGCTGTGCAGATGTGGAGCATGGTGGGCAAGGAGTCCCTTTGAGGTCCCTTCCAAACTGAGATTTTAATTGTTTTTAAGTTTATTTATTTATTTGGAGAGAGAGAACACGAGCAGGGGAGGGGCAAAGAAAGAGAAGGAGAGAGAGAGGATCCCAAGCAGGCTCTACACCGTAAGGGCGGAACCCAACACAGGGCTCAAACCCATGAACCCAGAGATCATGACCTGAGCCAAAACCAAGAGTCAGACACTCAACCCGACTGAACTACGCAGGCGCCCCCAAACTAAGATTTTAAAATTCCAAGGAACTCCTGAGCATCTCAAGGATATTTGTTTTATCACAATTAGTGGACAGAGTAAGCTAAAAATTTGTTTTTAATTTTTTTAATATTTATTTAGTTTTGAGAGAGAGAGTGTGAAGGGGGAAGGGTCAGAGAGAGGGGGAGACACAGAATCCGAAGCAGGCTCCAGGCTCTGAGCTGTCAGCACAGAGCCCGACGCGGGGCTCGAACCCGCGAGCCATGAGATCATGACCTGAGCCAAAGTCAGACGCTTAACCCCCTGAGCCTCCCAGGTGCCCCCAAACCTAAATCTTTTTAAGTAAAATGGCACAAAGCATCTCTAAAGTGGGTGTAAATATGGTTGACTCCTAGTGAGAATAATCAGAACCATGGAATATTTTCTCTTCGCTTTTCCTTATGCCACATAATTAGCTAATGAGCAATCGCAGGGGACATTTTTTCTAACCCGAGTCCCCATGTCATCACCCATACTCACACGAAAAGTGGGGATTCTATAGATCATACTTAGGAACACAGCCTTACGGTTAGAGAGCCCTGGCTCCTAGATCCGCCTGCATTGTTTGCTCAGCAAACTTGGGCAAGTTACTTGTGCTTTCTGAGCCCCCAGTTCTCTCCTCTTTGCGGTGAAGGGATTTTTTTTTGATTACTACATTATTCAAAGACTATTCAGAGAGCCAGGAGATCAGGATTGTAGCTCAGCTCAGCCACTTATTGGCTGAGTGACCTTCGATGAGCCACGTCGTCTTTCTGTGGACCATCTGGTATGCCTAGGAAATGGAGTTACTAGCATGTGACCTGCTGGCTTTGCAAACGACAAGAATCAGAAATGAGTGATGTTTTAAAAACTATAGATACCAATAACGACGAGTGTTTTCAACACATAACCATACCTACAGAGTTGTGTTTTATGTGTTTATGGATCTGTAGTAGGAGATAATACAAAATCTTGGCCGGTTGTCAGCTGAGGTGCAATCAGAAAGCTCCTTCGATAGTATCTTTCCCATGCGCATCAGTTTCTAGGGCCGGGGTAACAGATTACCACAAATGCAGTGCCTTGAAACAACAGACATTCATTCTCTCTCAGTTTTGGAGGCTACCAGAGCAAAACCAAAATGACAGTGGAGTTGGTTCCCTCTGGGGGGCTCAGAAGGAGACTCTGCTCCAGGCCTCTCTTCTGGCTTTGGTCGAGAGCTGTCAGTCCCGGCGTTCCTTGGTCCGTGGGAGCATCCCACCAGTCTCTGCATCCACCATCGTCGGCGGTTTTCTCTGTGTGTCCATGTGTCTCTGTTTTCCCTTCTTACGAGGACACCCACCATTGGATGAGGGCCCGCTTGAATCCAGCATTATCTCATCTCAACAAAGACTGCATTAATGCAAAAACCCTATTTCCAAATAAGGTCACATGCTGAGATTCCAAGCAGACATGAATTTGGAGGGAACGCTGTTTGACCCAGTATACCATCCATAGTCCCCAGGGTCTGTTGCACAAAGAAGAATAGCAAAGAAAGCGACTCCTGATCTGAGGCGTCTCCTAAAATATACGATGGGCGTATTACTTTGCATTGTGATGATTTCTGTTTTCTGCCCTATATTCTACAGCTTATTACTCTGGCGATGCTTTGCCCTGAGGATTCAGCAATGGGAAGAAGTTCATCCTAAAAGGAAGATAGATCTCTGACAATGTACGTGAGGCAGGTGGGAACAGAAGCTCGGGCCTTGGCCGGAGTCTGGACCTGTCGCCCACCCTGCCTATATTACGCTGACCTGTGCCAGCCTGAAAGTGGGCGGAACGTGGACCCCAAATGATGAGGAGGAGGAGGAGGCTTATAAGTTAAAGTGTAAGGTTTTACCCAATTTAGTGTGATTATGTTGGATATGCTGTTCTTAGCCATGCTGGAGAGAATTCAGGTTGCATATGTGTTCATATATTGGCCCGGGCAGAGCTGAGGCCATATCAGTGGCTGTCGGGGTAATTACCAATAAATTTCCAGGGCAAAAAGGAATGTCCTTAAGAAGAGCTGTCGTTGGAAGGTCTAGCTACGTCTGCTTCTAAACAAGTTTGCCGCCACTGAGAACCTTGAAATCCACAAATGTGATTTATTAACGAAGGCTGTAATTTTCATATAATACACATACTCTGCAAGCCAATGTTTGCTTAATTTAATTGGGATAAAATTGGTCCTATGAGCAATGTTATGTCATTGACAAAGTCACTCACACTCTATCTTTCAGCTGCTCAAAATACAAAACAAATACTATTATCTGCCGTGAGCCAGCAGGAATGAATTCAACAAAGTCTTTAAACTCAACTCTGAATTTTTCAAAGGGAAGGTGAGTGTCTCTTTGGTACTTGATTAAGCATTACATCTGAAAAGACTGCAGGCTGAGAGTAGATACCCCTTTCTTTCTCACCTACAAAATGAAATGGAAAAGATACTCTGTCTATCCCAGGGGTTCCCCGGAGGTCTGGATAATAATTTCCGGTAAAAATTAACGAGAAGACTTGAAATGAGAACCACTGATATTCAGATTTGGAGATGGTGAGGCCAGCCTTTCCATTTACGTTTTGCTGAAGCAATTGACATTTTTCCCTGAGTGGCCAGCCTGGCAGAAATCATAATCATCCAAGGACCTCTGTACAAGGTCATTCCATTAAAACTCGGTAAAAAGGTGGCTCCAAAAGCACCCTTAGAAGCTTCTTCTGGTAGAAAAATATGACTTTCCTTTAAGGCGTGTTTAAGTTAAAATAGAAAAACTAAGGTCTATTACCTTTAGAGAGTTTTACTTAAAGTACCTTCAACGAAGAAATAAGGGTGGGAAGACGTATGGAGAAAAAAAAAATTTTTAAACGTTATTCAGGAGAATTCATGCGCTTGTACAAAAGTCATCCTATCCTATGGGGTGAGGGTACTCAAAGTGAGTTCGCCCAGAACAATCTAAAGAATAATTGGACTGAACAATCAAAAAAAACCTGAGAGTAGGACTGACATGCCTAAGCCACGACTCACCGGGTCTCTCTTTGCCATGGAAGTAATAAAACATGTGTAAAAAAAAGTCTTGGACTGAAGGCTCATGTCAAATCTAAAATCTTTTTTTTTTATTTTTTTTAACGTTTATTTATTTTTGAGACAGACAGAGACAGAGCGTGAATGGGGGAGGGTCAGAGAGAGGGAGACACAGAATCCGAAATAGGCTCCAGGCTCTGAGCTGTCAGTACAGAGCCCGACGCGGGGCTCGAACTCACGGACCGCGAGATCGTGACCTGAGCTGAAGTCGGCCACTTAACCGACTGAGCCACCCAGGCGCCCCAAAATCTAAAATCTTATTATAGGTGGCTCCTGGCTGGCTCAGTCAGTAGAGCATGTGAGTGCCACGTTGTGAGTTTGAGCCCCACATTGGGTGGAGATTACTTAAAAATAAAATCATAAAATCATAAATAAATAAATAAATAAATAAGTAAATAAATAAAATCATATTATATACTGCTGGGTTTTTTTTTTTTTTAGTTTAATCCTTATTCCATGAATTGGTATACCTACTTAATTTTTTCACATTCTAATTAGAATTTCTATTTTACTACTTTAAATGTAAGGTAGCATCCTTTCCATGATATGTAAGTCTGGATTTGCCTGGGAGCAGGACCAGAGAAAGGAAAAATAAAACGGGATTTCTCCTATTCTCTCTATTATAGACCCTCTTCCTCTTCCTTAAGCCAGAAGGGGGAAGATTTTTCTAGAACTCTTTCTGTCTGTGCTAATACGCAGGCAGGATTTGGGCTGCTTTGGATCTCAGCTGTCTCTACCACAAGGAGACACGGAACTCTTGACCACTATTACTGCTCATTCATTAGTCAGCAATTCTTTTTAAAACCAGTCACTTCCAGGGTGCCTGGGTGGCTCAGTTGGTTGACCAACCGACTTGATTTCGGTTCAGGCCATGATCCCAGGGTCAGGGGATCAAGCCGCGGGTCAGGCTCCTCGAGGAATCCTCACTGAGCTTGGAGCTTGCTTAAGATTCTCCCTTTCCCCCTCCGCCCCTCTCCCCTGCTCTCTCTCTCTCTCTCAATTAAAAAAAAAAAAAAAAGCCACTTCCAAGTAACCTGATTGAGCTTTTCCGCAATCCGTCTGTTAAGAGATCCTCAATGGGATGCCTGCAGTGTGGACAAGACACCGTGTAGGCACATTCAGAGATTGCTTTCTGCCTTTTACCCCTCTCACTTGCTGACACCCCCACTAGATCACAAACAAGTAAAAGGGAGCCCCGGGCACCAACCTAGCTGATGAGAAGACATGACAATCTTTTTATCTTGTTTTCGACTCGCTCCTTACCTTCTTTTCTTTCCAGTGAGCCCCGATGCACTCTGTATTTGGCAACATCCAGCCATATTTTATACATGACTAATTAGAAAAGCATTGGAAATACCAAAAGCCATGCCACTTCCTGTCTTTAAAGAGATCCTTACACAGAGGTCAATTGCAAGCTACTGGACGTCGTAGCAGCGTCTGCCAAGTTGACTGAAATAAAGTAAGGGGCATTTCTTCCTAAGAGGGTAACAGAGGGCACAGACTCTTCTCTGGAGGTGCCTCTTAGATGGATACTGAAGGGTAAGTAGGATTTCAGACAGATACATCTCTTCTGTGAAATAAAATGATGTTTATACCCTGAAATGGAGATAAATTAGTGAGATCTAAGCGGGTCACGGTGAGAAAATGCAACTGTTTCTACTGGACTCTAGGAAATCATTCTAAACTTAAAAAGCGCTGCCTTTGCTAATGTCTTGCGTTGCTCTGAAATCCATGCACATAGAATATTAAAGCGCATTAAGTCCAAGTGTTAAAAAAGCATCTGTCTGTTGATCAGATAACGACCTTATATAGTTGAAGCACCAAACATGTAGAAATAAGCAGGAAGGAACCGGTGAGTTATTGATCACCAAGCCTAGAGGACTTCATTTCTGATACTTCCTGTAGTTGTGAAAAATAACTTGCGAGGAGACTGACACATATCAGTATCTACGTGTTAGGTTGCTTTCTTTCCTCTGAGAAGTCTTCAGTTGGCAATAAAGCACAGGGCTTATAAAGTATGAGGATAAACAGAAGGCTATCACTAAATACACACAGTAGCTACCATTGGCTAGCTGTGTGGTCCTGAGTAAACTACTCCATTTATCCCCACTTCTTTTTTTCTCATTTGTAAAATGTAGCCAATGACAGTACCTATTTCCCAAGATTATTGTTAGGATTACGAAAACAAATATGTAAAAAGTGCTTGGTGCCTGACACATCAAAAGTGTTATACATGCTAGTTATTAGCATTTACACCAATTATTACCAATCGTATAGAAAGTTTTATTTTTTAGGTTCTCATTACTCCTGCATCTAAGGAGGTTGGAAGCCATCGCTCCCTCCTTAACAACAGCAAAGAGCTGAACAGATTCAAAAAACACAACTCTTCCTGGATCCATAAAGGAGGGGAGGACAAAAGGCAAACCGTAGCCCTCAAGATTGGAGAGACAGACAGGTGAATACGGGGCATGATGGCTTCCTGGAACAGAGACTCACAAGTGGAAATCACCAGAGGAACCGGTGATTCCTAGAATTGCTAGAGGACACGTCTTGAGAGTTAAAAACTCCAAGAGGACCCGGTCACAGGAGGACCTTCAAAGTATTGTGGGATTGACCAGCCTCTGACCTGGTATAGTATTACGGTAGTGGTATAGTGGTATTATAATAGTATAATTATTACTGTAACTATCAGAGAAAAATCGCCTGGTGCTTCTGGCAGGGAGAAGGGAAAGGGAAGCATTTCGAAATATACCAGGGCACCGTGTTCTTCTTAACAAGGCCTGCCCTTAGGGAAAACTGGTTAACCAATGCCTAACCGGCTGGGATACTATCAGTGCCTAACTGACCCGGGGAAAAGGAAACACCCAACTACAGATCTTTTCCCATCTAAAGAGAGAAAAAGCTTAGAAACTCTTGAGAAGGTCACAGTGCAGAGGCACGGGCTCGCTGAAAGTCTGAGACCTAATCGTAGGATTCTAGAATGGTCCATCTCCCTGCACACCTTCCCACCATCTCTCTTTTTTTTTTTTTAATTTTTTTTAATGTTTTATTTTATTTTTTAAGAGACAGAGAAGGACAGGGCACAAGCAGGGGAGGGACAGAGAGAGAGGGAGACACAGAATCCGAAGCAGGCTCCAGGCTCTGAGCTGTCAGCACAGAGCCCGACACGGGGTTCGAGCTCATGAACTGCGAGATCGTGGCCTGAGCCGAAGTCGGACGCTCAACTGACTGAGCCACCCAGGTGCCCCTCACCACCATGTTTCTAATGGACTATTTCTAGAATTATCCGGTATATTTTGTCCAGCTATCAAGGAAAAAAATTACAAGGCCTATCAAAAGACAAACACAAGAGCAGAAAACAACTCCTCGACTTGAAGAGGCAGAACAAGCATCAGACCTGGACGTGTCCTTGGCCTCCTTATTTTGTCATATGACCGCCACTGCAGTTGGTGCGGAAAGAGTCTCTCTAGCCAAGGCGCGGGTCACGTGGCAGGAGAGAGGACACGCACCCGAGCCTCCAGAGTGGCTCCACTCCCGTCTCTACCACCTGCCAGCTAGGAAAACGTGGGCACGTTGCTCAGTTTACTGACAGTTACCTACAAATTGGGGTTTAAAATAAATCCATCTCAGGGCTATCCTAAAAATAAACTATCAGGTGTCAGGTACCTAGCATAGTGCTTGACATGTTTCTTCTCATTAAATATTAAAAATAAAGCAATTAAAGAAAACAGGGTACAAAACCCTCCAATGCGTGAGACTGAAGACCTTTGACAGCAGAATTTCCAGCTCAGCAGTTGACTGGACGCATTTTCCCCAGAACTTTTCCACTCGGGCTACCTGTGCCCCATATTTTTATCTTCTTAAATCTTCAGGCATGGGGGGTCTCATTGGAAAAGAGAAGCCCCTTTCCATCCACCATCAATCAGCCATGACTTCTCAGGTACCTACTCTGCTTCAGGCCCATGGAGGGGCTCTTGGTAAGAGATAATAGCCTTCTCAATAAAACCCACCTTCCAAACAGCGCCTTGGGTCTCAGAAGCTTTCGTTTACATTATGCAATGTGATCTTCCTCCCTAGAGCAGCAATCTATCTTCATCCCCTATTTTACAGATGAGAAAACTGAGGGCCAGTAAAGATAGAAAGTCTGTTAGCTAGCAACAAACCATAATACAAGCCCCCTGCTCTTGAAGAGCTCTGGCCAAGTTTTTAGAGAAGGATATGGTCCCTGCCTCTGGCGCAATCGTAAGGCTATGGGGCATGTTAGGAGATGCGTGGACTTGGAAGTCAAAAAACATCAGGACTGAGACGCTCTACCCGCCTTGCTATTCACTCTCTGGTGGGAGCCTTGGAAAGTGGCCCCACCGCTCCAATTCTCCAGGTTCCTTATCTATACAGTAAAAATAATGTCTATTGTTTAGGATTGTCCAAGGATTCACTGCAAAGTAGCTGAAGCTTTTAGGGCAAGTGACTGGCACATCGTAAATGTTTAATAAATCTTACTTTGCCTCGGCCACTCTGCACAGTCAGTGCTTTCAAGAAGGCGTTACGATCATTCAAAGTTTACCCTAAAATCCTCCACTTCTTCATATGTGACCTCGGGGAACCTTGTTGTTTAACACTGGGAAAGAAGAATGTTCCGAGGAATCAGATCTCTTCAGTCATTGAGCCCCGCTCTGGCAAATTTTGAAGAGGTTTCTAAATTTTCACCAGATGTCCAGGGTGGCGAAATATACCAACACTCACGCTTTATTTATAGCTATCAACTCAGTTGACTCAGAAGGAGCATGAGGGCCTCACTGGGCCAGGGTTCTGGAATGGACACGCATAAATTATCTCCAGGACGGGTGTCAGAGCTCACCAGGGAGCATTTGTATGATGGGGACCAGAATAACTCAGCGTTAATGTGACAGGTGACAAAATCTTGGTGGCGACAGAACAGAAGGGGCATTAGGGATTATAGTCTATACCCCTCAAGAAATGAATATGGAAAATGATGCCTAAGGAGTAGAAGAGACTTAGCTTAGGTCTTCAGCCCATGTGTTCCAGAACGCAGAAATGATACTGTCCCCAAGAACTCTTGCTCAGCATGCCGTATCTTCTGCATCTCCTGCCAAACGCATCACCTTGCTCTCTCTTGGCTCTCACCTTCTTCGGGGCCCCCTGGGCAGCTGCTGGCCAACAAAGCCTCCGTGTTTGCGGCAACTCCCATCCCAGGAAGCTCAATGGCCCTTTCCCTAGGGAAGGCCGAAATACTCAGTTTTGTCAAACAGTGAAGAGTGGCAGAAAGACCTTAAGACCACGGGAGATACCCAAGGTCTGACGGATCCACAGAGAGGCGTGCAGTCAAGGACAAGGGGTAGGAGCAAGCTTGCGTGGGAATGGGTGGGCGCATAAGCTACGTGATTCTCCCTCACGCTTATGTACTACATCGGGCCAAGTGCTGAGTTCTGTCTAAGAGCTAGGACTTCAGAGACAGACATGGTTCAGTTCACATCCCAGCTCTGATTCGTATTACCTGTGTGCCCTCAGGCAAAAAAAAAAACCAAAAAACAAAAAAACCCTCACATCTGAATTTCCTCATCTGATGAAAGTGAGTCATATCTTCTGTAGAGAGTTCTTCTGGACATCAGATGAATGTCTACAAAGTGCTTAGCACAGTTCCTAGCCCACGGACAGTATTTCATAAAGAACGACTATTGTTGCCGCTGTTTTCCACCCAGATTTTCTCAGTCCCCGCCGTGTTCTCCGTTGACGTGACCCTCAGTACTGGCCTGAATTTGTGCAGCCACCTTTTACTGGGCTTTCCTACTGGTAGGTTTTTCTTCTCAGTGCAACCTTTCCAGTGCATCCATATCTATACAGTGCTGGACATCGTGTGAAGGTACCACAATCATGTACACGCTGGAAAAATGAGGGGGGTGCCTGGGTGGCTCAGTAGGTTAAGCCTCTGACTTGATTTGGGCTCAGGTCATGATCTCACAGTTTGTGAGATCGAGCCCCATGTCAATTCTCTCCCACGCCCCTCTATGGGATTCTCTCTCTCCTCTCTCTCTGCCCCCTCCCTTATCTCTCTCTCTCTCTCTCTCTCAAAATAAATAAATAAATGTTTAAACAATGAGGATATAATCTGCATAGTTAGTTGAATAGAAACATGCACGTTTTTAAACCAAATATGTGGGTGTGATGAAATTAGGAAAAAAAAAAAAAAAGAAATCAATTCTTACAGCACCAGGCAGAGTCAATCAACCTCTGGCATATTTTCAAGTATTTCTCTTGTCAGCGACCATAGGTGAGACAAGAAGCTATTGAACATCAGACTCATCCTTACCGCTTCCTGATATAGATACGATCACCCCATTTTACAGATGATAAAACTACCTTTTGTGGGATTTCAGAAATTTTCCCAAGGTCAAGGCATGAAATGACAAGATCAAGATTAAAATCTAGGCCCGTTAACCCTAGATCTTTTTTCCCACTACACTGGGTCGTTTCCCTGCCCACTCAAACGCGGTATTATATAGACATAGGTCACCCACAAAATTCCTTATGAGACCCTATTGTCATCTCTAAACCAAGACGTCTGATCCTGTAAAAGCAAAGAGAAGTGTGAGAGGTCTATGTGCAAGGTAAGTTCGACGTAGGGAACTTCAGAGATTTCAAATTGTGTGTGTGTGTGTGTGTGTGTGTGTGTGTGTGTGTGTTTTAATAGTTATGTTTTTCGAGAGAGAGAGAGCATGAGCAGGGGAGGGGCAGAGGGAGAGGGAGAGAGAGAATCCCGAGCAGTCTCCACGCAGTCAACACAGAGCCCAGCATGGGGCTCTCTCTGACAAACTGGAGATCCTGACCTGAGCTGAAATCAAGAGTCAGATGCTTAACCAGCTGAGCCACCAGGCATCCCTCAAATGTGTTCCACTTCCACTTAATGTCCCCTCTCCTAAGGAAGTTGTGCTGAGGTTCTAAAACTTCTGAATTTCCTATTTGACGTTGTAAATATTCCAGCTGCTCTCCTAACAACCAGGTCTCACGAGTACCCAACCATAACCTGGGAAAGTGGGACCAGATGCCTGCCAAGTGCTTACCATTTAATGGTAAATAAATGAGTCCTTGGTAGTTCTCTTACAGCTAGCTGGGGAGCCCGTTCCCAGCTGCTGGGTCCACGAACAGCTGAGTAAATATATTGCTAGAAGCTGCGACCAGAGAATGACCATTCAGTGCCCACAGCCCTGGATGTCCTAGGACGGCTATGGTTTCCCCATTAGCAGGTGTGAAATCATCAAAGCCCTCACTACTGAATCCCTTACCAAGTTGCCTGTGAAAGGATCGTCGTAGTGACTGAACTGAAAAATCAGGGCTAGGAATGCTGATTTAAATAAAAGTGCATTTCAAGCTTTAATATGCACCCGAAGCTTATATAAATGCTGCCGTTTCATTACTAAGCCTGTGCTTTCGGGCGACTTGTCCATTCCAGCACACCTCGCATATCAACCACCAGCAGGAGAGGGTTAAAGCAGCAAGCAATGGGTTCTGTTAGGCATCTGCCTAATGGACGCCTCCTGACCAAATACAAGCAAGGCCCTGGGCGCTTATGCTCAGTGGGAGTATTTAGGTGCACGGCACTGTCCCCATTCTCCTGGCATATTAGAGAAAGCAGATTTCTGGAGAGATCATTTTGAATCTGTGGGACATGTGTGAACAGCAGACATGGATTCAAGTCAAAGAAGCAACACCTCTAGGAGAAGAGCAAAAGATAGATAAAGACGAGATACACGAGTGTCATTTTAAGAAGGAACTGGAGTGGGCGGGTATGTGCCGTGGAAGGGCAGGTGTCTGTTGGGAAATATCGGTGCGTGTAGGGAAAGCAACAGATAGCAAGGAGTAAAACAGCAAGAGCGTATTCTGGAAAGTCAGAGAGGTTGGGAGTAGCACCAGAATGAGCCTGGGAGGGAGACGTGGGTGAAAATGTGGTCCCTCCTTCCAGTGATGCAACTTGCTTGGGTCAAGGATGCGTTCGGCCCCTGAACTGGGGTCTGGAGGCTGCCGATGTGAACATAAGCCCAGTGTGTCCTGTCCCCGCGTGGGAGGCAATCCCGTTCCAATGCCACGCGATAATTTCTTGGACACCTATCACACCCTTTCCTGGCTCCTAGAGTTTTTACCCAACGCTATTAACACTGTCAGGTCTTGTGCAGACCGGGGATGAACTTTTTCCTCCATGGTTCTCTGCTGCTTGGTTTGTCTCTATCCCAGCACCCTTGAGTCTGGTCCCTTAACCAGAGTGGGAAACCTTGGAGGGTAGGGACCATTCATTCTCCATTTACAGAGGCCAGCCTCTCTGGTGCGCTCTGACCATATGTAGATAAGCGTAAAGAACACATTATTTTCCTCAGAGGAGCATACAGCCTGTTAAATTCTGGGCAAAAAGCAGAAAAAAGAGACAATGCAATGTGTCATGGAGATGAGTCCCAGGAGATGCTCAGAACAGAGGAGGCATCTGTCTTATTGATTTTCTTTCCATCCCAGTACCAATCCCAAGGCCGTGGGCAACGCTGGTTGAATCATTGGGGCAATAATGTGTCTAGGAATGAATGCTGAGCTAAAACGTGGAATCCTGAGTTCAGAGCCATTTCTGTCACACTAATAGCTGGACACGTCCTGATCATGTTTTTCTCATTAAACAAACTAAAAGTAACCAAAAAGCTTCTGTATTTGCAAAGCACGTTCTAGTACCAATGCGCTTTTATGAGCATGGACTCCTATTTATAATAGACCATTTACAGTGGCAGAGACTGAGCTCTGGGGGCAAGGGGCACAGGCTGAACTTGAACCTGGGATTTCCTTTTAATTTCAAGTCCTATGCTTTAGTTTCCTTTCTGTGGCTGCTTCTGAGCCTCGCAAAGCTCTCAAACTCTCTCTTCAATGACTTGGGATTTCTTATTCTCAGTGAAGTGTTAGAAACCTATCCTTAGCACATGGTGTTCATTCCAACCACGTCCAAAAGAATAATGATCTTGCCAGGGATCATTTTTTGGTCTCATTCTGAAAGAAATAATGATGGCTCTTCCTGCTGACAGTGGCTTTTCTCCCTGACCTCAGAACACACGTCCTTCCCCAGCAGGCGGAGGCCCGAAAGATGTCTGTTCCCAGGCCGTGGCCAGTGTCCATTCATAGCCCACGCACTTTCCGTGGCCTGGGAGATGTAGTAGTGTTCCATCACGTTCAGTGGTGACATCTGCCCCGTAGTAACAAGACTTTTGCTTTACGGTTTTCTCAAAGGTTAAGATCTTGCTCACTTAGTTTTTGTTTGCGTTTTTGTTTTTAATGGCCACATGTCTCCTTTGGTTTGATGTGTGTGCTGTACCGCACGCTGGCAAAGAGGGTGAACTTGGGATTAGAGAACATTGGTCTGGATGGGGGAGGGGAAGAAAAAAATGGTTAGAGAGGGAGGGAGCCAAAACATAAGAGACTCCAACTGAGAACAAACTGAGGGTTTATGGGGGGTGGGAGGGAGGGGAGGGTGGGTGATGGGTATTGAGGGCACCTGTTGGGATGAGCGCTGGGTGTTGTATGGAAATCAATTTGACAATACATTTCATAATAAAAAAAAAGAAAAAGAAAGAAAGAAAAAAAGAACATTGGTCTGGGTCCACACCTGAGGCCTTGTGACTTGGGACAATTTAGCCTCCTGGAGTCGGGATCATCTAAGAAATAAGAACAATAATCACCTCTGTTCTACCTGCTACTTATGGTTACTGTTACCCTTTACTGCGATCAATCAAACGCTATAAAAACGGTGCATTCTGTTATTGCTACCCTAGTATTATTAGCTGAATTATTGAAGAATCGGACTAATATACCTAGAACAGAGCTCACCTGAAGTGCAATTAATTCAAGCCTATTCTGCAGTGATTCAGTATCGTCTTTCTGTAACAGGCGGGTCTCAGCACCAGGTGACTCGGTGAAGAAACATGCAGCCCCACTTCTGCAGATTTCAGGAAGGAAGGAAAGACATAAACATTTATGAGTCTTGCTGTTTCCCTGATGTGTGCTAAGCACATGACATTTAGTTGATTCTGAGCAAAAAATGCTCCGAAGTCGGCATAATCATCTCTGCTTCACCTGTGATGGGACTTCACGGCACAGAGTTAAGAATCATATCCAAGGGCAGTTTGCTAACATTCAGTGTTTTGTGTATTTCCGCACACATGCACACGCACGTGTGGTGGGGAGAGAGAGGGAGAGTCCGCCTGTGTAAGGATCATCGTCGAGAGCAAATCCAGGTTAGGGCCTCGGAGCCCAGCGAGGTGAGAGAGCCAACAGGCTGCAGACAACCATGGTTTGGGATGCTGCCATCGGTGTTTGGATTCCATCTGTCCGGTTTGCTTGGTTTGAAACAACAATGGGAAACTCGGACAAAATTTCTGGGTTTCCATTTCTGGATCTGAGCAACGGAAACAACTAGCCTTGAAGCATTGCCAGAACCCATGGCACAATGTCAGGCACAGAGTCGTGCTCAATGCGTTAGACTTCCCTGTCTTCCTTGAGTGTATGCATCCATTCTGGGTTCACACAGCAGCTTAGGTCTTCAGTTATACATTTGGCTTTGGTCCCCGAGTCCTGTCGACATCCTTGAGAGTGTGGACTGCGATTTGTTCACCCAGCAGACCCGTGAGACCTAGCGCAGTCCTGGAGACACAGTCCACACGGGAGCAACCTGGCCAGAACCTGAACTTAGAACCTGAAAACTGACGTCTCCGTCTACGTTCTACTTGAGTGACTTCAGGCCAAACTTTTCTCTCTCCTGGGATTTGGTTTCTTCTTCTGTGCAAAGGTTCCTCTATCGCAGGCATATTATGAAGACTAAGTGAGACAAAGCCCATGGCCAAAGCACCTTGAAACGTCTAAATCTGAGATCATATTGTGAATAATTGAGGGAACTTTGTTGCCACCGAAAATAAGGCAGCCGATTTGAATTTCGTTTAACGTGACTTCCACTGTACCTCTCCTACCTGTCTTCATTCTTTCTGCTTTTTAGCGACATGATGGTGGCCAGCTCTGGAAAATACTCCGGGCTATGCGAAACCGGTGACTAAAACAGTTGACTACATTAATTACAGGAAACGTTGTGAATTAGCGGGCCAGGCTTTCTAGTTCTGATTATTTGCTGGGTGGACTCAACTGTGGACGGCCTTGTGGTGCTATCACACATTTGCACCCTGCTCCTTGCCTTCTGACATCACTGCTTTCTGCAGAGCCTACTTTCCTTGGTAATTTTGGAGGAAAAACAAAGGTGATAGAGATAAATGCTGAAGGCATATTTGCGTTTAACCAAAGCAGGCCAACAATAATCTGAAGGAGTAGAAAATTTGGAATTATCCTGGTCATTTTTAAAGTGTTAAAAACCAGATATAAGGGACCAGATGAATTCCAGCAGATCCCGAGAACCTCCCTGCGTGTAGTAGAGGGATCATGGATATTTGCCCGGAACTCATAGACGGGGTCCCGGAATCTTAATAAAAGAGTCATCACAACCTACGAGTTCCATGAATCTGCATTCGATGCTTGGCATTAACAAGTTTAGACTTGTCAGTTATTGTCATCAACAGTTTTAAATGAATTACTGAAGAAGGTAAAAAGCAACGGTGATTGCCTGCCCTTACCACGATCATCTAAGAATTGTAATTGAGAGCACTGTCAGTACCGTGATCAAACTGTTAGATAACTGGCAACACAGTTTTAGCACTGTGAACACAATGGATTCAAGTCAACTTTGTTTCCAAACTTATAAATACTTAAAAACTAGAAACATCGCCTCAGAATTAAAAAAAAAAAATACATTTCCTGTAAAATACGAGGGACGTAACCACCTCTTCCAGAATCAGAGAGAATCACAAATTGTCTTTATTTCTCTTTTTTGTTTATTTTTTTTCAAAGTTTATTTATTTTTGGGACAGAGAGAGACAGAGCATGAACGGGGGAGGGGCAGAGAGAGAGGGAGACACAGAATCGGAAACAGGCTCCAGGCTCTGAGCCATCAGCCCAGAGCCTGACGCGGGGCTCAAACTCATGGACCGCAAGATCGTGACCTGGCTGAAGTCGGACGCTTAACCGACTGTGCCATCCAGGCGCCCCTGTCTTTATTTCTCTTGATTGAAGATTGTTCCAGACAGAGCACGGTGGAAATGTTATAATTTAGACACTTGAGTGTACATGGCACTGTTTTAAGTATTTGTAGATATAGAACCTCATTTCTTCCTAAAAAAATAAAAATTCAATACCAATATTTGGATGCTTTTTTACACTTGAAAAAAGCGTACCTTTGGCCTGCGAAGGGTACCTGGTTTCCTAGGGCTGTATGTGTTGTCAGAGGTAGGATTCATACCCAGGGGCTCGAACCTACAGACCACGAGATCACGACCTGAGCCAAGTCGGCCGCCCAACCGACTGAGCCACCCGGGCGCCCCTCCGAGTACTTTCTATGTAGCAGACACAATATTTTCTTTTCCTCCCCTATGATGTTTGTAAATCGAATAGTAGCTGAATCCAACAAATGCAATCACACATTTTCTCTGTTTCTCCCAACACCGTGGGCATAATTGTACCTCTTAATAATGTCATACGCTCTGATTTTCAAATGCCTGTCCTATTGTATCGTTTGGTGTGTTTAGCCAGCCTGGCTGGGCCCGTGAGCGAAATTTGACATACGCAACTTCCTGAGCCCTTTCACGGGCACCCTTTCTCCTTTCCACACTCTCTTGTCTGTAATAACCCCCTGCTCACAGCGCTGCGGCTCACCTGCTTCAGCTCGAGCACGAGATAAATAAGGTCAGGATGGGATTTATGAATCATCTCCTCCACCGCCTTTTACGGGAAAGTTCAAGCTGAAAACCAACCCCACTTGGCATTGACTCAGAGTGGGGCTTCCTGAAGTAGTGAAAGGAAAAGGAAAACTATTTAAAGTCACATCTTCTAAAATAGAGTTTCACCCCAGTGACCCTACCTACATGCTAAGCAGGAAGGCTTGAGTCCAGGGTCACGGGACTTTTTGCGGGAAAAATCAAGATGCATCCCTGGCCTCCCGGTTCTGTCACTGACTTTCGTTTCTTGTCGTCCACATTCATCTGAGGTGGGCAAAGAAATTGCATGAGCCGAAATGGATTGAGCCTCTTCAAAGCTTCACTTTGGAAAAGAAATTCAATTACCCATCCCATTGATTCATCAGTCAGTTAACAACTATTGGCCGGAAAGGTACCACCATTTATTTATTTATTTATATTTTTTATTTGAGAGAGAGAGAGAGAGAGAATGAGTTGGGGAGGGGTGAAGGGGAGAGACAGAGGATCCCAAGCAGGCTCTGTGCTGACAAAAGAGAGCCTGATGTGGGGCTCGAACTCAGGAACCGCGAGATCATGACCTGAGCCAAAGTCAGTCGCTTCACTGCCTGAGCCCCCCAGGTGCCCCCTAAGATTTCTTAAATACTTCTCTGATACTTGGTATTCGTTAGGTGATTCTCCATATTTCATTTTACTTCATCTTCAAAATTAAAGAAAACACAAAATGAAGCCGTACAAAAACACACTAGAAAAGCCCTCTGGTAAAGGTAAGCCCGTGGGTGACAATCAAATTCCGTATTACTATAATTCAGGTTCGTCACTTCCACTTTTCTTGCCTTTCGAGGACTTAAAAGACGCAGCCATAAAAATACTTCCTAACCTATGTTAATACATAAAGATGTGATTTGTGGCATAAGCAGCCCAAAGGGGGTGGAGCTGTAAAGGAGTCGAGTTATTTTTGCCTTTGAAGTCGGGTTGGCATGAGTTTGGAATAGATTGCTATAGCTTTGGGAGGTTACATGCAATCCCCATAGTAACCACATGCATAGCACAGAGCGTTCACTGAAGGGAAAGACACGGGAATCAAGAGCTGTCACTACAGAACATCAGCTGAGCCTACGGGAGTGCAGTAGGGGAGGCAGTGAGGGACAAAAAGCTTTAAGATATGCAGGAAACCAGCCACAAAAAGGCGACAGTAAGTCCTTCCTCTCAGTGGAGGCTTTACATTTTTTTTTTAATGTTTGTCAAATTTTTGAGACAGAGAGAGACAAGAGGGTGAGCAGAGGAGGGGCAGAGAGAGAGAGGGAGACACAGAATCCAAAGCAGGGTCCAGGCTCCGAGCTGTCCGCACAGAGCCCGATGCGGGGCTCGAACTCACGAGCTGTGAGATCATGACCTGACCCGAAGTCAGAGGCTTAACCAACTGAGCCACCCAGGCGTCCCTCAGTGATGACGTTAAACACAAATGGGTACGTCCAGTGGAATAGTATTCAGCCTTAAAAGAAAGAAAATTCTGACATATGCTAAGCCACAGATGGACTTTCAGGACATTACGTTAAGTGAAATATTTCCCTCTCAAAACTACACTTACAATTTCACTGATCCTGAGGCACCTGGAGGAGGTCAAACTCACAGGGACGGAAACAGAAGGTGGTTTCCAGGGCCTGGGGGGAGGGGGACTGGAGAGCTATTATTTAATGAGGACAGAGTTGTAATCTTCTAGGATCGAGAAGGTTTGGGAACGGTCAGGGGGGAGGGCTGCACAGCAATGTGAATGTACTCAATGCCACTACACTGCGCACACAAAAAATAGATGTGATGACAAGTTTTACGTTATGTGTATTTTACTGCAATTAAAAATAGTAATAACAAAAAAAAATTTAAGTGAGGTAGGTAGTAGTATGGTTCTCATTTTGCAGACACGGAAACTAAGTTTTATAGCCGTGAGGTGACATGTGGTGGTCTCGTGACAAGCCAGGCCACATCACTGAGACCTCTACCAAGAGGTCCCTAAACAAGCTGAGAGAGAGAGAGACAGAAAGGAAAGAAGGAAGGAGGGAAGAGGGGAAAGGAGAAAAAGAAAGAAAGAAAGAAAGAAAGAAAGAAAGAAAGAAAGAAAGAAAGAAGAAAGAAAGAGAAAGAGAGAAAGGAAGAAGGAAGGAAGGAAGAGGGTAAAGGAGAAAGAGAAAGAAAGAAAGAAAGAAAGAAAGAAAGAAAGAAAGAAAGAAAGAAAGAAAGAAAGAAAGAAGGGGGTGGGAGGGAGGGAGGAAGGAAGGAAAGAAGGAGGGAAGAGGGGAAAGAAAGAGAGAGAAGGAGGGATGGGACGGGTACCTGGGTGGCTCAGTCGGTTAAGTGTCAGACTCCAGATCAGGACATAATCTCACTATTTGTGAGTTCAAGCCCCACATCAGGCTCTGTGCTGACAGCTCGGAGCCTGGAGCCTGCTTCGGATTCTGTGTCTCCCTCTCTCTCTGCCCCTGTCCCACTCACACTCTGTCTCTCTGTCTCTTTCTCTCTCTCTCTCTCTCTCTCTCTCTCTCAAAAATACATAAACATTAAAAATTTTTTAAAAAAAGAAAGGGAGAGAGGAAGGAATGAAATCATACAGAAATTCTATCTGCTTAAGAAAGAAAACAATTCTCACAGAATTTTGCAGGTGAGAACTTTTTCAGGGAAATAGGAGTTTTGAAACTTGGGAAGTTTATAAACGCGTCATCAGATCAGCGTGAGAAATAAAAGGAAACTTCTTGGGTTCTTTTAGAACCTTACACTAGTTTACTTTTGAGTGATGAACGATGGAATGAACGAATGATGGAATGAATAAGCCCCATGCCTTTTCTCTATTGCCAGTGAAGTTTTGTTCTGAGGCATGGTCATAAGAGAGATTGCATCTAGATAAGTCTCTCTCTGGCTAGATACTAGCCTGGAGTGCAGGTAAGAATGGAACTGTGATGCCATAGGGTCAAAGCTCAGCATGACAGGAAGGGGTTCTGAATTCTCTGGAAGTGGGAATCATGTGCCAAGGATTATGCTAAAGTCTGGGAATAAACAGTCCCTGTGGAACCCCCGGTTTAGAATTGTTTTATCCTAAACTGATAACTAAAGGAAAGCCAGGCCCCTGTTCTCTAGTGGGAATGTCAAATAAAGAGTGATTTCCGTTTATAGAACACTAGATCATTCATCGAGTGCCTGCATCAGTATGACCCTGGTCCAGATGAGACAGACCCAGGAATGTAAAAAGATCCTAACTCGCTTTTTTTTTTTTTAATTTTTTTTTCAATGTTTATTTATTTTTGGGACAGAGAGAGACAGAGCATGAACAGGGGAGGGGCAGAGAGAGAGGGAGACACAGAATCGGAAACAGGCTCCAGGCTCCGAGCCATCAGCCCAGAGCCCGACGCGGGGCTCGAACTCACGGACCGCGAGATCGTGACCTGGCTGAAGTCGGACGCTTAACCGACTGCGCCACCCAGGTGCCCCCTAACTCACTTTTAAGTAGGATCGGGGGAAATTACCAACTAACACCAGGAGCTGGATATGGCCTGGTGTTGAGCAGGGAGTTATGGACCGCACGTCACCCCGTGAGGGTGAGGGTAAGGATGCGTTAATCCCTGAGATGATTGCGTCTCCTATCAAAACTTTACACCGGGTCCATTGACCGATAGCAGCTCTTAGCAGCTCTGACAAGCCATGACTCTGAATATGAAAAACAGGTTCTAAAGGTGTTCTGGTTCATGAAAGAGAGCCAGGTCTGAAAACTCTCATGTAGTGCATATTTGTTTTTCTCGATTCCCCCGTGGCGACTGCACATGGTTGGTGACGACCCCCGATATTTACTCGGGAAATATTTCTTCACCGTGGGACAAAATCAGAGGCACAAAGGTCTGGCCTAGCCAGGAGGAAAGCTCATGGCCTGACCCAGCCCCTGCTAGATCTCCTTTCCTAGAATTTGAAGACAGGGTGACCGAAAGACGGAAGAAATTTGTGGTTCGCGCGTTCTCACAGGGGCACGCGGACAAGCCTGCCATGCAGGTCCTACTCTGAGGCCATCTGGAACGGCCCGTTCCGGCCTTGGCCCAGCTGGGTCTTCTTTTCTCCTACTATCCTACAATCTTCCCCGTACCTTCCGATAAACTCTCTTTTTGCTGAAGTCAACTGCGGTGGGTTTCTGATGCTTATAACCAAAGGATTTTAAGAGATGTAGGGGGCCTGTTTACTTTCCCATTTGCTCATTCCTTGAGCCATTGAGTCATTCGTGTATTTGCTCTTTCAATAATCATTTATTTAGCAAATAGCTTATGTGGGCTTGAGTAGTAAATCAGACATGGTAACTGTTCCCAGATCGTAGTCTATAGGGAGTGACTTCAGTTACACTCCGCTGTTTCTCCATACTCTCGTCTACCTGGAGTGTCCCTTGTGTCTCCCCAGTTCTTTCTACTCATACCTGCCATCAAAGCCTTGGCATCTCCAAGACGTCTTAGCTGACCCTCAGGAGGGGGTGGGTGACCCTTCTCTGGTCTAGACACCACCACGGTCAATGGTATTGCAGGCTCCTTCACTGGAGAGGAACCACCTTGAGGGCGAACACTCGCCACCTTCCTCCTGCCCCCCTGATACCCGGCACAAATGCGAGGACCACCCTGGGCACGCAGTAACGGCTTAGTGAAAAAACGGAGTGTGATGAGTGTTGAACAGAGTCGTGTGCAAGGTGGGAGTGAAAGCACAGAGAAGGGAGGGACCGAGCAGACTTCCAACCAGAATGAAATGTCAGAGAAGCGGTGATAGTTGGGTCAGATTTTAAGAGCTGATTGCAGGTTTTCAGGTAGTAAAGTGCAGAAGTTATCCAACAAGCAGAAGGCGACCGTGCAGAAAGGCATCAAATGAGAAAAGCACATAGAAGAAAAAGGCTGAACGATCCACACGTCTGGAATAGAGCTTTTTCATGGCGCGAGGGCGATGAATCAGGAGGAGGAAGGTCCCTGTCCCGGAGGCTTTGTCCCACTGTAGGAGTTTGGACTCTGTTCCTATGCAGGGAGAGGTGGGGCAGCCACATTAGTGTGTCTCAGCTACCCAGCTACCGTAACGACACATCACAGACTGAGTGGCTCAAACAACCATACGTGATTTTCTCCGGTTCTGGAGGCCGGGATCCGAGATCAAGGCATCGGTGAATTTGGCTTCTCCTGAGCTTCTCTCCTTGGCTTCCAGATGGCTGGCTGCCTTCTCCTGTGTCCCCATGTGGTCTTTCCCCTGTACAAGTACGTCTGTATCCACATTTCCTCCGCCTGTGAGGATTCTAGGGAGATTGGATTGGACCCACCCTAAGGGCCGCATTTGATCTCAGTTACCTCCTATCTCCAAATAGGGGATTAAGACTTCAACCTATGAAGGGGGGACGGTACAGGTCCTTCCATAATAATCACATAGTCCCCAACAGCAGGGTCTTTGGAGATGGATTTCATAGGTACAGATTCTTGCTTGCTCATCTGGTAGCTGTATGACTTGGGACAAGTTACCTAAACTCTCTTGTTTCCCGTCACCCGGATCTGCCCATTGGTATTACAACTACCTCTCAGGTTGTTATAAATGGGAATAGTGCTTGCATAACAATACATAAAAAGGAAGCAAGTCAGTGGGGAAGGACCTAATCAAGGGTCCCTTTGAGGCAGGGTAGAGGATGGATTTCAGGTAGAAAGACTAGAGTCCAGGAGGCCAGTAGAACAGACAGAATTGTATGACCTAGTTCACTGTTTCAGAAAAAGGAGTGAGGGCAGTTTAATGTGGGTAAAGACACGGGTATGAACTTGGATGAGGAACTCATGTTTGGAGTAGAGGGAGGGAGAGGGCCTCGGGGACATTCTGACTCTGAGATGCTTGGGATTCACCCAAGAAGAGTCTAGCAGCTAGTGGCCCGTGCAGCTCTGAAGGTTGGGACAGAATTGGGGCCTTGAAAGAATAGAGTGGGGAATCTAAGTGGAAAATTGCTTGGCGATGCTCACAAAGCGTGGATGAAATCGTCCACAGGGAACTAGTCTTCCGTACGACTTTGAGACCAGAATCATAATTTGCCAACCCAATCAGCACGGAATGTCGAACAACCTCCACATCCTTGCAAAAGACTGCCCGGCTGGCCGGGGTCCTGCTAAAAATCAGCTCCCGGATGAAGGTCTCGGGGGGGGGGGGGCAGAGAGATTTGCCAGCCTCCAGGTTTCAAGAATGGGTGTCGGGGAAGGCAGCGTGGGACACAGGACCCCAGACTCCATTTTCGTTTCAATCTAACCTACTGTATTCAGACTGAGTAAAACTTAGAGATCAAAAGTAGCATCAATTTAGTTCACAGTTGTTTCGTAGGTTTAGGAGATAAAGAGGCTAACCGAACGTACTCATTTTCCTCAAAATCTCTACCACAGGAACGAATGTGACTGGGCAGGTAAGTTGGTCATGCTGAGCCAGTGGCCTCTTCTGAAATCTTATGATAAAATCACACTAGCCTTAGCCTTCCTCTGGCATCAGAGTGATAAATCTAATATGACAGTGGTTCCTAAAAGTGTATACCTTGGGCGGGGGGTACTTCTGTGGTCTCGTTATTATTATTAAACACCGAGATAGCCACGGCCAGTGGTATTTCAATGCAAAGGGATCCAACGGACCCTCCTTTTGTCTACAGAACAGCCTTTGAATAACACTACCACCGGGAAGGCACATCACTCGATGCTCAAAGCAGCTCTCCGGTAACTGTGAACTGGGCACAGAGAAAGTCATTTCATCACAAACCACGTGAGGAGTCATTTGAGAGAGAGATCCCCACGCCCCGAGCATCCTGTGGTGAGGGTAGTGTTCATTTCAGTATCATCCAGTCATGAGACCCAGAAGCCGGGCAGGAAGCGGGGGCCAGTCTTACAGAGGGTTGATTCAGCCTCCAAACCATCGGCCGATGGGCCCGAAGGCCCTGCCTCGTCAGTCAAGCAGAAACAACTGAGGCAGCCGGAGAGAGGGGAAGCAGCCAGGCTTCGTGAAAAGACTACCCGGCGGGGAATCAGGAGAACTACCCCCTCGTCCCGGCTGCACCACAGGTGAATTGCCTGGGTGAACTTGGACAAGCCATTTTTCTCCTCCTCCATTTTTCTGCCTCCTTTGTAAGATGAGGGATCTGACCCAGGTTCTTTCTTAGAGAGAAAACAAACAAACAAACAAACAAACAAACAAAAAAACCCCACCTTACCCTGCACCTGACATTTCCCAGTGGTCCCTGTGTATTACCGGTGGTTAATGCTCAACTGAGAAGGTCAGTGTCATCACCCTCTTGCCTCCATGGAGATGCTAATACTCAGAAAGAGTTCTCTCAGCACCAACTCCCCTCTCTTTTCCATCTCTGCTACATTTCGACTGCCCCGCTCGGGGCCAGCTCCATGAGGCTCCGACTTTAGATGGGCTCTCTGCGTTTGGTTCAATGCTCTGCTGTGAGGTTTTGAAACTCTCAGTAATGTTTTTTTAAGTTTATTTCTTTATTTTGAGAGAGACAGGGCCAGAGCTAGCAGGGGAGGGGGGCAGAGAGAGAGGGAGAGAGGATCCCCAGCAGGCACCGCCCTGCCAGCTGAGGAGCCCGAAGCGGGGCTCGAACCCACAAACCGTGAGATCATGACCTGAGCCGAAAATAAGAATCGGTCACTTAACCGACCGAGCTGCCCAGGCACCCCGAAAGTCTCAGTGATTTTTGAAGAAGGACCTCACGTTTTCATTTTGCAGTGGGTCCCACAAATTCCATAGCTGACCCTGCCTTGATTCTCCGATCTCCTGGTGTAGGTGCTCAGAGGACCAGAGAAGCCTTCTACACTGTGCAGTGTTTGTTGCTCGGAACCACAGGGATGTGGGCAAGAGAGGGCGAGAGACGTGAGCTCATTAACACGAGTCAGTACCTTCCAGGGCAAGATGCAGGGTCAATGGTTATGGGAAAAAAAGGAAGGAAATTTCACGATCTAGAGAAACTGAGGAACTGGCTCCCTATCTTCATTTATTCTGACATCCTGGAAAAAGAGAAATCTCTGTGCCCTTGATTCGAGAAGTCAGGAGCTGTGTATGTGTTCGGTGTGGAAACACAGACTAACCTCCGTCAAGCTTGTTTTATTCCTCTGACACCGCAGGCTCTCCGTCATCTGAGTGCCATATGGGGATGAAGACAAAGGCTGGACTCAAATGATCGCGTGGATGCTATGGCCCGTCCGGGGTGAACGTCGGAGGCGGAGATCAGGGCTCTCGCGTGGGGCCGCACAGCGCACACCGATCTCTGCCAGAACTTCTCGCCCCTGAAAGGTCAGCAGGGGAGCCCTGTGCTTCTCTGCCGAGAGCGTCAGTCCCATCCGTGCACAGCTGTCTGGAGTCTCCCGTGGGCTCCATGCTTTCCCAGGATGCACGGGAGGCCGCCTGGGGCAGCTCAGGAAATGCACCACAGAGAATATGCGGGTGTCCTGAAGGAGACAGCAGCGGGGGCCAGAGCCTTGGTTGAGAGATCCAGACTCTGCCATGTGTCCCCGCAAAGCACTTTCTAGAATTGAGGCAGAGGCAGTGCAGTTTAATAGATGCAGTGTGGGGTGTAGACTTGATTCGCTTTGGGTTCGAATCCGACTCCACCCCACCTATAGCTGTGTGATCCTTGGCACAGTGACCTCATTTCTCAAAGTCTTACTTTTTTGATAGACGCCGTTTACTTATTTATTTTGAGAAAGACAGAGAGAACAAGCAGGGGAGGGCAGAGAGAGAGGGAGAGAGAGAATCTCAAGCTGACTCTGTTCCAACTGACTCTGCAGTACGAGCATGGAGCCTGACCTGGGGCTCAATCTCACGAGCTGTGAGATCATGACCCGAGCCGAAGTCGGACGCTCAAGCAACTGGGCCACCCAGGCGCCCCCCCTTAATTAACACTTTAAACTGGGGTTAATAATGTCTCTTTCAGTACATTAACTAACTTGACTTTAAATTAAATAAATTAGGGGCGCCTGGGTGGCGCAGTCGGTTAAGCGTCCGACTTCAGCCAGGTCATGATCTCGTGGTCCGGGAGTTCGAGCCTCGCGTCAGGCTCTGGGCTGATGGCTCGGAGCCTGGAGCCTGTTTCCGATTCTGTGTCTCCCTCTCTCTCTGCCCCTCCCCCGTTCATGCTCTGTCTCTCTCTGTCCCAAAAATAAATAAACGTTGAAAAAAAAATTTTTTAAGAAAAAAAAATAATAAATTAAATAAATTAAAATAAATAATTAAATAAAAATAATAACAATGTCTCTTTCGCGGAGCTGCCGTGTGAAATTAGTAGAATAATGAGAGAATAGTACGAATGCCCAGGTCTTACGCACGTAGGCATTTAATCTTTGAAAACGGTTACTATTTATGGGGGCTTTGAGGCTTTCCCGGGCATCTGTGCCCACGTGATCAGATGGTATTTGTTCTGGTTCCGAGAAATGGTCGGCAGAAACGTGAGAGGGAACACGATCCTCCGAGTATGGCTGGATCCGGCGCGTATTTGGAAACATGGCAAGGCAGTGGGCAGAGACCCCGCCCCTCGGTGTGTGGGGAGCACCTGAAGGCTAATGAGAAGAGGAGGCACCTGATCCCTCCCTTCCAGATTCTGTCCTTCCCGGCACTCACCCTTCCTGTCGGCCACGGGTGAGTGGGCCTGGATCACGGTGTTCCGTACCTCACAGGTTCGATCTGGGCTCCGTCTACACAGACAGATGGAGACTGACGGCACACGATGCCAACATCCCAGGGAGGGGGAGTTGCCACGGCCAAACGTGTTCTCTCCCTGCCTCCGCCGACTGCTGGGTTGCAGAAGACGGTCGGGAGTAGCTGAGGGCCACCGTAGGCGGCTGGGTCAAAATCCATAGGTCAAGGGAGCTGTCTGGCTTTTGGCGATTTCTCCGTCTGGCCCACCAGCGGCAGGTAAGAAACAGCTTTGCCTCATTTGTGTCAGGTCGGATGACCACGGTGACACATCCTAAGGGCCCAGAGCAGGGTCCTGCCCTTCTCGTTGAGTCCCCTTCTATCCACCAGTGCAATGGTATCTTAGCCACCAGGGACCCCTGCCCCTCAGCTCCGGCTGGACTTCTGCCTGTTTATAGCTTCAAGAGGTACAAAGAAGACGGTGGCCCAGCCCCTGCGTACCTACCCATGTGCCCCATCTTTACGGCGTCCTCAGCCATCGCCGACTGTACCGAATCCTTCATTGTGTCTCCAGGCTGGGCTATGTGCTACCTCTCCACACCGCCATGACCACCTCCATCATGGTACCCGTCAAAATCCATAACAACTCACCGCCAGTAGTCTTGAGGGCAGGGTGTGGGTCTTAGGACTTGTGATCCCATTACTTAACGCACAGTTGGATCTCCAAATGTCTATTTAAAACAAAGAAAAGCATCATGAAACAAAACGTACGTAAGTTGAACTCTGTCTGCTTTGATTCATCCTTCACCCCTCCCCACGCCATTCCTTCTCCACGAAGTAACCAAGTTAATCTTTCTAGAATACAAATCTAATCGCGTCGCCTCCATGCTCAAACCTCTCCGTGGCGCCACATAACCCTTAGGATGAAGGGCCAAATCCTCATCCCGCCCTACAAAGCCCTGCTGGCCCTGACCTCTGCCTGTTCCCCCTTTCAAAATCCTGATCTGTATTCTTGGCTCCTATGTCAGTTTGCTTTGCTGCCTAGCAAACCATCCGAAACTCAGTGGCTTAGTCTGTCATCAGTTATTACCATTCAAATGATTATTGTCCGGGGCGCCTGGGTGGCTCAGTCAGTGAAGCATCAAAATCTTGATTTCAGTTCAGGCCACGATCTCACGGTTCGTGAGGTCAACCCCCACATCAGGCTCTGTGTTGACCGTGTGGACCCTGCTTGAGATTCTCTCTCCCTCTCTATCTCCCCATCCCTGCTTTCTCTCTCTCTCTTTCTCTCTCTCAAAATAAATAAATAAACATGAAAATAAAACCCAAATGATTATTGGTTTAAGCCATTGGTCCCCCATGGACTGACTTACCCATCTGCTGCCCAGCGTGGGTCAGGTTAACAGCTCTGCCGGTCTTGGCCGAGCCTGCTTACGTGGGAAGAAACTGGCTGGCTGTGTGGGCCGGTCTAGGATGGCCTCAGAGGGACATCGACCTCCCACGTGTGGCCTCGCATTCTCCAGCATGCTTACCTGCTTTTGTTTACACGGTGGCGTCAGGATTCCAGGAGAGAGCAGGGCACACACTAATGCTTGAGCCTCGGGCCCATAATTGGCACGAGACACCTCCGTCTCGTTCTGTCGGCCAAAGCGGGTCACAAGGCCAGCCCGGATTTGAAGAGTGGAGAAAGATGCCCCACCTGTTGATGGGAAAAACTGTACCATCACATTGCAAAGATCCGAGACTCAGGAAAGGGTCAACAACAGCCAGTTTTGCAACCAGTCTAAGAGCGTTCCCTTCCCGAGATATTCTGATTCAATAACAGGAGGTGAGAATCAGGCATGTGTGTTTTTATCAAGTATTCCAGACCGTTCTGCAAACTCAGTCAAGGATTATCCTCGGGAAGCACTACCTCAAACCACACCACCTTCAGTCACCTGGAGATGCCCTGCTTTGTTCCAGTGCTAAAGTCATGTGGGTGGTTCCGGCATTTTCGCCCGTAACCCAGCCTTTGAATCCTTGCTCATGCTCCAGGTCTCAGCCTTCCTGATTTTTCAGATTGGCTTCCCTGCAACCACTGCCCCTTTTTCATTTCTATAGCACCCTTCCCTTCTTCAGAATGTTCTTCAGTGTTCGTGGTCTGACGTCGTCCATAATAAACGGTAAGCCCCTTGAGGGCACGGGTCGTGTCTAATTTGCTCACCACTGTATCCACAGGACCTGTTAGGGTCCAGCACCTAAGGGGGATTCAATAAATATTTGCAAAAAAGCAGAAAGGTACTGCTTTGAATTTTGCACGGGAAGCGCTGTTGACAAAGGTATCTCAGAAGACACTCTCGGAATTGCTGCTTTGGACCGGTGGAGTCCGTGATGTTTTTCAGGACAAGGAAGGACAAGATTACACCAGCCAGGGCATTTGTGAGATGAGCTGCCCGGTGAGGTTGTAGGCTCCTTAGAGAATCTTGATAGCCCCAGTGGAAGGGAAGGAGGTGAGCAAGGCTCCCCACAGAGGAGGTCAAAGTCCCCGGGGCAATTGAACTTGAGGGATGTTACCGCCCAATGGCTTAACCAAGAAAAAAAAAATCCCCAAATGGTGGACAAGAAGTATCTCTCTGGGCTGAGCACCAGAAAAAGAGGAAAGTGTGCGTGGAGGGGGGTTACTTAGCAAGACGGGAGAAGAGAGACCTAGTAGGGCCTTCACGAATTAAACACACCGGCTGAATGACAGGTAACAGAGCGTTCAGGGTCACAGATTTAGGAAAACTGTAAACAACAAGGTAAAATCGAGGGTGAGGGGTGGGGGGGGGGGGCTCTTCTTCTGCTTGGGGTAGAAGGCTGGACCTAGATGCCCCGGGGAGTAAGACCAGTCAGGAGGCTGCGGTGAGAAGCCAGCAGAGGGAGAGCAGAGTGGCCAGGACTCAAAACTTCTCTAACTCGCCGTCCCTGGTGATGTGGGGAACAAAGGCAGAAGGAAACGGTAGGTAAAATTAAATTTCCTTAGAACCCGCAGCCCAGTGGCCAAGGCTTGAGGCCGGCAGAGTAAAACCTTTCTCCAGGAAGTCCCTATTGTCTTAATGCTAATGCTTGGCCAGAGGGAAAAACCACCTTAGCTTGACAATAGCCGCTGGAAACTTCCCCTTGACTTTACCTCCCCCACCTGCCAGTCTTTCTTCATGGTCCCCGGGGAAGCTCTTCCTGCCCAGGGGTCCTGTCCCTGTGCTTTAATAAAATCACCTTTTCTTGCACCAAAGATGTCTCGAGAGTTCGTTCTTGGCCGTCGGCTCCGGACCCCACCATCACCCCAAAAACCTCATCGCCTGGGACCTCCCGAGCTTGAAAGCCCCCCGTTTGATGCCTCTCCACCAAAGGCAGCAGAGCCTTCCACAGCCTGTGCTCTCCTGCCCCCCATTCTCTGCCCAGCCTGTGGCCGCTTCACGCGGGATCTCTGGCCGGTGGTTAGAATGAGGGTCTCTGCTCCCGCTGGGCCGCGGCAGAACAGGGAACAGCCATAGAACAGCAAACGCCTTGTCACAGGGGAAGCTTGTCATGCTTGGGGTCTGCTGGGGGGGATCTCCATGCCCGTTCTCACCAGAGGCTTAGCCTCTGTAACAGTAAGGAAATAAAGGGGGAAGTCCCTTCCAAAATGGTCCAACCCCCAAACCCCAGAGAGCAAAGGGCCTGCCAACAGCCAGCCCCCACCCCCCGCCCCTGCAATTCCGATCCGGAGACACATCCTGACGTCCAGGCACGTTCGCTCTTTCCTGCTCAAGGACGGAGGGAAATCGGCGTTTTCTGTCCCACGCCCTTAGCTCGAACACTTCTCACGTGTTTCTCCTTTGCCAGCTCCCTTTCATCCCCCGAAATAGCCACATCAATGATGCATGTTTTCTGAAATAAGTTCACGTGTCGTTGGGTTTTCACTACCCGCGCAGAGGGCTGAGTCACGTGCGATTCACAGATCATTCATTCCGGGCCACGGATCCAGGCCGGGCGCTCCCGGCTCCGCTCCGCCTGCAAGCTAACACCCCCGCAGCCGCCCTGGCCCCGCAGGCTTCCTCGACCCCCTTGAGAGGCTGGCTTGTCGGAGTGATGAGGGACCATAAGGCAAGCCGAGGGCCAAGCACACCCTAGCACGCCCCCACCCCACCCCCAGGTGGGATCCATGTGACATTCTCCAGCACTCCCGGCTGCCCCGGGGCAAAGGAAAGGAAAGGAAACAAATGGTTAACTGACAGAGATCACAGTCCCGCAGGACAGGAGTCTCCATCAAGGAAAAAGCGATCTTACCGACAGAAACCTATAGCCTCCTGTTTCCTGGAGCCCCAACATCACCCTCCCCTCCATGGTGATGTGGGGAACAAAGGCAAGAATGAAATGGCAGGCGAAATTACATTTCCTTATGACCTGCAGCCCATTGACACATCCTTGAGGCAAATACAGAGTAGAACCTTTCTCCGGGAACCCCCCTACTGTCGCAATAATGCCCTACTAGAGGGAAAACAACCTTAGCTTCATAGCAAGGCCTCTGGTATCTTGAGAGTCCTCGTTAGCACATCACAGTCCTTCTGGAAGCCTCCCTTGCGCCTTTACCTCTCCCAACACCCTAGTATGTAACTAATCACTCTTCACAAACCCAGCGCAGCTCTTCCCGCCCACGGGTCCTGGCCCTGTGCTTTAATCAAATCACTTTTTTGTACCAAAGGGGTCTTCAAGAAATCTTTCTTGGCCATCAGCTGCTGAACCCCACGAACCCCCCCCCCATCACCCCAAAACCTCATCAGGAGGAACCACAGAGCCACTTCCAGAGGCAAGCGGCCTGAGTGATGGCCGGTCTTCCCCGAGCGAAGACGTGGCCACAGGAGGGGATGATTCTCTCTTCCCTTCATCTCCCTCTTCTGGATCTGGGAGCAGGAAACCTCCACCTTCCGCCTTTGAAAGAAATCCTCACTGGAAAGAAGTCATTTTAAGGGCCGGGGTTTACATTATCTGCGGGATGAGCGGGGCAGGGCTGGGGTGGAACAAGGTGCCTGAGAGCAACGAGATGTAACTCAGATGCTGGCAGGCAGTGCGTCACAACCCAAAACTTGGCTGCCAACAACAACAACAACAAAAGGATAAAATGATAATTTCACCTTAACTGGAACTTCTCCGATCAAATCCAAGTAACAGAGTTGCCCGAGGTGCTGGGCAAACAGCGCGCCCCGGGCAGTAACCTCTGTTCCTTCTGCGCCCTGGGGTGGGGGTTTGCCTTCCTGGGTCTCCGCATCCTCGCCTGGAAAATGGGAATAGTAGCGTTTACCACACTGAATTGTGGTCAGGATGCAAAGACAGCACGCCGAGAAACCATCCAGCGTGGAGTCCGCTCGTGGAGGGTCTGTGGAAGGGGATTCCCGATGGAGCCAGAAAGTGGATGAAGGCCTGGACGAGGAAACGCGCCCGCCTGAAAACCTCTGCGATGAAACCTTTAGCATCTGCCGTGCTGAAGCGATCCAATGCTGGGGTTCACTTGCACCCCCAGGAAAAAGGGAACAAAGAAACTTGGGACGGTGAGAGGATTAATGATGCCTCCTGAAGGAAGGGAAATGAATCCGCTAAAGCGTGCGGGGCTTGTTTGCGAGCCTAGATTCCGCTTGCTAGAGTTGTCAGGACTCGATAATTAGAAATGAGCCCACATGGTTGAATAATAGCCTAAATAAAGACGCTCGGCGAGAAGTTTTAGACACAGAGCTCCTTTGACACGAAGCGCGTGTGTAAGAGATGCCGGAGGCACATTACGAAAGACACTGGACTGGGAGACAGGACCCCTGAGTCCTGTCCTAAATCACTATGTGAGTTTTTCCTTTTCTTTTTTTTTTTTTTTAATGTGATTTATTCTCAAGTGACTTAACACACAGTGTGGTCTTGGCTTCAGTAGAATCCAATGATTATCTCTTACGTATAACACCCGGGGCCCATCCCAGCAAGTGCCATCCCCCACCCACCATAATGCCCATCACGCATCTATCCACCCCCCATCCACCTCCAGTTTGTTCTATGTATTTAAGAGACGCGTCTTATGGTTTACCTCCCTCTCTGTTTGGACCTATTTTTCCTACCCTTCCCCTACGTTCATCTGTTGTGTTTCTTAAATTCCATATAGGAGTGAAATCATCTGATATCTGTCTTTCGCTGACTGACTTGTTTTGCTTTGCGTAATACCCTTCAGTTCTATCCACGTTGCTGTTGCAAATGGCAGGATTTCATTCTTTTTCATCGCCGAGTAGTAGTTCATTCTATCTTTTTAATTTTTTTATGTTTGTTTTATTTCTTTTTGAGAGAGAGAAAGACAGAGCATGAGCTGGGGAGGGGCAGAGGGAGAGAGGGAGACACAGAATCCGAAGCAGGCTCCGGGCTCTGAGCTGTCAGCACAGAGCCTGACTGGGGCAGGGGTGGGGGCTGAAGCCACAAACCGTGAGATCATGACCTGAGGCAATACAACTGCCCCTGTATTTTTGTAAACTTTTTTTTTTTTGAGATGGAGAGTGTGAGCAGGAGAGGGGCAGAGAGAGGGAGAGAGAGAATCCCAAGCAGGTTCCATGCTGTCAGTGCAGAGCCCCATGCGGGGCTCAGTCTTACAAACCATGAGATCATGACCTGAGCTGAAATCAAGAGTCAGAGGCTTAACTACCTGAACCATCCAGGACCACACCCCCCGCCCCCTGCCCCCCGCCCCCCGCCCCAAGACCTTGATTCAAATCTTAGCTCTGTCACTTATCTGGATTCACCCATGGCCTGCTGTCCCATCTCTTCTGTCCTCTCGGGGCCCACTGCTAATTCCTGACTTCGGATCTTCATGGCTGTCTACCTAGATAATTTCTAGAAAATTCTTTTGGGTCTGCCCTCTCCCCTCCCAATGCTGTCATTTGCTTGTTTGGGGGGAATTTTTGTTCAAATGCTGGTAAATATTATCTCCCATTAAAAATCCCCAGGATTTATATTCACACTTCAAGCTCCATAGTCTGGCTTCCCAGGCTATTTATCGTCTAATCTCAAACTACCTTTCCAGCCACCCTTCTCATGAACTGTGACTCACCAGCATTAGACTATTTGCCATTTCCTGAGCGCGCCATCAGCTGTCACATCTCTGGGCTTTGGGGCAGCTCTTATTTCTGCAGTGGGTGCCCCTCCTTCTCCCTGTCCCCCCTTGAGAGAGTCTCTGGAATCACGAGGATCTGGTTCCTCCCCCTCCAGCATTTACCACGTTTTTGTTTTTTTGTTTTTTTGTTTTTTAATCTTTTTTTGATTTTTTTTTTCAGCGTTTTTATTTATTTTTGGGACAGAGAGAGACAGAGCATGAACGGGGGAGGGGCAGAGAGAGAGAGGGAGACACAGAATCGGAAACAGGCTCCAGGCTCCGAGCCATCAGCCCAGAGCCCGACGCGGGGCTCGAACTCACGGACCGCGAGATCGTGACCTGGCTGAAGTCGGACGCTTAACCGACTGCGCCACCCAGGCGCCCCTACCACGTTTTTATAATGGGGACAGTAACGTCTGCTTTTGCCTTCATCTGTCACTTCCTTAGGCGGTGACTCACGTCTCTTCACCTCGGTCTCTCCTGCGGGACTCCCGAGCATTCCTACCCAGCACCATGTGGAAACCCGTCAATAAAAGTTTGCAGAAGG
Organism: Felis catus; assembly: GCF_018350175.1. Taxonomy (NCBI): domain Eukaryota; kingdom Metazoa; phylum Chordata; class Mammalia; order Carnivora; family Felidae; genus Felis; species Felis catus. The sequence continues at coordinate 131,188,605 of NC_058370.1, forward strand.
AAAGAGTATCTAAGCATAAGGCGTCTAAGTGGCCAACTTCGTCGCGAAGCGCTTTATAATATATATCATTTTCCAATCAAGGAAATCCAGACACAGTTGCAATCTCAGGGTCCCATATCGGGCCAGATTTACAAACCAAGGCGGCTTACAAAGTCAGTTTCTCAGGGGCCTAACCTGACCTGAAAATTGGAACGCATACATGTAACTACTCAAAGGACTGTTCTCAGCCTTGGCTGCCCACTAGAGTCTCCTGGGGAGTTTTCAGACCCTCGATGTCCTGGCCGCATGTTGAATTTGCGATTTTGATTACCCCCGTAATGTAAATTAAAATATCCAGTGGTGCAGTCTGGGCGTTGGGCACCCCCAAAGCTCCCCGGGAAATTAGAGTGTGCGGGCAAAGGTGAAAGCCAGTGCCCAAACAGGAGAGAAGAAAGTGAGAAACCAGCGGAGAACCCAGGTTACGTGACTCAGGCAGGACGGGAAGAGCCCGGGTTGTCAGACTGAATCCTATTTCTTGGTTCTGAAAGCCCTGGTTCTGGATCAATGGTCCTCAGCCCTGGCTGGGCATTGGAACCCCTGGGGGAGCTATTAAAGAATACAAATTGTAATGGTGAGTTTTTTGCATCTACCTGGCTAGGCCACGGCACCCAGGTATTCGAACATCAGTCTGGATATTTCATTTTTAGATGATATTAACATTTAAATCATATTGAGTAAAGCAATCACACAGCATAATGTGGGTGGGCCTCATCCAATCGGTTGAAGACTTTCATCAAAACCAGACCGAGGCGTCTGGAGGAGGGAATTCGGCGTCCAGACAGCGTTTGGACTCCAACTTCAGCAACAACTATTCCCTGGGTCTCCAACCTACTTGTCCTGCAGATTTAGACTCACCAGTTTCTACATGTGAACCAATTCCTTATAATAAATGTCCCCCTCGTCTATTCATCTCTATCTGTCTATCTATCTATCTACCAATTGATCTGTATGCATATATATATATAGCTTCTTACTAGATATTAATATATATTATATATTATTACTATATATTAATCATTAATACCTATTATATATATATATATATGTCATAGATATATACTATCCTATGTCTTACATCAAGATGTGTATCTGTTCACTCTCTTGAATCCTAATACTCCAAAATCTGAGCTTCTGATTAGTCTAGGTTTGGGCTGAGGCACTGCAATTTTTAGAAAGTTCCCCAGGCAATCCATATGCAGCCAGAGTTAAGAACTCCTGTCATCAGTGTTTCTAAGGCACATCCCATTGCTAACTGGCCTCATGAGTTTTCCATTGAAATGCATTTGCAGTGAAAATCCCTCTAGACCACCTGCCTTCCTGTTATGGACTGAATTGCATTCTGCAAATATACTTATGGTGAAGCCCTAACCACCAATGTGACTACACTTGGAGGTAAGGCCTTTCAGGAGTAATTAACATGATATGAAGGCGTAAGATGGGCCCCTAATCCAGGAGGACCGGTGTCTTCATAAGAAGAAGAGACATCGAGGAAGCACACTCACAGGGCGAAGGCCACGGTGAGGGCACAGCGAGAAGAAGGGTGTCTGCTGGCCAGAGAGGGACGCCTCGGGACAAGCCTGAGGATTGTCAGGATGGATTTCCAGACTCCAAAATGGTGGGAAATAAACGTCTGTTGTGTAGACCACCCGACCTTGGTATGTGTTATGGCAATCCCAGCAGACTAACATCCTTGCCACGCAAGTGGCCCCTACAGGTTTGCTCAGATAAGCTCTCCAGTGTTTTCTTGAAGGTGTTCATGCAGAATCTGAAATCAGCCACTTGGCTTCCTCCACACGGCCATTCTTCACAGTGGAGTTAAACTGAATAAGTTTTAGGGGGTTGGGCTTTTTCTGGTCAGGTTGAAGGAGAGGCTTTTGCTGGCCCCATTTGACATTGGAGGAAGACACTGAGGAGAAACACCGGCTCACCTCGATGCCATTGCACTTGCTGCCTGTTTACCCCAAGGGGCTGGACTCGGGAGCCACTCCTTGCCAAGTAGGCTATATATGAGGTCACACTGCTGTGCCGAGAAGCCCAGTTAGGAAGCACTTAGCCTCGGTATTTTCCATCTTATCCCTGTTCCGTAACTTTGGAGGGCAGACCGTTCTGTTCCTCAGTCCACTCCAGAGCACTTAACAAACTTTCTTATGGGGCAGTGGGCAATATGATGCAGGAAAAAAAAAGAAAGGAAAAGGTAAGGTAAGGTAAGGTAAGGTAAGGTAAGGTAAGGTAAGGAAAGGAAAGGAAAGGAAAGGAAAGGAAAGGAAAGAAAAAGAAAGGAAAGGAAAGGAAAGGAAAGGAAAGGAAAGGAAAGGAAAGGAAAGGAAAGGAAAGGAAAGGAAAAGAAAAGAAAGGAAAGAAAGAAGGGAGGAAGGAAGGAAGAAAAGAAAGAAAGAAAGAAAGAAAGAAAGAAAGAAAGAAAGAAAGAAAGAAAAGAAAAGAAAAGAAAAGGAAAGAGGCTTTGCAATTACACTGACTTGCTACCAAATCCTCTTCTCTCATTTAGGAGTTGTTAGAATCTGCGGCAGCTTTTCTGGGGTGAGTTTCCCCATACGCAAAATGGGAATGAAAATAACTTCCCATCACTGATGTGAGGGTTGAGGGAGAACTTATTTGAGAGTATGGAACAGTGTCGATAGCACACTGTCGCAAACTCATATTCCCCTCTTGTCTGTGATCTCTTGAATCTATCGGTTATGATTTATTTTAACTTTTAATTAAGAGCTGAGCACTAGCTAACAGAGATCGCTGCTATATTGGAGCTGAAATACGCTTTGAGTCTCGTAGCCCAACCTCTTCACGCTACAGCGAAGCCGTTAGCCCAAGACTACACAGCCAGTTGGGCTCAAGCTGGAACAAAACCTCGGTCTTCCCGACTCCAAGAAGTCGCTCTTTCTAGAGATCCTTGTGCCTGATAGAGCACGTGGCCGCGGAACTATGCTTCAGCCGGCTCACCACTTTGAGTTCATCCCTTCCTGGCCAATCTGGGTTCTCCACGCCACTCCGTCTCGCTCTTGGACATTCCCAGTGCAGGGGAATAAGTTCCCCTCAGTCTGCCCCTGCTTAGATGCTTCTACTAAGTTTGCTTCTCCAGCCCCGGCCAACCAATATGGACGTCTTGGGGTGAACGCTCCTAAACACTGGGGGCCATGCCTCACTGCCTTCAGAAGCCCTCATTACACAAAAGATTGGATTTTGTGACTTGGAATGAATTCAGTAGAAAAGAGTTCACCATACAACGCATGAGGAGGGACAATGTGTTACACACTGAAACTTGAACTTGGAGGGAACTGTCTTTCCGTGTTTTACTACGTACCCACGGCTCAAAACTTCGGAGTGGCTGGCACCTAAGAACATCAAGACCTGGTTCTAGCCCTTTTGGGCATCATCTCTGCTGGTCTTCCCACCCATTTCCCCAGACTGCCAATATGTACCATCTATGGGCCCTGTGAGAGATACACACGCTGCGAGAGATAACATACTCTGTGAGAGATACATACTCTATGGGAAATCTACACCCTGTGAGAGATATATGCTCTGTGAGAGATGAATACCCTGTGAGAGATACATACCCCGTGAGAGATATATCTGGGAGAGTTATATATCCTGGGAGAAATGCACACCCTGGGAGTCTGTTTCTGCAAACTCCACATCCTTGCACATACTTTTCTTTTTTCTTGAAATGCCCTTCCCTTGTTTTTTGTCTGGAAAACTGTCACTTACTGTCTTAGTGTGTTTAGGCTGCTGTAACAATGTACCACAGACTGGGGAGCTTAAAGCTAAACAGGAATATAGTCTTCACAGTCCTGGAGGCTGGGAAGTCTGAGATCAAGGCACCAGAGGAATGGGTGTGGCTGTCAGCCTTCTGGGCACCTTCTGCGTCCTCATGTGGTGAAGGGCACAGGGCGCTCTCTGGGGTCTCTTTCATAAGATACTAATCTCTTTCACGAGGGTGAGCCTCGTGACTTCAGCACCTCCCAAAAGTCCCATCTATTAGTACCATCACCTTCGGGGGTGGATTCGACGTCTGATTTTTTACGGGGACACATTCGGACCTTAGCCTTCGTGTCCCAAAGCCTACTTAGAGTATCATCCCTTCAAGAGAATCCCTCCGAGTCTTGACCTTTCCCTCCTGTGCCAACTCCATACTTTGAGATTATCTTTATATCATACTTGTCTCATAAGGGTATAATTTGGGTTCTTGGCAGTGGGCCCTTGTTCCCCAAAGCTGCTGTGGGAAATCGTCACGGGGAATAAAGTGTGTGGGGGGTCGGAGGGGGAGGTAACGGGTCACTAAAAAGTTGAGAAAGCCATTTTCAAGGGCCGCTAGTGGCTTTCCCGGAGAGCTCCCCAAAGCCTGGATTGTGGCGACCACATATTCCGTCACCCTCCACGAAGGATGCTAAGAGAATTCAACATTCCTATAACTCTGAGAGGTGCCACGCCATTTTGACGGTTCCTCTCCAGAGATGGGCATTCTGGCAACGGGCGCAGGGGACGTCTTGCTCCAACCTGTAAGTCCTCGAGGGAAGAGCGCGGGGAGAAGGTATCTATCTCCTCCCCGGGCCCAGCCTGCCGGGCCGGAATGGAATAAAGTGGATTCTATGAGACGGCTAGTTCTCCGTCTGATCCTCCTCTCAAAGCCGAGAGGAGAATCTGGAAGTGGGTATCAGAGCAGGAAGAGCGCGTCCCTCTTTCCAAGAATTGACTAATTCTCGCCAGTGAACAGGCAAGATGCTCAAACGCAGCTCCTCTCCCGCCGCCCTCACTCTGACTCACGGCAAGTAGGTTCCCGGTGGCTGTCCCGGGAGAAAGAAAACATGTGACATGTTTCGGCTGGAACTCAACGGCCGAGCATCTTGCCACCTGCCACACGTTTTGAGGGAGAGCTCTTCATTTGACAATAGCGTCCTCGGCTTTTGTCCTCGCCCAGACCGTCTGGGGCGGGGAGGACTGGGCCACAGCAGAAAGGAGTGGGGCTTTCTGCAAACGGTCTGTGGCACAGACCCTGTTCCCGGCCTGGCCGCTCTCACGTCACTGTGTCTCAGAGTTAACCCGAAGCAGATATGCTAAGAGGCTCCGGCATTTTCGACTTGGACTCTTGGCTCAGAGGGCCAGAAAGCCCTTGAACGCATCTCCGGGGGTTGGGATTGGCACACAGGCCCCCTCAGAAGAGGCTGGTTCTCTGTTTCGTTTGGCCAGACTGCTGGGGATACTGGCTAACGTGGGAGCTGCTAACGATAAAAAGTCTGCTGGCTCTGGGTTTTGGCGAAAGATCTAGAAGGATTTTTTAAATATTCTGGTTTCGGCAGAGGCCGAATTATCTTTCTGAAGTATGTGCCCCCTGAATATCAAAACTCATGTGTGTTTCATGGGAAATTCAATCCGTATGTTTTCGGGATATTTATCCCTAATACATGCGGCTGCCATCTTCTAAGAGAAATTCGATTTCAAGGAAAAAATGTGGAGGCTTCTATAAGCCTCCCCTTTCCCTGAGTCAGAATTCAGCATTAAAATATTTCCCCCCAAGCCTCCTGTGTGAAGGACTCAGGCTTGATTCTAAGCCCTCGGCCCTGACATTTCCAGAAAGAATGGGCTCGACTCGGCTGTATTCTAAGTGCCCCATCCTTGTGCTATCGGGATCCGCCACTGTAAACTGTGACCACACAGTCACCAGGAGCAAAAGGAGCCAAACAGATGTTGAAATGATGCTACGGCTGCAGTAACGTGATTGCGGTCAGCGTTTTGTGGGGTTGACTCCCGATTCAGAAAAGAGTAGCAGTGCACGGTTTATTTTTAGACTTCTTCGTAGAAATGACATTGTTCCTTGAATACGAACTAGTTAGGTTTGTATTTGGAATTGTTATCACGTTGAAAGGCTCAGAGAAGTCTGACTTCATGCGTTTCAGTAATAAGCCGTCGCCACCAGGAAGCTCCCGTGTGCCCAGTCGCTGGGAAGCCACGTGCACGGAATACGGCCACCGGTGCGAGTCCGCACAGAGTCGTGGGCTTCCTACCACGCAGTCAGAAATGCATGACCGGTGATGGGGAGAAAGATGAGATCCAGATCCAGATCGACCGACCGAGTCGCATAGCCGTCGAGTGGCTTCTTGAAAGTGAAACCAGCAGAGATAAGTCAGACCTATCGCAGGCTCCAAAATCACATGTGAGGCAGAGTCACTCTTCATAAAATCAGATTTATAAAGAGTTAGTCAAGGGGATGGGCTCTAAAATCAAATGACCTGAGTTTGAATCCTCAATTGGCCGCTTGCTAACTGGGTGACCACGTGCTCGTTCTCAAACTCTCCCAAGCTCCAGTGTCTCGTGTGCCAAATGACATGAACGTACAGTATGGTAGGGACATTTAGAGGAAATAACGTACACTGTCGTCATGATCCTTTTTCAGTGTATTTATTTTGAGAGAGAGAAAGCACATAGGAAGGGCAGAGAGAGAGGGAGAGAGACGGAGAGAAGCCCAAGCAGGCTCCATCCTGTCAGTGCGGAGCCAGATGCGGCGCTCGAACTCACAAACCGTGAGATCATGACCTGAGCCGAAACCAAGAGTCAGACGCTTAACTGGCTGAGCCACCCAGGCGCCCCTGTGATGATTTTATTTTGAAAAAGAATGGCTCTTTGAACAATGCCTAGGCAAAAATAGATGTATATTGAAAAAAAAAATAGAATGTGTAATTTCGGAGGCAAACCACTGCCACGAAAAAATGATTTATACTCTGTGTTCTCCGTAAGCAAAGGAGTTAACTTTCTTTAATCAGACGCGTCCTAGGCGGCGTGTGGGTGGTTGGAGCTTTGGAGCTTGAAGAGACGCTCGAAATTATTCCAGATAGTCCTCATCCCTTCGTCGTCCATGTGGCAAAGCAACCCAGGGAAGAGAAGGGGTCTGGGCAAACCTACAGAGCCAGGCAGAGAGAGCCCCGCCTAGGACCCAGGCGCCCTAACGCTGAGACCGGAGCTCCCCTTCACAGACACGAGCTGCCCACATCCCCCCCAGCTCCTGTATCTTCCTCATCTCCAGATCCAGACAACAGCCTTTGTTCCTCGTAGCGCCGACCAGGAGCCTCAGCTGGTGAAGTAAGATCCACCAGCCAGGTTCTGAGAATCAGCAGAGCCGTGAGCAGGTGCAGACGTCCAGCTTTCCCTAGACCTTACCTCATTCAGTCAGGAGCATTAGGTAATCCACTCCACGGGAACTTTATCTGCAAGGATTGATTTCGACTCCGTTATCCAGAAAACAGCAAGAAATCCTCAAGGAGACTTGTCAGGGAGGCACCATTGCCTTTCCCTCAGTGTGGCTGTTTCTCAGATCGGGGTGGTGTCTCTCTTGGGGTTTGAGGCAGTGCGCCAGGGTTTTTGTGAAGGCCAAAACATGGCACCTTGGCTGGCGGGGCCGATTCTGCTGGAAAGTTTGGAGGAACCATTATTTTCTAAAAAAAAATAAAAAAAAAATAAAAAAAAAAAAGGAGAGAGGGAGAGAGTAAAACACAGCATTGCCTGAACTGAAATGAAATGTGGAAGGCACCATCCTGTTTTGAAATGATAACTTACATTTTCTGAGCCCTCATCTCCTGTGCTAAGGAACTGTGCTCGGTGCTTAAGGTACATTCACTCAGTGCAGCCTGAGGGAAGATGAAATCGTCGAAACAGACGAGAATGAAAACTGAGAGAGGCTAGCTGGGCACCTGGGCACCTGAAACTATATAGCATCCTGTTTCAACAACACTTAAATAATAAAATGTTCCCGAGGTGCCTGGTTGGCACAGGTGGTTAAGCGTCCCGCTTCGGCTCAGGTCGTGATCGCAGAGTTCATGAGTTCGAGCCCCACGTCAGGCTCGCTGCTTTCGGCACAGAGCCCACCGTGGATCCTCTGTCCCCCTCTCTCTGCCCCTCCCTAGTTCTCTCTCCCTCTCTCTCAAAGTAAATAAACTTTAAAAATAAAACATATACAAAAAATTGAAAACCTAAAACGTTGCCCAAAAAACCCCAAAAGAGAACCAAACGGGTTGAGGGGCAGGAAACTGCCCGACCAAGCCACAGAGCTCCGAAACGTACCAGGATCCAAACACGAGACCGCCCACCTCCCGAGCCCATAAATTTAACCGCTGTGCTACACTGCCTCTCGTTCTGATATTTACTAGAGAGGTCAGTTCCAGCCCTATCACCATAAAGCAAGGTATTCATTTACTCTCTCCTGTTGGCTTTGAGCACTTGGTGGAAAATTTTGACGAGCCTTGGATTCTGGCTTCCCCCGTGGCTGGTGGCAGTTATATAACATGCACATCAGTTAAAAAAAAAAAAAAAAAAAAAAAAAAAGCTGAATTGCAAATAGTCTACTAACCTGGAAGGAATGTCTGAATGACTCCCACACCACACTGGTGCTAATTCAGTTGGGAGAGTTTTGTGGGTTTGCTGTGATTTTACTGAAATAAAAGAGTTTGGCTATCATCGTTAGTAACTTGAGTGTGTCTTTTGATCCGTGTAGAAATCGCTCAGCTAAATGACATTTACATGTTATTCTTAACTGCCTGTGGAATCAGATAATCCTTTCCCCAGAAGGATGTCGGCAGACTCCATAATTTGTGAAGGAAGAGCATCCGGGAAGGAACACGGTGTCATGCATGCCTGGAGGGAAGATTTCTGGGTTGATGATTCACATACTTTTATAGCTCTGGTTTGCAGGCTCTGTTTTTCAGAAGCAGTTTAAAAGTATGTGAGCTTCCTGATTGGCGGTATTCTCCGGGGTACGCTTGAGCCTGCTTTCCCCCACATCTCTGGGATCTCAGGCTGTGACCTGGGAGTGGGTGATCCGATTTAGTTTAGTGTCAGAGGGTGCCCACGTGATTGAGTAGGGCGGATCCGCCTGTTCCAATATGCTGGTCCCAAGCTGTGCCAAGGATGAACAGACCAGCAAAAATATTGTGTCATAAGCGCAGACCTTGAATTTTCACCAAAGGTCTCACCAAATGGTGTAGGGCTGAGTCTGAGGGCCGCAGTGTTCTGTGCAGGATGTGAAAGTTCACCGTGGAAGAACTCCAAAATTTATGACTAGTCTGGAGTCAGAGGAAAAGTACCACGCGGGCTCTGATTCACTTAGTACTGGGGGAACTGTTTGCAAAGGCAGTGGGAGGGAGTCAGCCGGTGAGACAGGCGACTCTGACTCGGGTGTCCCAGGACGGCCGTAATCCCACCGCAAGGAGCCAACGGGCTTGCCGCAGAACGGGGGCTTCCCAGGTCTTCAGTCCTGTCCACGTGTTGACTTGACTCGAGATCCCCTTGCTCTCCCAAACGCCTCTGCCCAGCCTCCAACATCCAGCTGGGAACTGTCAGTGCTCCTTTTTTTCCGTTTCTGGGGCTTTCCTACCAACCCCCCTGCACCCTTCTATGGGGGTTCTTCATTTCTTTCCTGGTTAACTGGAATAGTCTCCCAAAAGAGTCTCCGGTCACTGGCTACGAGTCTCATCTTTCAGAGATCTTAAACCCGGCTTTCTCAGCCATTTTTCCCATGTGCATTTTGGTGGTGTCTTTCCTCTGCTGAGAAAACATTCTCTGGCTTTGCGTCGCGATCCGGCATTGTCCAGATTCCCAAGCATTCCGTGTGGAGCCCTCAGCAGCAATCCTAGCCTTTGTGACCCTTCCTACCCCTCTCTTCACACACCCAACACTCTGTTCCATCAGCAACACGCGTGGCTTTCTCATCATTCTGCACCTCGCTGCCTAGCGTTCCCTTGTCGGGGACATGGTCTGATGTCCCACCCGTGCTGCACCTGGCCTGCTGGGTTAACACTCCCATAGCCTTCATGTCCTCATTGTTATTGCTACCCCCCCGAAGCCTCTCTTGATTTCTCCATAGTCTTGAGACACCCTCTCCTGTCAAGCTGCCTATCTTGTCCAACCACGAGCATGTGGCTAATCTCTGTACATTGTAACGTTTCCCTGATTCTCCCCCCAGACCGTGAGCAACGCAAGGGACAATACAGCGTCTTATCTGTCACTGTGTCCATAACACCTCGCCTAGGGCCCAGCCCCAAGTAGGTTCACAGCCAGCCTTAGCTCGCCTGAATAGAACTGGGTTTGCTCTACGCAAAATTGAAGGGCAGGAGCGACTTCAATGAATTGTTTCTCTTCCGAACCCCACGCCTGGGTTATGCAAAAGGTAAAGGGATCTATTTTGTTTGGGGTCCGTGACATTTCAGCTCCTAAAAGGCAACGCTGGGGCATTGCTGCTGAGCATTTCCGTGACTGTCCCTTCCAGGGGAAGGTCTGTAAAGAGTGCCTCGCCACAGCCAGCCATAATCTCATCTTACATCTAAAAAAGCATCCGGCTGTTTGGGGGACAGTATGCCATGTGGGACAATCCGTGTGGCTACACAAACACAATGTTGATTCGTTGCAAAAAGCCAGAGTTTTGTTGCTCTTCCTTGCCCTTCTGCCCCCACCCCGCACCCCCCATTCATTTATTTGTACACAAATGCATGTCTAAGTTTTAGGGTTTGAGAGGAAGAAGGGGCAGATTTTCTTCTGCTTATCTCTCTGCTGGGTGGCTAAGCAGATGTTCGGAGGAAAAGCTAATTTATCCAAATTCTCTGAGCGGCCGAATTCCACCTCAGGAAACCGTAACTAGGCAAGGGGACAATCACGTCTCTAAATGCACTTCTGTTAGTCTGTCTCATCCAAGAGAGACAAGGACTGCGATTTGCACAAACATCTGCTCAGCCTTCGGGGAGAAAAGGTGGAGGGAGCCTTGAGACTGACGGTCGGGAGCAAGCGAACAAAGTACTCTTAGCGACCGCACGCTGGGCACGCAAGAAAAGAACCCCAAGGAGAGTGATAAACTTCAGCTCTGTCTCCTGAATGTCAGGATGGAGAAACAGACAGATCAGGTGGTCTACAGAGACATCCTCTAATGCAGCCCTGGAAGAAAATGTGCCAAGTTGCTTATTTTGTTCTTGGGGGAAGGTAAAAATAGAAATGGCGGATGTTATGGGCTAAATGTTTGCGTCTCCCCCAAATTCATATGCTGGAGCTCGAACCCCCGGCGCAGTGCATTTGGGGTGGAGAAGTCGGGGGGTAAGTAGATTTCAAGTGGGCCCTGGGGCGGGCCCCTCTTGATGAGATTACTGCCCTTATCCGAAGAAGATATAGATAGCCACATTGTCCCCCCTCGGACACACTGAGGAAAGGCCATGTGAGCAAACAACAAAATGGAGGCCGTCTACAAGCCAAGAACTGAATCCGCGAGCACCTTGATCTTGGATATCCCTGCTTCCAGAACTGGAAGAAATAAGTGTCTGTTGTCTATAGTCTTTTGTTACACCCCAAGCTGGCTAACACAGCGAGCTAAGCTTTGGTGCAGAATAAAGAATTGTAAACTTTCAAGCGTGCCATGATTTGATGGAAAAGAATGGAGAGTATTTGCAAGCTGACAAGAGATGGCTCCTTGTTTCTCCAGCTATGCAACTCTGAGCAATTGACTCGTTGTCTTTCAATTTCAGATTCCTCCTTGTAAGGCAGGAGTGACATCCCAGCCGCCGGGATGTTGTGCTTCTTAAGTATGGTAGCATAAAGGATGTGATAAATGAGCACCCAGGGAAGGGTGAGAGCGGGGACCCAGCAGCAGGAAGAGAGAAGAAAAAGTAGAGCCATCTGCTATTGTATCAGGCTGCAGGGAGTGGAGAGAAAGTCCCGGGAGGTAGCAGCCAGAGCAGGAAAAATTCAAAAGCTACCGAAGTACAAAATAAACCACCTGAGACCAAATGGGGAAGAGAGGGGGGTGATTAGGACCCCTGTCACTGCCTTGGCTGGTGGTCGAGTCCAAACCCAAAGGCAATTTCATCGATGCTTCCCGGTCCCCTCCCCCAGCTGGATGAAGTAAGAGTTTTCTTGCAGGAAGGAATTTAAGCCCTGTCCCCTCTGACACCAAGGCGGATGGCAAAGTCAGTCCCACCGCAAGGACTCAATGGCTCCTTGTTTTTCCTTTTACTGAGCTGAATGTAAGATTTAGGCTGGATGTTTTATGTAAGGGAAAAAGAACCTTGAAGACTATATAATGCAAATGGGTATTCCATACATATCCACTTCCTCCCTCCAGGAAGCTGGAGAAAACTCTCCTCCTGAAGCACAGAAGGGCTAAACAAAGAACTCCGGCATCCTGTCGTTCTGACTTGTGCAATTCCAATTTGAATCACGCCGCCAATGTAAAATGACTTCATTTTCCTGTGCCAGATCCCCCGAGGATTTCAGACTTGTTTATGCCTCTCTGCAATGAAGCTCAGCCTAGCCCAAGAGAAGGAAAACACTTCTATAAGCCGGAGGCCTGCTAGAGCCAAAGCAAGAGCAGACTCTATTCACCCTCCTTGACGAGACTCACCCTCTCGGAACAAGGGCACTTCAGTCCCTAATGTCCCAGGCTTGGCAGTTCAGTGACAGTTGGTTTCATGTCAGAGCTCGGAAACCAGTGCTCAACTCTAAAACCTGGTGCTGGGACCAGGGAACCCTCCCCTCGCTTTTACCCGGAACTCTGCTTGCCACCCCAACTAACGATGGCTCCGCCCATTGACATCGCTCGTAAACGATGAGGTCAGAGAGGAGATCCCCACACACAGCCCCCTTAAGCCACCCGAACAGTAAAGGATGTCATTTTTTGGTTTACTGGTGATTTATGCCACCTCTGAAGAGCAAATAGCACCAAACAGAGATCTTTAGCAATACAGGTATCCACTGACCACCTACCATGTGCCAATAAGCACCAAGGAGACGGAGGAAACAACAAACACAGTTTCTCACTTCCCGTTTCAAGTTTGAGACTTCATGGTACAGCTTTGGAACCAAGCCCGCTCCTCTTTCATGCTGCTTCGCCACGGACAAAATGGTGTTCACGGTTCACACGCGCCGCGGTGTTGGGGAGATTTTGTACGACAATGGCTGCTGGGGCTGCCAGGATGGCACTCGGCTACTCATACTGGCCTCCTCATCATGCCTGTTGGGGCAGATCTGCGAGGGTGAGCTCTGTATTCCCTGCCTTCCATTTTAGCGCCCTTGAAGGATCAACCCCAGACACTGAACGTGAGCTGAGGACCTCTGAATCAGAATGAAAGAATTAGATGGTCTGCACCCTTCCATGCTAGTTAAGCAAAATCAGCCTGCGAGGCAGATTGATACAGTGAGCATATTCCAAACCTAAAATAAAGAAGTTGTACCTGTAGGTATCCTATACAAAGAAAGAATTGTTTTGATATATGTAAACTAAGTGACTCATATGCCCCACCTCAAGAATGTTTCTCTTTCTTTCTTTCTTTCTTTCTTTCTTTCTTTCTTTCTTTATTTTTGAGAGAGAGAGCGAGAGAGAGACAAAGTGTGAGTGGGGAAGAGGCAGAGAGAGAGGGAGACACAGAATCAGAAGCTGGCTCCGGACTCTGAGCCATCAGCACAGAGCCCGATGCGGGACTCGAACCCACAAACTGTGAGATCATGACCTGAGCTGAAATCAGGTGCTTAACTGACTGAGCCACCCAGGTGCCCCTCACCGTAAAGAGACTCATGTTAATTATCTGCACAGAAGACTTCATGTGAGAACAGAGAAAAAAACAAAAGGTGAAGTTAGAGACCTCAGAGAGACTATAAGGAAGATCAGCTCAGAAAAGAAACAACCACACATCCCTAGACAGAACAGACAGCAAGGTTTCGGGGGGGGAAGGGGGGGGAGGGGGGGGCGTCAGGTGAATTTATTTAATTGGACTCCTACTAAAAAGCCAAGGCTCTTCCATCTCTAAATTCTCGAATATCAACTTATACTCGCCAGGGTAAGATTTTTGGATGGCGAACTGCATTTGCCTCTTATTATGCAATTAGTTAAGAGGTGTTGTTTTTGTAACTAATCTTTGTGCAAGACATTTAAATGAAAAAGAAAGGGGTTTGCAAATGGCAGTACCTCCTCATCCAGGTGTTCCCAGGCCTCTTCTGACCGAATGTCCCTCTGGGGGGACAAAGCAAGGAGTTTGTTGCTCCAAACCAGTGCTGAGTATTTCCAGGCAAGCCGGAGAGAGAAGAGGGGCTGGGGAGAGGGTGGACAGTAGAAAACAGGCCTGGGACCCAGGACTGCTGGATCCCAGCCCCAACTCAGCCATGTACTTCCTGGAGGACCGGCCCCAGCGCCTGGAGGAGTGTTGGTTCCCATTTTGTGCCAGTCCTATGATAGTTTTGTGATTGGGAATTAATTTTATCTGGCAGCTAGGATACACAAGATCAGAGAGACTAAGGAACAGTCCCCAAGTCCACAGAACTGTCTGATAGCAGACCCCAAGCTCCTTGTACTGTCTTGTCTTAGGGCCTTGTCTTCCCTCAAGTCCTTGGCCTTGGCTTTCCCAACTGAATGAGGAGAGGATCATGCTATTTTGTAGTCTTTTTCAGCTTTAGAGGAAGTTGAGAGGGAGGGTTTCCAATAATTAATATTCCTCTAGAAAGGTGCAGGAAAGACATAACATGCTGGTCAAGCATTAATACAGGGGCGCCTGGGTGGCTCAGTTGGTTCAGTGTCTGACTTCAGCTCAGGCCATCAGCTCACAGTTTGTGGCTTCAAGCCCTGCATTGGTCTCTGTGCTGACAGCTCGGAGCCTGGAGCCTGCTTCGGATTCTGTGTCTCCCCCTCTCTCTACCCCTCTCCTACTCACGCTCTGTGTCTGTCTCTCAATAATAAATAAACATTAAAAAATTTTTTAAATAAATTAAAAAAAATACAAAGAGTTTGAGAGTGCCAAACACATACAAAGGAAAAAAATTAGTGATTGAGGATTTACACTTGAGGCATCACAAATATAAACAAGATAGTTCATAGTCTTTACTTGTCTAAGAGTGGACAGGCACGGTGGCTTAAGGGAGGTAGGAATTCATTAAAGGAAGTGAGGCCATTGAAACTTGTTCTTAAATCTGTCTTCTGAACGTATCCCGTTGTCCTAAAAAATAGAAAAAAAAAATGCGCGTATTAGGTTTTCAAGCAGCTATTGACTCTAAACTGTGTTAATTGAGAGAGAGGAAGTATCTGGAAAGACTAATTGCCCTTATTTAACCTGGCATTTTATAGTTTATCAATAAGGCTCACATCCAAAATCTGCTGGGGTACCCATAATATCCTCTTGAGATATATAAGGCAGTTATTATTATCTTTAACAGGTAAAGAAAGGGTTGCTTGCTAAGTTTAAGTTTTCCAAGTTCACATGGCAGCCAAGTCTAAAACTGAGCCAAGTTTTTTATTCTACACCATTATCTGTCTCCCCAGTGTCTTGTATTATATGTGACTAATAGTTGGCACTTAGTAAATTTTTTGATGAATGAACAAACTTCAATTTGGAAAATCTATCTGCATAAGGATGCTAAAATCATTCCTGACATTATACAGAGGCGGAATAAACATCTGTCTACTGAATCTATTTCACTGGGTTTGTCTTATCTCTTGGATAGATGAGCTCCATCAAATGGATCTCAGTCACTTTCAGACCTAAAAGAAGCAAATGTTCAGCAAATGTTGAATGTTAAGGTTTCTCAAGAAAGCTACCTTTATCTGAAAATTTTACCATTAGAAATACATAAGAAGTACTTTCTTTTCAATGCCCGCAAAGGAGAGAACATGGCTGCCAAGAGACGTTTTCAATAATGTTGTGGTAAATAGATTGAAAAATTCAAAAAAATATTTATCGAGCAACTGCTATGTACTAAGCCCTGACCAGGCACAAGAAATGTCAAGATGAATAAAATAAAGTTGCTGTCATCAGGGAGTTCATAGCCTAGGGGTGAAAAACAGGTAATTATAAAACAGCATGAGGGATGATATGGCTGGAATGGTCATACAACCTTATAAAGTTAAGTAAGAAACCAGAGAAGGCAACCCTAAGACTGTATAAGGGAGACAAGGAGGTGCCATTGCATATTCTTGGGGCTGATGTTAGAATGAACTGTAAAACTTTCCTTCTTTTAGATCTGAAAGTGACTCTGAGGTCAATTTTGATTGGATCTCATCTATCCAAAGAGGTAAGTCAAACCCAGAGAGGGGAACTGACAAGATCACATGGGGGGAGGGCGGGAGTTACTTTCAAAAATAGAACACAAGGCTGCTAAGGCTAATACCTGTGTCATTGCTCAGGCCACATGTGTGGAGCACTAATAAGACTGTGAATGAATGATGTCTCCATTTCATCCTTCAGACTTCAAGAAAAGCCAGATGAGGTATGGATGAGTCCCATTATATCACATAGAGAAAACACAGTCAACCACATAGGATTTGAACTCAGGCCTGTCTGTCCCTGAGCAGGCTTCTGCAGAGGTCAATGAACAAGTCCACCCCATGTGGGATAGAAGCTGGAGGCCATTAAAGAATCCCAACTCTTCCCCCTTTTAACAGAAGGATGAAGGAATGTCCCTTTGTGGACATGTTATGCCGAGCTCAGAGTCACTATCTTCTAGAAGTTGTAAGGTCACCTGCCACAATACTCAGAATTAGCCAGACACTTGGACGTGATTTGGTCCAGTTTCTAGGCCATAAGACTTGAAGGAGGTGGCAATTCACGAGGCATTCTATGGAGAATCATGGAAATGATTGCTGCTCTTTGGCCAGTGAGAGCCATTAACAGCCCTCGGTCAACGATGATTTCATTGAATTAGTCCTGTCTAAACGGAAGCGATGTATACGCTGACTTCTGGTGACTTCTCCGTTCCCAGACCCATGGGATTGTCTCTATTGGGTTGAGGCGGTGGGAACTGAGCCTTACGTCTCATTTGGGGTGATTTGTTTTGTATATCTTTCAAGATTCACGAAGCAGATTGTTGGAACAGATTTTTTAATTTTCCTTTTTGTTATGTTTTAATACTATAGTGTACGTAATGGCGTAGAAAGAACTGTTTGAAATCTGCTCTGTTCTTCCTGATTTTAAATTGCCTCTCATCTACACATATCTACATATGGTGCTTGAGGCATCGACATAAGTAAGTAGGCAGCATAAAAGCTCAAGAAAGGGGGAGATTTCTTTTCAATGTTGCCAAATGTCTTCAGCAAGGCTCTCCTACCCCATAGGAAGATGGATGGATATGTTCTGATTCGCATCCTTGTGCCACTAACTTACAGCAAAAAATTAAAATCCCCTTTCACAGCAGATTGGAATGTTCAGCAAATCGTGATCTCCTCCTCTAGTCCACGTTTAGACATTATTATTTTACGTCATGAAAATCAGCAGAGATGTCATATGTGGTTATTGACTTACATTTCGGCTCTTCAATTCAAATCTCTCAGTCAATTCAACTGGAATTTTTTTTTTTTTTCTGAAAACCTGTCGGGTGAAAACATGCTCTATAAGAACTATAGACAAATCTCTGTCGTACAGAAGCTCACAGACTGGTGGTAACCGAACATTCAGAAGGGCGGGAGATTAAACATACATAGATGCCACAAACCAAAAGGCCACTGATCATGATCCCTTTGCATTACTGTGGCTAGATTAGCCACCGAAAATGGGAACACAGAGTAGAAGCAGAATATGCCCTAAGTCCCATACTGGCGATCAGTTTCCACTCTGAAGAGATTTTAATAGAATTCTAGATAAAGAAAAAGGAGCCAGTTCCATGTGTTGAAATGCCCTCCCTAGAAGACAGCCGAAGGGCTGAATGGAACTCATGCCACCCAATCCAGCCCTCCAGCCCAGGCCTGATGCAACCACGCCATTTCTGGCTAGTAGCCGCCCTAATTGCAGCAGCCTCTGTTCAGAGAGAATTCAGAGGGAAAGCAAACCAATATGGAGCCGATGTAAAAATTATGTCAAAAGATAAAATTATTATCGCACAGATTATGCGTACTCCTTGGGGGAGAAAAAGATTTTTTTTTTTTTCCCCAGAGAACAGGAACAAATTTCAGATTTAGTGTTTTGTTATTTCTAAGGCAATTAAAGAGAATTAGGAATGTTAAGAATCAGATCGGGGATAAGAAGACAAAATGAACGATATGC
The DNA here is from genome assembly GCF_018350175.1 of Felis catus. Classification (NCBI taxonomy): domain Eukaryota; kingdom Metazoa; phylum Chordata; class Mammalia; order Carnivora; family Felidae; genus Felis; species Felis catus. The sequence goes on from NC_058370.1 coordinate 131,206,643, forward strand.
GGTATCAGCAGGGATAAAGAAAGTAACAAGGAGAAGAAAATATAATACCATTGCAGAATTTGTAAAGGGGCATTAGAAACACACACACACACACACACACACACACACACACAAAAGAACTGACCTACAGAAAACAAGACGGTGACATAGAGGGCGGGATGAGCAAAATTCCATTGACTGAGAAGAAAAAAAGATAGAGTTTAAAATGAGTGGATCTGCCTGATAGGCAATGTAGCCACTACTCGGGGAAAATTAGAATTGCTAACACAGTAAACAGAATCGATTAAAGACGGAAAATACCCAAATATATAAATGAAAAATTTCTGGGAAGGAAGACCTGGATCGCAAGCCCTATAGGGTATGGTTTGTTCCAGAAAGAATCCACGAGGATTACTAGTACATTGCCATCCTTGGATGACATTTGATGAGATCGTGAAGATAGGGAATGATACCCTCAAGTTTCCTGGCACAAAAAATTCACCTACAGGGGCGCCTGGGGGGGCTCAGCCGGTTAAGCATCCGACTTCAGCTCAGGTCATGATCTCACGGTCTGTGAGTTCGAGCCCCGCGTCGGGCTCTGTGCTGACAGCTCGGAGCCTGGAGCCCGCTTCGGATTCTGTGTCTCCCTCTCTCTCTGCCCCTCCCCCACTCATGCTCTGTCTCTCTCTGTCTCAAAAATAAATAAAAACATTTAAAAAAATGTCTTTTTAAAGTTCACCTACAGAGCTGGACAAAAAACGGATAGACTCAGAATTTACCACAGCAATGCTGGACGGTAGAAAACAATAAAACAGTTGCTCATGAGCTTTTGAATAAAATGACTTGTAACCCTAAGATTCCACCTGTAGCCATGTTCTCAGGTGTATGAGGGTAAAGGAAAAATATGAACCATATAGTCTTCTTGAAAAATCTGGGTTTAAAAAAAATTTTTTTAATCTTTATTTATTTTTGAGAGAGACAGAGAGAGACAGAGTGAGAGCAGGGGAGGAATAGAGGGAGAGGGAGACGCAGAATCCGAAGCAGGCTCCAGGCTCCGAGCTGTCAGCGCAGAGCCCGATGTGGGGCTCGAACCCACGAACCGTGAGATCATGACCTGAGCCGAAGCTGGACACTTCACCGACTGAGCCCCCCAGACGCCCCGAAAAATCTGTTTTAAGATGAATCTCACCCAGGGAATAAATCTTATTTTTTAAGATAGCAAATGTGACAATCCACCTTTCGATTACCCAAAACGTGTAAGAATTGGTTATGAACACTTAATCTTGAAAAAGGAAATGGTGTCTAAACTTTCTAAGGCTCTTGATACACTAAGCATTTATGAACTGTGCTCTGCCTTAGGGATTTAATTTCTTGGTTAATAGGCCAGCATGGAAATCCCTGCTTAGTTTTGGTTGTACTTTCTTACTAACATGGGAGGAAAGTTCCTTCCTGTGTCTACTAGCCACTTTCCTACTTTCCAAGGGTCCATCTATCTTATGGATCCACCCCAGACCCCTGGATCGGACTAGCCCACACCATTGAGCCCGGATAGGAGAGACGCCAAGGCAACAGGAACGTCTCTCCCGATCTGGGGCTTCTCACGGCACACACAACATGGCACCTGTGTGCTTCTCCGTGCGTTCGCTGCGATGGGGCAATATTCTTTATTGAGCACTAAACAGTGCGTGGTGGGTGGGTGATTCCCAAATCGCCTACAACACACAAAAGTCAAGGTTTAAATTCTGAGCAGCCTGGCCACAGCACGCAGCCAACTCAAAGGGCTCCCCCGAGGTCTGGGACAGGAGAGAAAGACGCAGCTCGTATGCCCCGACAGCAGGGAGGTGACTTTTATTGAAGATGAGGTGTTCGCCTGCAGCAGAACCTCTGATCTGTCCCTAGAATATTCTACAGGTAGTCATATCCTCAGATTGATAAAGAGAAAATAGCACCAACATATTGTATGGACACTTCACAAGTATTTTCAGGGGGTGGGGAGGGGGCTGTCTCCCTTCATTATTCACTCGATTATTGAAACGCCTGCATATTTCCAGGAGAGCTGAGTCAGGTAACCCAGGAGAAGGCATCTAGTGTAACATCTGGCACTCAGAGAAAGTGCTTTGAGCTCCAAACAGCTGTTTCGACTTTGAGACGCAGTCCACGAAAACGAGGCTGCGTCCAGCGCTGACCACAAATTGTTGTGTCACTGTCGGAGTCGAGGCCATGCCAACACCAAAAATATGAAAAGCATCCTGAAACTGTTTGCTTTTTCTTGTGTAGCGGTGTGATTACACAAAGGCAAAGGGACCCCTAGCACTCCACGGCAGAGAGAGGAATTCTTTTTTTTTCCAACCATTTCTAGCTTCTTTGAAAGTCTCATGAGCTAAGGAAGCCACAAGAAGATCCGTAGAGTCCAGCTTACAAGGCATGAGAAGTTCCTGTTTACAGGTGACGAGACCGAGGCCCACGGTGGGAGGAAGAAAGGTGCCCACGGTCACATGGACAGCGCATGACAGTGTTGGGGCTGGAAGTGTCACTGCTGATCCCTGGTAGAGTGGCCTTTCACTAGCGGGTAATTTGGTCACGTGCTAACAGAGCATGACATTGACCTTATTACTAAAGTCAATTACTTTACTAATGATTACTAATTATATTAGCAATATAATATAATATATTATTACTAATATATTATAATATATTAGTAATATAACATAATACTAATATATATTACTAATATATATAACATATATTATATAGATATATCTATAATATATAGATATTATTATGGAGGTAATATTATATATTAAATATAGATATACCTATAATATACAGATATAATTATAGAGATATTATATATTAAATATAGATATCTATATATTATATATAGATATTATTATATAGATAATATTATATATTAAATAGAGATATATATTGTATATAGATAATATTATATCTATATTATATATATAGAGAGAGATTATATCTATATTATATATAGAGTTATATATTATGTATTACATATATATTATATTATATTACACTATATACATATATAATGTGTATATAATATACATACATATATAATATATTATATATATCTTCTCAAGGTCAAGTGCAAGGGGCCAGGCTGGGCACGGAGCAGTGCTCCGTAATTGCTTCCCTGATTGAAATGCAGCAGCGACAGGGATTCCTCTGGCAGCCCCGTGCTCAGCCCTGACCCAGAGTACACACCAGGCCACCCTCTGCACACGTCCCTCACCTCCCGCCACCCACAGCACCACAAAACCACAAAGCAACAAGGCCGTGGGGGGTGACGCGGGGGAAGTGCAGACACATGAAAAGACCCCGGGTCTGTTTGCTTTTGTCTGGTGAAACTCGACTGCAGCCTAAATCTATTTATCTTGAAAACCCTCAAGGATAACACCAACAGTTCGCGGGAGGGGAATTAGTCAGAGGCAAACATGTTTTCCCAATATCGCCTCAAGAAAAATACCCCCCCCCCACCACCACTCTCCAGTTTCACCGTCGTCTATTTTATGGAACATTAGGTCAGGACACTGAGGTCCTGATTTCATCAGAAATTCCGCCACGAGAAATGGCTGCACCGGGCCTGGGAGGACCCCTGAAGCCACCCCTGAATTTCCTTCTCAGACGGAAGAGGGTTTCCAGTATGCCTGCCCCCCCCCCCCCACCCTTCCCTGCTCTGCCCCCACTTCGGGATCGAAATTTCAGGAAAGAAACGCTTGCATGATCAAATTCACACTTTCCTAAATCCGTTCATTACGTATACCTTATGTCCCTTGTAAGGGTATAGGGCCCCTGCCCTGGCAAAGCCATCACAAAGGAGGAAGTCAGGACCCTGCACCCAGCGATGACCCTGCAGGTCACACGCTTTGGGAAGGGACCTATAAGTCAGACTGGGAGTCACAAGGCTCCTTTGGAGGTGGTAGGACATCCACTCCAGACCCCTGTACCCACGGCCATCTGAGGCCACCTGCTGCCTCGGGCATATTTCCCCCTGGAGACCCGCAGGGAACAACCTGCCAGACTGCGCAGGCAGATCCCAGACTCCTAAGGCAGGGAGGACAGCGAGGAACAGGCACAGCCATGTCGAGGAGGACAGAGAAGCCGGGCACCACTCAAGCCCTCCCGCGTCCAGGGGGCCAGCCCCGCTTGCGTGCGGCCAGTTGAGTGCCCGGTCCCCTCCCCGCCAAGCGTGTCTGCTTGCTTTGGCCGCAGCACGGTCGCTGTCCTGACCGCTGGTCGCCTCTTCCCTGCCTCCTGCCTTTGGAAAACCTCCCATGTTCCCCACACCAGAGGTGGGCAAGGATGCCACAACCCGCTAGGGCGGTTTCGACTCACAGCACCTTGGCAAGGCCGGCACCCTCACCCGGAACCTCCACGTCACAGCTGAGGAGCTGAAGTTCACAGTGCGGACTTGCCAAGGTCACGTGGCTGGATTTGACCTCAAGCCTCAATGACTCTGAAGTTGGTGCTTGTCCCACTAAACAACCTTCCTCCGTGAATGATTAGAATCACAGAATTTCATTAGCCCTGATCCAGAGGAACTCTACATTTTTTTTATGTTCTTATTTTATTTTTGAGAGAGAGAGAGAGAGAGAGCATGAGAGGGGAGGGGCAGAGAGAAAGAGGGAGACACAGAATCCGAAGCAGTCCCCAGGCTCCGAGCTGTCAACACAGAGCCCGGCGCGGGGCTCGAACTCACGGACGGGGAGATCATGACCTGAGCTGGAGACTGATCCTTAACTGACTGAGACACCCAGGTGCCCCAAGAAGAACATAAAAGTCCCTCCCTCCCTCCCACATCCTCACCAGCATCTCCATGATGACGGCGATATCTCTTGCGTGTACATGTGAGTATATTCAGGTGGTGCTTCATGACAGAGATAATGATCTACTAAACTTTGGAAGATCTGGAATTTGATGAGTTCAGTCCTCTTTGCCGGAAGGCTTGGACCCTCCCCGCCCCCCCCCCAAACACTGGGCAGTAGAGTTTCTTCCAGAGACAAAGGCAGACCCTTTAATCATAGTGAATGTTAGGATGTCTCTTTCTGAGGTACAATTTTATCCAGCAGGAAACAGGGAGCCATTGAAGGCTTTTAAGAGGGGCAGGCACATGATCTGCTCTGTTCTTATGAAATGGCGGCATGGAAGAGAGCTCTGCAGGGCGCCACCGGTGCCTGGAAGACCCCAGGGCTGAATTAAACTAGTGAAGAAGAGGGTGGGGGGAGATGAAGGGGCACTGAGGGGGCGGGGGCTATATTCTCCATTAGACTACAACTCCACGAAGGCAGCAACATCTCACTCTTGCTCACTGCTCTGAGTTTAGCACCCGGCACCAACAGTGCTCAACGACGATCAAATTTTGTAGCTACTGTTACAGGGGTCTTGAAGGCATTTTGAGTGTTTTTAGTAAAAGGGAGGTGACTCCTTCTTACTAAAGGGAGGGAAGAACCATTTGGAAGAACTCTCTATTGGCTGAATAGGTACGAGAGAAGAAAAACCAAGACCAGCCAAGCCTCACACCTAGGGGGTGGCCCAGACCCTGGGCAGGAAACACAAACGGAGACACGCACACTGTGTAGACGTGGGGGGGGGGGGGTCTGATGCTGTCTGCAACAGTGTGAACACGAGTGGACGCAAGTGGGCCATTAGACTCCAGGAACCATGTAAACACCTTCCAGTTGCCCTGGATACGGAAAAGCTCAATAGGCTCTGGGTTCCTCTCTCCTTGAGTGTCTCTACTCAACCAGTTGTTAATGACTTTTCATTATTATTATTATTACTTGGGTTGGGGGAGAAGGGCAGAGGGAGAGAGAGAGAGAAAGAGAGAGAATCTCAAGCAGTCTCCACACTCAGTGCAGAGCCCAAGGCGGGGCTCGATCCCACAACCCTGGGATCGCTACCTGAGCTGAAAGCAAGAATTGGATGCTCAACTCACTGAGTCACCCAGGCCGCCCTGGATTCCTCTCATCTTAAGCATAGTTAAGATCGTGGTAACCTCTTAACCCATAACGACTCCACTTTCTCTTTGCCTGACAAACAAAGCCCCATTTCTGGACTTACCACCCAAGGGCCTCCATCGCTGCCCCCAGTCTTAACCAGCCAGCCTCATCACCCACCACCATATACCCAGTTCTAGCTGGGATACAATCCTGGAACAGCAAAGTGACTACTTAAACCGAAAACGTCTAATGTGTCTGCCAATGGGAGATTGCAAATGGATGCAAACTACGCCTGATTAAGAGGATACGGACAAGGGGCACCTGGGTGGCGCAGTCGGTTAAGCCTCCGACTTCAGCCAGGTCACGATCTCGCAGTCCGTGAGTTCGAGCCCCGCGTCGGGCTCTGGGCTGATGGCTCAGAGCCTGGAGCCTGTTTCCGATTCTGTGTCTCCCTCTCTCTCTGCCCCTCCCCCGTTCATGCTCTGTCTCTCTCTGTCCCCAAAATAAATAAATGTTGAAAAAAAAATTAAGAGGATACGGACAAACCCATGAAAATGAAAAGCAAGAATAAGAAATACAGAGATCGTCCCCCCCAGAAAACCATGAGATTTGCAGCTTCAAATGTGCATCCCGAGTGCCTGTGTGACACTGGATCCCTAGTGAGGAACTGCCAATCAGCACAGTGTAGACCGTAGATATCCCCCACGCATGGGTTGTTAGATCCGGAAACAACTAATAATAGTAACAAGAGCTAACAGTTCATGCGCACTGTCTGTACTTGGCATCTTCTATGCGATTTATGTCTCTGATTTCCTTGTATGCGATTAGTGTCTAATTTCAGCTTTAAAACAACCCTCCGGCAGAAAATCTGCAATACAGGGAACTCAAGAAACTTCCCTAAAGCCGCTGGTCTTTTCGGCGATTGCGGCAATATTTTAGGTTAGACCCCTTTTCGTATCAGATTCAGAGACATGCGCTTTCGCTTTAGGGATGTAAGCGAGACGGAGCCATCATCACTCCTGGGCCATCAGGTTGTATTTCCCCGCAGCATAGGAAGAAGGGGACCGAGGGGGGGGTGGTTCTGAAAGGCAAGGACACCAGCCCTTGGCCCTCCTTCGACCTGATCTCTCCATTTGTATTCGTGTTGTGATTCAGACTACTGGTGAACACTTCGGTGGGGAAAAAACGTTCCACGACTTTCAAAACCAGTGTGGGTAAACTGATGTATTCAGTGCAGTCTTACCTTCGCAGAGCGACGTTGAAAAAGGTTCTGCGCTCCGATGAAGTGTTTAGCAGAGTGCAGAACACAACAGGTGCCCAATGCAGGGTAGCCCTACCTAGACTTTCTTCCCATCACCGTCACCATTATTTCCTTTGTCGTGACACTCACAATGCTTCCCGTGTGAGTCGCCTGGGAGCTCCACGCGACCACATGCATTTAACACACGCGAGCAGCAAAGCCTCAGGGCGTTAGTGACCTCTTTGGGACGTCACAGAGCTGATAAGCAGAGGGACCGGGTCAATACCACATGTCCACTCGGCTGGGCCACGGAGACCCTGTTGTTTCTGGGTGTGTGTCCGAGGGTGTTTCTGGATGAGATCAGCGTTTGAATCCGTTAGGCTGAATAAAGCCCCTTGCCCTCCCCAGTGTGAGTGAACCTCCTCCAATCTGCTGCGAGCCTGAACAGAACAAAAGGCTGAGGCTAAGGAAGAAACAATTTTCCCTCTCTCTCTCTCTCTCTCTCTCTCTCTCTCTGCCTGATCGTCCTCAAGCTAGTGCATCGGTGTGCTCGTGCCTTGGACTTGGATTTAGATCGGTTTTGTAGCATCAGCTCTCCCGGGTCTTTGCTATCTGCAGACCTGGGACTTCCTGGGCTGGATATGTATGGGTTCTGCTGGTTAGATTTCTCTGGAAAACCCAGACCGGTATTCCAGGCTTTCCACCGCGGCAGGGTCCAGACCACGTTCTCAACACAACGTGCGTGGGCTCGTGTGGTCTGGCTCTTCTCCCCACTTTGAGCCTCAGCTTGCACCGTTCCACAGCACCCACCCCACCACAGCAAGGTGTCTACTCAGGTGAGGCGAAGGGACACCTGCCTGACCATCTGGAGACTCCTCAAATGTGCGGCCATCCCTCCAACCACGGTGGCTGGGCGCATGCTTGTCCCCATCCTGGGACACTTTCCCCAACATACTCCTCTTTGACCCGACTCATGTTGAAGGACATCATACTTGACCCCCGTCCAGGCCAGGTCTCTTGGAACATTCTCCCATAAAACCGTGTGCCTCTCCTTCATAACGCTTATGTCAGTGTGTCAGTATATCCTCAGCCAGCATGATGATTTGATTAATGCCTGAATCTTCCAGTCATCTATGATCTCCGTAAGGACAGGACCACTATATCTCCAGCTTCTGGGCAAACCATGGGCATTTATAAATAACTGTTACGCAAGTAAACAAAGTCCGCTGTCTTTGTTACGTTGTTCTCACCACACTCCTGGAATGTGTTTACAAGGTTCAGTTTCTACCTACAGAGAAAGCAGGGGCTGTCCACTTGGCTTGTGAGTATTTGCTCAGAGCTACCTCTAGGGAAGGAGCCACCCGTAGAATTCTTTGGAGCCAGGGGAGAGACGATGAAGAATGTTCTCGATGAACAACAGACCTGAAACTAAAACGGAAGGGGCAATGCCTGAAGAAGGCCTGCCATGAACGCTTCGTCCGCAAGCTGCTGTTCGGCACAAAGCCCCCAGAGCTCCATGGCGAGGTCCCTGGAGCCCCTGCCTGTGGCCTCTCTTGAGGTGGCCTTGCCAGAGGACAAAGACGGCCCCACGTGAGGAACACTAGCAGTCAGTCTGGGTGACACCCTGATCCTCATGGGCTGGGAGGTGTCGTCCTCAGAGGTGGTTTCCCGCCAGAGGGGAAGGGGGAGCAGGGACCACAGGGACCCACTTCCTTCCCTCCTGGTGCTGCCCTGTCTCACAGTCTTTTCTCCTACATTCTGCAGGGCAGCCGGGGTCCTGGGACGCTTGAGGACATTCCTCGTGCTGGCAGCTTCCGCCGCCCTGTCGCTCTTCATCTTCCAGCCCGCATGCCCTCAAAGGCCCCCTCCATTCCCCTGCCTGCTGCTTCTCAGACTCAGTTACTTTTTTCTCTGGAGGAGGATGAGCTAAATCAGTCCTCACTCCAAACTCTGAATCGAGAGCTCTGCGATTCAGTTCACTCAGGTGTTTTCACGTTTTCTTTTTGGAAAGCGATTCCGTTTTCCCATGTGGTTTGTTTTGGCTGAAAACCACACTTTGCTTCCTTTGCTCAGGTCTCTCTAAACACCAGGAAATGAAGACACAAAGATTGACATGGATGCTTACCTTTGAGGTTTGCTTCCAGGATTATTATTTCATCTCGGGTTTTTAATAATCTTGGAAGGCAAGTATTTCAATCTCCCTTTTATAGTTGGAAGACCTAAGGGCTCCCAGGTTGCTACGGGCCAAGTTTGCAGTGGATGGCAGATGCTTAAGTGCTGAAGGTCAGCATCCTGCCCGCCCCCGCCCCCCGTCAACAGAAGCAAAACAGTAAGAATGCCTACATTTGAAATTGACAAAATAAACGATGTCTTAATAACGATGTTACACATTATCCGTGTGTATTATGGCTTGTAACACACGTGCGTCCTTTCTCATTTTAACTTCACTCCAGCTCTCTGGGGTGGAGTTGGAAGGTACAGTCATTCGCCACCGACCGTTAAGGAAATTGAGGCTTAGAGAGGCTATAGAGCAAATGCAAGTTTGCTCACAGACGCGGCAGTAGAGCTTGACCTTAACCCGTGTCTGCCTGGCTTTATCGAGAAGAGTCCACACAGTAGAGGGAGGAGGGGAGGGGGAGACAGCGCGTACTGCGGGCTGGCCTCGGAGAGGTCGAGGTGCGGGGGTCCTGCTGACCCGCCTGCCACAGAGTCATTTAGAGCCTGACAGGGCTTGTGCTGCAGTTTGATCCTGAAACTGAACCAGATCCTGGTCTCATTCGTACAAACCCTTACAAGTCGCCCTGCTCTCTTTGGCCTCGGAAGATTGGCAGAGCATGGAAAGAATAAAGAGAGGGAGGAGACACGGTCCCATTTCCATTTTTGCGAGACTTGTGACGTTGAGGATGAGTCTGGATGTTGGAATCGGGAGACCTGGGTCCAGCTCCAGCACTTGAGCTAATTTCCTGGGGCACCTGCCCTCTTTTCCCCCCAGCACCGGGCCAGATGGTCACAAACATCCAGTGGTATGATTCTCTCAACACGTCTGTAAGGTGCCTATTACTATTCCTGACTCACAGATGAAGACATTGAAATCCAGGGAAATTAAGAGATCTGAGCAAGATAGCACCAGCATTATGGGAAGCAAGGATCGAAAACTCAGGACTAGGCATGCACTGTCATCAGGCCGGTCGGACCCATTGCTTTAAGTTAAGCTCCTCCTCTGTTGGTTCTATCTAAGCATAGTAATGGCTTAAAAGAGGGAGTGGGTCGGGCTCTGGGCTGATGGCTCAGAGCCTGGAGCCTGTTTCCGATTCTGTGTCTCCCTCTCTCTCTGCCCCTCCCCCATTCATGCTCTGTCTCTCTCTGTCCCAAAAATAAATAAATGTTGAAAAAAAAAATTTAAAAGAGGGAGTGGGGCTATATTAATGATGAAGGGGTTAGAAAAAAAATAAAAGACAGGTTCAGGGATATCCACTTTACTTGTCACTGATGGACACCCAGGGCAATGCTTCTTGGGAGGCATGTCAACCCTGGGTACCTCCGTTCACTCACCTCCAATCAGCACCACCAAATGCCACCTGGCTTCTCCACCAGTTGGGGAGAATGACTTTCACAAGTGGTCACCATTGATGTCCGTGCTACTCGAGCTACTGGATACTATCTAGACCTCGGTCTCCCTTCTCCATCCAGCCCCGTTCACTTCCTTCTCAAAACACGTTTTTCTCTCAACTTCAGTACTTGTTTTCTCTTGTTTTCCTCCCACTGTTGTACGTGCTTCTCCCATTCTTTACATCAAACCTCGAGTGTCGGTTCCTTTCACGGTTTCTTTCTCCTCCCCCTTTTGTTTTCTGTCAAATTCCGCTTTGCAGTTTCATCCATTCCCAGAGCTACAATTAACTCTTATATTGCAATGGCTCTCAACTCTGTCATTCTAGCCAAATCTCTTTTCTGAATTCCAAATACCTGAAAGACATCTCCCCACTTGGATTGTCCCAAAGTTCATTCATTCTCTTCCTTCCTTCCTTCCTTCCTTCCTTCCTTCCTTCCTTCCTTCCCTCCCTCCTTCCCTCCCTCCTTTCTTTCTTTCTTTCTTTCTTTCTTTCTTTCTTTTTCTTTCTTTCTCTTTCTTTCTTCTTTCTTTCTTTCTTTCTTTCTTTCTTTCTTTCTTCTCTTTCTCATTTAAATTCAAGTGAGTTGACATATAGTATAGTCTTGGCTTCAGGAGTAGAACCCAGTGATTCATCCCCAAAAGTGCCCTCCTTAATGCCCATCACCCACTTAGGCCATCCCCCCACCCACCTCCCCTCAATTTGTTCTCTGTATTTAAGAGTCTCTTATGGTTTACCTCCCTCTCTGTTTTTATCTTATTTTCCTTTCCTTCCCTATGTTCATTTGTTTTTTTGTTTCTCAAATTCCACATATGAATGAAATCATCTATCTGTTTTTCTCTGACTGGCTTATTTCGCTTAGCATAATACACTCTAGTTCCATCTGGCAAGATTTCATTATTTTTCATAGCCTAGTAGGATTCCAGTATACACACACACACACACACACACACACATATATATATATATATGTATATGTATATAATATTTTTGAGAAAGAGAGAGAGGGACAGAGCATGAGTGGGGGAGGGGCCGAGAGAGAGGAAGACACCGAATCTGAAGCAGGCTCCAAGCTCTGAGCTGTCAGCACAGAACCTAACGCCAGGCTCGAACCCACAAATCGTGAGACCATGACCTGAGCCGAAGTCGGACGCTTAACCAACGGAGCCACCCTGGTGCCCCAGGAACTTCCATACTGTTTTCCAGAGTGGCTGCACCAGTTTGCATTCCCACCAACAGTGTAAAAGGGTTCCCCTTTCTCCACATCCTCACCAACATCTGTTGTTTCCTGAGTTGTTAATTTTAGCCATTCTGACAGGTGGAAAGTGGTATCTCATTGTGGTTTTGATTTGTATTTCCCTACCGATGAGTGAGTCTCTTTCACGTATCTTCTCAGGTATCTGCGAGTCTTCTGGATGTCTTCTTTGGAAAAATGTCTATTCACGTCTTCTTCCCATTCCTTCATTGGTTTCTTTGGTTTTCGGGTGCTGTGATCATCAGGACGGTATGGTATTGGCACAACAACAGACACATAGATCAATGGAATAGAGTAGAGAACCCAGAAACGGACCCACAAAAATATGGCCAACTAATCTTCAACAAAGGAGGAAAGAATATCCAATGGAAAAAAGACAGTGCCTTTAGCAAATAGAGCCGGGAGAACTGCAGTCACTTGCAGATTATGAACCTGGACCGCTTCCTGACTCCATACGCAAAAATAAATCCAAATGGATGAAAGACCTCAATGTAAGGCAGGAAACCATTAAAATCCTACAGGAGAAAACAGGCAGCAACCTCTTTGACCCCGGCCACGGCAACTTCTTACTTGACGTGTCTCTGGGGGCCAGGGAAATAAAAGCAAAAATGAGCTATTGGGACCTCCTCCGGATAAAAAGCTCTTGTACACTGCAGGAAACAATCGACAAAACAAAGGCCACCTATGTCATGGGAGAAGACGTTTGCAAGTGACATACCAGATAAAGGGCTAGTATCCAAAATCTATAAAGAATTTACCAAAGTTACTCTAATCTCAATACAGCTAAATGCCTCTAGTCCCTGAATGTCTCTTCCTCCTCTGCTCCATGATGGAAGGTGACACATCAGTCGAGAAGTCCATCTGGAAATGGAGGTAGATGCTGGGCTCCCCCTCCTTTGGCCCTCACTTTTTGCCACATAGGAGGTCCTGTGGCTTCTGTCCCGAATCTTCTCAGACTCTCTCCACCTCTCTCCATCCTCACTGCCTCCAAGTTAGTTCATTCACGCTGCCATTTTCTCTTACCAGCTGCCTTGCAGCAGTCTTTAAATGGGCTTCTTTGCCTTCCTTTCCGCTCTGTTGTCTGTCCCCCCTCTGCTCTGCAAGCTGTGACTTCTGGGCATGTCTCTTCCCTGCTCTCTGGTACCCAAGTGCATGGCTCCCAAGTGCATGAGTGATGCAGACCGCTCAGGGGAGCTCACGTCCCTTCATGGCCCATCCTCTCCCTTTTCTAGCTTGATCTTCTCTGACTTTTCACCTGCAGTTCAGTTTCCAGACATTCCGCACATCTAGCAGCTCATGAATTTTCCAGGGTCCCACACTTGTGCTTTCTAGCACCTGTCGTCCTTGGTACTCAAATGCTCCCACCTGCCTTTTCTTAGCTGGCTGGCAGGTAGCCTTCGGATCTTAGTTGAGACATCGCTTCCTCTGAGAAGCCCTCCTAGACCTCTTCTTCCGCCCCCAAGACTCAGTTAGAGGCCTTTCCCATGTGCTCCCATAGCGCCCTGTGCTTATACTTATCACAGTATTTAGCACGTTCTTTTTTAATGATCCCTTTATTCTTTCTGTCTTCCCCTATGCTCTGTATGCAGAGGCCGGATTTCACTCATGGTTGTAAGTCCTGTCCAAAAAACAGTGCCCGGCACGATTACTTTCTGGAATAAATGAGCAGATATGTGAACTTAGCGCGGGTTTGCTATACACAGTCATGTTCTTATGGCTCATTCTCTGCCTGCTTCACCCAACAAGTCAGGGCTCAGCAGATCAAGATAGCTCATAATTTCAGACCCTGAAAGCCGTGGGAACCACATGAGTTCCTATCACCTGATGACTCATGTCTACCCCAAGTTATATTTTTAATTTTCAGATTCAAAGCAGTAAGCATGTTACTTGGGTAACTCAAACCTCAACTCAGTCCTGACTAACTGCTTGTATTTGCATCATTTCCCCCACTGTTAGCTCCTTTTCTTGATTTGAGACTCTCAACCCTGCTGTTTATGGTGGTTATGTAAATAAGAAGTCAATACCCCTCCTTCCCAAAAGCCTACGATACGGAACAGCTCCCTCTCCTGTCCTCCAGAGCACCCTGAGTCTATTTGCAGATATTATTGGGCTTTGCTCCCTAAGGGCCTATTGCACACTATCGTAGTTTTCAAGGGATTTAGTCTGAGAAAATAACCTGTAAATAAGAAGGAGAACTTGACTTTCTAATCTCTCTCTCTTTCTCTCTCTCTTTTTAAAGCCATCTGCAGCTGTAGATTTTGTGCTAACCAATCCCATTCTTTCATTCCATCAGCAAACGTTGTGTGAGTGTCAAACACGCCATCAGGAATTGAAGGCGCAGAGATGACGCAGACCCAGAGTTTAGTCTGAGGTCTGAGTCCGAGTTGAGCGCAGTTCCATCAAGAAGATCATTATTATAGTCGAACAATCTGTTCGCTCATATGTCATTACTGTACTAAACTACAGACCCTGGAACATTCTGATCAAAGAGAAATCTTGCCTATGTCGGTTTGAATGAACTCCTTTCAATTATTTTGTGTTAACTTGTTAGAATTTTGTTATGGTCGTTATTTGTTTATTCCATAAAAGGAAAAATAAGGCAACAAAAAAAATCGATCTATGATCCTACACTTACAGTCTTCATTTGCCAGTTCTCTTCTTTGATTCTGTGGTCTGGACCGAGACAGTTGCTCTGGGGCTGGACAGCACAGATAGCTCTTCTGATTTTGCCACGACAGCAAGAGTCAAAGAAAGTTCTAGATAAAGTTCTACTCTTCCCTTCAATCCTAATTCCCCCCCCCCCAAACTAGACTGAAAAGCGGGAGAATTTAGATGAAAATGTAATGTGAGAGATAATTTTTTCCTCTCCTTTTAGAGAGAAAGTAGACTGATGCTTAGAGAGGGGCAGTGTCATGACCCATACAACATAGTAGTGTTGGAAGGGGAATTATGGAGATGCAAACCTATGTCTTCTTCTCTTCTTCCTCTGTCCAAAAATAACAATAAGAATGACAGGGAGAATTTAGGAGTAATCAGTGAATAGTCCAGATGGGGTCAGTAAAATATTTGGGGTCTTTTGTTTGATGGCCAAAATTTGATGGATGAAGTTGACTAAGTCATGGGAAAAAATGGGTTAGGCAAATTTGAACTCATTCCCTTCTATTTTTGCATCTCCTGACCAAAGCACACTTACTCCAGATCTATCTGTTCAACTACCTACTAGTCATCTCCACCTGCATATTTCACAGACTTGTCCCAATCTTAGTCATTATCTCCATACCACACCACCACTAGAGCAGATCTCACTCAGGCGACAGAGCCAATGGCCAAGCCAGAAATCTACAAATCTCCTGCCCCCTTCTCCATTGTCCCTCCAAACAATCAGTTTCAATACATTGGCCAGTCTGCATTCCTAGTGAAAATTACAAGATCACACAGTTGGAATCAGAGGAAAAACTCACGACGATATCGCTGTGTCTCAGGACAGACCATCTACTACTATTTTGTGTTGCCCCCTTTTGACTACTTATTCCTTCTTTAACAGCCATGCCTATCAAGCAATCCTACTGGATGCCTAACCCAGCTCCATCCTCTTGTGCTTAAAATCACTTGATTTTGTTATTTTCTCGTTGAGTGAAGCAGAAATGCAGGACAGTAAAAGTGAAAGTTCGAGGCCATGCGGTTACAAAGGAAAGTGATGTGAGTACTTTGCTGTTCAGAACTTCACCAACTTTGTGAACCCTCTCATGAATAACTACAGTTTGAGAAAGAGTTTCCCTGAGTGAGTTAGAAGCCAAATGATGGGAGGCACTGAAGACAAAACGGGGAAGTGATTTTTAGTGAGCTCTGGGTGGGCTTCGAAGAAGAAACATTGCATTTTAACCTTAAAGTACCATAAGGGTTTCAAAATTTGTACTGAGCATAAAAATCATACAGGGAGAACATAAAGGCCCAAGAGCCAGAAACACATCAGACAGATTTAGACACTCAGTCATTTTCACCTAATCATGCACTGCCCCACAAAGCTCTCCTCTCTTTTTGTCTTACATCATAAGAGGTCTCAGTGTCATGTCTCCTAGAAGGCTGGACAAATTCGCCCATTCTGGTCTGGGTTAGGGCCCCTTCCTCTGTGCTTCCATTTCAACCAGTATTAACCTGAGTTATTACACGCTGCGTTACCATCTTATTACCAGTCTATCTCCCCGCTGTGGACTGTGAGTTCTTTGCCAACAGAAACCAGGTCTTGTTCATCTGTGGGTCCCAAATGTCAAGCACAGGGCTTGATTCATAGCGGAAGAAAGTCAGGAGTTGCTACATAGATGAATGCATGAAGAAATACATAGATACTGTAGTTAGATACAAACTCCTTTGGACTGGGCAGGAAAGAAGAGAGGAATTTCGCAAAAATGATGGGAAAGCAAGGGTGGAAAATTGGGTTAAACAAAATAAAATGGTTTAGTATGTACCATGAATATTTATGATCTATATTAATATAAATTTTTGGTGTATATTTATTATTATAAATTATATATTATACATATGTATCGTTATATGTATCTATATGTTATTTATAAAACTTAGATGAAGGGCTAATTGAAAAGATTCTAAGTAAAAAACTTAGAGGCCAAATGCCAAATGAAAGCAGAATCCAGAGATAAGAAGTAAGACATCAGCTCCCCCTGGGGGCACCTATGCTCCTCCTCTGGAAGTAACATACTCCTCTTAATAGGCTCAAGGGTACAGAGACAGTGCCTAGGGCCTGAACAAGGAAAATAGCAGATTGAAAACTCCTGCATGAAGCCAGAATAACCAATAACTATATCCTTAATCAAAAAAAAAAATAATAAGATAGAAAAATCACCCTCTAGAAAGAGCGCAATAAAACCTGTCTGTCCACCTTTGGTTTTGAATGCTGGAATTGGGTGGGTGTTGGGGGCAGGGGGAGAGAAAGGAAGAAATACTCCCAGAGAATTATTAACCATCAGTTGGACCTCAGGTATCTTTGGGGTCTGAAAGACCTGTATTCCAAAACGGTCCAAGCCAAGAATTTTATGCAATCATCGTAGGTAGTCTACTTGGGCTCCTGGGAGAAACAAAAGCAGGGATTTCCTGAAGTGATTTGGGAACTCAAACCAACTTCAAATAATTGGAACAGATAACATTTCAGGGCACGGTAAAAACAAGAGAAACAGTACACCCCCACACAAGGGAACTGGGCACCATGGTGAGAGTCCAGCCAAAGAAGCTGACAATATATTATATGAAGTATGAAAAGAATTCAGACACTAAACTTCATATGAGTAGAAATGTATACAAATATGCTAAGATAAAAAGA
The DNA here is from genome assembly GCF_018350175.1 of Felis catus. Classification (NCBI taxonomy): domain Eukaryota; kingdom Metazoa; phylum Chordata; class Mammalia; order Carnivora; family Felidae; genus Felis; species Felis catus. Next base: position 131,224,023 of record NC_058370.1, read on the forward strand.
AGGGATCAAAGATAGGATTAAGAGATAGTTTTTTTTTTTTTTTAATGGCCAGGTAGATTTGGAAAAAACAAAACAACATTTCTAGAAATTACCATCATAATAATTCAAAGTAAGTTGGCCAGCGGATTAACCAAGCTGAAGACTGACCAGCCATAATGATCCGTCATGCAGCAGAGTCAGACAAGCAGCCATAAATTTTTAAATAAATGGCGAAAGACACAAATCGAGGAGGTGCCACATAAATCAAAGTCCCCAAAAGGCTTTCTGTTGTGAAAAGGGGAAGAATCAAAACTTAGAATCCCAGTAACTTACAATTTTCAGGACTGATGAAAAACTGAGTCTTCATATTCACTCAGCCCAACATACCTCCAGAAGGATCAATTTAAAGAAGCAATCTTGCCATCTGGACACCGTTTAGTGAAACCAAAAGCTGCTGGAGACAAAGAGAAGAAGGCAAAAGTATCCGAAGGGCAGGATAGATTTCTTGCTGAGAAAGGATAATTGAGCCAACAGTCACTCACTACCAGTGATGGAGACAAAAAAAACCCAGAACGTGGGGAAGATGTTCCTGCACATTGGCAAAAGATAGCTGCCAGCAAAGTATCTTTCGAGTATAAGAGCAAAATTTAAAAACCTGACATACACAAGCCTAATAACCTTTACAGCCCACAGACGTGAACTAAAATTTCAAAATATACTCTTCAGAAAGAAAAAAAGAAAGGCCCCAGAAGGAAGGTCTGAAAAGGATGTGGAAAGGGTGACCAAAGAAAGTGGTGTGAGTACCTCTAAACTGAGACTGATGGTGAAACAATAGGACCTCATTCATAAGGTTAAAAAAAGGGAGAAGAGAAACTGAAATACTGTTAATGGTTATATTCGGAAAGGGTAGAGTGGAAATACAAAAATAAGAGTTTTTAATTGTCTGGGAGAAAGACAAAGCTATTAATTAGCCTTATATTCTGCCAACTTAATTCGCTTTATTGTAATTTTCTAGGATAATCAATGGGAAGACATAGGCTGTTTACTCTCCAAATCAGTAGAAAGGATGAGGAAAAATAATACTTAATCAAGAAATAATACTTAATCTTAATTTCCAAAGGAAAGCAAGAAAGAAAAATTTCAATAGGCAAAAAATGTGACAAGTGGAACGTCGGAAATAAACAGAATTTACAAAATCACTTGAAGCTTATTGATCATAACATGACAATATAAAAATTACTAGAGAATAATTGAATTATGAAACACAAATATGTTCCTGACTCTTACCTGAGACACAAACACACAGAAATACTCCTCTTTACAAAAATGTATCTTTTAAAATAAGAAAAACAGAAAATTGAGCTGAACAGACTGTGAAAACCCTTGAATCTGCTGATGCTGAGCTTGAATGCTGCAATTTTTTTGCTCCGTCATTTTGCCCCAAAGAGACTCGCTCTTGGGGCGCCTGGGTGGCGCAGTCGGTTAAGCGTCCGACTTCAGCCAGGTCACGATCTCGCGGTCCGTGAGTTCGAGCCCCGCGTCAGGCTCTGGGCCGATGGCTCAGAGCCTGGAGCCTGTTTCCGATTCTGTGTCTCCCTCTCTCTCTGCCCCTCCCCTGTTCATGCTCTGTCTCTCTCTGTCCCAAAAATAAATAAACGTTGGGAAAAAAAAATTTAAAAAAGAGACTCGCTCTTATCACTTAGAGCCCTGTGCTCATGGTGATCCCTTTTTCTTCACGGACATCTTAGTGCGAGGCTTCAAGTTCTTCTATCTAGTATAGCTGACCTCATACTATCTTGAGATGCACTCAATGCTTCACTGCCTCTCTGCAGAAATGTCACAGCCTCCTCCTTCTTTGCCTCCCCAGATGGATGCCAGCAGCCATGGCTTCTTTTACGATCTGTCCCCTGGGAGACAAAAAACCGGCTGGGCTTAGCAACTGTTTTACCAAGACCTCAACTTTGCCACCTCTGTGCACGGAGACTTCACTGTGGACTCTGCATCAGCCCCCTGGACACAACGCAGTCCCAGCTGTGCCCAAGGGCGTCGCAGCAGTTTCCTGAGGCAGGGCTGGGGAAGAGCTCTAGATGCCAAGGTCAACATTCTGATTTTGATCCTGCCTTCTATTATGCCTCAACTTCCTGAACAGCACATTGCTGTTCAGTAACAGTAACAACTGTTACCAGTGGCTTTGTCCCATCCAACCCTCTCGAACACCTTATGGTATGACAGTTTTATGTTCTCTGTTTCCCAGGTTAAGAACGGAAGCTTCATGAGGGAAACCATTCTTCTAAAGCGTGCGAAGACAGGGAATGATAGAGACGAGATAGGAACTTGGATTTCTGAAGCCAAATCTCGTGTTCCTGCCCCTGCACCAAGATGCCTCGTTGGCTCACACTGATGTTGGGAAAACCGAATGAAATATGTTCAGAAATGATTCTGGATTCATCAAGCACCAGGCAAGTATCTGTGACTGTCATTAACCCCAAATCTTGTTTGCCACGAGGATGAATTCCGCCTGGGCAACATTAACCTATAAGCACCTACGCACTCCCCGATTCAAGGAGGGTATACCAGCAAGGCTTCCTCGCCTCCAGCATTAACATCTTCGAACACTGATGTCCAACCACAGGGCAGAAACAGCATTGTCGGTCACTGTAGGGCCCTATTCAAATGCAGGAAACCAGGGGAGAGAGCTGACCTTTAAACTTCTCCAGCCAACTTCTCCAGCGACCTGTTCTATTTATTTTATTATGTATTAATCTAATTGTTTGTTTGTTTAAATTTAACTTATTAATGATCTTATCCAGACTTGGTGAGCTTTATGTCCTACGTGCCAAAAGCAAACGCGTAATCAAATAATCTGATTTAAAAGAGAACGGAGGATTGATCTGTTACAGGAGTGCTTCGCAAATAGTAGTAGGTAACATTTATCAAACGTGTGCTTTCCTTAAGCCAGACATTATCTCATTTAGTCATCTTTATTTAACTTTCACCATGACCTTCCACTAGGTAAATATTATTGTTAGTGTTATCTCTGTTTTCTAGCTGGGGAAACAAAAGCTCAGAGAAAAGACAGAACTTCCCCAAGGTCAAGATTCAAACTCAGGGTTGCCTGATCCGGGATCCTGCGTGTTCTTGACCATTGTGCCATTCATGTCAAGCGTAAGTTGCTGGTTACACAGGCAAGTCCTCTCCAGGTAGGTCGTGGTTTCCTGGGTTCTCAAAAGCCTCCTCCGTCAGTGCCAGGAGGGCCCAGAAGACCCAGTGGTTGCTTTGACAGCCCAGAAGGACTGCTGGTGGCCGGTCCAGGCCAGCTGGACACCTCCCAGATCCTCTGCCTCAGCAGGGTGACTCCGACGAACTTTATTGCCATAACTGTTTGCTTATTTTTCTATGAGGAATGACACAGAAATTGGCCCAAGGCATGGATCGTGTCAAAAGTTACAGAAAACCTAATATTGGCTGCAAGTAGAAACTTCTAGGTGGTTTACAAATGGAGAATAAATAGCAAAAGTGAAGAAAGGGGAATGCAGGAAAAAAATGCCTTCCTTAATTGTCAGAGACACATAACAGATGAGTAACAGGAAATGCTGGGAGGCAAGGTTAAATACTAAAAGGGGAGCATCTCAGCAAAGATCTTTATCACCGAGAACTCTTTTCCTTTCATTCTGGGGTTCTGAGGCTAAAATAAGGAGCCAGTTCCAAGAGACCTGTTTTCTTAAAGGGCAAAGAGCAAATATATTGAAGGGTTCCTGATGCCTTTGGCAGTGATCTAGAGGGAAAGTCCTACTCCCGCTGCATTGATGTGCATGTACTTAGCAGGAAGGTCCTGGAGGGGCCCTGGCGATCAGAAAAAAACTTGCAACTGAGTTAAGAATCCAGCTTGACCTCTTTGGAGCATCCATTTCCTAACTTAAAATTAGAATAATGTCTTCATATGGTCATTGTGAAGACGAAAGGAGACAACGTCTAGAAAAAAAAGAAAACTGTAAAGAATGCTGGTTATATAAAGGATTGGCTGTGACCAAATCCCTCTACCTCTCTTTGGCCCAAGAACTGAATACAGCATCGAGCCCACAAGTCTACAATAATAATGATATATGACTAAAACGCACACTTAGAAGTTGCAATAAAAATGTTCAATGTCCCAGTGTTATATAATACAATAAATAATTTACTAATGTGATCTCTTCAGTGATCACAGCATTTTTCTGCCTTGCTTTTCTGAAATGGCATTTCTTAGGTCATCAAAATTCACTCTTCATTTCAACTTTGGTTTCAATCTCTATAATCGAAAGCGACCACAGTCACTCTTGGCAAATGCAAAATCACAAATGATTTCTGATAATTTTTCTTTTTCAGAAGGATCTTTCGGCTGATGCAACTGTGACTAGAGCTATTAAAAGTATTTATAGTTTGGGATAATACTGATAAATTAGTTTGAAATAGAAACTGTAATACATCGAGAGCTGATGGTTCGTACACAACTTTTATAAAAATATTTAACTTTTTATGTGATCAATTTTCATGAATCATCAGGAAAATGCAGATCAAAACCACAAGAGATAGGGCCGCTTCAGTGGCTCAGTAGGTTAAGGGTCCAACTCTTAAACCCGTGGTTCGTGGATTTGAGCCCCGTGTCAGGCTCTGCATTGACAATGAGGAGCTTGCTTGAGATTCTCTCTCTGCCTGTCTCCCTGCCCCTCCCTTGTTCACATTCTGTCTCTCCCTCTCAAACTCAATAAATAAACATTTCAAAAAGTAGTAAAAACTACAAGAGATATCACCTCACATGTATTAGGATGACTATTATCAAAAAGACAAAAGGTAACAAATGTTGACAAGGATATGGAGAAAAAGGAACCATCGTGCACTGTTGGTGGGAATGCAAATGGGTACAGCAATTATGGAAAACAGTATGGAGATTTCTTAAAAAAAATAAAAATAGAACTACCGTATGATCCAGCAATCCTACTTCTGAGTATGTATCCAAAAGGAAATGAAATTGATGATTTTGAAGAGACATCTGCCCTCCCATGTTCATTGTAACTTTATTCACAATAGCCAAGATATGGCAACTACCTAAATGTTCATCAACAGATAAATGGCTAATATATATATATAAAACGCACGCACACGCACACACACATACACACACACACACCCAAGTGGAATATTATCTAGTCTTTAAAAGGAAAGAATTTTGCCATTTGCAACTACATGGATGAAATTAGTGGACATTGTGCAAAGTGAAATAATCTAGGCACCGAAAGACAAATACCGTGTAGTTTCACTTGGATGGGGAATCTAAAATAGCCAAACTCATAGAAGCAGAGAATAGAATAATAGTTTCCAGAGATGGTGGGAGGAAGAAATGAGAAGACATTGGTCAAAGGATACAAAGTTTTAGTTGTACAAGATGAATGAGTTCTGGAGATCTAATGTACACCATGGTGAAAATTGTTAACAATATTGCATTGCATTGTTGAAATTTGCTAAGGGGATACACACACACACACACACATACACACAGAGATAACTATATAGAGGTTATTGATCATTTAATTTAATGGTGGTGATCTTTTCACAATGTGTTCATATTTCGTTGTATAAAAGTTAAGTATAAACAATTTCTATGTCAAAGATATCTCAATAAAGTTGTGAAATAAAAAAACAAAATAGAATATTTAATTTTAAACAATATAGGACTATTACTTCATTATGGAGAAATCATTTATAGGAAGGTATTGTTGGCGATTTCAACGACTTTCACAAAACGGGACAGTAAACAAGAGAATGACCACCAGTGGGTCCTGGTTTGTCTAAGACCAACCCAGATTCAGTCCTGCACCTCTTACTTCTGGAAAACTGCTTTTTTTTTTCTTTTTTGGGTAATCTTAGTAAACTGCATAATGGCTCTACCATCACAGCTTTTTTGATGTATCTCAAAGAGATTTTCTAGTGGAATCCTGTTAAAATGAGGCATAACTCTGTTAGTATTTTACATGAACTTGATTTCAAATACAAGATTATACAATGTCACTTGGATATTTCCTCTGACATTTTCTACAACGCGTGGAGGTCATACAAGAAAACGAAAAGTGGCTTTATGATGTGTGCATAATTTACGACACCTCCTGCTCATGTAGTCTATCACGTTATCTGTAATTGTAACACAATTAATTTCAAAATTGTCTTACTCATCACAAATTCATTCATCTGAAGTTTCCTATTAACAGTAGTGTTCTTTTTCATCAAATGTAGTAGTCAGTACATTTAATTTCTATTTCTAGGCCTATGGATATTTTCTTTGTTCTGTTGCCACAATTTTCAAAACCAGAGATTTTAAACTCTTTAAGGATCTCTAACAACTGCCTTATATGTTTTATCACAGTGTTCCTATGCCTACTTTTTATTGAAGTGAAATTCACATAGCGTATAATTAACTGTTTGGAACTATACGATTCATTAGCAGTTCGTGCATCACAATGTTGTGAAACCACCTTTCTATAGTTTCAAAACTTCGATCACCCCAGAAGAGCCCCACATACATAGTAAGCATTAGTTTTATTTCCTGACCCCTGTACCTTGGAAATTATCAATCTGTTTTCTGTCTGCCTGAACTTACTTATTCTGGATATTCCATATAAAAGGAATTACGCAACATGTGACCTCTTGTAGCAGGCTTCTTTCGCTCTGCATGATGTTTTCAAGGTTCATCCAAGTGGTAGCTTGTGTCAATTTTTCATTCCTTTTGAAGATGGAATAATTGTATGTGTGAACCACAATTTGTTCATCCACTCATCCATGATGAACATTGGCCTGTTCCCACTTTTTCATTTTTGTGAATAGCCCTGCTATCTCGGCAGTTGTGGAAAAGTATTTGTTTGAGTGCCTGTTTTCAAATCTTTTTGGTATATGTTATGGGTAGAATTTCTGGGTCATTTGGTAACTCTATGTTTAACTTTTTGTGGAACCACTAAAGTATTTTCCAGAGGAGGTGCGCCATTTTACATTCCCCCAGCAGAAGTTCCTATTTCTGCACATTCTTGTCAACATTTGTTATTTTCTCTTGTGTGGGTTTTTTTGTTTGTTTCTTTGTTTGGTTTTGGTTTTTTTGCTTTTTGTTGTTGGGTTTTTTTGTAATAGCTACCCTAGAGAACTAATCCTCGATGTGGTTTCAATTTGCATTTCCTTAATGCCAGTGCTGTCGAACATTTTTTCATATTCTGGTTGGACATTTGTATATCTTCCTTGGAGAAACATCTACTCAAGCCTTTCTGACCATTTGGGGAAGATTGTCTTGTTGCTGTTGAGTTGTAAGAGAGTTCTTTCTACATTCTGGATACTAAACCCATATATCAGATATATGATCTGTAACTAATTTTTCTCATTCTGTAGGTGGTCTTTTCACTTTCTTGATAATGTATTTTGATGTGCAAGTGTTTTCAGTTTTTACGAAGTCCAACTTCTCTTTCGTTGTTGATGTTTTTGATGTCAAATCCAAGGACGCATTGTCAGATCAGAGGTCATGAAGATTTGCCCCAATGTTTTCTTTTGTTAGAGGTATCTGTTCCTATTAGTTGTTTTATTTCTTATGTTTAGGTCATTGATTTGAGTTAATTTTTGTATATGGAGACAAGTAAGGATCCAACTTCATTCTTTTTCCAATGGTTTTCTAGTTGTCCTGACACTATTTATTTAAGAGACTGTTCTTTCCCCCATTGAAATGGCTTGGTACGCTTGCTGAAAATCAGTTCACCATAAATGTTTGGGTTTTTTTCTGGGGTCTCAATTCTATTCCATTGGTCTCTATGTCTATCCTTACGTCACTACCATGCTGTTTTGACTACTATAACTTTGTAATGAGTTTTGAAATTGTAAATGTGTGAGGCCTCCAACGTTTTTTTTTTTTTTTTTTTTTTTTTTTTTAAATATCGTTTCAGCTATTTAGGACCCCTTGAAATCCCATATGAATTTGAGAATCAGCTTTCCCATTTCTGCAACAACAACAGAAGCCCTTGGAATTTTTATAAGATCGCACTGATTCTAGATTTCTTTGGGTAAGAGGTCTCTGTCTCCTTCACAATGTTAAGTCTTTGGCTCTGTGAATATGGGATGTTTTTCCACTTATCTAAGTCTTCTTTAACTTCTTCCAGAAATGTGTTTTAGTTTCCAGTGTACAAGTCTTTTACTTCCTTTGCTAAATTTATCCCTAGGTATTGTATTCTTTGGGGCGGTATTTTAAGTGAAATGATTTTCCTAATTTTTGTTTTCAAATCTCCATTGCTGATGTGTAGAAATGCAACTGATCCTTGTGTATTGATCTTGTATCCAGCAACTGCTAATTTTTTATTGGCTTTAATAAGCACTTTTTGTGAGCACTTTGGGATTTCCTATATATTGAACATGTCACCTATGAATAGAGATAGTTTTACCTTTTCCTTTCTGGTGTAGAATATTTTTTTTCTTGCCTAACTTTTCTGCCTAGATTTCCAGCACAATGTTGAATAGCCATACTGAGGGGTCTAGAGCACTGCAGTTGATACTTTATGTAATACTTAGGGGAGCTTTTTTCCTTTTTTTTAAATTTATTTATTTTGAGAGAGAGAGTGCAAGCAGGGGAGGGGCAGAGACAGAGAGAGAGAGAATCCCAAGCAGGTTCTGCACTGTCAGCACAGAGAACGTGAGGCTCGAACTCACGAATGGAACCCTGAGATTATGACCTGAGTGGAAACCAAGATTCGGACACGTAACCAGCTGAGCCAGCCAGGTGCCACATAATAAGCTTCTTTCCTGTACGCCCACCAACTTTCTGACTCGTCTAACATTTAGAAATCTCCTTAATGAAGAGTTTTGGTGCATTTTGAATTCATTTGTTAAAATATATAAAAATTGCCACGCCTTCAGATATTTGCACTAACACTTGACTGACATCAGGAAAGGTTGATTTCTGTGAGGCAAATTTCAAAACTAAAACAAAGGGGAAAAAAGAAAGCTTTAAAATAAGTAATCGGAACCAAAATATGCATATTGAAATGTAAATAAAGCCAAGGACTAAATGTTTCCATATGAGCTATGTGATCTTGTAAGGGTACTTTTCAGTTGTGATAACTTTTTTAAACTAGCAATTCAATAAAATGAGCTTAAAACCAGCTTCCTAGTCAACATAGTGCAAAGAATTAAGCCAGGACCTAAAAACAGAAGCATAGTCAATTATAATGTTCTCGTTAAAATAGGTCTAAATAAATACTTTTAGTTAAAATATTTTCTTGAGTTGAAAAAAATGAATCCTTTAAAAACTATGTATCTTACCTTTTCAATGCAAATGCGTAAAACACATGCAAATTAGTTAGAAAGAAATACAAGAGTATATTGGGGAATAGGCTCAAATATTCTTTCCTATGGGGGTTGAATGATCAAAAGGCTTAGAGACCATTGCCAGAGATATTTGTGTTTGTAATTTCTCTCTACGATCAGACCATAAAATCAGAGAAATCGGTTTTCATTTCTGATTCTTTTTTAATCCTCTGCAGCACGGGGCACAATACCTGGCAGGTGGCAAAGTATCAGTAATTATCTGTCAAACAAATGAAGAACAAACGCATGAATTTGGTGTTGCTGATCTACAAGTAATGACTGACTACCCCGCTACCAACTCTCAGTAAGGAAACTGTTTTCACTCTTTATTTTTGTGTTTTTGCTTATTTTTGAGAGAGAGCACCCACTAGTGGGGGAGGGGCAGATGGGGGGCGGTGGGGACAGAGGATCCAAAGCGGGTTCCGTGCTGACAGCAGAGACACCAACGTAAGGCTCAAACTCAGGGACCATGAGATCATGACCTGAGCTGAGGTCAGTCGCTCAACGGACTGAGCCCCCCAGGCGCCCCAGACTGTTCTCACTCTTACTACCCTATCTTATTGCAAGACAACTGGAATCATGGAGCCCACATGGCTTCCCTTCCAACTTCCTCTGTTACTCTGGCCCTCCTGTCAAAATGTCTGCCGTATTTTCTCTACCTTGGAGGTTGTACTAAATATATGCTAATTTAATGCAGAAATATTTCCATAATGAGACATGATTCGAATATTCCCATAGCAAACAAAAGCCATTAAAAGTTAAATGAGTATTCCAAGAGAAAAAGAAACACTAAATCTCGGGGCGCCTGGATGGCTCAGTCAGTTGAGCATCCAACTTCGGCTCAGGCCATGATCTCACGGTTTGTGAGTTCAAGCCTTGTGTCTGGCTCTGTGCTGACGGCTCAGAGCCTGGAACCTGCTTCGGATTCTGTGTCTCCCTGTCTCTCTGCCCCTCCCCTGCTCACGCTCCGTCTCTCCATCTCTCTCAAAAATAAATTTAAAAAAAAAACACTTTAAAAAAAGAATAAATCTTCAAAGAAGGCAATGGAGATTTTTTTTTTCTGCCTTTCATTTAAAAAGCTACTCTGTAGGAGTCTTTCCCTTCATCCTGTGGGTGTTAGAGGACACCCCAAACTGACAGCCACAGAGGGCTACCCACTAGCTGACGTGCAGTAGTAAAAAGGTGCACATTTGGGACGCAGGTGTGTGCTGGGAAAAGAAGTCTTCTGGAACGTTGTGCAGGCAATGGCTTCCTGTGGCAGGAAAGATTTTAAATTTTCAGCACGAATATGTCAGCCACCCAGAGTGATCCCTTCCCAAACCCCTTTGCTCGCCCGTTGCTCTGAAGGAGAACACGATGCAACAAAGAAGTTTTACACAAACTATACATTTCTGTGGCTGAATTCCTGGTGAGGAAGACGCTTATTTTTAGCACCGTCAGAATAGATTATTAGGACCAACTCTCCCACCAAGGACGAGCTGAAAATGAGGACACTTCCTTGAAAACATGAAACCGCCCCCCCCCCAAAAGGGTGAGATAACCATACACATAAATGCAAAGCTTGATGAAGACAGAAAGACGTCACCGCACTGCCATTCCTTTCTTTTGGTAATCGAAACCCTGAGTTTCAAATCATGTTTTGGATGATCTAATCTAACCCCTGCCGCTAAAGTCGTTGACTGCCCTGCTCCACATTTTCCAGGGCCTTCCCGTTTCTCTCAAGGTACGGAACAAAGCCCTCAAAATGGCTCACCTGGGCTGGCTCTGCCTTCTTCGGCCTCAGCACCCCCTCCTGCCACCAGGAAGTGGCACCTTAAGGCTTTTGTAGATACGATTTCTTCTTTCTGGAGCATCGGTGTTGTACCTAAGCCCTTCGCCTGAGATGTCCTAACCGCTCTCTCGGAACCCAGCTTCGGCGTCCCGTCCACCCAAGGCAGTTTTAGGAGCCCAGCTTCTGCGTGTTGACAGGGTCCACACTGAATTCTGCTGGGACACGCCATCAGCATCGGCTCACCGCCCTGTGCCCCACACGGTGGTGCACATTCGCCGGGCCGGCGCGGTCCCGCCACAGAGCAGATGTAAATAGTTACTGAAAGGGTCAAGGAACAAACCAGTGAAGGAATCAGAGCTACAGAAGTATGTTGATTTGTCCTGTCCCACCCCGGACGCAGAAGTGAGGAGAAGGAGTGACTTTTTGTGACCGGGTTAACGCCTTTGCCTCCTTTGACGTTTCAGGTGGTGAAATTCACACCCCGACGTCGGTCTTTCGTGTATCCGTTCATGCAACAGATATCTATGTGTCACCTGCTCTGTGGCGCACGTGTTACTGAATTGAATCCTGTGACAGTGGTGATATCAGACAACGTTTAAACCGTTTTCATGGGGTTCGACCCCCCGTAACCACGGTAGGGGGAAAAGTGCCTCTCTCTGGTCACAGCCTAGTGGGAAATCAGGGCGTACACACGAAAAGTTCTGGTATGTACTAAGCACTCCTGAAATGATCCTCTTTTCAAAGTTATACCAAATAACACACCAACAGCTCTTGAATCAGCAAAGCGTTGGCCTCAAATCCCTCTGTAATCAGCCTGTAAATCAGGCTATCGAGAAACCAGTTTAACGCAAGGCGGATCATGGACAATGACGGTATCTCTGAACCAATGGAGAAACCATTGGCCCACACCTGTCTGCTGAAAAAATGGAGCGGTGGGTATATTTTCGAACCATACTCTACATAGGCTATTGTATCAAAGGCATAATGAGTACTGACAACATGACAGATGCTTGACGTTGACTGAGAGCAGTCCCTGTCCCCGCTTAAGGGACCTGAAGCTCAAGTTTTATGGACGTCACAGAGAGAGGATGGAAGTTCTCGGAGGGAAGGTGCGGGCCAGCGGTGAAGCAATCCCAAATGGCTTCTGCCACAAATGAATCTCCAGGACCCTCGGGGCTGGTTTCTGTAGAAAGCCAGCAGAAATGAACTTAAAAAGGTGTTTTTCTTGTTAAAAGCCTACCATAATGGCTCTCTGAGTTTCCTTCCAGACTGCTACCTCATTGACACAGCTGGAAGGCTTGGAAACGGGTCTGCGTGCCCTCTTTTGATCCCTTTCATTCCCCACCAGAGTGCTGTGAAAACGGAATTACAGGTTTAAAAGGCTGTTTTTCTTCCAGTCTAAGTAGGAGGTGAAGCCGGCCTGATTACTATATGTGCTTAAGGACGCTGGGGGCATTCCGGGGACAGCGTTTCCACGACATTGACTGGAGTAGATCAGACACGTACCTGGGCACATCCAGACACCCTGTGAGCTATTTTATGACTGAAATATCAGAATTAGCAAGTCGTGAGCTTGGATCGTGGTGTCGCTCTGAAAGTGCATCACGGCGAATCAGAGCCCCGGGTTCGTAATCACTCCGTGGCCTGTCCCTCACTGGGCCTCAATACCTTCCTCTGAAAGAAAGAAGAGAAGAATACATACCACAAATGATTGCGGGTACTAAAGAAGATAATTATCTTCAAAACACTCACCCAAAATACCTACTGCGCTGTAACTTAGTGAATATTCAACCTCAATAAATGTGAATTCAAATTGTCTGAGACCGAATACAAACCCATCCTCCCAGAATAACTATTCCTCTGCTCAAAAGCTTTCGTAGGTTCACTCCTTGGAGCTCAGAAGGGGAGCAGTGACCAGAGTGACAAAGACAATTAGAAAAGTCAACCGGAAAAAAAAAAACAAAGAAAGAAAGAAAGAAAGAAAGAAAGAAAGAGAAAGAAAGAAAGAAAGAAAGAAAGAAAGAAAGAAAGAAAGAAAGAAAGAAAAGAAAGAAAAGAAAGAAAAGAAAGAAAAGAAAGAAAGAAAGAAAGAAAGAAAGAAAGAAAGAAAGAAAGAAAGAAAAGGTCATCTGACATGGGTGTGAACGGTTTAATGACCGTGAAGGGTCCATCAGCCCCACGCGGCAATCTTTCGTTTGCAAAAGTATTGCCTGGTGATCAGAAAGTGCTGAAGGTCACTCTTCAACTGCATCCTGATTCTTAGGTGACTCTGAAACCCTCCACGATCAAGCATAGCAGTTGAAGATCGTATCATCCTATCACCGGAGGGGAGGGTAATGTGGCCACTTACCTGTTCTTCGTCTTTTCTTCATTGCCATTACATGGTTCTGCTGCAGGGTTACAGGAGCCAATATTACGGGAGCCAGTAACATCTCGGAGCCCCAGTTTGTTCATCTTAAAATAGGTCTAATGATAGAATTATGAGGAATAGCTAGGATAAAGTACATTAGCTCCTTCAAGCGTTTGGGACACGTTTGATACTCAGTAAAAGGCAGTTAGGATCGTTGTGGAATTGAAGGTAAGTCTACACATAAAGTCTGGCTTCATAATTACCATCCCTGTGAACTGGTAATGAAACTTTTCCCGAGTCCCGGGTTTTTTTCATCCGTAAAGTGACATTCATGATATTAATCCTGTGGGATTGCTACAAAACCAAGAGGACACGGAGAAAGCCCCCAGCTTCCCTGGGCTTCCTGGTGCCTTGATGTCACTGTCGATCATTTTCTTTTCCGTGGTCTCCTGTCTCAGGTGCCCTGAGTTAATCACCCTCGGGATGTCCTTGAGAGCTTGACCCAACAAAGAGCGCTTCTAAGGAAGCCCCCAAGGACGCAAAGCGAGTTTGGATAAGGGTAAACCCTTTCCCACAGCAACAGCAGCGTCCGCATTTTGGGGTTGAGGGGGGCACGGGCGTGCTGAAAGGGGTCAGGCCACACTCGTGTCTGCCTCTCCGCTATTTTTCAAGCTACCAGGGTGTGGCTCGGGGCTATAAAATAAGACGAAGTTCTGACAGTTTAAGAAGCGTGCCCGGAAAGCGAACCAGAGCAGGAAAGAGAGAAAAAGCATTAGAAGGTGCAGATGGGTTTTGCAGCTGGGTGGAAAATCATTAGCATTCGACACAGGGAAGCGTTGCCTTCGGAGCCCAAGTTTTGCTGAACACAAAGGTTACCATCACTTCCGTGTGAAGGAGAGCGTGTTTAAGGTATGATGCTGCTTATGTAGTTTATCATGCCTCTCCCCGGAAAGGTTTTCAGCTTGGCAGTATTTTCCCCTCCACTAATCCAACTCCTCTTGGAAAATGTCATTCTGTTTGAATTTTCATAACTCTGCCCCTCACTCAGGCACCTGGGATTTCCGGATCAAAGCTGCGGAGCCAGTAAAACGGAAAACCGGTGGGTGTTGGGGGAAGCAATTCACTGCGGTGGGCGCCCAAGTGGGTTAATTGCAAAGAAATGTCAGCCAGTTTCTTCCCTGCCTGTTTCCCTTGGTTCGCTTTTTCTTTCTACACAGGCAAGGAAGTTTATCTCTGGCATTCGCCACTGGTTTCTCAAGAACAGTCAGCGCCCGTCTGTGCCTCATCTGGAAAAGCGTTCAAGTCACGGCTGCCCTGTGGCAATGAACGTGGGACAAAGGGTGACACCCAGAAGGGAACTGTCTGATCGCTGTGGGCTGCGAGGTGAAGTTTGGGAGGGACCTTCTGGTCTCTGCCATCCATGTTCTTCACGGGCACGACAAATGAAATACATGCTTAAAGACAGAGAATAAAGAAGTAAAGAGACACTCAGAACAAGCTGACCCCAAATCTCAATCTCTTTTTCTTGTCACGTTGTGTAGTCAGGACCGTATGGGACAGGTTTTTTTCGAGACCATATTCTGGGGGCAGGGTCTTAACTGAAAATGCAGTATAACCCCGTGTAATTCTGCTCATCTTGATGTCTTGATGTCGTGAGTTTAGGGCTGACAGCTAGGACCCCAAAAGCCTGCTGGTTAGCAGCAACATAATTGTGTGTTTGGGAGGACATACTCACTTGTGTGCAATCTGTTGTTTATTCTAAGACTCATGCACAAGGCCCGTATTTAATACTACGCAGATGGCTTAAGGCATTGAAACAACTGGGACCCAGGGGACTTTCTCTACAGTCCTCTAAGGACCATGGTAAGGAACTCTCAGAGATCTCGTAATTTAACGTTTTGTAAAGGATTAGCCATGGGAGACAAGTCACCCGAGGGGTAAGAAAAGCGAAGGTCTCGGATATGAGGAAGTGTGATAATTCACGCGCAAGGAAAACAGCCAAGACTCATCCTGAGCAGCCCAATGGTGGGGACGGAGCAGAGAGAGACCCAGAGCCTGCTCTTTGAGCACCCACTGTGACTGTCCCCTACCCGGTGTGCCAGCTCTCTCTCTTTCCTCTATCCGCACCCACTTCCATCCCACACTGCCCTGCTTAGCAGACAGACTTCCTAATACACATACCTGATCGTGTCACTCCTCCTCTTGTACCTTAGGTGGGCTTTCGTGGACTACAGGGTAATACCCAGGGCAAGCAGGATTTTACGGAGCTGATGGCAGCCTTCTGCCCCAGTCTTTGTTATAAATTATTATAAATTACGTCTAAAATAAACTCAATTGAGGGGCGCCTGGGTGGCTCAGTCACTTAGGCGACCCACTTGATTTTAGCTCAGGTCATGATTCCAGGGTTGTGGGATCGAGCCCCACATCAGACTCTGCACTGAGCATGGAGCCTGCTTCAGGTTCTCTCTCTTTCTCTCTCTCTCTTTCTGCCCCTCTCCTCCCTGCTTTCTCTCTCTCTCTCTCTCAAAAAGGAAATAAAAAAAAAGAAAGAAAGAAACTTCATTGAAATTAAATAAGCATCTCAAGTAGAAAGATCGTATTGATGAAATGAGAGGCATACATGGCACACCATGTGATGCCGGAAAGTTCCTCTTGGAGTCCTTCTTCCATAGGAATGGACTGATGGTGGTAGATGGGAGCACCGGAATGGGTGACATTCTTCCCACACAAAAAGATGTGGGAAATGTTCCAGGAAGAACCCTAAAGGCAGTATGGGTATTACAGGACGATAAAAAACAAAGTTGACGGAGGAGAAGTGCAAGGTTGGTGAGAAAGGCAGGAGACCGGCCTCAAGGTCAGGGGTCCATGTGCTTGGTGCTGGCAGCTGTATAATAAAGCTTCATTACCCAGAGGTTTCTTTGCTCGAGTGCAACTGTATGTTAAGAAAAGGAACAGGAGAGTGAAAACTGGACCCTCTGATCTCGCAGACTTCTGTGTCACAGGAACAGAGAGCAGATGACCCCTTCCTGCGGAGCAGCTGTGGGAATTGGAACCGGGTTCTTCCAAAGCCTGGGCCTGAGTACGTCCTACAGACATCCAAGGATGCCCTGCCACCTCCATTTTCAGGGGAAGGAGCTTTGACCAACAACTCGTCCATAGTCACACAGCACGGAGGTGATGAGATCCAGAACCGGATCCAGATACGGGGACACCAGATCCTGTGCTTTCTCCTTCGGCCGCGAATCTCCCTCCCGATTCTCAACCCCGGGGGAACTTTCAAGAAGTCCTCCCTCCAGGGCAACTAGAATCTCTGAGGGCAGGGAGTAAGAATTGGGGCTTGGGGTTTGGTTTTGGTTTGTTTTTGACTTCTAA
Organism: Felis catus; assembly: GCF_018350175.1. NCBI lineage: Eukaryota > Metazoa > Chordata > Mammalia > Carnivora > Felidae > Felis > Felis catus. The sequence continues at coordinate 131,240,858 of NC_058370.1, forward strand.
AGTTCTCCAGATGGTTCTAATATGAAGCTGAGGTTGCAAATGTTCGCTTGGCGGGGGGGGGGGGGGGGGGGGGGGGGTTGGTGCCTGGGTGGCTCAGTCAGTTAAGCTTCCGACTCTTAGTGTGGGCTCAGGCCATGACCTCACGGTTTATGGGTTCGAGCCCCACATCGGGCTGTATGCTGACCTTGCAGAGCCTGCTTGGGATTTTCGCTCTCTCCCTCTCTCTCTGCCCCTCCCTTGCTCACACGCCATCTCTCTCTCTCTCAAAATAAATGAATGAGCTTTAAAAAAAGAAAGATAATGTTCATTTCTCACCTTGTGACCATGAGAGGGTACCAACTTCGAAAGTTCATAGTGAAGTCAATCCTCAGGGGTATCTGAGGGATGCAGATGATAGAATTGGCACTTTTTAGCATCCTTTGTCACTTGCTTCGCTTTGAGCTTCTCTTGAAGGAGAGCACACTCATGCACGCGCACCGGCATTTTACTAGAACCTGGATCGCCTCACATGTCTTTCCTCCCTTCTACAGTTTTCTAGCCCAAGCCACACTTATAAAACAGTCTAACATATTGCTTTAAAAAAAGATAGGGGCGCCTGGGTGGCCCAGTCGGTTAAGCGTCCGACTTCGGCTCAGGTCATGATCTCACAGCTTGTGAGTTCGGGCCCTGCGTCGGGCTCTGTGCTGACAGCTCAGAGCCTGGAGCCTCTTCGGATTCTGTGTCTTTCTCTCTCTCTCTGCGCCTCCCCCGCTCACACTCTGTCTCTCAAAAATAAATAAACATTAAAAAAAATTTTTTTTAAAAGATAAATAACACTAGTTCATCAGGGGACCTGGCTTCTTTTCTTCACCAAGATCTGTCCCTAATGATTTGTGTGATCCTGGGACAAATCTGCCTAATCAGTTTGAACTGCCTCCTCTGTCAAATTAGAAGCTTGACTTTGATAACACTAAGGTCTCTCCCAGCCTTGAATTCTTGGTTATTCCATATCTTAAAGAAAATATTTAACTCCTATAGATATGATATAGATATATGGCAGATAATTAAATGAATGGGAAACGTTTCATCACATATGCATTGCTGACAATATATTTGGAGACTACTGCGTGTGTGTGTGTGTGTGTGTGTCTTCTTTGGTTTTGTCTACATTTCACACAGGAAGACGAAAAGGACCCGAGAGCCCTTCAGTTCTGGCATGGTCCGTGTGCATGGTGCCGACATACATCCCATAAAAAGACAAGGGCTCTGGTACCTCTACCGTAGCATATATAATAACAGCACGCCGTGCCGGGTTTTAACCTTTCCTGGATTCTGTTCCCCCCTGCAACCTCCATAAATTGAGGAACAACAACTAACTAACTGAGAATAGCCCGAGAATCCAACAGGTTAAACAGAAATTGTTCAGTCCAGCGCCTAATGCGTAGAACGCACTCAATAACTTTTAGTTATTACTACGTGAGTTTGCTAAGTTCGCACGCCCGACATCCCAGGACCGGTAATGAGGATCCAAAGCTGAGAGGTGACGACGTGACCCAGGCAGAGAACGGTTTGCTAGAAAATCTTCTCTTATTCTGTGTTTTGCCAAAGACTCCAAGAATTAATTAGTCTACTTTCTCTGCTAAGAAATATGTTTACTCAGTGTAGTTGCAATTCCCAAAACGCAAAACATGAGTAAAAAGAGAAATTATTCACAGAAAAAAGTCTTGAGTTTTCTCAAAATCGTGAGAAAATTCAGCCCAACGGTTCTCAGAATGTATTCTGGAAATCTCCTGGGATCCCTAGGTCTTTTGCAGGGGGTCCCCCCGGTCCTTGCCACGACCACACTAGGACACCTCGTCGGATGCTTTTTTCACTCTCATTCTCCCGAGGGGTCACCGGGGGCTTTGCTAAAGGCTCCCTGATGGTGATGCCTGCCTTGCTCCGACAGCCTATGGAACATGTGCTTGTGTATTCTGGTGTTTTAAAAAACTTCTCGGCTTTTATTTCTGGTGCCATAAATATCAATACATGTAGCTCATATAAACAAGGCAGTCTGGAATCTCTAGTAACTTTTAGGTGTGGAAAGTGTTCTGAACGCAAAAGATTTGATAATCCCTGCTCGAGATCATCCAAGAAAGGCCCTGTTAGTATACATTTTAAGAGAATTAAAAAAAAAAATCTAGAAGCCACGCTTCTACCCGTTACCATACACATCGCCCAGATCAATCTAGGTCTGTATGTCTTGACCATGATTGTACATGGTGATCACTGGGGAGCTTTAAAAACTACCAATGCCCTGAATCCCACGGCCCCCTCCACCAGTCATTCTGATTTAATGGGTACGGGATTTTTTCAAGGGGAGCCAGGCTTTCAGATTGGGGAGTGTGAGCTGTCTGAGGCCGTCCTCTCACGGAATTCCTTCAGAATCTGTGCCTTTGGACTGGGAGGTGAGCCCAGCTGTCCAAAACCTCAAATCTGGATTTTAGGAGCAAGTGTCCCCTAAACTCTGCCAAACACTTTCCCAGCCTTCCTTATTCCTGTAGCACTGTGGAAACATTATCCATTAGTAATCCCAGTCGTTCCCACAGTGCCCTCTCCCATCCTAAACTGATAAATTAGGGATCCGTGAGAAACAGAACCTTTTCTCAGCCAACCCCTGCCGAGACCAAGGGAGCTGACCCATCCTGCGGCCCCTCCTAAGTGCCGCACCCCGGAAATCACCGCCAGGCCCTCAGACTCACTGTCTGTGTCAGGAGATAGAAGACACCTGGGCCCCATCCCATGGTTGTCATGACAGCCAAGTCTAAAATAGACTTTCAGACACGAGAGCTGTTTGGCTGCCTCTGACCTACATGTAAGCATAAATATTATTCGTGTTGGAACGGAAGCAACCTTCTATTTTATTCAGGGAGATATTTAGACATGCTGGTTGTGGATTTGCTCCACGGGGATTTTAGAAAGTTTGAAAAGGCTCCTAGATTTGTGAAGATGCTAAGAGCCGGTGCCATTTCTAATATTGTCCTTGTACAAGATGACAATATACGCTCCTTATCGCCATCTGGTTCCGTGTTACGGATTCGGGCTGTATCGAAAGAAGCCTGGGGTTCATAAGCTTTGTGGTGGAGACTGAACACTGTCACCCATGTTCATTCAGAGGCTTCCTTCCACCTTCTCCCCCCTCTCTCCATTCACAAGCAAACAAGGACATGGAGAGCTGGCGAGGGGCAGGGGGGATATTTGGAGTAAGAGAGGGTTAAGCCTCAGGAAGAGATTTTTACCTCTCCGGAGATAGTCTGGAAATCAAGAAATCCCCAAATCCTTTCTGTCTCTTCAGCTTGCCCCAATTCTTAATTCTGTTGTGTTTGCTCTCTCCATCAGAATAGTCAGCTATACCGTCGTTGGTTGTTTGTCTTTTGTTTTTTCCCAAATGGCAATCCTGGCGTTCTCCTTGGGAAAGTTCTATTGGACGCTGTGTTGGTAAAAAAAAAAAAAAAAAAAAAAAAAAAAAAAAAAAAAACATGGGCTCTCGAGCTAAGGTGTCAAGGGTGGCAGCCGTGAGCCCCTCGTGGCTTCCGAGCACGCGCCATGCGGCTGCTGGAAGAGACAACGCCTCAAGTATATAATACACACCGGAATTCGAAGATTTCCTATGAAAAATAGTCTACAGCATTGCATTCATGATCTTTTCCATTGATTACATGTTGAAATGAAAATATTTTGGATGTGATTGTCTAAATAAAATATGTCATTTCAATTAATTTCACCTGCTTCTTTTTACCTTTTTAATGTGGTTGCTGCTTATAGTTATCAGAGTTCTCCAGAGAAACAGAACAAATAGAACATATATATATATATATACACACATATATAGAGAGAGAGAGAAAGAGAAAGAGAGAGAAACAAATAGAACATATATATATACACACACATACACATATATGCATATATATATATATATATACACACACATATATGAGATAGAAAGAGAGAGATATTATAGAAATTGGCTTGTGAAATTATGGAAGCTGAGAAGTCCCACAACCTGCCATCTGCCAGCTGGAAACCCAGGAGAGCCGGTGAGATATTTCAGTCCCAGTCCAAAGGCCTGAGAGCCAGGGAGCTAGTGTGTAAACCTACGTCTGGAGGCAGAAGATGAGACGAGATGTCCCAGCCCTGGGGGAAGAAGGGAAAAAACGAAGGCAAATCCCTCCTTTCTCTGCCTTTTGTTCTATTCGGGACCTCAGTGGATTGAATGGCACCCCCCACATACACACGCTGGGGAGGGCAATCTGCTTTACTAAATCCACAGATTCAAGGGCTAATCTCTCCAAGAAACACCCCGACAAACACACCCAGGAATGACAATCTGGGCACTCATTGGGCCATCAAGCTGACACATAAAATTTACCAACGCACTGCTTCATTTTACCTTCTTAACGCGGTAACTAAAATAACGCGATATTTTACCTTCTTAAAATAATGTACATTTTACCTTCTTAATGCGATAACATGTGCTTGATTACATGTGTGGTTTACATTATAGACAGATGGGTAGAGAGATGATAGAAAGACCCACAGATTGTAGTTGATGAGGAAGGAAGAGAAGGAGGGGGCAGGAAAGAAGGAGAGGAGGAGAAGGAGATCAATTGTCTGCCTCAACGTTACCTTCTTGGAGAGACCTTTGACCACCTCTATTCGTTTACTGTCATAGCTCCCTCTTGAATTTTCTTCGTTAAATTCCACGGCATTTACTACTCTGAGGTTACCTTATCTGATCACCTGTCTTCCGTCTATAGGATGCGACCATAGGCTGCAGACCTTGTTTGACTTGCCCATCACTTCAGGCCCAGCACTTAATAGATGTTCAATAAATACCTCCAGGATCAATGAAGAGCTAAATGAACGAATTCTGGGCATTCAGTCATGCTGATTTTTCTCTCAGACCTCATCCTTCTTGTCTTCTCTTTGTGATGTGACTCATAAGTCACAAATGCATTAAGTCTTCCCCAAACACAACTCAAGCATTAATCTCTACGTTGCTTCCTAGAGCTCTGTCTCATCTGTGACCCCAACAGAATCCTCAGTTTAGCATTTGTCGTTGTGCTTCCAGGGGCTTGTGCTGTCCTGTGTCTTCCCCATTGTGAATTCTTCCAGGGTAGGAACCCTGAGTCCCTGTGTCTCTGAATTCTCATTGCTCATCAGGATCACCGGCACCCTAACTAGGGAGAAAAGCAAAAACGATCAGTGTTGGGTGTTTGAATTTCTCATTTAACTCACTGGGGGATTTGAAGGTGACTCATCACATTTCTGATTCTTTACTTCCTTACTTAAGACCCACATAAGTCGTAAGTCCTTACTTAAAGACTTACTTTATTTACTTACTTAAGGTTAGGGAGAGGCTTTGTGGTATAATTGTCTCTTGGAGTTGCTTTTTGTTTTTTGGTGGTTTTATTTGTTTGTTTTGTTTTAAATGTTTAGTTATTAATTTTGAGAGAGAGAGAGAGAGAGAGAGGGAGGAGAGGTGGGGGAGGGGCAAAGAGACAGGGAGGGAGAGAGAGAATCCACGCTGTCAGCACAGAGCCCGACCTTGAGATCATGACCTGAGCCAAAATCAAGGGTCAGACCCTTAACCAACTGAGCCATCCGGGTGCCCCTGAAGTTACTTTTGATTTTATAAGCATGTATGTGTACCTCCTTTTATTTTTGCATAAAATGGAAACAGACTATGCATATTAGCTTGTTCACTGCTTCTTTCACGGAACAATTTGTTGTAATTTAATTTAAAGATCTTTCCACAGCCGTGGTGTAAAGCTACCTCCTTCTTTTTGACGGTTGCCTGTTACTTGATATTACGGATATGGACGGATTACAGCAAATCTGTTATGCTTCGTAGCAAATCTACCGGGAAGATAAATTCTAGAAGTAGAATTAATGAATTGAAAAGTATACGCATTTTTCATTTTGGTATATGGTGCTAAAGCATTCCTCATAAAGTTGTGTTATTTACACCTCCGCCGACAATTAAGAGTGTATGGTGTCACAGACGTTCACCAATGTAATAGGATCTTGCCTATTGCGTTTGGTCTTTGCCAGCCTGGCAGGTAGAAAATATATTGTGATGGTGTCTATTCGCATTTCTCTTATCATGAGTAAAATTGAGTATGTTCTTCTGTGTTTAACAGCCAGCATTCATACATATTTTTTTTCTATGGATTGTCCCGTCATATCATTTTCCCACTGAACTACTGCATTGCTGCTCCTTTCTTATCAATATATAGAAACTCTTTATATATTCAGGCCATTTTGCCTATGATGTCCATGCAAATGTTTTTCTTGTTTTTTTCTTTCTTTGTTCATATAGTAAAATGTATGGCTTATGGAATTGTTTTTTTTTTTTTTTTTTTACTTGTAAAGGCCTTCCCACTCCAAGATTTATTTTTAATTCTCTTGTTTTCTTCTAGTGTAGAGTTTCACTTTTTATGTCTGAACCTTGGATCCATCCAAAATTTATTTTATTGTAAGTTGTGAAAGAGCTATCAGCATTACTTTTTCCAGATGGTTACCCAGTTGTCCCTACACTATTTATGGGATAATTCTTTGTGTTCTGTAATCATCATTCTCAAGTTTATTATAGTCTTAGTTTTCTAGTTAAATGGATTCAACTATCTCTGTCATTTCTTTTGTTATCGTGTCCCCTTCCTTCTACTGTTCTCAGAATCGTTTTGAGGGGGAAAATTAATGTCAATTAGCCTAGTATGGATTAGGAGCTCAATAAATTTTATCTCTATTGTTGTTGAAAGTCTTGTTGAATTACTTCATTTATTTCAATATTTAACTTCTGTGTACTTAAAGAACTATCGTAATAACGCCGAAGAATAATTGTCGCAGCATTTACTGGGCCACCATTTAAGCATGCAAACCTTAGAGGATTTACCTAAGCAACTGTCTGTGCTGGGCATAGGAAAGATCTTGAAAAGAATGGGAAATGCTTCATGCAGGAAGCTTGCAAGGCCAATTCCACTGGCAGCTAACTTCAGTGGTAGGCAAGGTGACAGAGCTTTAAGGGAAGTAAGAACAATGTGTGAGAAAACAGAGGGAGATTTGATTCTTACTGTAAGAATTGGAGCAGGATTTGGTGATGTCCTTTCATTTGAAAGGACATTCGTTGAAAGATAAGGAGGGTTGTAATTGAAGGAACTTTCCAAATAGAGCCAACACCTGAGCCACAGCATGACCTGTGAGCCTACCAAGCATGGAGAGTATGGAAAGTGATTTAGACCAACTAATATATCTGTCCCTTGGGGCACCTGGGTGGCTCAGTTAGTTAAGCATCAGACTCTTGATTTCAGCTCAGGTCACCATCTCATGGTTGTGAGACTGAGCCCCCGAGTTGGGCACCACACTGAGCATAGAGCCTGCTTGAGATTCTCTCATGCGCTTTCTCTGTCTCTCTTCCCCTGCCCCACTCCCTCTTCTGTGCTCTCTCTCTCTAAAATTAAAAAAAAAAAAATCTACCCCTTTGCTCATATGGCTAGCAAAGTATTTTGTGTCAGGGTGACCATTTCATAGAAGGTTGTTTGCCCAGGGCTGCTTCCCCAGCCCTGATTTTCTCCTGAGTGTTATAGTGTGGTTATGAACAGGTTACACGAAGCATCTCTCACAGTGCCCGGCTCTCAACTGTTTGTGAAAATGTGTAAGAGCTTGACCAAGTTGTGTGTCAAGTGTAGTGTGAATGCCCTGATGGTGTTACCCATAGTAGAAGAGAAGTCCGCCGCTCACGACAAGTTAGGGATTCGAAATAAAGGTTTGGGAATCAATGGCACGCAGGTGATGTCTGGAGATACGGATAAGATCTCGTAGGAAAATAATTCAGAGAACAAGAGGCGAAGTCTAATGACACAGCCTTGAAGAACAGGTTTGTGCATAGCAAAGCAAGATGGAGGAAACGAAAGCCGCCGAGTGTCGGCCACCATAGATGGTCCCTTTTAGTATGTTGATCCACTTCTGATTTTTTTCCTACCTATATCAGATATATATTATAACAGTTTCAAACAAAAACCGAATCATACTCTCTACGCATTTTGTCAAATACGGAATTCTGTGTGAAAGTTTTCAACTCAACAAACATTCATTGAGTACTTACTCTATTCTGAGTGTTGGGCAGAATGAGGAACTGATCAGAAAATGTCAGCGCCCTCATTGGGTCTACATTCCAGTGAGGAAGAAAGACAAAAAGGAGATACATAAGAATAGACGTGACAGCCAGAAGGACAAGTAAGTGCCATGGAAGACTGAGGGGATGGGAACTTATGAAAAGGTTGCCGGCTCTTTGGTAGAGGGTGGTCTGAGGAGGAGATGATATTTCAGCGAACTCCCAAAGAAAAATAAATATAATAAATAAATAAAAACGTGGCATTAGTTTTCTGGACATTGTGCTCTTTGTTGTCCATTTCAGCTTTTTAGCAGTTTAATTTGATTTGGTTTTCCCGCCAAATAAACATTTGCCTTTGTCTTTAAAAAAAAAATGAGTCAGAATTTATCTGGACTTGAAGACAACAAAAGAAACAGACCGGTGAACAGGCAATTTGGTACATCTATTATAGGTGAGAAAACAGAGTGTCACGGAAACCTTGCCAAGAAAATATCTAACTTAGCGGGGGCTGGCAAAATAGATCACGTCTAAATCAAGCCTTATTAAGCACGTAAAACAGGTAAGGAAGGATATTGGAGGCAGAGTAAACGTGTGTGTGTGTGTGTGTGTGAGTGCTGGTGGTAAGGTGCTGAGGCAAGTGAGAATAATATCTACGAGGTCCAGAATGTCGATGGGTAGGTAGAGAGGAGGGGGTGGGTAGAGAAGTAGGTAATGGAAACTGTCTTCCAAATGGCTAGTTCTCATAATCATTTGCAGTATTAATAAAGAGGAATGCAGAAGATAGGTGGTGTTCTAGAACCTATTTATGCTAAAGAGCACTGCATGTTACCTTATGATTACGGTTCTTTATGATGCTTTTTGCCCGTAACTGTCTCATAAGCAACCACACACTTCTGATTAGAACTTTCTCCTTAACAAGCAAATCTCTTAATGTCTTCCCTATGTCCACAGGGTCTGCTTCATTTTTATTCATGGATCAATTTCTTAAATAAATGTTCATCTTTCATCAGGTGCTTCAACTGCTGTTCAAACCTGTATTTCATCAAAGCTTTCTCATCTGTTGAAATAGGCCTTCCATGTAGAGAGATAATGATCTATTAATGGAAAATACACAGGATTCTTGAAATCAATTCTGAGCCACATCCCAGCTGTAGGACTTCATGGGCAGGTAACTTTGAGCCAGTCCTTTGAAACCTGTGCATCTCAAAGTCTCCATGTGTAACATAGAGGTAAGAATCAATCCCAATCTTACAGCTTTGCAGGTGGTCTAAACAAGATGGTGAATGTGGACAATTGCTTCGCGAACTGTGAAATGTCGCATGTAGTTCCTTTAATTTTGTAACCTTGGGGTTACAAACCTCAGTCGGCTAAGCGTCCAACTTCGGCCCGGGTCGTGATCTCATAGTTCATGGGTTTGAGCCCCGCAGGGGGCTCTGTGCTGACAGCTTGGAGCCTGGAGCCAGCTTCGGATTCTGCCTCCCTCTCTCTCTCTGTTCCTCCCCCACTCGTGCTCTCTCTCTCTCCTTCAAAAATAAATAAAAACATTAAAAAAAATTTTTTTAATGTGTAACTTCATCTCTCATAGCTTGAAAAGAGAATTTACATTCTCTGCATGTCAATGTCTCTGTTACATTAATTTTTTTGAACTTCCTCATTTATAATTTTTGTAAATCTAAATTAGGAGACCTCCTAGTCTATATCACGGCAGCTCATGGTTAACACTATGGCCCTAATCTTCCTGTTTTCAAAGCTACCAGGGATGAGCGACTTCTATTTTAGGGTAGAGTTCTCATTTAAGGAAAGTTTTTGTAGTGAATCCTGTTGTAATTGAAGTGAAATAGACAAGAGACTGCCCCTTTAGCTAATCGTATGAGGTTTCTGCTACAAATTGTAACGATGTGTGATCACCTTGGAATCTCTTCTCTATCTCTCCTAGATCAGACAACATAGAACAACAACAGCAAAAAAATACTAGTTAAGGGGCGCCTGGGTGGCTCAGTCGGTTGAGCGTCCGACTTCAGCTCAGGTCACGATCTCACTGTCCGTGAGTTCGAGCCCTGCGTCGGGCTCTGAGCTGATGGCTCAGAGCCAGGAGCCTGTTTCCGATTCTGTGTCTCCCTCTCTCTGCCCCTCCCCCGTTCGTGCTCTGTCTCTCTGTCTCAAAAATAAATAAACGTTAAAAAAAAAATTTTTTTTAAAATACTAGTTAAGACCATTTTCTTTACAGTAACAATAATTATCATCAGATACCGACTGCCTAGAAAATAGTGTAATTTTGTGTTTTATGAACATTACTGCATATTTATCCACAGAACAACCTTATATATTAGCTGTTATTATTATATCCACGGCACAGATGATTTTGCCTGACCGCAAGACCAGACCAACGGAGAAAGATTAGCAATGCAGACAGTAACATATAATGCCCATAATAATATTTGAAACATTGCATACCTAGAGTTGTGTCGTTTAAAGACAGGCTCTTTGAAGTATAAGCTGGGTCAAAATTCAGTCTTTATCACTAACTGATAGTTTGAACTTGGGCAAATTTATTTAACCTCTTTGAGCCCACTTTCCTCATCTGTGAAACAAAGATGATGTCTAATGGCGTGTACATCCTTTCTTGTCTGAAAACTCTATAATTCTGTGTTTCCTTGGGCTGTGCTGAATTTTTAATACCCAGAAAAATCAATAGCTGCAGCAAGTAGCTTTTAGGCAGTCAGATTTCACTGTTATCTTTCATTTTTAGGAGTAAATAATATATTTTTAAGAGTGGAGCTGGTGGAAAACTTCCGCGACGGCAAATGGCAGGCTTGTTCTGTTTTGTTTCGTTTCGTTTCGTTTTTCCTCTTTCAGGTGTGGTAGAGGTCTTGAACTTTACTGCAGAGTCATATGATGTTAGGCCTGGAGGGGGCTTAAAACTAGACAGTTTCCAAGAAACGATACCTACTATAACAAATAAATCCCCAATTTCAGCAACTTGAAATAGAACTTTATTTTTCTTTCAGATTACAGTCCGATACTATGAGCTTGGTTTGAGGACAACGTCCCCCCAGGTGCCGCTTTCAAGAATCCAGGAGCCTTCTGTTTTAAAATTACCTGGGGAGCAATTCAGGTTCCGTATATTCCTCGTGGAAGGGGGAATAGGTGCATGAGAGACACTCCCATTTCCCCAAAGCTGTGGACCAGAAGTAGTACCCACAGCTCCCACTTGCATTTCATTGGCGAAAACTCCCACGTGGCTGGTTCACAGACAAAAGAGGCTGGAAAATATAAAGGAAAACAGTGAGACTGGTGAACAGTAAACCATCTGTTCCCATCCACTCTTGACCAACCACATCTGGGATGCACATTTCTTCTTACGCAGGGACTCACCAGCTTTCAACAGCTCTAAGTGCATGATCTCCAGATCCGGTGACTTCTCCATCGAGTGCAGAGGTGGATCTTCATGACCCGGTGATCTGCGAACTAAGAAGAACAGGCATCTGTCCATCCAAACACACATCCAGTATACCCAAATATAGCAGGTCCAGTACAACCACTGAAACTCTCACTTAGAAAGACAACAGGAAACATGGGCAGTCACTGGTCTACAGGGAAGATGAAATCCTGCTGGGCAGGTGAAGTGTCCTTGCTGTCTGGCCAAGAAGGAAGTTCTTTGGCATTAGACCCTGGATGTGCTCCCTGGAAGAATTTCTTTTTTCGGTTGTTTTCCATGACCCTGGCTCTGGCTGTAGGAAGTGGTTCATTGTCCATCACCCCCCGTGGGTGGATAACGAGTCACATGGGTGTTGGAGGCTGAAGAGCTTTTACAAGAGTTTGTGTGTGTGTGTGTGGGTGGGTGGGTGTGTGTGGGTGTGTGTGCACGTGTGCGCGTGCGTTGTTTTTGTTTGTGTATTTGTTTGTTTTATGCCCACAGGTTTTTCTGTTTCCTTTTTTATCTTCTATTTTGTTTTTAACATCCAGGATAATTGTTTCTCTGACAGTATAATGTCCTCAAAAAGTTTCCTTTACGGGTTGAATTGTATCACCCAAAATTAATATGTTGAAGTTGTAGCCACCGATACCTTAGAATGTGATTTAATTTAGAAACAGATCCTTTACAAGTTCACTTAAGGTCATGAGGGTGGGCCTTGATCCAATACGGATGACGTCCTGTTATAAAGGGGACATTTGAGGCAGACTCCATGTGACCATGAGGATGGCCAGCCACAAGCCAAGAGGAAAGGCCTCGGGCACATCCTTCCCTCGCCGTCCTCAGAAGGAAACAATCCTGCTGACTCTTATTTTGGACTCCTGGCCTCCAGAATCAGGAGAATAAATTTCTGTTACTGAAGCATCCCATTGGTAGCACTTAGTTACGGCAACGCTAGCAAACTAACACAGTTTCCTAAAAAGTTGCTGACCTATTTTCTACGATCAGTTCCGTGTGCAACACTTACAGTTATTTTTTCCAGACCCCATCATCAATGTTTCCTTATTTCTCTGCTTCCTAATCCTCATGCCTGTACCCGTCAACTTAATGTTTCATACCATGGAGACACCTGAAACAATCGCCTTGCGTAGAAAGATTTTATTTCCTCTTAATCCTATCTGGGTCATACGGTGGATTCCCTTTGTTCAGCTGGGTAGATGTAATGGCTCCTTTTCTGCCGACAGCCTTTCCTAGAATCATCTCTTACCATCTGGGTCCAGATGCCATTCTTTTTTCAAGCTAGCAAGAGCCCGCATTCTGAAATCTAGTTCCTAAGGCGTCTGCTCTCAAACCAGTCAGTCCTTTTCTGAGCTCATCTCTTTCTTGTGCCACCTGACTATGAAGTGAAGCTTAAAACGTATGAACACTTTTAAACTGCTTTTCTTAGAGGTGAGTTCGTAGAAATGCGGTGTGTTTCCAGGCATCAGCTAACCTAAAAGAGTTCATTTTTGTCCCATGTAAAGGATGCATTCACGTGTTTCTGATGTGTACGGTTATTGTTTGTTTGTTTTCTTGGTGCAACTCAGAGACCCCAGGCTCCTCTCATACTCAGGCTCCATGAATCCCTGAGGCCTCATTGCCTCTGCGACTCGCCAGCAGGAGGGCGAACACGGACTGGGAAGAAGGTATAGCTACTTCTCTAAAGCCTGGACACTAATGGCACATACCACTTCTGCTCCCATTCCAGTGTCTCAAAGTCAACCTACTGGCCGTTCATTGTTAGTTGTAAGAGGGGCCAAGAAATGTAGTCTAGCTGTACGCCCAGGAAGAAGAGAAGGCACAGATTTTGGTCAGCAGGTATACCCTACGCCATTAGAGATGTTATCCCCATTTTATAGATGATAAAATGGAGGGCTCAGGGGCACCTGAGTGGCTCAGTTGGTTAAGCATCCAACTCCAGAGTCCGGTTCAAGTCATGATCTCACGGTTTGTGGGATCGAGTCCCGGGTTGAGCTGTGCTGAAAGCACAGGGCTTGCTTAGAATTTTCTCTCTCCCCTCTCTCTGTTCTGTCCCTCCCCCACTCATGCCCTCTCTCTCTCTCTCTCTCTGAAAACAAATAAATAAGCTTAAAATAACAGAGGGCTCAGAAATCATTTAACTTGCCCAAGATCACATAGCTTATCCATGACAGAACTGACTCTTGAATCCATGTATGTCTGACTCCTTAAACAAAACCAGAGGCAGCTAGCAGGATGCTTAATAAAGCCTCCCACGAAGCTTTACACAAAGTATCTTAAAATTACAACACCCAATTTAAACTGATAACAACTTAACTTTGATAGCATTCCCAAACTTAACACTTTTATTGTCCCAAATTCTGCCAGATTTTGCAAATAAAAAATGCAAGAAAATCCATTCAATTTTAATTTCAGGTAAACAAAACCAAAAAAAAAAAAAAAACCCACATTTAGTGTATGTCTCATGAAATATTTTACCTAGAAATCCTTCATTTAAAAAAAAAAAACAATGCTGTGAGAATTAAGGCAAAGAATTTCAAGTGCAAAGAAGATGGGGATAATACATGTTGTAAAATATTCCGTGTTTGGGGTGCCTGGGTGGCTCAGTCAGTTAGGTGTCCAACTTCGGCTCAGGTCACGATCTCACAGCTCGTGGGTTCGAGTCCTGGGTTGGGCTCTGTGCTGACAGCTCTGGAGTCTGCTTCAGATCCTGTGCCCCCTCTCTCTCTCTGCCCCTCCTCCATTCACACTCTGTCTCTCTCTCTCTCTCTTCCTCTAAAATAAACAAACATTAAAAATGAAAATATTATATGTAACATTCAAGAAAATATAACGCTTGAAAATGATAAGAACACTGCCTTTGACTTACTCCTTGGAGGCCAGTGAATTAGAGCTGCTCTTTGTCGCTGAAAAATGTGCGTGACTCGTCTCGGCGGAACTCTCCAGGGACGCCCATGATTCACGTTTTGTTCCTGGGAGACGGGTGGATGAAGTGACCTCACGTGTAAGATCAGATGTTCTGAAAACTTGCTATGGATACTTAGTGCGGTGTGGGTGAAGTGCAAATAGACAATTCCAAGATATGCTAGCGTTAAAACTAAGTTATTTGTACTATCAAGAGCATACATTCAATGTTTACGTTAATTTAAAATACGTACAATGACCGGGTGTGTTTGCGGTTGGTCTTTTTTGCTCATAGTCTTTCCCTAAACCATCTATCTGGACCATTTCTGGTCCAGATGCCATTAGCTTTTCCATTTCCTGCATATATTATCATTTAATACTCAGAGCAATCTGGCAGGTACAATTTGCCACATGTTATAGATTAGAAAAATGAGGCTCCGAAACGTTCCAAGGACACATTTCTCACCAGATGGGAATCTTGTAAGGCCTTTCATTGAAATTTCCTGAGTCCGAATCTGCTCCTCTTCCCATCAGTGTAGTCAAAGGACTGTCCTGCCCTCCTGTCTGCCCTTCCCATCTTCCACCAACCTTAGACACACGACAACAAAAGTAGCAATTGGATATTTCACGATGTGGGAGCCAGGTCTTTAGATAAGAAAGATGACAGAATGGTTGTGCTCAGTGACCACGCAGTGGACTTTGCCAGAAGATAAACCCTCGCTCTTCCTCCTAAAGATCCCCCGCATAAGAGTCACTTGAATATGATACTCACCTGTAAGTAAAAGACGGTTGGTGAGGATTTTGGTGTTGCTTTTTTGTTTTGTTTTTGAATTCAAGTAAATTAAAACGGCAGGCAATATACCGTCAAATCCCCAGCAGACGCAGCCTTTGGCAGCGGAATGAAACAGGCCTTCGTCTCTCCTTTAAGTCGATTAAGCAAGCAATGATTCCCAGCCACCAAAAGGTATTCCATTAAGTTCCAAAATTCTCCAATAATTTACCGGGTATGTTTTTCAATACTTGGAAAATCTACATGACTTTTCCATCCAAGCACCACTAGGATGATTCATCCTTTTATTTTAGCGACGGATCAGAAACACATGGGTATGTCAGGTAAGTGTGTCAAGGGGCCGCTAGAGGTAAGAGTGTGGAGAAGACCGGAACACATGCCGGAATTATCTTGCATCGACGAAGAGCGAACTTGGGACCAGGATACGTGTATTTCAGTCACCTTAAGGTTAGTCTTGAAAAAAAAAAAAAAAAGAGGAGGTTGCACTTTTGGTTTGAAAACAGGTCCGTTCATAGAAAAGCTGGTACCAAGACACTGGAGCTAGCTCATCAATGATTCCCATCAAGAGTGTTTTGAATCTGGTCCCCTAGTCATTTTTAGAAAAAAAAAAAAATTGTGAACAAAGACTTCAGTTCTCAGCTCTCTTTTACCCGCCTGGGTCCACATTGCTTTATCAAATGAGGCTGTGCAAGTAGAGTTTACAGAATGAAGGTTATTTTTAACAAAATGGAGAAACTGTTTAATTGGGAAACATTTTAAGAAGCACCCCAGGCTTCCTTACGCTTGGCCAGATAACCCATCACTTGCCAGGAAAGCTGTTTACAACGGGTTCCACTGTTAACGCCCAGCACCCGTATGTTAAATTTTGTCTCCCTTGTCTGCGCATTTATTCATGCGTGGGCTGGAAAACTACTATAAAAATCAAAGCCCATGACCCTGAATTATCCAGAATGTGCCTAGGTTATCCAAAGCGCCTCCCACATATCATCAGCCCGTGGCTAAACTTGTTAAATGAAAGAATGCTGGGCAAAAGTCAGAAATGATTATCTAGCTATTGCTATTCAGAAAACTGTGGTCACTTGGACAGACTCTTCTGCCAAGACCTCAGACAGAAATGCTCCTTAGTTGGTTTCGGCTGTTTGGCAACCTGCTTTTGGAGTAACAGAGTCAGTCACCTTTTCCAAATGGTTCGAAACACTTTGCCGACCTTTCTGGAGACTCTGCAGTATGGTGGGAGAAGACCATAATTTAGTCGGGGGGTCATGAGTCCGAACCCCAGCGCGACCCCCACAAGGCTAGGCAGTGTTGGGAAAATGGACCTCTTTCCTCCTCTGTTGCAACACTTGGTGGTGAGGAGTCAGGTTAATATATGCAAAGAACCCAGCTGAGTGCCTGACTCTTAGGAAACTCTCAGTAAACATTAGTGAGGAAAATGTTACACGGTACTTACGAGTTTCCCTGGCACTTTTTGCATTACCTCTGCTCACCGCTAGCTTGTACAGCCATTGGCATATGATGAAAGCAGACAGCTTCAAAAGACGACAGTGAGGGGCGCCTGGCTGGCTCAGATGGTTAAGTGTCTGACTTCGGCTCAGGTCATGATCTCACAGTCTGTGGGTTCGAGCTCCGCTTTCGGGCTCTGTGCTGACAGCTCAGAGCCCAGAGCTGCTTTGGATTCTGTGTGCGTGCGTGCGTGTGTGTGTGTGTGTGTGTGTCTGCCCCTTCCCTGCTCACTCTCTCTCTCTCTCTCTCAAAAATAAATAAACATTAATTTTTTTTTCAATCTGCAGTGAAGATACTAGAATGGAATATGAATAACAATAAAAGAAATCAAAGCAGTAAAATGTTAACACAAGATTTGTATTTCTGCCACTATGAAAGAAAAAATTCCTTGAAAAAAAAACCCCTCTTAATTCAAACTTGTATCCTCTACACGTTCTGAGGCACCTTTCTAATACTGTGTACAGCTGAATTTGTGAAAGAGTAAGAAAAATTCCAAAAGAACAAATAGAGGGACAGAAGTTAAAGCGCTATGTTTGTTTTTTGTTTTTGCTTTTGTTTTTGTTTTTTTTTGTTTTTTGTTTTTTGTTTGTTTGTTTGTTTTTTGCAGAATCCAAAAAACATCCGCTGATGGGATCAAGGTAGCCACGGGAGCTACAACAACCGCAGGGGAAAAGAAAGAACTCGCAGGGAGTTAGAGATGGAGAGCCGGAGCTGGGACTCACCATCACAGATCGGTACTTTCACTGGCCGAAACTCGGCGTAAAGGATGATCCAGGTAACCCCCACCCACCAGTACGGACAGACAACCAGCACACTTCTCTATCTTCGTTGTCGTCTTAAACAGAGAAAAAGTCTCCTCTAAGAATTCACAACCATAAAGAATTTCACAGGGTCGCCGGGGTGACTCAGTCGGTTGAGTGTCCAACTTCAGCTCAGGTCACGATCTCACAGTTAGCGAGTTCGATCTGTCAGCACACAGCGTGCTTCAGATCCTCTGCCCCCCCTGCTCTCTCTGCCCGCCCCCCCACCCTGCTCATGCTGTCTCCCTCTCTCAAAAATAAATAAACATTAAGGAAAGGAAATATTATGGCATGTGGAGGAGGAACAGTGGCAGAGGTGAAATGTCCTAAAATCTGTACTCAGGAGAACGGTAGAGAGTGTAATTAACTATATATTTTGTAAGATCAGTATACACGTTACTATTTCAATAGTAACCACTAGAATAATACGCGTAGGGGTCATAACGTCAAAACCAGCAGACAGGTACAAATAGAACTTTAAGCCTTCAATCATTTAAGAAAAATAAAAACAGAACGGAGAGAGCATGAGCAGAAAACAAAACAGAAGATAGCAGATATAAACTCAATTGTATAAATAATTACCAGATGGAAAGTAGCCAAATTTTCACTTGCAAGACAGAGAGTTGGGTTGTTAGAAAAAAATCAAATCAAATGGTATGAAATAATTTCTTTCTTTTCATAAGAAAGAAAAGAGAGGAGACGAAAATAGCAAAGTCTAGTCTATCTACTACCACCAACTACTGATCAATAATGAAAAGATACTGAGAAATCCCAAATCTTTGGAAACAAAACAACTTTAAAATCATCTATAGGTCAAAAAATAAATCACAAGTGGGGTACCTGGGTGGCTCCGTCGGTGAAGCATCCAACTGTGGCTCAGATCATGATCTCACGGTTTGTGGGTTCGAGCCCCGCGTCCGGCTCTGTGCTGACAGCTCGGAGCCTGGAGCCTGCTTCGGATTCTGTGTCTCCCCCTCTCTCTGCCCTACCCCCACTTGCACTCTGTCTCTGTCTCCCAAAAGTGAATAAACGTCAAAAAAAAATTTAAGAAATCACAAGTAAAATTAGAAAATAGTTAAGGCCGAATGAAGAAAACCCAACGTACCAAAAATTATGGGAGCTGGTACCTGGAGGGAAAGATAGAGCGTCGTCAGCTTGTATTAGGAAAGAAGTAACAAGCAAATTAAGTTTACACCTAAAAATAAAGAGGAAAAGGGAATAGATTAAGTCCAAAGAAAACATAAGAATGTAAATAATAAATTCAAGAGCAGAAAATAAATGAAATGGGTGACAAAAAACAATGGAGAAAATCAATGTAACAAAGCTGATTCTCTGAAGACACCAGCCAAGCTGACCCCATGCTTGTCAGGCAGATGAGACAAAGCAAGAGAGAGGACACGCATTGCCAATTTCAAGAATGACAGAGGACACAGTGTAGACTTTGTTCCGAGATAGCAGACGGATCAATGGCCCAGGTCAGAAAGCTCAGAAACACGCCCCACACATACAATGAACAATTGATACATGACAGAATTGGTGTAGAAAAACTTGAAATTGTTCCTCGATGACATGGGGACAGCGGAATAGTGTTACCCATATTACCCATATCCCCTCCGGCATAACCACGATCTGACCACAAGCTACATAGGGACTTTCACAAGCGGTGGAAGCTTACTTTTCGGTCCCAGTGGAGGTCCAGAAAAGACTAGAAACAATACTCCCTCACCCCATGGCTAGTACGACCTGTCTATCAATGTCCCAGCTCCCTCACCCCTCAAGCAGATAAGCAGATAAACCTGAGATTCCATTTCTGTGCTGACTCCTGTGGTTCCCCCCGTGGGACCGATGTCCGATTTCTCACAGCAGCAGCTAGTTTGATCACATATTGGTCATTGTTGGCTGCCTTCCCCTCCTGGTTTCTTCTCTAATAACTTTTTAGGTTCACTTCTTTTCTTGTTTGATGTTTATTGATTTTGAAAGAGAGAGAGCACACACACGAGGGGGGGGGGAGGCACAGAGAGAGGGAGAGAGAGAAAATCCCAAGCAGGCTCCACACTCTCAGTGCAGAGCCTGGTGTGCAGCTCAGTCTCACAAACCATGAGATCACGACCTGAGATGAAATCACTAGTCAGATACTTAGCTGACTGAGCCATCCAGGCACCCCTAAAATTCGCTTCTCAAACTACTTATTCTCCAATCATTTTCTTGCGGTCTTCCGAGTGGGCAACCAAGATTGTCATTATGCATTTAAAAAAAGGAAGGCAGGAAGGAAGGGAGGGAGGGAGGGAGAAGAAGGCAGAGCATGGCAGAGTTTTTACAAAAATAATCTATCTGCTGTCGCATCTCGGAGAGACCCATTCCAGCCCGCAGAAAGGAGGGGGTGATAAAGAAGAAACTGAAGGTGCGCGTCAAAGGATTTTTTTTTTAATGATTTCTTTTTCAACGTTTGCTTATTTTTGGGACAGAGAGAGACAGAGCATGAACGGGGGAGGGGCAGAGAGAGAGGGAGACACAGAATCGGAAACAGGCTCCAGGCTCTGAGCCATCAGCCCCGAGCCCGACGCGGGGCTCGAACTCCCGGATGGCGAGATCGTGACCTGGCTGAAGTCGGACGCTTAACCGACTGCGCCACCCAGGCGCCCCTGCACGTCAAAGGATTTTAAGAAAAGTCCCTAGAAGATGATATACAACTTTAATTCTTAAGTGTTTTTGGCCAAAACGTAGTCACACAATCATACCAAAGTGCAAGGAAACTGGGACGTGTACTCATTCTGTTCACCTCGCTTAAAAAACTTAAAGGAGCCTAGATTATGCTGTGATGACATTTGGGCACAAGGGGCCGGCTCAATTTCACCAGCAGAACGGCTAACAATAAATAAATAAAATTTGGAAAAGAACTGACCACATAGCCTAAGTGATATTCTCAGCGTTCCTAGAACTAATTCAGCGAAGCCTTGCACAAAGTTGATAACTTAGGAAAATCAAGGATGGAGGTGACCCTTAGAAAAACTAAAAAGAGAAATTTCTTTTAAAAATTGCCACCGGTACAGGGAATCCCGGGTAAGACGAGGCGAGTCAAGAAATAGCTAACGAGGGCTTTTCATGAGAAGCGTATCGGCATCTCTATTGAGAACGTAAAATGTCATCAATAAAAACCAAGAAGGACGCGTCCAGCGCTTTGTCACATGCTGCAAACAGCTCAAATAAAAAGAATAGCCACTGGATATGACGAACAGGACGGGGATTAGCGAGGCCGGATGACTGCAGAGGGTCGAGGAGTGGAGGGCAGGGAGCTGTAATTGACATCATTTGGGTCCTTACACCAGTGCATGGGATCCGACTTCCAGCCTCCTGCCACCTTGTCTCCCCCCTTCTGGTGTCCCCTCATTTTGTGAATATCCATGCTATCCTCCAGCATTTGGAACTGACCAGATGACGCCATATGTTGTCTGTCCCACCAGAGAATGCGTAAAACCATAATTTACCGTATTCTGAACTTCTACCGAAGCAGCCTGAGTCTGCCCTACAGTCTTGAGAACATCTCATTCTGATCTTATGTATGTGATCAGAACACGCACGCGCACACACACACACACACACACACACACACGTTTACATCACATGAACGTCACTGGCTTATCCCATCGAGCAACAGAATGAAAAAATATACAAAGTTAATCATCGGCTCCCTATTTGCTTCTATTTCACTCCTCTGTTTAACTCCCCTAACTGGGACTCCTGGAGAGAAGCCTCTTTGTATTTTTAATTTTAGTAGACAGTTCAAGATTAATTTTTTTATATTAAATACAATTTATTGTCAAATTGGTTTCTGTACAACACCCAGCGCTCATCCCAACAGGTGCCCTCCTCAATGGTTAATTGTTAAAGATTTAGCCATTTACCCTCTCGTCAGTCCATGATTGGCCAGCCCTATGCATCCTTTTTATAGCTTCGTTAGTCTGAAGGTTGAAGAACATATTATTTCTTTAATTGTTTTTATCCGACTACTAGGGAGAAAGGATATCACATGATACATTTCCTGGCCGTTTTTATTTTCTTTTCTAAAGTTACTTGTGTTTAAGTATTTTTGCCCCATGTTTTATTTGTTTGTTGCTCTCATGAGCTTCCGGCAGCTCTGTGTATATTAAAACATTTTTTTCCGTCACCTGTGCTGTGTCCTCTTTTGACTTTGTAAATAATCTGTCATAAAAGTTGTATCATTCCTTTCTTTTTTTAAATCCAGAGTTTTTTCTGGGACGCCTGAGTGGCTCAGTCGGTGACACATCTGATTTCGGCTCAGGCCATGATCTCACGGTTCTTGGGTTCAAGCCCCACATCTGACTCTGTGCTGACAGCTCAGAGCCTAGAGTTGCCTTCTGCTTCTGTGTCTCCCTCTCTCTCTCTCTCTGTCCCTCCCCCACTCACACTCTGTCTCTCTCTCTCAAAAATAAATAAACGTTAAGAAATAATTTTAAAATATAAGATCTTTTTTTCCTAATTTCTTTTTTTTTTAAGAGAGAGAGGGTGCAAGTGGGGAAGAGGGGCAGAGGGACAGAGAGAGAGAGAGAGAGAGAGAGAGAAAATCCCAAGCAGGTTCCATGCTCAGTGCAGAGCCCAATGCAGGGCTCGGTCCCATGACCTGATCATGACCTGAGCTGAACTCAAGAGTTGGGTGCTCAACCAACCAAGCCACCCAGGTGCCCCTGTTTTCCTCTTTTTTAACAAGCATCTGAGTGAATATAAATTTGGGCACTTCCACAAGAATTCAAGGGTGCACAATTTCCAGAATCCCCAAAATATCTATGGAGCCGATGCAAGGAGCGAGCTCACAAGGGCAATAAAGACTTGGCATCGTCATTTCGTTCAACAATGGAGTCAACCAAGTCCTCTGGTCCCCTGATTTCTACAGCTTGGCACTTCTGGGGATCCGAGCCTACAGAGCACTCGTTCAATAGCATCGAATAACTCACGGCCGGGGTTTGGGTCACACAACTCAGCCATTCCACAAACTGTATCTTCTTTGCACCAGCAACCGTGACAGACAGAAACGAACCTGCCTTTCTTTTTAAATGTCACCTTTTAAATCGCCGCAGTGAATCATTTTCTGGTATGTTGCAGGAAACCGATCTGAACAACAGCTTGCTTGTGTATTGTGTTTGTAAATTGCTTTTGCCAAAGATTCCAGAATATGACGGTGTGTTCCATCGTCTCCAACTCTCAAAATCGGACACTGAGAGATTCGCAGAGGTGAGGAGTGAGGTGCTCCAAACAGGAAAGTCGTAACTGAACTAAGACACAGCCACAGGCTGCCTTCCAGACACTTAAAATTCCACCTCCAAATTCGATGAATTAAAAGAAAAAGGGTCATTAAATACATTCGACTTAAACTATTAGTATCTTTAAAACGCACAATTCTGAAAGCAGCGTCTGGTGGAGGGCTTGGGTTGGGGTACTTCCTCCTACATGATTTCTTCTTCCCATGTGGATTCTACTTCTGCATTTATGACTCACTGAGTGTTTGATTGCAGATGTCAAAGGTATCAGCAGATCTGGTGAACAGATACTTTAACTTTAACTTGAGTGAAATTAGTTTCCAGAATAAACGCGCTAACACTTTCTCCTTAGATTTTCTGTTTTACCTAGAGTGTTCTTCCTCTTTTGATCTGACAAATGTTTATGGAAGGCTGGGCCCTGAGCTCTGAAAATAATAGGTTATTAAGGGAAAGAAGGAAATATTCAAAGTAAAATAGTTTATCATTGAGCCCTTAGTTGGAATTTGTGCTGAAGGGAGGGACCACCAAAGATCATGCCCTTAGGGTACTTGCCCGCAGGGGACAGATGGAACCTTGGCTTTGCAAATGATCAGTTTCACCTGCACCTTGAACTCTGATGAATACGGCAGAGATGATGACAGAACTGCCACCCTTTATAAGGCGTTACCGCGTTCCGGGCTCTGTGCTTTATGTGGATTATCTCACCGAAGAGTCACACAATCCCAGTAAGCTCTGTGGGGTCGAGGCAGAAGCCCTTGGAGCATCCAGAGCAGTGCAATCCAAAATGACTGTCACGGGCCGTCTGCACAATGCTGAGCCCCCGCACATAACCTGACCTCCAGGGACATCCTGGTGGGGGAGGTGGCAAAGGCAGGATGGATACAGTGCTCACCGAGGGGTCTGTTAGAGCAAAAGTCATAGGAAATTGGAATCTACCATGGAAGTGTGATCTTTACCTCGCCGTAGTTAAAGCTTGTTAGTTGCAGCTGAAGACATTTTTTTTTTTTAAATGAAGTTTCAGTAAGAAACTCATTATACAAGATACAATCATTTTGGAAAGAAAAGTATTATTTAACACATTCCCCATGTGATATGGCTCCAGATTGTAAAATGACTTTTCTGTATTGGAGTTCACTCAAATCTCATCCTGGGTACAATGTGCTTACAGATCTGATTCTAAAAATATCCCTTTGTATTTTGGAACTTAAAACTAGTCTGCTTAAGTGGGGGAGAAAGGGAGTTTCAAGTTTCTCATTCTCTCATGGCTCCTAAGTGAATCGCTACAAAGTATATCATTTACTATCTCTATTATGCCAAGCATATAACATTTTTGAAGGGCTCAGGGAAATTACTCGAGTGTAGGATTGTTCGGGGTCACGCTCAATGAAACAGCCTTTTTTTCACATCTGTTAAAAGAGTGAACGTTTTACTTCTGAACAGCTATTCCTACATTTTTGAAGACTTTTTTTTGACTGATCTATCCCATATAAAATCCCATATCCACGGCAAAACTATGGAAAACCCCACTGGAATCAAAGCATCACCCAGTCAAATGGCCTTTTGTGAAGCCAAACCATATGGAGGTTTTGGTGAACTCGGGGGGTTTTTTGCAGGATATTCTTTGTGTATTTCACAGTGGCTGGAGGGAAGTACTGATCCAGAGTATGGCATGAAGGTGTCATTCGATTAAAGCGAAAAAGTCCTCCTGTCTCTCAAATGGCTTTATTTTGGAGAACTGGTGGAAGAAATCAAAACCAACACACTCGGAAAACAGGTACACACCAACTCATGCAGTTAGAAGGAGGGTTTGCATTAACTGGTTGTCTTTAGTGGAACTATTTTGGATAGTAAAGTGTATTCTAAGAAGACGGTGATTTTTTTTTTTTCAAATCTAGGACTGACAGCAGGAAGAGGCAACCCTTTTCACCCGAGCTCCAGCTTCCCTCTACTAAAGATTTAAGAAAAGTTTTCAGAGAGAAGAGGGCTGTATCCCTCGTCTCTAAAAAGTTTGGATTGATATTCTGTGCTCTCCGATACATGGGGCTGCTTGCATTTAAATTCCAATTAATGTAAATCAAATAAAATTAAAAATTCAATCCCTCGGTCATACGAGGCACATTTTAAGAGCCTGCTAGTCACGTGTGTCTCGTGGCTACCACATTGCACAGTAGAGGCACGGGAAATACCCTTTACCCTTCTATGTGAAAAATTTTGTTACATTGTGTTGGTGATTGATTAAGCGTCTCGCTAACACCGACTACTTCTGATGTTCTGCCACACCTGGGGCTGTCTTGACTCTTTTTATGACACCAACGCAAAAATGGGAAGACCCAAATGATTAAAATCGGTTATTTTTAATTCTGTAATTATTCCCTGATTATCAAGATTTCTGTTAATAAATTATCACTCAGAGTAGAATCTCCTAATCAAGACATCATACAGCAGCTTAAGAAAGACACATTTTCAGGGCACCTGGGTGGCTCAGTCATCTAAGCGTCCGACTCTTGATTTCAGCTCAGGTCATGATCTCACAGTTCATGGATTTGGGACCCATATCAGGCTTTAGGCTGACAGTGTGGAGCCTGCTTGGGATTTTCTCTCTCCCTCTCTTTCTGTCACTCCCTGCTCTCTCTCTCTCTCTCTCTCTCTCTCTCTCAAAGTAAATAAACTTTAAAAAATTATAAAAAAAGAAATACAATGTTTTCTTGTGTAAATCCATAAATATTAAGCTTCTTTATTATAGAAGTTAGCCTGCTGTAAGTAATATAGAAATCATCATTGCAACCAGAGCTAGAAGTATGTGGCATTGACTTAGCAATCAAGAGGTCAGTAACAAGACAATGAGTATCAGAAAACTAAAGAGCCTTTTCATTTGTTGGAAAGGACACTTCATTAAATTGTTGACACTGATAATTGGGAAGGCGGAACAATTGTCTCATGGACTTACAGTGCCAGGGAAGGAAACCAAAAACAGGTCGGTGGTTGTATATTGGGTGTTACCGGCAGCACTCAGCAAGGTGTGAGAAGAAGAACGTGAGATCAGGTGAAAATTGTCTGGTTCGAAAGAGAACGGAATGAAATAAAGGTAAATTTTGGAACTTGAAGGTTGGTAAAAACTAGTTTTCTAGACTCAAAGCAGTAAAAGAAAAAAAATTTGACAAGTTTTTTTTTTTTTTTTTTTTACAACAAATATCTATTAGAACTCAGCCCTATGTCAAAAATTGGATTAAGTGTATGGTTTCCACCCAAGCTCATTATCCCAGGTAGACTCAGGGAAGGTCCATTAAGTTTACAGAAAGAGGTTTGTGGGTCAGAATGTAAAGAAATGCCATGTATTTGAAAATTACGTCTGCAAACTAACTCTATCTGTGGCTATTGCCCTAAGGAGATGAGTCGCCTACCAAGTCTCTGGAGCAACTTCCCCAAACCATGAGCCCGAACGGTCAATCAGTCGGTCAATCAACATTAAATAAATGCCTTTGACTCTTTGAGAGTTAAAGCAACCTCAGGCCCCATAGTGCACCAGCAGAAGGAGAGCTGTGAAGGCTGGCCTGCCTCCAAGGATGTGACCATGGAGAAAAAATAGTCAAAGGAGAAGCATCCACGGGCAGAACAAAATGGCATGGAGATAGAAGGACAAGGTGGTTTTATGCCATGAAGATAAAAGGGCAAGGTGGTCTAGCGGACCTTGATTCTGCTTCCCGGAAGGTCTGCTAAAGGAACTTCCTGTTTCCCCGAAGAGGGCACCCTCATAAGGCCTGTCCAGTAGAATTCCAGAAGAGCTATGGATCACGGGTGGGTGTGTTTTTCACATTCTTCCTCTTTATAAGCACCCGTTGTTGTAACTTGCCCTTGATCAGCTCTTACATGTCGAGTTTGGATTGGGCGGATGACCCTTCCTTAGTTCAGAGGTTGCCAAGCCATGAGATGCCACAGTGGGCCCTGGATGGAAAAGAGACTGTATGGCACCCAGAAATCTCCATTGGAAATAATGACAAGATGGGACTTATATCATCTCAGTTCAGAAGGGATGAGTGTAAAGAAAAATGAGAGGGCTATTCGGTGACTGTGGGGTGAATGGTGGCCCAGACTTTCAGTGCTCATCAATATCCATGTCCTCTCCTCTCTGACCATCCATCAGGGCTGCCTATCCCCACCTTCCCTTGCACTTAGGCATGACAATATGGACAGTGCTGGCTGTGGGATATGGGGAGTGACGTGTGTCCTTATCCAGGCTGGACCCATGAAATACCTTCGCTGTACGTTCCTCCTCTCTGTTTCCACCAGCCAGCTGCAGAAGCAAACACTAAGTGTCTAAAAAAGCCTGGAACTAAAACATCCCAGGTCCTGGTGCCTTCTGCCCTTCAATGTGACGTAAAGGAGGTACAAACTTTTACGACACTAAGCTCTTAAGGCTTGGGGGTCGTTTTTACAGCTCCTAGCCTACTCTGAGCAATGTGGCAAAGAATTGCTGCGTCTAGTCTGTTAAAAGTAGGATTCTTCTGTCTCACAAAGAGCTGAATGGATCATTTGATGATATGGATAGAAAACAGAGGACATTTCCCAGTTTCTAGGGCCAATCTGAAGGAAAGGGGGAAGTAGGCACAGATGTTCTTACCCCCCTTTTATGAATTCACTATGGGTAGAAATTGTGGATCCACAACCAACCTATTTTTTTGTGTTGCTCTATTCAATTCGGGGAAGGCAATGAAAAAGAAACTCATCTCTAATTTTCTAGGGATACTGAAGTCAAGCAAGCATGATTTCTACCCGATACAAACGTCAGGGGTTCACCAACCCATCTTAAAATGTAAACTTTCCATTGACCTTGGCTTTTATTGAGAACCTGGCCACAGTCTCTTAACCCCCACCCTTCTTGTAAGAAGACAATAAGTGTTACACGATAGTGTCGTGGGTCTCAGGCCCTACCTATTAGGGATTCCCTGAGAGATTCTCAGGTATAAGCATTTGTGAGTGTCCCTTGGAAGCTGAGTGAGGCATTTTGGAGGAAACCAGAGAAACTGCCCGGACATTCACAACATCACACTGTCTAACCCTCTTTTACCCCATCCCGTCGGCAGTATTGACTAGATAGGTAACCGTGCGGCTCAACGCCCGGTCAAGTGGAACACTGGGGCGAGGTACATGGTTTGAAAACGGCCGTCTGTTCTCCCGGGAAGTCACAGCTTTTTACCTTGGAAAAGAAGCCCTTTGCAAACGATTCTCAAAAAACAGGAAGGCCACAAAGGTGTGACGGAGCGTGGCAGGCCGCACAGTGTTGCTGTCACCACAGCCGCTGACAGGGTGCTGTGCGGACAGAAGGTGCTCACCCAGACACCATGCAGGGCACACAGTTGGCTGACATGACATTGGGGAGGGGGTGGTATTCTTCCCCCAAAGACCAACCGTAGCCACAGTGGGAATCTGGGCGTCACGATAAAAGACAAAATGCATCGTTGGGCAACACAACAAAACAGTTTTATACAGCGACACGGCTGTCTTCTTTTAAGAGGTCTTGGGTATTGTTCTGATGAGTTACTTGGAGTTTACCCTGATACCTGCAGGGCTTATTTTTAAGCTTTGCTGGGCAGTCTGGAACACCCTTCGTTCTGGACTAGTCTAGCATCGCTACTAAAGCGTGGTCCTTCAGGGGTCTACTGAATCTCAGGTGCTCAGTGAGGTCCTTCTACTGAGTCCGAGCGTTAGTCTCCTAACTCTGGGTCGGCTCACATGTACATCTGAATATTCAGCGATAAGTTCAAGAAAACTCTTACACAGATTTCTGGAGCTCCTTCTTTATTTCGCCTCTTATCCTCTAATACTCTGTCCTAGAAATCACAGCTGCCTCAGACTCCCTGCTTCTCAATCTCAGTCTTCTCGGCTCAGGAGGATTGCTCTGACCTGCTCAGCTTCCCCCCTTCCTGCACGAGGTTTCCATGTTTCTGAAAGAACCTCTAGGCAGAAAGCCAGAGCAGTCTTGCACTTGTCTTGTGTGGTTCTCTCTTCTCGGGGTGACAGTCCTGTGCTGCTCGGTGCCCATGTCTAAAACACCTGACTCAGGGTGCCTGGGTGGCTCAATCGATTAAGCTTCTGACTACCGCTCAGGTCATGATCTCATGGTTCATGGGTTCGAGCCCCGCATCAGACTCTGTGCTGACCGCTCGGAGCCTAGATCCTGCCCCGGATTCTGGGTCTCCCTCTCTCCCTGCCCCTCCCTTGCTTGTGCGCTCTCTCTCTCTCTCTCTCTCTCTCTCAAAAATAAACAAATAAACTTAAAAAAATAAATAAAATAAAACACTTGTCTCATAAATGTTACAAAGGTTTTTCACCCAGGTGTATACAGACTCAGAAGTCATTGGACTCTGTACTTAAAATGAGGGTATTCTACTATACGTAAGTTACACCTCAGTAAAGTCGGTCGTTAAACACTATAAAGATGACAACATAATGCTCGGATACCTGTCACTCCAAGTGTTGAGAATTATTGTAAAGGTATAGTTATTAAGACATTGTGGTATGTGGATGAGTGGAGCAAGATAGAAGAACCCAGAAACTCACCATATGTTGAAGTTTCAACCATGACAAGATGCCACGATATGGCAATCAAGTTAGAAAAGAACGTGATGGTGAAGGTCGGGGACAATTTGTTACCCACATCAGAAAAACAAATTGCACTCCAACCTCACATCATGTTAAATAGGTACAGGTTGACTAAAGGCTTCAATATGAAATGCAAAAGAAAGACTTAGAAGATAACACAGATTAAGATCTTTGTGGTTTAAAGTGAGGGAAGACTTTCATATACAAAAGAAAAAAAATACAAACAAGAAACATATTGACAGTTCTGACTACATTAAGATTGTAAGTCTTCTAGTCATCCAAACCTACTATCTGGAAAACGGATAACAGGTTAAAAACCGTGACATTGTAACTGCAACCACAACACTGAACACGTTAGTATCAAAGTTATATAAATAAATTCCACAAGTTGATAAGAAAAAGAATAAGACGACTCCAACAGAATAAGAACTTGAATGAGAACTTCAAAGGTGAGAATTCATGGATGAGGAATAATTGTATGAAAATATTCAGTCTTGTAAGTGATTGGGGAACTGTTTACAACCCAACGAAAACCTATTTTCCACTTACAAACTTGGCCAAAAAAAACATTTAAAACACTATCAATGTCAAGGGCTGGCAGTGATGTGGATAGCAGGAACTCTTTTATGCGGCCGTATAAATTGTTACAGTCATTTTGAAAAATAATGGAATTTTCAAGCAAAACTGAAGACCCACAGATCCAATAACCTCTCAACCCCCAGACTCCCTCACCTAGAAGAGCTCTCACATGCATGCACCCAGAAACATAGAAAGTATAATAGTAGCTTCCATATTATCAAATATCTGGATAATTACCAGGCTAAGTAGAGTTTGGTATAGTCATGTAATGGAATAACACACACATAAGAGTCAATGTGACCATTTATTTTTATTTTTCATTTTTTTATTTTAGAGAGAGAGAGCACACAAGCAGGGGAGAGGTGCAGAGGGGAGAGAGAGAGAGAGAGAGAGAGAGAGAGAGAGAGAGAATCTCAAGCAGTCTCCATACTCAGAGCAGAGCCCAATGCGGGGCTCGATCCCACAACCCTGGGATCATGACCTGAGCTGAAACCAAGAGTCAGACACTCAACTCACTGAGCCACCCAAGCGCATCCAATAGGACCATTTAAAGACAACTAAATAATAGAGAAGCCACAAAAAAAACTGAGCAATGTGTTAGTTGAAATACCGTAAATATTTAGCAACTGGTACAACACAGGCACGAACATAATACTGCAGAAGAGTCCTAGAGATGCTCTGATGTGCCAGGAGGTAACTTCTTATTTTCTGGGTCATGGGAAAGTCTAGAACCTGCTGTGAAATTGCTCTGAATATCCAGGGTAGTTGGGCCCCAAAATGGCTTTAGGACAGCGACTATTTACTGACTGGCTTTAATATTTTACAAACGAGCATACAAGTGCTTGACACGTCCATAGGAGCCATAGATACAGCCATCAGTGAATAAGCTACAAAGGAGGGTCATCCTGAAAGGGCGGGCCTACGCCAGCCGACTCCATCTTGTTCTGTGTCCTTCACCTAGACCACGCCTCCTCCCTTTGAGTGACCTCCTGCTCACCCATTCAAGCTTCCTGATCAAAACACGCCACTTCCCCAGCCAATCGGCTGCCCCTAGACCCCTATAAAACCTTTGTGCTTTTGAAACTAGCTCTCTTTCCCTGGTATCTCACCGCTGCATCGGTGCAGGTAGGGGATTGAGCTCGAGCTAGCTCGAATAAAGGCTCTTTGCTTTTGCATCGGACTTGGCTCCCTAGTGGTCTTTGGGGATCACGAATTCTGGGCATAACAATCCCATGATGACAGACACAGACATGATGGTGGAGGTCATCTGAGGGGTGGGGTGCAGAGTTGCCATGGGTAGGGCAGAGCTCTCAGGGACCTTCTCAAGGATTAAGGATGTTCCCTCTCGGAAGACATGATGCGAGGACACCAAGGTTCATATTACTGTTGATCTTCATACTTTTCCCCCGTCAGAAAACCATGCGCTTAAAATTAGCCATTACTTACTGCAATCAATAAATCAGTGAGGAGAAAAAAGGGATTGAAAATGATGAAAGTCACATTTCGGATCAAGGAACACATCCTTTTGGCTGGAGGGACAGAGGTCGCATCCAGATGGAACAGCCTGAATGTTCAAAGGAGAAGAGTTGAGAAAAGACGGTGTCCGATCCTGGCCATGCAACTTTGTGACAGTCCCTTAACCACTCGAACAATCCAGCAGGCATAGTAATAGGGAGCAAACGTCTTCCGTGGCCAGGGTTGGTCAAAGCGATGAGCTGGAAAACTAGACTGACCCTGTAAGTTTCAGTGTATCTATGCCGGGAAGCACTACTGTCGTTCCAAATGTTTCTGCTGCGAATCGGAGATGGGTTTGAAGACGGAAAGGCAGAAACACAATCGCGTTTTCCAGGCCCGCACAGCCAGCCCCACACTCAGATTCTGGTGGAGAAACATGGAGAAATTCTCCAACGTATTTCAGAAATGCAGACTGGGCTCCTGGCGTGTTTCTCTCCTGGTCTCCAGAGTAGACTCCCCCTTTGCGTCGCTAGCGGGAAGCTCTGAACCCCACGGCTGCACATGTCCCTTCCGGACACAGTGTTCCCCTTCCTTCTCTGATTTCTATACCACACGGAAGAAGCGGGCCTGTCTTTGAAATGAACCACGTCAAGAAATAAACTACCCAGTCAGAAAGATACCTCCGTGCAAGGCAAATCTTTTGTTTTCAGAAGGCGGAGGCTGAAAATAATGTGACCGCAATGAGTGACGGTAAATTGTCAGAAAATGTGATTCATTTAACAAAGTTTAAAGTGGGAAAGCCTGTAGGGGCTGCTGGGTGGCTCAGTCTGTTAAGTGCCCGACTTTGGCTCAGGTCACGATCTCCCCGTTCGTGGGTTCGAGCCCCACATCAGGCTCTGTGCTGATAGCTCCGAGCTGGGAGCCCGCTATGGATTGTGTGTGTCCCTCTCTCTCTGTCCCTCCCCTGTTTGCACCCTGTCTTTCTCTCTCTTAAAAATAAATAGTAAAAAAAAAATTTTTTAAGTGGTAAACCACTGTTCAAATGTTTGGTGACTATTTCCTTTTTTTTACTTAACTGATTTTCAGGGGATAAAAAAACACTTGCAGCCACCAAGCTGTGTTTGCAAGATACTCCATCTAGCACGCTCTCTTGCCTTTACCACTCCAAAGGTGGGAATTTATTTTTAATTTCTTTCTTAACTACTTCTTAACATCTAGCCAGAGTTTCTGAGAAAAGCAGGATGCTTTGACCCTACCGGTTTCAAATCTGAGTTCATTTTGACCTTCTGTGCTTTCAAGAGTCGGCAGTCAACGTGCCAGATGGCTTTGGCTAATCTTGTGTTGTTCCAAATATGCCAACTTATGACACCCAGGGAATCTTGGAGCCTTACAACTTTGCTTTCTTTCTTCCTGGGTTAAGTCGGTATATGCAAAGTGAACCAACAATAATAACTGATTGAAAAACGTGTCCATGTGGCACGTTACCAAGCTGCATCGAGAGCAGGTATGGGACAGTCTGGAAACCGGTTAGTGGGATCCCAAACTATCCAGAGGGAATGAGAGTGAGTGCAGCTTCACTTTAGGGAAGAACCACATCCGGGTAAATGAAATGCCTGAAAGTTGAAAAATTCATCTAGTGCAAGGAGAGAGTTTTGGCCACGCAACGATCTTAGAAGGGCTCTCAGTATTTCTCATGGATTCGCTAGAATACAAATATAAACCGCCAGTCTTTTATCCGGTAGGTAACAACATCAAAAACAGAAACAATAATGTAAAAATGAAAGAGACAAAAACTCGACGCGATAAACTTCATTAGTTCTTTAAACTGATAGGAGAATCACATATCCCTGCTAGAATTCGAACTTATATAATGTTACATAGGAAAACTGGACGTGAATATGATAGTCCCCATATTAAAAATGCACATAGTGGGGCGCCTGGGTGGCTCAATGGGTTAAGCGTCCGACTTCGGCTCAGGTCATGATCTCCCAGTTTGTGAGTTCGAACCCCGCCGTGTGGGGTTCTCTGCTGTCAGCTCAGAGCCCACTTGGGATCGTATCTCTCCCTCTCTCTCTCTCTCTGCCCCTTCCCCCCTGCTCTCTCTCCCTCTCTGTCTCTCAGAAATAAACTTCAAAAGATGCACATAGCAAAGGTTGTAATCTATAAATACTTTCCAGAGATCAAAGATAAGTAAATTAATTTTCAGTGTAAAATTTACATGGGAAATAATGGACTATGGTGAAATATTTTCAGGAAAATAAGAATGATAATGGAAAATATTGGAAACAGCTTGAACCTTGATCTGTAGGGGGCACTGGCCAAGAATTCAAATGACTTATTGCAACTTGTTCTAGAATATACCATCTTGACCAAATATCAATAACGTTCCAGACAATTCATTGTATATTACAAAAGATGCTAGGTAGTTTTGGTTACAATGTTTGCTTTGGAACACTCCAGACAAAGCGCAGAGTCTAACAATCCTCACATCCAAGTGGCAGGGTCAGGAAAGTGGTACCCATTTCTGAGATTTCCTCCAATCCAACGTTACATCTCCACTAAACGAGCTTGCTCTCCTTTCTGAGTCCCCCCGACTTTGTATCCACAATTTTCTGGCTAAAATATCATTGCTTTTCTGAGTTCCTTCCAGTTTTGACCCTCGAGTCAATTTGTCGCCACGGTCGGAAAATTCCAGTGAGTACTCTGCTCTCTGTTTCTCTTCTGTGTAATTGTTACTTTTGAAAACACAGTCTCCTCCTGCCATCAACCTACTCAGAAACGTTCGGCTTCTGTTTTGGGCTTTAGTAGAGTTACCGGACCAGCATCCCCACCATAAAAAATACAGCACAGTTTTGAGAAAACAGTTTTCAGGCATTGGATAGCAGGCAATGCAAGGCCATGATCCCTTAGAGAATAAACACACCTGAGGGGAGCCGAGCCTTCACCCAGCCCACTGTTCAGGGACAATTTCTTAAACGCAGCCCGGGAAGATGGAAACCAAGTGAGCATCACCGTCCTGGAGAGCTGAGGCATCACAGATCAGAGTTCAGTGCTGTTAAAATGGCTGGAACAAAATCACTAGGTCGGGTCCAGACAGGGGGCAGTTGTCAGAAAGGATACTCTGGAACTGAGAAGTCCTTTGGAGGGTCCCCTGCAGGTCTGTGGCCAAAGGCGGGATGCCCATGCTTGGGCTGAGGCCAAGTGAGGCCCAGCAGAGAGCAGCTGCTAGGAGCAGGGAGTGGTTAAGGTCCTAAATGGCACCCGGCGCTGACAGATGTTGAAATTCAGGTCCAGCCACAGTGGAGAAATCTTCTTAACATCCTGCGTTCAGATAAGATATCAGAAAGCCATGAGTAAGGACCACAGGCTAAAGGCGCAGGGCATGGCCATCATTGGAGAGCACATCATAACATAATATCACTATGATCGTATTATAATAACATAATATTCCCAGTAACACAGTATGTGCAACCTGTAGCCTTTAGCACGTAGTTGAACCAAAGCTTCCTGCTGATGTTACCCTCTGCAGGAGAGCCGTGACAGGCTGGCTTTTCTGCAGCTGGTGGTCTAGGACCATATATTTTGCTCGTGGCATTGGAACACCAACAAGAAAGAGAAGTGGACACTTCTGTCAGAGGAAAAAGCATGAGAAAAAAAAATCAGGCTTCTATTTCCAGTTGAAAGGAAACTGCAGTTGTAAGAAATATTTGTGCATTACTGTCCCACTGCCAACCACACCAAAATTTGGCATGATGAACACAGTTAATCTGGTGTCTGGATTTATTTCTAGAAGTTGATATTAACCCCCTGCTTCTCCAAAAAAGGTACATTGATTGGTCTGCTCTGATTATTTGGGTCGATGGAACCTAACCGAAGGGTTTTGCTACTTGCGGATACAAATAAAAATAATTTAACTTTTTATTATTATTTTTTGTAATATTTATTTTATTTTTAAGAGAGGGAGAGAGAGCGTATGTGTGTGTGTGTGTGTGTATGTGTGTATGCGAGCAGGGGAGGAGAGGAGGAGCAGAGAGAAGGAGACAGAGGATTCGAAGCGGGCTCTGTGCGTGATCATGACCTCAGCTGGAGTCAGATGCTTGACTGACCGAGCCACCCAGGACTCCCAATAATTTTATTTTTAACCAAGGCAGTTCACTTAGATATTCACTGAGCATCCGTCCTGTGGCAGATAGACATTGACCCTGGCACTCGATTCTAGGATGTACCGTCTTGTACAGAACCTACAGGTCTATACCTCCTGATGTTTCAAAAGCAAAACATCTTGACCCTCTAGACTTGTCATTCTTCTCAAACATTGAACACATTAGAGAATGAGCATTTTAATGCTCACAATAATGCAATGTGAGTAGTATCTTTCCGATATACGATTATACAAACGACAGTAAGGTTCCAGGTAGTGTCCCCCTGGTCATCTAGCTCCGAATTTAATCTTCAGTCTCACTGAATCCAAAGCCAATGCTCCTTTTACCAAATCATATTGGAGAGTAGAGACTGGTCCATTTTGAAGGCATGATAAAATGGTAGGTAAACCGGGTAGGATACACCCCGGACATGTTTATTTCCAAGTCTTGTAAGAAGTCAGGGACAATGGGAGTGGGAAGGTACAGTGAAGCCTCCTTCTTCATTTGTCTGGCTCTTTAAAAACCAGACTTTTCAGGGCGCCTGGGTGGCTCAGTGGGTGGAGCGTCCGATTTCAGCTCAGGTCACGATCTCGCAGTTCGTGGGTTCGAGCCCCACATTGGCCTCGCCGGGTCAGCCCAGAGCCTACTTGGGATCCTCTGTCCCCCTCTCTCTGCCCCTCCCCAACTTTCAGTCTCCCAAAAATGAATATTAAAAAGAAAAACAGACTTTTTTCAAAGGAAAGGCAGGCATGTAGCTTCTTGTCCATTTCTCTTGCTTTGTCTATTTTCTCTTCCCACCCTGAAACGGTGCAGAAAAAAATGCCTGCTGTGTTCTAGTCTAAAGCAGAAAAACACAGCTGTTGTTCAGCTAGCATATGTACATGTAATATTTGATTTGGGGATGTTGATAAGCAGCGTCTATTTATTTTTAAGGAAGAACAAGCTCAGTAGTGCGTACATATATCTGAGGTGTAGGGTGTTGAAATGAATCATTAAGTTCATCTACATGAGCATAAATTCGGTTTCCTCTTCGCCCTTGTCTCATATACCACCTGCCCACAGTTGGCCAGAGAGCCATCATCAGTCCTCGCCTACAGGAGGGAACGTTTACTTGAAGACCACTGAACAAGGACTCTTGCCCACTCTCTTCTCCTCCTGTCCTGTAAACCCAGCGAACCACAAGACTGCCTCTCCATGGTCGTCTGGTTCTTTCTTTCCACATCTACAGCCACTTCTGGAAAGCAGAGGCCAGTGGGGCTTAGGGCTGGAGCACTGAATGCCCTAGGCTTGGCAGGCTTCCACAGCTCAGGTCTGGCCTGCAGAGCTGTCTTCGCCGGCACTGGCGTCAGTCCCTACCCTCTCTCCAACAATGCGCCCACGTTACTTTGCCTGGTTTGGTACTCCAGGCTCGGATGCCTGAATCCCCCTCTTCCTCCCACTGGAGAGTCCCCGATCTCAACTTATAACCAAAGACCGTGGAAGCGAACCGACTCAGTCTTGAACAAATACTTAACACCCCTGAGCTCAGCTCCTTAGCCCAAAGAGTGAGGGGGCCGCACGTGGCGATCGCACACTCTTGTGGACTCGTTATGATTCCTTTTAGGTTAGTTCCTCTGCTAAGCTCAAGCATAGGTATCATTCACGTAATAGCAGTACAATTCACAAAACACAGCTCACGTAAAATAAAGCTATTTTAGCTATGCGATCTAAGGTATATTTAAATAATATACCTTATTATTATATATATATTATATATTATTATATATATTATATAATATATTATATATTACTATATATTATATAATATATTATATATACTACATATATTATATAATATATTATATATATTACATATATAATATATGTATTACATATATTATTATATTACATATATAATAATATATGTATAATATATTATTATATATGTATATATATGTAATATATTATATATTACATATATATGTATATTATATTACATATATAATAATATATGTATAATAATATATATACAGTAAAATACGAGCACTAATGGTAAATCTGAATTTGTTGCCTTGATGTTTGTACTATCATTTTTGAAGGTGGAAAAGTTTAAATACGTATACAGGTAGAGAGAATAGTCTGGTCATCTCCTTGTGTCTTTGTCCAGTTTGTGCCTGTCACTCATTCCATCTAACTCCACCACCCCCATCTGTCTTTGATTATTTGAAAGCAAATCCCAGTAATGTCATGTCACCATGTCACCTATACTGTATAAAATTTAGCATAGATACATACACAGACATGCACACACACACACACACACACACACATATTCAGCATATGTCTGAGAGATAAAATTTCTTAGAAACTTAACCAAGGTACTCTCAGCATACCTAAAAATAATTCCTTAATGTTATCAGCTATCTTATCTTGCCCGGCTCTCCTCTTCAAGAATTTTTAATGACACATTGGATGGAAATCTGCCTGCACAATCATGTGTGAAAGGCCCCGAAACCAGACCTGCGGCCACACCAGGAAACGCAGTGATTTCTGCAACCTGGAGCGTAAATAAGAAAGCCTTCTTTCTCATAAGAGACTCTTAAATACTGAGAACAAACTGAGGGATGATGGGGGGTGGGGGAGGGGAAAGTGGGTGATGGGCATGGAGGAGGGCACTTGTTGGGATGAGCACGGGGTTTTGTCAATTTGACAATAAATAAACTTATTTGACAATCAATTATAGTTAATATAAAAAATAGTTATATATAAATTATATAATTTATATATAATATAAATAATATATAATTATATTTAATATATAATAATAAATATTTATTTATATATAAATAAATTTATTTTTTTATAATATAAATAATATATAATTATATATAATATAAATTATATAATTTATATTATAAATTATTATAATATAAATTATATAATATATTATATATATAAATATAATATATTATAAATTATGATATAAATTATGTTATAATATAAATTTATATTATATATAAATTATATATATTATTTATATATAATATAATTTATATTATATATATGATATAATTTATATTAGATATATTATATATAAATTATATCTATTTATATTATATATAAATTATATTTTTATTTATTATTTAGTATTTAGTATTTATAAATTTATATATTTATAAATATATATTTATTATTTTATATAAATTTATATATTTATAAATTATATAAATTATATATATAATTATATATATAATATATATATAATTATATATATATTACATTTATATAATATAAATATATAATTTATATTATATATAAATTATATATTTAGATTATATATTTATATAATCTATATTTATATATTATATATTTATATATTATATAATATATTTATATTATATATAAATTATACATTAGTATATTTAGATTATATATAACTTATATATTAATATATAATTTATGTTATATATAAATTATAGTTAATAGAAAAAAATAGAAAAAAAGATGGAAAGAAAGACTTCGAGTCTATAGTCCTTCCAGGCCCCACTGCTGATAAGCAAAGGCCCCCAGAGTTGGATCCCAGGTAGTATGAGTCCAGGTGTCCTTAGTGTTCCTTTTTGTTTTTGTTTCTGACTCGGTGGGGGCAGTGGAAAGCTTTGATCTGCCACTTTCTTTTCAAGAAAGAAAACAGTATTAGAAAATACAGGGGCAAGACCAATAAAAAGAAATGGTCCTAACTGGAATGAGATCACTTCAAGAGGCCTACTTGGTGTGAAGATTCTTTTCTTTTAATAAAGATAGCGCTCACGGGGGAAGGAAGCCAGCCCAAATCGGGGAAAAGAGTGAACCAGAGAATGCTTTATAGAGCAAAGACTGCTGACGGGCTCTCCCAGGGGCTGAATCAAGCCTGTGAAGTGCTTTATTTGACTCAGTCATTGGATTCTTTCAATAACTCACATTATGGATTTCCTGTGCCAGGCACAGATCTGAAAGCCAGAGCCAGAGCAAGGAAGAAAATAAACAAAGAACCTACCCTCAGGGAGCTTGCCTTCTTCTTAGAATCTGAACCCGTTCATGCTTTGTGCTTTTTCATTCTTTGTTTCATAAGAGTAAGAAGACCTTTTAAGGGAGGTCAGGCCTTCCTCCACTGGCCCCAGGGCCACACGCTCCTAGTTTCTGACCCTGGCCACCAGACCACCAGATTCAGAACATATGATTTTTATTTTTTAAAAAAGCATTTGAGTTTATGACGCTCTTGTTAAGCAAATCTCTTTTGCCTTCAGATAGAGGTCATCAATAATGCTGTCCATTCGCGGGCCTTCCTATGGAAGAATTTTTCTCTCCAGCACGTACGGACTGAGCCTCTAATCTATGATGGTGCTGGGCTGGAAGCCAGCACTGCACAGAGGTAAGTTCTGGCCCACAACGTCCTGGAGCTCTGGGTCTGGTGGAGAAACCCACCCGTAAACCTCACACTAATGTCATGTGACAGCTACTACATTAGATGTGCAGAAAGACAAGGGGGAGGGCAGTGAGTGTTCCCGGCTCCGGAAGGCAGAGAGTCAGGGAAACATACAGAAAATACACACATCCTCCAGGGCAACGAAAGAGATCGACCTTAAATGTACTAAGAGTACGTTTATAGATTTCTTATTGATAATTTAAAAGTTTGATTCAGCAAAAGTTAGTTATGTCTCAGCGGACTTGCTTCCCCAAAGACATCGTGTCCTCTCTTTTCCCGTCAAGCGGTACAAATGTAATCTCTGGGTCTACTTTACTTTGGATAATCACAGTTACAAATTAACACGACCTAAATGTAATACGTTTTTTTTTTTCAGGCCATTAATGTCACTCGTGTCAAATGATTGGGTTTTTTTTTTTTGTTTTTTTTTTTTCCAAAAGGATAAGGGCCATCACACATATGGTGGAAGGATTTGTATGTCGATCAATTTAATGGCAGCCAAGGTGCATGTTGTCACGGTAGAGATGGAATGTCAGCTGTGGCTTTCCTCCAGCAAATATAAAGAAATCCTCACAGGGAAACTATCATAAAATCTCAGCGCTGAATTAATATGCGGTGTCATCGGCTCCCATGTCCAGTGTCCAGATGAGACAGTCCCTTTCTTTTACTATTAAATGTTTATTTATTTATTTTGAGAGAGAGAGAGAGACAAAGACAGAGGGGGTAGGGGCAAAGAGTCAGAGAGAAAGAGAGAGAGAGAGAGAGAGAGAGAAAGAATCTCAAGCAGGCTCCACACCACCAGCACTGAGCCCAACGTGGGACTCAATCTCACGAACCATGAGATCACGACCCGAGCTGAAACCAAGAGTCGGACACCTAACTGACTGGGCCACCCAAGTACCCCAAGATGAGACCCAAGAAGCATCCATGAAAGCTGGAGATGTGTGGACATATTGGAGCTTCCGCTCCAATGTCACTGTCCCCAGGCAGCCTCTGCAATGTTCAGTCAGCCTCAAGGAAGGATCCCTTCCCCTGCCTACAAAGCAAACACACTAGTTATGGTGTAAGACAATTCATTCCCCTCTGCGCTCTCTGGAGAAAGAAAATTGAGCAGTAACTTCCCCTTATCTCCTCCCTAGGAATACTTTACATCTCTGAAACTAGTTGTTTTCAGGGGCTTTATGATAATAAATATCTGGATACAAGGGATCAAGCTTAACCACTCCTACTAGTTGGACCTGAGTCCCCTTTTGGCTCCTGGACCATTTTCCTCCATATGACCCTACCCCCCCCACCAAAGCTAACTGGGAATCCTCACTTTCCTCTCTCACGTGGCTCTCATGTTCCTGTCTGTGCACCTGCTGCAGCTCCTCAGCATTCCGTTTGGAAATAGGAAATACAAGTTGGTCCCTTTCTTCTAATAACGGCTTCATGAATATCTGACCCCGCCAGGTACAAACTCACGCCAATCGGGAAATTAGACAATTTGGCCAGGAGAAGCGTTTGTTCATCTCTTTCAAACAGATGCTGGTAGTTGTTTCAAATGGCCGCAGACAAGTATGTAAACCGGGAATCTCACTCCCTCATCTCCCAATATTCACTCTCACAAACCATGAGATCATGACCTGAGCTGAAGTCAGACGCTTAACCGACTGAGCCCCCCAGGCGCCCCAATCTTTTCAAATCCATATCTGACTATGCTGTTCCCTGTGTAAGATGGTCCACCGCTCCATAGTTCCTTACATTTCATACTCACCTCCCCAAGCACCTCCGTGATGAAACCCCAGGGATGCCAACCTATGTGTGCCCTCCAAACCCACAGGAGGGCTCTGCCCATCCTTTTCCTCCAAGGCTCCCTCTCCAGGACTCCTTCCATGATATCTTCTCCCCACCCTCCTACCGAGTTGGCCAGCCCCCTCCAACCCGGAACAACCGCGTAAGGTCGCATTCCCATTACGTACTCACACTACAAACCAAAAGCTCTCCCTTCAGATCCCAGCCTACCCACTTGGCTCCCGGGAACGTCCCTCTATCAAGCGTCCTCAGGAACCAGGGCTCCGTGTTTCTCCACTTGGCTGCATTCCTGGCCATCAATGCTCTCCCTTCCCTGTAGCAATGCCCTGACAGGACAACGGGAAAACAAGACAACACAGACAAGAAACGACACAGCAACCCCTCAAAGATTTGACAAATTTCAATGCCCACAGACTCAAGTCGTCCACCCGTCTGTCACAAACAGGGCTCCCTCTGGGGGGCTGGCTTGCCTCTCAGCACCGGAGCAAGGGGCTTTGCCTACTGCAGAGGTCCTCAGTGACTGAAATTCATACGGTCTCAGAGACGGAGGGTGACCTTCTCTGGTCTGCAGTCAGCCTCCCGATCCCAATTTTTCTATCCCTAACTGCATCCCATCTAGGATGCCCGCCAGTGGGAGTATCACTCCCTTTTGGGGGAGCCCCATTCTCACCCACAGCGATGTGGTCCTCAATTATACAGCCAGAGGAGAACAAAATTGCACCCGAAACATAACGGCTGAACTCCAGTACGTTTTGTAGGACCCTGTCTTAAATCCTGAGTGTGGATCGCCAACAGTTCTCCATGGTCTCCAGCGAGAAGTAAGAGCAGAGCAAGTGTGCACGGCTCCGACCTTGCAGCCTCCACGAGGAGGTGCCTCCCCAGAAACCACGTTGAGGCTACAGGCTCCAAAAGCAAAGCACCACTGGCCTGAATCCAGGTGTAGACAGTGAGGGGCTAGGTTGCCAGTTTACAGATGCTTTGCGTTTTTAGAGGCAACCACCTCGCTGCATGCCTTTTGCCTCTTCTGGAAGGGACAGTGTTTCCTTTTCATGCATTCAGGTTCACAGTAACTTTCCTTTCAGCCCAAAACAATGGGTGGTCTTTGCTCTACGTTTGTGAAATGGGCAGATTCATGGTGCTCAGAATAAGATCCCCTTCCCCATAAGGCTGCGAGCCCTCTGGCCTTAGATTATTCTCCAGCACCCCTCCTGCTGCTCTCTGCTTGGCTATCAGGTACTTCGGGTTCATGGGTATCCCTTGAAAAAGGCAAAGCAGCTAAGCGATTCCTTCCAACCTTTGCACATGCTGTTCCCTCTGCATGGGACACTATTCCTCCTCATCCCATGACTTATCCCTGAATCTAGCAAACCCTGTCGTTTAAACTCCTCCAAGAAACCTGAGATCTCTCCTCCCAAACAAGCACCTCGTAAGGCAAGCCTGTGTTTCTCCTTCATGACACGGGCAACGTTGGTCTTTCCAAACAGACTCCTGAGCTCCAGGGAGGCAGGGACCACATCTCCCTTATTTGTTCTCTCTAGTGCTCGGCTCAAACAATTACGTTGAACCAATACTTTTGAAGAAAATCATTTTCCCAAACCAACAGGTTATTCTGGCCCAGAAATAAATTCTGTATCTCCTGGTAGGTAATATATACATATACATATACATATACATATACATATACATACATATATATATATTATTAGTTTGAAGTTTGGAAGTGGCAGGATTTCACTTTTTCTTCTAACTGTACATATCTTACATACACTTAAGGGTTCTTTTCAGCCACAGAATATTCTATTAGACTTAATTCTGTGAGAATAAATCCTGTGATTTATTCCCCTTCTCTGTAGGCTGCTCCCTGTCTCCCGGAATCCTGCTTCACTGCCAAAGCTTATCTGCATTCAAAGCCTTCTCCAGGGTCACCTCCTCCATGAAGTCCCCCTGGCTGTATTCAAGCACAGGTGCCCCCACCCTGGTTTGGACTGGAACCCCCATGGTATTTTCTTTACGGGTGCCATCACATCCTACCATACACAGTCATCAGCTGGGTAATTGTCTTACTTTCCTCCCTTGTTCCACGAGCTTGTAAAGTTGTACTGTTGCACGCGAGACCAAAGGCAATGGATAACTTCAAAGAGGCGTGATGTAATGAAAAAGACCACAGTTTATTTTTCTTATTAAAAAAAATTAAGTTTATTTATTTTGAGAGACACAGAAACAGCACAGGTGGGAGAGGGGTAAAGAGAGAGGGAGGGAGAGATTGAGACTCCCAAGCAGGTTCCACACTGAGCCCGATGTGGGGCTTGAACTCACTACACTGTGAGATCGTGACCTGACCCAAAACTGAGAGTTGGACAC
This sequence comes from Felis catus, assembly GCF_018350175.1. Taxonomy (NCBI): domain Eukaryota; kingdom Metazoa; phylum Chordata; class Mammalia; order Carnivora; family Felidae; genus Felis; species Felis catus. The sequence continues at coordinate 131,285,064 of NC_058370.1, forward strand.
TTAACCAACTGAGCCACCCAGGTGTCCCTCTTCATATTGTTTTTTAAAAACTGTATTAAGGGGCACTTGGGGGGTTAAGGGTCTGATTCTCAGTTTCGACTCAGGTCATGATCTCACTGTTTGTGAGATCAAGACCCACATGGGACTCTGTGCTGACAGCTCAGAGCCTTCTTGGAATTCTCTCTCTCTCCCTCACTCTCTCTGCCCCTCCTCCGCTCACACACACACACACTTGGTCTCAAAATAAATAAACATTTTAAAAAAATTAAAAACTGTATTGAAAATGGAATAAAAAAGTATCCCGAGTACCCACAATCTCCCCAAAATACTCACTAAGCAGCTTCTTTTTTTTTAATGTTTATTTATTTTTGAGATACAAGGAGAGACAGAGTATGAGTGGGGGGAGGGGCAGAGAGAGAGGGAGACACAGAATCCAAAACAGGCTCCAGGCTCTGAGCTGTCAGCACAGAGCCCAATGCGGGGCTCAAACTCACAGACGGCGAGATCATGACCTGAGCTGAAGTCGGACGCTTAACTGACTGATCCACTCAGGCCCCCCCTTTACCAAGCAACTTCTAAGAGGTCACTTAGCAAGTATTCGATATGTATTTTTTTTCAATGATACATAGTTTTATTTTTTTTTTAATTTTTTTTGACGTTTTTATTTATTTTTGAGACAGAGACAGAGCATGAACGGGGGAGGGGCAGAGAGAGAGGGAGACACAGAATCGGAAGCAGGCTCCAGGCTCCGAGCCATCAGCCCAGAGCCCGACACGGGGCTCGAACTCCCGGACCGTGAGATCGTGACCTGAGCCGAAGTCGGACGCTCAACCGACTGAGCCACCCGGGCGCCCCATCAATGATACATATTTTTAAATGAGGGAACATTTGGCTGCACCATCCCCTAAGGATGGGGCTATTTACACTGAAATTAATAGAAATGAAATAAAATTAAAAATGTAGCTCCTGGCCACTATAAGCCCCATTCCAAGTGCTCAATCATCACCAAAGTCCGGTGACCACAGTATCGGACGGTGCGGTTATAACACTTGCTTCAGAACAGAAAGTTCTATGGGAAGGGCGGGGTCCCATGAATGAATGAATGAAATGAATGAATGAACGCACAGTCCCTCAGGAGGCTCTCCAGCGAGGCCCTCTCCGCCCCTCTGTCTGACTTCTCCCACGGACTAGACTGTGTCACAGGAACATTCTGCCCAATTTGGAGATCAGCTTCCCAGCGAAAGCTTCTTTGCAGCTTGGCTTATTTAGAAAGAGCTCGGGAGAGCAGGGAGCCCTTCGCGCAGGCACCGCAGCTGCCTTTTGCACAGACCCATCAGCCACATTATGACAGGAGTGCTTTCCAACTCCAATTTGTCTAATTCTCGTGTGTTACATTAACAAAGGATGCCTGGCCAGAACATGTCAGTCATCCCCACAAAGAGCTATTTCTGTCTTCTCTCTCCTTCCAGAACGGCAAAGATTGATCTGAGGCAGATCGTCTTTTGTGTGTGTGTTCCTGCGCACAGGCTGGCAGCGGCTGTTCTCAAATGCAACATCGATGCGTGTTTCATGAGTCACTTCTTTTTGTAATGTGCGAAGCTAATCGTCTCGATTGTGACACCAAAAAACATTTGCCTTGAAATCTCCAGTGCCGTGTTCATCGCTCAGTCGTGCTGTGAGTGCGGCGTTCCTGGAAATGTCCGTGGTGTTGAATCTCAATTTCGTAATTCAGCTCCATGACCCGGCAGGGTCTGGAGTACCGTTCCCACTGGGCTCGTGTCTTAGCCTCAGTCATCTAGAAAACAAAACCTAAGGCTTTACTTGGGAGACGCCAACCCGGGGTAGAGAATGAAGGGGAGTAAGGGCAAAGAAACCTGTGAAGGCAGGTGACATCATCATGTGTCTGCCTCACCACAAACCTTGAAGATACAGCAGGCGGACTCAGACTTGTGTTCACCAGGCACACAGGGCTCCTCAGGGAGCCTGCAATGAATATCTGTGCCTTGGAGTAGAATATGGGAGAAAAGAAGAAAGGGGATTTATCAACCTAGCTCCTTCCCCTCCCTACTCCCATTGACCTGTTCATCCTATGGAAAGTCAATACCACCAGAATTCCGGTCTGCACTGAGCCCCTTCAGCACCAGTTGGGACACCAGATCTTGGTTCTACATGAGGTGCTTCATCAATGACTAGAAGTAGATGGGCATCTCACTGCAGATGGGCTGGGGTGCGGTGGGGGGGGGAGGGTGGTCAGGCAGGCTCAGGGCTTTCCACTCATGTCAGGCACATCATCAAAAGCTGTGCCCACGTGAAATCTAGGAGGTAGGTGGTGCTTCAGAAGGAAGGAGACAAGTCAAAGAGTTGAGGCAACCCAAAGAAGTGCCCGATTTCTTGGTCCGGTACGGCTTTTGTCCTTACATGCCTGCAGGGTTCATCAAGAAGACAATGGAGGATTCTATAAACCAACTCCCACCCGACTTCTTTTTTTCCCATAAAGGTCAGAAGCGTCTCCTCACTCCAAATCAAAACACTCCCAAGTGATTTGAGAAAACGTGGGGAATCACAAGGATGCTCTTGAACTGAATTCTAAAGACTCGTGTTTGTGGGAGTTGGAAAGAATAATCCTCACTGAGATGTTTTGAGTGTCCTTGCCCTCTAGGCCAGTGAGCCTGAGACAGCTCCACAAAAAGATGACAGCGATGGCCGTGGGGAAGAAAAGGTGTGACTGAACTCTCAGAGACAGAAGCTGAGGTAATTTCAGCCGCTCACTCCTCCCCCGTTCTTGGAGACCGTCCTCTGGTCTTCCCAGCAAAGAAGGGGAGTTCAGAAGAAGAACACTTGCTTTGGTCTGTATTTGAATCCCAGCTGCATTTCGACTAGCTTGTGACCTTCGGACAATTACCTAGGGGAGACCCATGTTTCCTCCATAAAGTAATAATAATACGCATCTTCGATTGAGGCTGAAAAGATTAATATTCAAAGACGTTAAGGTTCCTGACACATAGCAGCTTGGGTGGACAGTCTGAGTGGACCCAGATGATCTACTCCTCCTGGTACTCGTGCCCTGGCATAACTCACAACTTATGACTTTGGGCGAGACCCATGACTTCCTCCTACCCAATGGAATACAACAAGGTTGACAGGATTTCACTTCTTTGATGACATTACATAAAACTAGAAGGACTATCATGCCGAGAGACTCTTTTCCTTGTCGGCTTTGAAGCTATAAGTTGCCATGCTGTAAGCTACCATAAGGAGAGAGGCATATGGCAAGGAATGGAGGGAAAACTCTGGCAGATGGCCAGTAAGAAACTGGGGCCCTTATCCAGCAACCCGCAAGGACTTAAAATCTGCCAACAACCATGTGAGCTTGGAAGTGGGTCCTTCCTCAGTCGAGCCCCAGATGAGTACTCTGCCCCCTAGCTAACCCTAGTTTACAGCTTTCCAGAGGACCCGGGCTCAGATTCCTGACTCACAGAAACTAAGATAATAAAGGTGTGTGGTTTTCAGCTTCTAAGTTTGTGGCATTACTGTTATGCAGTGGCAGATACGTGATACAGCATCCTGTCCACAGATCCTAGCTCCCTCACCTTGGACTATCCTGTCATGTACTGGGGGGGAGAATGGGAACCATGCCATTGGGATCATTTGTTTACTTTAAACATACCGAGAGAAGATGGTTTAAGTTTTCGAAGAATCTAAAAAGTGTATGCATATGTGCGCCTGTGTATGTGCGTGTGCTTGGTAGGGGGGTGGGGGGGGGGGAAGAAGGCAAAAACACTCAGTGTTTTACAACAAACTGTGCACAGAAGCCACTGGTCTTATCCTGAATTATCAGTAGTGACAAGAGCCAACATCTCATCCCTAAGGCGACAAATGACGTCACTAAAGTGTGCCTGCTCTCTGGGCCAGTGCTCAGCTTGCCTGCCCTGCTTTGATGTTAGCAGTTTAACTTCGGCAGGTCCTCAGCCTCACTCGTTGCCCAAGTTTCCTTCTCAGGGCAATATGCACCCTGCCTACGTCCCTATAGCCGCTCTATTCCCACTGCTGTTCTGCAAGCCTCCAGCTTTGCCCGGGATCTGGATTTCGTGTGCATTCTCCCCCAGATGCCCTCTGCTGGACTACCTTCGTGGGGGGGGACATCCACATCCTCATCCCCTGGGTGGGAAGAAGGCCAGAGCTCTGTCGGGCTGTCTCCCCCTCCCTCTCACACGCCTTTCCTCCCCTGGTTGTTTATGGTGTCCCTGTCCCCTTCTGTGTCACTTCCAAGTATCTCTTGATCGACAAGAGTTGAAGAGACATGTTCTCTTTTTCTGGCAATAGCTCCTCCCTGGAGCCAGGAACCATCTCACACTCACGAGACCGAGTTTCTGTCGATGCTTTGTACGTTCAAGATGGGATGATGTTGGGGCGCCTGGGTGGCTCAGTCGGTTAAGCGTCCGACTTCAGCTCAGGTCACGATCTCACGGTCCGTGAGTTCGAGCCCCGCGTCAGGCTCTGGGCTGATGGCTCGGAGCCTGGAGCCTGCTTCCGATTCTGTGTCTCCCTCTCTCTCTGCCCCTCCCCCGTTCACGCTCTCTCTCTGTCTCAAAAATAAATAAAACGTTAAAAAAATTTTTTTTAAAAAGATAGGATGATGTTTTTCCGGGTTGTTGATTATTTCCTTTGTATGTAACATAACTATTTCATCGGCTTTAGTGTGTGATGTCTATTTCAAAACAGAGGAAGAATCAAAGTTTCCAGTTAAGACTCTATTTCCCACCCTGGGAATGGTAAAGTTCATTATAGTTGCCATTCATTAAGGGCCTCACAAAGTGCCAAAGCACTGGATGTTCAGCATGCCGTTCCGCGTTTGATTCTTCTCAAACCCTATGAGGCGTGTTCTGTAGAATCTCGTTTTACAGATAAAGACGTAAGATTTGGACTTTTGTGAGCCTCGGCTGGTAAATAGTAGAGTTGCTTCAGGTTGGCTTCAAATCTCAAGCTCTTGCTTGGCAGAGGAGCTCAGACCCCAAAAGGAGGCACAGAACCTCATACCACCTGTATCCTTAATAGATCCCAGCATTGTTTAAGTGACTGTTGCGATACAGATGTACCGTTTTTTCATCAGACGCAAAAACAATCTCAATGTTGAAACCTATGTTTTTAGGTCAAGATATTTCAAAATTATACTGAACGCTGTTTTTGGTAAATCTTCTAGATTTAGATCCTGTCTACACTAAAGAAGATGATAACCATTCCCAATGTTATTATGGTCAACTTGTCTTGTAATACACAAAGTACCCAAGGTCCCATCTTGACGATAATATCGTGCCTGCACCTCTTTCCCTTTTCTTCATTCTTAGCCATTCTTCCAGAAATTTAGATCAGTTTGGACCCTTGAAATGTAAGAATCAATAATAAAAATGTTTAATGTCTATAAACATCTATATTCAATAGTTCACTAAATTTTAATAAAACTCTACATCTGGCTTCATAGAAAATTTCCAAATTTTCATCAACTTCTTGTATTACAAGGCCCCTCTTGCCACTTACAATTATTATAAGAACAAAAATCAGGGGCGCCTGGGTGGTTCAGTCGGTTAAGCGTCCGACTTTGGCTCAGATCATGATCTCGCGGTTCGTGGGTTTGAGCCCCATGTCGGGTTCTGTGCTGACAGCTCAGGGCCTGGAACTTGCTTTGGATTGTGTGTCTCCCTCTCTCTCTCTCTCCCCCTCCCCTGTTCGTGCTCTGTCTCTCTCTGTCTCTCAAAAATGAATAAACCTGGGGCGCCTGGGTGGCGCAGTCTGTTAAGCGTCCGACTTCAGCCAGGTCACGATCTCGCGGTCCGTGAGTTCGAGCCCCGCGTCAGGCTCTGGGCTGATGGCTCAGAGCCTGGAGCCTGTTTCTGATTCTGTGACTCCCTCTCTCTCTGCCCCTCCCCCGTTCATGCTCTGTCTCTCTCTGTCCCAAAAATAAATAAACATTGAAAAAAAAATTTTTTTAAAAATGAACAAACCTTAAAAATTTTCCTTTAAAAAAAAGAACGAAAATCATGTCCATACTCAATCTACTGACTTATTTGATGAAAGCAACAGGTGCAATTTGCCTAGTGAGCACTGTAATCTCTGTCTGGTGGCTCCTGGGAGTCACATCCAGTGCAGAGGGGCTGACTGATGTCACTGGGATGGACAAGAATGCCGATTACCAGTGTTTTTGAGGGCAAAAGAACAACGATGCATTCTTAGTTTGCTGGGAAGGAGGTCACACTGGTCCCCCAAATGATTCATCCCCCATTCGATATGGCAATTTCCCTTTATGACGGCCGCCAGAATCAAATATTGCTCTGAATAGCAGGTGCTCTGACCCCACACGGGGACACGGTAAGGTAATGAGCGGCAGGGGAAGAGAACAGACTCTGTTGCCGTAAAAGGGAAGGTCGTTCAGCTCTGCCAAAGTCGCAGCACAGCTGTCAGGTGCCCGGGACGGCTCCCGCCTGAGTGTGCGTTCCGTGAGCTGAGCTGGGGTTGAAGAAGACACTTGGATGGGAAGGGAGAGTAGCGATCATCCAGCCACAACCCTGCTCTACCGTTTGCCCGGTGAAGAAAGTGGAGCACACAGAGGACGATTTCCAAGGTCACCTACACAGTCCGATCCAGAAAAGTAGGCCCCTGCCCTTGAGACCATCATGTCCCAGATCTGGAGGCCGTTGAGCAATAATTCAATGGCTGCGGCCCTCAAGATAGTGATCAGTTTGTTCTAAAACCTTGCAATCCCTCTGCTGGTTGAAAAAGAAAAATCTTCAAGTGTATTGCCGATTTATTAGGGAAGAGGGCGGCTGTTAGAGAACCATAAAAGTGATTACTATTCCACAGGCAGCGTCAGAAACCCTGCGTGGCCCTCAGGCCTGGCTGGCCACAGGGCTGCTCCCCGGGTTCTTGCTAACAGAGCTGTGAGTGAGCTCTGAGAGCCTGGGGGTGCAAAGCAGGTGACTCACAAAGGCAGAAGCCTGCTCCAAGGAAACGTAGCAACTTCGCCCATCGTGTCTTCGGCTTCAAGGGTAATAACCATGAACTTCGAGGCAAGTTCTCCTTACGGGGGGCTAATGAGTCCTCGCAGGGCTCATGGCAACTATTCCTGAACGCCAAACAGAGCTAAGAAAGGAAGGAGAGGAAATGGAACTTTCCTGAGGCTTTCCAGTCACTCGGTTATATATATTCCTTTATGGGAAATGCTTCTCCGTGTGGAAAGTATGCCAAGGTTTTATGCCTGACATCGTTTCCTGTTTTCTGTTAGTTTTTGTTGTTGTTGTTGTGTTTGGGTTTTTTTGTTTGTTTGTTTGGGGGGTTTTTTGTTTTGTTTTGTTTTTTGTTTCTTTTCTTTTTTTTTTTCCTTTTTTTTCTTTTTCTTTTTCTTTTTTTTTTTTTTTGCGTCGTTTGGATTTTGTTTTTCAGTGTGTTTTGTCTTTCCAGCCTAAACCAGGCAAGCTTCGTAATGAAGTGGCAGTAACCATTTGCAGATTTTAAAGCACTTGCACAGACAGTGTTTTGTGTGGTCCTTATGGCAACCACGTGAAGCACGTCCCTTCTCCATTTTCAGGTGAGGAAACCGTCGTTCGGAATGTTTCTGCGAGTGGAACACGTCGTGCCCGAGCTGAGGCTCTGACTCCAAATCCAGACCCCTCGCTCTGCACAGACACGTTGCTCATCAGAAGGAGAGCTGAGCCCCCCACCCGCCCGGTGATCCATCGCTTCTTTAAAGATGTGAGTTAGCTTGCTTGCACGCCTCATTCTTCGTTGCAAACTCTTCCAGCCTTTCACAGAGCAGTCCGTTTCTGGTTTCTGACCCTGCTCTTTGCCAAAGCGCCATCCGTCAGTCGCCGCAGAGGTGTTGAGGACCCACCGCAGACGAGGCCCAGAGCAGGCAAAGGGAAGACGAGGCCCAGAGCAGGCAAAGGGAAGACGAATCCTGTTCTGGGTTCATGGGGAAACACTCCTGCCTCGCAGACAGAATAAACAGCGTCGCATCTGCCCCAGCTAAGGGGATACCGAGAGTTTACGAGGAAAATGGGAGCACACAGGGCCTTCATGAGGACATCAGTTGAGAACACCAGCCCAGGGTAGGAACCAGCCCGGGACAGGGGACCCTCCGTGGAACAGATCTCATCGCCAAGCAAGTCTCTTGCCCGACTCTCATCATGGCCAACAGCTAACGGTGACTCCAAGCTGTCATGAGCTCTCGCTGCACGTGTTTCTCTGCCCCTTCGGCCTCGAATGCCGTTATAGTTCAACATCCTCAATAACCCTTCCATTCTTAACCACGGGCCTATCATCCCCTCTTGAACGCCGCAGACTAGGTTAGATGCTATCCCTTAATGTCTCGACACCTTCCTCCACCCGCAGGCTTATTATTCAGTGTCTGTCTTTCCCGCCACTGAAATAATCATCGTTCGCTGCAACATGAATATGCTAACAACAATTTAAGGAAAACAAAACTAATGCTGTTGTATACACTAACAGATTTGATTCGTTAATATATAATGAGGATTTTTAATCTATGTGTATACGTGACCAGAATTTTCTTTTCTTGTCTTGGCACTGAAATTACACTGGCTGATCAAATAAGTTAGAAAACTCTTCTCTTGTTTTATTCTCTACATCATCTGGGTTAGCATGGGGATTACCCCTTCTCTGAAAGTTCAGTTAAACCCTCCTGGAAATCATGTGAGCCTGGAGTCTCTTGGTAAGAAACACTTCGATCACCTATTTAATTTCGTAATAGGTATAGGCTTACTCACGTGTCTTCTCTCTCTTTTTTTTAATTTTTTTAATCTTTATTTATTTTTGAGAGAGAGACAGAGACAGAACGTGAGCAGGGAGGAACAGAGAGAGAAGGAGACACAGAATCCGAAGCAGGCTCCAGGCTCTGAGCAGTCAGCACAGAGCCCGACGCAGAGCTCGAACCCACAAACTGCGAGATCATGACCTGAGCCAAAGTCAGATGCTTAACCGACTGAGCCACCCAGGCGCCCCAGATGTCTTCTCTTTTTAAAAAATAGATGTATGATTCATTTCTAGAAGAATATCAGCTTTATCTAAATTTAGAAATTCTTTGGCACAAAGTTTTTTCAGAGTATTTTCTTATGAATTTTAGATCTTTACTCTTTCTGTTTTTCTGCCCTTTGTTTTGTTTTTAATACTGTTTATCAATGACATTTTTTCTTTTTTTAAATATTGCCAAAGTTATGCCTATTTTATTGGTTTGTGCAAAGGACTAGACTCTAATTGTGTTGATAAACAACATGTTCTCTATTTTTGAGCAAAGAGAAAGCAAACACACCATACTTAGGAAAAGTATTAGTAAGGGAAACTCATAGAAATAGGAGCAGAAGTGTGTGTGTGTGTGTGTGTGTGTGTGTGTGTGTGTGGAGAGAGAGAGAGAGAGAGAGAGAGAGAGAGAGAGATTTATTTTAAGGAAATGGCTCACATGATTATGGAGACTGCCAAGTCCAAAATTTGCTGGATGGACTGGCCGGTTGGAGACCCAGGGAAGAACCAATGTTGCAGTGTGGGCAGAAGTCCTTGTTGCTCAGGGGAAGTCAGTCTATGTTCTATTCATGCCTTCTACTGATTAGATGAGGCCCCCACACACAATGGAGAGCAGACTGCTTTCCTCAAAGTCCACTGATTTAACTGTTAATCTCATCCAAAGCCCTGTCACAGAAGCAACCACAATAATGTTTGACCAAGTATCCGGGCACCCGGACCCAGCCAAGCTGACACGTAAAATTCACTTTCACAGGTACCCGTTCCCAATCGCTCTGGGGGCAGTGCACAGGGATCTGTTACGACTGGGTGTCAGTCTGCAAGGGGGGACCCTTCACCTCTTGAGCTCTAAGGCTTTTAACCTGCATGACTGGGGAAGCACAACCCCTTCCCCAGCCACAGCAGGGGCTGACACCCAGCAGCAACTTCATGTGGCAGGACGTTGGCCCCCACTGCTGTTTTGCTGCCTTGAATATTCATCATTAAGAAAAGCCCTAGCCTTTCCACTGGTCTCATCGGAGACCTGGGGTCCAAGCTGTCCACTGTCTTCTACCAGAGCGTTTTCCATGAACCGGCATTTATATTGTTTCTCCTTTCCAGCCTTACTTTGTATTGATGGTAAGTTTTGCATTCCCTGATTAATTTTGACTGAAAAAATTTGTCTTCTCTAGTGCCTGGCCATCTGTAATCGTCATCCTAATTTCACCCTCATCATTCTTAATTTTTAAATGCACATGCTTATTTATACTTTTACAAAAATTTCTAGGGGCTCCTGGGTGGCTCAGTGGGTTAAGGGTCCAACTCTTGATTTCAGCTCAGGTTATGAGCCCAGGGTCGTGAGATTGAGTCGCATGTCAGACTCTGTGCTGAGCAAGGAGCCTGCTTAACATTCTCTCTCTCAATCTCTCTCTCTCTCTCTGTTTCTCTCTCTCTCCCTCTGTCCCTTCCCTGCTTGAGTTCTCTCTCTCTTTCTCTCTCAAAAAGAAAAAAAAATGTCTAATGTCTACATAACATGGGGTATTCCTCTTTTTTCTAGAGCACAGATATTATCTTATGCTTTAATGTTCACTGAGCATCACAAATTTACCACTGTTATCCAGCATTTTCATTTTACATTTTTGACATAAAATAGTTACTTTTATAATCACTAGCTTCTGACATGACTTACTAATTTCAATAACCTCTTCCTATTGTTATTTTTACCCTGGTTCACTTGTCATCCTCCTAAAGTATATCTTTTAGAAATATCTTTTTTTTTTAATTTTTTTTTCCAACGTTTATTTATTTTGGGGACAGAGAGAGACAGAGCATGAACGGGGGAGGGGCAGAGAGAGAGGGAGTCACAGAATCGGAAATAGGCTCCAGGCTCCGAGCCATCAGCCCAGAGCCTGACGCGGGGCTCGAACTCCCGGACCGCGAGATCGTGACCTGGCTGAAGTCGGACGTTTAACCAACTGCGCCACCCAGGCGCCCCTGGAAATATCTTCAATGAACACTGTGTGTAGGAAAATCTTGAAGCCCTCTTACATACGAAAATATAATTATTTTGTTCTCAATATTGAGTGATACTTTTACAGGGAATACAATTCTGGGTTGGTGGTTATTTTTTCCTTCCCGTTTTTGAAGATGGTATTTCTTTCTCTTCTGGGTCCCTGTGTTGCTGATGATAAGATTACCCAAGTGACCAGGGTCCCGGAAAAAGCATCCAGGACGTCCCAAATTTGAATTTCTAAGCTGATATTGGGCGCTCTTGCTGAAGAGAAACTGCCGTGAGGTCCCCAGACTCCACACCCACCTCCCAGGGGTCGTGTCCTTCTATCCTCATTGAGCTTCAGCCCTTCCATCTTGTAAAAGCCAGACCTGAGCATTAACCCTCCCTCAGGAGAGTCTATTTCTTATGTGAATGGATGAAGAGGCAGAGAAGTGGGTAGGAGAGAGGCTGAGGACCCGTCACACCAAGGTGATGGTGTGTGTGTATGAAAAAGATGCGTTTTTATTTTCATTCTTACTTCTTTCACTAATGGTGCATGTTGTTTTGTGGTTGAACTCATTTGACCCTGGTAATAATCTCGCTGTGTAGGTATGTGATTATATTAGCCCCACACTTGATCCCAGTCTTTGGAGAAGGTTCTCTGTTGCTCCGTGGGAGCAGGGATCATGTGTGTTCTGTTTTACGTGACATCCTCAGTGCCCAGCAAAATGCCTGGCACATAGTGTATACTCTTCTAAATCGATTCATTACATGAAATCGAACTGAATTGCCTCAGGGAGTGAGGGAGGCTTTTGACACAGATAATACAAGAATTGGTTTGAAACGTGACCTTGAAGGGTATTTAAGGGAGTGGAGTAAATAGGTTTAGAAAAAGCAAAAAGCAAAATGAGCAGAAGTAATGCAGGCATTAGGAACAGCACCTAACGGAGCACAAATAATATTCTAGGCCTCGATACTATTAAAAATGCCAAGATGATTTCCATATGTGAGCACGGGAAACGGTAAGATGCTAACATCACAATGCGCAGTGAAAGATCGTGACAGCATCTGGGGGATTTTTTAAAACACAGTGCTCTATGCATGCATTGTGGTTGTAAGGGAATAGTTAAATCTACTTCTGTCTAGTGAGATTTTTAAGAAGGAACACATCTTGCCTTACCTTTTCTGAAAGCAATTTAGAAACATTTTCAAAGTTCTATGTCCCATTGCTAGCCTTCTGTCCCCAAACCAGGAAAATGTGATGCCGGCTGTCTTCACTCTCCAGCCAATATTGCTGTGCTCTGTTTATCTCGAGTCGGCAATGACGGCAGGCCGGTGGCTCCAGCCACTTTCCTAGTGCGTTATCGGTGGTTACGTAGGAATATTGCTTGCTTTTGGTGACCCCTTGTAGTTAAGGACAAATGGTTCCACTTGGACAAATTCAGGTATAGCATAAATAACTGAACTTATTTATAAATAAATAACTACGTACATTTCTATGTTAAATATTAACTGATAAATACAGACAATATAGAAATAAGCAAGGTTGAGTTGGCAGAAGGCCCTCTGTAAATCCAAAAGTTATAGGAAATGACTCTGGATAAGTCATTAAGAATACTTATTTGGTTTGTCTTATGCCACGCACTCTTCTGTGAACTAGGGAACCTGTAGGAAACAAGGCCAATAGAATTCCGATCTCCTAGGAACCCACATTTAGTGAAACCTGCAGTGACGGAACACCTGAGATAGCACGCCTGTTCAGCTGAGGTGACCGAGGAAGTCCCTGAACCCCGGTAAGGCTTGACATTCACCCTGAAATTAGGATCTCTGCGCCTGAAGCTCCCACATACGTTTTGTCCTCAATCCCTAGTTACCATATGTTGTCTACCCAACTTGATATTGCAGAGAGAGAGAGGAAGAGAGAGAGACTATGTCAATCTCTCATTAAATATCTGCCCTCAATATCTGCCACATTTCCTGGCACCTTAGGCAAATTATCACTGAGCAACAGAGCCAAACACAAATACTATGGGAACAAAGAGGAAATAGTATTTAATTCAAACTGGGAACATCATATTTAGTTTTCAACCCTGGGCCATGGGTGTTACAATACTGTATGAAGCAGGAGTATTCCATTGAATAAATGGTCTAGTTAATCACATCTCACATGGAACTTTCACATATACATATGCTTTCTGATATTTAAAAACGTTCATATGCTCTCTGATAACAAAGCTTGGGTGTTATGTGTGGTATTTACAGAACTAAAATAAAGGGGAATGGGTACCCTAGCATACCCTTACCCCAGGAAATAAGTATCTGGGTAATTCATGGAATGTCTCTTGGATCGAGATGCTACCCATATGTAACATCAGAACTTTATGACTAAACTGGATAAAAACCTTAAAAAAAAATCAGCTACTGGAAACACACACAGGAATAAAGGCTATGATCTTCATGGTGATGGTCACTTGATAGCATTGATTTTAATAATCCAGAAATGTATGGTTCTCAACAGTGATTTTAACCTCTTTTTTCATTCATATTCTTAATTGGTACAGAAAAACTGCTCTTGGGAAAGTCCGGAAATTATTCATACATTTTTTATTTCATTAATTCTAATATAAATGATGATTGGACTTTCTGGAGATTAAATGAAAATACGAGATAAAATGAATGTGGAAAAAAATGGATTCTGTGACAGACTATTTTTCATTAATATTTAATTCGTTGCAAATTTTGCTATCTCAAAAAGTTTCTGCTCTCTGCTTCATTAAATAAGTTCTGTCATTATTCAGTGTAATTATAGCTTTGGGGAAATTTTCCCAATAAAAGCTTGGAAGAGAAAAAAGGAAGCGTAACAATTAATGATAAAAGCTTAGCTAATAGTTCTCAGTTTCCAGACTTTCTGAGAGTTCTGATCAGTGTGAGTGTCTGTGACCTATACGGGGGGGGGTTAGATGAATGTTCATAATTGATTTAGACAAGAGGCAGGGTGTCAGGAAAGCAAACAGATTTTTCTCCACTTAATAATTTCCCTATATGTCGGAGCATTTCCTGAATTCTCGAGTTCACTCAGCTATTTAATATATACTGTGTATATGGAAAACATCTGTAGATTCTCTGCTCTGGCCAATTCCCCAAATGTTTGTTCAAAGTCCCGGTACGAGGCATTTTAGATCCATTTGAGAAACACTCACTTTTGGTCCATTTAGATCCAATTTTACTTAAGCATCTGAATTCCTGACATTATTGCTTCCTGTCTGTATGGCTCCCAACTGTAGATCAATGATTTGAATTCTATTATGCATAAGGCCTAATGTGTTTTCAAAAGTCAATTTGTCCTCTCCACCTTTTAGAATATGTCTTTCTTCTGGGTCTTGCTGTATCCTGAGTGCAGGGATATGACCTAAAGATGTGCCAGCTCATGCAAACGTCTTCCTACAGCTCGGGCGGTCTACCCCACGAGATACCACCATGAATATTAGATTTCCCACTTTAGGAATCGACTCAAACCTACATTATATAATCTGGCATATGGGAAGAATTTAATAACATTTTGTTCAACAAATGCTTCTTCTTAGTTTGGGCAAAGTAGATGGGTCAAATTCTTGATCATAAACCCATGTAATTTCTTTGCAATTCCCATTGGACCTCAAAGCACAAGGCATCTTGCATTCTTAATAAAAGTTACTTCAATTCCCACAGCAAAGTTCTGAAGTAGATAGCACTGGGATCATTTTAAAGATGAAGAAGTTAAGACTTACAAAGATTAGTCACGTTTCCACACACCTTGCCCCAGCGAAGTAAAACACTAAATGAAGACTTCTGTCTCCTACTTCAGAGTGCTTTCCATCATGAACAGATATCCCCCAAATCTACAACAACCTCTTGCTTGACGTAGGTGTAGTAATGCTCTATTAGAGAAGGAGAACTTTCTCAAATCAGACTCAGGCCATGAGTAGAGAAACATGCCAAAAGGCTCAACCACCAAATAACTAAACCTTCCCATTTTTGTCAGCTGCCAAACTTCTAGAAAAATCCCACCGCTAGTCTCTTCTTTCTGTTAAGATGCTGAAAATGCCTAACAGAGGTCAAAAATTGGACTCCGTTGGAAGGAGTGAATTGGGTGATTACCCCCCGGCACTCAGAGCAGGTCTAAGTAAGGACAGTCGGAGGACTGGCTTAGCCTGTTCACCTGCTCGCTGCACAGAGGCCAACTGAACCTGTTCTCCATTCCCAGCATGATATGCTATGTATCTGAGCATACAGCTGGGAGAAAAAATGAGAGGCTCATATATAAATGATCAGCGATAAACAATACAGGGTGATTATCCTCTAAGCAGATCAAATTTGGCTCACCACTTATTTTTAGAAGTAAAGTTTTATTGGAACACAGCTATCGACATTCCTTTATACTCTTTTCTATGGCTGCTTTGACCGCACAATAGCAGAGTTCAGTAATTGAAAGAGAAATCATGTGGCCCACAAAGCCCAAAATATTTACTATCTGGCCCTTTATGGAAAACATTTGCCTCTCCCTATTCTAGGCTAAGGGCCTTATATTACAGCAACATCAAATTCGCAACTCTCATTTTCAGAATCCCCATGTAATTCCAAGTCTTTCACAAGTGCTCCCCTCTGTTTACATATCACTTAAGAAGAGGTTCAATTGTAATTAACAAATCCCGCAGTAATTTAAGCAGTGAAAAGATTGGAGTTTCTTTCTTTCTTACATAAAATCTGAGGTACGTCCAGGACATTCACTCCGTTCTGAAAAGTCTTACAGTCTTGATGAGTTTTCCACTCTACCATCCATGAATATGGTCCTCAACCTCAGGGTCCAAGATGGTGGCCGGGACTCAAGCTGTCACTTCCCACAAAGGAGAGGAATAAATGAAGAAACTGGAAAAGCACACAGCTGCCCTAAAGGAGTTTCTAAGGTGATTGTGTAACATTCTCTTGTATATCCCATTGGCCAGAACTTAGTCTCATGGCTCTACTCAGTCACGCGAGAAGCTGGAAATCACAACCTCCACCCAAACCAAACTCAAGGACTTTAGGACTGCAGCATGGAAGGTAGCTGTCTACCAAAGATTCTTGTTTCCTTTCCCCAGTGTCAAGTTATTGCCAGGAAGTGGCTGCCTAGCCAAGGACTTGATTTCTCAGCTCCTCTTGTACCTAAATCTGATCAATAGCCTATGCACACTGATGTAGTGGGTACTTCTTTGCCAAGGTAATTAATTCAAAGGCAGATGCACCCTCTCCACACCAGGAAGCCAGATGTTGAAGATGGTGGAGCCACAAGGTAGAAAGAACATGGATCCTTGAATTACTGAATAGAAAACAGTCTACTTCCTGATGATTAGAAAGTCACATTTTAGACTTTTGCGTGCAAGAAATGAACTTCGATTGGGTGGAGCCATGTCGATTTTAGGGCTTAAATTCAGGGTTTAGTACATTTCCCACAGTGCATTATAATATTATAATATTACGATATTAAAATATTGTGTTCAAGGGGCTCCTGGTTGGCTCAGTAGGTGGAGCGTCCGACTTCGGCTCAGGTCACGATCTCGCGGTTGATGAGTTTGAGCCCCGTGTCCGGCTCTGTGCTGACAGCTCGGAGCCTGGAGCCTGCTTCGGACTCTGTGTCTCCCTCTCTCTCTTCCCCTCCCCTGCTCATGCTCTGTCTTTCTGTGTCTCAAAAATAATAAACATTAAAGAAATAAAATAAAATGTTGTGTTCAATACTAACGAGAGAACCATGTCATTAAATCGCTATACCCTCAATATCTGCCACATTACCCGGCACCTTAGGTGAATTATTACTGAGCAAAAGAACCATGCACAAATACTATGGGAACAAAGAGGAAAACGTGTTTAATTCAAACTGGGAACATCATATTTAGTTTTCAACCCAGGGCCGTATGTGTTATAATACTATATGAAGCCTGAGTATTCCATTGGATAAATGTTCTAGTTAATCTCATCTCACATGGAGCTTTTTATTCTGTCCCACCACGTACCTTCAAATAACGTTGTCTGTGCTGCCTTGATAGACACCTCGTATATTTAAGAGGAGGCCCTGGACTCTGGGAGAATTTATGAAGAGTGACCTCAAGGAGCAAGATCAACTTACAAGCAATATCAGTCTCTCGTTCAGGCCCCAATATGGCGACCGCATGGAGAACAGAAAGGCTTTCTTCAAGCTGTCATTGTAAAATATCCACACTCAATTCCTGTGACGGCCAGAGCCTTTCCCACCAACATGGAGACTCAGGGTGTTGATAATTCTTGATGACAAGGTGAGTTTCCAAACAGAGCTTTTTCTTCATATATGGAAGAAAGTTAGATGAAAACCTGGCATGGCTTGCCACCCGCCTCACTTTCCTATCCCTCCTTTCTTGGCAAAACTGTCCTGTCCTTGCATTTAACAATCTGAACAGATACCAGCTTTCTCCTTAGGACACGGCACCGTGTTTGTGTGCATTTTTTAATAATCTTCTCTCCTCCTAGAACTTGTGTGTCTGGAGGATGAAGGCTTCCTTCTTATTTGCTCTTAATTTTCCTAAGCTCTTGAACAGTGCCTCGTCTGTAGGGGCAAATATGAGACTCGGTTTGAATGCAGAATCAACTAGTTGGACTTCAGTTAACAGGAAAGCTGGAGGAGAAAACTATCGCTAGTCCTGGGCTTGGGAGAAAAACGAATTAAAACCAAAATCTTGAGAAAAAAGTAAGTCTTGGAGTTGCAGTGTGGCGAAAACATTTCTGGGCTGGAGGCAGGAGGCTTGGATGCTGCTCCCAGCTTGGCCACCCACCAGGTGACCTTGGGCATGCTAGCTGGTCTCTCTGTGTCTCAACGTCCTCATCCTTACAATGAGAGTGCTAGAAGAAATTAATTCTGCAGGACTGTCATGACCCACAACCCACCCTAGAGAAAAAGAGGCCACAATTTAAAATGAGACTGGGCCACCTACCAGTGACAGGACTTCTGTTTTATATCATTAATCATTTTGTTTTGTTTTGTTTTATTTTATTTTATTTTATTTATCAGAAGAGACAAGTGTGGGCCTCCTGAAATAAGATACACCATCAGCGAGTTGTGAAAGACATCCCACCCTTGTCCTCCCAGAAGAAAGTGGGCCGCCTCTTGTCATTCCAAACCTGACGTTTCGGTGGCCATGACGGTGTGTGGAAAATGGAGCCCAGGGAGGCCCATCCCCAGACGAACAGTGCTCACCCCACTGAGGCACAACCAAATCCTTTTTCCCCCATTCATATTCTGCCTGGAGAGCAAAACATCCTGGTGGGCAACACTCATGTAACTTTCCTAGTCCTTCCCCGGTCCATGCGGGCAGTAGCGTTTGTCTGAGAAATCCTTCTCCTTTCGAGAGTGGAGGACGGAAGGCTTGCTAACGCTGGGGGGACTCCCCCAAGACTAGCAGGACCCTATGACTGCCAGTTCCATGGGCGGCAGGATCCATATTGTCTCTGGCTGGGCCTCGGTTGTTGCTGGAGAGGCCTGGCGTGGTGTGGAGGTGCAGGGACTGTGTGCCTGAAATGGAAGCAGAGGGACAGAGATATGTTGTAGTGTGGACCCGCAACTCCAGCGTGGACACTCCTGTCACGTGGCAGAGGGCAGGAAGGCAGAGGGCAGACCGTACGGCTCTGCCCATTGGGGAAGTTCTTTCCAGACTCCGGGAGCCCTAGTGGATGAAAGCCCCAGGCAAGGAAGAACGCCCAAGAGCATGGCTTTTGACCATGCCCTTCGGCCACCGGGTCCTCCTCGCTGTACATCAAACGCGAGAGACATGCTCCTGCCTTGGGGCCTTTCTGCTGCTGCTGCTGCTGCTTCCATCAGAGACACTTTCCCTTAGATTCTACTTGCTAATTCCTTTACCAACCTGGAGGTTTTGTTCAAACCATACCTTCCATGCGAGACCCGCTGGGACCACCCCGTGATTGACCACAGCCTGTCTTGCTCGGCTCTCACTCTCCCTGATCCGGATCTATTTCTTTCGGACAGAGAACTTCCCACTCCCTGACGTGCCATATAATCTGGTTCAAAGGGTCTGGCCTTCCCCAGATGTGTGCTCCCCGGCAGCGGGGTGGGGGGGAAATTTGCTCACACACCATTTCATGTGCCCGGAACAATAACTGGCACAAAGCAGACCCTCAGTCGGTGTCTGTTGACTGCCTGACTGAGTAGGCTTAGTAGGAACTTCCATCAGTTTTAATTTGCTTTTGACAACAGACACCTGCTGGCAGGGCCTGGGGAGTTGCTCACACAGCACCCACGGTATGAGTCACATTCACAGTGCTGTGTGCGCTTTCCAGAACCGATCCTTTGGAAAACAGAAAAGTAGCATTCAGGTAGCCATACGTCAAGAGGTTCTCTCTGAGGACAATTCTTTGGGTTCAGGAGTATTATTTTTCCCCATCTTATAGATGGAGTAAATGAAGCTCAGAGGGTTTAGCCCACCTGCCCATAGTCAGTCTGAAGCACTGTTTTCAATGACCAGCCTGTTTGTATTAATTGATTTCATCCTATGTTGATCATGAAGTACATAAGATTAGAACCCCCATGTCACAGGTGAGGAAACGGAGACACAAAGTGGTCAAGTGACTTTCCCAGGCTCCTGTGGACACGAGGTGTCAAGCTGTCCCTCCCAGCCCCATGCCGTTCCCTTCTGCCACATGGCCTCTAACTCTTCTGCCAGAATCTTCCGTGAGACTTCCTTCAAAAAGTATCTTTCTCCTGAGAATTCTAGAGAAACGTGTCCAACATTTTTCTTTTTCGCCTCCGCTTTTCTTTGTGTTTCACTTTGATGTTGACACAAAATTCTCATTTTGATGTGCAGTTTGATCATTCAGAGGATTCGTATTCTCGTGTCTGTCCTCTCTTGTTGCCATTTCCGTCTGGGGAGATCTGCCGGTCTGTGGGCAACACGTTGAGTATAGCTGTAACCGCAGCACGGTGAGCAAGGAATTGGAAAGGTCAACAGCCATGAGCACTCCTCTTCACCAAGTGCAGGGCTGGCCCAGCAGCTCTGCTGCCGCTGGGGGAATGAGTAACAGCAAAGCAGATCAAAAGGAAGAGACCGTTTCCTTCTTCCGCTAAGATGTTCGCCTACCTCTCACCACTGGGGCTGGTCAATGCCCAGCGTCACCCCATTTCCTAGCAGGGCTAACCTAGAACATGCTGTTTATTAAGTGTGATCAGTTGGACCAGCCTCTCTGAGGAGTGGTTTTGGTTATTCGGTGCTCAGAATGACTAAGAGAGGTAAGACAAAAGACAAAGGATGAGGTCATTTTGGGTCCGACAACCAGATGGGGCCCCCCAGACCAGTGCTTCTCAAACCACTTGCATAAAGGGCAAGTTTGTTTCTCCCCAGTCTTTAGAAGACCAAACTTTGTGAAACATGTTCCAAATGAATTACAAAACAAAACAAAACAAAAAGAAGCAGAAGAGATGGAAAGAAATACAAAGTAAAAACGCCTAATTCATAT
Organism: Felis catus; assembly: GCF_018350175.1. Taxonomy (NCBI): domain Eukaryota; kingdom Metazoa; phylum Chordata; class Mammalia; order Carnivora; family Felidae; genus Felis; species Felis catus. Next base: position 131,305,570 of record NC_058370.1, read on the forward strand.
TATCCTAGATGATACTAGATTAATACGTAATGAATACATCAGATTAGATCAGTATCATTGGATTATAAAACTGCTCTGTTAGGTTGCTATTAAAAGTTTCTAAGAGCTCGCTCTCCATTTTCGTACTTATCTCATTGCAGGTGAACACCAGGTAGACCCAGAGACCACACATTGGGCAGCAATGTTCTAGACCAGGCTGGGTAGGGCAAGGCCTTTCCTGGGTGGCAGTGGAGAAAGAGTCTGTGGCAGACAAGTTCAGCCTAAAGAACAAACACAGGGGCGCCTGGGTGGCTCAGTCAGTTGAGCATCCAACTCTTGATTTTGGCTTAGGTCATGATCCCAGGGTCGTAGGATCAAGCCCCTATCGGGCTCTGTGCTGAGTGCAGAGCCTGCTTGATTTTCTCTCTCTCTCTCTCTCTCTCTCTCTCTCTCTCTCTGCTCCTCTTGCCCACTTGTGCTCTCTCTATCTCAAATACATAAATAAGTAAATAAATAAATAAATAAATAAATAAATAAAGTTTTTAAAAAAGAACAAATACAAAACTCACCCTAGAATGGGGCCTGAAAGGGGTAACTCAGCCCGGTGACCATGACAGTAGCAGGAGGGAAGCTGATCCAAGCCCTGCAAAGCGACATCCATAGGAGCAGAGGACAAAGCGAGGAAAGAGATGGGATGAGTGGTGGGAGCACTGCCACATGCCCACAACGGCTGATCGCTATTTTAGCATCCGATTGGCTAATTCGGCACTTGGAAGCTGTATGTTTAGCATCCCATTGGAATACGGTTATTAGGAGCTCAGCAGATTGTGAGCTCCCTGAGAGCAGGGGCAGGGTCTTCTCCCCTCCACGCCTCCTGTGTGAGGTCAGGGTCCTGGTTACCTGTGCTGGAATGAATACATCATCCTAGTTTAACCAACCCACCCCAGTTTGAGTAGGCATCTGGGAGGGTAGGACACCATCTTGGGGAGCACTGTCAGAATTCTATCTGACTTGATGACTCCACCCCATATGACCCTAGGGTCCCCACGTACAGGGCAGTGCCCAGTGAATTTGTCAGGGGGGGGTCTCTTTCCCACCACAGCTGCTGATCTTCTCGGCGTTCACACTGAGTGTGATCATCTACCGCTAATGCCTCTAGGTCCCGCCTTCGCTCCTTATGTCACCTGCAGCCACTACAATTGGCTGTGCAGAAACTCTCAACCTGGCAAGAAGACATTGTTTTCCTCCAACAATTATACCTTTTATGGCTCTTTACATTAGAGTCTCTCTCTTTCCATTTTATAGTCCTCTCGGCAGGAGGATAAGGAACATTTTTCCCCAGGGATTTCACCAGTCGATTCTTGAGAGCTGTAAACCATGTGCAATCTTTACTTGCCTGAATTAGTGACAGAATCCATGATTTTTAGCCTTCTCCCATCATTGGGTGTGTTAGTGATCTCCTCTCAGCGGCCCATGGAGAGTGGGCAGCCAGCCTTCCACCTTCTGCATTATCCCGGGAACCTGACTTCCAGCTCCCGATCTTCTAAGCCGTGTATTTCAACACAGGAATTTTCATTACAAAACAGCCCCCACGTGACCTGTCGGATAGGCAAGAAGTCCAAGGTGAGCAGTCAGATTAAATTTCTCAGCATCTAAACTCTCCTGATTACAGTTGGTTAAGAAAATTGATACCCATGTGACAAGGAATCTTCTCGAAGGGACTGTCCTCAGTGCAATCACTATGCCAGTTATGTCTATTGTCTATTGTCTATTCATTTGAAAACCTTCTCTCTGAAGAGATCTTCTTAATAACATCCAAGTGCTGATTAGTTGACGAATCATCAGGAGGTCACATCTTGATCTTGGCAAGCTGCAGGATAGAAAAAAAAATGAATTCAAAGAAGTTTTAGGGCAACTGTTCTCAACTGAAAGTTATATTGTTCCCATCCTCCTGCCCAACTCCTCCAACCTCCAGGGACTTTTAGCAATATCTGAAAACATTCTTGATTTTCATGACTGGGGCTGGGGGGAGCGCTGGTGGCATCTAGAAGGCAGTGGCCATAGGCCACTGCAGGCTAAGCAGCCTGCAGTACTCAGGACAGACCCACGATGAAGAATGACCCAGGCTGTGTCGTCAATAGTGGGAAATTAAAGAAGTCCTGCTCTGGAGTCATGTCACTGATGAGCAAGTAATGAGCAATTCTGATTTAGATTGGTCTGATACTTCTGTTTGGGAGACCAGTTCCCTGAGTTTTTTCCCAGAGATCAATGTGCAGTTGTAGGATTTGCTTTGAGAAGCAGAAAAATTGCACCGCCTTGGGAAGTAAACTGTTGAGGCAACAGACTTTTAGAACAAGCGTGCAATTGTCTTACCTCTGTGGGCACATATCTGTCTTTGGCAACCACTGTTGGACTGAGAACTGTCATCTCTCTGCCTCCTCGCTTGCCTGCTGGCAGATGCCTCCGCCCTGCAGTGTGATCCTGGCGAAAGGTCACAGTCTTGGCATTCTGAGACCTTCCAAGAGTGGCAGCTATGTGCAGGGGCAGCATCGGAGCCAATGGGGGTCATATGAGAAGCGATTATTGCTAGTTGAAGAATAACTTGTGGCCTGGTCCTCCGGTAAACATCTTGCCCAAGCTCTTCCAACTTTAATGTGCAAATGAAGGTCCTGGTGGAAGGGTTGGGGGGGGAGGTCTTGACGAAATGCAGGTACTGATTCAGTAGGTCCTGGGTTAGGGCCCAAGATTCAGCCCTTCTAAGGAGACCTCGGATGATGCCAAAACTGCTTGTCCAAGGCCCACACCTTGAGGAGTGAGGTTCTGGAGTAGAGCCCGTGCTCCTGCTCCTGCTCCTGTTCCATATTTACACCCATGGCTTACCTCCCCGAGGAAGTTGGGAAAACCACGTGGAGTGGTGGGGAAGGGGTGTATTTCAGAATCCGGAAAGCACGTATTTAATTCTGCCTCTTCCCCATAATGGTTGCGTGACCCTGAACAAACGAGCCAGTCTTTCTGATATCAGTTTGCTCATCTTAATGTGAGCATAATCATTATTCCACAAGATCGTTGGCAAGAATTGAGTGAAATTACGGGGCCTCAACCTTTGGTCCAAAACACTTAGGGCCAGACGTATTACGAAATGCCGAATATTTTTAGTTTTTTAAAAGAGTAATACGATGTATGCGGGGGGAACATGCTGCCCTCCTGGGGCAGCAACTCGTAATCAAGTATGTTAATATTTATGCGGCAAAATATACAAATACTATGCCAAACAGGAGGACTGAGGAGGAGAAATTAGCTAAAGTTCACAGCAGGTGTTGCTTCCAGATGTGTTCAGGTCGGATATGAGTTAGAAAAAACCTTTCAGTTTTCAGAGTGTGTTGCATTTTAAAAGTATAGCGAAGGGGACGGTGGACCTGTGCTTGGCTTGTGAGCACATTCAAGTTTCTGTTGAAAGAGCGTGACACACTTCTTCCCAACACATTGGAGGCCGTGACGGTAAAGCCCAGGAGACTGGACAAGGGGCCGTGCCTGACCCAGGGTCTGGGAGAACCAACGCAAGGGAAAACTCATTCATTAGGCCCAGGCAGGATCCAAGGTCAAAGCCACTTCAGCACCTGGAGTATCTCCATATCAAATCCTGACACCATTCTTTAACCCAACCCCTCGCACCCACACATTTACCCTCACACACTCACACACAGCCCCACATATACACATGTACACAGTCACATATATACACACTCACACATGTATACTCACACACTTTCACACACACACACACACAGTCACGCACTCTCACACATACATATACACACCCGTTCCCATTTGCACACATTCCTAAAACCATCAAGACCCGGGGCAAAGTCCAGAACTTGGGGTCTGGGTTAAGAAGCCAGACAACTGCTGAGGAAAACACACCCCGATCCCCCCTCTAGCTCAGAACACTGACGGAGAATCTCTCCTCGGAGGGCATTTGACGACACTTCTTGAAAACCTGGGAGCACGGACACCCCATGGAAGGACAAGTCATTTCCTACCTCTTCATTTCCACGGGCAGTCAGACGTTTGCAGGTGCCCAACCTCTTGCGTTCTCTTTTTCTTTCTTTCCTTTTCGTGCGTGTGCGAACTTGCCATCGCAGCTCTTTGTGCAAGATTTGGAGATGACAACTTTGCACAGCATTGAAAACAACACAAAAAACCAGAATCACGTGTCAATCCCAGGCTACGCCATTCTCCCATTTTTCCAAGACCCGTTGCCAACCGCACGCAAAGCGGACCGCAAGCAAGATGGGGGAGCACCTCCACGCGGCGGCTTCAGCGACACGAAGGACGCATGCCCGGGGCCCACGCTGCCGGAGACGTCAGAGGGGAGGGCCGGCCACACACCCTGGAGGCGGCCGAGAGGTCGAGATCTGATATGAAAGCCGCTGTCACCCTGGAAGGCAGTGTATCTTGCAGTGAAAAAAGGACTCTGAGGTTATCGTAGAGATTACTGGAAGATGGCATTCGGAGAGGCAGTGTGGGGCATGGTTGTGAGCCTGGTCTCGGTAGCCAGCCTGACCTCAGGGCTCAACTCCACTGCTGCGTAGGGATGTGACCTTTCTATAGCTCTTTCAGGGACATAAGGATGCATTGCTCCGCCTGTGAAGAAGGATGATAGGACCCACCTCATAAGGCGGCCGTGAACACTGAATGAATTAAAAGACGTAAGGTCTGAGAAGAGCCCGGGGCAGGTACCTCTGTGTCCTTCCCCCTCTTTTAACTATCTAGCTCCTGTTTTCTAGACTGAATTGACTGGCGAGCCATCCCTGTTGACTGGGGTCCCCTGAAGGACAACAGCCCTTCCAAGCCCAGAGAGACATCCTCCAGGGGGACGGGCCCATCTTCTCCTCTCCTCCAGAGCTCCGAGAAGGTCCGCAGAGGACGGGATTATCTACCGAGCCCCACGCGCCGTGTTAGACTTTTGGCATCTTTTCTCTCACAAGGTAGACATTAGTTGTCCCCATTTCAGGGATGAGAAAACCCGCTCAGTGACTCTAAGAGACTTGCCTAAATCCACACAACTAGCAAAAGGGTGAGGCCACGTTTGGAAAGCGGGTCCACACAGTTTTCAAGTTCCAGGTTCTTTCCACCCCTCTCAGCCTCCATAGTTCCTCACGACCTGTGAAATCCATGCCTAGAAAGTTTGAGCACACACGTGGGATCATTGTAGGTCATTTCAGGAGAAGGGGGGGGGTGGCAGGGCAAGAGAGGAGATTGAAGGCAAGCCAACCAACCACAACATACAAACCGTGACCAAAAAGCTCCCGGTCTCTTATTCCCATCTTGTCGCCCAATGGAGGCCTTGTCACTGGCAAAAATGTGGGCGGCACCCCGGATCCGCCCAGCTTTCCGGATAACTCACGCCTCCGTCCCCATCCAGTCCGCAGGCCCCCATCTGAGCCGGCGGCACGGATAAAGCCAGCGAGCGGCCAACCCCAGGCCCGTGAGACAACCCCTTGGATGCCCACACAGCTCTGGATTCCACGAGCCCAAGAAGGAAAGCGCTCTTGCTTTCAACAGCTGAAAACTTCTGCCTGGGACCCTGGCGAGGTACCACTGAGGCCTGTGTGGCCCAGCAGAAGCTGCCCTGGCTGTGCGGGGAAGGAGAGAAGCTAGCCCGCCGCTCATCTAAGGGGTAGGGAGACGGTGCGGCTCCCCTGCGGTGTCCCCGGCCACCTCTCCAGCCAGCTGGGCCACCGCACAGAAACAGCGTCACTCAGAGAAAACGCTTCCAAACAAGTAACCTATAGCCCGCGTCGGGGCCCCCGGCCCACGAGCCGGAACGCTGAGTGACAGTGAACGGGAGACCTCTCAGCAGAGGTCCAAGTTGGAAAGACTTATTGCAAACGCGGCCATAATTTCTCGGCAGAAAAAAAGACACACTCGGGGTCATTCTAAAATAGTCTTTGCGGAGGTATCCGCTCCGGTGACGGCGTCGCTAAACCAAAGAAGTCCGTGGCGCTTCTGGCTTCCTGTCAAGCTGATCAGATGGCATTTGCCTGTAGAATGGCTGCATTTGGGCAGCAAAGGCCCAGAACGTCTGCAAATATTAAATTAGAGGCGGGACGGGTGGGGGCAGGGTGTGGGGGGAGGGCACGTGGCCCAGCTAATGGCCTTGCTGTGGCTGCTGCCGGCCCTGGAGGTGGCCGTGGGGACCTGATGAATCTGATAGCAACTCCGAGTCCGGGCTGGGCGGTGACTCACCCGCTCGAGACTCATGAGCTCAGGGTCACCCAGGGACCGGGAGCCTCCTTTCAGAAAAGAGAGGCACAGCCGTCTAACACCCCTCTTGCATTTCAGTAACTCTCTTTGAACGAGTAGACGCCGGGTCCTACTGGCTTTGGGGGCACATCATCCATGTCTTGTTTGCCTCCCGCCTCTCTGACCCCCGTCCCCTTTCTCTGCATCCCTGATAAGCCGGGGGTCACCTGGATTTCGGCCCCAGCTCTCTCTCTCTACTTGCTCTGTGGTTAGGATCTCCCTGACTCCAGAGGCTGCGGTCTCCCTCTGTGTCTGCGCTCCAGCCCCGTCCCTCTCCCAAGCTCCAGCCCCACAGAGCCGGCAGCCCGTGTGGGCTCAGCTCTGTGGGGCCCCCCCACCATAGGGCCATCCCTTTGTCTCCATGCCCGCCGCCATCTTGCCTTCCCACCATCCCTCAAGTCAAGTAATGGACAAAAGCAAGAACGATTCTAGACCACGCTGTCTCCTTCATGTGCCTCAACTACTGTGGCCCTGATCATGCCCCCCCGCCCCACCCCGCCCCGCCCCGTGCCCCTAACCTCACTCCATTCCATACTTGCCTTCATACTTTTATCAAGTGCGAATTTGATCTCATGAGGTCCTACTTAGCAGCCTTTGGGGTCTTCCGGGCTCCTGGGCAGTCATTTCCAAACAGTGTTTTCTGTCACACGAGGCCCTAGGAATCTGGTCTCTGCATTCACTCCCACAGCACCTCCCCTTTCGTGTCAGTGGCGAGCTCCAGGGGTGCCTGAGTGGCTCAGTCAGTGAAGCATCCGACTCTTGATTTCCGCGCAAGTCATGATTTCACAGTTGGGGAGATCGAGTCCCAAGGTAGGCGCTGCTCTAATAGTGTGAAGCCTGCTTGGGATTCTCAATCCCTTTCTCTCTCTCTCTCTCTCTCTCTCTCTCTCTGCCCCTCCCCTTCTTCCTCTCTCTCTCTCTCTCTCTCAAAAAAATAAAATAATAAAATAAAATAAAAATGTCGAGCGCCAGTCAAGAACAATCACGTATGACCATTTCAAGTCGCTTTGCCATCTCACTGCCCTCTGCTTTTCTTAAAGCTGAAACACCACCACCCTTCAGCCTTCCTGGCTTGTTCCTTTGCCAAACCTGGAATCCTTGCTCTCCTTTACTGTCCCTCCTGAGCTCGGTCTCCTGTCACGGGTTCTACCAAACTAGGTTGTATGTTTACATGTCTGTGGCTCGACTGTCCTCTGGCTGCGCGATCTTGACGAAACACTTCACTTCTCTTTGCCTCACTTTCCCTACCCGTAAAATGGGTATAGTGACACCTGCCTCCCAGGGCTGTGCTCAGGATGAAATGAGTTGCTATGTTTAAAACCAGAGTGACCGGGACATAGGGGGTTCTCAATACATGTGAGGTTACAGGACGGAACAAATGGGTCACGGTGTGACTCATGAGTTCCTAGCAGGCACGGCTCGTCTGTCTGGAGATTACTTTCTTTTTTCACCTCGCCCAATACTACGTCTGAAATATTTTTATATTCTCAAAAGAGCTCCTTCTGGTTTTGTTTGTTACAGTACATTCTTGCGTTGTACATTTCACTTGGTTTAAACTTAAATTTAAACTCCTGTCAGAATATAGAGCATAGTTGGGGCACCCGGGGGGCTCGGTCGGTTAAACGTCCGACTTCGGCTCAGATCATGATCTCACGGTTTGTGGGTTCAAGCCCTGCGTCGGGCTCTGTGCTGACAGCCTGGAGCCTGGAGCCTGCTTTGGATTCTGGCTCCTTCTCTCTCCGTCCCTCCCCACTTGTGCTCTCTCTGTCTCTCAAAAATAAATACATGTAAAAAAAAATTTAGAATATAGAATATAGTACTAACCTTGAGAGGGATGCACGCTGATGAAGAAAAGGTGGGAAGGGGGCCCCAGCGTGATGGAAATGCTCTCTGCCTTCTTGACTGGGTGGTGGCTACACAGGAGACCCACTCAGCTTATCCGCCGGAGATATTTGGGCACTTTACTATGCAAGCCGTACCCCAAACAAAAAGAGAAGGATATGTACGATCGGAATATACCGCATTCGGTGATGGTCCCTCTGTGACAATGCTGACCTGTTAGTTTTTCTCTGGCAAGCTGATCCTGCATCATTTTGAATGGTGAATTTTGCACCCCCTGCCATCCAGGAAGGGAGGAGGGAAAAGGAAACAAGAGAGCTAGGTCTTTTCCAGTACTCTTTCTACGCACACCATCGCTGAAAAGTGAGGGGAGAGTAGAAACCTTCGATGAGCCGGGAAAGGGCTAGTCCCATTGTGTCTGACACACCCCAATATGGAGAATGCTGCCGAGCTCTGGTCCCCGGGAAAGGAAGGGGAATTAGGTCATGAAAGAAGGTTAGTAGGAACATGTAAAGAAAGCCGGTTCTTCTCTAGAAGGCATTTCCACGGAGATGAAATCCCACTGAAGTTTGGGTCAGTCTTCTTCTTGTTCTGAATCATCCTTACCCCGGCCATTACTAGGCAGTCAGCGGCTGGCACAATTTCCCTCTCCTCCTTCAGCCCCTTGAACTGGAAACCAAGTATAGAAACACTAGTGAGCCCAGATCTGAAAGCATCAGAACCCCAAACTTCTTTTGACCCCCCTCTTCTCTCTGAAAACTTTGATGATGTCAGCCTGAGCACGGCAGTGGGGACTGCCCACATCATGTAAAGAGCAAACCGACGTCGCTGTCTCTGGGGACCTTGGTCCCCTTTCCTGCATTTGGAAAATAGCACTGAATGCAAAGTGATGTTTATAATGTTATGCACACAGCGTATTTCTTTTTTTAATGTGTGTTTATTTTTGAGAGAGAGAAAAGAGAGAAAGAGAGAGAGACTGGGGGAAAGGCAGAGAGAGAGGGAGACAGAGAATCCGAAGCAGGCTCCAGGCTCTGAGCCATCAGTACAGAGCCCAATGCGGGGCTGGAACTCATGAGCCATGAAATTGTGGCCTGAGCCGAAGTTGGACGCTTAACCTACGGAGCCACTCAGGCGCCCCACAACATAATTTCTTACTGTATCAAGGCCAGAACTGCCATTCTACCTAAAAAAGGGAAGGGATTAGGCATATTTTGTAACATGGGCAAATACACGTGTATGGTGACGTGCCGTCATAGATGTCTGCCAGAGCCATATTCTGAATCATTCTTCGTGTGTTATCTATTGTTCCTCTGAGTGTTGAACCTCCTCCATGGCTGCTCGAAATGCCCACCTTCCAAAGGGGAGATCGGGACCTTTCGCGAAGACGTGTCCGTGTTCGTCCCACAGTAGTGAAGACAGCTCTATACTAAGACCTGGGCACGTGTTTATACCAGCTGTCTCGATAGAAGTGGTGAAGAGAGCGATGGTTGCTGCAGATTAAAACGGAAACAGAAGTGGGAGTTGGGAGCGGCCATCAGAGGCCCACGTGAGGGATCCGGGTGGCGACGGAAGTCTTCTTTTTCGGAACACTTCAAGATCCTGGTTGTAATAACGGACTCTAGTCCACTAAGAAGGTACCACTGGAAGGGGGCCGGAGTGGGGACAGAATAAACCACAGGATCTCTCTGCATTATTTCTCACCATTGCATGTGAATCTACAGTTTTCTCAAAATTCAAGAAAATCCGATGAAGCAGCCGAAACAAAAAAGAGGGGAAGGATTGCCTCTGATGCGCAAGTGAGGCTCACGGGGGTTGTGTGGCGGGTGAGGAAGGGTCCACGCATCAGGCTCCACCTCTTAGGGTTTGCTGCGAAGGAAGGGATGGACCACATCAGGTTGAAATGGTCTACACTCTCTTCTCTGTACTTTTTAGTCGGGAGGCGCGATGAACGTGTCAGCACAAGGGTCCCCTTACCTCCTGTCTCCTTGGAGAGTTCTAGAAGGTTTCAGCCTCCTGAGCAGAGCCAGCTGCATCAGCTTTGAGGTCGGGCATGTCCAGGGAGCGGGGAATCCCGAGTCCGCTCTTCCTGAGCCCCCTTACTGAGGGACATCAGCGCGGATTAGGGCAGAGAATGCCAACACGGTGAGCAGCTACCGGGAGGGAAGACATGACACCCGGGAACCCAAACCCCACCTCAAGAACCCCAGAGCTCCCTTCTGCCAAACACACAGACGCTCCTTGATAAGGAGGAGCTGGGAAGAGGCAGAAAAACCTCCTGGGTGGTGGGCACACTGACATGCCCCGATTTCTTCCTTTTTTTTTTTTTTTAATGTTTATTTATTTTTTGAGAGAGAGAGTGCAACAGGGGAGGGCAGAGAGAGGGAGACACAGAATCCGAAGCCGGCTCCAGCCTCCGAGCTGTCGGCACAGAGCCCGACGCGGGGCTCGAACCCACACACCGTGAGATCATGACCTGAGCCGAAGTCGGACGCTTAACCGACTGAGCCACCCAGGCGCCCCTGCCCTGATTTCAGCAGAAGGCACAGAACCGCTGCGCTCCCCCCGGACCTCACCCTAGTGTAGTCTTTATGGTAAACCTGTCATCATAAGTTTAGTGCTCTCCTGAGGTCTGCGAGTTGTTCTATCGAATTATCGAACATGGGAGGTTCACGGGAACTCCCAAAGGCACAGCCAGTGGGTCAGACATGCAGGTGGCCAGGGGGACCCCCAGGGCACAGCTGACTTTTGAAGCTCTCAGCACAGAGCCCACTTTGGATCCTCTGCTCCCCCCCCCACCTCTCTCCGCTCGTGCTGTCAAAAATAAAATAGGCATTAAAAAAAACCTGAATTGCTACATACCCAGTTGGCGACACAGAATAAACCCCCCTTCCTAAGTTCTAGCTCCATCCGTGGGCTTCTCAGCAGGCCAGGGCTCCTTCCTCCGGGTCCCGCTGTACCCTGACTTCCAACCAGTCTCTCTAATATAGTTGACAATTCATTTGTTCACCCGAACGTCCCTCCCCCAAGGCCAAAGCTGTTCTTGGGGAAAGAGGAGGGGACAGATTCAGGCGGCCTGCAAAATGAAACCTTCACAATGGAAAGAGGAGCCTTCTTTACATAGGTGTATTTTACAAAACCACCTGACCGCGGACCGTGAACACATCGCCGGGGCTCCTTTCCCGGGCCTCGGGAGAGGCCAAGAGTGCAGCAGGGGCCCTGAAGCTGAGGCCTCATTAGCTTCTCCGCACATCCTCTCTGGCGTCTGGTTCACAGCAGACATTCAGACCCGCTAGTGAATGAGAGAGAAATTAAGTGGTGCAGCACAAACACGTAAGGCATTTCTTAACCTTGCATTTAAAAGATGGTTTGATTCCTCCTATTTAGATGACAAGGGCCCTTTTCTCCCCTTCGGGGGCTGACCTCACTTGCTATTTTTGCCCGAGTCCCTGCAGTGGGATTTGGAGGGATTTCGAGGCTGTGATTACCGGGTCTAGTGAATTACAGAAGCTGGTGAATTTGGTCATCTGCTATTTGCAACCAGATTAGAAAAGTCCCCGGAGGAACTTGTGTTTTCGTTTCAATGCGAAATCACAAAAGGGCCAAGGAAACAGAGCTCAGATGCAAATTTAGGGCACATTTGAAGGAGGAGGGATCTAAGGCCTTAGTCTCAGAGCCAAAAGCGGTCTCTCCCCGGAGAATCGAAGTCATCAGGCCGCCCTGGTATTTTCTAGGGTTTATAACATGCTAGTTGTGGGCTTGTTCACAGCCATCCAGCATCGAGGAGCGTGTGAAGGAGCACCTCACGCTTGTCGTGCCACAGTGCATTCTAGAACGTTGAGCCCCTCTTAAATTTACGCCCCGTTTCCCTCACCACTGCCGTAGCCTGGGGGGGCGCTCTAAGCAGATGAAAGATGGGCAAAAGAGCATTAGATGAGGGGCCACAGCGACCTGACCCTGATTCCCACAGCCCCTTTCTCATCTGTGTGCCTTATCGTCTGTGATTATGGGAGCAGTCATGTCACCCACCCTTCTCTGGGCCTCAGTTTATCCATTAGGCCCTCGCACTTAAGATAGCGTCTGCCATCTTGGCATGTCCCCACACCCTTGGCATCATTTCAAGCTTGTTTTGCAGAAAACAGGCGTCCCAGATTTTCATCCCCTGTAGGTGAAGAGTGACACCTGCAAAATTATTTAGAACCCCTGACCTGGCTTCCATCTCCGGCTCTGGGCTAAGAGGCCACCATCAAGGAGCTAAATAGAGGAGGGAGGGTCTCAGACCCGGGAAACTGGCGGCACTCGTGAGCACCTGAGACCAACCGGAATGTTCCACGGCAGGCCGTTCCCATGCAGTTAGCAATTGGAAATCATACAAACAGAAACTCGAGAAGGCCAGGCAATAAAATAGAGATCATTTGTAAGACAGAGAAACATCTCCTGGGGAAGCATAAGGTCCCTTTTGCCCCTAGGGTTCTAGGAACTCACTGCTGCATAACTAAGATGTTCTTGACTAAATTGTCAACCCCGGAAAGAAACGAGCTCCATGCACGTCCTTGCCCACGTCCCCCTTGCCTGCCCCTGAATTCTCCTCCCCGTGCAGAGTGCATGAAAAGGTCCTCTGTGCCAAGGTCACTGAGAGTTCAGACCGGCCTCCAATTCACAGCACTAAGGGCTGGGGGTGTTTCAGTGAGGTTCCCGAGACTGTGACGTCAGCCGAGATCCCTATCATCTGATTAAAAGGAATCACATCCCATTTTAATACACATCCCCCTTGAGTACTTGGGAGGAGGGAAAATTCTAGTTATTGTTATTTTTTTATACGATGGCCTCATTCTAAGTATTCAGAAGACAGCGAGAGAAGCCAGTGTTCCCCCCCGAGCACGACCACCGACTAGGTACGTCGCTGGTTGCTTGTGCCGTGTTACTTCCCGGGACGCCGACACCCAGCCTGGGAGGCAGAATCATCACCTTCATTTTAGAAATAGGGAGGCTGCAGTTCCAAGAGCTCAGACTTCCCGAAACCTACACGAGGGATATGCCGCTGTCTCGTTCTAATCTGGGATCTCTTCGACTCTGCGTCCCACCCTCGCTGTCCCTTGTACTGGGCGCCAGCGGGCCAGGGGACCGAAGCCCAGGCCTGCAATGCAACCAGCTTCCTTCCCTCTGGGCCTCCTGCAGTCTCCTTCCCTTCGGACTTGACTCATTTTCCCTGAATTTTCCTTGGGGGGCGTTGGCCGCCATGAATGTATCAGGATACCGCTGGCTGTGTTTTTCCACTCACCTTGCGTTTTCTGGAATTTGCTCCCCAAAGGAAAGCGACAACCGTTTTCACACATTCTGCATAAAATCCCTCCTCGGGGTTCAGGTTTCGCTGTGCCATGCTTCTGTTCACACGGTTCCTTCTGTCTACCCAACCAACTCCTCTCCTCCTCCAATTAGACTCATTCTTCAAGGCTCCTCCCTCCGTGAAGTCTCACCCGCTTGCCGAGCAGATGTCACCTCTGCTCCTCGGACCTTCGATGTCTGTCCCTGGCACAGCGCTTACCACACTGCCTGTGTCCTGGTGGGTCCCTGTGAGCTGGGAGCTCCTTCCGGTCCCCTGCCCTTGCCTGCATCCCTCACAGCGCCTGGAAGATCCTGCTTGAGACAACATAACAAGCGAGGGCCGCGCGTCCCGAATGACCCACCTTGCCTCAGTTGTCGCACTTTGTGCAAGTCGCCGCGCCTCGCTGGGTCTCTGCCTCAGCATCGCCGAGCGCCTGCCCTCGGAGCATGGAAGGAGCTACTTTGCCATTCGTATGTACGAATGTGTGTGCAATGACCACTCCTTGCAGCCGTAGAGACTGGAATACAGCAGGCCACTGAGTCAGAATCTTCCACGATCCACAATGAGGCCTTGTCTCTGCAGACCCAAGAGCCCTGCTGGCATCTTGCCGGTTGGTCTCTGCTGCCCCCTGGGCCGCCAGCTGAGGCAGCAAGAGGAGGGGTCCGGCAGGCTGGCTCGGGGAGGACCCGCAGCTGACAGTCTCGCCCGGCTTTGGGTCCGTGAGAAAGTGACTTTCTCCCGAACAGGGCTCGCCAGAGGCCTGGGGACACGCTCACCGAACTCGTGGGTGATCGAGACAAAAGACAAGAAAACAGTTCCCTGGTACCAATCCGCCACTCTCCACGGAGGAACGGAACCTCCAGCCTGGGGTTCTTCCCGCAGACGGTCCGCCTGGTCCTCTCCACATGGGAACATCTCAGTGGGAAATACACTAAGCAGCGGGAGCACTCTGGGGGGAGTCCACAGTTGCAGCAAAGGACGTTGGGGGGATCCCGTGGCTCAGCATCAGAGATAGCACTACCAAGAAAGAAAGAGGGCTTCGGTCGATTCCACAGGTAACCTGGGCTAGTGGACATCCAGAGCCTGCGACCAATCACAACAACGCCGTCCTCCGAGTGTTGTCGCTTTCAGATGTATTTTACTTTCCGGGGCAAGAGAGAACCCCGGGTCGCATGTGTTCTCTTCCAAGAGTTGATTTAGACTCAAGTTAGTTAACATATCATGCAGTATGGGTTTCAGGAGCAGCATTTAGTGATTCATCACTTATTTATGTCACCCAGCGTTCATCACAACCAGTTCCCTCCTTAGTGCCCATCATCCATTTAGCCCATCCTCCCACCCGCCCCTCCTCCAGCAACCCTCAGTTCTCTAGAGTTCAAAGTCTCTTAGGGTTTGCCTCCCTCTGTTTTCATCTTGTTTCATTTCTCCTTCCCTTTCCCTATGTTAATCTCTTTTGTTGCCTCGGTTCCACAGAGAGTGAAGTTATACAGTATTTGTCTTCCTCTGACTGACTTATTTCATTTAGCATAATACATTCTAGGTCCATCCACGTCATTCCAAATGGCAAGATTTCATTCTTTTTGATTGCTGAGTAGTAGTCCCTTATATGTGTAGATATATACATCACATCTTTATCCACTCATCAGCCGATGGGCATTTGGGCTCCATGTTTCATTTTAAACAACTAGTAACTCACAAATGACTCACACGCACATAGTGTTGTCCTGGGCACAGAGCTCTTTCCTTGACATCATCGCATTGACCTGCTGTAGGAGAACCCGCGGGAGAAGGAGAACGTGGTTTTTCTGCTGAACAGATGAGGAAATTAAAGCGCTGGAAAGACGTGGCCCCGCGGAGTCACTCAGTCCGAAGCCACTCATTCAGGAAGACAAAACCAGAATTCGAACCCAGTTCTCTGACCGCAGATAACGTGTTCTTTCCATCAGTTACATCTGTCAAACGCTGCTTTGTTTTCAGGAGCTTTCCCCAGCTCTGCAAACCACCCCAGAAGCGGTCTCCTGCCTCTTTCCATGCGGAAGCTCCAGGAGGTGAAAGGTCCACGAGGCCGGGGACCTGTCCCCCCACTGCTCTCGGTCCAGGCCACAGAACTCCGCCCCAACGTAGGAGTCGGTCAGTAAATATTTCACAAATGAAAAAGCGAAAGGCAGAGACTCAATTACCTGTCCCGAATTACACAGCTAATGGGCACGAAAGCTAGGAATTGAACCCTGGTTTCCCGATCCACATTCCGTTCTATAAACTGTTTTATAAACTGCAAGGCCATTTATCCCCAATATGAGCAGCAGCACTTACTGTTACAGATTGCCTCAAGGGAAGGGAGTCAGGAAACTAAAACAAAGTGTTTTCCTTTTCTTTTTCTTTTTTAAATTTTAGTCCCAGTACAGTTAACATACAGGGTTATATTTGTTTCCGAGGTACAAGATAGTCATTCAATAATTCTACACATTACTCAGTGCTCATCATGAGCATTTGTCCCCTTCACCATTGCACCCATCCCCCCACCCATCTCCCTTCTGGCGACCACCAGTTTGTTCTCTATAATTGGGAGTCTGGGATTTTTTTTGGGGGGGGGCGGGGGTTGTCTCTTTTTCTCTTTGCTCATTTGTTTTGTTTCTTAAATTCCACCTATGAGTGGAATCATATGGTATTTGTCTTTCTCTGACTTTTTTTGCTTAGCATTATGCCCTCCAGATCCATCCGTGTGGTTGCAAATGGCAAGATTTCATTCTTTTTTATGGCTGACTTCTATACTGTTATCCATATATCTTCTTTATCGATTCATCTGTCTGTGGACACTTGGACTGCTTTCATCATTTGGCTATCGCAAACAATGCTGCAATAAACATAGGGGTGCATATACCTTTCGGAATTAGTGTTTTCGTTCTCTTTGGACAAAGACCCAGTAGTAGAACTACTGGGTCAAATAGTAGTTCTACTTCTAATTTTTTGAGGAACATCCGTGCTGTTTTCCACAGTGGCCACTCCAGTTTGTTTTTCCCACCAACAGTGCACGAGAGTTCCTTTTTCTCCACACCTTCGCCAGCACTGGTTGTTTCTTGTGTTTTTGATTTGAGCCGTGCTGGCCGGTGTGAGGCGATATCTCATGGTGGTTTTGATTTTCATTTCCCTGGTGTTTAGTGACTTTGAGCCTCTTTTCGTGTGTCTGTTGGCCATCTGTATTTCTTCTTTGGAGAAATGTCTGTTCATAGAACAAAGTGTTTTCCTTTTTTTTTTTAACATTTATTTATTATTGAGAGACAGAGAGAGACAGAGCGTGAGCAGGAGAGGGGCAGAGAGAGGGGGATTCTGTGTCCCCGAATCCGAAGCAGGCTCCAGGCTCTGAGCTGTTAGCACAGAGCCCGACGCAGGTCTCGAACCCACAGCTGTGAGATCATGACCTGAGCCGAAGTCAGACACTTAACCGACTGAGCCACCCAGGCGCCCCAGAACAAAGTGTATTCTTACGTGTCATATCTACTCATTCCAAAATCATTCCAAAGGGGGTTCGTGTCCTACTTGTACAAACAAGTAAATCGAGTCTTAGGGAAATGATATAACTTGTCCAGGACCATACTTGGGGAACACACATCCATCCATCAGGATGCCTGATTACCACAGCTACTCTGTCGGACACGGAGAGAGGAACAGTGACAAGAGTCCTGGGAACGGTACTCATCTGTGGGTGATTTTTGCTTTTTCCACGTAAGAGATAAATGTTAACAGATCAAGCAGTGAAATGAGTCGCTATCAAGCCATTAGAGAAGTCTGACTAATGGGCAATTATTGAAAGGCTGATGTATAGTAAAGTTTGGGAGTGCTGTGATAACTCCGGAAAATGGGCAATCCCAAAGGTGTGCAATAGTTAGGGAAGGCTTTGTGGAGACCATGGCATTCAAGGTCATTTATGGGAATAATAAAAGTCTCCGGGTTCCACCACGCACTGCCTGTGACAGGAACAAATAGCCCAACCTCCCTGTTCCCCAGCAAAAAATGGGGGTAAGAGTCCGCCCTCCAGGGCAGCGTGAAATGAGATAGTTCTGGAGCGTCCTCAGCTCAGTAGCCAGCACTCCATACGCACTCGATAAACGCTCTCTATGCGAGTAACGGCGGCCCCACACAATTAGCAGCCAAGGTAAGAAGCTGAGCCCCTTTCTCCTGCCTCTACTTTTAAACAAGCTTAGGGGGTCTTCTTCTGTTGTGTGACTCCTTTCCCGACCACCCCCCAAAGGGACAGCCTCCTCCTCCACGGGGCACAAACCTGTGTGACTCTCAGGTTCCCCTTCTGACACCTGCATTCGGGTTCACCTTGCGGCCCCGTCCAAGGCCTTCCTCCTTGGCAGACGGCATTTTTCATAGATCTCTCTGCCCTCAGTGCCGGTACCGGGTTTGGCACATTTTAGGCACTGGGCAGATGACGGGCAAATGCACTAGGGATTCAGAGGCGAGTGAGAACACGAACTCGGATTCTGTGAGGCCCTCACGATGCAAATTTTAGGTGCTCTGCGTGGCGATGTGCTCCCTAAATATTCACTGAACACCTACCAACCTGCTACACAAGGGGCTCACGTTTCGGAGGCAAAACTTTGTTTTCACCCTGGAAGAAGATTCCCGGTCCAGAGGAAAGTCCGAGAGCGCCTCCGAGATCCCTTAGAGCAGGGTGGCTCTGGCAACGCACGGTTCACCGATGGTCCGGGGCTGGCAGCAGAATAAAATGAGACCCTTGTCCCAAGAGAGCGGGGCATCCCAGGTCACGGGGGCAGCGAGAAGGCCTAGAGACTTTGTGGCGAGAACCGGCGGACGGCAGAGCAGCGGGCTCAGTGGAGGGAACATTGGAACTGAGAGGGAGGAGTGAAGGCCACCCAAGGGAGAGCCTGAGATGGAAAAGAGAGGTAGACAATGAAAGGTACACGGTGTGAAGGAGCACAGGCCAGCGAGGAAGGCAAGGGCTGCCAGGGCTCTGATGGGAGCAGCGGGGACCCGAGGAGGAGGGCCCCAAGACTGGCTGTGTCATTTCCCCCATGTCCTCTTGCCAAGCTTGGACTCTGTCCCAGTGAGCATCGGGTACTCATCCCAAGCGGCCTATGGCCCAGCTTCCCACCAGTGTTGTCTTTCTTCCCTTCCCTCAAGAATGGACGTTCCTTGGGGCGCCCGGGTGGCTCAGTCGGTTAAGCGTCTATGACTATGGCTCAGATCACGATCTGGCTGCTCATGGGTTCGAGCCCCGCGTCGGGCTCTGTGCTGACAGCTCGGAGCCTGGAGCCTGCTTCGGATTCTGTGTCTCCCTCTCTCTCTGCCCCTCCCCTGCTCGTGCTCTGTCTCTCCCTGTCTCTCACGAATACAGAAACATTTAAAAAAAAATTTTTTTTAAAGAAAAGAATGGAAGTTCTGTGAGAATTTATTCACTGATAGACCCCAAGTGCCTGTGACCAAACCCGGCATCTCGTACACGTTCAATAAAATTTGCTGAATGAGGGGCGCCTGGGTGGCGCAGTCGGTTAAGCGTCCGACTTCAGCCAGGTCACGATCTCGTGGTCCGTGAGTTCGAGCCCCGCGTCAGGCTCTGGGCTGATGGCTCAGAGCCTGGAGCCTGTTTCTGATTCTGTGTCTCCCTCTCTCTCTGCCCCTCCCCCGTTCATGCTCTGTCTCTCTCTGTCCCCCAAAAAATAAATAAACATTGAAAAAAAAATTTTTTTAAATAAATAAATAAATAAAAATTTGCTGAATGAAGGCATGCGGACGGCTTAGCAGTGTGCCCCGAGTATAAATGTCAGCTACGACTGGCTAGTCTATCGGGTATAATCTGTCATTTATGCTTTTAAAATGCACCCTGGGTCTGCTTCTGAAAGACATGACTACAGTCAGTACCCCCTCCACAGTTCCGGTGTGCATGGCTTCAAAAGAGGTCTGAAAATATCACATGGAAAATTCTCGAAATCAACAATCCGTAAGTTTTAAGTTGTGCACCGCTCTGAGTAGCGTGATGAGATCTCACCCTGTCCAGC
Source organism: Felis catus (assembly GCF_018350175.1). Classification (NCBI taxonomy): domain Eukaryota; kingdom Metazoa; phylum Chordata; class Mammalia; order Carnivora; family Felidae; genus Felis; species Felis catus. The sequence continues at coordinate 131,325,040 of NC_058370.1, forward strand.
TCCATCCTGCACGTGCATGAATCACCCCCATGCCCAGAGCCCCCACACTGCCCACATCACCCACCTCGAGTCACTTAGGCTCTTGATTGTCGGAGGGGCTGCGAAGTAACCTGTATTTTACCTACTAATGGCCCCAAACGCAAGAGTAGCAGCGCTGGCAAGGCGGAGATCCCAAGGAGAAGCCAGAAAGTGCTTCCTTTAAGTGCAAAAGTGTAAGTTCTTGACCTGCTTAGTGGAGAAAAAATATCGTACGCTGCGGTTGCTGAGATCTACGCGACTTTTATTACAGTATATTGTTGTAATTATGCTATTTTATTATGTCATTGTTGGTGATCTCTCACTGTACTGATTTTATAAATTACATTTAGCATAGGTATGGGTGTATAGGGAAAAACCTGGGATGTGTGGAAAGGCTACGGCACTGGCGGATTTCAGGCGTCCCCGGGGGACGGGGGGGGGGGGGGGAGGGGGGGGTCCCGGATCACATTCCCGCCGACGGGAGGGGACTTCTGTCTTACGATTTTATTCCACCTCTGCTTTCCCTCCCAGTAATTTTCACGAATTCGCTCCCCTTCTTCCCTGCCCCCACCCACCGCCCCCTGGCCCTCTTCTGGGGCAAGAGCAAAGCCTCCTACAAGTTCATCCTGACAGGAGAGCCCAGCGCGAGGGCATGTGGGGATAAGGGATACATGGGGCGTCAACAGAAATATTTATCCCGAGTTTCCTGCATGTCAGGCTATGACAGCTTGCCTTCTGTCTCAAAACTATGTTCATGTCAATAAATCTGCTAAACTCCTCCACCAACCTGCTCGCTCTTCCCACGGCAGAGAAGCTGTGAAGAATGGTTATTCTGCCTTAAAAAAAAAAAAAAAAAAAAAAAAAAAAAAGAGTGCTACTCCCCAGGGCAATTTTGCAAGGCACCTTCGTAGAAAACTGTGTCTCTGACAACTTTGTACAATCCTACCTGTGCTCAGGAAGGTAGATGCTGAGCCAAAGTGCCATAATTGAAAAAGACAAGAAGCCATGTGATCTGTCCTCTTTGCACAGTCGGTGATTCCACGTGGGGGGGGGGGGGGGAATGTAGCCGGGGTCACGTGGGAGGCGGGAGACAGGGTGTGCCTGTGTGCCTTGTATGTGTGTGTGGTGTGTGTGGCTCCTTACTGGTGCCCTGCTGGATCGGGTTATGCCCCGGAATTCGGGCTCAGGCTGGAGGTGTTGCCACGCCCCCTGCTGCCATCAACCCCCACCCCCACCCCCCGCTGCCACCCGTGAGGCTTTCACGGTTTTGCAGATGCACGTGGTCTGACGGCAGAAACCACAGACTTTGGAAACACACAGACGTGAGGTCAGATCCCGGCCTCGTCCATCCCCGTGAGGGCTCAGACGTGTTCTTGAACCTCTCTCGGAGCCCATGTGTCACACGGAGGGACCGGGGGGTGGGGGTGGGGTGGGGGGACTCTTGGGAGGCTGTTGTCATAAGGGTTCAGTGAAGACCGTACGTGAACACCGAAGTTCCGTGCCCGACCCCCAGGGGGCAGCTCACAGAACGGGCTGAGGACGCTCATGGGACACACACCAGGTGTCCCCATGCCGCCACGTGTCGAGGCAACCAGGCGCGCGGGAAGTGACCCTCGTGGGTGGTGATTATGACGGGACGAGGAGGGCGGCGCAGCTAGTGGGGAGGGGCGGAGGAAGGCCAAGTGTTCTCGGGGGGGGGGGGGCTCCCCGCTTTCCAGAGTCAGGGCCGTGGGGGTTTCCCACCCCAACAGGACGAGAAGCGAGTCTGGAACGCCCTGCTCTCCCAACGACGGCGGAAGGTGCGGCCCCTCTCGTGGCCGGAGGAGCCCCAGTTCCACCTGCCGCGAGCCCGTGTCCCCACGCCCTCCGCTCAGCGGCTCTGAAAGTGAACTCGAAGCAGCCCCTTCCCTTTCTGGGCTTCAGTCTCCCAAATTATAGGCAGTCTCTGGATTACAGCGCGTGGCCGGGGATCTCCCCGGGGAGCAGGTGTCAAGCTGGAAGGGAGGATGCAAAGGAGGGCAAACAGGAGTCCAACTTCCATCAGTAGACAATCACCTTTTTCCAAAAAGCCTCAGGGAGGTTGGACACCACTGTCCCAGACAACATCTCCCTCCTCTGGAAAGGGACAAAAGTCAGACAACGACCTGAGGAGCACCGCACCCTCCAGGGCACCATAATTTGAGCAGCTCGGCATAGGCTGCAACGGGAAGAAACTCCAGTACCCCTCCCCAGGGGCCTCACTGGACTCGGGACATTGTCAGTCCAAGCGGCAAGCACGTGGGGGCTGGGGGCCTCTTGGGTTAATAAACTGGCCTGGGCTTTTCACTGGGAATTGCACGAGGCAAGGTAGCCACGATGGGCCTATGTAGCTCCTACATAACCTGGGTGGCCCACAGGTCTTGCATATGCACAGGGGAGACGGGAGCAGGCCCGAGGAAACCATGGATTCCTGGGGGAGCCTGGGTGGCTCAGTCGGTTAAGCATCGGACTTGCGCTCAGGTCATGATCGCGCGGTGCGTGGGTTTGAGTCCCACATCGGGCCCTGTGCTGACAGCTCGGAGCCCGGAGGCTGCTTCGGATTCTGGGTCTCCCCCTCTCTCTGCCCCTCCCCTGCTGGCACTCTGTCTCTCTCTCAGAAATAAACATTAAGATAAAAAAGGAACCCATACGTTCGTAACCGTCAGAGCCGGGGTGCTCTCTCTTGAGGAGATATGAGCGGTAAGGAAGCCTCGCCAAAAGAAAATCCAACACAGACTCGAAAACGCACACCCCAGCCCAGATACAGCACACACATACGTGTCTGTAAGATAAATCATCTTCTGGGCCACAAAACAGGTCTCAATTAATTTCAATTTTTTTTTAACGTTTATTTATTTTTGAGGCAGAGAGAGACAGAGCATGAACAGGGGAGGGGCAGAGAGAGAGGGAGACACAGAATCTGAAACAGGCTCCAGGCTCTGAGCTGTCAGCACAGAGCCCGACGCGGGGCTCGAACTCATGGATTGTGAGATCATGACCTGAGCCAAAGTCAGACACTTAACCGACTGAGCCACCCAGGCGCCCCTCAATTAATTTCAAATAATCAAAACCATACAAACGCCATTCTCTGGCAATGTTGGCATTAAATTCAAGATCCACAAAAGACAGATACATGGGAAAAAATCTCCAATATTTAAAAATCAACACAGTTCCATAAAACCTATGGGTCAAGAAGAAACCATAGAGGTAATTGAAATATATTTTCAAAGAATAAAAAGTTTAAAACAACATATAATGTAAGGGATGCATGTAAAGGATTGCTTAGAGGGAAATTCTAGCTTTAAATACTTATGTCAGAAGAACCCCTATATCAATAAACTGAGCCTCCCTTTTAAGAAAGACAAAGAAAAACAAATTAGAAAGCAAATAGGGGGAAAACTAAAATGGATATCAGTGAGGGGTGCCTGGGTGGCTCAGTCGTTAAGCATCTGACTCTTGATTTTGGCTCAGGTCATGATCTCACAATTCCTAAATTCAAGCCCTACTACGGGCCTCACACTAACAATGTGAGCCTGCTTGAGATTCTCTCTCTCCCCCTCCATTTCTGCCCCTCCACTGCTCACACTCTCTCTGTCTCTCTCTTTCTCAAAATAAATAAACTTTTTATAAAAAAGTGGAAATCTGTGAAATAAAAACAGAAATCTAGTGAAAACAACACTTGTAATTTTGACCAGATCAAGGAGATTGGCAAGCTTTTAGCTAGACTGACATACGAAATAAGAGAGGAAAAGGAAAGAAGGAAGGAAGGAAGGGAGGGAGGAAGGAAACAAGGAAGAAAGGAAGGAAGGAAGGAAGGAAGGAAGGAAGGAAGGAAGGGAGGAAAGGAGGGAGGAAGTGAAGGAAAACCTGGGGAGAAAGAAAGATGAATCAGAAAGGAAGAAGTAAACTGTTTTGTTCATGTTTGACACAACCCCACATGTAAAAAATTTTAAGGAATCCGCAACAAAACTTCTAGAGCTAATAAATGAGTTTAGCAAGACTGCAGCATGCACTAGCAATGCACAATCAGAAATGAAATTAAGAAAATAATGTAATTCACAATAGCATCAAGGAGAATAAAATACTAGGGATAATTCTAACAAAAGAAGTGCATAATTTGAAAACTACAAAAGATTGCTAAGAAGAACTAAGTAAGTAGAAAGATATCCCATGTCCATGGATTCGAGGAGTAAATATTGGAGAAATGGCACTTCTCGCTAAACTGATCTAGAGATTCAACACCATCTCTACCAATATTCTAGCAGACTGATCTATAGAAACTGACAAGGAACTGACCTACTTTTGTATGGAGATGCTAAGAGGAGCCAGAACAGTTTTGAAAATAAAAAACAAGGTTGGAGATCACCACCCAATTTCGAAGCTTACTGTACTGCGACCATCATCCAGACCGTGCAGTGTGTGAGAAGGATCGGCGTATCGATCGGTGAAAGGAAATAGAGTGCCTAGAAAGGAATGCTTGCATTTATGACAAACTAGATTTTCAACAAAGCAGTGAGTAGTGAAAAGGATGATTTTTTTTTTCAACAAATGGCGTCAGGAAGGTTGGAGCAACATATGCAGAAAACAAAACAAAACAAAAGCCTGAGACTATTATTTCACACCGTACGCAAATTTAACTTCTAGCGGGTCGTATACTAAATATAAAAGCCAAAATGACAAAGCTTCTAGAAGAACACATGGGAGAACATCTTTGTGACACTGGGTTGGGCAAAGAGGTCTCAGACACACTACCAAATGCATAAGCTGTAACAGAAAAAAAAAACTGATAAATCGGACTCCATTAAAATGAAAATTGTCTGCACTTCCAATGACATTGTTAAGAAAATGAAAACAACAAGTCACACGTTGGGAAAAATATTTGTGAATCATGTGTCTGATGAAGGACTTGTATCCAGAATATATAAAAACATTTGTAACTCAATAATGAGATTCTAAACAATCCACGTGAAAACCGGGCACAGGACTTGAACACGAACAGACATTCCGACAAAGAAAACATACAAATGACTAATCAGCGTACGAAAAGGTATCTATCGTTAGTAATTGAGAGAGCCCCACAATCATGAAAATGGGTATAATAAGAAAGGCAGACAGCACCAAGTGTTGACGAGGATGTGGAGTAAATGGAACCCCCACACGTTGCCAGGGGCAATATAAAATGGTACAGCCCCTTCGGAAAACTTTGGAAGTTTCTTCCAACGTTAAACAGACCCAGCAACTCAATCATGAGACCAAGCAACCCTATGCCCAGGAATCTACCGAAGAGAAATGAAAACATACATCCGCACAAAGACTCGTGTGTGCACGTATATAGTATCGTGATTCATAATAGCCAACCCTGGACACAACCCAATTGTCCATCACCCAACGAATGGGTAAAGTGTAGTGTAGCCTTTCAGCAGCATACGACTCAGCAGTAAAAAAAAAAAAATCAATGAAACACTGATACCTGCTGCAACACGAATAAACCTCAGAATTATTACGCGAAGCGTAAAGAAGCCGGAACCAAAGACAGCTTATTATTCATTTCTATCAAATATCCAGAAACGACTAACTTATAGACACCAAAAGCAAATTAGTTTTTGCCTGGAACTGGGAGTGAGGATTTTACTGCAAGCAGGTTCGAGGGAATTTTAAGGGGTGATGGAAATGGTCTAAAACGGGAATTTGGTGATGGCTGCACCACCCCATAAATTTTCTGAAACTTTGAATTGTAAACTTACAGTAGGTGAATTTTACGGAATGCTAATTTAAACAAAGCTTTTAAAAAGCACAGCTGATGCTGTAAACACACACACACACACACACACACACACAAAACCAAAAAGCTCTCCAATTCCACATGGCTGAACATACTTTGAGTCTGAATGCTCCAAGTGGCTGAGACCCTGGGTCCCTGTTCAGTCCAGTCTGTTCCCTGAGATCTGAGATTTTCCGGTTCTGAGAAAAGCCTGTGCCACGGTTTCCCTGAATGTTTTGGTTGCATTCGCTCGCAACACTTACCTCTTTTTGCAACCCATGATTTACAGTCAGACAATATCTCTTACACGCACCTCCTTCCTCTGCCGGGGACAAGCTGAGCCCTTCCTCAGACTGACCAACACAACAACTCTTTTATAGTCTAATAATGCTTTCAGCTGCATTTTAAAGCAGGAAGCCCTGCTTGCAGAGGACTTATCTATTTTCTGTTGTAAAAATTTACCAATTAAATTGAGTGCATTTGACCCAATTTAAAAGAGAAGAAAATGCTCTGGTATTTTCAGATAAGGCTTTTCTTTTCTTTTTTTTTTTTTCTTGGCAATAGCAGAGGCACTGTCTCCATTTCCCAAATCCCTCTAGGCAAGGAAACACGTTAGCAAAAGAGCTAATTTAGAACCGAGTTTGAATTTGGGCTGCCAGCGTCTCCGCGAATGTAGATTCCATATGAATCGGCAGCTTGGTCGGGGAGGGGGCCTTGCGCTCTGACACAGGTCACGCTCTGACCCGCCGGGCAGCTCTCCCTCCTGGAGCGTGATGTCGTCCGGGAATGGATTTGTCCTTACAGCGCTTGAGGACTGTCAGTGCGGAGCCTCAAGCTGACCTACATCCTGAGGTTCCGATATCCGATGCCCATGGCAAAAAGCTTCGGGAAGATGCCCATGTGCTCTCTTTTGTAGAGAGCCTCATGCTAATTTGAAAGGCTTTGAAACATGAAAGGGACATTGTCTTCTTTTCGAATGCACGCCCTTGCACGGTGGCCAAGAGCCGATACTGTGCTCCAGTCAAAGAAAATAGAGTCTAAAATAACACATGACTCCATGGAAATCATAATCAGGATGTCCCATCTGCCCTCATGCTCCTTATTCCATCAGAGATGTCGTCTTCATAAGAACCCATCTGACCTCGGGACACGTTCCATAATTCCTCAAATTCTCCATCTCCTCTAGCCCATCCAGTCTGTTCTCGTTGCTGCCAGAATAATCTTTCAAAACGTTAACCTCTTCCCTGCTCGTTATTCATTGTGAGATCCCTCTGCCTGTGGGATAAAGTCTAGTCACCCAAGCCTGGCACCCACCTCATGACCCACATTTTGACTGAAGCCTCACTACTGCTAGGCTCAGGACTCCTCGTGCCAAGTGATGGTCCAGGGTCAGATGGCTCGTCAGTTGACAAACAAGCCACTCGTGTCCGTGGGCCATGCCCGGCCCGCGGCGGCATCCTCTGGCTGCTGCTTCTTCTAAAAATGTTTATGCTTTCTGGGACGCCTGGGTGGCTCAGTCAATTAAGCATCTGACTCCTCGTTTCCTCTCGGGTCATGATCTCACAGTTCCTGAGACCAAGCCCCATGTCAGGCTCTGTGTTGACAGTATGGAGCCTGCTTGGGATTCTCTCTCCCTCCCTCTCTCCCTCTCTCTCTCAAAATAAATAAACTTAAAAGAAGGAAATCCACTTAAGGAGAAAAAGCTAATGCTTTCTTCAAGCCTTAGCTGCAATGGAATCTCTCTGGAAACTTTGAAATTGCTCTCCACCCAGAAATTCATCACTTCCTTCTCTCTGTGCTGTGGAACTTCACAGAGCCATCATTCAGAGCATTTCTGCTCCAATGCCATATAATGTTCATATGTCAGCATCCCAGGGAGAACACAGACTCCTCCAGATCTGGCTCTTTCTTCTGTTCACTTGGTGCCATTTGTTTAATAGAACCCAAGAATGGGAAGGGATTAAGAACAACTCCTGAAGAATGAAGGATAAGAAAGAGTGAGGATCCCTCCCAGCCTTTGGCTCGGAGGAAATGGTAGGAGACGAGAGGGGAAATGGAGGTGAAATATGCAGATATAAAGAAGGTTTGGGGGGATACGCGGGGCCTGGGGAGCATCCAGTGTGGTTCTCAGGTGGCCCGTCGTAGACATGAGGCCAGGGTTGGATGTGACAGCTCTTAACGATCATCAGCTTTTGGTGGGATCTGAAGCCAAGGATGTTGACCAGATCATCATTGGAGAGTCTATGGAGAACAGGCATACAGAATTACAACATTCCAAATAACCAATGTAAAGAGCAGACAGGAGAATTTAAAGAGTAGAGGAACTCAGCAAAGATCCAAAACGGAAAGTTCCAAGCGATACTTCTGAAAGTCGTAAGGGAGAAAGTTGTCCTCTGATCCACCCTTTCCAGAAGGTGATCCTGCAGAGCTCAACCACGTGTGGCAGAGGCAGTCACCTGTCTGCGTTTCGGCTCCTGGGAGTCCACCTGCTTTCTATATGACCCTTCCGCTTATCTACTGGGTTTCGGTTCTGTTTTTACCTGCACATTCGGAAACGCCTGATATCCCTAGTTCATGGGCCTTCCCGAGGCTCTGAAATGCAAACTCGTTTTCCTTTTCCCACTTCTTCTGTAGGATGACGATTTTCAGATCTGTTCGATTCAATTGTCACTTGTCGATGAGCTTTCCAGACTCCAAGAGTCTGCTGCGCACTCCTTTCCTGTCATGTCGCTTCTCACGGTTAATACCCGTGTCACAGGGCTACAGGGCAAAGCCAAGGTGAATGGCTATAATTCACAATGCTGCCTGTAAGGGAAGTCGAGTTTTTTTCTTCATCTTTCCCAAGGCCAGCTGGCCTGTCTCAAACACTGAGATTCTATCCTAGAATCACAGGAAGTTTAATTCAGGGATGGCAATAGAAACTCCTGAAGGTAGGGTTAGTCACACCATCTCGACTAGTTATTTCTAGGTCAGCACCTTACTCACGTTACAGATTCTCAATAAACACTCGTTGATCGATATTGATGGGTTCCCGCCAATACACGAGGACATTCTTGCCAAATCCCCAGCAGACAAAGCCATATTCAGATTTTAAGAAAACATCACTCCTACTGCTAGCCATGCTAGTGACGCCTTTTGGACACTTGATGCTCTCCAGGCTCGGATGTAGTTGATTTCCATGCATTTAATACTTAGAATAATTCTAGTAGATCATTATTGACCCCTCTTAGCAGATGAGAGAAGAAGGGATAAATGATTGTTCTAAGATCACGTACGTCACTACTCAGTGCCCAAAAAGATACCTGGAACCCATTTTGCTTCTCAGCTAAAACATTGGGTTATGAATTAGCCCCTGGAAAAGATGAGCTTCCTTGTCCTACGGGAGTGCCATGTTCATTTTATGGCACGCTGCATCCAATAAGAGAGGTAAGACCATCCCCAAAAGCCAGGGCTAACCTGAAGAGCAGGGCAGAGTTGGGGCCGGTCCTCGGTCTGGTCACTCAGAAGAACTAGCATCCCTCAGTCTGGCGCTGAAAGGGAAGGTCTCGTGTGGCCAACGTTTTAGAAAGTGAAATTCATCATTTCTCAACCTTGGTTGGCGACCCTAGAAACTAACTGCTTATTCTGGATGACGATGAGAAAGCCCAGATTCTACGGACCCACCTCAGACATTAAAAACTACGACGAGGTAAAGTCCGTGAACCAAACCTTGAACATCTTTCCCCACGTGGAGTCCGAATCCTAGTGGGATGAGTTGTTAGAACAGAGAGTCAGAAACAGCCACACGGGGAGCGTGAGCCGTTAGCAGAGACAACGGGCTGCTGTCCAAAGGCAGCAAAGGGAAGGAAGCAAGGCCACCAATCAGCCAGTCATCCCTGCCATGCAACTGTAGGAAACGTGAAACCAGTAAACCCGAGGAGACTTTCTTAAAAACGTTCTTGGAATGACTTGGGTGGCTCATGTAGGGCTCTGTGCTGACAGCACGGAGCCTGCTTGGGATTCTCTCTCTCCCTCTCTCTCCGTCCCTCCCCTGCTCACATTCTCTCTCTCTCTCTCTCTCTCTCTCTCTCTCAAAGTAAATAAATAAACTTAAAAAATGTTCTTTATGCATTTCAGTTTTCTTTTCTCTCTGCATAGAGGGATTTGAAAACCTGATGTGTCTCAGCATTTCTGACAGGTAATAGCATAAGCGAGTTTGAAAAGCAGTGTTCACTGGGTCCCCACGTGAATTTAAAGCAGCAGTAAAATGGAGGGGCCCAGAGCGTCTTGATCCAGAGGGGGGGACCCAGGAGAGCCGTCAGGCTGCTGGGTCACCAGACCTCTACAGCCAAATGTCCCTCTAGAATTTTGTTCTACGATCCCAGAGTTGTCCGTCTCGCTCTCATAAGACTAGCTCTATTCTTACACGGTGGTTAGTTCTAACACTGAGTTATTCATATTCCTGAATGCCCTTGGAGGTGTCCATGTGGCCCATCTTCCCAGAGCGTCAATTTTATCTAATGGTAAGTCATTTGAAGAATTATTCTTAAACTAAAACAAATAGGGTCGCATTATGGAACAGTGGGGAAAGTTCACGGTGATAAGTTTTAAAGATGAAAGGAATAATTTCAAAGAAAAATTTCAACAGCACTGAATGCTTGGCTCTCTGACCTACAGACCCCTCTTCTCTCCTACCTTTAAGACGATATTTCATTTTTTTCCCTGTGTCCGGGACCAAATTTCGGTGGGCTCCAAACCTATGCCAGGCACTGCTCTGTTCGTGTGCATCGAGACCACACAGTGAATGAGTCAGAGGAGATCCCAGTTTTCATGGAGTTTACAGTCTGGGGAAACGAGGGAACACCTAATGCCAACTTCCAAAGAGGAGCAAAGAGGGAAAGGAGGCAGACGGTGAGTTGGGGTGGGAGAGGATTACTTCACAAAAAAGGGACTTGGGAAAGCAGTGTTCGCTGGGTCCCTGCGTGCAGGAAGGGTAGGCAGTACTTTCTGTAAGAAGGTGCGGCTTGAGTCAAAACCTGAATGTTAAGAGACGACCACACGAAGATCTACGGAGTGAGCACTCCAGGCAAAGGCCAGAGCAAGCAAAATTTCCCCAAGATAGGAGACACTGGTGCATTCGAGGACAGAAGGCAGAGCCCTGCACCTAAAGTTTAGTGTGTGAGGGGAAGTGAGGTGCTCGGGGAGACTCGATCCACCCGCTCATTAGACATCAGCATCGGAATCCCCGGGTGCGTATATATGAAAATGCAGGTTCCCTGGCTCACCCCACACCTACTGATTCAGAACCTAACAGGCAAAGGCCCGGGATTCTGCATTTTAAAAAGGGTTTCCACGACATTTACTTACACGCGCACACACACACACACACACACACACGCAAGAAGTTTCAGAACATTGTTTTAAAGATAATTAAAATAAGACATTTTTGAAACATGGTAACGCCAGCCGGGTGACTGCCCTCGGGAATTTATTCGGGCAGGAGTCCTCGACGCTATCCCGAAACGTGACGGGGCTGTCTTCCACAACTTTCTCCTGGCTCCTCTCCTGGTGAACCCAAGAGCTTCTCGGACTTCCTTTATCCAGGATAACTTCTCAGGGAATACGGAGCAGGTGATCTCAGAAGAAAACAAGCTGTTCTCTCCGAAGAGCGGGGCCCTGTTGCACTTGTATGGGGGAGACCTGTTCTTCCCTTCAGTTTCCCTTACGAAATAAACAAGTGCTGACACGTGACTGGGCAACAGCTGTTCCCGCGAATTAACTATTTCTGAATTTAGCAAACTGCTGGGTTCCACCAGACTATCTTCACAGCTGGTTCAACGAAGGCAGAGTCAATTATTATAATTTGGCGCAGTTGTGGGGCTTTTGCTGCAAAAGTTAAGAGTATTTCTATATTTTTTGCATTAAAGAGAAAAAAGATGAATGACTTCAATTTTCTTGGAACTTCAATTACAGGGCTTGAGTCGTCCCAGAGGCAAGAGGGGAAGTTGAGACGTCAGAATACACAGAGGATCCTATTAAGAATCATCTCCTGTATCAGTAACGCACACAAAGCTTTGGGGTGTGCCAGGAAACACAAATTGACTCCTATTTGCGATTATTTGAGTAGTTGCTTTTTGATACTTACCAACGTCCCAGGAAGGGGTGTGTCTGTGAGATCGTTTCCATGTGACCATGTCATGATTTCCGAGGGGAAAGGGATGCGCCTCGGGGTTTTAGGTTTATGTACCCCTAAGCCGTCCCAGGAGAGTAAGAGGGGGGTTCCGTTATCACAACCAGAAAACAAAGGGAGTTTAAATGAGATGTGTCATCAAATCTTGGATATTATAACTAACGTTTGCAAGCACGTTCACAATTTAAACAACATCTCCCCTAACTGTGTCCCTTTGATTCTCGCAATGACCCTGGGAGGCTGAACTTCTCTGATGAGGACATGGAGATTCAGAGATTCGAGATGGCCCCCAGAGAACCCAACATGAATGCTCCCATGCCCTCTTGATCTGGATTCTAGATCATTCTGTCCCATGCTGTACTTCCCATGGATATACTCAACTGCCAGCCTTGCTCTCCGCCATATCTGAGAAAAAAAATATTTAACGCCATATAGGTAGCCTTGACCTGAGACTCATTATGGATATCCTACCAATTTGCTGTTTCCCTTCTCTGATCCTGGTATAGGAGAATAAACAGACTCAGGGGGAATGATTTTATCTAAAATTAATTGGCTGTGGAAAGACGTTATAGAAGGTGTGCACTATGAAATACGTATACAGTTTATATATTTATGTGTACGTAAACCTATTTCTTGAAGTTTTTCTCATCCGCTATGTCAGAGACTGTTCATAACAATTGGAGTCAGTCCTCTCCTTTGCCCCGTGAAATGGACATGTGGCTTGAAACTGCCAGCTCTTCAGTTTGGGCCTGATGGATTCCCAGAGACATTTTGCTCGGCACTTCCTTCTTTTTATTTATACGTGTTTTTAAAATGGAATTTTACACTCACTTGATTTGAACAAAAGGCAGCCGGGAGAATAGAAAGTTCCACTTTTGATCCACGGCCAAGTTACCATTGCGAATCGAGTCCACCAAAATGCCCATTTGATGTATGTCCCCAGAGGTGCCTCGTGACTGCTGGCTCTCAGGCCCCAAGTGGGCACCAAGTGAGACATCGACGAACGGGGTTCCAGAAGGCTCTGAGAATTTGGGGAGCAAGCATATATATATATATATATATATATATATATATATGGTCAGAGGAATCCGATTTCTGAGAAGCTGCAAGAAAGTCTTCAAATTAAGAAACCTAAGGTCTTATGAGTGAAATAGGGAATGGCGGTCGGAAGTGAAACCCGAAAATCCTTCAGAAACGGTGTTTGTGGTCACTGACATGAAGTTCTATGGACATGACTTGTGCTTATGTCCCTAAACTTCATGTCAGTGACCACAAACGCACAGAATATATTGCGAATGGCACCCTATACATCCCAGTTGAGCAAAACTGAATTCCACACAACTACTTTACATTTGTATTTGGATCTGCACAGGCTATTTAATGAATAGGTTGGATTATCTTCTGGTGCCTGGTATTTCACTTAAACATTCAGTGCTTTTTCTGAATAGATAGAGGTAGAGATTCATTTCTGATTAGACTTTCTGAAAACATTTCCCAAACTCGCTGAGTAATTTCATTCTACACTACTTAACTGATAGTCTCAAACTTTAGAAAGACGGTATAAAAGGTTTACAGTGAGGGAATCATGCACCATTAAGGTGAGCGAAGGGCTGGGTTCACATAAATGTTTGCTCAGTGGGTGCTGTTCGGTCTCTTAAGAATAGAGACCGTTTCAAGGGGTGCCTGGGTGGCTCAGTGGGTGGAGCGTCCGACTTCGGCTCAGGTCATGATCTCGCAGTCTGTGAGTTCCAGCCCCACGTCGGGCTCTGTGCTGACAGCTCGGAGCTTGGAGCCTGCTTCCGATCCTGTGTCTCCCTCTCTCTCTGCCCCTCCCCCACTCAGGCTCTGTCTCTCTCTCTCTCTCTGTCACAAATAAATAAACATTAAAAAAAAAAGAATAGAGGGGCACCTGGGTGGCGCAGTCGGTTAAGCGTCCGACTTCAGCCAGGTCACGATCTCGCGGTCTGGGAGTTCGAGCCCCGCGTCGGGCTCTGTGCTGATGGCTCAGAGCCTGGAGCCTGTTTCCGATTCTGTATCTCCTTCTCTCTCTGACCCTCCCCCGTTCATGCTCTGTCTCTCTCTGTCCCAAAAAATAAATAAACGTTGAAAAAAAAAATTTAAAAAAAAAAAAAAAGAATAGAGACCGTTTCTGATGGGAATAATCAAAGAATTCTTATTACCTCACAATGTAATTAGTCTACGGTTGAGGTGCCATTTGAGCTGTCCCTGAAAACTGGATAGTGTTGCCAAAAACTAGTGCGGGCAAGCAGAGCCTTGGTTGGGGGGTGGGAGAGCTCACGGAAGAGGAAGGTGGTGGCAGGCGAGTCTGTGTCTTTGTTACAGGAGCTCTCACCACTGTACTTTCCGAGACAAACAATCGGGAAAGCGCACAGGAAGCTACGTTGGCGAAGTGTGGAATATGATTAGTGTTCCCCACCCGTGTGCAGGGCGGAGTGCTAGACTATGTAGTGTGGCCTTAGCATCTCTGTAACCCCTCTTAAGCCCTCTACGTGACAGAGGAGGAGTCAGGAACCGCATCTTCCAGATCCCCTCTCTCCTTACGATTCCCAGGTTCCTGGTCCCGTAGACCAGATAACGAGGAAGACCGGTTGAGAGGCAGCCAGCCAGCCAGGGCAGAGTAACAAAGCTCAACACTGGAAACAAATCCCTTTTGAAGCGTCTCAAGATTGTTCAGCCACTCCGTGCCGAAGCATAGCCAACATCACCTTAGAGCGCGGAGCTGTGGGGTTGCCTCCCCGGTTAAATTCTGAAGCCAGATCTCACCTCTGCCTCTTCCTTCACTCGGCTTTACCACATCTCTCAGCCTTGTTGGCCAACAAGTTCATTGAAGTCTAGTAGGCTCACAGCAGTAGGGAGGCCAGTGATCATCCACCGTAATAGTTGAGCACTTTCTTTAAAAAGAAAAAAAAGGTGATTATTTATTTTGAAAGAGAGAGAGAGAGAGCATGAGCAGGGGAGGGGCAGAGAGAGAGGGAGGGAGAGAGAATCCCCAAATGGCTCCATGCTGCCGTGCAGAGCCCGACGTGGGGCTCGAACTCACGAACCATGAGATCATGACCTGAGCCGAAATCAAGAGTCAGATGCTCAACCGACTGAGCCACCCAGGCCCCGCAGCTGAGCACTCTCTAATGTCAGGATGCCTGGGAGGTCCGGTTGGCCCCGGGTATAAGAACCTCTTTCGCAAGCGAGCCTGAAGACAGCTCTTCTCAAACGCATGCTTGTCCCACGTGTACTGAGCAAGGTTGTGCGTAAGAGGGTTGATGCTCCTGGCTGTCAGATCACCTGCGTGGGAACAAGCAGAGACGGGTGTGGACTCCACATTTGAGGCAGGACATTCTTTACCTGAAAGCCTTGTGTGCTTCTAAAAACAAGATGGGGAATTGGAAGGTTATTTCGAGGGAGGTACTCCATACCGGGCTTGCTTGGCCATCCTGGATCCACTAGTGAAAGGTTCTGTTGAATCAAAATTCACTCAGGAAGAACCAGAAACAGACCCATTGTTTGTATTGCCCTTTTAAAGCCTTCGTTGTAATCCGAGGATTGTAAATGCGTCCTCTCTCTTGAAACGATAGAATGAAGGAAGACCAAGAAACCGGTCCCGAAAGCTCTCACCTGACCTGCTATGGAGCGCGATCTCTTGCACGGTGACTTTCACCTGTGTTCCTGACGTTTCTACCAAAAAGGCCAAATCACCTCTTTTATCGCTGTTTTCAGAATGCGGCTTTCATCAGCCAGATTTGCAAGTGTCCTTGGGTGGAAACAACAAAGCTGGGAAGGTCCGATCAGGCACCTGTAGAAGTTGCCTTCACGGGGGGTAAAGACTGGCTCACCAGGGGCCTTCCAGATCACAAACAGTCCAAATGACCACCCACCGTGGTGGAAGGCACTTCTCACTTTGTCTTTGTTCACCTTGAGAACGCCCGTGGCCTTCGAAATGAAGCCCGGGCTCTGTGACTTGGTCGTTGCTGGCCCTTGCACTTGGGGCTCCCGCCCCTGCCTCTTCTTCAGCCTCACGGTCTGATGTCCACTCCTCCCCCCCTGTAACCCCCACAAGGCCTGCAATCCCCCGCCACCCACTGTTTCTTAGCTTGAAAGCTTTCTGAGCCCCCAACCCCCTTAGGCTGTGACCTTCTCAGGTCTCTGATCTGTCCATCCCAGTGGAGCAGCAGTGTCTTTTAAAACTTCCATCTGAAGCGAGGCCCCTTGGGGGCTCCGTCGGTTGGGTGGCTGACTCCGGCTTGGGTCCTGATCTCACAGTTCTTGAGTTCGAGCCCCGCGTCGGGCTCTGTGCTGGCAGCTCGGAGCCTGGAGCCTGCTTCGGATTCTGTGGCTCCCTCTCTCTCTGTCCCTCCCCTGCTTACTCTCTCTCTCTCAAAAATAAATAAAAACATAAAAAAAACATTTAAACCCCTCTCTGTAGTGAAAGTGTTTGAAGCTCCCCAGAAAGAAATAATTTTCCCTCCTTCCATATTCCCCTTGCAGTCCGTGAATACCTCATATAAAACAGGAGTACCTACCCTGTGATCGTCTCTTCCCATGTAATCTTCCAGATGAAGCCCAGCTGCCATTCATTTTTGTGTTTGCTGGGCCATCATGACGTGTGTTTGGCACACGTAGACACGCAGTAGTGATTTCTGAACGGTTGCCCAATCATGATATGCCTCAAATGATGCGTCTAGTGCTTTAAAGATATTCCCCAGATCTGGGTGTCCAGGGAAGGACAAGGAGTGTCTTCTTCATCTTCTCTATTTCCTCTTTGGCTTCTTTTCTCTTCTCTTGGCCCAGGGAGAGGCAAGCTGGGCAGACGCCATCACTTTTGAAAGTGAACCCTTCCCGCCGACAGCCCCGGGGCAGCCGGTGCCTGACACAGCATTCGTGGAACAGGCTTGTCACTCCCAGAGAGTCAGGGGTAGAACAATGAAAAGCTTCCTGGGCCACTGCGTTGACATACTGCGTTTTCCTCACGCCCACCTCTGAAATCCTCAGAACTTGCCTCCAGGTATTGGCTGACACCCAGAAGCCCCAATATGAAGCTTCTAGAGGAGTGAGGACTGAAAACGCAAACAAAAGATTTCCAGGGGGAAAGCTGTAGCTGGGTGGGAGCCCTGTAGAAGATGGCCCTGGGCTATGGCTATACATTAAAAAAGAGAGAAAGAAAAGAAAAAAGAAATTCAAGTCCCCTGTCTGCACAAGGCAAGTATTGATCTTTGTTGCAGGGTCTCAGAAGGATCAGACATAATTAGGAATAGAAACTGTTCCTCGACTTGGCCACTTCCTGTCTAATTACTAATTAGCTGGGCTGTGTACTGTTGGAAGAAAGACGTGAATAATATTTGAGGCCTTCAGGAAAGGGTAGTAGTTATGGCAACAAGCAAGTCCGTGGACAGATAGAGGATAATGCTTGGTTTTTGAAGTCTATTTATGTGAATGTCTTTATACATATTTATCGTATGTCATCTAAGAACAGCTAAAACTGAGCCACTTGGCCATGGTAACCCAGATCTCTGCACATCGGTGTTCTCGTCCATAAATTGGACCAAGAATAACTACCTCTGGACGCTGTCGTGTCGATATAGTGAGGCAGCAGTGACCTCAAAGAGTGAAGAGAGTAGGGCCCAGCGGATCCATTGAGTTAATGGCCAGATAATCACTCTCTGGGACAATCAGGTCAGACACCAAGTCAATTTAAGTTAACAATCACCCGCCGAGCCTGGCATATTGTCCTAGATGCCATGGCGAACACAAAAGCGTCACAAAATCCAGCGCTTTCTAGAGAATTCCAAAGCAAGTATATGCGACCCGCCGTAAGAATTAACATATTACTGCACCAGAGACTCGTAGCTTTGCAATTGGTTCAAACCGTATTACCTTGGGTCACTTAGCCACAGATTATGTCAGTCATTCAGATGCCTTATCACTGTCACACACTGACTGAGAGGCTTGAGCTCCAACCAGGGAAGAGAGAACAATATCAATCTAATTCGATATTTTGTTTACTTAGCCCCGAGCATGCGCACAGCACTCCAGAGTTTATAAGTCACTTTCCCACATGTGATTTTTCCATATACCCACGCGGGAGACAGGACCAATTTGAGGACACGTTGGAAAGGAGACAAATCCGGTGAGTCCTGCAAGGTCATGGGTGGGACAGAATACCTCGGTGGGCTTTGTGCCTGGGACTCACACTCAGGGGACATCCTGCTTCATGGGACGGCCAGACACATCACAAGACGATTTACACATATCCAACCACTCGTGTCCAAAATGTTCTCTTCTCATCGAGAATTTCTTTCGAAAACCAGCCCTTCGACTCACTTTTCAAACATCATACTACCTCGAGGGGACACATGAAATCCTGGCGTGAGCTGGGTAGCATGATTCTCACCTGTCCTTTTACGAGAAGTTCAGGGAATTTGGAGTATGTGTTGTGTCGTACGACAGAAGAAAAATGCATCTTTGGATTCTAGAAGACACCAAAGTTACGGGCCAGGAGAAAACCATAAATCTCCTGTACGGCACCAAAGATTAAAATGACCACTCACATCTCAGTGCAAAACGTTGTGAATATTTTTTTTTCAACGTTTATTTATTTTTGGGACAGAGAGGCACAGAGCATGAACAGGGGGAGGGTCAGAGAGAGAGGGAGACACAGAATCAGAAACAGGCTCCAGGCTCTGAGCCATCAGCCCAGAGCCCGACGCGGGGCTCGAACTCACGGACCGCGAGATCGTGACCTGGCTGAAGTCGGACGCTTAAGCGACTGCGCCACCCAGGCGCCCCGCGTTGTGAATATTTTTAAAGGTATTGTCTTCATGACATCTATTGCAATGAGTATGACGTCTGTCACAAGTGAACTGCGACCCACCTCAAGCCTCTGACAAATGAATGAACCAGTGACAGTACCAGTCCTGGCCCCCCACCCCCTTAGGACACCCCATGTCCCCTCTTGGAACACATCTCAAGCTGAGAAACACATCTCAAGCGTGTTGGGAATCCTCCGTGTTGCCTTGTATCCTGTATATTTGCAAAGCTTAATTTCTCTTACTTTTTCAAACGCAGAATCGATCACATTGGAGCTCTGATATGATATCCTGATATGCTCTCCCCCCACACCGGCGGGTTATCCTATGCACTCTCTGGGGTACAGGCCCCCCACTTTAGAGATCACTTGTGTAGATCGCCTCGTGATAATTTATAATACCTGCACCTGACCACGGATGTTTACAATGTGGTCTCTGGTCCTAGGTAGGTCTCTTCAGAAATTATACGAGAAATCTGCCCTGCGCGTCCAGGAGAAGACTGTTCTTTTTCTGGAGAGGCCCTACTTTATCATGTTCACAGAAGGGCCCCTGAACCCCACAAAGGTTTAATTGCCACTCACCCAGATAATTAATATAAATATGTTTTTTTTTCCTTATTGAAGGATCTAGACAATTGCACTGGTTCTCAGACAAGACGCAGTTGAAACAAATTTGGTCACTCAGACCCTGAGAAGGAGAATGCTCCCAAAGGATGGCTTCTGCCGTTAACATTCTCTGGAAGGATGAGATACAGAGAGATATCTTGGGGATACGGGGCCCTGGGGTGTCATGCAAGTTGCCTAGTCTCACCTTGGTGAGTACAGGAGCCAAGAGGAGTAGTGGTTTGTCAAATAAGGTAACACCAAGCGAGGTCACAGCTTAAGGACCTTGATGTCCAGACGGACAATCCCCACTAGTCGATGATGTTAATCACCAAAGTTTCTCCACCGGTATCACCTCACTTTCAGATACCCTTCGTGCGCAAGAGGTCAGCCGTCCCATTAGAAAGTCTATTTCCCTAGCCTCTGCTTTTATTTTTTTTTTATTTTTTTAAAAATTTTTTTTTCAACATTTACCTATTTTTGGGACAGAGAGAGACAGAGCATGAACGGGGGAGGGGCAGAGAGAGAGGGAGACACAGAATCGGAAACAGGCTCCAGGCTCCGAGCCATCAGCCCAGAGCCTGACGCGGGGCTCGAACTCACGGACCGCGAGATCGTGACCTGGCTGAAGTCGGACGCTTAACCGACTGCGCCACCCAGGCACCCCTAGCCTCTGCTTTTAAATTCGATTTCAATTCTTGTTTTTCTTTGAGGGGACATTGAGATGCTCAGGGCTGAAAGGAAACCTTGAGCCCTAGAAACCAGAGGACTTGGATTTCCTCTCACTTTGTCGATCACTCTGATCAGAATTTTTATATTCTCTGGTGGCTGCATAGATTTTCAAAGAGCAAGACCTTCAGGCCGCCTTCCCCAAGCCTCAACCAGCGGATGGCATCTCCTCCGTGCTCTTATGAATGTTCCCTTCGCATTTATTACATGGACTGAGCTGAGCACTTACTTTGGCTCCCCTCCCTTTGGGGCAGGGACGGTGTCCTCAACACCCAGCCGTGGGCATGACACGTGGGCTCAGCAAATGGCAGCACACACAGACCTTGGTCCTACCCTCAAGGGCCTGCTGGGGGCTCACACGCTCACCGAAGCGACCCGCTTCGCGAAGAATTACACAGGAAGTAGGTCTCTTGGTAACACGACACTCACTGGCTCTTCAAAAATTCAACAGCTCCTCGTATTTTTTATCTCTACGTTGTAAAAAAAATCATTGTCCGCCCTTCACTGAGTCGAGACCTTGGCTTATGGAGGCTGTTTCATCATTTCTCATTGGGTGATCACAGAGCAAGTTGCCTGGGACATTGTTCTTGCCTTCCACGGATAATTTTACATCCTTAACTAAGCTTTTCTTTCCAGCACATAAAAGTCCTCGTACACTTAGCCTCAAATAAGCTGAGGACGCCAAATGACAGGCCAGTGTCTTGCACAAGAGCTCCTCGTATACGTGCTGCAGATGTCAAGACCTGAAAACAACTGTGGCCAAAGAGACAGCCATTCCGGAAATAGAAGTACACCAAGAGGCAGTGTCTCGCTGTCACCGGAGTGTCCATACTCCAAAAACACGGTGGGTGGAATCACCATATCTGATTTTTCATTTTTAGTGTCTTATGTTACAAGCTCAGAAATTGCATGTTAACTATTACCGATCCGATGAAAATTCGGATGCATTATTAACGTTCTAGTTTATTTCTCAAATGGCATAAGAAGCGTCTAGAATGATACAGGGGATAAACATATGTAAGGGGGCCGAAGGGCACCGGACTGCGTGAACGCATCGCTATGGGGGCTGCATTTTATGGGGGGGGGTGTGCTTCTTAAAGGGCAAAAACCTGGCAGCAATCACAGACTCTGGATCATCACTCTCCATTTGAGAGCCGGAGAACCGCCGATCCCCGTGGGCTTGCGGCGAACGTGAGAAGGCCCGTGGCCATGGTTGTTCCCTCTTAGGTAATGGTCTTTCAACACGTTCCCCTCCACCCCCCGCGCACACGCACGCACACACACGTACCCACAGAGGCAACCCCGGCTTTGTCCCCGGGGGCCGCTGGAGCACTCGGCTGATGATCCAGGCTAATCTGACTTTATCTACACGACCGACGGGGTTGGGCAGGAAGAATTCCCGGGCAGTTGGGCCCAGGAAGGTAAAACGGAAGTCACAGAGCCAGGAATTCAGAGGATACCTGGAAAGATACTTGCGGCTTCTGTGAATCGGTGGCAAGAGGTAAAACCGCTTTGCCTCTGGCTTTGCCCAGCAGCTCACTGGGAGAGTCCTGGGCAGCAGGCCAAGGGGCCCAAACCAAGATGACGTGGGGAAAGGGAAGGAACGCGGCTCCCAGCAACCTTACCCCTAGGAAAGCACACACATGAGGAGCCCAGGTGCTTCCTATTCGGAAGCCGTGCCATATTTAGGGATTTGATTCACAGATGTGCGTGGAGGGGAGTCTGCCCCGGCGCTAAACCACGTACCGGGAATTCAGGCCTAAATCCCACACCACTCTCGTCCCTCTGTGGCGAGGCAGGGCTAGCAACAGTGAAAACAGCCACGCTGGGTAACGTGCATACATTGCGGTGTCTTCATCGAGGCCTGGGTTCCCACTTCTTGCATAAGCATCCTCGGCTGCCTGCAAGGCCAACCTCCCCGGTGTGATTTCCAAGGCTCCCCGGGTGGTATCCCGGATGGGCTCCGGAACGTGCGCTGTCGCTGATCTCGCGCTGTCGGCCGTCTTTCTCCTCCTTCCCAGGCGTCGCTGGAGGGGCCCCCCGTGGGGAGGGACCGCCATGCCGGGCATATGACAGGGGACATACCAGGGCTGGGCACCTCCAGGTTCGGCCTGCTGGGCAGCCCGGCTCTGTGGGCGTGCTCTGGGCCGGGGGGGGGGGGGGAGGGGGGAGGCCTTCGTCACCACATCGGTGGCACACTTTGCCATGGGGGCACTGAAGCTGAGCTCCTGGTACCCAAATACCTTACAGAGGGGGTAGGAAGACGAGCTCTATTTGGGGCGTTCTGAGTGACACGCAGCCCATGGCGCTCAGCGTATCTCTTCTGTTGCGCTCTTTTCCTTAACTTCCTCTTCCTTAGGCTGTTTCACTAGGAGGCTTGGGTCACACCCATATGCCAGGCAGGCCAAGGGGAACCCGGGGGTGAACAGACAGGCAAGAGACATAGGTCGGCTTCCCCGACTGCACGCACACGCAGATACACACACATCCTTCTCAAAGTGTGTGCCTCCTCTCTGGAATGCATTTACTTCATCCCTCTGCCCCCGGGGCAGAAGCTGTCCTGTGTATGTGTAACTCACTCTGAGGCCATAAAGTCAGCTTATACTTGAGAGCGAGCGTGCTGTCACAGCTCTGGAAGCATCCTTCCCGGAGAAGTCCACATCCCAGAGGTTTTGCCTCAAAGAGCCGGGCACTAGAGACACCAAGGAGGCGGCAAGGGAGAACGGACAGAAAGTGATGCTCAGACAGCGCTCAGGGGCCTGATGCCGGCTCCCGTAAGAAGAGGGAGGCGAGGCGCCTGGGTGGCTTAGCCAGTTGAGGGGCCAACTTCGGCTCAGGTCACGATCTCATGGTCTGTGGGTTCCAGGCCCGCACCGGGCTTTGCGCTGACGTCACGGAGCGTGCTTTGGACTCTCTGTGTCCCCCTCTCTCTCTGCCTCTCTCTCTCTCTCTCAAAAACAAGTACACATTTACAAATGTTTAAAACTGAAAAAGAATAGGGAACACTCCGCACAGTGATGCGGGATGAAGAGGGAGGTGGAGAGGGCTAGAGGCCGCCCCCCTCCACCGTCCCTCCACCGTGAGCCCAGGTTCCCACAGGGACCAACTTACTTCCTCATTTACACCACGCGGGGCAGCCGAAGATGCCGGTGCGGTGGGTTTGCAGGGAGCAGGAAGCCTGAGAGGAGGGAAGTTGGGGTCCAGCCACGGGACAGAGAGGGGCAGCGTGACAAGGCACATCTGTGGAGCCTGGACAGCGGGGAGCTCCTCCAGCCTCCCAGAGAGAAGCTCAGCCAGGCGGGCCCGCCATTTGCTTCTCCTGCCCGAGGGACTCCCCTCTCTTCTCAGCGTCTCCCACGATTCACAGACACACATGTGTTTCTCCCTTCGTGGCCCTGTTCGATACATATGTTTTGCATGTCTACCCTGAGCCCTCCTCCGGGTGCTTGGAACACAGCGCTGGATGAAACAAGCAAAAACTCTCTACCTCGTTGAGCTCTCTTTCACAGGGAAAAGATAGGCAGGAAATATAATCAGTTGGCAAGATATCTGCTGGAGTAGAAGGGAGAAGGGCTAAGGAATAAAGTAATGCCAGGAAGGAGCTAGGACAGAGCTGGGGAGCGCTGGGACTGGTGTGGGGGGGGCGGAGGGAGGGGGACAGCGGGAAACTGAAGTGTGAAAGGAAAGGCCTCCTTGCAGAAGGGGCGTGGAAGCGAAATCTGGAGGGGTGAGTACGCTACAGTGTTGAGATGGGGGCACGCCTGGAACATTCTGGAATGGCAGGAATGCCAGTGTGGTCAGAAAGGAGTGAGTGAGTGAATGAGAGGGAGATAGTAGATGCCAGAGAAGTAGGAGACAGCCAGCACCTTTGAGGCACGTAGACCACCGAAGAGTCTTTGGGTTGGCCTTAGTAGGATGCCATCACGGGGTGGAACAGGGACGTGTTACGATCTGACTTATCTGGGGTCTCCATGGCATCCGTGTTGAGAGTGGATAGAGGTGCCAGGGGGAGAAGTATCATCATCGGTAAGAATGAGAGACAATGGCAGCTTGGCCAGGCTATTGGCCATGATGACTTTGAGAGCTTCTCGGAAGGCAGGAGTCTTTGGAAGGCAGAGATAGCAAGATTTGTGGATGGGCTGTATGAGGGCCGTGAGACATAAGCTGGAGGGATCACTGGCTACAAGTTCATTAACCTGAGAACCTCAAAGGGTGGAACTGCCATTTCCTGAGCCGGGAAAATGATGTAAAGAGCACATCTAGGGGGGAAATCCAGAATTCAGGGTTACGCACGTCAGGTTTGCAGGGCCTGATACAAGTGGAGGTGATTGGATGGGCGAATCTGATGCCGGGAGAGAGGCCTGCCCTGGATGCACGAGCCTGCGAAGGGTCCCCGTGTTTCGTTGGCATTTAGCTCCATGACACTTACTGTCGTCACCCTGGGAGTAGATGGAAAGAGCAGAGGTCCAAGGACCGGGCACAGGGGTCTTCACGTGAAAAGATCAGGAGGACAAGGAGAAGCTGGAAAGGAAAACCAAGGAGGGGAGGACACTCCAGATCAAGGAAATGAACAGAGGACGGATCCAAGCGCAGACAGATCCACAGAAAAGGGAAGTGAACAATCGTGTCTAAGGCTCTGGGAGGGTGAGGAGGATACAGACTGACCGATTACCAACCATTTGATCTAGCAGCTTAGGTGTCCTCTCGTTGGTGACCTCAACAAGAGCCACGTCAGTGGAGTGATGGGGGGAGGAGCTGAATCAGAGCAGGGTGACAGACCTGATGAGATGCTCGTTAACCTCGTGTCTTCTCCCGGGGCAGGGGGAAGACCATGTCTTCTCTCTCTCTCTCTCTCTCTCTCCCTCCCTTTCTTTCTCTCTTTCCTTCCTTCCCTCTTTTCCTCTCCCTCCCCTCCTCCTTCTCTCTCTCTTCTTTTCTTTCTCCCTCTCCGCCTCCCTCCCTCTCTCCCTCCTTTTCTCTTTCTTTCCCTCACCATCAGACTTTCATGGGAAGGCCAGCCCCTTAATCTGACCTTTGCCGAGCAGCTTTATTCAATTCTGACAATGGGGAGTGAAGTAGGAGTTGACCGATGGCTTCAACAAGGAGAGGTAGTGGGGTTCAAACTGTTGACAGGGATAGAAAGTCGGGAGGAGGGTTAGGATATAAGAAAGAAAGAAAGAAGAAAGAAAGAAAGAAAGAAAGAAAGAAAGAAAGAAAGAAAGAAAGAGAAATAGAGAGAGAAAGAAAGAGAAAGAGAAATAGAGAAAGAAAAAGAAAGAGAGAGAGAGAAAGAGAAAAAAAGAAAGAAGAAAAGAAAAGAAAAGAAAAGAAAAGAAAAGAAAAGAAAAGAAAAGAAGAAAAAAGAAAAGGAAGGTCTGGAATCTGGGAGAAGCAAGGACATGTGTCTCCCCACATTTAAGCCCAAGGAAGTTAGTGGGTGGGAAGGAAAATACCACCACTGGAGGGGAGGCAGTGTCCATTGGGAGAGCCACATTTCAGGCAGCAAGAAATAAAGGAAATCAGGGAAGAGAGACACTACAGCAGATGACTGATGATTGTCCATATATTCCAGAGATCACAGGGCAAGTTACAGGAGGTGGGAGGATTTGAAGGAAATCAGAAAGGGGAATTACAGGCATTTCTGGGGACTAAGAGCTGACCTGGGCACTCGAAGTGACGGATGTAAAAAGTGGTGGGAGGGAGCAGATGTTGGGGGAGAAAGGACAAGAGCCTGGCCAGGAGCATTCCTTCTAGAATTCTGCAGGAAACCCCAAGACATACAGAGAACAGTCTTACTGGAGTACACCAACCTCCCATTTTGTGCCTTGAATGAATAAGTGAGTGAATGAATGTGTCCACCAACTAGTTCAAGCCTTTCATTTTAAAGGGGAGGGAAGCAGGTCCGGAGGGTAAGAAACCCTCCCTCCAGGCCACTCAGTGAGCTAGGGTCTCCAGGAGAGGAAGCAAACGGTGGTGGTGAGAGCACAGTTTCGGAAGACATGCCCCCCCAGGGTTGATCCTCACTCACACTCACCAGCTCTGGGATCTTAGGCAATTTCCTTAGCTTCTAGGAGCCTCCGTTTCCTCCTTAGAAAATTATGGTTAATAAAAATACCTGCCTCGCCAATTATAGAAGAAAACGGGTTAATGAGTTCTTAGGACAACGCCTGGCATTTAACAAATGATCTTCAGGTATTACCTATGACTATTAATATGGACCCTGGTCAATCTCTTCGTATCCAGAGTTTAACCCGCGTATCCCCAAAGCTTCCAGTTTGGACAGGTGGGGGGCTCAATCTTTCAGAGCATATCCAAATGAAATAGCCTAGGACCCCGTTCCCCCAGATTGCCAAGGATTCCCGAGGCCTTACCCTATCATGCTCACCCCTGGCCACCCAGTCTTTTTTCTTGGGAATTCCGGCACTTGCTGGCTGTCTCACTTCCAGAGGCTGCGGGCCTCCTCCCTTCACCTCAAACCCCCTGGTGTGCACCCCAACTTTTCTCCTTCGATTGTTCAGGGCAACCCTCACACAAGGCTATCCTGGGACTCAGACATTTATGCAACGTTGAAAGAGACCTGCAGCGCGCTCGGGACGGCACAGAATTCACAATCATGTTGGCCATCAGAGAACTACCTCTCTCGTGCCGTCCTCGCTAAAGAATTGGAGGCGTTGTTAACCTTTAACCGATGGGCCTCCTATCAGTACCGAGCCCTTTTCTCTCTTCTTTATTCCACTATTTTTTGCATCTCCCCCCCACACACACCTGCACACACCTGCTCTCTCCACCCTTCTTCGGCATCAGTAAGTTCCTGTTACTTTATATTATGCAGACCCGTTCCTACTCTCCACTCCAACCTTCGACCACATTCTTATCCTAACTCTGTGGTTTACGTTCCTAAATACGAAAAGTAGCTTTCTATATGTACCTTTTTAAAATTATTTTGTGGGTTTTTTAACACATTCTGCATCAAAGTTCCTGGGGGGCCTTCTCCCCTTAACAAGAATGTATCCATGTGTCGGGTGTTGTCTAAAGCACTAGCCAGTGTATAAATCATTGAAATGAGTGAGGAATGATAGAGCGGATCGGAGGGCCTGGGCCCTTCCTGGGGGGTCGATCACATGGGGGGTCGATCACAGTCATGGAAGTACCACAAAGCCAACCTTCACGCTTGAGGGTTCTGTGTTAATCCGGGAAGGGGCTACTGGAAGAGAAGAGTCCCAAAAACAGGACACAGAGAAAGTTAAAGTCAACAGGACCCAGGCCCTTTTGGCCAGGACCCAGGCCAAGGGTGGGCAGACCCTCCTGTGAGGGGCCACGGGCAGATTCGCCTGCAAAAAAATGAACATGAAATGTACACATTTGTAAGAAACAAAGGAACAGAGGCACCCGGGTGGCTCAGTCAGTTAAGCTTCAGACTTCGGCTCAGGTCGTGATCTCACAGTTCATGAGTTTGAACTCTACATGGGGCTCTCTGCTGCGAGCACAGAGCCTGCTTCGGATCCTCTGTCTCCCTCTCTCCTTCCGCCCCTCCCCTGTCCTCGCTCTCAAAAATCAATAAGCATTGAAAAAAAAAAAAAGGAAGAAAACAACATTGGTCACTGCACGAACCAGTTCTGGAAGTCTGTGTTTCGCTGTCCCTTGGAGAATGGGGGAAATAAGAGAGGAAAAATGGGAAATGCTTTTTTCTTTAAAGGAGAAAGGGGGAAAAATAAAAGAGTGGGAGGTCTGGAGAGATGAACATCCGAGGAGCTGGGGACCCGGGACAGAGGGGGACATTTCCACCAGGACCTTCCCTCCACCAGCTGTGCCTCACAGCTAATCCAGGCTGAACCAGGACTCTGCCTGGATTCCAGGTGACGGCACAGGAGGTATCGACCGAGCTAACCCCTTTTCAAGCCTTCCAAAGAAAAAACACCCAATCGTCCTCGTGAAAATTCGAGCGGAGCTTGATTTATTGTTTACCATTAACGATCCCATTTAAAGCGGGACGTAAAATATGACATCGGCAATGTAAATCAAACTTCAATGCACAGATTAACTCTTCATATTGTTTTTCTCTTAGATCCAAGTTTCCATTCTTTTATCTGAAATCCACGGTTGGCTACATCCACCTGTTTTCAAACGCAGTCCCCATCCTTGACATGAGGTCACGCAGCCGTGCCGGAAGGGTCCACCCCAGTCCTCAGAATCCCGACACACGTGGGAAAGGAGGTGCAATAAAACGACTCTCCCGGCTGGAGTAAACCGTCACCATTTGCATATGAACTGTATCCTTCCTTCTAGCTCATCATTTGCAAAAACAGGGGAAAAAAGAAAGAAAGAAAACAAAACTCTTACATGCAGCTGTCTTGAGTTTCATTATCTAGACGTGTCTTCAAAGGCATGACATTTTTTCTGAATGTTCTAAAAACGGGTGCTATGTATCAGCTAAAAATACGATAATTAACAAGTGTGCTTTGAATCACATGATCTCAAATGTCATTTTCCTGTAAGGTAGGAGTGTTAATCATGAGTTCTGAGTTCATCAGAAACCAGTTGCGCCTAACAGGAGCCCACAGGGGCACCTCTGACTTGGCGGGTACATGGCAGTCTCCTCCGGCAAACAGCCCTGACAAGGTCCTGAGAGCGTCCGCACCCCCCTGCTTGGGGGGCAGAGAGGTTTCTAAACCCGGAGTGCCCGGCTGGGATTCACAGGCAGCCTTGCAGCTATTGGGAAGCAACCTGCCACCTTCTGGCTGACAAAGAACAGAAAACACGACAGTGATGCGTTATTTCTGTTACCAGCTTTGGGTTACAGGGGAAACTAGGATTTGGTACTCTGGTTAGCAGCGTGGTATCCAGCAATAATCTGTTTTGTGCTGTCTTTTTTTTTTTCTCAGTTTATTTATTTTGAGAGAGAAAGCAGGGGAGGGGAAAGAGAGAGAGAGAGAGAGAGAGGGAGAGAGAGAGAGAGAGAGAGAATCCCAAGCAGTCTCCATGGTAAGTGCAGAGCCCAACGTGGAGCTCCATCCCAGGAACCGCGAGATCATGACCTGAGTCGATATCAAAAGTCAGGTGTTTAACCGGCTGAGCCACCCAGGTGCCCCTGATTAATTCGCGCTGCCTTGATTCGTTATTACTTTAGGGATGAAAATCAGAAAACACGAAGAAGGGAAGTCTATAGTAAATCCCTCATTTTATTCAACTTTTGCTCACAAATTCTTGTTCTACGCCAGGCAATGAACTGAGTACAGACACCACGCAGATAAGCAGAAACATCGAGGACGACGGAGCCCAGGATGGCCCCGGAAGTGCACCAAGAAGCTTAGAGGTTTTCTGATAGAGCTTCGGACAACAAGAAGCTGTCTCAGAAAATAAATAAAAATGTTTTTTAAAAATTAAGGGGCGCCTGGGTGGCTCAGCCGGTTGAGCGTCTGACTTCGGTTCAGGTCGTGATCTCACGGTTCGTGGGTTCGAGCCCCCGTGTCGGGCTCTGTGCTGACAGCTTGGAGCCTGGGGCCTGCTTCGGAGTCTGTGACCGTCTCTTTCTCTCCCCCTCCCTTGCGCGCTCTCTCTCCATCTCAGAAATAAATAGAAACATTAAAAAAAATTTAAAAGGTCCCCAGGTGAGCGACACCTGGGTGGCTCAGTCGGTTAAGCTGCCAATTCTTGATTCTGGCTCGGGTCATGATCTCACAGGTTCCTGAGTTCGAGCCCTGCATCAGGCTCAGAGCCCGCTTCAGATCCTCTGTCTCCCTCTCTCTGCCCTTCCCCCACACACAGGTGCACACGGGCTCTCTCTCAAAAATAAATACACGTTATAAAAAAAAGCTTTGAAAGGCCCCCAGGTGACTCAAACTAATAGTAACGTTGAAGAGCAGTGATTCTCAAATTTGGCCGCACATTTCAATCACCTGGTTTTAACAGGGAACTGTGTTCGGGTCTCACCTCAGAGAATTATTTATTTGGTGAAGGGTACATCTGGGCCATGATCATTTTTCAAAGCTCCCCAATAATTCTACTCTGTAGCCAAGTTTGAGGACTCGGCAGCCACCCCCGTGGCCTGGAAGCCACCGGCATGGACGAGGGGTGCCTGTGGTTAATCCAGAATAGGCGAGCTGGAAGAATGAAGGCCGGTAGGAGAAGGAGGGGCAGAGAACGGACATGGAAGTGACCGTCCAAACACGACTGGAGAAGCCCTCTAATTATACGGCTTCTGCCCTCAGGCTCTCACCTCACAGCAAGCCAAGGCCCAGAATGGGTTAGTCACTCGCCACAGTCACAGGTGAGACTCGAACCGGAACTCAGTTCCAATGAGCATCCTGGAGAATGAAGGTAGCCAGAACCCCAGGCCTCCTAAACTCTTGACTGCTCTCGTCCCCAGCCCCCTCTTTGGTGCTGAGCAAGATCCACGCTGCTCCGTCTCGGTTTCCTGTGTTCCTTTCACATGCCACCCTCTCTGTCCAACCAAAGAGTTCTTCATGGTTTCCTGTGATCCACCTGCGTATCTGGCTCTGAGATTCCTGATGGTCAATCCAAAAAGATAGTCTTATTACCAAAAAAAGAATAACTGCCTTAGCTCCTAAAAGGAGGTCAAGCTTCCCCTAACCCTTATCTTGCAAAGGAGTTTTCTGCTGTAGGCTCCATACAGTAGGAGCTGAATGACCTAATGCGTGGTACGTCAAAGACATCCCTACAGTAATAGTTTTTATAAAGCCATTATGTATAATATCCCTGGATGTAAGCCAAGGAAATAACATTAAAATGCATGAAAATTCTGCTGGGGACTAAGAACATATGGTCCAAGTGCACAGCTTGATGCAGGAATAAAAATTAGCACACCCGAGGAAGGGATAAATAGCATGCCCTTCAAGCAAGTCCTCATAAATATCACTTCCATTATCCAGGCTTTTGATATGGCAGTAAAGGACTGAGGTTTAATTCACTGGCATGACATGTCATTGTTCTGTGTCCAAGATTGAAGGAAAAGCCCAAACAAGCAAATAGTAGGGCCACCATGCATTTGCGAAAGTTCACAACTCTAGCCAAGACTCAGGAGGATATAGAATCAGCCATTTTTGTGCAGCATTGGAGCAAGGGTGTGTCCAAAGGACAACCCAGTTTTCTCAAGAGTCCATCTCCGTTAGGGGACATGAGTATATGAATGATGGATCAGGTGCTGAAGTTTTATACACCACGTGTGGTATACCATGTGAACCTGGGCAACACCAAGTCAGAGGACTTGGGTACATTGGCGATTCTTGCCAGTAGAGAAGACGGACTTTGAAACAACCTTGACAGATGAGGGGATGGGTGTCAATGAGTCCAAATGGGTCAGAAAGTTTGGGCCGAAGACAACAACTACAGAAGAGCTTTAGCTTTAGAGCTGGGCATCGCTGGCTTCCTGGAAGGGGAGTGGACCATGACCGGCAGCCTGCCTGGCTGATGGGTTGGTGGGGACGGGGCGGGGGGGAGTTGTGGAAAGTGCAGGTCAGTTCTCTTCAACCCAGTATCCACTCTTCCACACTCAAGAGTTCAACTCACAAAAGGATCGTGATGGGTGGCTTAAGCTAGAAACCCAGACATCATCTGGACTCTCCCCTTAACCCTCACCTCCTACTGTCACCATGGCAACTCCATCCATGGAGTGTCTTTTGAATCTGTCCCTCCCAATCACCTCTACCTTTTGTAGACTTTGTCACCTCTCGCCTAGTCCATTACAAAAGCCACCTAACTCCTGTCCTGTCTGTGGTTCTCTGCTCTAGATTGCCCTCCCCACTGTGGCCAGAGCGGTCTTCCGTAATGTCTCAGTCAACAGCTTTTGTTTTAAGACACATAACCCCACTGTAGCTGGTTAGAATGAAATGTGTCTTTTAAAATTGACAATGGAACGCAAGAACAAAAGGGCCATGGGCCTTGCAGGAAAAGGGAACTGGGATTTAATGCCTCTCTTTCTGATTTTAGAATCTGTGTAATCACCCCCCCCTTTTTCTAAATTTTTTAATGTTTATTTTTGAGAGAGACAGACAGACAGACAGACAGCATGAACAGGGGAGGGACAGAGAGAGAAGGAGACACAGAAGGAGCCAAGCAGGTTCCAGACTCTGAGCTGTCAGCACAGAGCCAGACGCGGGGCTCCAACCCACGGACCTCGAGATCATGACCTGAGTGGAGGTCGGACACTGAACCCACTGAGCCACCCAGGCATTGCCTGTGTAACCACTCTCATTACTGTTTTTCTCTGTTCTCTCTCTCCTCTGCGTTGACTGCATTCCTCTGCTTGCAACACTCCCACCGGCTTCCACCTGAAGACTATGTGGTGTTACAGACCCAACACTCCCCCTCATTGACTGGAGTCTCCACGTCTCTTAGGTGGAGAGAGAGAGTTGATCAGTGGATGAGCAGCCAATGAATTGGGTTGGTCTGGTCCACGCGATCGTTCCTAATTCTGAGGGCAAGGTTGTGTGCCATCAACCAGGGTCATCAAAATCTGGTCTTTAGCAAGGTGTATGGGCAAGTTACTCATTTTACAAATATTTATTGAGCACCTGCTACGTGGCAAGCGTTATAATGGGATTGGGAATAAACTGTTAAAAACAAACAAACAAACAAACACTAGTGTACCGTGTGATAAATGCTACCAAGGAAAAGAAATGGTCGCTGCGAAATAGATTGGAAGGATAAAGGGTGGAATCAGGGTGGCCTTTTGGGGCAGATGACACAGTACAGACATCTAGGAGGCAAGAGAGTGTGAGAGAAGCCGGTGAGGCAGAAAGAAAGCCCCTGGGAGTGTCCCAAGGCTGGAAGAAGGTCGGGTTGGAGAGTGGGAGGAGGGACTGTGCCTCAGGCCTTGAGCCTGCAGCCACCAGCAAGGTCCCGCCCCTGCAGGACACTGCAGGCTACAGGACTTTGGAATTATGCAACCAGAGGTAAACCAGACGCGTTTTAACCAGGGGGACGGGTTAGTGAGATGGAATTTGCCTCCACGAGGATGTGTCTCAGGCTGCTGTGTGAGAAGGGGAATTCGGGAGGCAGGAGGGGAAGCAGAAAAACCCGGTGGGAAACAGTTGCAAGAGTTCAGGCAAGAGAGGACAGGGGTTCTGATGAGGCAGGAGCAGTGGCACTTGAGACAGGTGAAGGTGGGCTCACCGCAGGAGCCGTGATGGGCAGACAGGGTGATTTCGATGCAAAAAGGTGACGGAACACGAAGCGAGAGGATCCCCAGCGTTTCAGTTGAGCGACTGAATGACAATACCCAGGGAGGCAGGCCACAGGTGGGGAGGCTAGCCAACACGGCCACGTCGATGGAGCACAGGATGATGGATTGCCCGCTGCTAAAACGCTGATGCTGCTCCTCTGTAGTTCGTGGAAACATCCAGAGTCTTGAGCACGACATTTGAGTTCCTTCACCGTCTTATCTCCGTCTACCATTCAGCCGGCCCCACTCTTGCCTCAGTCCTACTCATCCCTACTGTCCACACTCGAGGGACATGGCAGGCGTCGTGACCCTCCCGTGCCCCTGCAGGAGCTTCCCCTTCTCCCGGACTGTTCTCTCCCTTAACTGATCGCCTGGCGAGACCAATTCTCTCTCCTTCGTGTCTGCAGCTATGGCTGGCAGTTCAGAATGCATCTGGATGCTTCCAGAGTAATGTGGCGGTTCACCGACCCCACATGTAACAGTCGGCAATTATCTCTTCCTGGGAGCATCGAGATTTAATGTGTGCGGTGCGTGTCTAAACCCCGGTGCCCGTTATAACTGATGTTGATGAGATAGATGTGTGACCTCACCTCGCTGATGTGAAAATCAGGGGTCACACGTGGCGACCCCTTATGGGTTTTCCCACCGCAGCTTTTATGAGTCTTTGGTGACCGTTGAAATTGAGGAAGAGGAGGAGACATGGCTGTGTGCTCACTGGAGTGAAAGCTGGTCATCGGTCATCACCTCAGGGGATTAGTCATATCATGAGCAGGATTGATGCATATTTTTAAGTCTCTGAATGAAACTTGCATTTCATTCAGGGAGGGAAAAATCATCATAGATAATATCGATTGAATTCGTGCACATGCCGGGGACTCTCCTAAGTATTTAAAAGAGAAACTTGGGGGAGGAAGTTACCCCAAAATGCAATGTCTTTGTCACCGCGGATCTGACCAGCGTAGTGGGACAGCTCCAGTGTGCGTCTTATGGGGATGCCCCATCCCCAGGGGAGGCCCGGGCAGCCTGATTCTGGCATCGCATGGTTATTTGTGGAACTTTGTTGATTTTCCTGCACAAATGACTCAGACTCAAATAGCACTAAGAGTTGATGATTTTTTTTTTTTAATTAGAGGAAGAGAATTCTAAAATAAAGTCATAACTGAGGCTGGAAGAGGTAATTATCATTTTTGAAATCATCTGTGAATCCAGGGAAGAGGCACCATTTTTTTTTAACTCTTCAAAAGTCTCTGTTTTGAAAAATGACAGGCAACTCCAAACGAGGGATTGATCTAGGCTCTGAAAGACCAAAGGAAGAAATTGGATCCATTATTGAGAAAAGGGATTTCTTTTTTTTTTTTAAGTTTATTTATTTATTTTGAGCGAGAAAGCACGAGCAGGGGAGGGCAGAGACAGAAAGAGAGAGAGAGAATCCAAAGCAGGCTCCATGCTCTTAGCACCGAGTCCGAAGGGGGCGCTCAATCTCATGAAACATGAGATCGTGACCTGAGCCCAAATCAAGAGCTGGACACTTAACTGAGTGAGTTTCCAGGGGCCCCGAGGAAAGAGGTTTCTGAATGACATCTGCAAGACTGTGGGAACTAGAAGATGGGGCTGGTGAGGGAAAGGAAGGGATTAGAATGATTCCCAGGTTCCTGTCTCACTTCCTGATAGGGAATGAGAAGAATGTAAGGAGAAGAAGAGTTCCATGTTAGCATCCAAGGCCCCCATGGGAAAATGCAAGTGAGGGTGGCCAGTAGGCAGTTGCCTGTGCGAGCAAAGACGGGCTTAGACTCTTGAATGCAGGAGGTGTGAGTAGGTGGGTGGAGTGAAACCCTTGGAATAGATCAAGATGAACTGGGCTCATCAACTCCCCGGGTTACAGCAGCAGTCCTGGGCCACGGACACAGTGCTCACCATGCTCTGTGGGCAGGTGAGGGTCAGGAGCTCTGTGGCCAAGGACACCTGATGGAAGGGAAGAAAATGTCCACCATTCCTCTCAGAAGCTCAGTTTCTCTACCTGTGAAAGGAGACCAAAGAACCCTTCTTGGAACGGAGTATCTCCTAATGCATGTGACTGGACTGTGGGAAAATATGTTAGAAAAAATTAATTGACCCTCCACTTCAGACTGAACTACAGCTATGTCATTTGCATTCGCTCATTTGACGTGCATTTGTTCAGCACCCACTCCGTGACAGGCCCAGAACAGAAGTGACTGAGAAAGCGGAGTCAAGGAGTGTCCAGTCTACAAGGGGGGGCACAGACTTGGTATCAGCTAAGCGCTGTACCCGAGGCATAAGCCAGTTTCCAGGAACACTCGCAGAGGGGTTAGCTCCTGGCTTGAGGTCATAGAGAAGGCTTCTAGGAGCAAGGGATCATTGACAGAGGCCCCAAAGGGTCAATAAGTCCCCTCCATGCAAAGTTTGGCAGACAGAAGTGTTAGGCAGGGGGCCTAGTACTGATGTGATCGTGTTTGGGTGCACTGAGTGGTCCTATGTAACTGAATCCCAAGAGGTGGGGGGGGGGGTCGCTGGTGACGGGTGAGGCAGAGTGCAGGTGGGGACCAGCTGTGGAGAACTCTGAAGGCCACACCAAGCTTGGGTTTTATCCAATGGGAGGGGACCAGTGGGTCATGACATGACCTTGGCCAGACAATTATTCAGTTTCCTAATTCACAGAGAATGGTTCCCAGGGCTTCATGGACTCACGCTATAGACTGGGAAACACACACACACACACACACACACACACACACACACACACACTGAGGCCCCACCCCCTGCCAACTATATACAGATAGATTCGGTAGGGCTCAGCCAACGGGACATTTTGAAAAAAAGCTTCCCAGGTAATTATAAGCCACAGCCAGAGTTGAGAAGCAATGTTTTAGATTCTAACTTTCTTGTGTCGTCGGTGGGAACGGTCCCCTCCTTCTGTGAGATGATGTCTGTAAGATTTGCAAAGGTCCAAGAGCCAAAGCAATTGTGTTATTCCAAAAGCATATTTGAAAAACATTAGGATAAACCTAAGGGACTTGACTCTAACACGTTCCCGAGTCGTCCGTGACCCCAGGCTTGATTTAGACTCACATTCCTTTTCTGTTCAAACAAAGCAAATCTGAGCAGCTGTCCATGTAGCTGAACTCCTCCGGTCCCTCAGTCTGAAGAGGCGCCCTGGGTCACTCACCCAGGTCTCTGTGGCCCCCCACACACACCAAGCACATGAGCCAACTCCCGAGCAGGGAGGCCAGCTGGGAACTTCGCCTCCGTCTACCGGGTAGTGATCCACACCGAGACGTTTCTGAGGATTGGATTTCTCTGAGACATTTCCGTATGATATTTATTAAAACCGCAGCCAGAGGAACACGTGACTTGTGAAAAGTTTCAGCGTGCACTTGAGCTGTTGCCTTTCCCGCCCCAGATATAACCTGGACCACCTTTGAGATATGCTAATTAAATGCAGCAAGTAATTTCTGGCCAACATGGGATATGTGTACCCGCGGAACACGCTGCTCGCGTATCTAACATAGGAGACTTCGAGGGTTTGGATTGGGCCTTGACAATGACCCAGAAGAGCAGAGGACGGCAAAGGTTCCGGGGGACAGAGGCACACATCTTTGGCAAGACTGACGGGAAAAAGTCACAGGGGCCCTATGTCAACGTACCTTGTGACCTCGCACAGGCCCCTTTCCTAGGACACAGTTTCCCTACCAGCACGGTGGGAGCGGAAGGGTGTGGATCGGATATCGTCAAAACTCTTTTCCGATCCCAAATTAGGTTTTTACAAATGAGCAGCTTTTGGACATTCCTGCAAAGTCCCTCGCTGGGTCCAGATCACATCTGTCACTTACTGGCTGGGTAAGGCTTAAGTCACAACACCCTTTCTTTTTTCTGTAAATTGGGGACCTAGCCATTTACTGAGCAGACGTCACATGTAAAGCAGAGCATCCAGAACTTCTAGGGGCTCCACTGGGGTAAAAGTGAAAATGGCCATCATGTTCTGAGTGCCACCGTGTGCCGTGTATCTATGCTGTGCGTGCGTGATTCAGTTCACACGCGGCTTACGCCTCCTGGAATCTGTCAGGCTTAGAAACAAAGGACGCGTTGTTTTCCAATCCTCAGGATACAGCAATTTCACAGATGAGGAGCGGACACTGGCAGGGGTATGTGCATCCCCGGCCAGGCCCAGGTAGGCATAGATGGGCCGAGGACACGAATAGAGACTCGTCGGTTCCAAAACCGGCTTCCGCCGCAGGTGTTTTCACGGCTG
This sequence comes from Felis catus, assembly GCF_018350175.1. NCBI lineage: Eukaryota > Metazoa > Chordata > Mammalia > Carnivora > Felidae > Felis > Felis catus. Next base: position 131,362,605 of record NC_058370.1, read on the forward strand.
ATGCCACCTCCCTCTGTGGGGTTCAGAGTGACCTCATCTTCGTGAGCTTCTGTCACCACCACCCCTCCCCCGTCTGCCTCTCTCACAAACCTGCTGTCAAGGGTAAATTAGTTGAGAACAAGGGAAGGACCTTGCGATCTCGTTGGTGACGATGCAAGGACTTCTCTCGTGTAGAAGGAAAACTTGAATTACCATGAAGAATCCTCATTTAAACTTCAAAACAGAAGTCTTCGCTCAGACCTACTTGGTGGAGTGCAAAGGGGCGTTGGGGATGGGGGGAGGGAGGGAGGAAACCATTGTCCTGTCCGCTCCGGGTCGGGTCCTCCTGAAATCCGGCCCCGCTGACCCTGGATTCTGGAAACCCTCATCTCAAGGAGCTAGTGAGTGACACTGCCATTATGGGGATGGCGGGGGCACCTGAGGCTCTCAGCACCGCAACTGCAGCGAATGGCAATGGTTATTTTCCCCATTAGAGAAGAAGCCGAGCTCTACTGAGCAGCCCTGAGCCCATTAAGAAGGAATCTAGGTCATGTCGATTTTTACAGTGTAAGCCTCGGTGGTGAAAGGGTCCACTTCAGAGAGAAATATATTCACGGTTGCAGCCCTACCCGTGACTGAATGACAGGGTGAAATCTGACCTCACCCCTTCCTAAGCTTCGGTAGGAAAACACTGTTGGTGTTTGTCAATCGCTGTACAAGGCACTGTGTGTGTGGGGGGGGGGGGGGTTCCCCGGAGGAGACCCCTGCTTCTGGAGGCCGGAGACAAGGCAGCATACCCTGACGGGGGACATGGAGAGTGAAAGAGGACAGGGGAAAGGAGATGTAGGAACTGATCGTGAGAAACCCTCTGATCCTTCATCCTGAAGGATATTAAGGAGATACTGAGAGGATTTTAAGCAGAAAACTCAGTTGGGCGTATCTGTGTTCTATGCTCATTATATTCTCACATATGTATGAGTCCTGTGGCTTCTAGCTGGTTTCACACTTTATCAGATCCTTAAAGGATCCCATGTATCTGTGGGTGCACCTGATCAATGAGTGAAGGGCCAAAGTTGTTCAGCAAATCCTTCAGCAGGGCTCTAGATTCTTGCCCATCTGTCATTGAAGAGTCACCCAACCCCATCTTCTAAACTGTACGAAGTTTCTTCCTTACCTAAACCAAGGTTGGGTCTGAGCATAGCTGGACTTGAAAGTGAACCACACAGTCCCTCCTGCAATGTCCTCCACATGGTCCAGCTGCAGTACTAACGTTTGCCTTGTGCCCGCCATCTTGGGGAGAGGATTCTGTATGGGAGCAGAAAATTCTACCTGCCCTTGACCACCTCAACCGTTAGAAAGTCATTCTTAATATTGAACTGAATTCCATCTGCTGGTAATATGCATCTATCGGTCTTAGTTTTACCCTTTTGGGTCATACGGAAAATGCCAGCTGCCATTGCGGTGAAGCGTATTTATTTATATGATTCTCTCTGGAACTGTAAGAATCTTAAGGACAGGGATGGTGCCCGGTTCGTGCGGAACCCCCAGAATTTAACACGATGCCTGCTATACAAGTGCTCAAGAAATGTTGCCTGGATTGATGGGTGCACAAATGATGAGATTAATAAATGTATGCCTGATAAGCTACACTACTTGAATGTGAAGAACGATGTTTGTAAGGACGGTTCACGTCCTATGACTTCTCATAATCCTCTCTTCTCGTGACTCTTAATTGCAGGTCAAAAATTCTCAAAACTAAAAATTGGGGATCTTGAAGTGAAGACTTTTTCTTAGGAAGCCCCGCTCAGCCCGAAATACTCTGTTTGCATGGGAGAGCACATGACCCTCTCCAAGCCCATCTTCCTTTACACCATGGGTCAGTGTCTCAAATTAGCACTTTCTCACCTTGGGAGCAAACTAGACTCCAAGGAAATGAAATTGAGGGCAAACCCATTTGGCTGAGATAGATGGGAGGTGAGGGACATCCAGAGAAGGTGACTTCCTCTCATTACTTCCTTTGTCACACCATTCCTGGGCTCCCCAGAGAGCAGACCTCTCCCTTCCCTGAGCCAGCATGGAATCCGTCAGCCAGCCTCTTCCCTCATTGCCCCTCTGGACCGGCTGCCATCAGCCAGCCTCCAGCAGCAGAGGAAGACGAAGCTTTTTAGGAGCCGGTAACTCTGTGCGTCTGATTTATCTTTGTGTCCTTAGCCCAGCACAGGGCCTGGCATACTAAATAGCAAACTGAATTCTCCCAGGGCATGCACTTAGAATTAATTCTCGCTCTGCCAAATGCAACCAACCATGGAGATGTGTCTGCCCTTCAGAAGCGGGATTGCATTGTCAGGCGCCTCTGAGGGATGGTTCCTGTTTTCTACAATATTTCCAGAAATGAAGGCCATTCTCATTCCCAATAAGTGCCTCCCGGTTTTCTGCCAGAGCCTGCAATTTTGTTCCCTGCCTTTTAAAATCCGCACCCACGCCTTGATCCGGAGGGCCTGGAAGACATTAGCTCAACCATTTGTCCATATTAAGCAAGGCTACGAAAATCACATCATGTCACTTTGCCGCTTTGTCCCTTACATTGGGAATGACACCCAAACTCTGGACCCGGGCCTGCAAGTCTCGGCAGGATCTGTCCCTGTACCCGCCCCAGCTGCACCTCCCGCCACCCCACCCCTCTGCTCACTGAGCCGTGGGACACTCGCTCCTCTGTTCCTTCCTAGAGAATGCCAAGCTCCATTTTGCTGCAAAGGCTTTATGCTTGCTGGTCCCTCCGCTGGGACTCACTCTGCCTGGCGTTTTCAATGAATGACTCTTCTCATATGTCAAATGGGGGCTTAAATGTCACCTTTCCAGAGAGGCTTTCCCAGACACTCCTTCCACTGTGGAATCTGCTTTGTCTCTCCGACGGCACGGTGCCTGTTTCCCTTATAGTGCTAATTTTCCAACAGAAATCACTTTTTTTGGTTATTTGTCTATCGTTCGCCATCCCTTGATGGCGCGATGCATGTCTACCTGCTATGATGTCGTGTCTTCAGTGCCACATGCCACAACAGAATATACTGCAAGATGGGGACGCCTGGGAGGCTTAGTCGGTTAAACGTCTGACTCTTGACCTCAGCTCAGGTCACGATCTCACAGTTCATGAGTTCGAGCCCTGCATTGGGATTCTCTCTCTTTCCTTCTCTCTCTGCGCCTCCACCACTCGCCCTCTCTCTCTCCCTCTCTCAAAATGAATAAATTTTTTAAAAGCTTAAAAAAAATACCACAAGATAATGTTTCCCAGCTGCTCACCATGGGCCAGGCCCAGCACTATATACTTCAGTGACGTTACCCCTTTTAATTCTCTCCACAAAGCTAAGGGGTAATCATTATCCCCATTTGATAGACGAGAAAACAGGAAGTCAAGTGACTTGCCTAAGGTCACACAGTAAGTGATATAGTTAGAGTTTGAATCCATACTGTCTGATTCTGGAATCCATGATCATATGATTTTAATACAGAGCTATAACATTCAATAAACATGTTCCCAACCAATAATATAAGCAACATACTGTGGATCTCATAATTCCCACACTTGTACGTTACTGGAAGATAGGAACCACATCGTGTATTACGTTGATGTTTTTCAACACCACAACAGTAAAGGCACAGAGTAACTGAACTGATACTTGCAAAAAAGCAGCAATTGAATAACCACGCAACCCATGGCGGTGTCCTAAGTACCGTGACGCTGGGCTTATGATATGAAGCAAATCACGGAATGGAGAGCAAACTAGGTGCTAGAGATTATTAGCTCAACTCCTTCTTTTACAGATTCATTTGCTCCCAAGGCCAAGTTCCTTAACCAGGTGGTCCTCTACGACCCACCCCTGCCTTGGTCCAGCTTTGCCTCCCATCCTCACGCCCACCCACACCCCCCTCAACAGCTACGGGAGCTTGGGCTTTGATTTTTAGGTAGAGGAGCCAATGAAGGGTTTTACGTATGGCATGATTAGATCTGGTGGATTTAGGTGGACCACCGCACTGACCACCAGATTGAAATTCATAGCATGGACCGTCATCAGGAGTGCCCGATGCTTACACCCAATTAGTGGATAGTTAGTAAATAAAGCGTGCAAGGGAGACCGCCAAGAAGAGAAGGGAATAATCCAGTCGAGTTGATGACCAGAGATTCGCTGAAGAACACGGTCTTTGGATCTGGGCCACAAATACAAGAGCTTCCTGAGGGTAACGAATTGGAAAAAAAGTAATCCCTTCAGGTGGTGCAATTTCTCTGTCGTCTCTTCAGCCGGTCTGCACACAAAACCCACCATAGAGAAGACAGACTTCCCGCTATCAAAGAAGTCACAGGGCAGAGCTGACCTAAGAAAATCCATAGTCTGGGAGGAAAGGGAAAAGGTGAGGTGAACGCACTTCTCGGCTGCTGCCAAAGAAACCCAAGTTCTAGTCCTGTCTCTGAGGGCTTTCCTGGGGGGCTCAGGTTCTTCCAGCTAGGCATGGGCAAGGAAGATGGCGCCTGGACCTCAGATTCCCAACTGCGGACTCTTTACGATCGGAAGAAGTTGGCCCGTCAGTGGGGCTCCCCACCCCGGCCTTGGAGGGCTGCTTAGGGGACCCCACAAACGGTGCCACACATCTGAAGTACTTATTGTTGTTGCTAATTACTGCTGTGCAAGCCTCAAGGCTTGGAAACAAACTGCCCGTAGCTTCTGGAGCAGAACCCTCCAGCAACGTCACGTTTTCTTTCTAGTGAGCTCTCGTTACTAAGTCAATCCATTTGGAGACTTGTATAGCCAATGGGCTGGTATTCTGCGAGCTCGGGATGGAAACTTCCACCATCCTGTCCCCTCCATGTCTGTCTCCGTCACCCTGTCTGTCTCTCTGTTTGTGCAAGCCACCTGTAATTGTTTCTACGCTCAGCCAGAAATAGAATGTTAGAAGCTATCGTATTCTTACAGACAATCGCCTGGTTTCTGTCTTCTTATGGAACCAACACACATTAAGAAAGGGAGGTGCGCGTCTCTGTTCTTTCTCACAGACAGTTTCGGAGTTCTCTCCAGTTCTACCATGGTGCGCTTTCTTCTAGTCTAAATCTCGCTCTGCAGAGCTCCCTACTCCATCATGGTTTGTATGGTTTCAGAAGTCCTGCCCTGAGCAGAGAGTAACACTCTAAACAACCGTTCCCATTTCTTTCGCTCTCCTGCACTTTGTGCCTACACGGGGGGGGGGGAAACGAGGATGAGGGGTATGGTTCCTGCCTTCGAGATACAGAAACAATAAGGTCTCTCGTAGAACTGAGGCTGTTCTCACCGTTTCGGATCCCAACACAGGCATCTTCCCTTCACCCCAAAGCAGACAAGGATGCATATGTCTGCAGCTACGTTCCCATTATTAAGAGGTTGCTCTGATTCCGGGTCTTACAGGATTCATATTTCATTCTGAAGAATGTAGAGCTTTTGTAATTTCTAATGTCCAGGCTGAGAAAAGGATATTTAAGGACTCTGAAATAACATAGCAGGAAATTGAGATTCACTTACTGCATATAAAGTGATCGAAAAATCCCCTCTTTCACTATCTCCTTTCCCCTTGGGTCTGTGGTTCACAAACTGCAGAGCATAAATCGCGGAGGAAACCATGCTGGAATATCAATAAACCCACATCGACCCGAGGCAGGAACTCAGCTTGCAGTGTTGGGATTTTTTTTTTTTTTTTTTTTTTTTTAGACATTGGTTGGCAGCCAGGTTGATGAAAGGAGATACCAAAGAGAATAACAGCTTTGCAGCACGAAACGAGGAATTAGAATTCAGGAAATGTTATCCAAGTGCTTCTCTCTAAATGCATGAGGCATGAAGTCAGGCTGGAGGGTCCGTGGTGAATGGTAAATATTGAAGGTGCCAACACCATGCTGGAGGTCACAACACCCCAGGTCTGAGTAGTCCCCCAGTGCGATGGGTTGAGTTGTGCCCCTCCTGAGATTCAGATGGTTCCGTCCTAATCCCCAGAACCACGGGATGTGACTCTGCTTGGAGATAGGGGTTTTTACAGTGGCGTTCAAGTTAAAGTGAGGCCATTAGGGCGGGTTCTGGTCCAACGTAGCTGGTGATCTTATTAAAAGGGGACATTTACATGCAGACATGCAGAGAGAGAAGCTGATGTGAGAAAATATAGGGAGAACGCAGACGTCTGCAAGTCAAAAAGAGAGGGTGGAACAGATTCTCCCTCCCAGCCCTCAGAAGGTGACACTCGTGCTGACTGACATCTTGCTCTCAGACTTCCAGCCTCGAAACTGAGACGACCAATCTGTGTTATGTAAACCACTCTGTGTGGTGCTTTGTTGTCGAAGGCCTAGCAGACAAATACACCGAGCTTCCGGAAAAGCCAGAAAAGGACCAAGATGGCCGCCATCTCTTCTGCAGTTGTCCCTACTCGGAACCTCCAGGTAAATGCGTTACTGAATTAACCGCTGCTCGTTGTCAGTGTTGGAATAGTTTTTCCGACCCGTAAAAGTGCATGTATAAAATAATAACTGATTTTCATTATCATTCTAAAATAGTCAAAGACAAAAAGCGAACTGCCATCAGAATATCTGGTCAACATGAAAGATAAGGGGGAGCCTTTTGAAATAACACAATTCCACCTAAAAGCAAAGGGACACGAAGCTGACTTGGCTTAGATAGAATCTTGATGGATAAGCAAGGCCATCCAGCTTTCAGAAATGTGAGAAATACTTCACGGATTTCCTTTTCCCTCCCCACCCTCCCCGCACCCTGTACGACCTTCATGGGCACCAAGGTGGAATTAAAAATCTAGTCCTGGGCTTCTCATGAGCTGTGGCAGGTTCGTGTAGAATTAGCAACCAATAGGTGATTTTCATGAACCGCTGTCACCCCTCCCCCGCCCCAGCTTGGGAACATCACTCCCCCCTTCCTTTTTTTTTTTTTTTTTAATAAATGAGAAGACAAAGGTCCTTCCATGCAGCCAGGGTCTTGACCAACATTCGTGAAGCTCATACTACGTGTTCAGGATGTTCTGGGCACCAGATGCTTTAAAAAGATGCACGCTTTAAAAAACATAATGATAAAAACAAAGTTAAAAAATGTAACAGATACAATCTTTTCCCCATGTAGGTGCCCCTCTGGTGAAAGATTCGGACATTAAAATACGCCATGACGACGCTGGGTTGTGTAAAGCGAATGCCAAGGAAGGGCTTCTAATCGGACTCAGGGAGTCAGCAAGCCCTTCCGAGAAGTGTCTTCTAAGCAGACGAGTTAGCCAGACAGTGGCAAGGCGAGGAGGACCGCGTGAGCAAGGGTGCAAGGTGGGAGACACCACTGCTGGGGCTGGGGGTACCACGTGCCCACATGGTACAAGCCTGGAAGGAGGGAGAGGGAGAGTAGATTTGTGGCTGGAGGCGACAATGATCGGCTGTAGGCAGCCTGAGCTGCTGGGAAACCGAGGGCAGCATAGACCGTAGCATCACATGAAGCTGTACCTGCCAGCAAGGCCCACATTGGAAGCTTTCTTCCGTCCAGCAAGATTGAGTTTCCTGGGGCTACCCGGCTGGTTAAGAGACGAGACTTAAGTCTTCTCTCTCCCAAGTCAGTGCTGTCTCCACTGGGTAATAATAATGGTGAACGAGTATTAGTAGTCACGAGAAGACACTGCATGTATTAAATCATTCCGTCTCTACAGCAATCCAATAAAATAGTTGTTACTGTTACTAACCCTAGTTTTCCAGTGAAAACACCAAAGCACGGGGCGTTTAGGCCCTGCTCCAAGCCAAGGCTGATGAGCGATTATCCGTCTTCTTAACCATGTTTTCATGGTTCCTCCGAATTGATTATTTTCCATGACACTAGTATATACAGAAAAAGGTGGTCAACTTACGTGATATATCTGAGATAGGAAGAAAACATGTGTACGCGACTTTTGTAAGATATGAGTTTATCTCTCCTGAGGAGAAGAGAACAATTTCATTATTTAATTCTTTTTTTTTTTTTAATTTTTTTTTTCAACGTCTATTTATTTTTGGGACAGAGAGAGACAGAGCATGAATGGGGGAGGGGCAGAGAGAGAGGGAGACACAGAATCGGAAACAGGCTCCAGGCTCCGAGCCATCAGCCCAGAGCCTGACGCGGGGCTCGAACTCCCGGACCGCGAGATCGTGACCTGGCTGAAGTCGGATGCTTAACCGACTGCGCCACCCAGGCGCCCCTTCGTTATTTAATTCTTAACACGGTGAGGATTTTACACTAATCTTGGGGATGCTTCACATCTGCCTTCCGTGGAAACGACAAAACAAAACCCCAGATGATCTCTCTCTTGCTTTAGCCTTCCAAGTCCCATGGGTACCCCCCACCCGCCCCCATCGCACTTTGCCAGGATGTGATTTATATGCTGATGTTTTTAGCTTTGACTACCTCAGAAGTATCTATTGTGAGATTATATGTGAAAGGATTCTTCTAAGAAGGAAACGTGATTGGAGAAAAGGAAGTCCAACTCACAACACCTCTCAGGATTGATAAGCATCACTTGTCAGAAAAGTTAGGGTCAGGTGGGGAGATCCACCTTGAACCTGAGCTCTAAATCCCTTCTGTGCTCTACCGGGGCTGTGGGGATAGGCATGAATGTCCCAGACCGCAGTCATCACTTGCAAAGAATTAATAAAAAAATAAAACACACTCATCACCCTTTTTAGGACAACGCTGCATATGTACGTCTTCCTCTCTTGGTGCCCTGTTAGACAGAGAGAACACAAGATGGTTCTTGATGGAGAGCATGTCGAAGGCAAGTAAAAACTAAAGATGAGTAAGAAATTGGATCAGCAGAGATGAGGCAGAGACAGAGGAAACTACAATGGCAGTGGCCAAAGACGGGGGAGTCCAAGGAGCAAAGGAGTGAGAGAAGCAGACATTTTTTTTTTCTAGAAGACTGGCCCAACTCTGTTACTTAAATTGCTGTCGTAAGTGCTGAGCTTGGAGTCATGGAGAACCGGCTGTGGTAGTCACTGGAGGATGTGCGGATTAAAAGTTGGCCAGGGCCGGTGCTGAGTCTTAATAAAGAGAAAGGCTGGCTCTGTCTGAAGAGTCACAGGTGGCCTTGGAGGGAGACAGTGTGTCCTTGTGGTTAAAGTCCCACTGAAGTCAAGAGCCATGCGTTCCAACCTACGAACCACTTAATGATGGAGCTCCAGCAGTGACATCGCCTCTCTAGCCTTTAGCTTCCTCATCTGCAGATGTGTGATAAACCGTAGTCTTGATCTGATGGAGATTTGTGAACAGCAAGGGACATAATTTCTGTAAAACACTTAGCACAGCCCCATCCCAGAGTTAATACTCTTTAGATATTAGCTGTGATTATCGTTATTGAAAGAGCTGCCATTTGAGCTGGGCTGTGAAAGATGAAGAGTATTTTGCTAGGTGGGAGAGGGTGGGGGAGGACATTCCAAGGAGCAAGATTAACATGGAAATTGATTTTCCAGGCCAAGAAGAAAAATACCTCTTTTGTGAAAAGATCCGTTTTTAGCTTTCCTGTTAGAAAACGCGAGCCAAAAATTCACACGGGAAATAGGATCTGAAACGCCACCTTTCATTCTGAAATTCAGGAGATGTAAGTTTGCATTTTATTATTCTCGGTGGGTTATTTTCTTTAACTTCCCTTCCGCCCCGCCCTACGTGCTTTGCTAAAGCATTTTGCTCTGCAGGTTAAAAAAGAAATAAATTATCTGGGAGCGTACAGGATTGATGTCGGGATGCTGGTAAATGAAAGCAGGAGCCATTCAGATTAATCAGCCCTTTAGTCATTTCGTTTGTCAACCATGTATTGGGTTTTTACTCCGTGCCAAGCATTATGCTTCGTGCGGAGGACATAAAGGTACTTACATCATCGTCGCTGTCCTTGAGGGGCTGTCACTGATGAGGGAAAAGGGCAGGTCACCAGACAATTTCCACTTCAAAGGACAGACGGAAGACACAACAGTGAGCCCAGCCTGCAGGGTCAAGGGCAAAGTCCCATGATGGTAAAATCAATATGGGCCTCCCTCGAATCCCCCTCTTGAAAGAATGTTGGAGGGACACCTGACTAGCTAAGATGGAAGTTGTTCCCCAACTATCACCTGGTGTGCGTTATAAAGCGTGCATAACTCAGCTTTACGCGTAAATATTGGAGAGCATCTCTCCCCTCGATAATTGACCTGTCTCACACTTTCAATATCCTCCTTCCGAAAGAAAAGGTTTAATCAGGGCTCAGTGAAATTAGAAATGTTAATGCTGAGATCATTGCCACTTTTTATTAAAGAATGATCTTTAATAACTCATTTCAACCATCAGCCCTAAATGAAGTTTTGATCCCACCATCTCCTGACGTGGCGGAAGCAGTCCAGAGTTGGATTTGGATTTCCGGGCCAAATCGTAGCTTTCAGGCATTCATCCCATACGACGGGCTTGTATCCGGCACAGAGGGTGACTTCCAGTCACCACTCACTTGAGGGTTAAAATTCAATGTACAGCTACTCAGGGATTCTTTGAACTTAATGAAGTTGACTCACAGAGCTAGGGGATAGGAAAGGCAGATTTTGAGGCTGACGGCATCTGGGGAAATCGGGGGAAGAAAGCTCCATGGGAGCAAATGATCTGAGGCGATCTTTTTCCACTCCAGTCCAGCTGACTGTTTTTCAAGCTGGAACGTCACGGGCGCAAGTACAGGAGACAGAATCAGACTTGTCCCTTGGTCTCCTCCCCACCAGCTCTGACACTTACTACGTACATTTTGTCTAAATTCACTAAAACCATCATTTTCTCATCTGTAAAATGGGTTAATCCAACCTATCCTAGAAGGTCGTCATGCTAAAAATATAAAGAAACCCTTCCCTGTCTACCACAAACACAAGAGCTAAAATAAGAACTGACTAGCAAACCTGGCTATCATTTACTTATTTATTTCCAACGTAGATTGAGAGCCAGATCCGTGCTTCACACTTTTGGATACCCCATGTTCTAACAACAGCAAGACCTTGGTGAATATTTGGTGAATTCTTGTACTGTAGAGATTTCTATGCAGGAAGCTAGGGTGTCTAATTCTCTATTACGTCTTTTTTCTTTTTTTTTTCTTTTTTTTTTTTACCATTGCCACCATAGAATTCACTTTCCACGCTATCCAAGAAAATCGACACGTGGAAAAAGTGGAGAATGTAAATTTACAGAACTGGAGACAGGAGTTGCAGATCGATAAGTCATGTCACCTCCAGGGGGCCTCGATTTTCCCTTTAGACAGCAGATGTTTGGACTGGTGGATATATATTAAATACCTTCCTCCAGCTCTACTCTCCGTTAGGAAGGAAGGAAGCAATCCATGGTTAGAGAGTGCCCACCATGTGCCGAATCCTGTAGTGGGCATCTATACATATCATCTCATTTAGTACATTTCAAAAGCACTTTTTTGGAGAAATTGACTAATTTTTACAGTTGGAAGAACAGTGACTAAGACTGTACATTATTAAAGAATGTTCCCATTGCAAGTGACTTATTTACTCTAACATAAGCAAAATTCTAGGTTTATTAGCAAGGTCATAGAGAGGTTTCACAGAATCCAGAGGGAAGCAGGAATGCCCACTAAGCATGGCAGTTGCAGTCCAGGGCTTTGCCCTCCTGATCCCTTTCACAGGGCACACAGACTATGCTCCCCAAACCCCCAGCCTCGATAGAAGAATTGGAAATTGTTTCTGTGTTCACTGAGCTTGTCTGCTTTTCCAGAAAACGCTTTTGATGGCCTCCCTTTGATTTTTCAGACTTAAATATGTCAGATACTTAAGAATCAAATTTTGGTCACTGAATGTCATGATCCAATAGAATTCTGTTTTTGGAAAGTGATGAGGAAACTGTAAGAGAGAATCCAAAACACTTGGCCAAGGGTGCTAGGCTAGAAGACAAATGGCAAAAATAAAATAAAAATTTTAAAGGGCTCCGAGTAAAGTATTTTTGGTTGACGTGTGTGTGTGTGTGTGTGTGCGCGCGCACACACACGCATGCATGAGCACTTTGAATATATCATCCAATTCTCTCCTGGCCTATAAGGTTTCTGCTGAGAAATTGCTGATAGTCTTATTGGCATTCCCTTGTATGTGATGAACCTTCTTTCTCTTGTTTTCAAAATTCTCTTTGCTTTGATTTTTGAGAGCTTGATTATAATGTGTCTTGGTGAAAATCTCTGGTTGGGATTCTTTGAACTTTTTGTGCCTGGATGGCCATATCTTTCCCCAGACTGAAGAAGTTTTCAAGCATTATCTCTTCAAATAAGTTTTCTGTCCCTTTCTCTCTCCTCTCCTCTGGGACTCCCATAATGCAGGAGTTTGTCTTTCTGGTGTCCCATAATATTTGTAGGATTTCTTTACTCTTTTTCATTCTAATTTTTGCCTTTTCTCTTCTGACTAGATATCAAGAGATCTGTCTTCAAGTTCACTGATTCTTTCTTTTGCCTTATGAAGGTCTATGTTTTATTTTTTCATTTTGTTTACTGTATTCCTCACACCAGAATTTTGGTTTGGTTCTTTGTTATGATGTGTTTCTCTGGGTTAAACTTCTCATTTCGTTCAGGTATAGCTTTCTGGAGTTCATCGAGACGTCTATCTGCGTTCTTTTGAATATCACTGAGCTTCCTTAAAATTTATTTTGAATTCTTTTCCAGGTGACTTGTAGATCTCAATTTCTTTGAGGTCAGTTACCGGAAGGTTGTTATGTTCCTTTGTTGGTGTTGAATTTCCTTGTGTTTTCCTCTTTCTGGGGTCTTTGCACTGATCTCTGGGCACCTGATGGTATAGTTACCTTTTCCGGCCCTTTCAGACTGGCTTCGGGGGGGAAAGACTTTCACCTCAAGGTGGATACAAGGGCCTTGGCTGGAAGGGCTCCAGCACCTTTGGCTCCTGGGGAAGCACAACAGTCTCCATGCAGCTCTGTCAGCTGAAGTCAATGTCAGTGCAGCTAAATCAAGATATATGAAATGAGATAGACGAATAACTCTAATTTACAAATAAATCTCCAGTAATAGAGGCAACGACGTGGAAACACAAAAGAGAGAGTTCATCATTGAGCATCAGAGGCTTTTCAGGCCAGATTGCTTTTGACAAGATTTTGGAAGCCTAACCTTCTACATCAGTTCAAGTACAATCATCAATATAAATCCTTAGTTTTATCAAAGGCAGAAAGATTCTGATGAGCACTAGAAAATAGTTTTAATCTGTAATTAATATATATACACACATTCCTTCCTCAAATGTGTTCCAGCTGTTCATTGTTTGCCAAGTACAAGATCAAAAGACATGGTCCCTGCCTCTAAGAAGTTCATATTAGAGGAAAGGAAACAGAGAAGTAAGTCAACTGAACAACAGAATAGTAGGCTGTATGTTAAAAGAGGTGTATGTACTACACACACACACACACACACACACACACACACACACAGAGGAGGAAATCGACTCAGACTAGAGAAGTCAAGATAACATTACCTTCTGAACATATTGAAATATGGGCAACATGCTACATCAACATTTTACTCAATCATAATACATTACAAGCAAATATAATAGGAGTTGCATTCACACAAACCTAGGTACCAGTCCCAGCTCAATCTATCAAATAACTAAGACATTTAACCTCTATCAAATAACCAAGATATTTATCCTCACTTAGGCCAGATCTCCTCATCTGCAAACTCTGGGGGGTAGGGAAGATGAACTCACCTCATAGAATTAATTGAGATAGTAGATGTGAGTATAAGTCATTGGAAAATACCCAATAAATTTTAGTTATTATTAATATTCTTGCTATTAATAACAATTAACAATTTTCCACCAAGTAATTTCATTAAATTGAAAATACATATTAGCTCACTGGCAACCATCCAGTGCTACCTTCTGTTGTCATAATAGCTATGAGAAGGGTCAGGTCGGGTCCTTTGAAATGCTGAAGGACATCTTTGTTACATTCTCATACTATTGAGGAGGGTTACAGATATGATCAAAGTTAATCTGATGATGGTTTTAGCACAGAGATACAGTTGCCACCTAAAGGAATCCCTCCTTACAAAAGCAAATCCTCCCTGTCAAAGCACCTGACACATTAGCCATCCACAGAAAGGCCTCAATAAATTCTTGCCAAAGAGATGTAGGGGCGCCTGGGTGGCTCAGTCGGTGAAGCATCCGACCTCAGCTCAGGTCATGATCTCACAGTTTGTGAGTTCGAGCCCCGCGTCGGGCTCTGTGCTGACAGCTCGGAGCCTGGAGGCCGCTTCGGATTCTGGGTCTTCTTCTCTCTCTGTCCCTCCCCCACTTGTGCTCTGTCCTTCTCTGTCTCTCAAAAATAAATACATGTAAAAAAATTTAAAAAGAAGAGATGCATGAATAAAGAGCTAAATAATGGAGCGCATGAATAAACAAGTATATGAATAACTCTTGTCCTTTGGGCAAGAAACAGAACAAACCATTTGGTGTGAAATCGTCACCACTCTTCAGAGTCAGATCGGCTAGCACATACTAAGTTCTGTTATCCCAAGTAAGAGGCTCTCATAGACATGGTCTCCATTCACTTTCTCAACAGCCTTTTGAATCAGGATGGCATTAATCCCATTAGGTGAGTTTGGGACTGGAAATCCAAAAAGGTCAAGTGTCTTGTCCAAGAATTGCACGGCTGGTTTGGCAGAGTTTGAATCCAGCCAAGTGCATTCTCTATTGAGTGATACAGTTCTTAAGAAAGCTGTGAACCCAAAGTCTTTTCACAAAAAAAACAAAAAAAACAAAAAAACCACCCCCCCTTCTACTTTCACTTTTTTCCTTTAAGGCTCAACTGTCTACCAGCCACCTCTTCTAGAAACCTCGACATCGACAGAGAATCCACGTCTTCCCTCACTGCCTTGCATTTTTGATGAATTACCAATATTCACCAATTCCCTCCTTGAAATCTCAAATATTTCCCCCATTATTCCTCCTCCATGCTATCCTCTTTGTTCAGCCCACTGTCTTCTTTGTCTTCGCCTAATTTAATTGCCTTATAACTCATCCTGAGCCCTCTAGCCTGTCAGCTTAATTTCGCCCTCCATATGACATCCACAATGGTCTTTATGGAATACAGGGGTGATAATCTCACTCTCCGCCCTTCATGCTTCAACCCCTCCTTTTTTTTCTTGAAAGAAAAATATGCATGAATACGAAACCATAGTGGTCTGATTTCTCTCAGTATGTCCATTTCTCTTCCACGCTGTTAGCCCCTCCTCTTGCGACTGCCCTGCCCCTACCATCACACGGTGCTTCCTATAAGGCAACACCGTGTGTAAGAACTGTTCTAAGCGTTTCACTTCTAATAACTTCTTCAATACCACAACACAACTATGAGGTAAGTACTATATTAGCCTGGGAAATCTGTGGAGGAAACCAGGTGACCACATCTTATTCAACTTTCCATTCCCAGTGCCTAGCACAGGACATGGTCCATAGCGGGGACTCAGTGAACATTTGTCACCTAGGCGGATAAATGAATGGGCGAATACAATATGGGATAGAGGAGTCATGCCGATCCTAAAAATAATCCAAAATTAACTTTTACAGCATCACTGAGCCCAGCTAATCAGAACTCTAGACTCTTCCTGTAGCCCAGCCTGAAATCTTTCTGTCAATCCCATCTTCAACATGCCGGTTGAAAGACGGAATCATAAAAACTCCAGAACTTCAAAACGATAAACCAATGAGGCATGAATAGAAAATACTGCTTGTTCTCTCCCTCCCCAAAATCTTATGAAGTCTTGCCCTGCAACCCAATGAGAAGACCACAGTCATAAAGTCGATGAGTCCAGCCAATCGCATTCAACGAAGACCAGGCAAAGGAGACTCACCACAAAGAATAGCCTGTTTCTAAATCTTCAGTAATTGAGCTGATTTGCATTTTCCCTCAACATGAACCGATTTGAAGTGGGAGAAAAATCAACTTCTGTTTTGTACTCTAATGGGAGGATGAAAGTTACACAACCATGAATTCCACTGATTAGAGATTCCTGCTCATTTTCTGCTGCCTGCTGGCCATTTGGTAGCATTTTAATTTAACTTTCCACTTGCATGTTCTCCATTAATATTTATGAAATTATTACTAGATGTGGTTCAGTCTTTAAAAACTGGATTTGCGGCATTCGGCAAAATACATTTGCTAGTGGTTGTGAACAAATAATGCTCTACCAAGCTGTTAGGAAGCTTTCGTTTCTTAATGGGTCTCTTTTTTTTTTTTCCTGAAGCTAAGATAATTAAAAAGCAGTGTGTGCCTCATCAGCAAGTCGAAATGTTAATAATTACACTAAACATTGTCTATTACAGGAATCTTTAGACCTGTATCCTTAGACTTTGGACCAATTCCTGCCTCTTTGAATCAAATCTGTGGAGTCATAAAAGCCCATAAGAGAAAAGACAAGGCTTTACTCCCAGGACCTCCCTCAACATAATAAAAACCAGGATGCATAACGACCTTTACAATTGAAAAGTTCTTTTTCGCCTTTTTTTTTTTTAATTTTTTTCTCGCAACCCCTCCCTGAGGCGGGTGTTGTCCTCCCTCCTATCTTATAAATTCAGAGTTTTTAAGACGAGAAGGCTTAAGTAATGTCATTCGTTCAATAAATACTGTCTGAATGGCAGCCCTGTGCCAGGCCGCGGACCTGGCTCTTTCATGGAGAGGATACACGCCACAGTCTGTCCGTCCGTGAGCTCAGATCCCTGGAGGAGCCAGGCGCTCAAGTGAGCAGATCATTGCGGTGTCGTGAGGGTTTAAGAGACGGACAACGGCGGTTCCTCTCCTCCAAAGAACTAACCGTAACTGAAATGGGGAGCAACAAAAGGGGTTCTGGAAGGTTAATACAGTTTGAAAGCTGCATCGCCCGGATCATTAGGCAAATCCAGCACAGAGGCCCAAAATACCCTAACTTATCAGGAACCCGCATCTGACCTCATCCGAGGCCGCAAAGAGCGAGGTGAGAGGGGCTGCTTGGAGGAGGAGGCATGGACCGGATCACAAAGGGCCTGCCAGTTCACATTTCATTTTTTAGGTGATGAAGAATCTTTTTTTTTAATTTTTTAATGTTTTTTTTTTTCTTTTTTGAGAGAGAGACAGAGAGACAGAGTGCAAGCAGGGCAGCAGCAGAGAGAGAGGGAGACACAGAATCTGAAACGGGCTCCAGGCTCCGAGCTGCCAGCACAGAATCCGACGCGGGGCTCGAACCCACCGAATGCGAGATCATGGCCTGAGCCGAAGTCGGACGCTTCACCCACTGAGCCACCCAGGCGCCCCAGATGAGGAATCATCTTAAAGACTTAAGCAGGGCATTGAAATGAAAAACTATGTGGACTGGATAGTTTATCCAGAAATAGCAGCTGACTAAACCAGAGAGTAGGAAACCAGAGGCAAGAGGACCAGGAGAGGTGTGACAATGGTTTGAACTTGACCGTGGGGTCAAGCTGCCACAAAGCGGCAGAGTCTGTTATGAGACCAAATCCTGGGTCTCAAAATGCCGTGTTCTGTGCACCACGTCACGCTGTCTTGATGAGGCAGGCTTTCAGACCATCTTTTGGAAGCACGAAGAAGCCACAAAGACAGTGTCCAAGGATGATGAAACCCATACCGGATATCGAAGCCGGATGAACTGCTTACTACATAACAAGGCGGAGTGACATTGATCAGGCTCGGTTTCAGTCACCGTCCATGCGTAAGCCTGGCTTGCGGCAAAATCAGAAAAGAGGAGCCTCCCGTCTTCTCCTTCAACCACACATGCCCACACACACACACACACACACACACACACACACACACAAACTACTGCCAGTAGGAAGGACCTGGATGAATTACCCATTTGTTGATGACTTCCTACCACAAAGCTAGGGTCTTACGGTGGCCACTTTTTTAAGCCAAAATCACAACTCGCGTTCTAAAAACCTTTCTCTTTTATTATTTGCCTTTAGTAAAGTAAATGTTTCATGAAGCCCAAATGATCATCATAGCCTAGCTCACCTGATGCTCAGGAGAACAGCGGACTTGCTCCCCTAAGTCCCCTCTCGTCATCCTTAAGGGGACCTGCTTCGGGTTAACCGAAGCGATTGTGGCTCTTTGGTATAAATGCCTATTCTCTCCTCCTCAAAATATTTGTTTCTACTTTGCTGTCTTTTCTTTAAAGTTTAATCTTATTTATTTTGGGAGAGAGATAGAGAGCAAGCGGGGGAGGGGCAGAGAAACAGGGAGATAGAATCCCACGGAGGCTCTGTGCTGTCAGCGCGGGGCCCGATACGGGGCTTGAACCCACCAACCATGAGATCATGACCCAAGCCAAAGTCGGACACTTAACCGACTGAGCCAGGTGCCCCTACTATCTTTTTTTTTTTTCTTTTTTAAATACGGTGAAACAGCATAACAAAAACTGTCCGGGATCAGGGGTGTGACAGATGGACGTTTTTGACACTTGGGTCTTCTCCTCCGTGAAACGTGGGTAACCAGATCCCCTGGGAAACTTCAGGAACGTAGCAAGTGCTCAGTAAATATTTGCTCTCATTCTCTCCCGTTGGCCTTCACTTTCTCAACGTCGGAAATCTCGGGGCCATTGTTCCCACCACCAGTGGTCTTCTGAACATTGCTGTCACCCTTCATGCTGCTTTTTCACCAGTAACAATTTCTGAACACACATCTACGGCCGGTTCCACCTCACCCAGTCCTAGAAGAGATGTCATGGGAGTTTCGTACAAGTGAATATAACGTTGAAACCCCATGGTTCATCTCAGATTAAAAGACAGCATTTTGCAGGAGGCAAGAATTTATTTTATTTGGTTGCGTTTTGGGTTTTTTGTTTGTTTGTTTGTTTTTACAACAACCCTCAATGTTTCTACGTTTCTGTAGTTTCTCTGGCATCAGGAAAGTGAAACCCATTATTTTCCACACTCATTTTGGTGCTTAGAAAAGAGAAATGAGCCTATTAATGTTGGAGCTTAAAATACTCGCAGCGAGGAAGGAAGCCTTGATCATTTTTCATCTATGCAGTTTGAAACCACGGGCCCGAAGTGGTAACATATTTATGAGCTGCTCTGAAAAAGGAACGCAGTTATTAACGGGGCAGCATGAAGGCCACTGGATTGGCTGAAGACCTCTGTCTATGCTGCTGATGCCACGCACTGCCTTGTAAACACTGAAAAAACACTTTTGCCTTCCAGGCGGCTCAGTTCGGTTCAACCAACATGGAGACGACACCAGCACCAGCTAGTTGGGGTGTTGCTTCTTGAGTTGAAGAATCTGCTTAGTCAAGTATTTCAGTGAATGATACACAGCAGGCATCGGCCGACCTAGTGCCGGTGAACAGGTCACTGACTAGGACAAGACGCTGAACTACAGAGAGATTCTTTTCAGTGCGAGTATCTGTGCTTCCGTAAGCAGCTGCTATAATGTGTTTCTTGCACCCCCCCCCCAAGAAAGAAATTATAGTTTAAGGCAAGATTGAAACAGGATTCAGCTATCATAGTAGTGACAATAATAATAACGTATTGGAATATTCCTGTACAGTTGTCTCAAGCTTTACAGTGACAAATAATTTTTAAATACGTCGGCTCACACAATTTCCCACACTCTATAGCAAAGGGACAGAGCTCCAAGAAGCTATGAACTCTCCTCGTGGGTTCTCGGGCTCTTTATAACACCAGGGTCTACACAGGTCTACTAGTCTAACCCCCGCCCCCCCCCCCCCGGAGGTGACAGCACTCTAAGCGATTATTACTGAACTGGATTCTGGGCTAGGACACCCATGTTTTTCTGACAGTTGATGACAATTCAAGAGTAAATTTGCAAAATAATAATAATAATAATAATGAAAATGCTAAGTTTCCTCAGTCATAATCTTCACACAGTGGTGACTGTTGTGCGCTGTGCCGCACAGGGCCAGTATTCAGACTTCTTATATGCCTTTCAGCATTTTAATCCATTCCTCAGAATGGATTTTACTTTTGCAATAATCTTGTGGATCCTTTATATTGGTATCAAATGTGCTCTCATCTTCCACACTTGTTTTTTTATTTCTCATTTACCCTTCAGACAACGATGAGGAACCCCACTTTCCTAAAGGCTGTATGACATTTCTAATTTTTATCTAAATGACAAATTTTCCGAAGTAGGCGCTGAGAATCACAACCTCACACGTGGATAATGTCTTAGCACTCCACACTGACTCTTTAAATCTATTTTAAAGCAATCTGTCCATTCTCTAAGCTCTTTTACTGAGATGGGTGTTAATTTTAAATCTATCGGATAGTGATTCTTATCTTGCTTCTTTTGTTTCCACCACGGTGCTGTAAATGTATTTTATTTTAAGCCACTCTTACCTAACATGAGCATCAATTTGGCTACCTCGCGACATTACATTGCCATCGTTTGATAGGACTTCTGAAGTCTGAATTCGAGTTTTCATGAAAGTAGCATGCGATGTAGGTTTAAGGAGAGAGCCTAAGGGTAGGTTTAGAAAAATAAACCCAGGGGCGACTGGGCGGCTCAGCGGGTTAAGCGTCCGACTCACGATTTCAGCTCAGGTCACGATCTCACGGTTGGTAAGTTCGAGCCCCATGTCAGTACAGCACGTGATTGTGTTTCCAGGTTTGTTAGACGTTGTGCACGTGAGTGCACGAAGAACAGACGACGACATTCGTTTTGCACGCCATCGTGAATCCATTGTTGGCATTACCCTTGGAGAGAATGTCAAGGAATGGGGTCCAGGGAGCTTATCTGAACTGGAAGGTAAGCTCCCAGAATAAAGAAAAAGCAAATCATAGCTGATAAGGGAAGGAAGTTGTGTGTGTGTTTTTTTTCCTTTTAAGTTTGTTTATTTATTTTGAGAGAGAGAGAGAAAGAAAGAGAGCGCACAAGCAGGGGAAGGACAGAGGGAGAGGGAGACGGAGAATCCCAAGCAGGCTCTGCACCATCAGTGCAAAGCTTGGTGCAGGGCTCGAACCCACAAACCATGAGATCATGACCTGAGTGGAAACCAAGAGTCAGATGCTTACCCAACTAAGCCACACAGGTGCCTCATTTTATTTATTAAAAAAATTTTAATGTTTATTTTTGAGAGGGAAAGACAGAGCACAAGGAAGGGAGGAGCAGAGAGCAGGGGAGACACAGAATCGGAAGCAGACTCCAGGCTCTGAGCTGTCGGCACAGACCCCGACGCGGGGCTCGAACTCACAGACCACGACCTGAACCGAAGTCAGAAGCTTAACGGACTGAGCCACCCAGGAGCCTGATAAGAGAAGGAAGTTCTAGCCAGAGTAAGTGACACACATCAGACCTGAAGAATAAGACAAACTTAATATGAAAAAATGAATCGTGAGGATCAATCTCGAGGATGTCAACGTGGAGAAGAAGGTACGGATATAAAAACTACGATCAAGACAGAGATGTCGACTCTCACTATGTGGGGCATTTCTGAGAGTTAGACTTTACCCATCTACTTACTGATCCATAAAGGAGACAAGGAAAGTAGAACTTAGGCGTCCAGAGTGTTGATCACGTTGGCCACTGACACACTGAGTCAGGGTAACTAGGCCCCGTAGTTTCTGGGAGGGGTCATCCCAGATGCTCATGGTATCATGGGAAGTGGGCACCAAGCTGGTGAAGAAGCTGTGCCAAGGCCCTGTGGCACTCTCAGAAGATTAACCACTTAGTTTCAGCATCATGTGCAGTTGACCTACTCTAGGTCTACAACAACTTGTAGTTTCCCACACGTAATGCCTTACTGGTATCTCATTTGCTTTGAAACCACCTTGCTCGAAGGAGAGAGTAAGTAGTGAGTTCCATACACCAGACATGACTGTCCCAAGCTCTTTGAGATGTTCCAACCAGTAAGGCCCTTCAGATCATTTCCTTTAATTTGCAGACGTAAAGGCCTCCCATTGCTAAGGAAAACGAGTACGTCAGTCCCCTGGGCGTCTGCCCTTCACGCAAGGTAATATGAACTTTGGAGGTACGATTATCTATTCATTTTCTGCTCCCTACCCGCCAGCAGAATGATTATGTCGTGTCATATGAGTGGGCAGCAGGCTGCTGGAAGTCTCTTTCAGAATGCTAGCATTCTTCTTCTCCTTACTTCCCCGGTATTATTTTCCACTTTTTGAAAGCTCCTGGCTTTGTGAACTCACAGCACCAAACCATGAATGATAGATGAGAAGGAAAAGTCTATCCTTTCCAGCTATTAAACCGTGAGAATCTGGGCAATGTTTCCACTCTCTCAGATAAGCTCAATCATTTGCAAAAAAAAAAAAAGCCAATAACATAAGGAACAACAAAAATGATATTTCAAAACAGAATTATTAGAACAGGGGTGGGAGAAAGAAAGAAGAAAGAAAGAAAGAAAGAAAGAAAGAAAGAAAGAAAGAAAGAAAGAATTAGAAAGAGAAAAATTTATATTGCAAAAGGGATCATTTTTTCTTTTTTTAAATTTTTTTTTAACGTTTATTTATTTTTGAGACAGAGAGAGACACAGCATGAATGGGGAAGGGGCAGAGAGAAAGAGAGACACAGAATCGGAAGCAGGCTCCAGGCTCTGAGCTCTGAGCCATCAGCCCAGAGCCCGACGCGGGGCTCGAACTCGCGGACTGCGAGATCGTGACCTGAGCTGAAGTCGGACGCTTAACCGACTGAGCCACCCAGGCGCCCCAACAAAAAGGAACATTTTTTCTCCCCTTTCATGATTTCAACCCTTTTGTCCACATCAGGGAGTCTGAGAATAAGAATTTTTTGTTTACACACACACACACACACACACACACACACACACACACATTCACACACCACCTGCCCTGTTTAAATCTTCTTTACCTGCTGTGTGATTTTTTTTTAAACTGGTCTATTTTATTTTCCATTGTGGTCATTTCAGTTCAAACCAATGTCATGATGGGATAGTGACTGAGTCAAAGAAAACAGTACACAACTCAAGCATCCTGACTTATGCCTACAGCACTGGCCTCATAAGACTGCTACTGACCCTGGTAACTCTGAGCCTTGGGCTTTTGTACTGGGCTGACTGGTAAATGGATGTGGGGGAGGGTGACGGGGGTCAGGGAGCTCTGAAGGAGCTACACCACTGGATGCCACAACCAAATCCCTCCCCTCCACACAGAGAGAGTTCAGAGTTTTGTTTTAATTCCGATTTTGCCTTTTACCAGTCTTAGGATTGGAGACAAATCACTCAAACTTTGTGAGTCTTATTTTTTCTTTAAATTTTTTTTTCAATTAAGTTTATTTATTTATTTTGAGAGAGAGAGAGAGAAAGTGAAACGAGAAGGGGCAGAGAGGGAGAGAAAGAATCCCAAGTAGGCTCCACACTGTCAGTGCAGAGCCCAATGCGGGGCTGAAACTCACGAACAGCGAGATCATGACCTGAGCTGAAACCAAGAGTCGGATGCTTAACTGGTGAGCCACCCCTGCCTTATTTTTCCTTTCTTCCAATCAATTGGGGGAAACAATACCAGCTTGAAGTTTCGTATTAAGGATTAAGCTATACCATACGCAAAGCATATAGTATCTGAACCACAAACATTAGATACTAAACCAGTTTTTTAAATATTAAAAGTTAGAGATTCAATACTCCTTGATTAGGGATATTAGTTATTGCTTCACTGATTTCTATTAGTGCCTTTTCCTGGTTATTACACTTAATTTTTTTTCTGTAAATTGCGTATCGTAATTCCAATATCCGAAAATGAAGTAATAAGTTAGCCAATGGTAGAGAGAGAGAGAGAATATTCTCTCATTTCTTGTTTGATTAATATTATCAATCAAGATCATCTCTTTCATGGGCAATGATTCCTAGAAATCACCTTGTGTTTTATTCTGAACGGCGTTCTAGCACTGATGAAAGTGTCTGGTATTGGAGCCAGGCAGACTGGACTTTGAATCCAGAACTTTCCCTTAATCGCCAGTTTGCGCTTGGGCACGTCACTTAAACTCTCATTCTTACCTGGTTCAAAAAGTGATTGATTCAGACCCTGGCACTCCTTCAAAGGCTAGAGAGTCTGTGATAACAGTATAAATCCTAAGCACCACAATTTCCTCACCTGTTAAGTGGAGAACGTAAAAGCCACCACCGTCCTTTGCCTGAACGGCAGTGATTAACAGCCCTCTCTGTTTTCACTCTGCCCCACTCATTACCCCACTGCCCATCTCTTCTCCTCACAAGATCCAGGCAATCTGCTGAAACATCAGTAAATCGCATTTGGGGCCCTCTTCACCTCAGACCTCACAGGTGACCTCCCAGCACAGGTAAAGCAAAATCCAGAATTCTGAGCGTGCCCACAAGGCCCATGCCCTCCAAACACATCTCCCTTCCCTGTCCCTTTGCTCAGTGTGGTCCAGACACACCGGTCTTCCCTTCTGCAAAGTAGCTGAACCCTTTTCTACCTCAGGACCTCTGCACATACTGTTCTCTGTGCCTTTTCCCTCGGGTTGTGTATGGCTTGATCCCTCCCTTAAGGTCTCCCCTCAAAGGTAACCTCTCAGAAAGACCTTCTCTGACCTTCTTATCTAAAATAACCACATGGGGCGCCTGGGTGGCGCAGTCGGTTAAGCGTCCGACTTCAGCCAGGTCACGATCTCGCGGTTGGTGAGTTCGAGCCCCGCGTCAGGCTCTGGGCTGATGGCTCAGAGCCTGGAGCCTGTTTCCGATTCTGTGTCTCCTTCTCTCTCTGCCCCTCCCCCCTTCATGCTCTGTCTCTCTCTGTCTCAAAAATAAATAAACGTTAAAAAAAAATTTAAAATAACCACCTCCCCCCAAAAGACATGAATAGACACTTCTCCAAAGAAGAATCCAGATGGCCAACCAACATATGAAAAAATGCTCATCACTCATCGTCAGGGAAATACAAATCAAAACCACAATGAGATACCACCTCACACCTGTCAGAATGGCTAACATGAACAACTCAGGCAACAACAGATGTTGGCGAGGATGAGGAGAGAGAGGATCTCTTTTGCATCGTTAGTGGGAACGCAAGCTGGTGCAGCCACTCTGGAAAACAGCATAGAGGTTCCTCAAAAATAGAACTACCCTACGACCCGGCAATTGCACTACTAGGCATTTATCCAAGGGATACAGGTGTGCTGTTTCGAAGGGACACATGCACCCCCGTGTTTATAGCAGCACGATCAACACTAGCCAAAGTATGGAAAGAGCCCAAATGTCCATTGGTGGAGGAATGGATAAAGAAGATGTGGTCTATATATGCAATGGAGTATTACTCGGGAATCAAAAAAAATGAAATCTTGCCATTTGCAACTTTGTGGATGGAACTAGAGGATATTATGCTAAGCGAAATTAGTCAGCCAGAGAAAGACGAATATCGTGTGACTTCACTCATATGAGGACTTTAAGACACAGAACAGATGAACACAAGGGAAAGGAATCAAAAATAATATAAAAACAGGGAGGGCGACACAACAGAAGAGGCTTACATGTGGAGAACAAACAGGGTTACTGGAGGGGTTGTGGGGGGGTGATGGGCTACATGGGGAAGGTGCATTGAGGAATCCAAGACCCCAAATTATATCACCGATCTGTATATTTGATTATTTATTGCCTAGTTTCCCCACTAGACTATAATATTCGTAAGGGTAAGATCTTGATTCCATGTTCATTTTAGTATTTCCACTACTCTGGAATTACGTGCCTGGCACATAATGGGTTTTTGATACATATATGTTGCCTGCCTGAGTAAATGAATGTTTCCAAGGCTGTCTGATGATTAATGAGATAAGATATGCAAAGTGACAGCACAGTGCTTTGCCCCAGGTGGATGCTTAATGAATGAACTAGGAGATTCTTGTACCGATTCAAACATCCCAGGATGCTTCACTCAAGAGTTTTATGGAGGGGCGCCTGGGTGGCTCAGTCGGTTGAGCGTCCGACTTCGGCTCAGGTCATGATCTCGCGGTCCGTGAGTTCGAGCCCCGCGTCGGGCTCTGTGCTGACCGCTCAGAGCCTGGAGCCTGTTTCCGATTCTGTGTCTCCCTCTCTCTCTGACCCTCCCCCGTTCATGCTCTGTCTCTCTCTGTCTCAAAAATAAATAAACGTTAAAAAAAAATTTTTTTTAAAAAGAGTTTTATGGATGCCCCAATTGTCTCATAATTTTAATATGTCCCATTACAGTTGTGCAAACACAGGAAAGGGGAATGGGAAGTCCTCTTCTGGGAAAATAATGAGGAAGAAGGTGCTCATTGGAGCACAAAGCAGACTGCAAAAGCCCAGCCTGAGGATGAGCTAAAGGTAGAATGGGAGGCACGGTTGTGGCCAGGGTGAGGAAGTAGGTGGGCGCAACTCAGAAATGGCCACACTTTCCCTGCAGGTGGGCCTAGGAAGAGAGAGGTCTTACCTAGAAAGAAAGAGTCACGCATCAACTCCTGGGCGGATGACCAGCGGGGCGCTGGAAATACTGGAGATCCAGCCCCAAGTGTGAAATTCTACAAAGAGACGGGAAGTCTCTTTTGCTGTTGGCCACATCTTTTGCTTTCTCTTTTTGTCTCCCTACCTTCTTACGTCAGTCACCTGGGCAGCTGCACCAGCTTCGAAGCAAACACTGCCATCCATCTACCCCTCGGTCGATCCCAAATCCCTGTCCTTTAACCCACCCTCCAAAAGGGACACTATCTCCCAGCTCTCTTCCAAGGAGATGCTGTTCTAAGCCCTGAGCGTTCCATTTCATTCCTGACTTTCTCTCCTGCCTCGTAGCCCACCATTTCCCACCACAGATCATATCCTCCAGCCCAACAAAATTACTCATGATTTCCCAACCACATTTTGCTTTTTGTTCTGCCCTTAATTCCACTCCTAACTCTTTGCACACAGTACATTCCCTTCCTAGTGCTCCCTTAGCACCGCACACACGCTTTACCCCCACCTCCCTCTCATGGAAAACATCGGCAGCTCTAGCTCTGTCTAATCCCATTACTGACCCCCCTTTTCCTGTCAATCATGTCAACAGCGCATGTCTTTCTCAGAACAGGGCTGCCCAAGGACCCCTGTTAGCCGATAAAAACACTCCATCCCTTGACCACAGAGAATTATTCTATGAGGGGAACAGGTTCCAAGCAAAGCTAATCAGTTCCTTCCCTGGGATTGATACGTGAACGTGGGAAAGATAAGCATCTTTTGTTTGGCGGTTCTATGAAGATAACAGGATGTAGGTCCAACAGCCACGAGGTCAGATCTTGTTTACAGAATGAAGCCAGACACAGGCATGCAGAGCTGAGAGGGGCAGAGACACAGGGCCCTGAGGACATCTGGCACAGAAATTGACACTGCGTGTTGACTCGGTCAACACAGTGAACACAACAGCAGCTACTGAATAATGGACAGATGCCTACGTAGATGTGTGGCCAGATGGAATAATGATGGATGGTCAGCGAGACCGACGAGGAGGTATGCACCTGCACTATAATTGGGACCAGATGAAGAATATAGACCTGTACGTAGTGTAGACTTTCTCTTCTGTTGTTTCTGTTCTGCACTATTTGAAACAGCACCACACCCTCCTGCTTGCTTTGTAAAGCCATGTCAAATGCCGTGTTGCCTGTTGCTGGGAGTCTCTCCGATTTTCCCCTGGCTGCCATTGTTCAGTCAAAGGAAAGGGAACGTCTCATCTGTGTGTGTTTCTAACAGCTTTTTAGGACTCATCATTGGCCAAGCTCACTCTGCATAACTTTAATTGACATTATATTTAGATTTACCGCTGTGGCTGACTTTATTTTTTTTTTTTTACACTTTTAATTGGATTATCTTCCAAAGGGAAAATATTAGAGCTTGAGTGGAATTATATTACGTGAAAAAAATCTGCCTCGGAAGATTTCAAGGATTGATGATGCTTAGCATCGTCACAGGGATCTAGAGAAGGGAACTCACCTACCCTGCTGATGGAAATTGTATCCTGGCAAACTTGACTGGAAAACAATTCGGCAGTTAGGTGTCAGAATGGCAATTCCACTTGGGGAAATTTGTGCCTAAGGAAGTAACTGGACAGTTGTTCAAATGTATGTATGAAGTGTATTCACTGCATCATTATTTTTTTTTTATTTTAGTTTTTAGGTAATCTCTGTCTCCAACGTGGGGCTCAAATTTACAATCCCAAGATCAAGAGTCACGTGTTCTACCACGTGAGCCAGTCAGGCGCTCCTGAATCGTTATCTTTGATGGTGAAACACTGAAATGTCCCAGCCATCTGTCAACATGGGATCAATTAAGTAAATTAGAGCACATCCAGGTAATATAATATTATATGTAAATGAAAAAGATAAGATATGCATATGAACACACATATATATGGAGATAAAGATATAGATATAAATACAGAAGACTATGTAAGTATATGGTCATATAAACAGATATATAAATAGAGATGAGAAGATCTTCCTGATATGCTGTCAAATTTAAAAACACGCATTAGTGCTTATAACTCCACTTCTACCAAAAATAATCTAATGTTCACATGTACGTACTTATCCCTGTTAGAAAATCTAAAAGCTAAAAGTATATTTGCCAAACTATTACCAATAGTTCTCTCATGGGAGCAGATCATAAGGCGCTTCCATTTTATTTTTTATACATTTCTGCATTGGATTTTTTAGCGGGTTAGTAGGTATACTTTAATAACAAGATAAATAATAAAGAGGTTTCCATTTAGGGAAGAATAGCTTCCCCATGTTACTCTTTGTTCTTTGGGGTATAAACCGATTATAGTTCTGTCTATATTTTATGAAATGTACCTATGCAAATTGAGGAGAGTCTGTATACATACTAGCATGCATCCAGTTGTCTAGCAACATGTGTAAATCACGCATCAGGGTTTGCTTTGATTTTTGTTTGGGGACAGACACAACAAGTAGAGACTGTTGGAAAACATAAATGTGTTCCTCAATGCATTTTCCTCATGATATCGTCGAGATAAAACTAACTGGAGTCTACAACCCAGGATGAGAATGTAAATAAAGATTAAATCCCAAAACCTAAAAGGTTGTGTGTCTGGGAGGGTGAGAGACAAATCGCCAGTGGCAGGGTGACCACTGGGAACCTAAGTGATGGAAACCAAAACTTCGAAAGAAAGTCGACATGAGTATGGGGCGGGAAGCCATTGAGGAAGGATGACCAGAGAGGGTGGAAAGTTTCTGAGGAACGCCCTACCCAGTGTAGACCTATTGCATTTTTTGTTTCGGTTTGAGGTTGTGTGTTGGTTTGTTTAATCTATGAAAACTTGCTTTGTCCCTCCATTCTAATCGAAGGCAACCTACTTATTTCGAGAAGGGGCATGGTTTCATAGGTCACAAATTCTAAAGTCACAGGACTGAGCTACCTATTAACTTGGCGACCAGAGCTCTGTTACTTAACTTCCCAAACTTGGTTTCTTCATTTGCAAACACATCGGGACGTGGTTCCTTCCCAGAATCCCATGTAAGAGTGCGTACGCGAAAGGGTTTTGTGAACTAATAAAGCATTTACAAAGATCTTAGTCCTTTTTATTTTTGTCATCGTTTCCCTTAAAATCTCCAGAGACTACCTTGGCCCCCAGTTCTCAGGAAATTTAAAAAAAAAAAAAAGTCTCTTTGTCTGAGTCCAAGTTGAAAGGATAAAGACTTAGACTTGGGGTG
Organism: Felis catus; assembly: GCF_018350175.1. Lineage (NCBI taxonomy): Eukaryota > Metazoa > Chordata > Mammalia > Carnivora > Felidae > Felis > Felis catus. Next base: position 131,392,262 of record NC_058370.1, read on the forward strand.
AGTTTTCCCTCTACCACCTTCCACGATGAATGTCCACAGGGAACCCAACCTGGATGGAGAGACACGTACCCTCTTCTGATCGGCAGGATTTCTCATCCCTGCCTCACAGCGTGGTGATGCGGCTCAAATTAGGCAACGGTTTCCGAAACGCTTTAGAACGGGGTCTGTGTCATCCGGATGTTGCCTGTCGTTCCTAATGCGCCTATTGACACTTGTTCATGAAAACCGGAGCTGGACAGTAGTTAAAGTGGTGAAAGCAAATTGTATTCAAGAACTGTTGTCATCGGGGGAAAAGAGACCTCAGGATAGGACTGGGCTCAACCCCAAGCCCAAGTGTAAGAAGTGAAGACTGACAGCCAAGGAGCGGGTTTGGGGGGTTAGGGGATGGAAAATTCCGAAGAGGAGACATTGAGGGTGGAGGGGATTCCTCCTAGTCTGACCAAGCTGGACTCTTGCCGGAGGCAGGCCAGGGGGGGATCAGATCCGGCCTGGGTCCTCACCCGGCCATGCCTCATTTCTCCTTCTGGGATAGACAAGGAGGGTTAACAAAATAAAGCGGTGTCTATGGAAGCACATCGTAGTGTGTGAAGCGTTGATACTGATGTTGGCTTTCCTCGGAGTGTTTAGCTCCATCATTTATGCTAAAAACCGTATCGGGAGCAGATTGACCCTGGGGAGTCTGCAGGGCCTATGCTCCTCGCATCTGTCATGCCTCACACCATGCTGGAAGGAATTTTGGAATGGGGCTTTAAGAGCATCGTGACCCTTATCCTGGCCATGCGAATCTGGAGCTATCCGTTTTTTGTCCAGAACAGCTGCCTGAAAGATTGTGGCAGGAAGCAACCGGCAAAAAGTCGGGACACTAGCTTACCCTGTCACTCACTTTGCTCCAATGAAACCCATTTGCATTTCCAACATGTATCAGTTCTATTCAAAGCCTGCCATGGCAATGGCGATGGAAATGGTCTTGGGGGAACAGCTTCCGGTGATCCTGGGGGATGAGCCGGTCACTGACTTTGAATACCAATCTCCATTTCTCTGCAGGAGACCCTCCCTGCAAGTTTCCAAAGGGGAGTGGATGGGATGTAAATGCCACTTGCCTTCTCGGTGTGACTAATTCCCAGGGTCGTGGCATCTAGAGGTGTCAGAACTGATCAGACACCTGGAGGACTTTCTCTAGACCGCACAAAACCCAAGTTACAAAACGATACTTGCCGACCTAGAAGCCATTCTTGAATCTTCATCCAGGGAAGGTGGGAAGAGCAGAAACAAAACCACTGCTCTGAATTTGAAAGGTTTCAAAAAATCCTGCTTCCATAAAGGAAAGGAATACTGAACAGTGAAACCCAGAAAAACAGTCGGTAGGGGCAAAAATAAAAGTTGTAACACGAACTACTAAAAATTGCTACTGGGAATTCCTAGCTCCAAAACCAGCCGCGACCCACGAGAGTGTCATCCAACCCCCTCCACCTGTCTGAGGACAGTGTCACTCGGGCATTACCCCCAGGACATTAGTCATCACCCCAGGGTCAGACAAGTGCCCCCCACCCATTTCTGGATGCTTCAGGGAGTCCCCAGACTTTTAATCTGTGTTTCTCAGGGCCAGATGGTTCTAGGCACACAATAATAAATCACAGACATAGATTCAGGATTTAACACCATAATGTCTTCTGTTCCCCGAAGATTCCAGACTCATAATGAGTATTCATTTGCACGTTGCTGAGAGATTATCTCGAGTGTGCGGCCACCAGGTCACCAGGGTAGCAGTGAGCCAAGCTACTCCCCGGCAGCCACACGTTCACCTGGTTTGCGACTGACCTCCCATCGCTGTGTTCGTGACACATTTTGTGAAAGATAAAAGAGAGAGCAAAGCAGCTCTCGCATTAAAAAAAAAATGGTATTAATAAAATGTAAACGATTTCTCGTGTAAATATATGCCCAGAAAATAGGTGCTTGTTCATTGAAGTGTGATCGGGGATGAAATGAACAATACAGGCTACCTTATCTTATTCATGCATTTAGAGATTTGAGAGCGTTGTCGGGATTGAGCCACTCTAGCTGTTGAGGACCAGCTATATTTGCCCCACCTGCTCTTTTGAGAATTCCCAGTCCTTCCCAAAGTGTCTTCTAAATATTCAGGGAGCCTATAGGAGAAACCACACGCGTTTGCCCAAGAACCAGTTGCCAGGCACCTACAACGTGCCATTCGTGGTGTCCAACAATGGGAACGCAGAGGTGGTGAAACCACGTGTGGGACGTGTTCATTCGAGAAGCACACAGGGGCCTCGTCATTCCTTTGGTTCCTGTTCCAGCTCGCAGCTGGGCCACTGTCTGATCCCCTGGAAATCTCAGACCCCCCCCTGAGGGCCAGGCACAACGTGTTGCTCATTTCCTACTGCAAATGTAACAATCGCGATTCCCCGTTCTTCCTCAACTTCTCTGACTCCCGCCCTCTCGCCTCCCTCTCACGGGGCCCCTTGTGATCACATCGGGCCCACCACATAACCTGGAATGAGCCCTCCCATCTCAAGACCATCGTGCAAAGTCCCTTTGCCGCGTAAGGAGACATAGTCACAGATCCCGGGGATCGGGTCCCGGACATCGTGGCGAGGCCACCGTTCCATCGACCACGATCGTTGGCTCTGCTGAGGCTGCTGGCTGCCGCTCTGACCTCAGCGCAGGGGATACGAGGACCACGTGACATCCCTAGAAAAAACACGCTTTCACAACCTGTTCATTTATTCTTTCTGGAAGTATTTATTAAGTACCCATTGTGTGCCAGGATTACTCAAAGCTGGGCTCAGAGCCACAAGCAAGGTAATGTTCACGTCCTCAAATAGCCTCACTTGGAGGGAGGGGAGGAGGAACTAACTCCAGTCAAGTAAAAACAAAAAAAACAAAAAAAAAAACAGTATCATTTAAATATTGGTAAATCCTGGGGGTACCTGGGCAAGCTCAGCCAGTTAGGCACTGGACTTTGGTTCAGGTCATGATCTTGTAGTTTGTGGGTTCGAGTCCTGAATCAGGCTCTGGACCATCAGTGCAGATTGGGATTCTCTCTCTCTCTCTTTCCCTCTCTCTCTCGGCCCCTCCTTCACTTGCCTTCTCCCTCTCTCTGTCTCTCGAAATAAATACACTTAAATGAATAAATCAATAAATAAATGTAAATTCTGTACAAGAAGTAGGCAGAGTGATATTCCAGAGGATGCCTGGGGGAGACTGGAACATTTCTTGGAGGAAGTGGCATTGACCCTTGAGACTCAGGTTTTGTGAGGAAGCAGACAGGAGGAAGCCAGGGAGGAGTTCTCCGGACAGAGGGAACCCTGAGGCCAAGGCTCTGGGGAGGAGAGAACTTGGCCCACTGGGAAAGACCCGTGTGGCTGGGGGGTAAGGACTCCGGGGGAGAGTGGAACAAGACGGCCCTCAGCCTTGTGGGCTGGAGCCAGGTCGCATAGAGCCTTTGCAGGCATGGGACACAATCCGGGTTTCGTCCTGGGAGCAGTGGAGTACCAAAGGCAGCACGGCAAGAGAAAAGTGACCCAATCTAAACTGTCAAAAGAACTCTCTGGCACCTGTATGGAGAATGGCCTATTTGAAGACAGAAGAGGAAGCAGGGATACGGGTTTCAGGGAGAGTTCGGTAGTCGAGGCAAGAGGCGATGGCCGTTTGATTACGTGTAAAGGAAACCATGGGTAGATTGGGGATATATTTTTGAAATATGGTGGCTGAGGATGCAAAACAAAAACACCCCACTCGGCATTTTTCTCCAGAAGGTGGGAGGCGACATAGTGTCTGCCATTTTCGTGAGGGAGAATGGAAGGACAGGAATGCAATCAGGTTACAGACCGCGGTGGGGAGGGCGGTGGGAGTCGAGCTCCATGTTAGATAAGTCAGAGTGGATGGATGCCTGTCAGACGTCAAAGGGCAGAGTCAAGTCAGCAGCGGGACGTCTGAGTCTGGACCTTAGAGGAACTAGGGAGAGAAATGCACACCGGAGTCATCGTAGGTGCCAAGGCATCGCGTCACCTTCTGCAGGTGACACTCTGAGTTCTCTGCTGGCACCGGTGGATACGACAAAGACACACTGACTCTGGGAAAGGGAAGAGGCCCCTGGACGTGGGGAGGCAGCCTAGATGGCCACCGTCAGCTGCAGCCGAGACGTCACTGTCATGTCGCCACTGTGCTCCCTCAAAACGACAGAACTCCTGCGCCTTGAATAAATAAAGAGCCAGATCGTGTTGAGTAAGGAAATGTCACTACAGCCCTGTCTGCGTTGCTGCGTTCTCCCAAACAGAAGAAAAAGACCATTCGCTACGGAGGGAGGCCCAGTCCTCTCCCACCCCCCGCCCTTATAAAAATTCCAGCAAAAACAAAGAAAAAGGTGACAATTCAGGGCTCACTGGGGAGTCAACCTGACAGGCAGCAAAATGCCACACCGGCTGGAATTTCCTCCTACTTGGAACTAATTTTGGTGGGCGGGGGGGCGGTGGGGATGGCCAAAGTTCAGTAAATAGTAAACCCCCACTTCTCAAAATGAAAATGGAACAATCTCAAGGATTTGAGGCCATTTCATCAATCCCCAGTATCGTCTATTGCTTCAGAGATCCCAGGCTTATACTAACCATGTCCAGCCGTCTCTCCTCTTATCCTGTCGGGTTCTTCCAACCAACGCCCTAGCCATCTTTAACCTCCTAAACTGAGTCTAGAAAAGGAAAAATAACTACACATGAAAGTTATGTAGAATAGCACTGGTACATTTTGTCTGACAAGTCAGCTCCATCAAAGGTTACCCAGATGTCAGAGGGGATTCCCTAGCTTTTGAAATATCTGGTTAAAACGGCGTCAACCTCGCCCTCCGTGGCCTGGGAATGTCAAAGGGTCTCCTACCATTTCTGTGCATTCCAGGGATGCTAGCATTCTCTAGATAATCCTTTCTCTTCTGGTTCCGTAGGTGTGACTTCAGCACTGCCTCAACCCGGATCCAAAATGCATCTCCTGCCCTGATTCAACAACAAAAATTATTCATACGGTGTACTTAGGAGCAGAGCATAATTTGCTAGAGATTTCCATGGCTGGAGCCGCAGGGAATAAAGGCGAATTTACAAAGCAGAACCGAGCTGACTCAATCAGGTAAGACTAAATTAACAAATGACCCCAAATCTTAGTGGCTTCCAATAATGCAGTTTTACTGTCTATTCGCCCTACATGTTCATCTACAGTTGCCTCTGGCTCTGTGCCCGTCGTCTTCTCTGTGGATGGAGGCTGACAGAGCATTTGCTACCTGGAACGCGGCCAATCTTCACGGAAGAGGGAATCACTCACTGACTCTTCAAGCTTTTGCTTGGAAAATGACGCACATCAATTTCACTCACGATTTATTGACCAAAGCACGTCACATGGCCAAGCCTGAGTTCTGAGCATGTGGGGATCTAAAATCCTCCCACAGAAAGTGGCACCAAATATAGATGGTCAGTAATACCGTCTACCACATCAGCATTTTTAAACGTGATAGTGGATGTTATCACATTAAAGTGCTTTGGAAACACCCCAAAGGGCTTGAGCCTGACTGGCTTCCTCCTCTTCCCTACTCTCAAGGCCGAACGATTCCTCCCGTGGTCTCATGCAAACCTCTTTAAATTTTACCTCTTGTCAACACACAACCCCCTTGAACACCGACCACTTGTCGAAGTATTTCTTCCAAACACAGGAATCCTGGCGTCAGTTGACTGTACAAGGAACCTCTGCACGTAGGACTAGAGACACGCAGAAACTTGCCTCCTGAAAATGACAGTTATACATCTGAATTTGTAACCATTCCAAATACCAGGAAAACCGTAAGTAGGATAAAGAGGAGGTCACCTTTTTTAAATGTTTATTTATTTATTTGGGCGGGGGGTGGGGCAGAGAGAGAGAGAGAGAGAGAGAGGGAGAGAGAGAATCCCAAGCAGGCTCCATGCTGCAGTGCGGAGCCCAACACAGGGTTTAAACTCACAAACCAGGGGCGCCTGGGTGGCGCAGTCGGTTAAGCGTCCGACTTCTGCTCAGGTCATGATTTCGCAGTCCGTGAGTTCGAGCCCCGCGTCGGGCTCTGTGCTGACGGCTCAGAGCCTGGAGCCTGTTTCCGATTCTGCGTCTCCCTTTCTCTCTGACCCTCCCCCGTTCATGTTCTGTCTCTCTCTGTCTCAAAAATAAATAAACGTTACAAAAATTTTTTAAATAAATAAATAAACTCACAAACCATGAGATCGTGACCTGAGCCAAAAATCAAGAATCAGACGCTTAACCGACTGAGCCACCCAGGCGCCCCAAGAGGAAGTTGCATCTTGGTGGAGCAGAAGAATGCCAGGTGATCATTTTCTAGAAGCCGGGAATTGAGCTGAGACTTGCTCATACCCACCTGTTCTCTAGCTGTTGATCCAGCTAGAAGGATTTCAACAGTAGTGCTAGTAACATAGGACAAGACCAATGGGTCTTTCCTTTCAATCTGTTGGGGGATAAAATCACCAACCACACTTACCACTTTGTCCCCGAGAGAAACGAGTGTATTTGTCCACCAAAAAAGTATGAACAAGTTTATTCACAACTGCCAAAAGCTGGAAACAATTTAAACAACTATCAACAGAAGAACGGACACATAAATTATGGTACACTCAAATAATGGACTCGTCCATAGCAATAAAACAATAACCAACCACTGAGGAAGACATAACATGGATGAATCTAAAAATCATTACTTCAAGCAAAAGAAGTCAGACACAAAAAAGGGCATACTGCATTTATACGAAGTTCGAGAATAGGAAAATTTAATCGGTGGTAAGAGAAGTCAAAATGTGGTTTTATCAAGGGTGGAGTATTGATAATAAAGGGACAGAAAAGGTGGATCGCAGGAATACTCTGCATTTATTCTGCATGCTGGATATACAGATGTCTATAAAGTTTTTAACAAGTTGTACTTAAGATAATGGCTTTCTATGTAGTTTATTACATGTACGTTACACATCAAATTAAAAAAGTTAAGTTCAGGCTTATTTCACCAAAGAAATGAAACCTTGCCAACTCCCATGAGAAAATGAATATTCCCATTTCAAAAATAATCTTGAACTCGAAAGATTTAAAATGTTTATACTTGGGGTGAATCTTGAACGATTGGTAAGAATTGAAGGTTGGTAAAGAAGGAAATCAAGTTTGAAGACAGAGAAGCAAGAGCGAAGAAGAACCATTATGGGCATTCCAAGCAGTAGAGATTTAGCATAAAATACATGTGGAAAAATCTGGATGATTAACATCTTTAGAAACGTGCTCTTGGGCTTCCAGAAAATGGGAACCATTAAGAGAATGAGAAGCTGTCTAACAGACCTAGTTCAGTGATTCATTTGCATGAATTAGTATTTTACTCCGGAAAATAAACAAAGGAACTGGTGCTCTGTTACTTCTGAAGATGGATCCGGCAGTTTCCGAAGGGAGCCAGAGCCGTCTGGCTCGAATTTTAGCGTCTGTACGCTCGTCCCAGATGCACGGGCAGAGGATTAAGAAAAACACACGTCAGATTGTTTTCTCTGTAACCACCAACAGCATCCTTAATTTGGGAGCCTCAAGTCTTGGGCTCATTTATTATCATTCTTCTTGCCCGGCTCAATTGTCCCTGGGCAGAATGCTGTGGGGTATAGACCAGCGATTAAAAATGTCCTATTCACTACCATGAATGTCAGCCTTTCAACCCAGACCAAGAAGCCAAGAAACCCTGGACTGCGCAGGGGACAGACAGGGCACAGACGTCCCGCAGCTCATAGTGGGCTATTGTTTCAACTCATTACGGCAGCACCTTGGCCCCCTCTGCCTTGGCAGACAAAAGGCAGCTTTGGGAATGCTTATCTGGTGGGAACAGACTAGATGCTATCAGCTCCCGCATTATAACATCTCTGCAACATCTCTCTTCTTTTTGGTGGCCAGAGAAAGTGGGTCAGCGGGGAGGGCCTGGTGAGCCACAGAGGCTGAGTCGGAGACTCGCATGCTCACGCCGTCTCAGCAACACCGCCCTACCCTCCCCCCAACCGGCCTTCTCCTTTCCCCTCGCTGCTTACGATGGGGGGCCCACCTTGTGGTTTCGGCTGCAACTAGGAAGGAAAGGTTCATCACTTCAACTGCCTGCTCGATTTGAAGATACCGTGGGTCTTTATCTCCTGACTGCAAACACCTGATAAGAACGCAGAGGCGGGGGTGAGAATTTGTAACCGATTATAGGAAGCTTTGGACAAAGCCGATGAAGAGCGGACTGGTTGCTGCTATTGTGCATTATATATTATACCTCTCTATTCTTTCACGTCTTTGGAATTTGCCACGAAAAGAGGGAAAAACCCCACTGTGCCTCTTGGGTTTAATTCTGGAAGACATGGGGATCAGAACGGTCTTGGAATAGCAGCTGTCATGATGATGATCTGTGGCACCAGAGCCAGACTCCTTAGGTTCCAGTTGGAGCTCCGTCGGTTTCCATCTGTGTAACCTTGAGCAAGTTACTTAACCTCTCTGCCTCAGTTGCCTCATCTGTGAAATGGAGATAATAACACCACGACCCGATTGGGTTGTTGTGAGAATTAAATGGGTCAGTATGTACGATGTCCTTGAAACAGTAGGCGGCTCATGGCAAGGGTTATGTGTTTTGTAAATTAAGTGAATATATATATTCTCACACCACATGTATATACATATACACTTAAATGTGCCGGCACAAATAAGTGTTTGATAAATTCTGGGCGTGGTGATGATGACGATGTGGGCGACCACGGAAACCGTTTTCTCGGGACTAGAGGCGGGCCTTGAGAAGCGAGTTCCTGGGTGGGACACTGGGTTGATGCAGGGGACAGAGGAAGGGGAGCATGCGGCAGGAGAAGCCGTCAGGAGGATTCAGCGCATCTGACAGCTGAGTGTGCTCGCGCTCAGAGAAGGAGGTAAGGCAGGAAGCCGAATCAAAGGACGACCCTAGATTTCTCGCCGGACAACATGGTAGACGGTGGTGCCATTGACAGAGAGGAAACTACAGGGGAGAAGCAGATGAAACGAGCTCATCTTTAGATACGTTGAGCCTGAGATGCCTGCAAGACCTTCAAAGGGCAAAGAAACCCTCTCGTCCAAGTAAGATCTAAATAAAAAACGGAAGCCTCCATGGAGTCTCGGCCAAGTTCAAACTTCCAACAACTACGTGAACCGGCCCATTCTACCTGTAACGACTTACAGTCGGTTCTCAAAAAACCTGACTTGTAACCAGCCTGGGAGACACTTCGGAGGTCCGCGGGTCCGATGGCCCCTTCAGACTGATGACCGTTAACATTGTTCAGCCATGTGTGACTCTCGATGCATTTTCATGCCTCTATGTGAGCTTGTGAAAACATCAGCACCCTATTTTATTGACAGGAAATGGAGGTGGGGTTAGACCCAAATTTCCTCTCTGTCCAGAGCTCTCTTGGTCATTATTTAACTAGGGTCAAGGGCACTGTAACTGTTTTACGTATTTAACCCACGTAACCTAACTTAATCCTCAGCTCAACCTGGGAGACAGATGCTATCAGCTCCCTTTTCAAATGATGTAAAGGAATTTGCACGGTAAATTTAAGCGACACACGTGAGGTGGGGTAACTGTATCCAAATTGGTGTTAGATTTCTGTGCTTTGGTGGGACTTTATTACGATAACATTGAGATGATTATGCAAATCTCCTTAAGACAGACTAGCCTTGCTAGGTTCAAATCCTGGCTCTGTCTCTCGCTAGCTTGGGACTTTGGGAAAGTTACTTAACTTCTCTGTGCCCCAATATCCTGATCTCTAAAATTGGGATTCAAAGGTCTTAAGAGAAGAGCATACAGCAAGTTAGAAAAAGGAAGGAAGCAGTAAAATCAAAACAAGAAAAGAGAGGCCAAACTTGAAGTGAGCCTTGCTCATTAAATTTATGCCCGGACATGTACATTCACAAGATTTGGGTCACACGTTCAGTTCCGAATTTCTAGCAGTCAATGCAAAAGAGGCAAATATGACGGGAGAATCCAAAAGATTAAAGCACTCAGGAGAGGCACAGCTAGATGATAGTTCAGAAAGGGACTTCTGTTGCTCATAATTCAGTAAACGCTGGACAACATGCTCTCAAGTGTCCGCAGTAGGGAACCAGCCTGGCCTGTGTGGGTCTCAGGGTTCCCTGGGCTTCTCTGAGGTCATACGTGTGCTGCCTTCACCGTATGTGAGAAGCCTGTGGAACAGAGCAGAAACTTTGCAGGCAGGAAGCACACGGGTCTAGATGCCCTCCTCTCTCAGGATCCCAGAAAAGCAGCCATTTCTCCACACTCCCACTGTGATGCCCCCGAGCCTTTAACCCCCTCCCCATTCCCACTTTGGGGATTTCTAAAAGTGGTCGGTTCTTCAGCGTAATCTCAGGCGGATAAGATGTGCCTTCACTTGTCTCAAAATCCTAGTCCTCTCACTACTCAACAGGAGTTGGGTTTTCCCGAGACAGGCGATGATCTTCCTTTCCCTAGCTGCCTCCCCTCTTGGTTGGCTCCTTAGCCCCATCACAGCCCATTTTCCCCCTTCCCCAAATAACCTACAGGCTCCTTTCCCTGGGGCACCTCCCTTACTGGTCACAGAAGTTAATACAACTCCAGCTAACTCCTGAAAGGATTTAAAACAGCTGATGCTGCAGATATTAAGATTTTTAAGTCATGAAACTATTAAAAGGAGCCTCCCGTTTCTCTTCTGTAGACATAATCTCTCCCATCCCTGAGCTCCTCAAGCCTCTTAATTCTTTTAAATGGCTCAGCACTTTTTGCCTGCTTTTACGGTTACTCAGATTCATCGCTCAACCTTCCCTTCTAGACTGTGACCTCGTTGAGGCAAAACCCATGCAAAAGGTTCTCTGAAATACGTGATAAATGGATAAATAAACACTCAGAAGACATCTTGAGGGGAAACAGGCCAACGAAAGGAACATTATTCTGAAGGAGCTCTTTATACAAGGTTTGAGACATACCCGTGGGCATGGTCCTAATTCACTTTTGTGAACACAGCGACAGACTAAGTTAAGCGTCTACGGGAACACGAAGTAGGGATGCCCAAGACAACTTAGGCAAATAAATTATTTAGAGCAAGCAGAATTAAGTGAAATGAACAAGGAATAAAAGGAGGCTAACGGGGGACTCTGACAATTCACGTAACACTCGGGGCTGAGCATCCCAGCAGCCAAGTGGAAAAGAGAAGTAGAGTGCTGTGTAGATAGCTCTGGGTACCAAACCCACCAGTGTACCTGAAACACCAACTTTTATCCTTCTTTGTTTTTGACTTCTGAAAACACTTCACTTGAGGGACACTGAGCTGCGTCATGGAAAGCGTAACAAAAATAATAGTCTCAAGTTGTAGAAATGACAATTCCAGGGGCATAGTGTTGAGCCCTTCAGGGGGAAGGAAATGCCTAGAAGAAACTGAAGAAATAAAAAGCTGGTGAGAAACTGAAGAAAATGAATCGTTCAGCTGGTGGCAATATATTCAGCCGGGCTGGAAAACGGTTTGCAGCTTCCTATAAAACTAAATACACAGCTACCATATGACCCAGCAATTGTGTAGCGGAGTTGTTGTTGTTGTTGTTGTTGTGTGTGTGTGTGTGTGTTTAACACAAAAGCTTATACACAAATGTTTACAGCGACTTGATTCTAGTAGCCTAAAATGGGAAGCGAGTCAGATGTCCTTCGATTGGAGAATGGGCAAACAGTGAGGCACGCTCGAGCCCCAGAATGCTCCTTGCGCGTAAAATGGAACAAACCATTGATACACCCGACGACCTGGATGTACCTCCAGAGAATCGCGCTGGGTGAGAAAACCCCAATGCCTGGAGGTTGCGTAGCGTATGACTCCATTTCTCCAACATTCTTGGAATAACGACCACACGACTCCTTACTGGTTGCCAGAAGTTAAGGAAGGGGTGGGATGGGAAGGAAAGAGGGGCTGGGAAAGGACGGTGCGAGGAACCCTGGGGGTAGGGAGAGCGGCTGGCATCTCGATCACAAGCATGCTAACATCCTGGCTTGTAGCATTGTACCTCAGCCCCAGGGGAGACGGTGCCACCGGGGGAAGGGGGTCAAAGACACAGGGGCTCTCCGGGTCACTCAGGGTCCTTATTTCTTACAACCGTGCCTGAGTCTCCAGTCGTCTCCAAACAAAAGTTCACTTTCTAAAGCAACGAATCATTAAAACAGCCATTTTGGAAACTAGTTTGGCAACTGCTTATAAACTTAGGCACAGACTTACCATCAGGCTTACCAGGCCCACACGAACGGATGTGCCCGAGAGAAGTGAGAACGTACATCCACTCAAAGACCTGCGTATGGCAACTCGTCTATCGTGTCCAAAAGCCAGAAACGACTCAAACGTCCATCAAGTCCTGAATGGATAGACAAGCTGGTACATCCACACCGTGGAATAATACTCCACCATAGAAATTCCTAACATGCCCTTTTGCTCATGGGTACAGACCGGGTCAACCCCCGCGAAAGCCATGCAACATGCTGTCTGGGCGACATTCGTCTTACCCCGTGCTGTGTCAACATTCTTATGAGGGCACCGAGACTTTCAGAGACTTGCACAAGGGCCTCGCCACTCATAACACGGCACAGGGCCAGCATGGCAGCCAGGATTTCCCATTTCCCTAGGCCGGAACATTGTGCCTCTCCCATGGCAGGCGCTGTGCGACGCTGTGGGCGAAGAACCCAAACGGGTTCAGTGCAAGATGCCGACTGGGCGGTAATCGTTCCATTGGTGGATGGTGTGCGTACTCGTGAAAACGAAAGAACCCAGCCCGGACTTGGAGTCCTGATGCGTCCTCGCAGCAGTCCGGACACAAGGGGGCCATGGGCCCACCCGCCGGGCCTGGGTCTGCCTCGCAAAGGAGTTTCAGATCGTCCTACTAAGCTAGGACAACTCGAAATTTCCAGTGGAGACCGGCCCGGGGTCCTGGCCAGCCTGCCGACGACACAGCGCTTGGGCCGCCAGGATTCCACACAGAAGTAACTGGAACACAGACCAAGGCCAGAAAGGCTGGCAGGAGGGGGACAGAGAGCTGGCGGCCACGTTTATCTCCCCCTAGCCCGTGGCCGGGACACAGAGGAGGAGCAGGAGATGCTCAGGCTGACCGGGAGGGACCAAGGATACAACTTCTTGCCCACCAGCAAGAAAACTGGCTCGAAATAGCCTGACCGCGGAATCTTGGCTTCCGCGGGATTTCTGTGTCCAGCATCGGTTGGCGCAATGTGTGTCTACAGACGGCCTCCCGTTGTGACAGGAGGCAGTTCCCGGGTCATCCTTGGGGTGAGACGGTCGCGTCTGCCCGGAGACAAGCCACTGCCGTGGAGGAAGTGAGGAAAGGCGCCCCCGGGCCTGCTTTCCCTCTCTGACGGGCAGCACTCGGGGCCTCCGTTCCCCAGCATGCCACACTGTTCCTGGCGAAGCTGTTCCCAACCATCTCTTGAATCCCGTCTCTTCCCGTCCACCTGCCCTGTCTCTAAGCTCCGACCCTCGCGTGGCTCAGCTGGATTTTAAAATAAGTCTCTGACCCCTCTCCCCGATACGACCACCTCCACAAATCTTTCCCCGGCAGTGTAGATGCTGGCCCACTTCCAGCTTTGCACCCCATTCTCCCTCCCCTGCTGCCGGGAGAGGGGGGTGCGAACCCCTTGTGTGGGTGGCAGAGGCCCGAGGCTGCCTGGTCTTCCTGACCCCTGCGTTATCACCTCCTCGTGCCCCTGGGCACCTCACTCCACTCCGGTCACTCTGAGCACCCAGCCGTCCCCCGAACCGTAAGCCCCTGTCCCCAGAGCACACCCCGCTTTCCTGGAGTGGTACCACTTGACCCCCCACTAAATCCTCCCAGGCTTCAGGACGACGTGTCCCCTCGGGGATGGCACACTTCCTCCCCCACCTCCGCGATCCAGACTCCCGGCTCTCTCCTTTGTGTCTCTTTTACGTGACCGTGAACTTCCGAGGGCCCAAGACCAAGTCCCTGGGACCTCACAACCCTTACTTCTAACCCAGGGCTTGGAATATAATAGAATTTTCATACCTTTCAAATGAAAGAGGGAAAGAAGGAGGGAGGGGAGAAGGGCCCCTCTTAACCCGTGGGATAAGGGCCAGCGTCATTAAAGAAGTTGAAGTGGGTGGCTTGAAAAATGAGGCCGAGGATGCCACAGCGGAATGACACTATCTTGGGCGACTGTAGACTCTTGAAGGTATTCTGGAATTGGAGAGAAATCCACAGACAAGTCAGAAAGAGTAATACCACCAAGGGTTAGCATTCCTTCACTCGAGAGCCTCCTTGGCCAGACAAAGCCATACACATTATCCCATTTAATCATCCCCCGAACCAAATTAGCGGTTATAATTATAGTCATTTTATTGATAAGGAAACCGAAGTTCAGAGAGGTTAATCAACTTCCACGAAATCACACAGCCAGTGAGCACAGAACTGGGGTCGGAATCCAGGCCTCTCCAATTCAAAACCTGTGCGTCCTACCACATCTCTCCACCCCTCCCTCCCCTTCATCCCTTTACCTCCCCCTGTCCCTTCCATTTCCTGCTTGTTCAGAAGTTAATCTCAACACACAGTACATTCAAACACAGAACAGAGTCCCCTTATTCTTGAAAGGCCGAAGGAATGAACAAAGAAGTCGTGGTTTATATACACAATGGAGTACTACTTGGCAATGAGAAAGAATGAAATCTGGCCCTTTGTAGCAACGTGGATGGAACTGGAGAGTGTGATGCTAAGTGAAATAAGTCAGGCAGAGAAAGATAGATACCATATGTTTTCCCTCTTATGTGGATCCTGAGAAACTTGACAGAAGACCATGGGGGAGCGGAAGGAAAAAAAAAAAGTTAGGGAGGGAGCCAAACCATAAGAGACTCTTAAATACTGAGAGTAAACTGAGGGTTGATGGGGGTGGGTGATGGGCATCGAGGAGGGCACCTGTTGGGATGAGCCCTGGGTGTTGTATGGAAACTAATTTAACAATACATTTCATATTTAAGTAAATAAATAAATAAATAAATAAACTTATAAAGAAATTCAAAAAGAAAAAAAGAAAGGCCAAAGGCACGGCATCTTAATTGAAACAAGACAATCCAAACATTTACTTCTCTTAAAGTTTATAAACTCCATTTCATTGGCTTATATTTTCACAAATGACTCTCGTGTCAACGTGACGTTATTTTTACAGATATTAGGAAAATGCAGAGAGACGAAGTTTTAGGACAAAACGATGTACAGCATAGTTTAGTCCTTTCTTCTTGGGGGTGTAAGGAAAGTGTAGAGGTTTCCAAACTGAAACTTGGAAGGCACCTACTATACCATTCTTCCAGAAACCCTGCCTACGGGCCCAGACACTCGGTCACCGGGGCCACTGACAGCCTGTCATTCTCTCCTTCAAAACCCCTCCTCACCTCCAACCCCAAGATAGTTTCCTAGCAGGGCCCTTCTGGCAAAGTCAGACGTAGGGAGAAGGGCATTTATCAGCGGACATGGTAGCCCAGATGCCTTCAGCTCCAGTGACCCAAGTGAGCCCTGCTCTGCTTGGAGGAATAAGTTCTGACGTGTATCAGATGCCACACGGCAGCATTTATCAGTATTTCATTCCCTTCGGGGACTGAGTACTATTCCATCGTGTATACACAACCATTCGTGGACATCGGTCCTCACCACCTTTTGAGTATTATGAATAGGGCGGGTGTGAACATACATGTGCCCATATTCGCTGGACTATCTGTTTTGAGCTCTTTGGGGTATGTGCCTCACTCCCGCTTTCAAGGGCCACCCAGGGAGTGCAGGATAATCTCCCTGAACTGCACCTGTACACATGCGATGTACCATATTCATAGACATTAGGGTGTCTATGAATAGTCATTCATAGTGACCATATTCATAGTGACCATATTCATAGACATTAGGGTGTCTATGAATAGTCATTAGGGCATCTTTGGCGGGCCATTTTCCTGCCTCCCACAAAACCTGTGTCATCAAGTTTGGGAGTCGTGTGGAGGCTGCTGTAGACCAGCGCTAATTCAATTTGAGGAATACATACAACGCATGCAAAAGAAGAGAACACTGCTGGCCTCCAACTTGGGAGACAGCACACCGGAAGGTGACTGTCATTTTAACAGTCGCCGGCTCTGATGTGCTCAGTGACACAAATGTAAACCCGGACACCGAGATCCTGCAGCAGGACCCTTGTAGGCCAATCTTGCAATCAATCCAGATCATAGTTTGTGCTAATTTTTAGATTATCCTCAAATGAAAACGGAAGCTTTTTTTTTTTACACCCGCATAGAATTTACCGCGACACCAAGAACTTGGGGCCCCTGGCTATCAATAGGTCAGGGGCAAGGAACACGTGGCGCACGCAGGCCTGTTTGTTCATTGCCAAAACCAAACGCACCAACGCCCAGAACACCGGTGCGCAAAGATATTCAAGACCTACTGCTGAGTAAATCAACGGGGTCCAGTACGGGGAGCCGGAAGGGCAGGCGTGGGTGGTGAGGTTGGGAGACCCCTGATCCATCATGGCCTGGCTTATTTAGAGTGTGTTCGGTACCAACCCTAAGAGTCCTCTGGGGGCCCTGCCTGTCTAGATGCCTCCCTTGGTGATTAGCACTTACGGCTTATGACACTTTTCATCTCTGTTAACAGGGAGGAATGAACGTGGCAAATCCCCGTGAAGGGCCCAGGGCTGTATCAGGAGAGGTGGGGAGGTTAGAAATGACACCAGTGAAGAGGTGCCCCGGGGGGCATTCAGTCAGTTAAGCGTCCAACTCTTGGTTTTGGCTCAGGTCGTGATCTCACGGTCCGTGAATTCGAGCCCCGCATCGGGCTCCGCGCTGACAGTGCGGAGCCTGCTTGGGATTCTCTCTGCCCTTTCTCTCTCTCTCTCTCTCTCTCTCTCTCTCTGCCCCTCCCCCACTCGCTCTGTCTCTCTCTCAAAATAAATAGATAAACTTAAAAATTTATTTAAAAAAAGAAAGACAAAGAAATGATACCAGTAAAGACCACAGTCGCAGGACCCTCTCAATCCAGAACTCCTTCTCTCTGCTTCTCCACACCTTCCTGTCCCAGGAGGGGCTGGAAGGCACTGCATACCGGATATCAAAGCACAGATGTCCAGTGAACCAGGATATTAAAAACAAACTCGAGTTGTCCAGGAGGATTGAAAATGTGGAACAGATAACTCATAGCTCAGGACGCATTTGGTTGTGGTTTCTCATCGCTCAGGAGAGGGGAGAGGATTTTGATGTCCTTTATTGGGTGCAAATCCCTCCAACAGGAATGCGGCGTTGTTCTGGTATGTTCTAGCAGGGAAGGCCTCCCAGGAATTAAAGAAGCATGGGCAGGCTGTGCTGTGGTCCCAGACAGCATTCCTAAGATTTCTAAGAAGGATAGACGTTTCATCCTTGAGCTGTAAATACAATACTTTTCACTCCATTCTTTTGAAACACAGCTTGGCTCCGAAAGCTGAAAGGAAAGTTTACCTTTGCCAAAATGTCAGAATCAGGCAACACAAAGTGCATCCGGCAAATAACTATTATTTCCTATTTATATAAACGCTTCTTTTTCCAAATTCCCAAAACTCTGAACACCTGCAGGAATTAGACGGTGCCGATCTATTTCAACAGGACTGTCAGGACTGTGGCTATTCTTAAGTGACACAATTTCACGAAATCCCTTCAAAACAACTTGGATTAATACTCACATTCTAACCGAAAAAGCTCAAGGAGAAATTCTTTGCAATTTGGTAGTTACAAAGAACGGCACTGTGTTTCCAAACTCGAAATGTTCAGAGAAAGCCTAAGCATTGTGCAAATCCTAGTTTACACGTTAGCAGGAGTAATGAATCCTATGCCCCGGCCTCAGGTCCGCCACCCTGCACCGGCCATCTCTCTTCTCGAAGACACCAGCCCCCCAACTATAACAAGAGGAGAGGGACCACGGGATATCTTCTAACACGATTCTGTGACTTCCCTGCAAGTCTGAAGAACTCAAGTATGTTCTATAACTCGGGAGGTGCATTTCAGCTCAGAAATAAACGCTGTCCCTCCTTTCCAAAATATACACTTTCTTTAGAAAAATAAATCTCTCCTGAGAAAGTATGGAAGACATTCCCTTTTATAGACCCTTCTAACGTTATGGCCCTAAGTGTTTCCACCTGTACCCAGCATGGACTTGGCCGCGTAATCGAGATGTGACTGTCTGCCTCAGAGGTTAGCCAGAGTGTATAACCCAGGCTCCATAGAACCCGCTCCCCCGAATCTATTGGGAATGAACGTTCAGAAGGTCTTAAGCTTTAGGGGCCCCTGGGTGGTTCAGTGCGTTGAGCCTCCTACGCTTGGTTTCAACTCAGGTCATGGCCTTGTGGTTCCTGGGATCAAGGCCCACGTGGTATTCTCTCTCCCCTTCTCTCGGCCCCTCCCCTGCTCACACTGTCTCTCTCTCAAAAGAAATAAACGTTTCCTGAAAAAAGGCCATAAGCCTTCAAGGACAAATACGTCGTGTCCGCAATTAGGAAGAAACGCCAACACAAATACTCACCACTTCTCTTCTCCTGCTCAGCTAGTTCTCCCACTTCTGTCTCCAAAATATCCCTGGAGTGTGCGGCTGGCCAAGCCCTCGGTTACTGTCCCCGGTCAGGGCCCCCTTTTCGCTCTTTTTAAATTCATGTCCTTACTTCCGGCTTCCCCCTTTCGAAATCACCCTCCATGGAGCCGCAGTAATATTTCCGAAGCAGAAATCTAATTATATCACTTCTCAGTCTAAAGCCCTTCCAAGACCACCTCGCCACGTCGGAGTGGAAATTTTCTGGCATGGATTTCGAAGACTTGAATTCAGATGGTCTACCCGCTTTTGTACTCTAGCCTACGGTCGCCAGATTTAGCAAATAAAAATACAAATGCCCAGCTAAATTTGCATCTGGATAAACAGCAAATAATGTTTTCAGTATATGCATGTCTCATTCGATATGTGGGACATGGTGATGTTAAAAGAATATTCAATGTCTATCTGAAGTTCAATGTCTATCTGCCAGGCCTCCTTTATACTTTTTAGCAAGCTACTCTAGCTACACTGCTCTAATCACTATTTCCCAAACAAGGGCATCTGCCTGCATCGGGCAATTATCCAAGCCATTTTCACTACCTAAAGTGCTGTTTTCTTTTTTTTTTTTTAACATATTTTTTTTTCATGTTTATTCACTTTTTGAGAGACAGAGACAGAGTGTGAGCAGGGCAGGAACAGAGAGAGAGGGAGACACAGAATCGGAAACAGGCTCCAGGCTCCGAGCCGTCAGCCCAGAGCCCGATGCGGGGCTCGAACTCACGGACCGTGAGATTGTGACCTGAGCCAAAGTCAGACGCTTAACCGACTGAGCCACCCAGGTGCCCCTAAAGTGCTATTTTCTCCGCAACTAGAAAACTCCTACTCATCCCTGAAAACCCAGCACATCTTCCGTGACACTCCTCTGACTGCTAATAGCATAATTAAGCACCCCCTCCTCTGCCTTCTTTTATTTATCCCCCCTTCTCTACTCAGCACAATGTATTGTCACGATTTGTGAGTCACCCTCTTCCACTAGAAGTGGAAGGGATAAACTTTGCCCACCTTTGAGCTCCCAGTTCAAGACCCGCACCGGATAGGTGTTCAATAAAACGTGCCAAATGAATGCAGAGTGAACGTCTATGTAAGTCCTGGGCGTGACTTCAAACACGTTCTCCCATTTCCCACCACAGTGTAATTCTGGAAATAAAAAATACAAAAATTTTGAATTATTTAAACCCTCCTTATCAAGAAACAACAGTGGCCCTAAAAAAGGTCACTAAACCACAAAGTAAACGTCTCCTCCCTGGAAGTGCTTACACCCTTCCTGTTCAGTCAGGCAAAGGCTGCATCAACATTCAAAGTCCCCACTGACAGATAGGGTCACAATAGTCCCTGGTCCTCTGCAGGTATTAATCATGCCAGCCCCTTTCCTACATGTGAGGTGAGGTTGTATTTGTGCTGAGTGAGCGGCTTTGATTTCCCAGAAGCACGGCACCTCCCAGCCCCAGCTCTCCCAGAACACCTTGCCAGCCTCTCCGTGGTCAAATGACTCCTCGCTCATTCGGCTCTGGCTGTTTACGGTGGGAGATCTCTCTCTTCTCGTCACCTGGTCCACACCCAGTGAGGAGGCTCACTCGATTCATTCACAGTTGTCACCTTCAGCCACAATGCGCCCTGCCTTGCCCCTCTGCCTGATGTCCTCGTCTCCTGACCCGGTCTCGCCCCATTATTCTGTTCAGGTAACATGCCTGTTTGGGGCTCCTGAAAGCAGTCTGCTGGCTTATCCATCTGAACAATTATTCTGGTTTATTCAAGGTATATGCTTGTTAAATGAAGGAATGAATGCTTCAGTCTTGCTCATTCAAGAACGGCTCATTAAGAATCTGATACGAAGGACGGGGCGCCTGGGTGGCGCAGTCGGTTAAGCGTCCGACTTCAGCCAGGTCACGATCTCGCGGTCCGTGAGTTCGAGCCCCGCGTCGGGCTCTGGGCTGACGGCTCGGAGCCTGGAGCCTGTTTCCGATTCTGTGTCTCCCTCTCTCTCTGCCCCTCCCCCGTTCATGCTCTGTCTCTCTCTGTCCCAAAAATAAATAAACGTTGAAAAAAAAATTAAAAAAAAAAAAAAGAATTTGATACGAAGGATGCCTGAGTGGCTCAGTTGGCTAAGTGGCCGACTCTGGATTTCAGCTCAGGTCATGATCTCAACGATTCATGGGTTCAAGCCCCACGTCAGCCTCTGTTTGGACAGTGCAGAGCCTGCCTGGGATTCTCTCTCTCCCACTCTCTCTGCCCCTCCCCTGCTCACACACATGTTCTCTCTCTCTCTCCCTCTGTCTCTCTCTCTCTCTCAAAATCAATAAATAATTTTTTAAAAAAGAATCCGCTGTGAACCAGCCCTGGGTATATGGTGATGGATGTAACAGAATTCCTAACTATAAGGAACTTGACATCTAAGATTTGAACATCAAGAGGGTCAACATCTCCTAGATATATATTCAAATTCAAAGAAAACTTGCTGATTCACAGGAAACATCTAATTGGTGGAATAAAGAAAGAGTATCTTTTAAGAAAGAACATCCTGACTGCTTACGCATTTTCTCAAAATGCTGAGTATTGTTTCTGAGCCTGAAGTTTCAGACCCAACGCTCCTTCTTCCCCTCGGTGAGTGTCTTTGGGGCCCCTCGAAGGTGGGCCAGAACAAGGTGCAATGAGGGTAGGATGGTCAGCGATGAGTGAGAGACACAGAGAATCCCCGATGCCGAGGATAACTCATCTGTTAAAAAAGGCTAAATAAAATGTTATCTATCTGAACTAGGTCAAAAGAAATGATGACAAACCTTCGTGCGCACAACGTGGAGTCTTGAACTAGGAAGTTCACGTATGTGACATAGCTCGTTTCCTGAGGATAGTGACTCAATGAGCCAGGACCATGCTTTATTTACTGTGTGTGTGTACGTCCTTAGTTTTTCAAAAACACCAAGCAAAGGCCTTGCTCCACATAGAAAGAAAATGTCTGCAAGATTGGCTTCGATCCGAAGTTTCGGAAGCGAAGCATGACTGAGAGCCTTGAATTGTTGTACTCGTTCTACGTAGCAGGCGCTATGCTCTCCCTTGACCCATATGATCTCACTTAAATCTTGGAACTGCCCTGAAACTCAGCGTCCTTATCTCCCTTATTCACAGGACACTGCAGCTCGCAAAACTTGCTCCTTATCTGAAATCACACAGCTAATAAGGGTCTCAGTGTAGCTTGAACTGAATCGTCTCTCTAAAGCCTGTGTCTTTCCCACACCGCCATGACAGCTCACTCAGCCCTCATGATCGATCTCCCAACGGATGAAAATTACAATCAGCCACTCAGCCAGCAAACGCTTTTGTCAAACGCGGTGAGCACGTGACCAGGGCACATGACCATCCGGGAGAACGCAGTAAGGTCCTGAGTGAGCATCCCAGAATCCCTCCGTCAACACGCCACGTGGCCCTGGGCCGGGTCTCGCTGTCCTCATCTGTGTAACAACAATAGCAAGGGCCTCCCGGCCAGCTCAGAACAGGTGTGCACAGTGGATAAACGAAGGAGGGAGGAGAGGTTCTTGTCAAGTGTCCCACGCCGTGGGCGTTCAAGGGGCGGACTTGCTTGCCCATGAAGTCTTCAGGTAAACCGAGACTTGAATACTTTCTGGAGGTTTTCTAGAGCAGGAAGTGGAAAGGCAGCACACGGGCATGAGGAACCCCAGGCTGTCAGGGCTCCTGCTTTCAGCGAGGCCGTGTGGCACACAGAGGAAGCTGAGTCACCCCTGCTCGGCAAGGCGCCTGTGGTCCCGAGGCAGCCAATTGAGTCTTCCTGTGAGAAAGCGGAAACCCAAACCTTGCTGTCCCCGTGGTCCCTCCTGAGAGCTGGCCCCTGTGGTCGGCCAAGGTTGGCCTCGGGGCCGTGTGGTTCCCTTCTGCGGCTTGGCTGACAAAAACAGCCAGTGTGGTATCTGCCCTCCCAGCCTCTTAGCCTCCCACATGCCTCTGAGGCGACGGAGAGAGAGAGATAAGAACCAGAGACGCCAAAGTGACTTGGGACCTTGGCCACTAATGAAGTCTCTCTGTCAGCACACGTGTCTGTCAAGCCTATTGCTTGGGTTTCTCTTTGGTTGCCCAACCTTGGAAACTTTCAGAACGCCATTTATAACCAGGATGTCAGAGGAGGCAGCGGAACGCTAACCCGTGGGCAGGGTTTGGAAGGCCCATCTTCCACTTACTTTGAAACATGATGGATTCCCCTCAGCCTTGAGGCCAGAGCGCTCCATGGAGCACTCGAGCATTCCAGAGCCCTGCACAGGCAGCAGAAGGCATAAAGCCCAGAGAGCCGCACACAGGAGAATAGAGGAACATGTTCCATGACCTGGTTGTCTTTGTCTCGTCCACTCCTGCTTTCCGGCTTGATTCAAAGGAGCTGGTGGCCATTTCGGAGGCTGGTTTATTCAGATATCAACAGGAATAGGTATAAAAACTTCCCTCATGTCTCTTACTCCAAAGAGATCATTTCCGCCCTACCCCAGTGCAGCGTCCCCTGTGGGGCTGTCATGAGAGCCAGAGATGACAGGCCTTATACCTCTCCTTAGGTATTAAAAGAGGGGTCTCTGAGGTTCTCAACTAAAGGAAACCATGTTGCTGTATCTACTGCTATAAGGAGCCCACAGGGCAAAGCGAGCCCAGAGTTGGTTTGAATGGACCCAGATCACAAAAGAGACGATGCTGATGACTGAAATCAGAGAGTGGAGCCCGAAAGGCATGAGCAGACTCTAGCCCTTTGGGTAGATGTCAGGGTCCTATTTAGCAGGCTGGACCCAGAAGTTATAAAGCAATGTTCTGGCAAGATAAGAGGCAAAATATCCTCAGCAGAGCCTCAGAAGGAGAGGCTCAGCCTTTGGTTAAAGGCTGGCTTTTCACAGCCTTCCCTCCTCAAGTGAAGCCCCCAGGAAGCCCCCAGCCTCGTCCACGTCCATTGCAGCCTTCTGCAATGCTAACCAAATCTTGTTAACCACATAAACCCCCTAGCTCCCTAGCGTGGTGTTAAGAGTTGAATTGCGGGGCGCCTGGGTGGCTCAGTCAGTTAAGCGTCTGACTTCGGCTCAGGTCATGATCTCACAGTCCGTGAGTTCGAGCCCCGCGTCGGGCTCTGTGCTGACAGCTCAGAGCCTGGAGCCTGCTTCCGATTCTGAGTCTCCCTCTCTCTCTCTCTCTGACCCTCCCCCGTTCATGCTCTGTCTATCTCCGTCTCAAAAATAAATAAACATTAAAAAAACATTTTAAAAAAAAAGAGTTGAATTGCATCCACCTAAAATACGTTGAAGTCCTAACCCTTCGGTACCTTGACGTGTCACCTTATTTGGAAATAGGGTCTTTGCAGATTTAACCAGGTTAAAATGAGGTCACTAAGGGTGGGCCCTAATCCAAATGACTGATGTCCTTACAATAAAAAGAAATGCGGACATAGAGCCAGACTTGCACAGAGGGAAGACGATGGGAAGACACAGAAAGAAAGCCACGGGAAGGCAGATGGGTGGAGTGAGGCGTTTCAAGCCAAGGAACACTGAAGATTGCCAGCCAACCATCAGAAGCTAAAAAGAGGCAAGGAAGAATTCTACCCAGAGTTTTAGAGGGAACAGGGCCCTGCCGACACCTTGACTTTGGCCTTCTAGCCTCCAGAAATGAAAGAGTACAATCATGCTGTTCTAAGCCACCCAGTTTATGGGACTTTGTTACACCCGCCGTCAGAAATGAATACACCTGGGAATGTGGATCAAGTCAGTTCAACACATATTCGCTGAGCCCTGTGTAGTGGGGACAAAACAGATAAATGGACCGTCGCAACCCCTTATGAAGAGGGCAATGACCATGTATTTTTAGAAGACAATACAACTAACGAGGAGGGCGATGTCTTCAAGAAAGGCTTGTCTGAGGGCTGACGGCTCAAATCTTACTCCTCAGGCAAAATGTAAATAACCTGGGGGCTATAAATTCTGGATTTACAGTCATCTTCAAGGCCAACAGTGACTCTTCACGGTTATGAAGAAAGGATGTGCTCAGCCAATGAAAAGTGTGAATAGAATTAAAGGCAATAGAAGCTGAAAGTATAAAACGATCTAAGAAATACAGTTCAAAGAACTCTGGTCCCGGTTGCATTGAGATGACTCATCAGCTTGTTAAAGCATGAACGATCACTGCAGCTGAGATTTCAAAATTATTATATACCTTTAAAAAGTCCCGTAATTAGTTCCTGTTTACTGATGCGCAGTGGCCTTCCACCGTTGCTGACATTGGCTCAGTTGTCTGTGCCTGAGGCTCCCTGGAGACCCCTCACCAGGCGCTGTAGCTCAACATCTGAACGCTCGAGTCTGTGCTACCCTAGATGCCACAGCCCAGCACACCGTGACTGTTACTGTCACACGCCATGGGCTCTTTGTGACAGGGACTGGCCTTTTCCCATCCCTGTACCCCTGCCGCCCATCCAGAACCTGGCACGGGGAATGTTCAGGAAACATTCGTCAAGGGCATTAGCCAAGAGGCCCCATCCCAGACTGGTCCAAATCACTGTTTCTCACCAGAATGCGTAAGTCCTTGGGATTTTGAGGCCATGAAGGCAGATCTTAGATGCATGCATCTAAATTGTGATGCATGGCCACTTGGGTGGCTCAGGGAGTCAAGCCCCGGCTCTTAGTTTCGGTTCAGGTCATGATCTCACAGTTTGTGAGTTCGAGCCCCGTAATGGGCTCCGTGCTGTCAGCTTGGGATTCTCTCTCTGCCTCTCCCCCACTTATTCTGTCTCTCCAAATAAAAAAATAAAATAAACAAGAAATAAAGAAATAATAAAGTGTTTTTAAATAAAAAATAGTGATGCAGGCATGCTCAGAGTGTGATTACTTGATTTCAGAGATTTATCTGGGCTATTTCAATAATCACCATTCAATTGTCTACTCTGCCTCGGTTCCATGCCAGACAAGGGAGTATGGACAGAAAGCCATGCTTGCTGTCTTCATTTATGTATGTTTCCATACCTAATTAGATCACAGAATATCTTGTCAAAAAAAAAAAACTTGGAGAGAAAGCTGATTCAATCTCCTTCCATGTTACAGGAAGAAACATTGAAGCCAAGAGAGCTCGGGAGCCAGACAGACATGCAGCTCGTCCTAGATTTGGGGACGTTACTCACTCTCCCTGAGCCTCACTGACTTTATTTGCAGGCAGGAAAATATCCACAAGCCAACAGGGCTTACGATGACTGACTGGGGTGGCGCGTGAAAGCCGTAAGCTGAGAACCTCGGGCGTAGTGAGACTTCAGCAAATCTCAGCTCCCACTGCCATCATCAAAGCCACACAACTACTCAGTGGCAGAGCTGGGACCAGGAACAAAGTTTCTTGACGCAATATTCTGAAACGTGTTTTGCTTTCTGCACAAAGCTTAGTAAGAACAATCGCGATAACTCCATTACGCTTTTAGAATACGCAGCACTCTTTTTATATATAACATTTAATTCTCAAAAACATCCCATAAAGGAGCTATATTGCATTCCCTTTTTTTTTTCCAATAAAAAAGCTGAGGCTCAGAAATGTAAATCGTTGAGTAAGAGCACACAGCCAGCGAAGGATAGAGCCAGGACTCGGAGCTGGGTCAGCCCTAGAAGACACCCCACTTTTCCCGAGACTTTTGTCAACCCCTTATTAATTTGAGCTTAGAGCCACAAAGTTCTCTGTATGGCCTGGATTTCTTTTCATGGTACCAAGCTAAGTTCATAACTTGTCTCTAACAAGACTTTTTATCTACTTAAATGTCCTTTAGCGAATGATCCTTTAAATCTATTTTCCCACTTTATTTTCATGTGAGTGTAGTCGACCCACCATCAGTTCCGGGCGTACACAGGGATTCAATCTCAAAAAATTAAAAGTAAAAACACCAGTAATTCCACTACTGGGTATTTACCCAAAGAAGATGAAAACACTTAATTTGAAAAGATACATGCACCCCCATGTTTATTTCAGCATTATTCACAATAGTCAAGACATGAATACAGCCCAAGTATCCATTGGCTGATGAATGGATAAAGAAGATGTGGTAATTTACATACAATGGAATACTACTCAGCCATAAAAAGGGATGAGATCTTGCCATTTACAGCAACACAGATGGATCTAGAAGATATTGTGTTGGTCTGTTCTCCCATTTTAAAGGAACATATGGGAATTTGAGGTCTGTTACAGCTCCACACTTCACCAACATCAACTTCCGCTTAGCTCAGTTCTGTACAGTTTCCTACGTGTGCCCCCAAAATGACAGGTGCCTGTTTCCTGCCTGTGAGACAGGCATCATGCCTTTCCTGTTTAGTCAGTAACTTTACTGGGCATGCAGACCACTCAAGAATTTTGTTAAACATTTTGTTAAAATTTTTTAAATTTTTAACAAAAACATTTGTAAAATTTTTGTTAAAGTCTGTCTCTCACATTCTGGCAGCCACACTTTGAGCAGCTTAGACCATAGAATTCTAGTCCCCAACTGCCCTGGAACCAGCCATTCAGGGTCCCCAGCCCTTGGTGCAGCTCCACTGAGCACAGTGGCATTCTGGCCTGATCACTTCCAGGCTCAGCTAGAAGCTTCCTGAAGACAGAAATCTGGCCTCACCTCCCAGGACTGTTTCCTCTGCACCCTACGGGCTCCTTGGGGGCAGGGCTTGTGTCTGACTCGTCCCCACTGTCCACAGCACCTAGAACAGCCCCTAGCACATAGCAAGTGGTCTATAACCATTTGCTAAAGCTGAAGAAATGGATAGATTTCCCCTGGGAATGGATAGAGTCTGTCTAGAATATAGCAGGTGCTCCCTAAAAATGTTTATTCCATAAAATTCCTTGTGCCTAGGATGTTAAGACAAATGTCTACATGACAACTAGTTGTTCTGACATATTTATTCACTGGCTTCTCAATATTTAGTAACTACTCTATCCCAGACACTGGGCACAACATAACAAATTAGAACACTCACGCCCCTGTCGTCTTGTACCTTACATTCAAACAATAACAGCACTTCATTGAGCATTTACTATGTGCCTGGTGTTATTCTCAGTGCCCTGTGTGCTTTCAGAAATTCAACAACTTTGGGAGACAAATACTGCAATTACGCCCATTTTACAGCTGAGGAAAATACGACTTTGAGGGGTTAAGCAAGTTGTCTAGAACCATACGGTTGGTCAGTGATGGCACCAGAATTCAACCCCAAGCGGTCTGGATTCAGATCACTACTTGGCTTTGAGTGGAAGGGACAAATGGCAAACAAGTTAGCCAATAAATAGACAAGATAATCCAAGACGGGGATAAGCAGGAAACCAGAAATTTAATAGTAAATAATAGGAGGAACGGACACTTCACAAGTGAGGCTGATCAAAGCAAAGAGAGTTGAAAACACCCCCACCCCTGTACCCCATCCTGCCCTCCATAATCGTGTCTCCCCTACTGGGTGGTTCATAAGAGTGACCACGTGCAGGTAAAAATTTTTTTTTAAATCCTGGGGCCAGAAAGATGTTTCTTCTAAATATCTTCCTTGTGTAAGGAAGACAATAAAATCCATCACTTACCAATTGCACAAGTATCTGTGAAGTGCCTATCCTGTGCCGGCACCTTTCTGGGCACTGCGGACACAGGGGTGAGTAAAACAGCCAAAGATCGCTGCCTCACGGAGATTGCCTATCATCTAGCAAAGGGAGAGAGACACTAATTAATCAGATAAATAAACAAACACATGAAGACATTAGCAAATAAATAAGCATAAAGTGCTCTAAAAAATAAACCATAATAATAACGCATGGAAAGGAAATGGGAAATGTCAGAGCCAGAGGAACATGTCTAATCAACGTTCCATTGGTTCATTGTGGTCTCTCGGCATTTTCCTGCATTAAGACATAGGTTTCCAACCACTACCATGTTAACTCAGTCAACCGTATTCAACACATATTTATTTAGCACCTACTCTGTGTCAGATGCTGTCTTCCTTCGACTGTCCCCTTCCAATGAGAGATGCTTCTCCTGTCCCCACAGGTGTATGTTCAACCTGCCACCCTCCTTCCCAAGCCAATAGAAGAGAAAAGGGAAGGGATCTTATTTTCATTAAGCATTGATCCAAGAAATATTTAATGAGCTTCTAATGATTTTAAATAGCATGTGTACAACATTTATTATTTATCAAATACTTCCACAACAGTGGTCTCCCATGGCTGTCCAACAGTCCCATAATGAAGGTAGAGTAGAAACCATTCCATTCATCTTGTTTGTACTGTATCCCCTTTTAATATAATCATCAGTATTATTATCAGAGAGAGAGAACACATAAATAAGAGAGAGGGGCAGAGGGAGAGAAGGAGAGAATCGCAAGCAGATCCCACGCTCAGTGTGGAGCCCGATATGGGGCTTGATCCCATGACCTTGGGATCATGACCTGAGCCAAAAATCAGAAGTCAAATGCTCAACTGACCGAGCCACCCAGGCACCTGTGTGTTGCACCCCTTTTGAATGGGATTTGGGGACACTTATAAAAAAGAATGACCAATAGGATTATTGCAACCATTGCATAAATGAGGAAACACCGTCTAAGAAAGTCTATGGGATTCACCCAACATCACACAATAAACAACAAAGCTAGAATCAAAACCCAGGTTTTCCAACCTCCAGACTCACACCTCTCTCTCCATCACAACTTACCACACACGGCCCTTCGCCAGGTCTCCTCGGTGCCCACACACAACGATGAAGCAAAAGGTGGCTTTTCTCTCAGTAACTTCCAGCGAAGACTATAACCCAAATCTACAACAGCTATAAAAAGATACAAAGACAAACATGAGAGGGATCGTACAAGTCCAGAGGCGCGTGGGCTCGTATGCGACTCTGGCAGGGGAAGTCATAAAGAAAAGCTTGGGGCAGGACATGTGCTACTTGAAGGAATATGCCAGAAAGAGCATTTCAGGTTGAAGGAATATCAATTGGCCCAGGTGTTAAAAAAAAAACAAACACGAGGCGTATACGCCAAAAATACCATCACGGCGTGCCTTCTTCTCTCCCTTGATCTCCATACGCTACTTGGCTTTGCCAGCTACTTAAGCCAGAAATATTTCAGAGAATGCTCTTCTCCTTCTCTTTCATATCTGCTCTAGAACAGGCCTCCAGGTAGAGAAAGCGGGATGGGAAGAAATGACCATTTGTTGCGCACCTACAATCCGCCAGAAACTTTAAGGTATGCTAAGAAAAAAATCTTCACCAGCCCTATCCGGTAAATAAATCTCCCCATCCTAGAGCTGAAGAAGCTGGAACTCAAGAGACTCGTTGACCTGCCCAGAGTCAACGAACAAATGGAGAAACTCTGATGTGTACCCAAGACCGTCAGATACCAAAGCCAGGTCTCTGTCAGTGACTCCACACTTTGAACCACATGGCACAGCCCAAAATCAAGAAGTGTCTGTTCTGGGAACGTTTGTGAGGTCGTGAGCAAATAATCCAATGCCTGGTGGAATCAGAGAATCAAGAAGATGGAAAGCAGTTTTGAGAGCCCGAGAACCCAAGTCACTAGGAGAAGAAAACAGTCCAATGGTTATAAAGTTTCAGTGACACAAGAGTAAGTTCTAGAGCCCTGCTGTACAACATTTTGCCTATAGGTAACATTGCTCTACTGTTGTACTTAAAAATTCAAGTGGGTAGATCTCAGTTGAGTGTTCTCACCACAGTTCAAAAAAACACACCTCAATCACAAAGAAATTGTCACAAATAAAAATATGTATCATTGACTATATCGTAGACAAGCAGAGTCCTATCATTCTCCCTAGAGGATTTTTCCATGTGGTATAAATGTTTGTTTGATCACCATATTTTTCTGAATTCCACGAGGAGGCCTCCTAAGAAATCGTGGGTCCTGTTTACGCGTGTGTCTATCGGTTCACACAGAAGCAATTATGATAGCCCATTGATTCATAAACACGAGTGTGGACATCATTAAATGTTTACATAAACACACTGATTGCTTACATTTACAAGCCTACGAGGAAACACGAGGCGGCTCTTTCGTACAATGTTGGGGGAAAATAAGGTTCTCTGCAAATACAGTAATCAGCTCATATTCACTACTCATTAGACTGACTCTTGAAATAATCTTCAGTTTGTTTTCAGAGAGGATTCACATCTGCACCAACACATCTGTGGCGGAGGCAGAGCAGGAGGGGTGCTTTGGGCTGCAAACGCAGAGTGGCCCTCAGCATTGTGGGCTTGGAAAACCCCGCAGCAGCAACACAATCACCAAGAGCAGCAGCCGGAAAAACGAAAGGATTTCCCTGGAAAAGAGGAACGTTCTATCACCGGGGGAGGGGGGTTGGCATTAGTAGAAGACCGCTGCACAGAAAGAAACGGGCAAAAGATAGGAAACAAGTTGTCTCCCCCACCTTTTATCTCCACTTTATTGGGTTCAGATTCTGATGGTAGAAGGCATTCAAAACTATCAAATGCCCAGAGGGTAGTAATTAGTCCGACTGTGAATTCCATGTGACCAGGTATGCATAGCTTTTAATTGCTATTCAAGGTACTAGACTTTGAAACAGACAGAATCCGTTGTTAATTGCTTGTTTACCAGGGTCAATCCAAAAGTTCTGCAATTCACAAGACCGTGCTTTGAGGGCGCACAGGGAACACCGAGTGCGGACCCCGAAATTGAGGCTGACTTGGGATCAGGGCCAAGGTGTGCTATCAATCCACAAACTTGCTGGGTGTGCTCTTCCCCCCCCCCACCCCGCCCCCAGCACTACAAAAAAAGGATTTGCAACTTCTGTCTTCCCCTCTCCCCATCTGATCCTACACACCCAAAACAGCTTAACAAGAAAAGAAAAAAAAAAAAATCTAATGGCAATCCTAATGTCAAACACCACAGGTACCTGGAAACAGGAATGGGGATGATCCTTCTTTTCCTCCAAAGAAATGGATGTTTGTCCGTTGCTGAAGTGAACGTAATGGTGTTGTGTGTGTGTGTGTGTGTGTGTGTGTGTGCACCCTTATGCTCTTATGACAGATTTCTTTTTTCCTGGCTTCTGTACCTGAGCAAAGCTAGCTGAAATGTGGCCTTTGCTGACACCAGCAGGCCAGGGTGGTCAAGGTAGGGGGACACAGGTCCCCCCATGGGGTTCCTGTAAGTATTGGCTTCACTCGTTACAGCCCCGTGATCATAAACCCAAGGTGTCAGGGCTTCTCGACCAGAAGCCACGAGGTCCTGCTCTGGTCTGTGACCACAGAACTACAGAGACAGCTGCAGGACATAAATGAGGATCAGAAGCGAGCATGAGGGTGACTTTGCACAGACCCACCCCACAGCCAGGAAATCCCTCAAGGTGGTTGTCTAATGAGTGCAAAGTCATTGGTATCACTCTTGCCCATGAAAATATGGAGGCATGACATTAGTAGGTTTCCCCCCAGAGCCTCCACGATACCTAAACATCCTTCACTGGGTGCTGGGAGCACGTAGTCTAGGGGAGAAGAAAGGAAGGCCAACAAATCAACAAGTACTGGCTTCTAGAAACTCTGCCTAAATCTGTGTGGGATGCAGAGAACACGGAGGGGAGAAGCGATCAATGCTCGCTGGGGAGAGACTTCACAAGGCGAGCCTGAGTGAGGGAGAAGCCTGAGCAAAAATGCAGGGGTGCGAGGTGCGCAGCGCTGGGGAGAAGTTCGGGCGGAGAGTCCACAGACCCCTCACACTCAGGGTCCCCTCAGTGACCTGCTTCTCACCCTGTTTCTCTGGCCCCAACGGTCACCCAAGCCAGAAACCTGGGAGTCCCTCCAGACTCCCCATGCCGTCCTCACCTCTCACGTGCAAACAGCTACCAAGTCCGGCTGACCTTTTCGGCTACACGCTTCTCAAATCAGTCTTTGCTTTTAATTCCTACCACCTACCACCATTGTGACTGGACGTCCCAGAACCTCAAGGAAAGAAGAAAGGAAGGTCGATTTCCCAAAAGAAGGTATGTAGTGGTTACTATAAGAAGGAGAAAGAGATTCTAGAAACCTAAAATCAGCAGATGTCCAGGGCACTAATAATAAAGTACCAAGTTCTAAAATGCTACTAATTTTCGTAGCTTGGAGCACACTCAAGGTTATCTCTAACATATCTCCCTAACACAGATACTAACATGTGTTCTGCAGTGAGACAGATGTGGAATTAGAGCGAACTACTTGGGACAGGGTCTGAGAAATGTCCCCAGTCGACGATCATGAAGCCCCAGGTCTTCGGGCACAGCACTAGGCACCCGGCTAAAACAAGAAGCAGGAAAGCAGCCCAGCACCTGCCAGGGACCACGGCACAAGCAAGAGCAGAAACGACAGGACCAGGGAGTGAAAAAACAACCAGACCCGGGTGGAACCCGACCCCCTCCCCCCCCACAGGCACCAAGACCTCAAATCATTTAGAAATGAGATCTTCTCACCCTGTTCCGAAAAAAACCTGCTGCTTTGATTTTGCTGTCCTCTTTGCCGGCTTCCAGAGCAGGAGGAGAACTTTTTGCTCAGTGACATTGTTCGTTCATGAGGCTGCCTGTCTCTTGCTTTCCCACACCTGTATTAAGGACCCATCTCAAGCTCTCACCGCGGCTGCTGGGATTTTCAGGTTCTGCCCAAGGACTGTGGGAAGGTTTTTTTTTCCTTTTCTCCCCCTTGATCTCGATGAAAAAAAAAAAAAAAAAGATTAAATAAATAAATTAGTGGCGTTGCCACTGCTGTTGTTTTGAAATGTTTCGGTTTTATTTTGAGACTTGTATTTTATGAGTATCTGTTTCTACATTTGGAGGCTCATGCAATATGCATGGCTTCTTTATGAGATGGGATACGCGTTTGCGGAGATGGGATTGCCTGCCAGACTTTGTTGAGAAAATACATTTCGGTTACACCTGACCGGAAAATCATCTGCGTCTGCCTCCCGGACACATGGCTGAGACCAAGCTGGCATGAGGATCCCAGAGGACTGCTCAAAGCTCCCTCAGCCAGGAGACGTCCAGCAAGAGAAGCGGTAGGTTCGTGGCACGTGAGGAATACTTACCATTTGAAATAAATATTTCTTTCTAAGCATTTTCTTTCCTGGGGAGGTGACGAGCGATGAAATGTTTAAGAGATAGAAAACGTGGGCACCTGATGGCTTGGTCAGTTAAGCGACCGACTCGTGATCTTGGCTCAGGTCATGATCCCATGGATTATAAGTTTGAGCCCCACCTCAGGCTCTATGCTGGCAGATTCTCTCTATGCTGGGATTCTCTCTCTCTCCTCTCTCTGCCCCTCCCCTGCTCGTGCTCACTCGCTTTCTCTAAATAAATAAATCAAGTAAATAAATACACTTAAAAATAGGTGGGAGGGGCACCTGGGTGGCTCAGTCAGTTGTGTGTCCGACTTCGGCTCAGGTCATGATCTCACGGTTCGTGAGTTCGGGCCCCGCGTCAGGCTCTGTGCTAACGGCTCAGAACCTGGAGCCTGATTCCGATTCTGGGTCTCTCCCTCTCTCTGCCCCTTTCCCCCTCACTCTCTGTCTCTCTCTCTCTCTCTCTCTCTCAAAAATAAATAAGCATTTCAAAAATTTTTAAAAAGAGAGACAGAGATAGCAACTGTATCAGTTCTTGACTGATCTCCCTGTTACAAGAGGTGTAGACACAGGAACGGAAGTACGAGTGTCCAGCCTAAAACGGAACTAAAACACCGTGAACGTCGTCACTGCCGCTGTTGCGTCTCGCTTCATATGCTTGCGGCCTGGCTGCATCTTCAAAAAGTGGCAACTAGATCCTTACTAATTATTAGCACAGTAGTTGCACCGTGGCTACTTGGCTTAGGACCTGACATAGTAGGTGCTTGATAAACGTCTCTCAAACGCCTGACTGAATAGTAAGTGGAGGCATGTGGCCACAAACTCATTGGCAGAACAGGGCACGTATTCTCCAGACTCAGCTGTGAAGTAGGCAGGTGACGGGCCCTGGAAAATTCTCTCCCTGGAGAAAGGGGGCCCAGCGACCCCGACGGATCCCAGGTTCCGGGTTGAAACCGTAGTGGTAGCCGCCGTGTGTCGAGCCGGCACTGGAATTTTCCAACAAGTCTCTCCGAGCCCTTGAAGTCACCGGTCGCCAGGGACTGCACACCAGGCACGAGGCTGGAGGCTGCTCTTCCGTCTGTGGGGGAGGCTGGTCGAAGAGCTGAGTTGCAAACACACTTTGTGCACGCAGAGCACGCCCTACAGCTTGAAGGACGGCGCAGAGGAGAAGAAGCTGGTTTCCGGACAGCGAGCTCCCTCCCACATCCCCGAGGAAGCAGTTCCTCTTGTCTTCTTATGTCCTACTTCTCTCTCCCCTATTCCGTCCCCATCTCTCTCTCCTTTTGAAGTCCTTGCTGAATGCAGCCTCCCAGACGGCAGAGCGCTAAGAGGGTCATGACAGCAGAAACGGCAAGAAGGGCGAGGCGATTTCTTTACCCTGGACCCCACCCCGCGCGGTGATCCTACGAGGCCGACTTCGTCATACCCATTTTCGATGGAGGACTTGAGTCTAGAGAGGTGAGTCGATAGTGGAACTGGAGTTCGGAACCAATTTCATCTGGCTCCAAAGACCAACCTTCCCGAAACTCCGTTACTTTCAATGAGGAGAGATCAGAGTTCAGACATCACGTGCGTGGTCCTAAAGGACCAGACACACGTCCAGTTTCAAAGCACTCGGAGAAGTTCTTCAGGAACATCAGGGCTTGGCGTTCAGCTTTCCACCTGACGATCCGCTCACCCGATTGTGTCAAATAAACATTGCGACCATCCTCCCCGGAAGGGAGGTCTCCTGGGATCTCTCTCCCATCTCTGGAATAGGGCAAATACCTCAAGCAACAAAAGCAAAGAACATCCGTTCAACCCCCTGCTCTAACACTTAGGAGCTGTAGAACCTTGGGAAAATTGTGTCGCTTCTGCGATCCTCCGAACTAAGCGATGCTACAACCTTCCGGGGTTTCCGTGTGAATTACGTGACCTCCCACTCTATGAGCTTCAGGTCCGAGGACGATGCCCCCTACGTCTAACCCTGACCTGTTCCTAAGAAGATCCTGAAGAAGACAACTGGCTTTCACTAAGAAAGGGAGCTTTGGCATTTATCGCTGCGCTCGGGCCATGGACCGTACCTCATCCCCCGGGACTTTCCCGTGTGCTGTGTTCTTTGGAACAGAGTTTGGCCCATGGCTCCGTGTGTCTACAGAGCCCTGAAGGAGAGAAGCTTCTGCAAGGCACCAAGCCTCTGGAGCGCTGAGCTTTTCACACTCCAGTGTTATAACATCAGTTCAGCCTCATAGGGTCTTCCCTCGTTCCCCGGCACTGACATTTTGCCAAAGATTCACACAGCCTGAGCCAACTCCAACTGGACCACGTCCCTAGGACACTGTGAGAGGGCTGTAACCCCACACTTCATAGGTGGGCACCGAAGCCCGCTCTGCTCTCCTAGAGTCGCTCCTTGTTTCCACAGCCGACCACGAAAGAACCTGAGCTTTGAGATCGGGAGAACCTGAGCTAAACTCCCGGCTCTGTGCTCCCTTCTAGGTGTGCCATCTTGGGCGATTTAGTTATTATCGCTGGTTTTGTGGCTTCAGTGGTTGACTTTCATGCAGCGATAAGACAGCCGGCACCCAGGTAGTCCTCCAAGATGATTTGCTCCTACCATGTTCCCTCATCTTTCTCGTAAGATTATTGCAAAGTTCAGAATTCCTTATAGCTGAGTTCATCCCGGTTAAGACACGGTGGATAGGAAACATCACCTGCAAGCGTCTGGTTAGATCGTCAGTACTGTCACTCATTGTAATCATCCTCTAAGACTTGGGTGAAAGAGAAGCAGAAGAGAGAAGCAGATGATGTGATCCCTGGTCTCCCACGGGGGCGCTTAGAGAGACGGTCAAGTGCACCAAGCAAGAGGCAGTGCTACCAGACTGTGAAGAACTGAGATCTGATTGCACGCTGGAGGGACCGGGAGACTTCAGGGTAGAGTGGGCGAGCTGACCTGAAGGAGTGGAGAACAAGCAGGGGCTTGTCAGAAGCCCTGGAAGGAGGAGACAAGAATGGGGCGATAATGCTGCGGAGTGACGTCGGATATTTACTGAGCGTCTCCTGTACCTCTGCCCCGTGCTGGACAGAATACATACATCGAATCCTGACAGAGTGATCAGCTAAGTAGTTTTGATCCCATCTTGCAAGGGAGGAAGCGTAATCACATAAATAATAAGTAGTGAAACAGAGGTAGTAACGGACAGGGCACGCCCAAGGAATGGTCCCACTTTGGTACATCACCCGGAAGTCTGTCTTTACCAGGACTCACGAAGGAAAAGCGACCAGGTCGCCCTCACATTTTCAGCATTTCATTTTGTTCTCACGTGCCTGAGAGGTAGGCTTCACATACAGAACAAAGGTGCTCGACCTTTCTGAATGCAATATGGTGGAGCTCAATGCGAATTCGTTTCATTCCCTCAACCAGCCCCCACGGTATGGCGCCGGTCACAGATGCTGGGACACAAAGATCAATCACGCCAGGGACCCTGCCTCCAAAACTGCTCTTACGTGGCTCCGAACTCGTGTCACATGGGGTACTATTGCCAGATGAATGTAACGAGGAATGTAGTGAATTTTCACTATGACGTCGAGTAAATTCAGCCAAACTTATGCTTGGTTGTCCAATCGGTAACCCACTGACCAGCTCTAAATACTCATAATTATTTTCTTTCATCATGCTCAAACCACTAATTAGAGTAATTACTACAAAGTATAGTGAACATGAACCAAGCAGACATGAAGGAAATCACACCCTATTTCCTCACTTGGACATCCCTTGGTTGGTTTCCCAGGCCGGACCCACCCAGTTTGCTACAACATTCGAATTGTCTTGACGAGGCCACACCTTCCCGTACTGGGCGACATTACTCTGGGAGAACATCAAAGTGGCAAGGTCCTTTCCACAGCTTCCATCTGGCCGGTCAGCTCTCTGACCCTCCCGTCCCCCTCTGGACTGTACGGTCCCCTCCCCCAGGTTTACCGCATGGCCAGTATCCCAGGCTCGAAGGCGCCAGTGCTTTCTGCCTTGTCATGAGAGGCCCATTAGCATGAATATTTATTTTTTAAAGATGTTGCCTCTGGCACACAAAGGGAAATGGAGTGAAAAGGGCTTGGCTGGAAGGCAAGGCCCAGTTCTTGACCACTGGGGATCTCGGGGAAGTCGCCTTCATCTGCAGACCTTGGGCTTCCCCCCGGGTACAGGTGACAGCCAGCACCTGCCCCGGACGGTGAGCGGGGAGCGGACGTGAGGGTGCACATCTTCTGTGGAACGTGACTGTGCTTACTCTGCAGGGCCTGGAAGATACTGGGAGTAGGAAAGAAAGGATGGAGTCCATCAGGAAGAACCATATCCCATGCTGGATAATCTGGCATCATGCTCACTGGTGTTGCTCTTGGGTTGGGTTGAGTTGGGTTGGGTTGGATTGTACTGTGTGTTGTGCTGTGTTATGTTGTGATGTGTTGTGTTGTATTGTGTTGTGTTGCTCTGGATCGGTTTACTCTTGCAGGAATTCAACCCGCCTCCTTAATTAATCATCTTCTACTCGGGCCCTTTGGGTCTTGCAGGGTCAGCCCATGGCAGGCTGCCAACATCTAGGCCCCTCCTCCGCTCCCTCAGATTCCCCTTCCCCACAAGTAACTCATCCAGGAACCTGCTGCCCCCACTCCTCCACCCCTCCTCAGGGCAGAGGGGCCTCCTTCCTCTCTCTGCGGGTGCCAGCACCATAATAGCTACAGGGAAGCTGCCGACGCAGAAGCCAATGCACCAGGAAGCTGAGAACGCTTAGGAGTCAGGGACCCTCACTTGTACGAACTCCTTCCAGAGCCCTGAACTTCATGTGTCATCCTAACCTTGTGTTCCCGTGAGAGACAGAATTGTGCCCGCCTGACATGCGCATGCCATAGCCCTCGACCCCCTAGGGCCTCAGAATGTGCCTGTGCCTGGAGATCAGGTCTTTAAAGAGGTAATTCAGTTAAAACGAGGTCGCTAGAGTGGACACGAATCCAAGAGGACTGGCATTCTTGTAAGAAGAGGTGGGGACTCACACACACACACACACACACACACACACAAGACCATGTGAAGGGAAGGAGGGTTCCTGCAAGCCCAGGACAGAGGCCTCAGAAGAATCTAACCCTACCAATGCCTTGATCTCTAACTTCCAGCCTCCAGAACACTGTGAGGAAGCAAACTCTTGTTTAAGGCTCCCGGTCTGTGCTTCCTGGCAAACACACGCATATTCTTTCTCAAAGAGTCACCCAAAATGTGAAAGCGTCAAGCCTCCTGACCCTGCCCTGCCCCACACCATAAATGCATGATGGGCCAACACTATCGTGGCTGCTCAGGGCACCACCAGGATGGGCTTGGGGGAGGCGAAGGCCAGAGAGAGAGAGAGAGAGATATGCCGCCAGAGTGAGATCAGGGTCTCCATAGAGGCGGGGAGGAGTGCTCCCAACACAAGTCTCAGCTTGGCAAGTTCCCTTCACAGTAGACTCTGTTCTTGAGCCTTGAGTCACTCGCTCCCTCTGTGGGTCTCTGGCTGATTTCATCAACGTATATGAGATACCACGTGCAATGAGCTACCACACGGGACGGTACCCAGCACCTGTCACCGCTCTCCCTCCCTGAGCCTCCAGAAAGGAAGGACTCGGACAGCCAGAAGTGGGCTCACCTCAAAGGGACAACTACAGAAAAGCACAGCAATTTCTGGAAGATTCTCTCGAAGGCCCAGCTCCCAGGGCAGTGGGTGACCCAGGAAATTCTGAGGGAAATTACAGACCTTTTAGCTTCTCGAGTTATCTTATAATCATCGAAATGAGAGAGAAGCAGATGCCAGTATCTGCCCAAGAGCTTTAAAAGGCAAAGGGTGGGTAGAGGTTAAAAACATGGATTATTCATTTCTCAGGGGGAAAGGGTATTTTAAGATGCAGTGACAGTGAACGTCGGCCGGCCCAGCGTGCAAAGTCACTTTCTCTATCTCCTGCGATGTTCCTCACGACCTGACAAAACGATGATCTTGCGATTAAGCAGATGAGAGAGCAGACCTGAGTCCACACAGGCGGTAACACCGTGCACCTCGACCCTTTGAACGCACGCTCTTTTTCTCGTCCTCGTAGTAATACACTTGCACGTGTAGCCCCTCGTTCATGTGGTTGCAAGATACTTGCGCTTACAATCTTTAAAGAGAACAGCATCGAACGATTGTTTAATTAACAGCACCTCTGGAGGTGTGTACTTTCTGATGTTCAGGTGGAGGCTGACTCTGGGGCCAACCCCCAGAGCCAGAGTCGTCTTGGACGGAGACTGTCTGTTCTCTTCTGTGCCCCACGTCCATACGGTACCTGGCCCTCGGAGGGTGCCCTAAATATTTGCTGAATCCAGGTCTCCCTGCCTGAGGCTTCCGAGGTCCAGGGCCACCTCCCGGGTTGGTTCCCAAACCCCCAACGAGGGGGGAAGTCCGTTTCCTTCCGAGACCTGGGGTCTGGCTTGGTCCCAACCCAAGGCTTAGAGCCCTGCAGCCTCTGATTCAAGTGCGTAGGTGACGCCTTCTCACAACCTCACCTGCACGGCATCTGAGGCACCTGATCTGGACCCTCCTTCTCTTCTGTGGGCCCTGATGGCCCCGGTGTCTCTATCACGACTAAACTGAACCACTCGTCTTTGGTACTCCCGAAGAGGTCCTGCCACTTTTCTAATAAGGGGAATAAAAATAACTGACATTTATTGAGCTCTTACCATGAGACAGGTATGGTAGAAAATGCTTTATATCCATGATTTTGACTAATCCCCGCTATACCTGCGGTATTATAAAAGGCATACGTTACGGCCCTGGGTTAAGTACTATAATCGTCATTTCATTAATCAGGAAACTGACACACAGGGAAGCTGAGGAATGTGGAGTAGGGACAGAAGCCGGGAAACTAACCCCATACGTGCCCTGCATTCTCACCACACCGTGAGAAACTGAGACACAGGCTTGCGATGGTCCCATCGAGTCTCATGCTTTGTCCTGAGCTGATCCGGGGCTCAGATCCCAGGAGTGATGCTCTGTCCTACACGCTCTGCTGTCTCCCTACTCAAAGAGGGTCTTGGGCAAGGTGATGGCTCCCAGAGCGTGACAAGGATAAACTGCATCTGGGGCCCGACTCAGATCACTCAGCAGAGTGGGAAGCCAGTAAAAGGTTTGTGTCCAGTAAGCCAGTCATGGAGGCTTGTCCAGGGAAAAACTACGTGGCTCAGGGAGAAGACGGGAGAGAGAGGAGGGCTGGGTGCCCCAGACCCGAGCAGGGGCCAGGCATGGGGTGCCTCTGAGAAGTTTCTCCAGTGAAACCACGTTGCTCTCGGTTCAGTGGCTCAATTAGCCATACAGTGACCTTCCCTGGGCCTCATCCTAAAAGGCCCAAAAAGGTTCCAAGATCTCCTTTACCTCGAATAACTGGGATAGCCTCGGGATGGGACAGACTTCATCTCCAAATGTTGAGACATCACCTAAACTCACTTAACTGGTCATAGACTGGAATGGGAAATTTGGTCTTAAAATTTTTTTTAAGGTTTATTTATTTTTGAAAGAAAGAGAGAGAGAGAGACAGAGCACAAGCAGGGGAGGGACAGAGAGAGAGGGAGACACAGAATCCGAAGCAGGCTCCAGGCTCCGAGCTGTCAGCACAGAGCCCGACTCGGGGCTCGAACTCACAAACCGTGAGATCATGACCTGAGCCAAAGTCGGACATTTAACCGACAAAGCCACCCAGGCGCCCTGGAAATTTGGTTTTAAATATTTACATTCATAGTTATATATAATTTACATTTATATTTAATTTATATTTAATTTATATTTATATATTTATATATTTATATTTATATTTATATTTATATTTATATTTATATTTATATTTATATTTATATTTATATTTATATTTTAGCCTCCCCTACATCTTTTCCCAAGGGGAACCTGGAAATGCCATTCCAAGGGCCCACAGAAGAGGAAATGCCAGAGTAAATCAATCCAACTTGGCTCCGAAGGAAGGCCTGGGCTACACTTGCAAACAGGAACAAAATAATGATGAATCATACCTTTCTTCCCAGATGTGAACCCTGAAACCCTGCCAAGGTCTCTTTCAGTTTTTTATTGATGGAGTAACATGGCCACATCCCAGGGGCTTGGCTCACTCCTTCGCGGGGCCAAGTCTTGGTAAATGTTTTATGCTTGCAAATCTTTGAGCTCGCTGAGCTGTGACGATGTTTGCCCATCACGGCCCATCCTACGCGCTTGGGTTTTGGGCACCGCTCACACACCAGTGGCATCTCAGCACATGACATGCCAACCGACATAGATAGCATCTACCCTGAAGGGTTCGAGAGCTTTGTTACGGTTGCTATCGTGGCGGGTTGTGGTTTTCTTTTGTTTTCTGAAGCCCACAAAATTATTGTTGTGCTTTTCTAACAACAATTCCACGTTGCTAGAAAATGTTGAGCTGGGATTCCGAAGCCCTGGGTACAAAACCCAGCTCTGCCATTTGCTTAGCTTTGTCACCAGGGGGAGATCAACAAAACTCTCCAAGCCTCCATGTTCTCACCTGCAAAATGGGGACGACAACCATGGGTTGAAGGCCTGCCCTCCCTGCCTCTCTTGAATGCTACAAAGCCAAAAATCAAAACGCTCATGAAAGTACAGGGCAAATCGCAAAGCGCTCTATAAATGTAACATGCCCCCGTTTGGGTTTTTTTCGAATTTGAAATTTGAACCCAACGAGCGTGTATACATTGGACAGGGTGACACGGGCCTGGAGGAAAGTTCCAGCCATGTGGATGAACTGAGTATGTCAGAGGAAAGCCCCTAACCGCTGG
Organism: Felis catus; assembly: GCF_018350175.1. Lineage (NCBI taxonomy): Eukaryota > Metazoa > Chordata > Mammalia > Carnivora > Felidae > Felis > Felis catus. The sequence goes on from NC_058370.1 coordinate 131,434,811, forward strand.
GCCACGCCGTAAGGCTACAAGAACCTAAATTATCGACCCCCTTCAATGCCCCCGATACTCCAGGACGCTAAGAACGCAGTGCTTGACAGTGTAGACCCGCTCTGTGAGGAACCCACAGTTCGAACATTAAGTGAATATTTGGAAAGCAAAAGTGTAAAAGCGATCGTCGAGAAATGGCTTGTGTGCTGTGAGACCCGAGACGTGCTCCACACAGGAGGGGACAACAGAGCCGGCTGTCGACAGGTAAGGAAAAACGTGCTCCCCCCGCAATCCAGTCACTGTAGGAATACACAGCAAGGCCTTTCAGAGGAGGGCGCTGAAGGAGATGTGGACTTTCTCGGGCAATGCCAGCTTGGTGGGGAGGGGAAAGACGTGGGGACGTGATGTGGGCGGCCCCCACTCACCCTTGGTGGGCGGAAAGGGGCCGAGAGCCTCAAGGGAGGGCTGAGAGGAGGTGGGGAGGGTGGCGAGAGGAGCAGAGAGGAGGATGGTTGAGTGTGGAAGGTGCACACGGTCAGGAAAGGTTTTCACCATCCGTAGGGAAGGAAAGAGTTGAGGCGGATCCCACTTTGGCATTTCCCACAATCCTTGGCAAATGCCGAGTCGCGAAGCTTCTCGGGGCCTCTGTTTCCTCAAATGACAAAGGAAACGCAAGCACCGTTGAAATGTCACCACCATCATTAGAGGTGGCGGGTCTCTGGTAAACCGGTGACTGCCTGTGGAGTGGAGAGGCCGTAGCCAGTATTCCCAAGGTGACAGAATCTGAAGGGAAGGTCAAGTTTCAGTGTTGCCGAGTAATTTTCTCATTCAATTTTGCATCCTAATTGGTGGCTTTAGAACCATCTTCTCTTAGTTCTTATTGTCTCTGGCTGCAGAGTGTACTTTGGCAGGAGACCGGGCCACTCAGGCACGTTAACGGGGCCTCTTTCCCTCTGGTGGATGAAGTGTCTCACCCTTAAACCAGAACCATCTGTGTGAAATGACTGGGAGGCACTCAAAGCGCCGGAACCACAAAATTCCAGCTTTGGCTTTGGCTTTCTGGCAACGAAAGAAGAAAAACGCAGCTCTTGTTTCTTCAAATATTTCCTGCTCCACAGTCTACCCCGGTCTAACTTCAGTTCTCGATTAGGAAGCCCTGATGTTTTTGTGGCCCGTTCTCCCAACTGCCTTTGGAGATACTGCTGGAATGCGCCTTAAGGTCATGGTATTGGCTTGGAATAAAATGATTTCTCAAAGAGGACAAACTTCATCCATCCTGGCTCGTTCCTACACAGGTGTATAGACCAAACAGAAGAAAATCGCCCGTGTGTTTTCAAGTCTTGCCAAGACCTGAATATGAAAAACATGTGAGACCCCAAATGACTTCTTTTTTTACAGAAGGTATCTTTTAAGACACCCCGAGTGAGTCCAGAGAAAGCAAGCCATGAGCTGTGAAAATATCTTGCCTGATATCTGCCAACGATGGCCAAAGAGTTCCTCACAAAGCATCGGCCCACATTATGATAATTGGGGGCGCCATGTACATCACCGGATAAAGTCCACGGTGTGGACTGACCGGATAGGGTAGGACCAAGATATTTACCCAGACGAGTGACAGCTGTTGAACAACCCGCTGTCCTCCACACCCCAGGAAGGCTTAATGATCCCACCCAACCCAGGACTTGCTTTGGTGTCCGGAGATGAAAATCATGTGGTTTGGGGGCACAAACGTTTTTAGCTATAAATACCCTTTAGATTGTTCCAATGCACTGAGCCAAAACCTAAATGCTGTGAGGTTTCACCCAACAGAACGGTTCCTTAAATAAACACAGTGCAAGGACAGAAATGACCAAGATGGAATCCAAAGAACAGAGACTGACTCTCAACGGATGACCCGACTAAGGAGAGAAAACATGTCCAGGCCTTTAGCAACAAATGCCAGCTGAGGACCTCAGGGTGCCGAACAGGAGGATTCAAATCCATCAGCAGATGGAAAGCGCCCACCGAAAATCCGATAAGAAAGTATCAGGTCCCTGCACTGTACAGATGAGGAACCAAAAGGTCCGGACAGATTTAAGAAACCAGCTCAGGGTTGGAAGTCACGACTGTCTGACCCCAAAGCCCACTGTCTTCCACAAGACCCACTGCTCCCAGCGCACCTGTTTCCCCATCGGTGTGTGACCTCTTCAAGGGCAGTGGCATGGAACTGTCCCGTCCACCTGGTACTCCCCAGTACGTGGAGACCCGTGTTACCTTTGAAGTTGTATGCCGTTTTCCAGGGTGTTTCCTACCCGTGACAATGCGCCACAAGCCAGGTGGCTTAAAACAACAGACATCTATTTCCTCCCAGTTCTAGAGGTGGGAAGTCTTCAGGGTTGGCACTACTGGGGGGTTTGAGGGAGAAACTGTTACTGCCTCTCTCCTAGCTTCTGAGGGTTCACCCGAAATCCCGGGCTTCGAAATGCCCCGCTCCAATCTCTGCCTTCATCTCTACACGAGGGGGGCTCTCTGTATCTCTTCTACTAAGGACAGCATTCATATTGGATTAGGGCCCACCCCAATGCAGAATGGCCTCGTCTTAACTTGATTATATGTGTAAAGACCCAATTTCCAAATAAGATCATATTCACGGGTACAGGGATTGGGACTCCACCATATCTTTTGGGACCACACATTCAACTCGTGACAGAGATAATAAACTCCTATTTCTTGAATGAATCGAGGACCAAATGGATCCTCCCGGGACTTCTGACGTAATCCCCCATGAACTCGCCTCTGGACACTTTAGATCCCAAAATACCACCGTTCCGCCTTCCTCCCACAGCCTGAGGAAGTCAGTCAGATTTGCCCAAGCTTCCGCCATACTGGAAATGTAAAATGGTGCCACCACTGAGGAAAACAGCAAGGCAGTGCCTTGAAAAATTAAAGATGTAGAATTACCGTATGACCGAGTTCTACTTGTCCAAGTAGAGAAAGTGAGAAAAAAAAACCTCTTCTTTTATTAGCTATCAAATCCCACTTCCTTTCCTCCAAAAAAACCCAGAGCAGTTTTTACAGCTCTGTAAAGAAGATTGAGAGCTCTGGATGTCATTTAAAAAGGATTAAGAACACAAATCTAAGAGCCCCTCCTTGACCACTGGGAAGAATTCTTATTATCGTGAAAAATACCACATTTTTAAAAAAAATTTTTTTAACGTTTATTTATTATTGAGAGACAGAGAGAGAGCATGCATGAGCATGGGAGGGGCAGAGAGAGGAGGAGACACAGAATCCGAAGCAGGATCCAGGCTCTGAGCTGTCAGCACAGAGCCCCACGCAAGGCTCAAACTCGCGGGGCTCCAACTCACAAACCACAAGATCATGACCTGAGTCGAAGTCAGATGCTTAACCGACTGAGCCACCCAGGCACCCCGAATATCACATTTTTAAATGCACCAATTACTTATGTGTTGCCTATCAACCCGTGATATCACAAAGAAATACCAGCTTAGACTTCTCCTATTCTGACTGTAAAATCTTTGTTTGTTTGTTTAAAAGCTGATCTTTGAAGCATTTGATGATATTTGCAAAACATACATTTTATGCAGTACCTCCAAGATACCCATCAAGGAGGATGCACACCCAAGAGGATGATATTGACAGCAATGTACAAAAAGTGGCTGACAAAGTCCAAATTAAGAAAATCGTAGACAGTAACAAGGCAAAATATAAGCCCGTCCGGGCAATAAGCATTTGCATGTGCTGTTAAATATAATTTCCACCAGGTGCATGAAGCACATGAGTGATTATAGATTAGGAAAAAAAAGAAAGTGCTTTTTGCAGCATGGACACCCCTCCTCCGATTATGTGGCGGTGCTTTGAAGAGTTACACGCCCTCCACAATTGCCAGGTGGTGGTATTATTACTGCCTTCACTGTTCCTCATCACGGCCAAGGTTGCACATGAAACAATTACAAAGGGGTATTTTCCCCTCCATTTTCTCTCATCTCCCTGGAAATCCATGGTTCATTTAAGTCTGCGGTGCTCAGCAGACACTCCAAAGAACCCTGGGGTTCCAATACTAAAATCAAAGAAAGCTCGTCTTCCCAATTTGCAGGGAGAAAAATAAGCAAACGAGGAGAAATTTCTCAACGTTAAGTTTTATTCCGTAATTTTCTTTGTCCACGTGTGGCACTCACTACCTTTAGCTTGCTGGTAACTACCAGAGACGACAGAGCAAACGGGCAAGCCATATTACTGCACCATTCTCGTCGGACTGGGCGCGTGCCGCTAGCCCACTTCATGCTGATGGGGGTAAGGCCAGTCTGCATCTGTGTGTCTTTCTCCCCACTGTAATCTCACCTCTCCCTGCATATCATGGACTATACAGCTCTAGAGTCTCTGCTTTGCCCAAGACTTGGCCCCTGGGAGCTTGCAGTAAATGCTTGCTGTAAGAACGAGCAATAAGGATGCCTATAATAATAATAAGAAGAAGAAGAAGATAAACAAACAAAACATAAGACAAGTGTTGGCAAGGATGTGGAGAAATTAGGACCCTTGTATGTTGCTGGTGGGAAGGCAAGATGGCACAACCACTGTGGAGAAGAGTATGGCGGTGCCTCAAAGAATGCAACGTAGAATTTCCGTATGATACAGAAGTTCTACTTCTGGGTCCACACCCAAAAGAATTGAAAGCAGCAACCTAAGCAGACTCCTATATATCCATGTTCACAGAAAGATTATTCACAAGAGCCAAAAGGTAGAAGCAACCCAGGTGTCCATCAAGGGATGCATGTCTAAGCAATATGCGGTGTATGTATATAATGGAATATTATTTGACCTTGATAATAAAGGAAACTCTTATACACACTACAACATGGGCGAAGCTTAAGGACATCATGCTAAATGAAATAAGCCAGATACAAAAGGACAAATATTGTATGATTCCACTTATAAGAGGTATCTCACATAATCCAATTCATAGAAGTCAGAAAGTAGAATAGAGGTTACCAAGGGCTGGGAGGAGGAAGAAATAAGGAGTGAGGGTTTTCATGGGTTCAGAGTTTCAGTTTGGGATCGTGGAAAGTTCTGGAGACGGGCTGTAGTAATAGTTTCACAACAATGTGAGTGCACTTAAGGCCACCGAACTAGACGCTTACGAGTAGTTAAAATGAGAAAGCTCGTGTTATGAATATCTGACCACAGTTTTCAGAAGAATGAGCAGATGCGTGTCAATAGCTAACAACATTCTCTAGTAAGCATCTGGCTTCCAATAGCCCCATCACCCAGCCATCTTTAGACACTTGAGAGTGAAGTTGCTAAGGTACAAGATGTGGGTATTTTAAGCCTACCTACAGTCTCTGAACGCGTGAGAGTGCCTTTCCTTGCACTATTGCCCCAGTATGAGCAGCGCTTTGCAGGAACCAGCACTTTAATGTTTGCCTCGCTAATGAAGCAATGTGGCATTTCAATGTGTATGAGAACTTCCTTAACTAAGGGATGTGCTGAGCAGCTTTTAATGGGATTCTTGTCCATTTCGCCCCTTTTGTTTTTTTACTTGTGCATATTCTTTATTGGCTTTTTTCCTACTTTGTCTTATGGATTTATATGAGCTTTAAAGACTTAAAAGTTAAGGAAATTAACCTTTCATGCATCACGTGTGTTGCAGATAGGTGCCCCAGATTTGTTTGCTTTACCGTGTGTTAGCTCCTCTGTGTCCAACACAAATTCGGAATTTTTATTTCTCTGTATGTGTCTTTTATAGCTTCTGGGTTTTCTAGCCTACTCAGAGAGGTTTTTCCTCTTCCAACTCTAAAAACAAATTCGTTCAAACTTTTAGACTATCTTTACTCTGTTAATTCAATAGTGTGCCAGTAGTGTTGCCTTGAGTGGAATAAAATACAGTCGAACCTTGGTTTGCGACCATAATTCATTCCAGAAACAAGCTGATAATCTAAAGCACTCACATATCAAAGCGAATTTCAAGAACCATTGGCTCACTTGTGATCACGTGACATTTGGCCCCATGTACTACTGATATTGTGACATCACCCATTTATCAAGTTAAAGTGTATTAGAAATGCTTGCTCATCTGCAAAACACTCGCAGAACAAGTTACTTGCAATCCAAGGTTTTACTGTATAAAAATAGTGAATGAGAATGTTAAGACGAGCTACTGAAACGGAAGTGACACAACTGACCTTAGGCCAACTGATTTTTAACATGCCTGCCAAAACAATTCAATGGGAGAATACCATTTTCAACAAGTGGTACTGGGACAACTGGATAGCCACATACAAAAAGTGAAGTTGGATCCCTTCCTCACACCATATGAAAAAACCCACTCAAAATGGACCATAGACCTACATATAATAGCTAAAACTATAAAACTGCCAGAAGAAAACATAGGAATAAATCTCGGTGCCCTGGGGTTAGGCAATAGTTTTTTAGCTATGACACCAAAGCACAAGAGACAAAAGAATAGCACAGGTGACAAAAAAAAAAGATAAATTGGAATTCATACAAATTAAAAACTTTTGTGTTTCAAAAAACATCATAAAAGTGAACGTATAACCCACAGAATAAGGGAAATTACTTGCAAATCACGCATCGATAAGAAATGTGTAACAGGAAGATACTATTTCACGCCCACCAGAATGACTAAAGTTAAAAAAGGCAGACAAAATACCAGCCCACAAAAGCACTGACGAGCAAAATGAAAAATAACAAGTTTGGGCAAGGATGTGGAGAAACTGGAATTTTCCAGTCACCGGTGGTGGAGTTGTTCAATGGAACAGCCACTTTGCAAAATAGCTTGGCCGTTCCTCAAAATACTAGACATAAAGTTAGCGTGTGAGTCAGCAGTTCCACTGCAAGGTAGATGCCCAAGACAAACGAAAACATGTGTCACGCGGAAACTGGTATGTGAATGTTCACGGTGGCCTTATCCATAAGAGTCAAAAGATGAAAATAACCCAAATGTCTATCAGCTGATGAACATACAAACAAAATGTGGCATATTCACACAATGGAATATTACTCAGCAGTTAAAAAAAAAAAGCAGTACTCATGTTGCAACACAGATGAACCTTGATAACATCATGATTTTTGAAAAAGGCCAGTCACAAAAGACCGTGCTTTGCATGATTTCATTTATTTGAAATGTACAGAATAGACAAATTCATGGAAAGGGAAAGGAACCTGGTGGTTGCTTAGGGCTGGGTGCTCAAGACATGGCTAATGGGAAGTGACCGCTAATGAGTATAGGGTTTCTTTGGCGGGGTGATAAGATTGCTCTAAAATTAGACAGCGGTCATGGTTGCACAACTGTGAACACAGTAAATTCCCCTGAACTGTATATTGTATAGGAGTGGATTTTATGGTCTATAAGTTGTAACTCAATAAAGTTCTTTTTTTAACTTTGTTTTAAAAAACAGGCAGTGGGAAATCGTCTGCCAGCTTCGGTGTTAGTCTTTCAACATTTTGCACTTTTGAAATACAGTAAAACCTCAGATCGCGAGGAACTTGTTCTGCGAGTGTTCCACAAGATGAGCAAACATTTTTAATAACTTTTAGCTTGATCAACGAGCACTGTCTTACAATACGAGTAGTACATGAGGCCAAACGTCACATGATCGCAACTGAGCCAATGGTTCTTGAAGTTCACTTTGATACACGAGTGCTTTGGATTACAAGCACGTCTCTGGAATGAATTGTGCTCGTCAACCAAGGTTTTTCTGTATTTAATAAAAATAATGGGAAACATACAAAGGAATAAGTGATAAAAAAAAGGAATATGAGTGAGCAGAGGAAAAAAATCAGCAAATAGCACAGAGAGATAGCTCAGAGAAAGACTCAAGAAAAATCGTCTTTTCTTCCCTCTGCACGTACCAGTCCATGGATAAATGCCCCATCATCCAGGAGAAGTATCAAGTTGGAAAGCAGAAAGCCACTGAAGTCTGTTACTGGGAGATGAGGGTGGGCCCAGTGAGTCAAGCTCACACAGGTGTCTAATCCTGCCCCCATTCTTTCCTGATGGGAAGCTCATTGCCAAGTGACTCAGCCACACTGAGCATATCTGTGTCCTTCTTTCTAAAAGGGAAATAATATCTATCTTCACAAGTATAGAGCTCAAACACTTGAAAATTTTTGATACATTATAAAATAGGAATATTAGGACCATAAAATTGATTTTTCTTGGTTGATGTGGCATGGGTGAAGGTTTCCAACTAGACTCTTTACTTCTTAACATGAGTCTAAATACGCCTAGAGCAGAGTAAGAAATTCATATCTATTTTCCAAATAAACCCTGATATAATTCAGGGCACCTGGGTGGCTTGGTCAGCTGCGTGTCCGACTCTTGGTTTCCGCTCAAGTCGTGATCTCAGGGTTAAGAGTCCCGCACCGGGCTCCATGCAGACAGTGTGGAGCCTGCTTGGGATTCTCTGTTTCCCTCTCTCTCTCTCTCTCTCTCTCTCTGTCCCTTCCCTGCTCATGCTCACTCTCTCTCTCTCAAAAATAAATAAACATTAAAAAAAAAAAACCTTGATATCATTCAATCTAGTGGATCAAAGTTCTGGCCCAATCTTTGTAAGCCTCAACCAGTTATAAGCATTCTCTGGGCCACCATTTCCTTGCCTGTCAAGAATGAAGTATTTCTACAGTCAGACAGTCTGGGGTGCCTTCCAGTTCTAAGTCAAATTCTGGGTCAAAATGTCACTTAGAAGTCAGAACCAGAACAAACTGATAATAAGTAAAGACAATAGAAAGCCCTTGTTTTCCCGAAAGTGAATGGTCCCATCACCACCACTCAGTTCCTGACCATTGGCTCGTCCCTTGTTTTCTTGGTGTCTTTCCTCTCATCTGTCCCCAGCCGGGGCCCCACCTTCAGGTGCAGACTCCTCCCTTAGCACCCAAACACAGAGAGCACCTGGCTGTGCTGAGCGCTGGCCACGATGCTCGTTTTGTATGACCTCAGGCACTCTCCGCTCTCCGGGTGCAGAGGAACCCAGGTGTGCACAGCTCTTCGGTGAGAAAAGTTTCAGGGTCACATAAGCTTGGGCATCAACTGAATCGAAGATAGACAATTTGACTTTCGTTTCCTGATTTGGCCTAGGATGTCCCCTTTCCCTAGGTTCTACCAGGCCAATCTCTGTGACCGTGGTGGCAAGGGAAACACCCAGCCAAAGAAAGCCCTGGAAGCAAACATGGACTGAGGCCTCCTGAGGGAGATTCATGGGAGGGAGCACACAAAACGCATCCAAAAGTTACTCCGGACCTTTTCACTTCTCAGTATTTTTTGAGAGACTTGGGACAAGAGGTGGGGGCCACCTACAGAGATCATCTTTGTCCCTTCTGGGCTCAACGCTGATAAAGTCTACAGACCTTCACAAAGAGGAGGTGTGTTCTTTCTATAGAAAGAACGACGAGGTGTCTCCAACCCTCCATCCTGGATGCTGTTGGCCACTGGCTGTCCTATTTCTCCTTTCGTGCCACACGCAGAGCGAATGCAAGGGCATCTACACACACAGGAGGCCTGGGAAGGGCAGTGTTTGCAGCAATGGGCCACCCCACGCTGGTCCCATGGGTTCCAGGAATCAGGAAGGAACCCTGTTTGTACCCAGCCCTCACCAATTGGAGGCCAGAGACAGAACAGGGACTTTGATTCTGAGGCTCCCCCGGTGGGGGTCAGTGATCTATCTGGCCTTGCCACCACTTCCCTTGGGCACTGTGTCCACATTCCAGTTGCCCAAGTCGGCTCCCGTACCTGAGCGGGCAGCTGTGTCTCTTGCTATGTGTCTCTCCAGGAAATGCCATTCTTTCTCTTCCCTTCCTCTGATCAGCTCCGCTGGCTGGGACATCCAGGGCCGCCTGAGTCTCTGGGGAAATCGGTTCCTTCAGGAAGGTTTGGCTCTCAGTCAGTCCTGCACTCCCCTGACCCAGGCTTTCCAGATTCTCCAGACTTCCTCCAGGGACCTGCCGGGTGACCTACTGTGGAAGCGTTTACTGAAACACATATTGAGAGAAGGACCTTCTCTGCCTCCTGCCCACATGCGGCCATGAAGTGCCCAGGCACCCTGACAGTGGTCGGCACGCTTGTCCACTCTGCCTCGAGGGTTCAGAGAGTGTGCTACGGACTCAGAGGCCCTGGTGGCCTTGCTACATAGAACGTCAGAAAGGCAGGTCCCCTAGACACTCCCGCAGCCTCCGTTGCTTCTCTACCTGCGTCATCTGCGATCGGCAGCCCTCCGCTGCATTCCTACCAGGGGCTTGAGTTCTGCTCATCCACACCTGGCTGTGTTCCTCCACGTCTCCCATCAGCAGTGAGCCCAGAGCCCCAGCTCCACAGGGCCCCCTTGTCAGCGGGCACAGCAGAGCAACCCTTGACTCGGTCCAGGTTCATGGGCCACCGAACCCCTCCCCTTCCAGAGGGCCTTCAGCTTGGCCAACAAGGTGGGCATCCATCTTGTAACGTGATTTCTTTGGTTTTCTTATGCAAGTGAATTAACAACATGCTACATAAGTGAAGCTCTTCATGTGAAATGCCAGGTCCTGATTATCATGATTACCTTCATAAAGCAAAACAAAACAAAACAAAAAACTTCTGCTTTCTATCTCAACATCCTCTCCAGATTCTCTTTCTCTTTGGGGAGGGATTTCGAGGGCCATCACGGCTCATTATTGGGTCAGTTCCCACCTCCTTGCTCCCTAGGGCCAACAGAAATGTTGAAGGTGCACTATTAGGAATTTATCCAAAGGATACAAAAATGCTGATTCAAAGGGGCACGTGCATCCCAATGTTTATAGCAGCACTATCGACAATAGCCACATTATGGGAAGAGCCCAACGTCCATCGACTGACGAATGGATAAAGAAGTTGTGGTATGGACACACAGTGAATACTACTCAGCGATGAGAAAGAATGAGATCCTGCCATTGGCAACAACATAGATGGAACTAGAGGGTATTGTGCTAAGTGAAATAAAGTCAGCCAGAGAAAGACAGATATCATATGATTTCACTTCGATGTAGACTCTGAGAAACACAACAGATGAACATAGGGAAAGGGAAGGAAAACTAAGATAAAAACAGAGCGGGAGGCAAACCATAAGAGACTCTTAAATACAGAGAACAAACTGAGGGCTGCTGGCGGGGAGGTGGGGGGGAATGAGCTAGATGGTTGATGGACATTAAGGAGGGCACTAGTTGGGATGAGCGCTGGGTGTCATAAGTGGGAGACGAATCACTGGCTTCTACTCCTGAAGCCACGACCACACCGTATGTTAACTAACTTGAATTTAAATTTTAAAAAAAGAAAAAGAAAAGAAATGTTGGAGATGCATTCTTGACTTCATTCTATGGTAATAATTTATAAACAACATCACTCGGTGTGAGTCGAAAATCCAAAATAATCACTTCCCACACAGAGTTAGAATCCACACTGCAGTTAACACCAACAAGGTGCCACGTGGTAACTCAACAGCCCCGCTGACCAGCATGTGCTGTGTGCCAGCACCGCCCTGTGTCCCAGGCTTTACGGTAGCCCCCTTGTCTCCTCCTCTCGACAACCCTATTACGTAGACACTACAACGATCAGATTCCATAAACGACAGAACCAAGGCACAGAGAAGTTCCATGCCTGCCCAAGATCACACAGCTATGAGTGGTGGAGCTAGAACATGAACTCTGGAGGTATGGTTACAAAACCTGTGCTCGAAACCACTCTACTACGCCACCTTGAATTCAAGAGCCATCCCTGATCCCAAAGAGGAAGAGTAAAAGCTTTGAAAAGCCTATTAATGTTGAATGCAGAAAAAAATCTTGAACACTTTATTATCCCCAAATTAGTGGTCGCCTGATGCGTTTCTAAATTTTCATTGAAACCCCCAGACCACTTGGATCTCCCATCTGTTTTCCTTTTATGGAAAAATTTGGAGCATTCGGCTTCTTTCAAGTCTCCTGTTCACTTATTTTCCTGGTCATCAAAACAAAGCCACCAAGGGTAGATTGGATTCGGCAAGGAAAGGATACAAATGTCGTTTTATACTTTTGCATCTCGGTCCCTTGGTTTCTGCCCATTGATTCCATTGAAGTTGGAATCTCAAACACTACCCCACTGGCATTTTCCTGTTCTTCTTTCCAAAACACAAGATGCAAGCTTTTTGTTCCCTCTTACACCACCAGCCAGAAGATGATGATGCCCATGGGCCACTCTTCCCCAGTTTCCAGGGCACCCCAGCTACCCATTGCTGCACCCTCATCCATGGCCCAAGGCAAGACTGCTGCTCTGTCTCTCCCTACACTTTGGGGTGCAACACGTCTTATGTAAGTTCTACCATCATGCCTACACCTCTGCTTCCTTCTCTATGAGTACCCCTTCCTTTTTAAATCCTTATTAATAGATTATACCCAGAGTGTCGATACAACTCACAGAATCAATAGAGCCATTGACCTACACTGGCTAGGTAGCCTCTTCTGTTGGCACCATGATTTTGTATTTAAAACCAAGACTATCATGTTGGCCCCGTGTGGACGCGTTGCCCGTTTAAGCAGCTCCAGGACCGGGCTGGAGAGTACCCGCAGGCCAGTGAGCCTGGGTCAGCTGAAAATCAGGGCCATCCCTCTGCCCCTGATGCATCCAGGCCATCACATCCCAATGGGGGACCTGGATTTCAGCCCTGGAATGCATGCTGGAAGCACTGACCTCTGAAGGTAATCTCTGTGCCCTCACAGCCACTGAAAAGGGTTTTCAGAAAAAAGGGAGTACCACATGTTAAAAGCTGACAGTGCCTGTGATTTATCACCTCCTTAGCAGGTGAGTCTCGACCTAGAGAGGTGCTCACCTTCCTGGGAGGGTTAAGTGGGAAGCTTTAGGGACACGGACATTTAGGGAGACATTTGGAGAATGGTATTCATTCGCCATTTAATACAAACGTGTCTACGTTGCAAAACTAAAAATGCACGTATTTAAGCTACAGAAGACGTCAAGTAAAGGTGACAGCATTTTGGTGGCCAGGGGAAGGAGGAGGGAAAGGGTAAGGACACCAACCTGCCGTGGCGGGCGCCAGGCAGAAGCATTGTGCACAGTGCCTCATGCCGACCCCCCTGCAAACACGAGCGGAAATGGACCACATAACTCTGACTCCCTTCCCTACTCTGAAAAGTTTGAGGGGGGCCCGGGTGGCTCAGTCGGTTAAGCGTCCGACTCTTGATTTCGGGGCACGTCATGATCTCACAGTTCGTGAGTTTGAGCCCCGCATCGGGCTCTGCGCTGTCAGCACGGAACTGCTTGGGATTCTCTGGCTCCCTCTCTCTCTGCCCCTCCCCCGCCCCCTCTCGCTCTCTCTCTCTCTCTCTCTCGCTCTGTTTCTCACAATAACTATGTAAACATTTTTTAAAAGTTTGAACCATGATAGTATGATCCTTAACAGAATTGTTTTGAGAATCAAATGAGCTAATATATAGAAGCACTTAGATCAGTGCCTAGCACGAGGTAAACACAACATCACAACTAACTTTTATTATCTTACTTAGACTAATTATATATTATTAGGTTGTATGTACAGATAATATACATACATATAATACATGTTTTCGTGTAACGTATAAATATACAACATCCATATATAAGATACATGTTATACGTCATATATAATCATAATTACAATATATACATATAATTAAGCTGTATATAAATAATACATATATAGGCTATTAACCTAATTATGCTAATTGTGTCTTCTCCTGCTCTACTCTTTGCAAATGGAAATGATTTATTGAAGCCATGCTCCTGGAGAGGTATGAAGGTTGCATCTTGAGGTTTGAACCCAAATCTTCAGAATCCAAATTCTAATCATTGCCACAGTCAGACTTTCTGTCACCTTCCCCCAAAACCATTCTAAATGGGTGCTTTAACTTCAATTAGCCACCACGTCAACTACCCAAGGCATCGTTGTGGAGAGCAGAAAACTCTTGACTTGTAGTCAAAGAACCTGTGTCCCAGTGCTGAGTTAACAGAGCTGGAGAAAATCATGCTGAGTTTGGGTGTCTGTCGCGGGCTTAAACAGGTGCCTGACATGCAGACAAAAAGTCAAGGCTGGGGGTCCTGGGTGGCTCAGGTGGTTGAGCATCCAACTCTTGATTTCAGCTCACGTCGTGATCTCCCGGTTCGTGGGATCGAGCCCCGCGTCAGGCTGCGCAGACAGCGTGGAGCCTGCTTGGGATTCTCTCTCTGCCTCTCTCTGCCTCTCCCCCATGTGCTCTCTCTCTCTCCTCTCTCTCTCTCTCTCTCTCTCTAAATAAATAAGTAAACAAACAAACAAATAAATAGAATAAACTTGTTTAAAAACTCAAGCCTGGAGATCTATCACAAGGAGTCATTTGTTGAGGGAGAGAAGGTTCCTGAAGCCCCAGGAATGAATGAAACGGGTCAGGAAGAATGGGTGGGTTGAAGGAGAAGAAGGCTGGCAGCACAGGATAGAACACAGGGCAGGACAAGGGACCTACTCGCAGATTCAGAAAATGCCCGATGCACCTTGATGTTGTCAGTCCAAGGCGCTGATGTAGAGCCTAGAAGGAGAGTTCGTGTCCTCCCGTGCAATTGCCTCTTGCGCCTCCCGCGTAATACAGATTGGCTCTGAGATAAGCTATCTAGGACTTTCCATTTCTCTGCTGGCTGCGATCCAGCTTGGATTTGGCATTTCCCAGGGTGTTAACAACCATGTCTGTATTTGGGTTCTGTACTTATTAGGAGTTCTCTGAAAATAGCCTCTAGCAACTTCTGCTCTTTCCGAATGTGAGGCTGAAAACTCCTGCAGCTGAATATAATTTTCAACGCTTCGCTTCTCCTGGGAAGAATCAGGGTGGGGATTCACGTTGGTGCCTTCGAGGCCCAGAGCGCAGCATCCTCTGGTCTTACGGGGGTCACGCCAACAGTAGAACGGCGCCAGGTCATGCCTGGCGACTGCGGATTGCAGACTTCTGTAGCTTAGAACTTTAGCACTGGTCCTTACTCCCAAGTGAAGATTCGGGCCAGGTCATCAATCATAAGAGAAAGGGGAGAGAGAAAGAGATTACTAACACGGAACATATATTCGAATGCTTCCAAAAATTATGTAGAAAATAGAGTGCGTTGGGGGAAAGCCCCACTAAAATGGGGAGAAAATCATACCTGAGGACTGCACATCCAGCATGTGATGACTTCATGAAACGTTAGGAGAGAAAGGTTATAAGTCCACTTCTTGGATCAGACAAAAGTTTTTGACGTGCACTAGGACCCAGATACCGTTTGGGCATTTTCTTTAACAGTCCCCCGCGCTGGAAGAAAGGGTTTTAGCACCGCTGTCCAGATAAAGGAATCTGCTGTTCGGAGAAATTAAGTAGCTCCATCCAGATCACACAGCTAGAAATTAATATAGTCAGGATTCAGACTCGGGTCTTCCCGGCTTCTCATGCCCATTCTTGGCTGGGAGATGCATCAAGCTGCACAGAGACACAGGGTCCCACATCGTAATCATATCTTCTAGAATGAGGCATGTGCACACATTTGCAAGAGAGCACGCTGGGGACACAGCCAAGAGACCACTGGGTCAAAATGCAAAGATGTGTGAGTGGCTTATTTGACTCCGGGAGCAGAGAGGTCCGGCAGGTTGCTTATCAGCCCTTGAAGGTGCAGAATGAACCACGAGCGCTCTCGAGAATATGGCCACGCCACGGAGCGGAGGGATGGGAGCGTCTGAGAGAAGATGACTTGCCTGCTGAGTTGAAACTGAGCACCTGTGCAGCGAAATGACAAGTTAGCCTATTATGTGGCCCCTGACTGGGCCACCAGGTGCGCAGATATATGGTCGAACACAATTCTGGGTGGTTCTGTGAGGGTGTTCGGGATGTGATTAACTGTGTGTGTGTGGACTGAGTAAGGGACATTGTCCTCCCTAGTCTGGGTGGGCCTTACACAATCAGTTGAAGGTCTGAGTAGACCATAAAGGCTGACAGTCCTGCATAAGAGAGGATTTTTCCAGCCTGACCCACCTTTGAATTGGAGTTTGGGCCTTTTCCTGCCTTTGGGTTCAAACCGAAACACTGGCTTTTCCTGGGGCTCGAGCCTGCTGATCGACTCAACCTGAAGATCCTGAAACTTCTCAGCTCCCATCGTTGCATGAGTCGATTCCTCGTAATAAATCTCTTTCTATACGTACACATCCTGTTCTGTAGGTTCTGAAGGCCGGGGCTAATACACGATGACATCAGAATTCCAGCCTCAGTGAGGGGAATTGGTGATAGTCCCGAAATCAGAGCAGGTTTGGGGGCAAGTGGATTCAGTTCAGACATGAAATCCGAGGCGGGTAAGAGCTAGGAGAGAGTTGGTTGTGTGAGTCAAACCCCCAGGAGTGAGATCAGGGATGAGACCGCAGACGTGAGGACCCAAGCAAGTGTGTGACAGTTGAGGGCATGGGCTGGATACCCCAGGAAGAGGGTCAAGGACCGAGCAGTCTGCTTAGGTCAGAAGCCAATGACACACGCCCTGAGGAATGTGACCCTGGATGTATCCCCTCCAAGCACAGAAGACGTTTCTCCATTTCCCTGCCTGGGAACGGGACGAAAATTCCTAAGTCACCTTCCAGAGAGAGATTCTATGAGATGGCCCCACCCACAAAAAGTTAATCACACCCACGTAAGAGCACTGCCCTCTTGCCTGGAGCCCTGACCATTGTTCAGGATCCGCTCAGCACTTTCAGGCTCGCTCACTCGCTCTCGCTCTCTCTCTCTCTCTCTCTGCTTCATTTTGTGCTCCCTCAATACGCTACCACCTAATTTCCCCGGTCCCTGCCGTTCCAGAACATAATTCACCACCCCATTCCTAATGGATTTATCTCCTGCGACCATGGAGGACTTCTGTGTTTCGGTCCATTCTGATCACGGGGAATCCATCCATCAGGACGAAGCGGAATTTGGGGGAACCTGCACTAAAAGAGATCTCCTTGCCTATATAGATTTAGGGGCAAGTGAAATCCTCCTAGGATCCTGAATACAGCTGTTTGCAATAGACATACTGTTTTGTTTTGCTTTGTTTTTAAACGTTTATTTATTTTTGAGAGCGTGCGGGTGGGGGAGTGGCAGAGAGAAAGGGGGACGGAAGGTCCGAAGGGGGCTCCATGCTGACAGCAGAGAGACTGGCCTGGGGCTCGAACTCAACAAACCGCAAGACCATGACCTGAGCCGAAGTCGGACGCTCAACCGACTGAGCCACCCAGGGGCCCCTGCTGGTTTTGTTTTTGATGTGACAGGTTCTCTCTGATGCTCTCCTCCTGTGCCCTTCTTATGGGAGGTGGCCCACCGTCCGTCCAGTGGCACTTACGACTGACAGAGCCCCTGCTCACCGGAGCTAAGGAGGCAAGCAATGTAAGAGCCACCGGGCGTAAACGGGCACCTGCAGGGCCACTGGGGGGTTCCTGGGTGTCCCAAAGCCCCGTGACCAGCAGGTGGATGCCGACTCAGGCACCGCGTGTGAGTACGCAGGGCAGTCCGCACCACGGGCACAGAAGTTTCACCGTCCTGGCTACTCGAGAGCCCACGCAGGTCCAGGTAACGACCTGGATCGTACCCGTGAAACGGATCTTCCAGCTGCACCACATTCCAGACTCCAGTGAATCAAAGCGATCGGAGGCCGGCAGACAGTTTCTTTTCTTTGATAAATGACCGCGAGAGTGAATAATATTCAGGCTCACCCACCTCGAAGGCAGCTGTTCTCAGGATTAATTGGAAGGTTGGCCTGCGTAAGCCTCCCATATTTCTTTGGAAAGGAAAAAAATCACGAAATCATGTGACCTTCATATTTGGTTCATGACTGGAAACAAATCTTCCCCGGCCACCGATGCCAAGGACGCTTGCGGGGAAATGAAGCAGTGGCTGTGTTTACAGGGCACTAAATTGTGTGATTAACAAACGTGATTGGACGGACGGAGCAGGAAGCTAGATGCCAGCGGGGATGTGCCGCCAGATTTCGGCACGTGGCCCTCCGCTGGTCGTCCCCAGGCTCCCCGAGAGAGCGACTGGGGAGAACATCCCGGAGCGAGGAGAAGGCCGAGGAAAAGGTGAGCACAGTGAGGAAGGATGGAGGGAGGGGCCGCAGAAACTCGGCAATTGGGTCCATTCTTCTCTTCAGAGACAGGGAAACTGAGGCACGGAAGGGCAGTGACTCCTCCCGAGATCATGCGTTGTTTACAGTGATCATTCTACGTTTGTGGTCAATTACAAACTGACCCAGAGTCACTCCACCTTTCTTACTCCCCTTCCTGCCACCCAAACACTTGGAACATGGACCCACGTGCACACACAGTAGAAAACGTAATGAAGGTGTTTGAGGAAAAGGTACACTGAGCTGAACTGAATTGAATCGGCAATGGCACACCGACCCGTCATCATGGAGCTTTGCATGACCTTGCGTTGTCTGGGCTTATTTGTTTAAAATGAGCCCTGGAGGGGCCCCTGGGTCGGTCAGGCATCTGACTCTTGATGGCGGCTCAGGTCACGATCTCACCGTTCCTGAGTTCGAGCCCCACGTCCGGTTCTGCGCCGACAGCGCGGAGCCGGCTTGGGATTCAATCTCTCTCCCTCTCTTTCGGATCTTCCCCTGCCTGTGCTCGTGCTCTCTCTCTCTCTCTCTCAAAATAAATAAGTAAATATTTTTAAAAATAAATAAAATGAGCACTAGGTGTGATATGTAAATGACGAATCCCTAAATTGTACTCCTGAAACCAATACTATGGTAGTTAAATAGAAGTTCAATAAACATTTGAAAAAAATAAAATTAAATTAAAAAAAAAAGCAGAAAGAACTCCCTGACCCTACCATCCAAGCCCAGAACTAGACACTTCTAATTAACATTTATCTAGTGCTTCTCCCATATACCAGCGTCTGTCTCCCCTCCCCCACCAGAGGTTGTCTTTCTCTGTAGGACTTATTTCACTTAGCATAACACTCTCCAGTTCCATCCACGTTGCTACAAAGGGCCAGATTTCATTCTTTCTCATTGCCACGTGGCATTCCATTGTGTATATAAACCACATCTTCTGTATCCATTCGTCAGTTGATGGACATTTAGGCTCTTTCCATAATTTGGCTATTGTTGAAAGTGCTGCTATAAACATTGGGGTACGAGTGCCCCCATGCATCGGCACTCTGGATCCCTTGGGTAAATCCCTAGCAATGCTGTTGCTGGGTCATAGCGTAGATCTATTTTGAATTTTTGAGGAACCTCCACGCTGTTTTCCGGAGCGGCTGCACCAGTTTGCATTCCCACCAACCGTGCAAGAGGGTTCCCGTGTCTCCACATCCGCGCCAGCATCTATAGTCTCCCGATTTGTTCAATCATGAGTTGCTTTTCAAGATGACTGCGTTTCCACTGCAAAGTAGCAGGAACACCACTGATCCAAATTCCTTGCAAAACACGGAAATGTCAATTTTGCCAGTCAAATGGACCCCAAAAGGCATCTCACTGTGCTCTCGATCTCCCTTTCCATACGTTTATTCATCCGATGTGTCTCCTCTTCTGCAAGAGGCCTGCTTGTGCGTTTGTCCGTATTTACTGGGGAGATTTTTTTATATTGGCTCGAGGGGTTCTTACTCCTAGAGGTGGGCAGTTACTGACGTCACGTTTAGGACCCCCTAGTTTGTAGCTTGTCTTTTCACTTCCTTGATGGTGTCCTTTGGGGATCAGAACCTCTTAATTTGAATGCAGTGTAATTAATCAGTTTCTAATTTCGTGTGGGTGGATGGGATTTTTAACCCATAGCCAATCTTGCATCACAGTATAAAGTGTGCATTTCTTGTCTTATTTTTTCATCTCATAAACCTGGTGAGCAAGGCTTTAACATCATTTCATAGACGGGAAATCTCAGTATTGGAGGTAAGTCATTTGCCTGAGGGCACAAAGCCTATAGGGGGCTGAGTGAGGACTGAGCTCAGGTCTCCTGATAGGCAGGATATCTCAGCCCCACATGGCCTCTCCCTGCTGTGCCAAGAATTTATCCATTCATCCTCACAAGAAACACTCAGTGAAGGGTCTCCTGTGCATTATCCATAGTGCTAAGTCCCGAGGGCAAAGAAATAGAGTGTCATCTGTACCCTTGAAAAGCTTCTATCAGGACTGTGCCCAGAAAAGGCTTTTGATGAGACAGCAGAGTTCAGACTTAAAGGAAGAGTAGACCTCATTCAAAGTGCGGAGAGATGTAGAGGGAACAGGAACATTCTAGGCAGGGGAAGCATGGGCAACGGTCAATAGCACGCTGTCCGTGTGGGGCAGGGTGGGGGTCGTGGAAACGGTGGCCAGACCCACAGACAACGGTCAGATTGTGAGCAAGATGTGTCGCACTGACAGGGACTTTATCCTGTAAGTAACGCATCTTTGACTTTGAAGCTCTGAGATCTGGCCTGCAGAGCCACCTTATCCCCCCAAATTCCTTCTGAGACCTCCTTCTTGAAGATTTCTACCTGGCAGAGAGGACACCCCTTTCTCCGGTCCTCTGCGCCCAAGGGCTTGTCCCCCGTGACACATCCTGAGATTTGGTGAGTAAAGCTATTCATCCTCACTTACCAAGAAATTCATAGAATTCCATCCTTTCTACCCTGTGACCATCATCGTCATGGACCATCGGTGAACACTTGTGGAGACGGTCAACCTCAATGGCAGCCTGCAGAACAGACAACAAGGTGGAAAGAACGCAAGCTGGGGGGTTCGGTTTCCGGTGCTTCCTCTAACAACCGTGTGACCACGGGCAAGTTTCTTCATCCCTCTGTGATCATTTCTGCTCACTGTCCTGAGGACTTGGGGAGCTACTGAACATGTCTAAAGCAAAGGAAACATCCAGCGGATGTCAGTTGACTCCTCGCCATAACAGAAGTTCAAGATCATACCCTCGAGGGACATGTAATCTAGACAGAGAAGAAATCCCCTACTGAAACCAATTCCAGAGACACTGAACGTGGACCCTAAACAAGAACTCCTGCGTGAGGAGAGGTGATTGAGCCAGCAGCCTGGACTCTGAACTCCAAGCGGCAGCATCCTTGGCATGGGGGGTGGGGGAGCGGGGGAGGTCTTTGACCCTGAGATTACGATGGCCCCGGGGAGGCCCCTGGCAATCACAAACAGGCTGGGTGAATTGCACTTGGCCCTAAAACAAGGGGGGAAAAATCTGAGAACAAACAGTTCTCATCTTCCAGAATCCTCCTTCACCAGAGAGTTGTCCAGTCTTCCGGTGATAAGAGCAAGAATCACAATAAAAATAGATCTAGGGGCGCCTGGGTGGCTCAGTCGGTTAAGCGTCCGACTTTGGCTCAGGTCATGATCTCGCGGTCCCTGAGTTCGAGCCCCGCGTCGGGCTCTGTGCTGACAGCTCAGAGCCTGGAGCCTGTTTCAGATTCTGTGTCTCCCTCTCTCTGACCCTCCCCTGTTCATGCTCTGTCTCTGTCTGTCTCAAAAATAAATAAATGTTAAAAAAAAATTTTTTTTAATAAAAAAAATAAATAAAAATAGATCTAATGCAGAGGAAGTGGGACGGACTGCTGGCAGGTTTCAGAGGCCTTCGGCTGGACGTGGAGACACCCAAACGCTCAAAATAACCTCAAACTGTGCTTTCTCTGACAATCCCTTGAATCTGCTTAGAAGAAGTTTTCGGCTGAAGGTAATGAGTCACGGAGGAGAGTCCTAATAGGGAGCAGACAGAAACTTCCCTTCAGTCCCACACGCACACATTCACAAGTGTGAACCTCTGAGGTTGGGAGAAAGTAGAAACCAGGACAGGTAGTAGCTAGACGCGGAAAGCGCCCAACTGAGCAAAAGTAGGAGAAGACGATGCAAAATACACTCGTTCTCTTCCGTAGGGAGGATGGTCGCAAGAACTTACCATCTACTAAGCCGTAAACCAAGACTCAACAAATTCCAAATGAGCTGATTTCGAACACTGGGTGGAAGAGGCCCCACAGAGCAGTTTTCCACCTGCTTCTGATGGGTTCTCCCCAAAAGTTTTAAAAGACAGACCCCCCAGTTCTGGGTCATTTTTTTTTTGTTTGTTTCCAGCTTGGGATTCCCATAACATGCAGGTGCTAGCTAAGCATTCGGCTGCCCCGTCTGAGCACGCCACAGGATTTCTCCCAGAAAACTCCTCTGTCTCTGGCTCAGAGCCTCCGGAGGAGACAAGCCTCCAGCATCTCCCGTGGGGTGGGATTTATCTTATTCAAGACCTTCTCACGCTTTCTCTAAATTTAGCGGCACTGATGGGGAAAGCACATAGTCTTCTAAATTCCTGTCTTTGTGTAGAACATGAGGGCATGGGGCAGAGCAATACCTAGATGTGCCAAGAACTTTGTATCCCTCCTTACCCCTGCCTCTGACGGGACACAACATCACATTTTGCAACTTCTCATGCTTGATTACTTTGCCGCTGGGACTCTTTCTCGGCTTTTGCAATTTTGTTCTTCGGGTTGGTCCTCGAGAGACGGAAGTCCTGCACTCCATCCACCACCATGGCCTGGAAGTCCCTGTATCAGAAAAAAAAAAAATTATTAAGAAGCTTCTCTATCCCCTAGCCTAGGCCCGCTTTGCTGGAAATCAAGGATAATTAAATAAGATCCAGCCTCAGGAGTCTTTTTTGATCTAACAGTTAGTTATAGAGACACGGTCAGAAGCTACAGTGTAAGTAGGAGATATTTATAGATAATGATAGAAGCGAAGAAACGGCTTCTTAGGGCCACTAACAAACTGTACCCTTCCAGATAGTATCATAGTAACAATCGGTACCACATCTCAGATTTCAAAATGCTTTCATGGTCATGAGCTCGCCTGAACCTCACCCAGCCCGGCGACCTGCACAGAGTAAGAAAGACCTGAACCTCACCCAGCCCGGCGACCTGCACAGAGTAAGAAAAACCTAGTGACTCGCCTGACATCCGAGCCAAGGGTACGGTAAACCCGGAGGGGTCAGGGAGGGTCTGGAAGGAGATGAGCTCAACATTCACCAGGAGCTCAACCACAGAAACCCACACAAGAAAAGGCTGATTCACGCAAGTCTAAGCTGGGTGAGATATTCATTCCTCAAGCAAAAGTGAACCCAGTGCACGTTTAGTTTTTGGTGAAAGAGTCAGTTCTGTTGCATCCCATAAGCTTTCCCAATGCCAATGGGACCAATTATTATAGGACATTTTCAGGAGTAAAACGGTTCCGTAAGTTCAACAAAAAAGTTGCATGTTTCAGAACAAGAGAAAGTCTGGAATGTCTCTGGCAAAACAGGTCGTACGTAGGTCCCAGGGGAGGCTCACCCTAGCTCAAACACAGCCTCCTCTTTTTACTACTGGATCCGATTCCAGACTCCGTTGCTAACTAGAGAAATTAGGTAGAAGATCCGATGAGGTGCCGTGCGGGCCGCTAAAAGGCAGAAGTATCTGATGGCTGATTTTTGAGACTCATGACGATCAGAGGTTAGACGTGGAAGAACAGGCAGGGCAGGTCTTTGGGGTTCAAATTCCAATTTGCCAAATCTGAAGCAGGACCTACACATTGAGAATCGGAAGAAATATTGGAACGTCGTAGGTGCTTAATTTTTAAAAGTACGTATTAGTGCAGTAAGGGCGTGGATTCATTTGCGAGGGCTGCCACAAGAGAGGAGCACAGACCAAGTGGCTTGAACAACAGAAACATATTTCCTCCCAGGGCCAAAGACAGAGATCCTCAACCAAAAGGTTGATGGGATTTCCGAGGCCAATCTCCTTGGCTTCCAAATGGCTAAATACAACACGATGTTTCTCTGAATGAGTGAGTCAGCATGAATGAGGAAAGAAAAAGTGATATAAAAGCTTCCTATTATGGACTGAACTCCAAAATTCACATGTTGCAGCCCTAACCTCCAGAGGAACTATATTTGGGGATAGGACCTTAACTTAGGTAATTAAGGTTAAATGAGGTTATAAGGATGTGGCCCTAATCCAATGACACTGGTGTCCATTTGAGAAGAGGAAGACACTAGAGAGGCTCACCAGTGAGAAAAGACTGTGTGAGGACACAGGAGAAGACGGCCATCTGCCAGCCAGGAAGAGACACGTCAGCAGAAACCAGCCCGGACACACCTTGACCTTGCACTTCCAGTCTCCAGAGCTGAGGAAATAAATGTCTGTTGTTTAAGCCCCCTCGGTCTCTGGTGTTTTTTATAGCAGCCTGAGCTGACTTAATACACTTCTTTTCTGAGGTCATTTGCCAAAAAAGGAAACCTAGGTTTTCCCCTGGTTGGGGATTTTAAGTTGGGTTCTCTACAAAGTATCCAAAAGTTAAAAACGATAAAGGGAAAGTAGTCCAACATGATTGTATTTGGATGTGTGTGGGAATATGTGCTTACAGCCACAGGGGTACTTTCTTCCACAAATACTTCCTAAGAGAATTAGCCATGGGCCAGATACCAGGCTCATCACGTATCATCAAATGCAATCCTTTCCTCTTCCTCAAAATGCTACTAGTGTTAGGAATTGACATCTCCATTTTTAAATTTGAGAAAGAAAGAGACTCAGAGACTTCAGGCGACTTGGCCAACCAAGGTCAGGCATATGGTAGAACTGGGTTTTGGAGGCAGGTCAGGTGGATTCCAAAGACTTCACACATACCCAGGACCACGCTCTCGTCTTCATGATAGAAGAATCACAAACCCTTCGCTCCTACAATGTGCCTGGGTCCGTTCTGAGAGATTTGCCCATTTAATTTAAACTAACACATTGAATTAATGTTTAAAACCCACTTGATCTGCACGCAACCCATTGAGGTAGATACTTTTATTATCCCATTCTGCAGATGAAAAATGTGAGACACGGAGGGGCTGAGTGACCCAGTGTAGGTCGCACCCTGCATCCCTTCATATGAATGAACAGGAGGCTGAGGTGACATCTGTCCTCAGCTTGGGGGCCACATGGCCACGATCTGCTGTGTTTTGGCTCCAATGGAGGAGAAAGAATCCCATGGGAGATGGAGGGGTGGGGGGGAGAAAGCTCCCAAATCCTTTCCCTTCCTTGGATCTCACTGCTCTGATTTCGACTCACCAGCAAAATAGATGAGACTAAATGTTAGGATGTTTTTATCCACATAGAGATTTTTCTCCAATGAGAAGAAAGCTAACTCCTACTTCGCTCCTCTTTTGACACAAAATTTGATTTCAATTACCCAAAACTTTTCCTAGTTCGCTTTTTTTCTTTTTAACAGAGATCTTCTTTGTAGTTGAGAAACCCGCCAACAGCCAAGTATGTCCGGCTTCAGAAAGCCCACCTTGATCTGTGGCTTCTGAGAGTCACGGATCACCACCCCGTTGACTTCCGTCTTGCGGAGCGGTCAGGGGACCCGAAGGGAGAGGCCGCCTGCTTCCAAACTTCTATTACGTCATCCTGATGGAATGTGGACACAGGGACTTTGCAGGGACTTTACGCTTAAGCCTTGTTTTATTTAAGTTTATATCGTTCTTAGAGACTTAAATCTCATCCACTGTTGCTTGGAATCCAGGCTTCAGTTGGATTATGGCAAAGATGCAGCAAACCTATCCTGCTAAAAGCTGAGCTCGGGGAATGGTTAAAGCCATCCTGCCCCAAGGCTCAAAACGAATCCTTCAGCTCATAACATTTTAAAGATCGCCAGCAGTCAGCAGGCTTTAGATTTATGTAACCGAAGTTATATGCAGGAACAGCATGTGCTGGTTATACAACAAATGCTCATGCGAATTGGTTAAAATAGGACAGGTAAATCCCATGTTGAAACCCAGAGCACAAAGGCTCCCAACAGCTTTAAATATCTGTTGTTTTCATTCGTAACAAGGGGATCATCGTTTTCCCGTCCTCGCCAATAATAACAGACATGACCGAGTGTCCACAAAATGCCACGCACCTCACCATGGCTCAGCAGCAAGAGCAAAGGCTTTGCAGTGAGGTCAGGCCACTTCGTATGTGACATTCAGCAGGTGTCCCCGCCATGGTTGGCCCATCCATCAAGCCTTACGGAGCCGGTGGGAGAATTAAATGGAAAACGTTGCCAACGGTCTGGCACGACGGGGGTGCTCAACAGGGGATCGCTTCCTAGCCTGCTGCCCCTTATCTGATTTTATTTACTCCTCTTGGCAAGTCGGAGGAGAGGCGTTATTCCAATCCCCAATTACCAGGTGAGGAGCCTGGAGCCCGCTGCCGAACCTGACCATGTTCGGAAGCGGCGGGGGGCGGCGGGGGGACTTTTATGCTTCGCTCCTAAGAGGCGTGTCTCAACTTTACAAGGGCACAGGCTGTCCCATTTGTGGTTTGTGCGGGTCTTTTGACGTCTCTTTTCCTTCTGGCCGCCTGCCATTTGGCCCTCTCCCTGCTAATTAGCACCTCGACCACAGTACAGCAGGGGAAATCCAAAAAGGTGAGCCTCGGTTAGTAGCTGAATTGTGTGGTTTGAGAGCTTTGGAGGAAAGATTTTAAAAAAAAAAAAAAAAGTTTGGTAAAGAGAGAGGTATGACACCTGAGCAGTGACGTGAGTGTGTGAAATCATATTTAGAGTTCAGTTGTCTAATACCTGGCCTCCCACTGCTAGGTGATTGAGAATAGATCATTGCATTTAAGAAGCCTTCTGATCTTCAGGGATTCAATATCCCGTTCATTTGTACACTGAGGCATTGAGAATGTTGCTCAGAATCATATCAGCATTCCTACTCACCTTAGCCATGACCACCAGACTGCGTTGCTCTATATTTACAATGTCTTCCGTTGGCAGAGAGTTTTATGGTCAAGAGTATTCACTCACTGCTGAGCTGGAAGGACCCTCGTCCTGGACCCAGCGAAGCAGAGGCTGCGGACGAAGAGATTAGATTGGTTACAAAGAATTCTAGGTCGGAATCCCTGGGTCCCACTCAGGCAAGTTCATGTGAGCCCAGACCGAGAATCCACCGAGGAGAGAGGTAGCATCTCTTTTTGAAGCAGGTTTGCAATGGAGAGGAGAGAAATCACTCGGGAGAACCACTTTTCAAAATCCAGCTGAGTATCTACACTTACTCCCAACTCAATGCATTGCTCTTTGCAGCTAAGTTCACATGACATCTTGAATAATACGGCTAGCTGAGTTGATGAGTGCTTCCACGCTGATAAAACTAAATCCTGCAAAGATAGAGGACAGTAGCACTCTCCCAAAGGCATTCTACAAATGGTTTGCCAAACACAGCAAGAAGTTTTAAAGTGCTCCTAACCCTTGATTTAATAGTTAACACTTCTTAAAGTTAATTTTTTTTGGAGACAGAGAGAGAGAGAGAAATAGGGGTACAGAGGGAGAGAGAGAATCTTAAGAGTTGAGACCCAGCGTAGGTCTTAATCTCACGACCTGAGCCAAAGTCTAGAGTTTAATGCTCTGCCTACTGAGACACCCAGGGGCCCCTGAAAGATCATTCTTATGAAACAGTGTAAAAATGCAAATCAGTACATTTCTTTCCACGCTTACGTAGATGATGGACAGAACCGGGGACGGTGAATGTTGCCAAAACAGGGCATTGGTTAAATTCATTTAGTCCATAAGTATGTATTGCCCACCTGCTCAGGTCAACCGTTATTCTGGGAAGTTCTTCCCCGGTTACAACAGAGAGGGGAGAGCGCAGGGGCACAGGGGTCCCAGGGTGGGCAAGAGTAGTGGGGAGAGGAGTTTGGAAAGTTTTCTTCCCTTTGCTATGACCATCTGTGGGAGAGCTCCCCAATAAAGTATTCCACAGCCGCTAAAAACCATGTTCATAACAAATTTCAGTGAGAAACAGGCTCAGCGTGTAAAACCACATGAAAAAGCATCGTTCGTCCATAATTCTCTCAACTGTGCAATATGTTTGAAAACTTTTTATAATATGAAATCGAGGGGAGACACATTTTATGCACATGTCCACACAAACGTGTATATATATCAAAATGTGCAGTCATTACCTTTCAGGGGTGACTCTATGGGTGATTTTTACATATTGTTATTTTTTGAGGTTTATTTACTTTTGAGAGAGAGCGAGAGAGAGAGAAAGAGAGAGAGAGAGCACTCATGGGGCAGAGAGAAAGGGAGGCAGAGAATCCCAAGCAGGCTCCATGCCGTCAGTGCAGAGCCCGATGTGGGGCTCGAACTCACGGACTGTGAGATCGCGACCTGTGCCGAAATCAAGAGTCAAGATGTTTAATCGACTGAGCCCCCCAGGCGCCCCAGATTTTTCATTCTGTTTTATACACTTGATATATTACCCACAACCCGTGACCCTGCCCCCAACTCGTTAGCGAGAATCTCAACTTCCTGAAGCGGCCGCTGCTTGCTTCCGATGCTGCCTTGATAGTGCCGTGGGCCAGGTCCCTCTGCTTTGACACCCGCACCCTTGTTGGGCGGCCTCCGTAGCAGCTGGCTGTGCCCTTTCCCCCACTGCTGTATCTGCCATCTCTCCCTGCTCTTCTCCAGGGGAAGCGCATCGCTTAGCCCTCCTGGTTCTGCGGCATGCTCCCTGGGGTCCGGTCCCCGCAGAGCCTCTACGGTGTAGCGCTCACCTCTGGGACCCTCCCTGACGGGGCCTGCCCATGCCTCAGTTCCCTAATCTGCCAAACTGGGAAAATACCAGTACCTAATTCATAACGGTGCCGTGGGGACAAAATGAGTTCACGCCCAGTATTCAGAATAGTGCCTAGGATGTAACACGTTCTATAGGGGAGTCTAATTGTCATTGTCATTACTACGACTGCTGGTATTACCCCCGCGTCTACGACGATCACCCCCAAGCCCAGATTGCTATGCACAACAAGATACAGAGCATTAGGGACAATGGAGGAGAACCGGTGTGGACAAAAGCATTTATGTCTGCAGTCCCGGGTCCACACCCACCTTCCCGGGCCATCTCGCAGGTGACTGGCTGCCAATCTGACCCCTCCAGGACAACGGCAGGTCACCGACCACTATCCCGCACCACGCTGCTCTGTGCTTCAGAAACTGGGCCAGGCTGACCTCTGACCCCAGAGAGTTTGTCCTAGAAGAATTAATTTGTAAGCCACGAGCAAGGCCCATCTCCTTCCCTGCTCCAAGATTTACATCATCCCAGGATAATTAAGCACCGGAACGTTCCCTCAGTGGGGAACCCCCTACTCTGCCCCCCGGGATGTGGCTTGGTCTCAAAGCCCTCAAAAGTCATATAAAGTCATAAAGTAGTCCAACATGGCTGCATCTGTTGTTGTTTTTAAGTCTCTGCTGCTCGGCCTTATGGGCATCATGTTGAGTATATTTCCAAATTTGATGCAATTAACAGGTGCCACCTTCATAATGAAAAGTAGATGATGGACGTGAACGTACTTCGTGTTGCTGTTAAGATGGTGTAGATGTCTACGTGGTGCCACAGACGTCAAGCAGACTTAGGTTCCAAAGTCCACGAACGGCCATCGGTTAACGGGACGGTGTTGGCGCAGCTCTTCGCAAGGCTGCTCTAGGGCGTTCCAGCTCCTTCTAGGAAATAGTTGTCAGAAGTCATAGATGTTGTCCTTTCCGAGATGTAAAAACAACAGCAATTTGCTATTTTTATCAATTCCATCTCTTCTGGGCCTATCAGAGCCAATAATCTGAACTGGGACAAAAATAAGAGACGACTTTTGCATTCAAAGTCTACGTGCTCAAGATCTTAACCTTTGCCAAAAAAAATTTAAAAAACAGAAAGGAGCTGGCCGGGTTGTCGCGCAGGAATGTCATTCAAACCCTTAAATCCGAAATAACTTCTGCTTCTCCAAGTCCCACTTATTTTTCCAAATCAACAAAGATATCTTTTTCTACATTGTTTCCACCCAATTTTGAAACGCGCCTGCGAAATTTCTCAAATAACATATTTCATGTGTTTCGTGGAGTTGGGAAATGCCAGAAAAACAATCCAGGGAGAAGAGGAAAAGAATTCGTAGATCTGGCTGGCGAGAGAGAATAAATGATGACCTCTCTCCCTTCCAGCAAATGTGAAACTCTCCATAATTCTGCAGGTACCCGAAGAAGAAGAATTCATAGCCATCAAAACCGTCTTACTCATTTATTTCCGGAGCCCGATTTACATGGGTGAGCAAGGGATTGCATTTATCTTCGTGAATACACAGACGAGGGCATTATTTGACTCAGTCAGCGGCCTCCCTGTCGGTAGAGAAGACATTTTGGAATAAAACACAAAGGCTGGCGTGTGAGAGCTAGCAGGGCCCTCGAGGGCTGTTTCGTTAAAACCCAGAGAGGTGGGGGCGCCTGGGTGGCGCAGTCGGTTAAGTGTCCAACTTCAGCCAGGTCACGATCTCGAGGTCCGTGGGTTCGAGCCCCACATCGGGCTCTGGGCTGATGGCTCAGAGCCTGGAGCCTGTTTCCGATTCCGTGTCTCCCTCTCTCTCTGCCCCTCCCCCATTCATGCTCTGTCTCTGTCCCAAAAATAAATAAACGTTGAAAAAAAAATATTTAAAAAAAAAAAGCCCAGAGAGGTGACAAACCCACTGCAGTTTGCACAGCAACATGGTCCCTGTGAAGGATGCTCTGTCCATACATAAAGCTTCACACCCATTAGATTGACGGCTACCGGAGAAGCAGGGACAAACGAGGAGACCCTGTGAGTCTATGTCAGGCAGGCCATTGAACTCTCTCTTGGGTCTTACTGGAGCAGCCCCTGGAAATGTTCCTCAACATGTAGACCTTTCGTTGCCTTTTGCCTTTGGGCTTTATTTTTAGCAGAAAAAGGTAAGAGCTTGGGACCAAACATCCGCTCTGTGAAACCACTCTTCCAGGGAAAACACAAGAGTCTCTGGGACCAGAGGAGACCCCCCCAGGGCTTGGCTGTGCACCTTCTTTCCTAGCAGACATCCCCTCCGGTCAGGCGGGCATCACAGGTGTCGGCCACAAACAGTGCCACTCTGGCGCGGTTTGCCATTTGCAGGGCAAACCATTCCATCGACCCCTGGGACTCCTCCTGCTATTTGGAATCTCCCTCCCTCAAACTCGCACCGACTTTTCTCTCTGGAGTCCCCCAGGCTGCACACGCTCTCCCTTCCAGCCCTTTAATATTGCAAGCCCTGCCGAGCTCTTCCTAAGACCTTTGTACCCTCGTTAAGTACCCCCAATCCCTCCAGCCGCTCTTCGTATGACAGATCTCGGCTGGACCAAGGCGCCTTGAGATAGGGTCTGTGCATGACCTAATCTGGTGCAGTCACCTCATGACCCTCGTAGAAGCTCCATCGGTACTGTTAAACAGGTAGATGAATCATTAAATGCTTATGAAAATCTTCTCATTAATCGGGGTATTCGACAAACAGGTAGAGAGCTCTAATGGTATTCCCGAATGGCCACAGGGATGCAACGCTAACGACAAATGGTCTGTGCCCCCCGGAGTCCTGGATTGAACAGGGGCTGTGTGTGAATGACCGCTTGGATTACCCTATAGCACGGGCTGGCGCACAGAAGGTCTAGATGTCCGCGAGGGTCTTGAAGGAGGAACAACGCCCCCCTGAGCACCAGCCTGGGAGAGGCATTCCGAAGCGACCGGCGTGGGCAAACCCCAGTGATCCTCCTGGGTCAGTATGACCCCCATTTCCTTTTCCTCTGTAACCTTGACGGTGAAAACAACACCGTAGGGACACCGGGGTGGTGCAGTCGGTTAAGCGTCCAGCTCTCGATCTCGGCTCAGGTCATGGTCTCGCGCTTGGTAAGTTCGAGCCCCGCGTGGGGTTTCTGCGCTGCTGGCATGGAGCCTGCTTGGAATTCTGTCTCTCCTTCTCTCTGCTCCAAAAATCGTAAATCCTCTGATAATGCATTCTACTCTTGAGTTTACTTTTCCGGTAACCGTGTCGCATGGTTGGTTTATAGAGAGTGCACGGGCACCTCAAAGCACTGAGACGTTTATTTCACAGCTACGCTGCTAAGCCCCACGTCTGCCAAACTGCACTAGCACAATGGGCTTAATTTTCCATTTTACTTAAATTTAGATGCTTGTGTTTCCCACCACTATGTTTATTTCATCCCCAGGCTTAGGCTCCAGGCGCCACCCCTGAACTCCTGTGTCCCGGCTTCCCCTCGAGAGGAAGGCAGACAGAGCGGTTCTGCACTACGCCATCGGGAGATGGGGGAGGAAATAAAACGTGGACTTGAGATGAGACCAGATTTCCAAAGGCCGCTGTCAGTTCTGACCTTCTCGTGTTACCCTGGAACCTAATCGTGATTTCCGCTGGAGGGGAGAAAGCCACCGAGGCGCGATGGCTACAGGTGCCCCTTCCTGGAGCCGCCTCAGTTTTCTGATCCTCTCTCTGCTCCGCTGTCTTGCAAGAGTCACCAAAAACGTCCTTAGGAGTCACAGTTGTCACTACGTTTCCCACGTCTCTCTGTCTTCACGCTACCCACGTTCCCCGTGTCCTCTGTCGGATCATGTGTCCCCTGTTCCTTCTGCAACGGTTACTAGAGAAGCTTCAAATGATGCTCCACCCAGCGTCTCTTAGAGGGTCAGTGGACCAGAAGCTTCTGCGAGCCTCATCCCAGCCCCGCGTTCTCCAAAAGCGTGCGAGGGGCAAGGGCCAGTCCTCGGGCACATTCCTTCTCTGCAGCAAAATATGCCGATAGCTTCCGATTTCATTTCCATGTGTCGCTTTTCTTTAATTTTTTAGGAGGCGACAGGAAGAGGAGAAGGGAAACGGTAGTTGTCTCTTTTCCGAATTGTGGCATTTTCCATACAGAAGTATTTTCTGTACATTTAATGCTTATAATTTTGAGGTGAGCGTGATCAACACTATTTTACAGACAAGCACGCTGAGGCTCAACGAACTTTCGTAACTTCTCTCAAAGTCGTTGGGAGCTCAGGTCTGCCGGGCTCTGAAGCACGTATTCTTTCCGCATCCTACATGCCCGAGAACTATGGGAAAGCTAAATTTGGGGGAAAATCTTGGAGGACAGCTCCTCCAAATGGCTTATTTTTCAGAGGAATCAACAGAGGCCCAGAGCGTGCCAGCCACATTGGCAACACTCTGGAGATAATCCGGGGCAGAAACCCGGGTTCCCCGGAGCCCAGCCCCCTCCCTTTCTCTTCACCACACAAGGTCCTCTTCAAGCAGACAAACGCCACGGGAAGGATTGCTTCATGAAGGTTCACCCACACCAGGTGGCCAAGAGAAGAAAAGGCAGTGCTGATTTGTGGGATAAGATCTGGGGAAGGCAGCAAAAACGATGTGACCGTAAAAGACTCGAAACTAACTTTCCTGATGACGGATAAAAGGTGTCGGGATTAAACTATGCCCAGAAAGCAAAGGTCAACTCGATGGGCAAGCCAGAAAGGCCCAATCTTCCCTGGGCCAGGAAAGCAATAGAGACATTGCCTGAGCCACCCAGACGCCCCTCTTATTTTTGTTTTAATGATTAACCTCTTCCATATGGCAATTAGGCAATAAAAAACAGTCCCTTCTATAAAACCATCTAATAGGAAAATGTACCTGATGAACGAACGATCAAAAAATTTGCTTGAGAAAGGGTGCACGAGTGACAAAAGCAAGTTCTTACAAATGATGGAAATACTTGAACATGGAAAACCTCCAACGAGTATTTTCCTTCTCTAAACGGAGCACAGCGACCGAATCTGGAGGCGATGCTCTGCGGACGAGTATGATTTTTCTTTAAACGGATTTTCAGAATTTAGTACGCTGACGGAGATGCTTCTGATCATTAATTAGCAAGGAACAATCATCCTTGGGGTCAGTCTACCTCGACAGCAGGGTATCTGCCTGGAATGTGATCACTGGTAGTTAAGGTCCCTGAATTCGTTTCGTTCCAGAAGAGCCAAGCTGCAGTTACAATGCTCTTCCTTCCAAAAGTAAACCACAATCAAAACTAGGTCACAGATGCTGTTTGAAAATAATGACTAACATCTGCACAGCCCCGTTATGGTTTCAAGAGTAAATTCACATCCATTATCTCATTTGATGCACATGAAAATTTGTGAGGCAGATATTATGGTTCCCCCATCAGGGCTCGGAGTCGGAATGACTTGGCCTCGATGCACAGCGAGTGTGTGACAGAGTCAGGCTCCGTCATTCACCTGCAACCTGTCCATCAAATGTACCATCAACCAGAGCTATAACGACGCGTAAAAATCCCGGAAGTTCAGAATCTCCTGAAACCCACTTAACCAGGATCTATAACGGTCTAGTTTTGTTTATGTTTTTTTCTTTGCAGGGGAAAAGAGGAGTTGGGGGGAACATTCTACTTTAAAGATAGAAAAAATAACATCCCAGGCAAATGGAAATACCCCCCATTTCCTGCCTGAGCATTTCAATCTCCTACACTCTCCTGGACAACCTTTTATCGTTCTAACAGGAATATAAAGCCCAGAGAACAATCATTTAAAAAAATCAATTTTATTGAACACGGAGTTTTCTAAGTATGGGAACTTTTCAAGATTGACAGTTTTTTTTGAGGTGAAACAAGAGAGATCTTCTGGTTAACCAAGCAAGTAAATTAACAAGAGGAGATGTCCATGAACTCGTGTCATTACTGCACAGAAACGATGTTGAGTCTATCGACAAATAGTGGCGGGATTCTCTTTCACCTTTTCACAGCTACTTCTCTTCTTTCAGGGTTGGTAACTACAGCCAGAAGATGAGATGCCAATTGGGAATTTTCAGTTATTTTTTTTCATATATATATGTGTGCTTAAATGTTGGAATCTGGGCAAATAAAAGTGGGATTCTTTAGAGTGCTCCTGGGGAGAAGCCGGAGGGGGGATCAAGGACTGTCCTTGGTCCTACGATTCTTTCTGGGGGAAGACACTGGTTTGGGAGAGCTTGGTTCCAGGGAGTGTCTGGAAGCAAAATAGGAGTCTTGAAGTCTACAATAAAGATGAAATATAATAATATAATAAGAGGAAACTTTCTTGGAATCCAAAGCAGACTTTTCCTTCTAAGAGTCTCTGTACTTAAAATCACAGTGTAATTTTGTTTACAAGGAAAGAAAGATATTCTGACCAAAATGAAGCAGATTTGAACCATGACCCTCAGGAGCAAATATTTCCCCCCAGGCTATTAAGGCAATAGACTAAAGAGAAAGTATTTTTACATGGAAAAAAAAAATCAGAGATGAAGGGACATGTAATCAAAGTCGAGTCTACACGATATCAATTTTAAAATAACAAGATCAGTGAAATAACCAAGATCTATCTTCTTAACGCCAACAACATGGTGTGGCTTGCGCGCCCCACCCCCCTCACCCCGCCACTAAATTATCTAATTGATACTGGTGACCATTTTAGTCTACTAGGGCCGCCATAACAAAATACCACAGACTGGGGGGCTTCAACAACAGAGGTCTATTTTCTCACAGTTCTGGAGGCTGGACGTTCAAGATCAAGATGTTGGGAAGTTTGGTTTCTTCTGAGGCCTCCCTCCTTGGCTCGCAGATGGCTGCCTTCCCCCTGTGTCGTCACGTGGTCGCCTCTCAGTCTATGTGTCTGGGTTCTAATCTCTTCCTGCAAGGACGCTGGTCCTATTGGATTAGGCCCATCATACAACCTCATTGTGCCTCACTTCACCATCATTATACCTCATCACCTTTGGGAAGGCCTGATCTCCAACGGTGGCCACATTGGGTTTTTTTTTAATTTTTTTTTCAACATTTTTTATTTATTTTTGGGACAGAGAGAGACATGGGACAGAGAGAGCATGAACGGGGGAGGGGCAAGAGAGAGAGGGAGACACAGAATCGGAAGCAGGCTCCAGGCTCCGAGCCATCAGCCCAGAGCCCGACGCGGGGCTCGAACTCCCGGACCGCGAGATCGTGACCGGAGCTGAAGTCGGACGCTTAACCGACTGTGCCACCCAGGCCCCCTTTTTTTTTTTTTTTAATTTTTTTCAACGTTTATTTATTTTTGGGACAGAGAGAGACAGAGCATGAACGGGGGAGGGGCAGAGAGAGAGGGAGACACAGAATCGGAAGCAGGCTCCAGGCTCCGAGCCATCAGCCCAGAGCCCGACGCGGGGCTCGAACTCCCGGACCGCGAGATCATGACCTGAGCTGAAGTCGGACGCTTAACCGACTGTGCCACCCAGGCGCAACTGTGGCCACATTGTGAGGTAACTGGGGGGGGTTAAGACCTCAGCATGTAGATTTGGGAAGACACAGTGCAGCCCATAACATGCCACCCTGGGGCCCCCTAAAATGTAAAACACACTCTCCCCATCCCAACAGCCCTCAACCTTAACCTACTCCAGCACCAACTCCAAGCTCACGATCTCATCGAAATACCAACTGGGTCACATATGGGTGAGACTCAAGGTATGACGCGTCCCGAGGCAAAATTCTTCTGTGAAGCCAGACAAGGGATCTGCTCCCAAAACACAACGGCGGGGCAGGCATAGGGCGGACATTACTATTCAAAGGGGAAAAGTCAAGAAGATAAAAGGCTTGAGGTCATAAGCCTCTTTGGCTCCCTTTTCTAGCCCTCTGGTCCCCCAGGGAGGCAGCTCTGCCCTGAGGCCCTGGGCTGGAGTTCTGTGTTTTTTGGAAGGACAACACACGTTCACAGCCAGAGAGCCCTGTTGGCTTGTCCTGCAAAATCTCAGAAGCCCAGCAGCGTTCCTTCATCGTGTCCTGTCTCTGTCCCCTTCCGTCCGAGCTGGCCAAGCCCTTCGGTCCAAGCCCTTCTGCTGAGACAGCTAATTGGATCCATGAGTCATACCTGTAGTCACTTGATAGCCAAATGGTTGTCCAGCCACACGCTCGATGTTCTCTCCAGACCGAGCATTCTCATCTGGGGCCATACAGATAGGCTGAAACATTCCAGATCTTCGAGTACTGGTTCCCTTTGGCCTAACAATTCTTTCTTCAATTTATGTCTCTCCTGTCACATTTTGTAATCAGGCAGCAAGGGGAAGCCAGGCAGCAGCCACAATACTCTACGTAGGAATTGCCTCAGCTAGGGATGCCTGGGGGCTCAGTTGGTCAAGCGTCCAACTCTCGATTTCAGTTCAGGTCACGATCCCATTGTTTGTGGGCTTGAGCCCTGCCTCGGGCTCTGCGCTGACCGCCCGGAGCCTGTCTGGGATTCTCTCCCCCTCTCTCTCTCTGCCCTTCCCCTGCTGGTGCTTTCTCTCTAAATAAATAAATAAATAAACTTAAAAAAAAAAAAAGGAATCGCCTCCGCTAAATATCCCAGTGAATCACCTACAAAGTTCTACCTTCCACAAAACACCACACCCGGTTCCACCAAGCATTTTGCCCCTTCGTAACGAGGACCGCCTTTCCTCCAGTTTCCAATAACATGTTCCTCATTCCCACCTGAGACCTCACCAGAAGCACCACTGACATTCTTGTTTCTGTCAAGAGTCTCTTCAAGGTAATCTTGGCTTTTCCTGTCAGGCACCTCCAAAACTCTTCCAGCTCTCCCCACGACCCAGTTCTAGAGCTACTTGAGTAATCTGAGGTATCTGTTAACAACACCCCACTCCACGGCACCAAAATCGATATTAGCCAGGGTTCTCCAGAGAAATAGAACCGAGAGGGCGTGCATAAACAGATTTCGTTTAAGGAATTGGCTCGTGTGGAGGCTTGTCAGGTCCAAAATCTACAGGGTAGGCTGGCAGCCTGGTGACCCAAAAAAAGAGTTGCGGCTTGAGTCTAAAATGTGGTCTCTGTCAGGGCTCCCTCTTCTCAGGAGAAGGTCAGTAGTCTTCTATTAAGTCCTTCAACTGATTGGATGAGGCCCACCATATTATGAAGAGCAATCTGCTTTACCCAAAGTCTATTGATTAAAGCGTTAGTCTCATATAGAAAATATCTTCACAGGAGCCTCTAGAATAATATTCCACCAAATCTAAGTACTGTGGCTTAGCCAAGTTGACACATAAAGTTGACCTTCACAGGGGCGCCTGGGTGGCTCAGTCAGTTGAGCGTCCGACTTTGGCTCAGGTCGTGATCTCACAGCTCGTGAGTTCGAGCCCCGCGTCAGGCTCTGCGCTGACAGCTCGGAACCTGGGGCCTGCTTCGGATTCTGTGTCTCCCTCTCTCTCTGTCCCTAACCCACTCGCATTCTGTCTCTGTCTCTCTCAAAAAACAAATAAACATTAAAAAAAATTTTTTTAAGTTGACCTTCACAGTGGCATATGGTTATTTCTTTCCTAATTGTGATGTGTAACTCATTCTAAGGGCCAGAGGTGAACTCAAGCATAGAAACTAGGAAGAAGCATGGAATCCTGCCAACAGTCCTGAATTTCGAGTCAATAGAGACATGCACTGTATGCCAAATGATTGGTCAAACGACTTATGTGCTGTCAGTTTTTTAACTTACAAAATGGGAACCACATCAATAACCCCCTCATCAGGGGTCAAATGGGATGATCAAAAACAAAACACTTTGAAATGTTAGTTCTTAATCACGAAATCATTTTCTCACCCTTTAAGGAGACAAGTACAGTCTAGGATGCACAGAAAACTTGGCTGTCCATCTTGGCCAATACCAAGATGCCTTGTATGGACGATTGGATGACATCATTCTTGCTCTTGCCCCCACTGAAGCCAAACTTAAGTTATCACCATGGAGATTGAAGTCCGACAGCCGTAAAGGCTTTCTCAAAACTACTGTGTGTGCAGAAGGAAGTACCAAGTTCTCCTTCCCCAGGGATGTGGTTTCTATTCTTCTGATGACATTGTAGCCAACTTTGACGACAAGAGTTCGAGAAAGATGGCTTCCAGCTCAAAGATTCTATGGTATGTAATCAAAGTCAATTCGTGGAAAAGATAGACCATTATTATGAGCAAAATGTCTTTTTGTTTAAGTTTATTTATTTATTTTGAGAGAGACAGAGACAGAGCAAGTAGGGGAGGGGCAGAGAGAGAGGGAGACAGAGAATCTCAAGCAGGCTCCACACTGTCAGCACAGAGCCCGATATGGGGCTCAATCCCAGGAAACATGAGATCATGACCTGAGCCAAAATCGAGAGTTGGATGCCTAACTGACTGGGCCACCCAGATGCCACTAAAAGTCTTTTTTAAAAGAAAACCTTGCAGGACACCTTGGGTGGCTCAGTCGGTTAAATGTCCGACTTCGGCTCAGGTCACGATCTCATGGTTTGTGGGTTCGAGCCCCACATGGGGCTCTGTGCTGACAGCTCAGAGCCTGGAACCTGCTTCGGATTCTGTGTCTCCATAGCCCTCTGCTCCTCCCCACGCATGCTCTGTCTGTCTGTCTCTCTCTCTCCTTCAAAAGTAAATAAACATTAAAAAAAATTTTTTTAAAGAAAAACTTGCCCCTGCTCCCCAGTTTGGGATGAATGGCAAAAAGAAATGATGATTTAACACTGTCTTCTGAGGTCAATGAGAGCGAGAGAGATCTGGGTAGCTGATTTTGGTCAGTTTTAACCCTCTTGCAAAAAAAAAAAAAAGGCATGGAATTAATGAACCAGCTGCCTCATGCTGGACTCATTCCCCTACGCTGTCTAATTCAGCCTTCCCCAAATCCTACAGCTTTGATATTATCTCTGCAGGGAAACAGCTGTGGGGGTGGCCAACAACTTGGAAATTAGAAAAAATCGAGTTAATAACAGAGAGTTAATAATAGCACCACAGACACCAGATCAAAGCTGGGATATTAAAATTTAGCTGAAAAAATAAAAAACCAGAATGGCTTGTAAGCCAAGCTATTGTGGCTGGAGCCATTGACAAAGTTACACTGGAGGAGCTTGGTCATTCCTGGAAGTAGAGAAAGGGACAGTCACCAAGCTGTGCCCACGTCAGCAGTAGCCAAGGGAGAGGGATCCAGGTCTAGGGATTCAGCCTGTCCAGGCTCTGGGGCAAGTTTGGCTCTAGTTTGAAAACTGATGGAAGAAGCTTCTAGAGTCTAAGGCCACAGGACACTTAAATTGCATAGCATGTAATGCACACCCTGAATGCATTTCTACGAAGGATCTTTCCAATTGTAATTTGCTTTCCCGTGCAACTTGCCCACAAAAAGAGTAGGTGCCATTTGGGCCACTGCAAGCATCTTGGCCACTGTGGTAGTTATGCCTCCCGTACTAATTTAATATATTGGCAATGGGTGTGTGTTTTATATCAGCCTTATGAGTTTGGTTAATGTGAGTCTGTCCCGAGGGATAGAGCACAATCTTGGTGAACTAAAACACGATTAAAGGTCCTCCCTTAAACGATGGAGAATTAGCCTCGGGATTCACCCCGCTGGGAAACATCTTAGCAGACTGACAAGGGGTTTTGCTCAGTCTTTCTGCGTACGGTCCCATTTGGAAGTTCAACACTATCACCCCCTTGCCTTCCTCGAGCACGAGTTTCCTTTTCTGTAGAATAGGAATTTGCTTGCCAGAAAGTAAGTAAGATCGTGTAAATAAAGTACGTAGCAGAGGTCAGAAACATAGGAGCTCGACTACAGGAACTCAGTTAACGTTAATCCCCTGTTCTTCGGGGCCCCCACGAAGACATTTCCCTGGAAGCCGAACTTCAGGAGCACAGCACACAGGGGCTCCCATTCTCCTAAGGGAGAAGTTCTCCACTTCCTAAGAAGCGCTTACGCATGCAACTAAGTTTCCAGTTGTCAGAACATTTCCTCTATCTGGAGTTCCTCACGACCAGAAACGCAGGACATATTAGGGGACAGTCAACAACTGGTGGCACTCATCGGTTTCACCAACGCGTGAGAGTTAGAAGTCACACAGGTTCCGGCACTGAGGAAATTAACATCATCTCTGTGTGGACGCTGAGGGAACTGCCAGTGCGTTTGCGGAGTCGCGCAGAAATCCCCCAGCCGCCGACAGAAGTCCACTGAACTCCAGGAAGCGGACGTCACACGGTGGCCACGCTCTGGGGCCGTGCCAACTGGGAATACCACGGGGTCAAAGGATCACCCAGCTCCCAGGGCCACAGAAGGCATTCCTGTCCTCGTGGTCACGGCCACAACAATAAAATGGGTCATTGCTGCTCTGGATAAATTTGGAGGTGGGGACGGGGACAGAATGCAAAGCAAGGAAGGTTTCCAAGGCCACTTCCTCCCAGAGCACGTTCTTTGACATTCAAGTTGGCCAGGTTGACAAAACAGCAACCCTTGAAGCAGGCTGTCTGTGACACCGATGAACTCCTCCTTCGCCTCTTGAATGTTTCAAGATGTATCTTTATAGCAACAAACGAAAATGAAGATTGATGGGCGGAGGGAGCCACGGAGCCAAATCCTAGGCGGAGGGAGCCACGGAGCCAAATCCTACCCGACCAAGGAATCATGCAGCGGAGCACGAAAGCAGCCCAGAAAGTTTGGCTGGGACATTTGCCAGGATGGCTTGTCAGAGCCACGGCGGAAAGAATCCGTCTCCCCTGGCGGGGACCGCTTCCCTCTCACCTCCCGGAGAAAGGCAGGCATTTCCTAGAATAGAGTCAAATCTCTTTCAGTCCAAGGTCGTGGGCTCCCCTGTCCAACTTGGCTTCCGTTTCCATGCCAGAAAATAAGGACACCAATGCCGTCTAAGTGAAGACGAACTGGATGTGGTCCGCCTCGAAGTGTGGGCCAAGAACGTTCTTCCAAAATCTGGTCTCAGGGTTTCGGGTCCCTCCACCGATTCAGTTTCTGTTCTCGGTGAAAACAAAAGGCCTGAAGGTAGGAAGGGTGGAGAATTCGGAACGCGGTGTGGAGAGTCCAAGGCCACGTTCAGAGAGGGCGAGCTTTGGAGTCAGACAACACGGGCTTCGGATCCTGATCCCGCCACCAAGGACGGTGGGACCTCAGGCCAGTAACCTAAGCTGACAGAGCCTCAGCCTCCCTTTCTGCACAAGAAGCCTGATACTATGTTTCTCTCACAGCTGTGCAGCTTAAATGAGATCGCAAATGCAAGGTGCATAATAACACTATCTCGCTGCGCGCTAGGTACAAGCCAAACGTTAGTTTCCTTCCTTTTCAAATTACCTTTTTAGGATTTCGGAATGCATTCACACCGAAAAGTGCTGTTGAGAAGGGTGTCTTCAATTATACTTTACAGAGACTATGAAACATATGGGAGGGAAGATATTGATCCCAAGCTGCCAGAATTATTTTTTTGGTGGAAGGAAAATTCGAATCACTCCGGGGCCGTA
The DNA here is from genome assembly GCF_018350175.1 of Felis catus. NCBI lineage: Eukaryota > Metazoa > Chordata > Mammalia > Carnivora > Felidae > Felis > Felis catus. The sequence continues at coordinate 131,476,857 of NC_058370.1, forward strand.
CTGCGCTCTTTGCGGCAGGTGTGCTCGCAAAGTCTTTGACGCTCTGAGGTGGAACATGTTCCTTACGACATAAATAGAATGCTGGGGGCTTCTTCATTCAGGTTGGAGCTTTGAGTGGCACCGTCTCCAGGAGAATCGCTCCGTTGGGTAAGTATCAACACATTTGAAAATGTCAGACGGGGAAGAAGAAGTGTTCTCTCTGGGATTTGGACACCTGGTGTGAGAAAAATCTAACAGAAAGGTGATGGCAGAGAAAGAAGGGTAGAATTCTTACCCTTTCTATGTAATCGAGTCAAGCAACACCGAGCAAAGCAATAGCTTTTCCTCTTACATATTCAACGGCCTTTTGCCATAATCCGTGGGGCACGTTGGCATGGAAATGCTAAGTTTCTTAGGTGTGAACGGGTTAAGAGCATTATAAGCTTTGTATCATGCAACTCCATCAGCATAGGGGTGAGTGGCTAGTGGGGGCAGAGAAATCAGGATCTGGGTGTCCTATGGAAAGCCAGGAACAGGAGGAAGGAAATGAGCGAATTATTCGTTCTATACTGTGTGCCTGGCACAGGGTTTGAGACATGGCATCACGTGAACTTCGCATTTTTATGAGGTCAGAATTACCGTCTCATTTTCGAGAATGAGGAAACTGAGTCCAGTGAAATTTAACTAGTAAGTGACAAGGCTTAGCTTTGAAACCAAATTGGTCTAACTTTACATTTTATTTATTTTTTGAGAGACATAGAGAGACAGAGCCCAAGTTGGGGAAGGGCGGAGAGAGAAGGAGACACAGAATCCGAAGCAGGCTCCAGGCTCCGAGCTGTCAGCACAGAGCCCGACGCGGGGCTCGAACTCACAAACCGTGAGATCACGACCTGAGCCGAAGTCGGACGCTTAACCGACTGAGCCACCCAGGTGCCCCCAAATTGGTCTAACTTTAAAGCTTAGCTTTGCCCGGGGTGCCACACGGACCCACGGACCTCAGATGGGCTCTATCACACCTTCCCCGTCCCTTCGTGATGGAACCATCTGCAGCCCCAGAAGATGAACCGCATGGCTTCAGGTCGAGTGGTGGCCTCACCTTGAAGGTTGAAGCAGAACCCGGCTCCTCCGAGGGAGGTACAGTTCACTTTCCTTCCAGTGTCCCCTGTCAGAAAGGCCCCCGGATGTGGGCATTGCAAACCTGCCCCCCAAGGCGATCTCCAGCTCAGAACCTGCATTTACCCACAATTGGGAGTCCTCTGTGACACGTCCCTGTCTGTCACCCCTCCCAGTGACACTTCGGCTTATCCTATCACCTCCGTGTCCAGAAAGCCACCCACCCATCCCACCCCCCTTCACCCCACTGCCCCCTCCCTGCTCTGAGGGTCCTGCAGAGCATGACTTTTGTGGCCTCCTGCCTCCTAGTCATCACCTCCCAATGCTGGCCTCCACGCGGCTGCTTCGAGAGCGTTTCCCTCCCATCACTCGTGCATTCTTCCTTCATTCACTCATTCAACATATATTTTCCAGGGCTTTCTGTGTGCCGGGCACTGTTTTAAGTGGAGATTCATTAGTGATAAAAATAAGCGAGGGGGCGCCTGGTGGCTCAGTTGGTTAAGCGTCCGACTTTGGCTCAGGTTATGATCTCAGGGTTCATGAGATTCAGGTGCTCTGTCTCCCTCTCTCTCTGCCCCTCCCCTCCTCACACCTGTGCACTCTCTCTCTCTCAAAAATAAATAAACATTAAAAAAAAAATAATCTACAGGGGCACCCGGGTGGCTCAGTCCGTGAGCTCACCTTGGCTCAGCCGAAGGGGCTGACTTCGGCTCAGGTCATGTTCTCACGGTTGGTGGTTCGAGCCCCGCGTCGGGCTCTGTGCTGACAGCCCGGAGCCTGCTTCGGATTCCGGGTCTCCCTCTCTCTGGCCCTCCCCCGCTCACGCTCTGTCTCTCTCTCTCTCAGAAATAAATAAACATTAAAAAAAAATGTCTAATCATCCAGAACCCCAACTTCCTGAAGCTTACACTTTACCCAAGGGCAAGTAACCAGGCAAATAGATAAGTATGTGAAACGTACAGTAAGTTGCACTGTGACAAGGGAATGACACGTTAGAGAGGTTGGACGATGTGGCGTGGCCGTGAGCACCTGCAGGAAGCGAGGAATGAGCCATGCACATACCTGGGAGAGGGCGGCTTCGGCCTGAAGCGACCCAGGTGCAAGGTCCTGAGATAGGACAGCACTCAGGGCGAGCACGGTCCCAGAATAGCAGTGAGCCCAGAAGTGAGGCCAGAGGGCCCGAACCCAGAGAATGGGGGTAGAGTAATGAGAGACACCTTTGGGGGGGGGGGCCTGTTGCCACCTGCTGAGCCAGCCCCTCCCACAAAGCAAACATTCTCCTGGGCATTTTGCATTTGTGGATCCTTAATGCTCACAAATTGACAACTCCAGTTTCCAAATGCAGATACTGAGATCTCATTAAGTTCAATGGCATGCCCAAGGTCACACGGAACAGAACTTGTCTAATTCCATCGTGCTCCAGCTGCTTCCCTGTGGATCTGGGTTTCTGCTGTGCTATGAAGTCAGGACACGGCTCCAGCAAAATGTCCCTAGCCGTAATGTCGTCGTGGGTTGGATCATGACCTCCGTTCTGAATGGTAAAGAGCTGCTCAGAGCAAGCCGTGGGCTCGGACCAAAATTTCACCCTGGACCGCAGCCGACGGTTGGGTTCTATGCTTCGATTACGCCGAAAGCCCTGGGGCTCAATGTCCAGGGCCCTTAGTTGCCCCAGTGTGCGATGGGATTGAACTTCACCATCTAGTCTCTGGCTTCGAGGGGCCCTTGGTGGCTGTGCGGTCCAAAGCCCGCATTTGGAGCGGGCGAGACAGGCCCAAGGAGGAGGCACGACCTCCACGAGGCCACCTAGTGGGTCAAAGGCAGGGCTGGCGCGTTCAGCCTGGCACGGTCTCCCTCCCCCAACGGAAGGAGTGTGTGAATTGCCCTGTCTTAACATCGAAGCGTTAACCCAGCAGGGAAGACAGAGAAAGCGGGGACAGGGCGTTCCAGCTGACTCCTTGGAGGAACCTTCCCTGCCTGGCATCCTGATACAGAGGAAGACACGACTGAGATCCTGAGCGGAGGCGCTCGTCTCGCCACTGTGTCCTTCCCCCCCACCCCCGTGCCCGGAACCTCCCCTCCCGTCAGCCGCTCCCAAGGGCGTCGTCCCATCTGCTGGAGACAACAAACGGACTCCTCGGGCAGGGCCACAAATCTTCATTAGGATGGTAACCGTCATCAATGTGCTGGAACCGCAGCGGTCTGTTAGCACGCCTTGGTGGCGGCGTGATGGATGACGGCCCAGCCGCCCGCCCAGCTGCCAATGAAGGCACACGGCCGCTGGCAGCGAGGACGGGGGCTGGCCAGGGTGGGGGTCTGCTGCCTCCTTTTGTGCCGTCGGTAGAGCTACCCCTGGGGACCGGGAGGTGCAAAGTCCCCTCCGTGCATGCAGACCAGGCCGGGGGGTGGGGAGGGGACACAGGCGGGCTTGCCAGGAAAACCCAGGACACCCAGCGAGCTCTGAAACTCAGATGTTGGCAAGGGAGTGTGTCCCGTGCACTGCCTGACACGCACTCCCTTTGTGTCCGAAGTTCAAACGGAACCGGGGGCCCTGTATTTTGCTTCGCTAACTCCGGCCCCCCGCGACCTGGCCCCCGTCGCCAACCGATAGCACCGGACGCTCGCTCTTCGTCACGCCCCCGGGCCACCTGTCCAGGCCGCTGGGAGCTGCGCTCCGACAGAAGCCAAGGAGTCCTTGGCATCTGGAGTCCAGGAGTCCGGGAACCTCGGGCAGGCACAGTCAGGTCACGAGGCTCGGGCAGAGGGAAGGAGCCACCTGGTCCAGTCGAGGCCGTGGGAAGCAGGAGACGGGGGCCGATGGCGTTCCTGAAGTTCGCTGCATTCCGCCAGCTCGTGCTCGGCAAGGGGTTGCCAATGCGGAGCCAGGAGAGGCACGGCCTCTGTCCTGAGGGAGGGCCCGGAGGACGCTGCGGAATTTCCCACCCTAATTACCCTGGACTCACCCTCAGTCGCTGGCCGTGTCGTCCCCGCACCTCCTCGCGCCCCCGAAATCAGCTGCTAAGCCCTGACCATCCCTCACCTGCGATGTGTCCCGCGTCCAACGGCACCGAAGCCACCCTGCTGCTCTTTGCTTTATGTCCTCGTTGGCTCCACCCTGGAGGCACTGCCCTCTATAAATGTGCCCGTCTCGGGTCACAGGCCACCCCGTGCCACCTTTCTGGCTCCGAGGCAGTGCAGGCCGGCTGGGCGCCCAAGTCCAGACGCACTGGCATGGCATTCAGAGCCCCCCCGAGGTGCGTGCGCCCGGCCTCATCTCCCGCCAGTCCACACTGCGCACCCCCATGCTGCGGGCACCCGGGATGACGAGCTGTTTCTGCCAAGTGACCCGTTTGGATTCCTTCCTCCGGCTCCTCTTTGGAAGCTGGGACTCCGAACACTAAGGAGGGAAAAGCATTAGCTAAACCTTCAGCCGCCCACTTAGCGTAGCGTGGCTTCTAGGAGGGCTCCCTGTGACCCACTGGGGGTGTTTCGCGACCCCCTCCCCGACGACTGAGACTCTGTGGCTTCGGTCCTGCCCCGGAAAGCTGGTGTCGGTCCGGGTAGAGCCCAGCCCCCTGCGCTGCTCAGGGAGCCATCTCCCCTCAATTAGAGCCATCGGTCGTCCTGACACCGGCCCCAGACCACCCGGTTAGCAAGAGAAGGGGCTCGGTTTCCACCTCGGCTTCCTCATTATCTTCTCCACTGCACAGAGCCCTCGGGGGTCGTCCCCGGGCCCCCCCATCTGTGCAATTACACCGCAACCCTGCACGCCCCACTTCTGCCCAGTGTCCCTCAACCTCTTCGTCTTCCTGCCCTCCCTAAGGTAAGAGCTAACTGCTCTGGGTCACAAATCCCAAACCTCTGCAGCTTAACACCGTCGAACTTCCCCATCTGCCCGCCCTGCTCCTGTCCTTCCTTTCAATTGCTCTTTTCTTTTTTCATTCTTTTTTTTTTTCCAATTGCTCTTAATCTAAAGAGGGCTCGTGGATAAACTTCCCCCACGCTGATCTCTATGCCGGACTCTGCCCCCAGGCCCCCGAAATGCATACGCTCACGTCACGTCTGCTCACGCTGCGTGGGCACGAACAGAGGCTGGTGACAAGGAAGCCCAGAGAGGGTGGCCCGGCACCAGGAGCCAAGACAGCACTCTGCTCGTGCTGTCCACGATGGGCACGCTCCTCCTGACCCCACGCTCCCACCCCACGTGGAGCCCCGTGGGGGTGCGAGGCTCCCCGACGGCAAAGGGGGGGAATGTGTCGGACCCTGAGACGTGGTTCCAAAGCTCCGGACTTGGAACCAGGACGTGCCATCTGGGCTCCAGCCCTGCCACTTTCTACCACCATCAGTGAAATGCTATTTTCCTTCCTCCTCCCCCGAACTCCACTTCCCAACTCTATACAATGTGGCCCCAAAGATTGGAATCTACAGAGCAGTGTTGAGGAGGAACAAAGAGAAACAATGCAAAATCAGCGCCCCGCGGACCTGGAATGGAAAAACGCCTCTGGCGACCCCCAGCGGTCCAAGCCCCCCTTCTGGGGTCCGCTTGGTCCACGTAGACGCGCTCACCTCTTCGACGATAAAGCTGTGGGCAGGGGCACTCAGACGTCATATCCTATCAAGCGGTGACCAGACAGAAAGGAACTAGCAAGCTGGAGGCTTCAGCGTTATCTCTGTTTGGCTTTCCCTCCGACAAAACTTTGAAGATGTTTTCTTTTGGTATTAAGCCACTTGATCTCAACTCAGTGTTCCGTGGCCTCAACCGCCCTGGAGTTCTGCGGTTTGCACGAGTTGGACCAGAGTCTGCTGCCGGATTCTGGCATGCACTCAAGGTGGGCCTTTGAAGGCAGGAAAGCGCCTCGGCTGGCGGGGGCCTCGGGCGCGCCCGGAGCCCCACGCTTGTGGGAAGAGGCTTGCTGGGCAGAACGGCTTGGCGGGAGTTCGAGACGGTTTCCTTCTTGCCTCATGACCTGAAACCAAAGCAGCATAAACCAACAATGTAATCAGAGCGCTGAGAGGCTCTCAGAACTGCATCCAATCTATACAATACCCAGGATGAAATGCCGGAGTATCGGAGGGCTCAACGTAAACTCTACTAGACTCACAGCCGAGGTCCCTGAGCCCAGTCCTGAGACCCAGGATAGGAGCCCGGGGGGGAAAGAGGAGGCTGTGTCCACAGCAGCGAGGATCTCAGGTTCTACAGCGAGGGTGCTAGCATTTACCTTCTGGGTGCAGCTCATTAGCCGTGTGGAAGGGAGCATGTGGGTTATGTAACCCGTCTGTGACCGAGTACTCCCGTGTCTAAAATGGAGATCAAGGGGCGCCTGGGTGGCTCAGTTGGTTGGGCGGCCGGCTTCGGCTCAGGTCATGATCTCACAGTCTGTGGGTTCGAGCCCCGCGTCGGCCTCTGGGCTGACAGCTCGGAGCCTGGAGCCTGCTTCGGATTCTGCGTCTCCCTCTCTCTCTCTGCCCCTCACCTGCTCACAGTCTGTCTGTCTGTCTCTCTCTCTCAAAGATAAAAAATAAAACACATAAAAAAAAAAACTTGGTAATGGAGATCAAAATAAGACCCGCATAATCACGTTAACGTGAAAATTAGACGAAAGCAATCCAGGAAGCTCTCAGAGCTGGCGTTCGGCAATTATGCGATGAGGTTAGTTGTCAACACTATTGGCATTAGTACGACGAGAGGTGTCCTTGTTTGCTTACTGATGCTCTCCCTGAAGACTGACCTGCCCCCGGTCTGTGCTAGACCCCAGAGGTGGAGATACTCTCCCGCCCGGGAGCTGCCCACCGTCCGCTCAGGGATCAAGCGAAGTAGAGAAGATTCTGCTTTGATCCAAGTAGCTCCAGACGAGGTAACAACGGCAGAGATGTGAACCCCTACCCTAACCTGCGGGCAGGTTGCTCCCACACTCTTTTAGCCTCCAAAGTCCCATGGTTGCTACTGGAGGAAACACACAAGCCCCAGGGTCCCTGCATGCAAGGAGAGGGAACAGGTGGGGTGTGAAGGGGCTGCTTGGGGGGGGTGGGGGGCTCAGTGATGACTACAAATACAGACCCGGACCTGCCACCCACCCTCTAAAGGTAGACCAAGAGTAGCACCCTCTCAAAGCTAGAAGATACCGTCAAGGAGGACGTGGGGAGCCTTGGATAGTTCCAGGGAAATATCAGTCGTTTTTGAGACCAAGATTTCCCCCATACAAGCTGTACCACTAGAGAGAGGCACCCAACCTCTCTGAAATTCATCATCTTATACATAAAATGAGAGTAATAACACGTTCATCATATCCTGCTGTGATAATTACATCAGGGAATGTCTGGTTATTTATCTTTCTTTTTTTTTAACCACGGTTGGTGCCACACCATAAAAAGTGTTAGGCATTTATCAACAGAAGTGGGACAGCAAGAAAACTAAATACACAATAAAGGGGAGAGGGGCGCCTGGGCGGCTCCGTCGGTTAAGCGTCCGACTTTGGCTCAGGTCATGATCTCGTGGTTTGTGGGTTCGAGCCCCGCGTCGGGCTCTGTGCTGCCAGCTCAGAGCCTGGAGCCCGCTTCGGATTCTGTGCCTCCCTCTGTCTCTGCCCTTCCCCCATTCACGCTCTGTCTCTCTGTGTCTCTCAAAAAAAGTGAATGAACGTTAAAAAGAAAAAAATTTTTTTAAATAAAAAATAAATACAGGGGAGAAACCATGAATAAGAAGAAGAAAGGCAGGGGAAAGACCAGTCTGTATGACTGCATTCCATGTGATCCTGGATCACAGATGAGCGATCTTTGCTCTAAGTTCCCTAGTGGCCAAGGCAAAGAGAGAAACCTGGTCAGTTACAAGATTAATGGCGTCCATAAGATGAAAGCAGACCTACTGCGCACAAGGGAGGCATTTGTTTTGAAGCTCTTCGCTTCTACAAAAAATACCCGTAGCTGCTATTAACCACTACCGCTGTGTGACTGTGACTCTCGTCATCGTTATTGCCATCACCAGCTAACACGGTATTTTTCAAAGTAAACGTGAACTCAGTTTCATGGTCATGGTGAGAATGTTTTTAAATAGTATAAAATAGGGGCACCTGGGTGCCTCCGTTAGTTAAGCATCCAGCTCTGGGTTTCGGCTCAGGTCGTAACCTCATGGTTCGTGAGTTTGAGCCCCGAGTCGGGCTCTGTGCTGACAGCTCGGAGCTTGCTTGGGATTCTGTCTCTCCCTCTCTCTGCTCCTCCCCTGCTCATGCACACATGCATGCAGTCTCGCTCTCTCTCTCTCTCTCTCTCTCTCTCTCAAAATAAATAAACTTTAAAAATACTATAGAACAGGGGCACCGCGTGGCTCAGTTGGTTAAGCGTCCGACTTCAGCTCAGGTCATGGTCTCACGGTTCGTGGGTTCGAGCCCCATGTCGGACTCTGTGCTGACAGCTCAGAGCCTGGAGCCTGCTTTGGTTTCTGTGTCTCCCTCTCTCTCTGTCCCTCCCCTGCTTGCTCTCTCGCACTCTCAAAAATAAATAAAAACATTAAAAAAATTTTTTAAAATACTATAAAATAAGGCATAACAAAACAGAAGTGTGTTTGTGAAACATTTGCTTCAGTTGTCTGGTAAACAGAGAGACCACAGGATCGTTGCTCCAGACTGAAATGCATCCCACCAGCCCCCCACCCAGAATTCAGACTCAGAAGCTTAACCCCCAGGGTGGGCTTTATTTGGTGATGTGGCCCTTTAGGAGACAGTTCAGGTTAAATGATGTTATAAGGGTGGCGTCTTGATCTGCTAGAAGTGGTGTCTATGAGAAGAGACCAGAGAGGGGTGCCTGGGTGGCTTGGTCAGTTAAGCGTCTGACTTCGGCTCAGGTCATGATTTCGCGGTCGGTGGGTTCGAGCCCCGCGTCAGGCTCTGTGCTGACAGCTCAGAGCCTGGAGTCTGTTTCAGATTCTGTGTCTCCCTCTCTCTCTGCCTCTCCCCTGTTCATGCTCTGTCTCTCTCTGTCTCAAAAATAAATAAACGTTAAAAAAAATTTTTTTTAAATAATAAAAAATTTTTTTTTAAATAATAAGAAAAAATTAAAAAAAAAAAAAGAGACCAGAGAGACCAGACTCTGTCCCCACCGTGTGAGGACACAGCGGGCAGGCAGTTGTCTGCACGCCAAGAAGAGAGCTTGCGCCAGAAACCAGGCCTGCTGGCACCTTGACCCTGGACTTCCCAGCCTCTGCAACCGGGAGCACGTACATTTCCGCTGTTCAAGCCCCGCAGCGGTGACATTTCGCTGTGGCAGCCTGAGCAGGCTAGGACAGCTGTGATAAAGGACTCACGTGCTCCACGTTCAAGGAAGCTTGGAAGCCGCAAAGCAGCTCAGCCCATCGCCTGGCTGGCTGGACTGTCCCGTCTAGCAGGCATCCAAGGGGACGCCCGCCTTTGAGCCAACATCAGAACGCCGGAGCTCCCTCCTCTCCCGGGCATTGGGTCTCTCTTGCTGTGATAAAATGCTTCCTTTGAGCTGAAACCTCTCACCCGGGCGTTTCCGGTCACTACCAAACACTCTGAAGCAAGTCTGGCTTCCATTCATGTATTTCGATGTTTGATTTGAATTCTCAGAAGGTCCTTTCTCTGTGCAGACCTCTGACCTCGCCCCCGGTGGAGCCGGGAGCCGCTTGGAGCAGGAACCCCCATGAACCAATCGGCTGTGACCAGGGACAGGGTCACGTACGAATATGGCAGCTCCCGTGGGAGCCAGGTAGCAGGAAGGGAACTAGCAGGTGTCCACGGGAGCATGTGCTGGGAAGTAAAAACTTTGGATGGTAGTGGGGGGTCAGGACACGCTGGCAGCTGGTCCGGCATTTAACAGACTGACCAAGGCAAGAGAGGGGGCGCACTGGAGAGATGCAAAAACCATGAGCTTCAGGGCGCCTGGGTGGCGCAGTCAGTTAAGCGTCCGACTTCAGCCAGGTCACGATCTCGCGGTCCGTGAGTTCGAGCCCCGCGTCGGGCTCTGGGCTGATGGCTCAGGGCCTGGAGCCTGTTTCCGATTCTGTGTCTCCCTCTCTCTCTGCCCCTCCCCCGTTCATGCTCTGTCTCTCTCTGTCCCAAAAATAAATAAATAAACGTTGAAAAAAAACAAAAACCATGAGCTTCGAACTTGGACCTGCGTTGCAAACCTGCCACCTATTTGCTGTGTGACCTCGGGTGAGTTATTAACGTCTCTGATGCTCGATTTTCTTGAAGACTGGAAGGGAGAAAATGGTACCTAACTTGAGCCTTTCTGACCCTCAATCTTTTTTATCCATAAATGGGAAAAATACAGTCTCTCATTCGAGGGATGCTAATGAGAATTCAAAGGGAAAATATGTAAAGTCCCTGGCACATGACTGGTCCTGTGTAAATAATAGCTATTAATCGTGCTTCTCCAGGTCACACCGAAGGACACAAGGAAGGGCCAGAGGCTGGAAGTTACAAGGAGAAATCTTTCCGTTTAATGAGCAGGCAGCGTGCACGGCTCAAAACTGGAAAAGGCTGCCGTCCACACAGTAAGCTCTTACTTACAAAGAGGCAGCGTGGCACAGGGAAAAGAACATCGGCCATTCAAGGGCATCTCGGTGGCTCAGTCCATTAAGCGTCCAGCTCTTGGTTTTGGCTCAGGTCATAAACTCATGGTGCATGAGTTCAAGCCCTGCATCGGGCTCCGTGCTGGCAGTCCGGAATCTCTCTCCCTCTCTCTGTCTCTCTCTGCCCCTCCCCTGCTTTCTCTATCTCTCTCTCTCTCTCCCTCTCAAAAATAAATAAACATTTAAAAAAAATTAGTCCACCCGGATTTTTGCATGTATCGCTAATTTCAACGGTAAGCTTCTCAAAACGACTGCTAAACAATTTCAACATGCCATAAATAGAAAGGCCGCCTGCTGTGCAGTCAGTTCTCCTAGATTTGAAAGCTCAGCTCTATCATTGATTCATTATGGGATCTCAGGTGAATTTATACTCTGAGCCTCGGTTTCTACATCCGTTAAATAGTTATAAACTAGATCAACTTGGAAAGTCTCTCAAGATTATAGTTGTGGGGGCGCCTGGGTGGCACAGTCGGTTAAGCTTCCGACTTCAGCCAGGTCACGATCTCGCGGTCCGTGAGTTCGAGCCCCGCGTCGGGCTCTGGGCTGATGGCTCGGAGCCTGGAGCCTGTTTCCGATTCTGTGTCTCCCTCTCTCTCTGCCCCTCCCCCGTTCATGCTCTGTCTCTCTCTGTCCCAAAATTAAATTTAAAAAAACGTTGAAAAAAAATTAAGATTATAGTTGTGAACTCATTAGGTTGTGCGGACCCTGCTGTAGGGTTTAGCACATAGTGGTGTTCAAAAACTTAACTTTTATGGAGTTATACCATGTATATGAAAAGCGCACAAGTTTTTAAGTGGACAGCTCAGTGAATATACCAAAATGAACGTGTCTGTGTAACTAGCACCCAAATAAAAAAAAATGGCATATGACCAGCACCCAGAAACTCTCCTCCTGCCTCCTCAGGATGCTACCCACCCCTCGCTCCCCCTTCTTGACTTCTTTCCCCATAGATTACCTCTGCCTGCGTTGGAACTCTATGTAAGTAGAACAATACGGGAACGGAATCTTCTGTACCTGGCTTGTTTGACTCGGCATTTAATTTGTGCGATGCTATTAGATATGGGCGTAGTTTATCCTCCATGCATTTTATTATTATTTTTCAATTTAGCTTGTGGGTTGTCACCATAAAACAATAATGGCCATCAGGGAAAACTTCCTAACGGCTCAACCAGGATTGCACCAAATGATGGCTGCAGTTCAAAAAAAAAAACCCACTCGTTTGATATTTTGAATCACAGGATGATTCACTAAGTTTCCCTAGAGCATAATACATGATATGTGCACATCTTTTATAATAAATGAAATAAACCAAGCTGTCGCAGCCAGCAGCTTAAATAAAAGCAGGCATATATCAAAACCTCCATGGACTCCAAGAAGAAAGGTCCAATTAGAATCAGGAGAATACACGTTGCCCATGCAAATAGGTGAGAAAAGGACCGAAATTTCTCTAAAGTCACCGATGGAGTTGTAAGGAATGGGCAGGTGTAAAACACAGTCGAAAGTACACTGACATTGATGGAACTTGTATGGGGCCCTTAGGGCAAAGGACAAGGTCCAAGGACAAGTGACCTTGGACAAGTTACTTCACTTCTCTGAGCCTCGATTTCTTCATATGCAAAATGAAGATAATACTACCTACCTCTTAGGCTTGGTTTGGAGATAAAATCAAATTCAGTAATTGTGTGAAATATCAAGTAGGCACTTATTAACTAATGAGGAAAATGCCACTCCCTATCCACGGCTCCAAACTTGATTTTTATGTTTCTAACTAAATGGTACCATGAGCGTGTTGAGGCCAGAGGTTGAAACGTACTTATCTCCAGATCCCAAGGGCTTAGGGTGGGGGGACCGGAAGTAGAGGTTGACTTGAACCTTACTTATCATAAGGTAGATGTGTGGTTGTGCTTATGTACTTGGAGGGAAGACAGTGACACCAATGTCTAGTCGTACTCCTGTATGTCAGCCATTGTGCCAGTCACTTCGCTGTTCTGTCATTCAGCATTGGTAATAATTCCATGAAACAGATTTTTACAGACAAGAAAACCAACCTTTCTAGGTTGAGGTCATGCGTCAGTTACTTTAGGATCGAGATTGGGAGCAAATGAGTATCCTTCCAAATGCTGGGCTCCTTCCACTCACTGGTTCCCCACCATCCCTCACCATCTTCTCTGCCCACTCCTTCATTCATGCAACCAATCAATCAACAAATATTTCTACAGCGTCCCCCATATGCCAGACTCTCTACTCCTATAAAGACAAGAAAAGACAAATGAAGTCTCTGCCCTCATGAAGCTTACATCATAGCTGGGAGAAGCTAAGTAAGTAAGTAAGATTCAGGTGATTGATCTCTGAAATATATGGAGAAATACAATTCATAGCAGGGAACCTGGCAAGTAGGACCTTTCTGCAGAGGTGACCTCTGAGATGAGACCTGAGGAATGTCCTCCGCAGTGGGTCCAGGGGCATTTCCTCCCGCCCTGCTGCAACCCTCTCTCAGTTGTTCCTGAACTTGACCCACGAAATATTCTAAGCCATCCCAGGCCTCCCATGGGGAGCAGTTTTGAAAGCTGGATTTACAGATCAGTAGGAACAGATCCCGGTCCTCTTCCCTGCCAAAGTCCCGTCAGCGCTTACAGATGGTTTTCACAGATTGCCGCTTCCCTATCTGTCTGGTCTGGCCTTCTCCGCTCAAGGGAGCAAACAGTCTATTGGAGGTGGATGACTGGGAAGGATTTTCTAAGCATCTTTTACGCAGCAACCGACCCTGTTGGTGTTTACCCCTGTGAGAGCCCTTGACTTACATTCTTTTATCTTCTTGTACCTCTGCCTCCATCGGGAAAAGAACCACCAATGACAGAGCGCCTTCCGTGTTCCGACCACCGCACTTCACATACTTATCTGAAAATGCCTTTAGTCATGAGACCCTGGCCATTACGTTTGGTGACACAGTGTTGTACATGGTCACAAAGATGGAGGTTGGTCTTTCCTCTATGGAAGTATCTATTTGCAAAGAGTGGGAATCCAGGTCCATCGCCAAAACATCTGAAGGCAACATTCTCACCACTGAACATGTCATGGAATGCTAGGTTGTTGTAAGAGAGATACCAGGCCCAAAGAGGAAGATGAATGTCAGCTCTGAGGGAGACACAGCCTGAGTGTTGAAGTCAGATGGGCCTGGATTCTAAACCTGCTTCACCATAGCCATGTGATTTTTAAGAAATTGCTCAATGTCCCTAAGCTTCTATTTCCCCATTTGAAAAATGAGGTTAATGCTATCTGGAGAGGTTTAAAATAGGAATGAAAAAGGTTGGTCCTAGCCAAAGCATACAGTATGACAAATGTGTCCAAAAGAGAGAATGGCAGCCATGAGCAATATTGACACTGGAAATTTACTATGATCCAAGGCCTGGCCATCAGTTTTGTGACAATAACATGATTTTACAGCCAACACCAAAAGCGCACTTATCTCTCAGGATGGAATCACACTTACCAAGATCCCTGGAATGGATAGAATGTCAACTTTTAAAATGATAAGGAGGACTTTAGTTGTGATCAGAACCTCAAGGTCACATCGGTATGACCACCGCTTTCCCCCCCATTGGAAAACACACAGAAAGCCAAACTATAATCAAGAGGTCCTTGCGGGGATGCTGGGCTCTTGAGCTCTGATGCTTTGGACCTGCTCAGAATATAAGGAGAGGCCCCCAGCCCTGTGGGTAGGACAGAGTATCCCCTGAAAAAAGAGAAAAATCCCATCGTCTTGAGAAAAGGTAGATCATTGAGGAAGAAACAGAGTGTGGGAAGATGGCGCTTTTTCCTGTCCTTGAGACTTGCCCTTGGGTCTACGTTGGACGGACCAAACATTCAGTCTGAAACAAAGAGAAACAAATAGGCAGTAGCCCTGATGCGGCCTTGACTGGTGGCCTTAGCAACCATGATTGATGAGGGGTTCTAAGAGGAAGGAGTGTCATCCCTCCGGTGCTGTAAACCCTAGAGGCCCACCTCAGCCTCCAACCCTGAGCCCCCTCCACCCCTCAAATATGCAGAGAGATTCACCCTCCACTGTCAACCCCAAAGGATTCAGCCGGATGTTATAAAGTGTGGGGCCACTTCTCCTCTCCACGTACACATGCCTCACGTATAGCGACACTCTGTGCATTTATGCAGGTTGATGTGTCGCTATGTTTTGCCCTTTCTGTAGAGAATTTGGAGGCTGCAAACATAGATACTTCAGCCTAAAAAGCGGATAAAACCTATGAGCCTAGAGACGAATCCTGGTATGATCTTACTACACCAGGAAAGGCAAAGTGCTTGTTTAGTAAAGAAGGATGTAATAAGGACTGAAATTAACTTTCTTAAAATGTCCAAAGGACCCATCGTGTGGACAAAGGATCTGATGTGTTGTATAGAACCCACAGAAGGAGAATTAGAGCTGATGGACAGAAGCTACACTAAGATGGGTTTTTATCTCATCTTAAGGTTAAAAATGGGCAGGTCCTTATTCTTCGTAGTGAAGGATAAAGAATGACTCCCATTGTCTTCCTGCCTCACCTTTAGTTCCTGCAAAAAGTTCTCTGAGGAGCACAAATCTGTGTCTCAAGAGGCAGACAAGCTGACAACGATGCGGGGAAGCAACAAATGCACCAGCATCGCTAGGGGTGTTTCATATCTGTTGCACTATTATCATGGACAGGTTCCTGACAAGAGCCTTACAGACCTCCTCTCACTTAATCTGCACCAGGACCCAAAGTTATAGGTACCCTCACTTGCCCCACTTGAAGATGAGCAAACAGGCTTAGAAAGGGCACATGACGTGACAAATCCACTAACTGAGCAACTGGACACACCCCTTAGCCAGTAAATCATACCTACAGAACACTTGTTGGGGTTGTTTTCAGTTGACTGAGCCCCTTCATGAAATGTTTGGGGAGAAAGACTTGCTACTGGGGATCACCAGGCCATGCAGAAGGGTGTTGTCCTGGGGTCCAGCCAACAAGAGTGTTGAGCAAATGCCCCCACCGAGGGCGACACCAGCCAGCCTCCACTGGGTTACTCCACCAACCTCCACGTATGTTTCTTTCTCAATATTTGTTCTGTTGCTTGGTACACACGTACCCATGCTGATATTAAAGAACGGGATGTCTTCCAGAGATGTAATGAGGAAAGAAGATCAGGAAAGAGGAAATACGTGAATCGTCCCTTGCCAGGACACCGGAAGCTGCTAAAGGTTGGACCTGATGGCGATAAGCAGAAATGTCTGATGGCACAGCCTGGGTCCAGGTGGCCAGCCAGAGTATTCAGATGACAGTGACTATTTTGAGACAGCAGAAGTTCTGAAAGATCCCTCCAAATAGAAGCAGTTCCTCTTTGGAGACTACCTGTCACACTTTGTAAGCCAAAGCCATGCTCAGTACAAAGAATTTTGTATCACCTGCTCACAAAATTTGAGCATCGTCCAATAGCTTTCAGTAGAAAGCTGAAATGTCTTAATCTGACACACATCATCCACATGTTTACCTCCTACAGTAGCCTCTGTCTCCCCTTCTACATAGTCACACTTGGCCCCGGCCACTCTGAGTTGCAGGCAGTTTGGGAGCCCAGTTCCTGGTAAGTTTCTCTGTTCCAGTTCTGAGTCAGGCGGGGCAAGCACACAATACCATGTCCCCAGCTGAAGACGGCCACAAAGAATAGACAGAAGTCATGGAACATCTGTGTGAGACTGAAAAGTAAAGAATAGCAGGCAGAATGGGGAAGAAGATGAGAAGTAAGAGGGCCATTGACCTCACAGTATGTTTACCATCTTTTTTCTCTAGCATCCCCTGGCTTGGATACGTGTCAGCAGCCCAGAAGTGCGGAACAGGGCACAAACAGAGAAAGGTCCAAAGGAAGTCCTCTAGTTCTGGTCTGAGGAATAGAAGAGGGAGCTCCTAACACTTGAAGAGAATATTGAAATCCCTGGGTTTCCTGCCACAGCCTCCAAGCAACCCCATGTCTGCAGGGACCGTGGCAATAACAGACTCCAAGGGAAGAAAAGCTTTCTCCCCAGTAAAGATATGATTCCAAACAGGTAAAGGAAACCCCCCCAATTGCTTTATTTTCTCTCTCTCTGGTTCTCTCACCACTTGATCCTGAATGCGGGCACAGGTACAGAAGGGTATGGCAGAAGAGAATAACTAAAACACAAGCTTTCTACCCAGAGGACCAAAACCAAGGAGACCCAAAGAAACAGACAATACCAGAGAGATAGGAGAGAGAGGAGCTCAGGAAAGCAACCCCCTAATGTTGTTCCTAAACCCTGTGCCTCGCCCCTGAGCTGCACATGTATAGCAGATCTTATCCTAAACAGCATACCAAAAAATTCAAGAGCTGAATAAAAGAAGAGACACTACCACCCAAACTGCAGAAAGACCACTGGGTGGGGCGCATGCACAGAACAGATCTAAACTCTACTGCAAAAGATCTGAAAATAACACAGTACTCAAAATGTCTAGGATGCGGCTCAAAATTACTCAGCAAACGAAGATCCAGGAAAATTTCAACTTACATGAGAAAAGACAATCACCAAAGGCCAATGTCAAGCTAATACAGTTGTTGGAATTATCTGTAAAGACTTTAAAGTGGCTATTACAAAAATGCACTGGAAAGCAATCATAATGCTCTTTAAACTGGTGGAATAATAGAAAGGCTCAGCAAAGATGCAGAAGGCATAAAGAAGAACCAAAAACTATAGAAAAATAAAAGAAGAAAATAGAAACCCTCCATGAATCAGCTGAATAGTAAAATAGAGATGACATAGGAAAGAGTTATAAAATTCATCCAACCTGAACAAGAGAGAGAGAGAGAAATTATTTTAAAAATGACCAGAGCCTCAGGAATCTAGGAGATAATAAGAAAGGTCTACATTTGTGTCATTAGAGTCCCAGAAGGAGAGTGCATTACTGAAAAGTATTTGAAGCAATATAACTGGAAAAAATCCTCAGTCTAACATGTACCTACATGTTTGAGAAGCTAATTGAATCCTAAATAGGATAAACTCAAAGAAATGCACATCCAGACACATCAGAATCAAATTCTTGAAAAGGAAACACAAAGAAAGATCTTAAAAGCAGGTGGAAGAAAACAATGTGTTACCTACAGAAAACAGTGATTCAAACAATTGTGAATTTTTCATCAGAAAACATGGAGGCCAGGAGCAAGTGAAACAACATTATTTTAAAGTGCTGAGTGAAAAGAATTGCCAGCTAAAATCCTATGCCCAACAAAAATATCTTTCAGAAATGAAGATAAAATACAAACAGTTTCAGATGATACAAAACTAAGAGAGGTGCCTGGGTGGCTCAGTTAGTTAAGCATCCAACTCTTGATTTCAGCTCAGGTCATGATCTCACAGTTTATGAGACCAATCCCCACATCAGGCTCTGCACCGACAACACAGAGCCTGCTTGGGATTCTCTCTGTCCCTCTCTTTCTGTCCCACCCCGCTCACGCTCTCTCTCTCTCTCCCTCAAAATAAATAAATAAACATTAAAAAGAAAAGAAAAGAAAAGAAAGCTAAGAGCATTCATTGACAGCAGACCTCCTCTAAAAGAATTGCTAAAGTTCTCCAGATAGGAGAGAAATGACAGCAAAAGGAAACTTGTAACATCAGGAAGGAAGGAAGGAAGGAAGGAAGGAAGGAAGGCAGGAAGGACAGCCGAGAATAATATCTGAGTCAGTGTGAGAAATCATTCTTTTCTGATAGAGTTCTTTAAAATATGTTTGGCAGTTGAAAGGAAAAATCATAAGATTGATGGCTTTGTAAAGTATGTTGATATAGTATTTAAGACTGCTATAACATAAAGGGGAAAGGGTTATACATAGTGGCAAAATTTCTACATTCTACTTAAAGTGATAAAACATTAAGAGCATACTATGAAAAATTGAATGTGAATATTATAATACCTAGAGCAAGGGTTGGAAAACTATGGCCGACGGCCAAATCCAGCTTGCCATCCATTTTTTGTAAGTGATGTTTTATTGGAATATAACTATGATCACTCACTTACATACTGTCTGAGGTTGCTTTTACACTCTAATGGTACAATTGAGTAGTTTGCAAAACAGGCCACATGGCAGGCAAAGCCTAAAATAGTTACTGTCTGGTCCTTTACAGAAAAATGTGGCCGAACACTTAAAAAAATTATACAGAGAGTTATACCAAAGGTCACTATAGATAAAATGAAATACTAAAAACTGTCCAAATAACCCAAAAGAAGACAAGAAAGGGGGAAACGAGGAACAAAAAAAATAGAACAAATAAAACAAACAGTAAAAGGAAAGGCATACGTAATAATTTGCCGATGACACATTAAACGTAAAGGATCTAAACATACCAATTAAAAGGCAGATATTTTCTGAATCTATTGAAAAGAAATAACCCAACTGGCAAAAGCTGCCAGAACTGAATATAGAAATACACAAATCCATAACTATCATTGGCAATTTCAACCCTCTTTATTCAGTAATAGATGGAACAAGTTGGCAGAAAAATCGCAAGGATATAGGAGAGCTGAATAACTTCTTCAACAAACTGGATCCAACAGACATTTATAGAGCATTCTACCAAACAGTAGCAGTATGCGTGTTATTTTCAAATATGCATGGAACCCCATCAAGTGTCATCAAACGAACCTCAACACATTTAAAAGCCTGGAAATCACACATGTTCTTTGACCGTAGTGAAATGAAGCCAGAAACCAATAACAAAAAGGTAGCAGAAAAATCCCAAATACTTGAAAACTAAAACTGCACTTAGAAATATGGGTTAGAGAAGAAGTCTCAGAGAAATTATAAAATATTTTTAACTGCACAAAAGTAAACTACAACATCTGATAATGTGTCGGATGCAGTTAAAACAATGCTTAGTGGGAAAGTTATAACATGAATTTAAAAAGAAGAAAGTTCTCACATTAATAACTGAAGTCGTTGCCTTAAGAAACCACAAACAAAAGAACAAAATAAACTTAAATCAAGCAGAAGGCAGGAAATAATAACAGAAATCAGTGAAACTGAAAGCAGAAAATAGAGAAAATCAATATACCTGTTTTTTTTTTAAAGATTGATAGAAATTACAAATGCGTGGCAACTCTCACATACACACAAAAAAGACACAAATTACTGATATCAGGAATAAACCAGGGAATTTTAAAACAGACCCTTCCCATCTTTGAAAGATAATAGGACAACACTACAAACAGTATTATGAACATAAATTCAACAATTTCTGTGAAATGGAACAATTACTTGAAAATCACAAATTACCCAAATTTACAAGAGGAAATAGAGAAACTAAAGAGTCATATAACTATGAAATTAATCAAATATGTAGTTTAAAACTTTCCACGAAAGACAAGTCCGGGCCCAGAAGATGTCTCTTATAAATTTCAGAAACATTTAAAGAAGAAACAGCATCCATGCTACACAGTCTCTTCCAGAAAATAGAAGAGGGAATACTTCACAACTCATTTTTCAAGACCAGCATTACCCTGATACCAAAACCAGACAAAGACAGCACTAAAAAAGAAAATTAGTGACCAAGAATCTTCTTGAAAAGAAACTTAAAAATCTTCGACAAAATAATAGCAAATCAAAATAATAGCAAATCAAATCAAATATGTAAAAAGAAGAACAAACCATTATCAAGTGGAGTTTATCTCGTGAATGCAAAGCTTGTTCCATACTCAAAAGTAAATCGATGTAAGCCACATTAACAGTCTTAAGAACAAAAACCACAAGATCATATCTCACAAAAAAGGCAAAAAATCAGACAGCCACGTAGAGGAGACACATTTACCTAAGAAAACAATAAACTAGCAATTACATTTTTACAATGAAGTTTTACAGTATTATTTCCTCCTGGAAATCTTCTTTGAAACTCCTTGTGTTACACGTCCATTGAAAACACCACTGCCGCATTTCTCCATCAGGGCGTTTCCTTTGAAGAGACTTTTCGAAACCTTGGTCAATGGGCTGCCTCTCATTCAGGAGGTGTATTACATGTAATGATTATCCTTGGTATCTTTCCTACTCAGAGGAAGCAGACTCCTTTAAGTTTTACAGGAAAGTGGGGAAAAGATGTATGGATTAGTGTATCATCATCAAGATGGCAAGAGAGACTTTATAAAGTGATGTGCATATCAGAGGTGATTCCTCCTTCATTTCTGAGCTCAGCTTATTTTTACTATGTCAAGCACATTAAACTTCAAAGCTTCAATATACTCCTTAAATATTCAATTTATACATTTCACAGCTTCTCAACCGTCACATGATCTGGAGCCACTCACCAGCACAGCTGCCTCTGCTTTGGGCTCACCTGGATGAAACTGGCCTCCTTTGAGATGTTCTTCCTTCCAACCTGATTATAACAAAGAAGAGAAAAAGGGGGAAGAGGAAAGATCTAGTAGTCCTCTAGAGCAAGTGAGAGGTGGAAAAATGGAAGGACATATGATGGTTAGGAAAAGCAGAGAATCTTTGACCTGCATGCATTTTAATTGAACAATTCTGGAAGTTTCACAAAGGAGGGAAGTTCTGGAAGTACCCTGCTTTATGAAGGGAAGTTTTGGAACGTCCATAAAGCTCTGGAAGCTATAGAGGAGAGACATCTGCTCTAGAGTAGTTCTGCGGCAATGCTCATGGGGAGATATACCAGGACCCATGGCGTTGCCTTGTAATGAACTTTTTACGAGTTCTCTCTGGTTGCTAGGTATGTGTGAAACATTCTTTCCTTGGGTCAGAGATTTTATTACCTTCCCAATGGCCAGCAATCCACTATAATAACTGATGGAAAACATTCGCGCAATATTCAAAGGGCTGACTGAATAAACAGCTCATAACAGCAAGCCACATTTCTGGGGAGAAATCAGAGCAACCGCTCCCCATCCAAATAGTCCAGAGAAGAGCACGAAAGTACAGGATAAAGATGCCAGTCCTAGTGAAGCCAGCTCAGGACCGCCCGCCTCCAAAACCAAAATGCCCAAGAAATAGAGTTTATCCCAAGATGGGCTTTGCTCGTGGATTCACCAGGACCTTCAGCAGCAAGTGGAGACAGAAGCCTCCTGGATTCTGGTACAGCCAACGAATTCTATTTGGCCAAACTTAGGGTGTTGTGGTTAATGGTACTTGTCTTTGCCTAGAGCCAGTAACTGCAGCTCAAGAGTGGAACTTATTGGGTTTTAAGTTGAGACCAAGAGATCTAGTCGAGCCTCGCCATGTTAGGGGAGAAAAAGTGTAATGTCTCAGGAAGAAAAAGAGAGGAAAGGAACAAGCTACTGATCATTTAACACTTAGTAAATGTTGGTCTGTGTCTTAAGGATTCTACTTACGATGGTTGCAGTCAAGATAAGACTGAACGAACCTTGCTGTCTTGTGACTTCTCTTGAAGAGTAAAGCGCACAAACCAGAAGGACCTTAGAAACTGAGTGCCTTTAACCTTATTTTTCACCAGCTGCAGAGACCTTTGTTCAAGTGAAATCATCAAGCAACTCACCATAAGAGCAGACAAAAGCATAACTGAGATCCGAGAGGACAGGGGCCCCCCTAAACAGGAGGGAAAGCTGACCATAGACCCGGTCAAGAGCTCTGGTTTCTCTGTTGGTCGTGCTCTTCCTATCATATCACGCCATCTCTTTGTGGAGTAATCTTAACACCCCTTCTCGAATTCATGTTGCATCTCTCCAATAAGATCAAAAGCCCTGAAGGCAAGTTTCAGATCTCACATACTTCTTTTTATCCCCCACTTCCCACAGACAGGAACTGACACACACACACACCAAGACTCAAAATATATCTGTAGACAGACTCTAGGTACTTTAATCATGTCTACAGGTACAGAGCAAGTTTAAAGCGTATAAAGTTGTGTTGGGGTGGGGGGATCTTATGCCTCTATCTGGGTGAGCTTCCATTTTGGAAGTAGGTGGATATGTTCTTTCTCTATGGGAGCAGTGTATCCTGAATGATCCATGGGTGCAGGCCATACGAGGAAAGGTGGCCTGCAAGGGTACGGCACAGGCTGGGAGGCCCTGCTGTCCCATCAAATAGGCTTGTTCCAAGTGATAGGTCCATGGAGGTGCTGCTCCAGAGTAGATAGACAAGCTTCGAGATAAAATAATTTGGTATTTAAGAGTTACATAAGAGACTCTTAAATACAGAGAACAAACTGAGAGTTGCTGGGTGGGGGGATGGGCTAAATAGGTGAGGGGCATTAAGGAGGGCACTTGTTGGGATGAACACTGGGTGTTGTAGGTATGTGATGAATCACTAAATTCTACTCCTGAAACTGATACTACATGATATGTTAACTAACTTCAACTTAAATAAACAATTTTTTTAAAACAAGATAAAATAACTTGTGTGTGTGCACGTGTGTGTGTGTGTGTGTGTGTGTGTGTGTGTGTGTGTGAAGCTGGGCAAACGCAAAACTGCAGGTCGGGCAAAGATTAGCAAGCCAAGAGGTCCAAATAGGTCAGGATGTTAATTCAGCTAAGTTGGAGGAATTAGTTTATTAAAAATTAAAGCGTTCTAATATCGTCGCATCGTTAATTGCGTAACCATGTCTTCAAAGAGAATGATCAGTTGGCTTCTTAACTCCTCTTCCTCTCCCTTGACTGGGACATAATATGTTCCCTTCATGTGGAACATAACTAGACCACATGTGGGCTCGTGACACATGCAGGCCTCAGTTCAGCTCAATAAACACATACTGTTCATCAGGCTCTCTGCTAAGAAAGACGATACCAATTTCCCTGACTTCAACAAACACATAGATGCTCCTTTCCTTCAAGAAGAGGAAAAGCAAATCCCTGCCTTCAAAAATTAGATAGCCTTTTCAGAAACTGTGCGGGTAGTTTTAACACAGGGGGCAGTGCTCCCTAGCAGATGCCCAGTGCGTACATCTGTCGAAGGAATGAATGAATGATCAAGGTACAGTTTGGGGTGGTGTGGGAGTTTAGAGGGGGAGACATGAGCACAGCCTAAAGTAGGAAGTGATGGTCAGAAAAAAAAATCATTTGGTACCAATGTAATAAGTGTAAAAGGAATCAACACTGTAGAGCCCTTCGTATTTTACAAAATTCTTTTGCGTGAAACAGCTCACTTACACTCACTACTAAGTAAGGAAGGCATAACTCTCTCCCTCGGTTTCCAGAGAAGGCACTAGAAAAGAAAAAAGCTGGCCCGGGTCAAGGTCGCCCAGCTCGTCAGAGTCGGAACTGGGACACAAACCCATTCATTTCGACTCTAAAGTTTGTGTGTTTCCCAGAAGCCCGTGCTGCCACTGAGACTCACCAAGTCTCTGTTCTCTTCAGGGAACCTCACGTTGAAGACGTACTTGCTCTACAGTTTCCAGTCGGCTCCTAAGGGGGCATTTGACCTCTCATATGGGATCGTGGGGAATCTTCCTTTCAAAATTTGGGGAGCCATCACTATGGGTATGATAGTTTCTTTTTCTTTCCCTAGCCCCATCACACAGAAAATATAAATGGTGAAAGAAGAAAGAAAGAAAGAAAGAAAGAAAGAAAGAAAGAAAGAAAGAAAAAAGAAAAAAGAAAGCAACATTAGCAGTAAATGATAACTCTAATAGTAGACTACAGTCCTTAACAAAAACACATTGAATGAATGCAGATGATTGTCGGTCACAAATACAGAGAGGTATTTTTAGCAAAATAATGTCCCCAGGCAATGCTCGGCTATAGCTTGATCAACTCACCTATGGGGAGATATTAAACCACTGTTCGCAGTTTTCTGTGAGCACTGTGCCTCCTTGCATATAAATGAGAAATCGCTCGGGCTGTTAATGACAACTCAGAACACAAAAGGCTGCATCAAAGCATAGTGCTGTATTTACGAAATGGTAATTACGTTTGGAAAAGTCCCAGCCCTGTCTTGTTCTCCCCCTTGGAAGTCCTCCCCAGACACCCCAGCCACAGTCTTGTATCCAGATAGAGCAGGAATCCTAAAGCCCCTCCCTTTCCTGTTCCAGAATATTCCATCCATCACCTCATCCAGCCCGCTCCCCTCCCCTCCCACCTCCCCATGGCCAACCCACTCCCTCCTCCCCGTCTCAGTAGCCCAGGTCGGGGCTCTCCTCTGTCCTGGGCTGTGGACCTCACCTAGCCTCCCTGTCTCCAGCTCCCAACCCCGGGCCTTCCCCTGTGCTGCCCGAGTAATCCTCGAAGAAGTCACAAAGCAGAGCATAGCACTCTCACCCCCACACCGGAAACCCTCTACTCTTTCTTCTCACTCGGGTAGCTCTGCAGACAAGAACTTGGGTCCTTCACCCCCACAGTGTTACGCCGATAACACTGACCATATTTCTTTAATGGGAAAAATACACCATAAATAACAAAATGACAAACATAGTATTAACCACAGCAATTTAACAGTTTTGATGTTGGGCTGTCTTCTATTTAACAAGTACAGACAGTGGAGTAGAAACGTTTATTTTTATTCTTCCCTGACAAAAAAGCCATGATTAAATTGACAGTGACTTTTCAATCAAGGAAGTGCGGTATGAAGGAAAAACATTAGGAAAAACTTTGCCCCTACTCTTGCGAAATCGGGGGGACGTTTTGAAAATGGAAGTGTCCCCTTAACGCCTTTGTTATGATTTGGGGGTGGTGGGGGGAGGGGGGGAAGAACGTGAATTTGAAGATAGACGGGTCTGAGTTTGGTACAATTCTGATAGTTTGGGGATCTTTGGCCTTGGGAAAATTATGGAACTTCCCAACCTTGATCTTCTTTCTTTGTGAACTGGATATAAGATCTACCTGAAGTGTTCTTAAAAGGATAAAATTATATACGATGAGTTACACACCCAGCGCGCTCGCCAAGGGAAGATCATGTAAATACAACTTATCATATTGGGGATTAAGATCACCACTGTCATGTTCCCCCTCCCACCTAAAAGCATTGCCTACATATCGCATCACTCTTTTCCCCAGCTGCTGTTATTTGTGACAACTGTAGAAAAAAATAGATATAGTTTAACGACGTATCAGCAGAACTCTGGCTGTTTACAACATAAAAATACACTTTTTAAATACCAGTTAAAAATTTTTTTGACGTTTATTAATTTTTGAGAGAGAGAGACAGAGACAGAGCGTGAACGGGGAAGGGGCAGAGAGAGAGGGAGACACAGAATCGGAAGCAGGCTCCAGGCTCCGAGCCATCAGCCCAGAGCCCGACGCGGGGCTCGAACTCCCGGACCGCGAGATCGTGACCTGGGCCGAAGTCGGCCGCCCAACCGACTGAGCCCCCCAGGCGCCCCAGATTTTGTCATTTTAAATTCATCAGCACAATCTCGCCCCACACTACCTGGGCCAAATGTGAGCAGAGACAGCGAAAGGAGTGCATATGCAGTTGCTCAGAGACGGCACAAACGTGGCCATTGCGACTGAGGTCTGATCAGCGCCTGGTGCCACACATCCGTGGGACAGGAGGCAGGAGGGCACAATGAGGAGACTTAATTACAACGTGTTCCAGCAGCTCATGGCGCTGCCGGGGGAGGGAGACCTCATGGGTGTCGTAGCAATTACGGATCTCCACGCGCATTGGAAAATAACAGACTGTGACACCGACACAGTGGTCATGTTGCCATCTCATCTCCACAGCGATTGGACATCCTGGGTGTCAGGGCGGAACTGAATTATGGGAAGAGATGGCAGGGTCACTTCCCAGCCCAGCTTCCCAATCCCTCTGTCAGCCGCAGGAGACACCTGCCAGGATCATTCTGACAGCCCAGGAACCACACCCCCCCAGCCCAGCCCAGCCCAGCCCAGCCCAGGCTCCTGTCTCAGCAACCTACAACACCAGGATGGGTTCACATCAGCTCCCTGGCTGCCGACACCCAAGATGCTTAGAAAAATACAAACATGCGGGGGACTGTGAAGTGCTTATCCTGAACACACCCGAAGAGCTAAGCTCCCAGGACTCCTTTGCTCGGCCCCCTCACCTCACCTCATTCTCCGAACCCCTTGACATCACCCTCTACTTGCTGCGTGGCCTTGGGGAACTCCCTCACCCATCCTGGATCTCAAATCTCCTTCTTTAGTACGGGGTTAGGAGAAGCAACGAGCCTAGATCAGAATCACCTGGAACGTTGTTTAAAACTCCAGATTCATTTCCTCTACTGAATTGGTATCCTCGGGGGAGGAGTCTCAGGCATGTGGTTTTGGGGGTTTTTTTTTAATTTTTTTAATGTTTTTATTTATTTTTGAGACAGAGAGAAACAGAGGATGCGCAGGGGAGGAGCAGAGAGAGAGGGAGACACAGAATCCAAAGCAGGCTCCAGGCTCTGAGCCATCAGCACAGAGCCCGATGCAGGGCTCGAACCCACGGACCGTGAGATCATGACCTGAGCCGAAGTCAGAAGCTCAACCGACGGAGCCACCCAGGCACCCCAGGCACGTGTGTTTTTAACAAGCTCCCCAGCTCCCGAGGCCGACAACTCTATACCAGTCACCAGATCAGAAAACCAGAAAGGACGGGGTGACCCATAAGGGGCCATTCCCATCCTGCAGCTCATCCAGCTGTTCTCCAGGGCATAAAAGTACACGTGGGACAGTCCCCAGGTGTTTACGCAGAAGTGGTCTTACTGCAGCCCCTCTGAAGACAGGGTCCTGTGGCATCTCCTCAGGTCCCACCAGAAACACCACTTCGTGCAGGAGGCCCGTTGACCCCAGACCAGGACCCATGGCCCAGCCTCATGCTCCTTCCACTGCCCTAATCATCAGACCATCACATTGTCCACCCCCCCCCCCCCGCCGTCCTCTCCCTCACGGCTCTGCCTCCAGGGCTGATGCATGGTAGGTGCTCAATAAATACTGGCTGAATGAACACGTGACAGATGGCAAAACTGAAACTTAGGAAGGTCAAGTAACTAACTCAAGGTCATAAGAATTTGAAACCGGGGCTGTCTAACTCATGAGCTGGTCTTCATATTGACTTCAATATTCTTCTTCCAATGGCTGGCCTCTATCTTTGCAAGACAGCTTGGCAGGCATTTGCTCAAAACTCTGCCCCAAGTTTTCTTAGAAGTTAAACAAAACAACCACAACCACCATCCTAAGAAGGCTAGCCCACTCAGACCTTGGGGAGATGTTGACCAATAGGATTAGAGAACTCGGGTCCTCAGGAGAGTCCTCCTGGTTGGGGAGAATGGCTTTCTGTTCCAGCCCTAAGTAGAGCTCCCTCCCCACCATTGACCAAGAGCCCTCCACGCCGTCTAGCAACCCACGTGCCGGTGTTTTGTCTGATTCCTCCTTAGCAATCATGACGCTCCTGTGAGATATCCTGTGAGACAAAGATGAAAATCCCCATTTCACAGATGAAGATACTGAGGCTCGGAGGCATTAAATTCCGGACCAGGGCCCCTCAGCTCGTGGGCAGTGGAGCAAGCCCTGGCTTCTCCTTTCCAGACAAGGAAATAAACAGCATGGGGTCAAGAGTTACACTTCCAACTGTATTAAGGCAAGTTGGGTTTCAATTGCATGCTAGAAGATTGGGTTCTTTATTGGCCAGATTTTTAGCTTGTGATTAGGAATTCCGTGTCATTCTTGGCCCCTCTAAACTTAAGGTTTTCCATCAATATTAACTTTGTTACTGATTTGCTGTCCTGACAAGACAGTTTTCATATCTTTTTCACCTTGTGGCTTGGATTAGGCCATTTTGGCAAATTAACTAGGAAATTCCACCAACGGGGGTTCCTGGGTGACTCAGTCGACGAAGCCTCCGACTCTTGGTTTCGGCTTGGGTCATGATCTCACGGTTTGTGAGTTCAAGCCCCACATCGGGCTCTGCGCTGGCAGCACGGAGCCTGCTTGGGGTTATCTCTCTCCCTCTCTCTCTCTCTGCCTCTCCCCCCAACTCGCCCTGTCTCTGTCTCTCTCAAAATGAACTTAGAAAAATAAAGAAAAAGAAAATTCCATCAGTGGCACGGTTCCGGCCATACGTACACAGTGGGCCAGCATGAGCCACGATGGCAGCCGGTGTCCCAGCTCTGACAGTGGCATCGTGCAGTTCTGTTTCTGCTCTCCATGCTGTTCGTGGAAATGCCTGCTCTTTCGGCCATTGAGACACTGATGACAAAATCGTCCCGCCCATTAGAAACGAGGAGCGCTAAGTAAACCACACTTGCATTTGTTTCTATCCAGGTGCTGACAGTAGACTAAAACCTTCAGTTTTAGCAAAAGGCAAGAATGATGGGGCGCCTGGGTGGCGCAGTCGGTTAAGCGTCCGACTTCAGCCAGGTCACGATCTCGCGGTCCGGGAGTTCGAGCCCCGCGTCGGGCTCTGGGCTGATGGCTCGGAGCCTGGAGCCTGTTTCCGATTCTGTGTCTCCCTCGCTCTCTGCCCCTCCCCCGTTCATGCTCTGTCTCTCTCTGTCCCCAAAATAAAAAAAATAAAAAAAATTAAAAAACGTTGAAAAAAAAAAAAGGCAAGAATGATGCTAGACCTTGGTGCCAAGCAGAGAAGGGAACAACATTAGGGTGACTAAGGGACCAGGCTTGAGAGTCAGGTGGCCTGAGTCCAGGCTCACCCAAGCTGTACCCCCTCCGCCCACCCCCACCCCCGGGGAAGCCGTGTTACCTGGAGAAGTTTGGTCAACCTGTCTGCTACGGGGAATGCTAACACCTACCTCGAACAAGTCAGGGGGTAAGGACTAAACGAAGCCCTCCCGAGGAAGCAGCCCAGTAAGGGCCTAGCATGAGGTAAGTGCTCAATAAATAGGCCTTTGGTGATTTCTCCAGTCACCAGACCTCGTCTCCAGACTTCCTGCCCGCAGATGCTTTCCTGCTATACTCTGCTCCCACCCGCTGCCTCTGCCCCCACTGCCTATGGACCGCACCCTCCAGCCTCCGTCCTTCGGCCACAATCATGCCCTGTGTCTCTCACCAGGCAATAACGAAGACGTCCTTAAGAAACAACTTCGTCACCTTCAGCACTTGAAAGTGACCCCAGCCACCAGATCAAAAGAAGAGAAGGCCCAACAGCCTCACATCAGAGGCTCTGGCCATCCCAGGGATGGGCAGCCCCCCCCCCGCCCCGCCCCCACCCCCGCCACCAGAGACACGTGCCTTCGATTCGTTGTCATCACTGCTCCGCACAACGTGTGAGCTCACCTCATCCAACCTTCCCACGAAGATGCTATGAAATTTGGTCTGAAATTGTCCTTCCCTCTCATTTTTGATCGACGTTTCGGCCAAAACTGCAAGACTTATGCCAGAGCCATTTATAAGGTTAGTCACTGAGGCTCGTGAAAAGGACCCTGCACACCGAGCAGCCACCCCGGGACCAGAAGCCGCACAGCATGTGGGGAGCCTCCCTCGAAGGGAAGCACACAGGGCCACAGCCCCTGTGTGTCACTGAGTGACACCCAGATGGCCTGGGATGCAGGAAGAGGGAGGTGCCCCAGGTCTATCCGGTTATGCCCTTTTCCTGAAATCAATCACCAGATGCTGAATTTTTCGTAAGTAATACATGTTTTTGTGGACCCTGTGGAAAAGTAGGAACGTACAAGATTAAGAATAATCTCTAATCTCACCACTCACAAATGACATCGGTGACCATTTTACTAGCTATGCCAGGGCATTCGTAAAAGTAGGACCTATAATATCAACAAGTTGACAAACATTTAAGTACTTACAAACATATGTTTATACATTTAGCATAATAGTCATATATTTACATAACTACTTTTATTGTATATTAATTTATGTTGTGTAAGTATATATTTATATCTGTATACTGTATTTTTGGTATGTATTTGTTGCATGCATGATGTTTATTTATACAACGTGTAAGGGTATATGATTTAGAAGATATATCACACGAGTATATATATCATCGCATGTGTGCACACATTATACTTAGACTTACAGATTTAGGTATGACTATCCCCACTTTTGATGTAATAAATAATGCTATCATGAATGTCCGGTTACAAAATCATCATAAGGCTGCTGATTCACTTCTTTAGTGTTGGGTAGGGATTAAGAGTCCATTGTTCTCCAATTGCAAGAAACACCGCATTATTTTTTTTCAACATCATCTGAAGCCTCATTTAGGCTCCTCATTCGTCAAGGCCAGCGAGTAAACCACCTGAAGTGATTTTACGTGGTCCCTCTCCCTGTGGTGGGTTGTGTCCGAACCAGGAAAACAAGGCCCTGAGTCTTGGTCTGGATCACTCAGCAATGCCGTTGCTCTCCGGAAGGCCTGGCGGGCCCTTCCCGGCCCCTAACAGTCCCCTGTCAGCTCCCGCCCTGGTGCCGGTGTGGCTTCCACACCAGGGTCTTGAGCTAAAGCTGCTCACTGCCCACACCCCCCAGGCACCTCCTGGTGTTCCAGACCCCACAAACGAAGGGCTCCCCGTCTCTTGCTGAAGGATCCGTCTCATTTCTCTTCTTTCGATACAGGTAAGTTCTTCAGTAACTTGCGATGCATTTGTGATGCCTCACTGAGGATGCTAAGTCAAGGGCTAGAGATATTTTTTAAGACTCTTTAAAAAGCCTTTAAGGGCGCCTGGGTGGCTCAGTCGGTTGAGCGGCCGACTTCGGCTCAGGTCATGATCTCACGGTCTGTGAGTTCGAGTCCCGTGTCAGGCACTGTGCTGGCAGCTCAGAGCCTGGAGCCTGTTTCGGATTCTGTGTCTCCCTCTCTCTGACCCTCCCCCATTCATGCTCTGTCTCTCTCTGTCTCAAAAATAAATAAACGTTAAAAAAAATTTTTTAAAGCCTTTAAAACGGTCTATCATGAAAATATCATCTATACAAAAAAATATAAGAAATGAATAAAGTATGCAGAATTACAACACGGACACCATTGTGATCCGAGTGAGGAAGATTCTTGACAATTCATTGCGCGTTCCTCTCCCCCTTTCCCTCATCCCACAGGAAAACATGATCCTGAATTTTGAGTTTATGGTGCCTCGTTTTCACATAACCAGATAATATCTATCTCTAAACAATTGTGAAGTCTTGTATTTTTGAGGACTCTATACAAATAACATATTCTTTAGAAACTTGCTTTTATCATTCAACTTACTGTACTTTTCTTTTAAGTACAGTAAGTTGAATGATAAAAGGAGCAGGAGTGAGCCTTTTAAGGTCCACTGTTGTCGATGCATGAAGCTAAGTTTCGTTCACTTTGCCAAACTACGGTAGTCCGTCAGGGAAACAACCACAATTTATCTATGCATTCTCCTCTTGATGAACATTGGGGTTGTTTCCAACTTTTTGCTATTACATGCAATGTCACATAGGTCTGCAGTCCTGCGTCACACAAACAAGGGGATATTTGTTGTGTGAGCCTATGAGGGATGAGGTATCACTGAGTCCGATGTACTACACGGATCTACCCGAAAAGATAATGTCAATTTTCCCGACATGTTCGTACACATTTCACACCCCCTCCAGCGTGCTGCAAAGTTCTGTTTTCCTATTCTCAATACAAACATTTTGCCCGTCTGTCTGGTGGGGGGGAAATGGTGTCTACTTGGCATTGATTCTGCATTTCCCTGATTTCTGAGGAGATAGAGCATCTTTGCATATGCTTATGGGCCATTTCACATTTCCTTTTCTCTGAAATGCTTGGCCTAGTTCTAGTCCAATTTTTTTCTATTAGATTCGTCTTCTTTGTAGGTCTTTAGCTATAAAAAACATTGTAGCTGTTGAAAATGCAGATTTATAGTTTGTCTTTACACTCTCTGTATGGTTCTTTGATAAACTACTATCATGTTTAATGTTTTTATTAAAGTATGTGTATTTTTTTGTCTCATAGAGGGAGCACATGAGCAGAGGGGAGGGACAGAGGGAGAGAGAGAGAGAATCTTCAGCTAAGCGTGGAGTTCAATCTCACGACCCTGGGATCATGACCTGAGCTGAAATCAAGAGTCCGACGCTCGACTGACTGAGCCACCCAGATGCCCCAATTAAAGTGTAACTTACGGATAATAAACTTCACCTATTTTACATATCCACCTTGAAGAGTTTTGACAAACATTTCACAGGTAAGCAATCACTCAAAGTGCATACTTCATGGTAGGGTTCACTCTTCGCATTTTACGTCCTATGGGTTTGAACAAATGTGTAATTACTACACGTACGGACCATCGTAGTATCATAAAAGTGTTTTCGCTAAAAATCCTCTGTGCTCCAGCTACTCATCCCTCCCTCTCCCCCAATAACCACTGACCTTTTTACTGTCTCTGTAGCTTTGCCTTTTCCAGAATGTCCCATAACTGAAAGCATAGAGAATGGACACTTTTCCGATGGTCTTCTTGTACTTAGCACTATGCACTTAAGTCTCCTTCATCTCCTTTCCATGGTTTGATAGTTCCTTTCTTTTGGGCACTAACGATACTCCAGTATCTGAGCATACCCTGGCTTATTCATCCATTCACGATGAAGGACATCGTGGTTGCATCCAAGCTTGGGCAATCCTGAATAACGCTGTTACAAATATCCACGGGCTGGATTTCACGTTGACAGAAGTCTTCAACTCCTTTGTGTAAATATTGATGCGTGAAATTGCCGAAATACGTCCAGTTTTGTAAGACACCATCAAACTGTCCTTCCAAGTGGCTGCACCACTCTGCATTCCCACCAGCACTGAGTGAGAGTTCCTCCTGCTCCACAACCTTGTTGGCATCGGGCATTGTCCGTGTTCTGGATTTGTGTCATTCTAACGGGTGTGCAGCAACACCTCGTGGTTGTTTTCGTTGGCATCTCCCCGATGATGTACAACGTGGAGCATCTTTTCGTAGGTTTATTTCTCATCTGTGTATCTCCTTCGCTGAGATATCTATTGAGGTCTTTGGCCCGCTTCAGTCAAGTTGTTTTCTTTATTGGTGGGTTTGAAGGGTTCTGTGCATATTTTGGATAACCCTCCTTTGTCAGATGTGGCTCTTTCCAGTATTTTCTCTCAGCCTGTGGCTTGTATTTGTATTCTGTTGACAGCGTCTTCCACAGAGCAGACATGTTTGAAGTTGGCCTTCTCATTTCTTTCCTTTCATGGGCCATGCCTCTGTGTTCTGTATGAGAAGTGACCACCGCACCCTGCGTCCTATAAATTGTCTCCTATGTTGTCTTCTAGGAGCTTTGCATTGTACATTTAAGTCTGCGATACATTTTGAGTTAATCTTTGTGTCAGGTGTAAGGTCTGGGTCTGGGTTCACTTTTTTGCATGTGGATGAAAGTTAGTTCCTGGGCCGTTTGCTAAAGGCCGTCTCTGCTTTATTGTGTTGTCTTTGCTCCTCTGCAAAGATCCAGACTATAATTATGTGGGGCTTGGTTGTGGTGTATGATTCTTTTTATATGTTGTCAGGTTCAATTTGCTGATATCTTGTTGACGATTTCTGTATCTATATTCATGAGAGATATTGGTGCGTAGCTTTCTTGTGATGTCTTTGTCTCATTTTGGTATTTTATGGGAAGGTTTTTCACTAAGAGATATGCAGACAGAGATGACTATTCAGAGATTTTATTTCTTCTTAAGTTTCTTTTTGTAAGTTGTGTTTTCCATGGAATCTTTTTTAATTTCTTCAAGGCTATTAAATTTATTGGCATAAAGTTGCTCATAATATTCCCTTACTCTTCTTTTTAATGTCCTTAGATTCTGTTGTAATTTCTTCTCTTTCATTCTTGATATTGATAGTGTGTGTTTTCTTTTTACATTTTTATTTTTTGACTAGTCTTACTGAAGGTTTATAATTTTATTCATCTTTTCAAATAACAAAATTTTGGCTTTGTTAATTTTCTCTACCATTTCCATGATATTACTTGATTGACTTCTCCTTTGATCTTTATTACTTCCTTCCTGCAACTTTTCATTTGTACCCTTACCTAGCTTCTTAAGATACAAACCTATACCATTAACTTTACACTTTTCTGATACAGGCAAAGCTATAAATTCTCCTCGAAACACCGCTCTACCTGCGTCCCACAGATGTTGATAGGCTACATTCATTATCATTTGACTCCAAATATTTTCTAATTTCTACTATGACTTATTCTCTTTGACCCCTGTGGTTTGTTTAGAAGTACATTATTTAATTTTCAAATAAGCAAATGAAAAGAACAGTAAGCCCAGAGGCAAATCCACCCCTACACAGACACTCGATTTATGACAAAAGTGACTGCAGATCAATGATGAATGGACGGTCTTTTTAATAAAGGGCGCTAGGACAATTGAGTATTTATGTGGGAAATATGAAATTGGGTTTCTACCTCACACATAACTATATTAAATCAACTCCAGGTCAACTAAAGACTGAAATGTAAAAGAGTAAATAATAAAACTATTAGAGAACAATATAATAGAGCAAGGCTACTCAAAGTAACTCACAGACCACAGACTTTTTTCTTAAGCTGATCTGTGATTTATTTGCTACAAAAATGGAGCGTATACACTAGAAACCTTCCTACCAATGGGACAAAATAACTTTGGTTTTGTTGAATCTAATAATAAAAATTGGGTCTTCTATTTTTCATATGTTTTTAAAAATTTCATCTTTCTGGTAATTAGTTTTTATTATACATCATAAAAATAGTAGCCTATAGCAGACTGGGAGAAAAAGAACCAATCCTTCATCATGGTGTGAGAAGTATATAAGATCATTCGTACCTCAGAGTTGCAAAGGATTTTTTTAACTGGACACCAAAAGTATAATCCATAGAGGAAAAAATTGAAATTTTTGCCCCATTAAGATTTTATTTACCAAAACATCCCATACATAAAGTGATACATTTGAGATTGTTTCAATATTCTAACATTAAAATGTGGTAGTCAAGAAACGTAAAACCAAAATGACAGAAAATTGATAGTTTGGGAAGACGGTCGAGGAATTAAAGGGGTTTGCTACACTAGCCTGTCTATATTTTGTGTACATTTGAAAACTTTTATAATTAATATTGAACTGTTTACATGAAAAGATTCCACAAGGGGAGAAAAAAGCCAGCCCACAAATTTGGAGATGGTATTTTCGATACACGTAACCAACAAACAATTAGTATTTGGAATACATAAAGAACACTTAGAAATTCATTTTTAAAAGATATATAAGCTAATAGAGAAAAATGAGCGAAAGACATTTGAAAACAAAATTTTAACGGCAAAAGACACTATGTCACAGACGAGGGGACGCTAATGACCAATAAGTATATTAAAAGATTCTCAGTCTCTAGTAATTAAGGCAATATACATTTAAGTCACAGTCAGATGTCACTTCACACCTTTGGCAAACAAGTAAAAGTCAGATGAGAAGTCAGAGTGGGGGAGGGGCAGAGAGAGAGGGAGACACAGAATCTGAAGCAGGCTCCAGGCTCCGAGCTGTCAGCACGGAGCCCGACGTGGGGCTCGAACTCACGAGCCGTGCGATCATGACCTGAGCTGAAGTCGGCTGCTCAACCGACTGAGCCACCTGGGCGCCCCACACACCTGGAAATAATTCAAATACTATTCTAGAATAGTATCCATCAATACTAGAACATTAGAACAGACTCATAAATAGAATGAAATGGGTTATTGTAGAACAGGGGGAATGAATGAACCATCGCTCCATTCACCCACATGAATTAAGCTATATATTCGTGTTATTAATCTAAATAATAATGTTGCATGCAAAAAGCAGGCCGTGGTCCTAACGCAGTCAGAATTATTCAAATCATTTAAAGTTCAAAACCAGGGCAGTCTGGATGGCCCAGTCAGTCAAACATCCGACTCCTGATTTCGGCTCAGCTCATGATCTCAAGGTCAGTAGCGAGACTGAGCCTTGCATCAGGCTCTGCACGGAGCGTGGAGCCTGCTTAAGATTCTCTCCCTCCCTCTCCCTCTGCCTCTCTGTCTCTTTCTCTCTTTAAAATAATAAAATAAAATAAAATAAAATAAAATAAAATAAAATAAAATAAAATAAAAGTTGAAAAACAGACAAAGCAACACAACTGTTTCTTATCCAGGGTTATTCATAACTGGTGAGCCACTTAAAGAAACATGGGACAGTGATTAACACAAGATTCAGGACTGTGGCTTCCTTGAGGGGTGGCAGAGATAAAACTGAACAAAAGAAAGAGCGTATCGAGAAAGAGCAGAGAGAGGAGTTCTAAGGTGCCGGTCACGGCCTGTCTCAACCTGGGCGATTGGTACACGGTCTCCAACTTGTCATCATCAGCTACTCGTCACATGCTTTTTATACTCCTTAGCAGATTCATTTCGCAAAAAATTAAATTCCCCTCCGTTAAAAAGAAGAAGGAGAAATTGAAAAAGGTTTGAAACTGCATGAAGATTCTGAGGCGTAGCGAGGGCGAGGTCAGGCCTACCGGGGAGCCACTTAACCAGAGCTTTCTGAACAGCAGTCCTTCACCAGGCCCTGGGCTGTGCAGGAGACACCCAGAATCGAACACGACGGACTGAGCGTCCTCAGAGCTCCCAGCCCTCAGAGGAGCCCACATGCGTGTGTATCCTCAGAAGGGAGAAAAGGCAGATGGTTTCTGAAGATGAGCCACAGAAAGCAGCTTAGTAAAGGAGCTTGGCACCAGATTGCCACAGCCTTTGACCAACACGCAAGAGGAGACTGAGAGTTTGCAACCAGAGGGCCAGGATCGGAGCCTTTCCTCGGGTCGCCGAGGGTCTCTGGCAGAGACCAGAGACAGGAGGCAGGAGCCCATGGACGCCAGAGGAAGAGCTCACAGAAGAGCTATCAAGGCCCTGATCGGGGACAGTGACACCAGGACGGAGAACCTGAGGGTGCTGATGTGCCCATGGCAGCGGGCGTGGGAGGGGAGTGCTGTGAGGCAGGGACCGTTGCCCACAGCGGTGGAAAAGGCAGACAGGACTCTCAGGGAGGTTCAGCCTGGAGGATGGGAGACAGAAGGGAAGAGGGTGGGGGCCCCAAGAGGAGGAGTGATTGCAGCCGGGAGGGGAAGGCAGGGAAGGGACCCTGAGGCATTCTATGCCAGGGACACAGAGAGGCTAAGGTCAGGGTGGACATCCCAGGGGGGATGTCCTGTAGGAAGACAGGAAAGTCATGTACCTTTCCTGATCCCTTGCACCCCGATGTTTTTTTCCTTTTCGGGGGTCAGATGATTCTCTGCCGCTCTATGATCCTCCTGCTGACCCGCCTCCTAGACTCTGAGAAAGAAGCTCCAACCACCGTAAACCAATTCATATTTGCTACTTTCCCGGAGTGAAATAGAATCTGCGGTGAAATGTACATTTGTCAGCAAAAAAAAAAAAAAGCCCACCTTGGACCACTGGCTGCATCCACACGGTATAAAGGCCTTGATTCAGAAAAATAAAGCTCAGCACTTGGAACCCGACAGCCTTGGATGGGAACCTCCATGTCTTTCTAGCTCTGGGACGCGAGGCAGGTGGCTCAACGTCTCTGATCCCCCATGCCTCTCATTTATGTAATGACAACAGTAGTACCTGCCCGAGTTTTCTCACAAAGTCATCGATTCAATATACCACCCAAGCGTGAGCTATTACGTACGGTTGTCACAACGAGACCATTTGGGGACAGCAGGAAATGGCGAGGGGTCAGAAGAACCAGTGGCTGCAATGAGGAAATAAAAGCAACTGCACGAACTCTATTCCGCATCTGCCATTCCGGCCTTTTCGAGGATTCCGGTAACTGAGTTGCTAAAACTCATCTGTTTCTTGATGGAAGTGACACGGCAAGAGATCCGCAGAACGCTGCCAACTAAAATTACTACCAACTAGTAGTTGCATAAAATTAGATAAAATTAGATAAGATTACTACCAAATAAAGGGAAAATACCAACCAGACCACACACTCCTCCTTACGGGCAATTCCAGAAACATGGTATTTTCTCCATACAAGTCTTCCTCTATCCAAAAAGAAAGATGGAGGGGCGGGGAGTACGTGCTACTTACAATGAGTGTCTTCTCTGTGCCCAGTACCGTGTTGAAGGTTTATATACATATTTCCTCATTTTGTCCTCACGGCGGCTCTGAGGGCAATACAGGTACAACTTCCTAATTTAAGAGATGAGGAAACTGAGGTCCTTTAGATCTAAGAAAGCTGCCTCCTCATAGCCCATGCTAAGATAGACTCAATGCTGAGTTCCAAACTCTGGTCTCGGTCAAAGACCGTTTTCTCTTATCCTACGCTCTCGCCCAAGTGGACCCCAACAAGCCATGACCAGAAGATTCCACGTCCTGCACTGATCATTTACAATTCCATCCTCAGTTCTTCTGTTTGTAGGCGGAAAGGCTCGCATGTGATTAACTTAAGGGTGAGTTCGCCATAAATTACACTTCCATCTGGTTCTATATTTGAATAATTAAGTTTAAAACAGAAAGACTAATGAAACTAATGGTTACCGAATTACTAGATTTTGAAAATCGTTGATTGTCTCATTTGCCCTGCTAAAATTAATTGATCTCATTTACATATACAGACTGCAGTCGCTTTAGCTCTGAGAATATTTATCCAAGTTCTTCCACGAAAGTTTCAAAATCCATTTGCAAACTGCAATTCTGTTTCAATGATGCTCATTTGCACGGCGACCAAAGCCTTATTGCTCTCCTAATTAATACTATTATGGTTGTTCCTTTTATTTGAATACAATGCCCTTGTAACTTAAAGAAAAAAAAAGTTAACCCAGCCAAGCAACTTTAAAAGTACATATGGAAATGATCAGTATAATACAATTTCTTCTGGTAAGTAAGAGAAATAAAAGCAAATTCTCCTGTTACAAAACACCAAAAGAAAAAACCTCTACAAAATACATTTTTAATAATTTCTACAGCACAATACCCTAAGATATTATAACCATGTGATGCTAAATGTTTATGTCTCACAGGATGAGAAGGTATTTCCCAGAATGATTAATGGACGAGATAAACCTTTTGGGGTTTCCAAGACATAAAGATACACAAGGATCCAATGACCTGAAAAGGAGCTAAAAATCTTCTAATTTGCTGGTTTTCAACGTGAAGGTCACCACCTACAAATTTGGCGGGTTACAAATTAGCTTTTTTTACAATAAGATATAAATCTAATAGAAAACACAGAGAAAGAGCAATTATTATTTTGTGAAACTTTTGTGTTGTACATTTTTAGATGTGGATATGTAAATGCATGTGTCAGCATACCTGTGTGTGTGTGTGTGCACATGTGTGAGTCTGTGTGAGGAGAGCGTGTGTGTGCATGTGTGTGAGTCTGTGTGGGGAGGGTATGTGTGTGCATGTGTGTAAGTCTGTGTAGGGAGGGTGTGTGTGTGTGTGCATATGTATGAGTTTGTGTAAGGAGGGTGTGTGTGTGCATGTGTGTGAGTCTGTGTGGGGAGGGTTGTGTGTGTGTGTGTGTGTGAGTCTGTGTGGGGAGGGGTGTGTGTGTGTGTGTGTGTGTCTGTGTAGGAAGGGTGTGTGTGTGGGGGGAGGTGTGTGTGCACATATGTGTGAGTTTGTGCGGGGAGGCTGTGTGTGTGTGCGCGTGTGTGTCTGTGTGGGAAGGGTATGGGGGGGAGGGTGTGTGTGTGTGTGTGTGTGTGTGCATGTGTGTAAGTCTGTGTAGGGAGGGTGTGTGTGTTTGTGCATATGTATGAGTTTGTGTAAGGAGGGTGTGTGTGTGCATGTGTGTGAGTCTGTGTGGGGAGGCTGTGTGTGTGTGTATGTGTGTGGGGGAAGGGGGTGTGTGTGTGTGTGTACCATGGTCACAACATAAAATGTATTTTCTTACTGTGTATCAAGGTAAAAACTTGAAATCCACTCATCTAATCGGCCCCCTTTGTCCAGAAGAGAGTTTTGGAGAATATTTCAAGGATAATAAATAATAGATTCCTGCATCAGACAGCTTGGGTTCAAATCTTGACAAGTCACTTCGCTTCCCTAGATCTCAGTCTCCTAATCTGTAAAATGGAGAGAGTGACAGCAGCATCTCACAGATGTGTCTTGAAGGTTGAAAGAGAGAGATAATGTGTCTCAAGTGTCAGCACAGCCCTGTCACATACATACACAATAAGCAATAAACACTGGCTACCCTTAATTTCCAGAACTGTTGGAGAGCTTCTCTGCCCCTATTAAATGTTATCTGCTTCCAGCTGAATCCATTTCTCAGTCCACAGCCGCAACGTTCCCCACTCAGCTCCAGGCGTGTGCGAGGAGGAGAGACACAGGACTGAAAAGAAGCTGTGTGCCTCCTCGGACCCCAATCTTATGCTAGCGCAGCCGGAGGACTTTTAGTCACCCTAGAATTCACGACTCCTGGGTCCTTTTTTCTCACTCTTGCTTCTTTCAATATGGTTTAACCATATTGAATGGAATATGGGGAAAGGACTGTCTTTAAAAAAAAAAAAAAGTGGACCCTGAGTCTAAACGCTGATGAATCTTAGAATGATGAGGTTTAGGGTGGCTAAAACATGGAAATTTTATGGGGGATATGCAAGAAATTGGGCTGAAAATATCATACAGTTCGGGGCGCCGGGGTGGTTCGGTCGGTTAAGCGTTGGCTCAGGTCATGATCTCAGGGTTCACGGGTTCGAGCCCCACGTCGGGCTCTGTGCTGACAGCTCAGAGCCGGGAACCTGCTTCGGATTCTGTGTCTCCCTCTCTCTCTCTGCCCTTCCCCCCGCTTGTGCTCTGTCTCTCTCTCAAAAATAATCCATAAAACATTTTTAAAAAGTGGTGAAGCTGGGACTCACAACCTGGCTAACTCTAGAGCCACTGCTCCTCAGGTTCTAGCAGGGTTCGAGAGGGCTTTTTAAACAGGAGATTGGCGTGAAGGGACCAGGCAAGAGGAGCAGGTGGAGGCCAGGGGAACTGGAGCCAGAGGGCCCACGGGCGGGCTGCTAACTCCTGCAACAGTCCAGGCAGGAAGGGACGGAGGAAGGAGCAGGCAGTTAGCATTGGATGAGGACACAAAATTTTAGGCAGACCTGAGGGATCTGATCGATACAAACTGGTGTGTGTCTCACGTGAGGCGTGCAGTGACCAGCAGAGACCAAGGACAACTCCCGCTTTCCACGTGGGTAGAGGTAGCAGAGCCTGAAATCGTCACGGCAGCAGGTCCGGGAGGCAGGGGAAGGGGGGGTTCAGTTTGGGGCAAGTTCACCAAGTTGGAGGTGAACCACCATCGAAGACAAAGCAAATTTGCCTAGAAAAAGACAACAGAGCACGAGGGCAGGGGCTGGAGCCAGACTGCCGGGCTATGAATCTTAATTCTGACACTAGAAAGCTGTGTGACGGAGGGAAAGTTAGTTAATGTATGTAAAACATCGCCTGACACAGAGAGAGAACTCGGGACGTGGTAGTTATTAGGATGATTATATAACCAAATGAAATGAAAAGTCAGGAGG
This sequence comes from Felis catus, assembly GCF_018350175.1. Lineage (NCBI taxonomy): Eukaryota > Metazoa > Chordata > Mammalia > Carnivora > Felidae > Felis > Felis catus. The sequence continues at coordinate 131,518,878 of NC_058370.1, forward strand.
GGCTGTACATTTCTCCCACATCACTGCTCCCACTCCGGGCCATAGCTCAGAAGCTGTGTTCGGATGGTTTACGGAGACCCCCGAAATGGGTCCCCTCCCCTTTGCTCCCAGGGCCAGCCCTGTTCCCAATCAGACTGCAGAAACAGAATGGCTTTTAGTATCGTCCTCTGTCCTTCACTTATTATGGGGCTGGGTGACTGTCCCGTACTTGACTCTGGAACTGACTCCTTTAAGGGGCCTTTTAGACGTAAATCTGTCAGTCCTGTGTTCGTCAGGGGCAAACAGCGCACTCTTGAACTCCACCTGGCTTTGTGGGATTTACGTTCTCCGTGAGAAAGGGGCAAAGATGGGGAACTCACATTTGTTAACAAAACACAGGGGCGTCTGGCTGGCACAGATCGTAAAACCTGCAACTCTTGATCTTGGGGTCGTGAGTTCGAGCCCCACGTTGGGTGTGGAAATTGCTTAAATAAATAAAACTTAAAAAAAAAAAAGAATATTCACTGAGGAGGCACTTTCGACATATTATCTCATCTATTCCTCACCGTGGACCCGTAAGGGTGGCAGGAGGGTGAGGACACTGAGGCACGGGGAGATTAAATAACCTTCCAAGTGTCGCAGGTGGTGAGTGGCTAAGTGAGATTCTACCCGGGTCACCTGACTCCAAAGCTCATCTCTCCCCATCACTCACTCCAGTTCATCCTCACCCGGTTTGCCATCGATAGCAAGGCCAGTCCCAGATAGCTCTCTACCCTATCCTAAAATACGATGTCTACATTTCCAGCACTTTCCACGGGAAAGACAATGTTCACCAAAGGTAAGAGCCCCACCGGATTCCAGTTTGCTCCTGCTTAAACCACTGAATTTGGAGCAAGTGCAGTCATGCTCAGGGCTCCCCCCGCTAGCGCCCCTAAGGTTTTCTATATGCCAGGCCCTATAGCAGAATAACTGACAAGTATCCAAAACTTAAATAAAAATAGGATACAGAGCAGCACGCAAAGAAATACAACCACCAAGCTACAACTATCTGTGTAAAAGTTTTTTTAATTATTGAGTCAATTCAATCTGGGTGTGCCTTCGCAGAGATTCCAGATATTTATTCCAGCATCAGAGGCTTCTGGCCATGGCTGCCTTCCATCAGTGTCTCTTGACACAGCAGTGGCTGGGGTGCTTCCATGGACCACCCCCACCTTCCCCGGTTTCCCTCATTTCAATCAAGCATTCACCGCCCGTGGACCTAAGGCTCCCATCTTTTATCAGTTCTTAACAGGCTTTACAGGGGCGCCTGGGTGACTCAGTTTGTTGGGCATCTGACTCTTAGTTTCAGCTCAGGTCGTGATCTCACGGTTCATGGGATTGAGCCCCATGTCCGGCTCTTCACTGATGGTGTGGAGCCTGCTTGGGATTTTCCCTCTCTCTCTCTCTCTCTTTGCTCCTCCCCAGCTTGTGCTCTGGCTCTCTCTCAAAAAAAAATAAACAAACTTAAAAAAAAATAGGCATGGCATTTCTTCACCTCCTGAGTGAGATGCTCCCAGCATGGGTTGGGAGTGCTCTGGGTGACATATGCTTCACCTCCCTTTGTCTTGTTTGGGGTGCTTCTTTAGGCTCTGCCGGTTTCTTTTTTTTTTTTTTCAATTTTTTTAAATGTTTATTTATTTTTGAGAGAGAGAGAGAGAGAGCGGGGTAAGGACAGAGAGAGAGGGAGACACAGAATCTGAAGCAGACTCCAGGCTCTGAGCTGTCAGCACAGAGCCCGATGCACAGGTAGAACTCATAAACTACAAGATCATGACCGGAGCCAAAGTCAGATGCTCAACCCACTGAGCCACCCAGGTGCCCCTAGGTCCAGCCAGTTCCTTAAAGAAACCAATCTACTTTCCTGCCTGAATATCTCCAGATTCCCCCTCGCAGCTATGGCAGATTAACTTGTTTCATAACAATCCTCCTTCCAAGACAACTACAAAAGCGAGACGAAAATTTTTCTATCTAAACATATTGGAAGCCCACTAAGGAAGCAAGGATTTCAGGAGCTAAAAGCCTGAAGAGAAAGGAAGCCAAGAGAGATGGTTCTCGCATTTGGCACCTTTTGGTGATTGACCCGAAAGCTCGGAGATTTCAAGGCTCTCAAAGACAAAGGCCCTCGGAGCACCCCGCTTCCCGACAGAACCCCAGAAAGGCCAACATCCCAAGGACCAGAATGAACAAATTCCAACTGTATGTTAGTTACCAACAAACACACCTTAAAAACAAAGATGCAGAAAGTGGAGGGTAAGCCAAAAGAAAACAAATTCAAGCAAATACTAACCCAAAAAAAGATGGACCCACCACACGACTGTAAAACCAAGTAACTTTTCGGCTTTAAAGCAAACAAGCACTCTCAGAGAGGCGAGCAATTTCACTATGATGCCAAGGGTGGGTCCACCAGGAAAAGATAAAAAGCTCAAAGACTGTGATGACCCGTGTCATGGGATTCATGCAGAGGTGAGACACCACAGCAGAAAACGGAGCCAGGAAATGTTAATATAAAGAATTGCTGACGGGGCACCTGGGGGGCTCGGTCGGTTGAGCCTCCAACTTCGGCTCAGGTCACGATCTTGCGGTTCGCGAGTTCGAGCCCCGCGTGGGGCTCTGTCTGACGGCTCGGAGCCCGGAGCCTGCTTCGGATTCTGTGGCTCCCTCTGTCTCTGCCCCTCCCCTGCTCACGCTCTCTCTCAAAAATAAATAAACATTAAAAGCATTTTTTTAATTAAAAAAAAATTGCTGATAGAGCGAAAGGTGATTAGCTACTAAAAGGGATGGGCAGGTTGAACCCCAGGAGGCTGACAGATGAGCGGACGAGGTAGAACTTGGCCACTCAGAGGAAGGCCCGGCCCAGCTGAGGAGGCGTCCCCGTAGCTGCCACGGGACAACCTGCCTCCACTGTGGTGACCAGCGAACTGGACCCACTCTCATTTCGGACATTCACCAAGAGGTCGGGTCTCCTTCATGGGCCCCGCACCACCTCCCCCCAAACACCAACGGTGAGGAGAACGAAGTTTGCTGGAAATTATTCAAGAATCCATCAGAGAAGATAGGCCGTCTTTCCCTTTTAATCTTGTCTCATTTCCCTCGCGACCTTCTCCGAGACCCTAACAAAAACAGAAGCGCTTTGAGAGCCATTCTTCCACAAAGTCACTCCCTTTTTCTTTTTGTTACCCTTGGCCACCACCAACTTCCCCGGGCCTCCCTCGTCTAGCAGAGGACCACAGGGATTGTCCCCACAGCTTCTCAAAACGCGGACAGCCAAACGAAATAGATGCCTAATTTAGTAAGAGAGAACAGCCGGCTCCCGGCATCTTGGGCACCGTCGGCAGCCGGGGCCAAGCAGGGGGGAGGTCCGCCTTGGCCCGGCAACTCAGGAGCTCTGGATGCACACTGAGCAGCCTGGATTTGACCTTCATGTGTTAACGACGCTGGTATTTTTCCCTTCGGGGCTCAATTCTGCGCCGTGGCCTCTTCTGTGCAATTCTTCTCAGCGTCCACGCCACCTCGGAGGCCCTCCTGCCAGCTTAGATCCCACAGGGTCGCATGGACGGCTTGAGGATGGACAAGGGAAAGGCTCTAAAGATCCCCCTGTAAAGAAAATCATTTCATTATGTGCGAAGAGCGTTTCCCCAAAAGATCTGGTCCTGAAACGCTGTTTTGTTTTTCCACCCATAAACAACCCTCAAACAGAGCTGTTCTGGAAAGTCCTGTAGGCCGTTCATTTACAGTAACTTCACGGAGCAGCGTCCAGACCACTGAGCTTGACGGCCGGAAAACGTCACCTTCCGTCGCTGGCTCTGTGATCGCGGACAAGCCACAAAACATCCTGATAAAGTCCACTTCGCAGAGGGGGAAATGACAATAAATATGCACTTCGTGGGTTTTTGTGGTGAGGTGTAGGGGATATACCGGCGATAAATATGGCCTGTAGATAGTAAAGGGCTATTCAAGTACCATTAAGTCAGTGGAGTTGTTATTAACCTAGCCCTTTGTAACTACGATCTTTATGCTTTGTCATTTTGGCCTCAGTGGCTTCGAGGTGGCCCAAAGGAGCTGGAAGGCAGGTCAGTAAGCAATTGGGTTTGAAGAGGGTGGTACTGACCCCGGCGAACGGACCCAGGCCCCCCCCAGGAGACGGTCCCACTGTGCCTGTGGCTCTCCGCAGTGTCCAGTCTCTAGAGGGGCTCCCTTGGCCTCCAGCTGACGGGGCGGGGAGCTGAGACACACGTGTGTGTTTAAGCTCAGTGGAGGCCATGGACCTTGACACACGGGCGTGAAAAAGAAGCGTGCTCAGGACAGGGTCTCCCGTGCAGGTCAGATTTCAGCGCTGATTACGAAGGGGCCCTGGTGAGAGGACCTCGTCTCTGACGGCAAACTAGCCAGTTCTCGTTCCATTCAACACTGAGCTTGGGGTCCACAGAGATCTGTGGATGATGGGAGTCAAAGAGCCACACACAGTGAGGCCAGGAGACCAACCGAACAACGGAGAAGAAGGGTCTCAGAGCCTCAGAGACGGCCCCACAACCTCTAATTCACCCATTCGCCCCCGCCCCCCGCCCGACCGACTGCCGGGTGCATTTATTCGCTTCTGTTGTGGAGTAGCTGGGGAGCCCTTTGAGGCAAGGGGCGTGTCTTGTTCACACCTGCATCCCAGAACCCACTGACTCAGCAAGCAATCACATATCAGAAGGAAGGAAGGAAGGAAGGAAGGAAGGAAGGAAGGAAGGAAGGGGGGAGGGAGGGAAGGGAAGGAAGGGAAGGAGGGATGGAGGGGTGAGGGAGGGAGGGAAAGAAAGGGGGAAGGGTGAAGGAGGGAGGGAAGGGAGGGAGGGAGGGGTGAGGGAGGGAGGGGGGAAGGGAGGAAGGGAGGGGTGAGGGAGGGAGGGAAGAAGGGAGGAAGGAAGAGAGGTAGGGGTGAGGAAGGGAGGGAGGAAGGAAGGGAGGAAAGAAGGGAGGGGAGGGAGGGAAGGAAGGAGGGAAGGAAAGGGAGGGAGGGAAGGAGGGAAGGAAGGAAGGGAGGAAAGGAGGGAGGGAGGGAAGGAAGGAAGGGAGGAAAGGAGGGAGGGAGGGAAGGAAGGAAGGGAGGAAAGGAGGGAGGGAGGGGAGGAAGGAAGGGAGGGAGGGAAGGGAGGGAGGGAAGGGAGGGAGGGAAGGGAGGGAGGGAGGAAGGGAAGAAAGGAGGGAGGGAGGGAAGGAAGGGAGGAAAGGAGGGAGGGAGGGAAGGAAAGGAGGAAGGGAGGAAAGGAGGGAGGGAGGGAAGGAAGGAAGGGAGGAAAGGAGGGAGGGAGGGGAGGAAGGAAGGGAGGGAGGGAGGAAGGGAAGAAAGGAGGGAGGGAGGGAAGGAAGGGAGGAAAGGAGGGAGGGAGGGAAGGAAAGGAGGAAGGGAAGAAAGGAGGGAGGGAGGGAAGGAAGGAAGGGAGGAAAGGAGGGAGGGAGGGGAGGAAGGAAGGGAGGGAGGGAAGGGAGGGAGGGAGGAAGGGAAGAAAGGAGGGAGGGAGGGAAGGAAGGGAGGAAGGGAGGAAAGGAGGGAGGGAAGGAAGGAAGGGAGGAAGGGAGGAAAGGAGGGAGGGAGGGAGGGAGGGAGGAAGGGAGGGTGAGGGAGGAAAGGAAGGAGGGAAGGAAGGAAGGCACCACTGTCCTCCATGACTCGGATGAAGCCATTGCCATGGCACATCCTCACATCTCTCTCTTCCTCTCCCTTTTGAGAAGGGATGTGCGCTTTTGTCGCACAGAGGAGGGGCTTGCCTGAGAGCTCTGCGCACAGGGAAAGATTCCTTCTCTTCTTCTCCGATAACCCACAACCAAGACCTAGAGACTAGACATGCAGTTCAGCGCACCCATCCCCCACACCCCCAGATGCTAGCGAACGTTCCCAAGGTACCACGTCTGATGCTCAAATGTCCCTGCCATTTTTCCATGGTGCCTGCCCCGATCTGGCCACACCAGGCCCCAAAAGCCAGACGGGAAATGGCGTGTGACTGCAGACACTTGGTTTCTATATGTCACTCGTCAAGCATTCCCAAATAAGATTTCCTCTACCCCAGGCTTCTAGCAACTTCTGTATTCTGATGCTGTGACCTCTTGGGGTCTTGCCGATCCTGGAGGAACTTCCCCTCCCCTCCTAGGGTTGGCAGATTCTAGAGACAGTCCCACAACTCTCCAGTGAGCCTGACTTTCAAATGCAAACCGACCAACCCAGAACCCACAGCCCCCAACCACCTCTATTATTTCCAGTGCAAACCAAACAAATCAGAGCCCTCCCCCCGCCCCCCACCTCGAAGCAGGAAACAGGAGAGGAAAACTCACCACGTCATAGCAGGGTCTCTGCTCACGGCCCAGCCAGGCCAGTGCTGGGTCTTGTACAGCTGTTTGTACCCATATCCAGACTAACATGTTCACGATCTAATGAGATCTCCCTTCTTCCCCAAAGAGAGGGAAATATCAGTAAGTTATAAAGGAGCAGAGCTAGGGGCAAGGGCTTTCTGGTCAACCTCTGTCCCTTTGAAGTCCTGGATTCGTTCTGCGGATATATTTTTGTTAACGTTCATTTACTTTTGGGGAGGGGAGGGGCAGAGAGAGAGGGAGACAGAGGATCCAAAGCAGGCTCTGTGCCGACAGCGGAGAGCCTGATGCGGGGCTCGAACTCACCAACCGCGAGATCGTGACCTGAGCCGAAGTCGGACACTTCACCGACGGAGCCACCCAGGCGCCCCTCGTTCCGTGGACATTTACTGCGCACCCTTGGCTGGGCGCTGGGGGTACGGGAACGAACCGGATGCGTTCCGTTAGCACAAGGAGAGTACAGTCGAGTGAGGGGTCAGGCGTGCGAACAGAAAGGCCAATCGGAGTTACAGACGCTAAAAGAGAAGTTCGTGGGGACACAAAGTTGGAGCTGTCGTTTCCGCTGGAAGAGCTCATGGTCCACGAGAGGCCGCCGGAAAGGCTCCGAGGGCGGCGTAACAATGACTCCTGTATGTATAGCATATTCTGCAGACTCCAAAGGCATGTTCACACTCTTCACTGCGTCTGCTGGTCTTCTCAGCGTGGCCACGGTCGGGAGTATGATCCCCACGTTAGTTTGCAGATGAGGAAGAAGTAGCCCAACCTTACGGAGTCTCACCAAGAGTTTCACAGGTACTTCTGTCTCCTCTGATCCCCACGACAACCCAAGGAAACGGGAACCGTGGTCCTTCTCGTATCACAGACGAAGAAACAGAGAGAGGGGCAGCGCGACGGCCCAGCGAAGCACGGGAGAGCGAGACTTCAGCTCCGCAGTGTGAGGCCAGGCCCCACGTCCTGGAGGAGTCCTCTGGGCTGCCTCTCGGGAGGGCTTCGCTCCATGTGAGGAGGCTGGAAGGAGGCAAATCCTGCAGGAAAATCCCGGCGCTCATTCTCGAAGCCCAGTGCTGTGTTCACTCCTCCCGGAGACAGAACAGTTCGCGAGTTTGGAAAACCTAGAAACAAAAGGAGGGAGACAGAAGGGAGGGAGCCCACTTACCTTTGCTGGGTGCCTGTTTCTGTCCCAGGCACCCTGCAGGGCAGTGACAGACACCATCTCATTTCCTCTTTAGTACATCCCGGAAGGCTGCAGCCCTGATTTTTCTCATTGGTGCACAGGAAGAGACCTAGTTTGAGAGGACCAGCGGGCAGCACAGGTCTTAACCCTAGAGGTAGCTCCCGGTGACTGAGCCCGGGCCTGCTGACCCCGGTGAGCAGGTTCTGGCTCATTCCACTGGGAGCCCAGGGGGACCCGCTGCCAGGGCCCAGGTGGGCAGACGTGGCCTTCAGAAGGGCCTGCCCTGGGCTGGGCACTAGGATGCTCAGATGAAGAAGCCTGGCGTCCACCCTGGAGAAGTCGCGGCATGCAGGATCTTGCCACCATCTGCAGGCAGGGAAGGACACACAGGTGGGAGGGGGTCCTTGCCTGTCCCTTCAGCATTCTGCGATCCCCCCAGCCCTTCCCTTGAAGCCAGAAACAGGAGGGGAAACATCAGGGCACCATAGCCCGGCTCACGTTCCGGCAAGAAGCGTGTTCCCCTGCATGGCCACGGTGAGTTCGGGGAGAGGCCGGGTTACGCCGGCACCAGGCAGAGGGCACAGGCTGCCCTGCGGATTCCTGGGCAGTGTGGACGCCCCAGATGCTCGCTCTGCACGCTCCAGGCTGTGCACCCACGCAGGGCTGCGGACATTCTCATGGACTCCTCCGGGCCTCCCAGGCCCAGAAGCCTCTGCATTTCCCCTTCTCTGTTTTGTTTTTTGGTTTTTTTTAACATTTATTTATTTTTGAGAGACAGACAAAGTGCGAGCTGGGGAAGGGCAGAGAGCGAGAAAGAGAGGGAGACACAGAATCGGAAGCGGGCTCCAAGCTCCGAGCTGTCAGCACAGAGCCCGAGGCGGGGCTCGAACCCTCGCACCACGGTGAGCTCACGACCTGAGCCGCGTAACCGACGGAACCGCCCAGGCGCCCCTCCCCTTCTCGGTTTCGCCGCAGGCCCGGGAAACTGCCCGCGTATTTCGTACGCTGAGTGGGAGAAAGCAGAACTGTGTCGTCTGCGGGGGACTCTCTGCTCGCAACGCGTCACGTGCACGTGGTCCCAATACGCGAAACAAGAGGCAGAGGCTGGGGGGCGGCCCCGCGGAGTGGCGGAGGAAGGAAGGAGGCTCCAGGGAGGATGTGGGTTCTTTGCGCCGGACTCCCACCCAGAAGGCCGTTGCCACCAACCTCGACAGAAGGAGCGCGGCCGCCCAGCCAGTGGCGCGGGGACACGCTCGCCACGGCACAGACCACCCCCACGCTTCGCCACGCGCGTCTCGAGAAAGCAGGGGCTTGGGCTGCACACGTTTCGACCCCTTTGTGAGAACCCAGGAGTCAGCCAGGCCACAAAGAGATTTAGGAGAGGAGCCCAAAGGCCAATAGATTTTTCACTGGGGACACGCATTTCTCCAGGCGGACGCATTAGTTCAAGGGCAAGCGAGGGTGGCTGGGGTATGGCGGAGCTTGGCGGGGACGCTGGGTTGCCACGTTCAGAGTGTTTCTGCGGTGGGCACCTCACCCTGGCCTGTGCCGCCAAGAAAGATAAGCTTGGTCTAGCCTCCATTCTGGAAGGAGTGCGGCTAGACTGCCGGCCACCCTGGAAGCCTGGACATCGCCCCAGGGGGCTCAGCCGCATTCAGATGGCTTCTGATGGGCTCCTTCAGTAGCTCAAAAAGTCCATGATTGACTCGGGATGTTACTGCAGGAAGAATCTCCATGAAGCACCACTCTGAGACTTTGCTGGAGACCTCACCTACCGTCACCAGAGGCCCTTTTTTATCAGCTATACAAAACAGGTTGAAAACTTGTGCTAAGTTAATGGGGCCGGTAATTGGTGAGCAGGAGTCCATTTGGGTTAGATTTACTAAATAGTTCCTTTTAGCGTCACTATAGACAACCCAGTTGGCAGTCAATACAGAGAAGGCTTCGTTAATTACCTCCGGTCACCCCTGAGTAGTGCACATCGGGGCATCTGAGACCGTGGCCCGTCTTCGACTGGCTTTCCTCACTTGACCTGTGTGTCACCCCTAGTTCTATGGCCCCGCGCAGTCACTCCCCACCTGGTCTCCATCCCTCCGGCCCTGCCTGGTGACAAGATCTGTCTAGACGCCGATTACCCAAGATAGTCGGAACTGCTCTTAACGGCTCTGACCAACTTTGTCCAGAGCCACATGGATGCCTCCTGCTTGGCTCTTCACAGCTATCTGATGTGACAGAGTGTTTCTGTTTTCGTGGTGTAAATAATGAAACTGGGATGCAGAGAAGGCCCACGGTAGACAGAGTACAAGTTGTGGAGGCATAAAGACAGGGTTCGACTCCAGCCCTCCTCCTTCCGAAGCGACCTTGGACAACTCATTTAGTTGCCTTGGACGTCAGGCTCTTCATCTGTAAAAGAACAATCCACCGGGTGACGGAGGAAACTGAGACAGCATGAAAACCATATAAATCTCCACCAAGAAAAAGGACAAGGCAACAATGTGGCGTTGGTGAAGGTAAAAGGGTCCCCTGGTTCCAGCCGACTGAGCTCAATCCTTGCAGGAAGCTGCGTCCAGAACTTCATTCTGAGTTCAAAGAGGTCAGGAAACTGAAATCAGATTGTTAATAGAAATTATTGGAAGAGGGGCGCCTGGGGGGGGCTCAGTCGGTTAAGCGTCCGACTTCGGCTCGGGTCGTGATCTCACAGTTTGTGGGTTCAAGCCCCGCATCGGGCTGTGTGCCGACAGCTCGGAGCCTGGAGCCTGCTTCGAATTTTGTGTCTGCCTCTCTCTCTGCCCCTTTGTCTCTCTGTCTCTCAAAAATGAATAAATGTTCAAAAAAATTCTTTTAATAAATTTTTTGAAGAAGAAGAGAGTATTATGCCTTCCTTTAAGAAGATGAGTATTATGCCTTCCTTTAAGAAGATCTCTTAACCCAGTCGTTGTTGGCTTCAAAGCCAAACTCACATGGATGAAACCACTAGAAGCCAAAGGTACGATCTGCCTGATGCAGAAGCAGACCGGATGGGGAGCCAGGAGGGAGGAAGGGAAGTTTGGCTTTGAAGCCAGGGTAGGGGGCTATGATGGGAGTTTCTACTCAAGGTAGCCAAAGTGGAAAAATATCCGAAAGTGAGTACAACCCCAATTCCTTGGCCAAGAAAAACAGTAATGCTTCCTTTCACTGAATGCCTAGTACACGCTGAGAGCTCGTTGGGTTTTCTCATCGCCACAAAACTATTTTACGGATCATAAAATGGAGACCCGAAGAGTTAAATCCCTTGACAGAGGTCAAACAACTGGTAAGTGGCAAGACCAGGATTCAAACTCAGATCTGTCGGGCCCTCCCTGTTGTGATAGAGAACCGTGAGGCTCACGTACAAGAAATCTCGGAGACCAAGAGGAGCGGAAACTAGGAAGCAAAGTCAAGGGCCAAGTTTGAGAAAAAAATCTAATGGACCGTAAGCAAGGGGAGAAAGAGGCTACGAGGGAGGCCTCTACCTGGTAGCACTCAACTGTCTGGGGTTGTGACTCTCCTGGCCACCTGGTTGGGACAGGCTGTTTGAAAGCTACGGTAGCTGTTGGGGAGATATTAAAGTATCAAAGAAGCATTCAGTGAATACCCAAGAAATCAGGGAAGAAATCCTGGAGGGGCCTCGGGTGGCTCCCGGCTCGCTCTCTTCAATGTTTTAAGACCTCCACGCTCCTCCAAGCATTCACCAGGCCACCCAGGGCCGTTTTATCTTCTCGTACGTTCCACTTACAACACGTCCTTTTTGCAAACAAGCACAGTAACAGAACATTTTTCACCTCCTAGCGGAAGTTGCCTCTTTTTGCCGACTTTATTGATCCTCTCGACGTCCTGTAGGATTTGGTGGAAATGCAGGCAGCACGGAACATTGGAACACCTTGTTTAGGCATAAACGAGGCATCGTTTTGATTCGTAACTAGGTAGTGAGCATTTTCCATAAGCCCAGCACTGCACCAGGTACCAAGGATAAGGAGCAAAACGCAGGTCACTGATTTCAAGGAACTCAAGAGCTGGTGGGCAAGACAGTGGGAGAGACGACACTGAAACTCAGAGCAGTGAGCTTTCCGCTTCAGGGAAACACGAGACGCTACTCACCAGGAGCCAAAGAATGTGGTGTCAGTTTACCCACTAAGTCTATTTCTGGAAATTGACGCTTAATACATAAATATGCTCGCTGAGGCACAACTTCTAATAATCGAAAGCAATATATATGCCCAATAATTTGAACCATTAAGTAATTTATAATGCATCCATTCAATAAAGACTTCTGCTTCTATTTAAAAAAAAATGGTGCTATAAGTTTTTTTTTTCTATATACCAGGAGGAAATGTTTGCGTTGTTACGTTAAATTAAAAAGTAGCGGGGCGCCTGGGTGGCTCCGTCGGTTGAGCGTCCGACTTCGGCTCAGGTCACGATCTCGCGGTTCATGAGTTCGAGCCCCGCGTCGGGCTCTGTGCTGACAGCTCAGAGCCTGGAGCCTGTTTCAGATTCTGTGTGTCTCCCTCTCTCTCTGGCCCTCCCCCGTTCATGCTCTGTCTCTCTCTGTCTCAAAAATAAATAAACGTTAAAAAAAAAAAAAAGTAGTTACGCTCTGCTTAGAACATAGAAAAGAAACCTGGAAGACCATATCCAGCTGAGTACTGATACGTGTAAAGCAAGCAAAGAACCTAGTTTATGTGCCAGTTACTGTGATGTGAATACTCCCACCGTGACTGATTTCAAGCTGCCAAGGGGACGTCACTCTGCGGTGACATATATTCCCCACTGAAATGGGGAATAAACGCCTTCATTTAGCTCCTGCGAGCGGGCACCAGCCAGCGTCAGCACCTCCGGCAATAACCCCAAGATGCTGACATCGTTTAGAGGACGTGATTCTGGGCAAGGTTAGTTTTTATCTATACTCTCCAAATATTCTGTACTGCAGTGAAGGAGAAGAACAGCATATTTGGAAAGCTCTCTTCTCCGGGGGAATAGCCTCCTAGCAAGCGTGGCCAGTCGCTGCGGGTCCTATTTGAGGGACCTGCCTGGCACACGGTACTAAACGATTCCTGTTATTTATTTGGTCTTCCATTTTGCTCACTGAACAATGTCAGGAGCCGGAGTGCGCCAGGGAACACAGCCCTTTCTTTGTCCTGACACAATTCACCCAGCAACGTCAGAGAGACAGAGGCAGGCAGTGCCCTGAGAGCTAAGCCGGGAGAAGGAAGTCATCACAGAACTATGCTACAGCCAGCTGGGACCCTGGCCCACAGTCAGCCATGCCACGGACACGAAACCTTTTTCTGGAGCCCTGCGGGTTTTTGATGAAACTGGAATGCAGCGTTAACCACCAAGAAGCATGATGTCAGATAGGTGGACCCTGAGGCTGGTCATCTATCCTCGGTTTTCTCATCTACGAAATGGGCACATCAGGACCGGAAAAGGGATTCGTGATCAGTGGGAAGCTGGTGGTCTCACAGACGGCCCCAGAGGCTTCAGGACGGCAGGGGCACACATGTTTCCTATCTGCCACCGCAGGCAGCCACACGCTTACGTTTTCGCAAAAACCCCAGACAATTTTGCCCTAAATACACAGCTATCACATAGCGGGGAAAAAAAAATGAAGTTTTTTTTTTAGAAAGTCAGATTTCTTTCACATCCAGACCTGCAGCTCAGGCCGCAGGGCCTGATTTCAGAGAAGCAGCAACACACAGCTTCCGTCCCCCCATCCTAATGGCAGTTTCCACCCATCCCCTTCCCGCCAAGAGACCGGGTTTCATTGGAAGAGGTGACAAATTGCTAAGTGCGATTCCGTGCAGCTCGCACGCAAAAAAAAAAAATACGTACCTTGATTGAATTCACAGAAATTGCACTCCGTTTGCAGGAAAAGTGCTAATCTCTCAGAGCACCAAGTGGAAATAGATAACCAGGACCAAGAGCTTCAGATCCTCGAAAGAACCCGCAGTCCAAGCTTTCCCTTCCTCACCGAGGAGAGACGTGCTCATCAGCACTTCTGGCACCAAAGGAGAGAAAACTGCTTGCTCTGGAGCGGAATGAGGCACAGAGACTCTCCAGCTCTCTGCAAAGGCCAGACGGCAGCAATCATGTGCTCCCTCTGGAGCCATGACAACCAGCCTTCAGTGGCTCTTCTCTTCCACTCTGACCAGAATTGGGGCAGCAGACCGATTTCAGTTTGGGATTTCATTTTAAACGCGTTCCTCCCTATGAGCCATGTTTTTTTTCTATCCAGGGATCGGAAGGAACTGGAGATAAAAAAAAAAAAAGAACAAAGATCAAAAGCAAACAAGCTTTGATGATTGATTTTGTGCATCAACTTGGCTAGATTATCGTGTCCAGTTGTTTGATCAGACACTAGTCTAGATGTTGCAGTTTGGGTTGAGATTAACATTGACGGCAGTAAACTTTGAGTAAAGCAGCTCACCCTCCATAGGGCGGGTGGGCCTCGTCTCATCAGCTGAAGACATTTGGAGCAAAGCCCTGTATCTCAAGAGAAGGAATTCGGCTTCCAAAATGCAACACAGAAATTCAGTCTGTTTTCCAGCCTTCAGACTCAAGACTGCAACATCCCCCTTAACCTGGATCTCCAAAATACCACTTGCCCTATAATAGATTTGGGACTTGCCAGCCCCCACAATCGATACATGAATGAATTCCTTAAAATCTTGACAGATAGATGATAGGTGGACGGATGGATAGATGATAGATGGATGGATAGATAGATAGATAGATAGATAGAATCTGTCTCTATGTATAACTTTAGACATATAGATTCTGTTGTTCTATTGGTTCTGTTTCCCTGGAAAAGCCTCATGAATACATCAGCAAACACCCCTCTATCGTCAAAAACAAGCAGTCCCGTGGGGCAGACGATTTGCCAGGAGACCTGGGAGGGTCCCAGTGCAGGTGGGAGCCGCTGGGACCACAGATGTGGCCCCTGCTGGGAGCTCTCCCAGGATTACCTCGTGTGATTAGCTCATGTAAAGGCACCCGGCAGGTCTGAGGCCTGGTCTGTGGGGCTAAACTGCACCCCCCAACGCCAGACTCCTCACCCCCACCTCCCCAGCAGCCAGGAAGTGTTGGCTGGAAGCCTTATTCTCACAGTGAGGATGGATAGGAGGCACAAGGCACCCGCCCCGGGTTCCACTGTTCAGGGAGAAGAGCCGACTTTGCGGGCCATGCCCCGCGGTGTTGCAAAGCCACTCCGGGACCCTGCGCCAGACTGAGCGAGGCGAAGGGGACAGAGTGAGAGGGAAGGGTCAGTGACAAGGCGTGCACCAGAGCGGCGGTCGTACGCAAAAGCGTCACTTCCACAGCTTAGAAAAAAGAAAGGCAGAGTCCAAAGCTCTGAAGGGATGTTCTGCTCAGAAAGTACAGGATGGGGCCCGGAAAAGGACTTCCATCATACCCCCAGATGATTCCAATACAGATGCTGCATGGCTCACCAAGGGCGGCCACTTGGTTGGCCAGGCCAGTGGCAGTGGCTCGTTAGTTGATAGCCCAGGAGAAGGGAATGCCCCTCCCCCCATCTCACCTGCACTTTGGCCCAGGCAGCGGGAGCAGAGCGGAGCCCAGGCGGAGGATGGTCACGGGCCATCCGATCTCTGGCCATCCCGCCTTCCAGCTCTTTCTGTCCCATCCCGGTGGAAGAAGCAGTCTCCTGGGACAGGGACAGAAGACCGCGTCCCTGTAGCTCCTCTGGGAGGCGTCGACTCAGCTCGAAGCTTTGGGGAGGGAAAAACCCAATTCCAGCCAAGGCTGTGAGTCAAAGGTGAATTTGAGGTAGAATCTCACTGAGCTGACATTCATATTCCCTCCTCCATTAGCAGAATGGTGATCAAGAAAATGTCAGGGGCTAGAGAGGGGCGACGCTCAGATTCATGTTCCACCTTGATGTTTGAGCACAGGGACTGCAAGTGACTCCCTCAGGGCCGTAACCTTCTCCGTGGTGGCCCTTGTCCAGCTCCCTCCTCCCGTTCAAGGTCAGTGCCTCACTCTTCCTTCATTTCCATGGTAATGAGCCGCCTCCCAAGCAGCTCACTCCCTTTCCTGACTCTCCAGCCCCTCCTTCCCCGCCCCTGCGGACTCGCCTCCGGCCTGCAGAGGCTAACTGTTCCAGAAGCATTACCCAGCCGTCTTAATTACTCCTTCCTTTCTCCTCAGTGACCTGACCGGAGGCGGAAACACCACCCCATACTTCTCCATCCGTCATGTTAACTACCCCGCGGTTGCTCGGAAGTGTCCTCCGTTCTGTTCATCACTGGAGTACCCAGCGCTTCCCGAACAGCACATAAACCCAGCCACGCTCGGGACTGAAGCATTCTGCTGTATAACCTTGATCTATAACGAGCATGCTAAAAATTACAGAAGGCCAGAGCTGGGGGTTAGAACCAAGCTTTGGGCGATTAGGGGATGATTTTATGCACCTTAGCTTTTCTAAAGAAAACTCTAAAGAGACTGCAGCCCCCTCCACCGCCCCCCCCCCACCGGCTTCATAGGCATCAGGGAGGAGGGGAGAGGGAGCCAGGTCAAGGGAGTCCCCATAACTCTGCCCTTGGTGGCAAGGAGTCACCACAGGCAGTGGGAAAGCTTGCAAGAGGCGGTGGGGTTGGGTCCAGAGGAAATTAGCGTCTCGGGGTTTCCTCCTGTAGTGAAGCCAAACTCCGTGAGTCAAGAAGGTCTACAACATTCTTCCTTCCCCTGGCAGCCAAGTTACTGGGTGTCTCCAGAGCCATGAGGCACGGGACAGGCGGTCATGACAGAGCGCGTGGGGAGACGGGTCTGATGAAGCAGCTCCTAGACCCAAACGTGTATAGACACGCCGGCCTCTGTCACAGCCCAAAGCTGAAGACGGCGTGTGCGATACCTTTGTCTCAATGCCCGCGGTGAAGCCCACCCCCTGGAGGCACCTGCGGCGTAGGCTTTCCCACATTGGCTCCGGCGCTAGTCATGTGACCTGCTTTGGCCAACAGGGTGACAGCAAGCGTGCCCAGCAGAGACGCTCCTCAGGGGCAGCCGTCATGGGATGCTGCCACCGGGATGCAAAAACGCTGGGCCACCCTCCTGGAGAGGCCCCACGGAGAACAACTGGGACCCGTTGGCTGACAGGCCTAGCCCACGGCCAGAAATGGGAGTGAGGTCACCTTGAATCATCTCTTGCCGGTACAGCAGCCAAATGACATGAGTGGCCCCAGACCAAAGGAGCTAGCCAAGGCCAAATTGCACAGCGGAGAAAATAAATTATCGTCATTCAGAGCTACTGGGTTTGAATATCGTTACGCAGCAACAGATAACTGTTAACGTTACACTTCTCACTAAAAGGGCCTGCAACACTTCAGAGAAATAACACTTTATAAAATCCAACAGCTATGCCTGATACAAAACTCATCATGAGCCAGCAATAAAGGACCTTCACAACCTGACAGAGTATCTTCCAAATGCTCACAGCAAACATAAAAATGATGGTGAGATCATCGGAGAGGCAGCGCCATTAACATAGAAGCCCAGGTCTGCTATCACTGCTTGTATTCAGCAAGGTTTTAGAAGTCTTGGATGATCCAGTGTGCAAGAAAAAGCAAAGGCATAAGGATTGAACATAAAAGGGGGGGGGGGAGGAAATAACCTATTTACGCACAATGTGATTGTCTGGGGTTGGCTGAAAAACGCCTTGCCCCCAAGATGCCCATGTCCTAATCTCCAGAACCTATGCATACAAACTTTTATGGCCAAAGGGATTTTGTCAGTGTCCTTAATTAAAGGATTTTGAGGTGGGAACATTATTCTGAATTAGCTAGATGGACCCAGGGTATTCACAAAGCTCCTTATAAGAGGGAGGCGGGTACAGAAATAACAGATCTATAAAAGAGCAGAGAAAAATCCAACAAAAGATGTACACGACGTTTACTTAAAAAGCCATAGAATATTTTTGAATGATACGTAAGAAGACTTTTATAAGCAGAGAAATATGCCGTGCTTATTATGAAGATCATCATCATAAAAAAAAAAGCCATTTCCCCCCAAACTGATCTATGCAATGACCACACGAGTCCCCACAAGGCATTTTTGTAGAATTCGACAAACCGATCCTAAACTCCCAAAGAGAGGGGGCAGGAAAGGGGTTAACCCAGCAGGCCGGGGTTGCTCAAATCCTTCACATTCCAGAGGAGGGCTTGTCCACAGGTTAGCTGCTCCAGAAAACACCGTATGTGTCCTTGGAATATTCTGCCTGATAAGACTGTCTTTGTCTGCCTGAGGCCTTGGAGATCTCCAACACAAAGAGCAAAAGCACTGGGTAGTGCTGAGCCCATCGTGAAGGAGAAGAAGGCAGGGGCAGTGCAGATTACCTTTATGAGTTCAAGACTGGCTATCAAACTCTAACCATTAAGTGACGTGGCATCGGAACAGAGGGACAAATGGAATGGACGGGTCTGTGTCTAGGAGCTTCACAGACGGATCGCAAAGGACAGGAGAGTGTTGACCCCTCAGTACACGGTGCTGAGGCTAGTGTAGCTCATACCGTATGTGCAAAATAAGGAGCATTCATCCACTGTAACTGGGGAGGGGCAGGTGACAAGCCATGAATATGACAAATAAATGTAGGGTATGTTAAAAGGTGATCCATTGGGTTATGAGGAGCAAAGAAGATAAAGCAGAGCAGAACTACAGACATCAGAAAGGACTGATATGGGCAAATTGCAATTTTAATAGGGAGTCAGGATAACCCTTCCTTGTCTTAGTCTGCTGGCCGCTATCACAAAATTCTATAGAGCGGAGCGGAGGGCGGGGTTTGCTTAGCCAATAGAATTTCACCTTTCACCGTGCTGGAAGCTGGAAGTCCAAGATCGAGTACCAACACCTTCTCATGAATGTGCATCCCAGTTCATGGCCAGCACCTCGGAACCCCCTAGGATGGAAAAGACTAGATCTCTTCTGGAGTTTCTTTTATTCATTTCATTCATGAGGGCTCCACCCCCACCTTTTGGGGGTGATTTTAACATATGAGCCTGGGGGGGGTAGGGGGTGAGGGTGGAGACAAAAACATCCAGATGAGAGCAGTAATGTTTAAAGAGATATAGGCCCTGAGTGTGCAAAAAGAGGGCTCTCAGTGGAAGGAACAGCCACGGTTCACTTATGAAAAAGCGGCGACTGCAGAGGTGAGGCCGCTAGCTTAATTCGGTACGATCTAACAGCTCAGTACGGATTCAACCCCAGGCCTGACTCTAAAGTCTGAAGTCCTGTGGTTACACCACTTAAGATTTTTTTAGGGGCGCCTGGGTGGCTGCGTCGGTTGAACCTCCGACTTCAGTTCAGGTCATGATCTCACAGTCCGTGAGTTCCAGCCCCGCGTCGGGCTCTGCTGACAGCTCGGAGCCCGGAGCCTGCTTCGGATTCCGTGCCTCGCTCTCTCTCTGCCCCACCCCTGCTCATGCTCTGTCTCTCTCTGTCTCAAAAATAAATAAAAACATTTTTAAAAATTTTTTGAAAACAATTTTTTTAGCATTTATTTTTGACAGAGAGTGAGTGCGTGAGCGTGTGTGAGTGGGGGAGGGGTAGAGATAGAAAGAGAGAGAATCTGAAGCCAGCTCCACTGCTGTCAGCACAAAGCCCCACATGGGGCTCAAAGTCACGAACCATGAGATCATGACCTGAGCCAAAGTTGGACGCTCAACTGACCGAGTCACCCAGGCACCCCTCGTTACACCATTTAAATAACTTACCTTTAAAATTAGGGGTGCCTGGGGGGGCTCAGTCGGTTAAGCATCCGACCTCGGCTCAGGTCATGTCTCACAGTTCGTGAGTTCGAGCCCCGCGTCAGGCTCTGTGCTGACAGCTCGGAGCTTGGAGCCTGTTTTGGGTCCTGTGTCTCCCTCTCTCTCTGCCCCTCCCTCACTCATGCTCTTTCTCTGTCTCTCAAAAACTGAATAAACATTAAAAGAATTTTTTTTAAATTAATGTCAGGGCTTTCTTCCCCAAAAGTCCAAATATTTTCAAGACGTAATAGTAATCCTCAGATTTGAGTCACCAACTCTTTCCCCCTTGTTTCCCACCAACCATTCCCAAGGCTCTTGCACCTAGTCAGGCTCACCTTTCTCTCACACACCATACTTTTCCCAACCTCCAATGGCTTTCATGCCGGCCCCTTCACTTATCCATGCACTGTCCCCGCTGGTGAACTTCCCAAGGACTTCTCTGGTGGTATTTTCTTTATGACGCTCCTCCAGCTTCCTAAAGAGAAGGGATCGCTCCCTCCTCAATGCTTCCATAGAAAGTCATGTTGAAGCCACACCGTGTGGCCTACGTTTATCTGTCTGTCCCTCCAGACTGCGGACTCCGAAGGACCCCGTCAGTATCTGATTCACCTTTCTTCCTAGCGTTCATCACAGGATAAAGGGTCTCGGTAGATGTTCAATAAATATATGTCAAGTGGGAAATGAAGGAACTATTAATCACGGTGAAAACCGAAGCATCATGAAGTAAGTAAATTGTGTTCAATAGAAACTACAATAAAAGATGATCAAACCTAAGATTCACGTTTGGGGGCAAAATGATGTGCCATCCAATGAGTATCTTCAAGATTTACTAAATAGTACACACATAAAGGCAGGCATCAAGAGGACCAGGCTAAAAATTATACCCAAGCTGCATGTAAAGCTTGCTAATTGGTTATGTTTGTTGGAAGGATGCCTCCACGTAAATACTTCCCCCCCCCCCGCCACCGAAAGATGCTTCATGGAACTGGGGAGCTACAAACATGCCTTGAAAGCTAAACTCTAGAAACTGGATGATTTCATTGAGTGCAGACTTATGTAAGACTCCTACTCGTGATGGAATGCATGCTTCTGACTCTAGGCACGTTTACTTAATCATTTTAAGGACTCCTGCTTCAATCCCAAGCATTCTAAAACCACAGTAATTCATTCACGGAGTTACGTACTTGATTACAAAAAGAGAGAGAAATTAAGATACTCCGCCCACCATGGCAGTATGTATAAATAAAATATTCGTTAATCAAACGAATAGGGGCGATGCTATTACAGGAAGAACGTGAAACCTTTATGGACTCTCCTATCTTCTTGCTCAACACCTAGTGTGCCCTACTTACGTGACGCATTATGGCAGCCATTAGCAACACGCGGCCAATGGTCACTGGTACAACCAAGGACTGGAATGTTTCATTATACTGAGTTCCAATTCACTAAAAATTAAATGCAGATAGGAGCTAGCCACTACCATATTGGACAGCGTCTACACAGAATATTTCCATCACCTCAGAAAGTTCTACTGGGTGGCATTGCTTGCGCTAAGCTGTAGATGGCCACAATACAATAAATACGAATCGGGTTAACACAGATTAACAAACATATCAAGACATGGAGGCATTCTAAGTGTCCATCAACTGATGAAGGGATAAAGAAGACGCATACACACACACACACACACACACACACAGACACAAACACAATGAGATAGTATTCAGCCATAAAAAAGTGAAATCTTGCCCCTTGCAGCAACATGGATGGGGCTGGAGAACATAATACTAAGTGAAATAAGTCAGTCAGAGGAAGACAAATACCATATGACTTCACTCATGTGGAATTTAAGAAATAGAAGAAACGAGCAAAGGGGGACAAAAAAGAGAGAGGCAAACCGAGAAGCAGACTCTTAACCATGGAGAACTGATGGTTGCCGGAAGGGGTTAAGTAGATGATGGGGATTAAGGAGCCCACTGATGAGCACAGGTGACGTTTGGAACTGTTGCATCACTACATTGTACACCTGAAACTAATATAACGTTGCGTGTTAACTCACTGGAACTCGAATAAAATGAAAACTTAAAAAAAAAAAAAATGACCAGTTCCTCCAAATCTAAACTCTGACACGGGAGCACGTACAGAGGCCCCTGCCTTCAAGGAGACAGATGTGTAAATGGTAAAATAGAAGGTGATCCCTCGTGCAGGTATGCACAAAAATTACGTAAAAGAGCGATGAACTGCCCTGTAGATCAAAATACACTTCAGCAGGAGACTTGATATCTGCACCAATTCATATAGAAAAGAAAAATTCGAACAAGGGTTGGGGCGAGAGCAGAGAAACATCAAGCCGAGGAACCAGCCATGCATGCAGGCACAGAACAGCAGGCTGAAGGTCACGATGTTGGGGGGACAGCCCTTAGCGGGTGAGGCTAGACGGTGGGGGCGTCTGGGTGGCTCAGTCGGTTAAGCGTCCGACCCTTGGTTTCGGCTCAGGTCAGGATCTCACGGTTTCGTGAGTTCAAGCCCTACGTCAGGCTCCGCCCTGGTGGCACGGAGCCTGCTTGGGATTCTCTCTGTCCCCCTCTCTCTCTCTGCCCCTCCCCAACTTGTGCTGTCTCTGTCTCTCTCCAAAAAAAAAAAAAATTAATTAAAAAAAATGTGCAAGTTCTGTGGAGTAGGGGCCAATGGCAGCTCAGTGGGGAAGCAGGAAGGCGTTGGAGACCATGCGAGGGAGCTCAGAACGCTCCCTGGGGACAAGAGGGAATCGAATCCTGCTTCAAGTGGAAAGGCGCCACGGCCAGGTGTGTGATCAGAAAAGGTCATTCTGGCTGTGGACAGGAAAACGGACAGGATGCAAGTGGGTTAGACACGTGGAGACCAAGGAGGAGGCCATGGGCATAAAGCAGAAGAGAGAAGACTAGACTGAGCCAGGGCAGAGGAGGTGAGGCTGGAAAGGAAGCGAGGGATATGAGGGTTGTTTATTCAAAATGGATGACTATTTATTTTAAAAAGACTCCTTTTTGAAAATATAGCAAGTGCGAGACGTGTGATCATTCTGACATCCTGATAGCATATGTTACAGGAGAAGGTGTCGCTGCGATTTTTCTGACGGGCTCTCACGAAAGCTCGCGAAACCGCTCCGGAGTACCCAAAGCGCAGACGACCTGACTCTGCTGAGGTCAGGCCCCGGCCTAGCCACTGCCTCAGGGGTTCCTCGGGACAAGAGCGGGTACCGGCCACGGCAGGGGACACGAGACGTGAAGCAAAGGCAGCGGGACAGGAAGAGGGAGGGGCCGGGCCCTTAGAGACCGTGCGCTAAGCCCTGGCAAGGGTCCAGGACTCGGAGCCACACAGACCGTGCCCTGGGGCCCCGCTCAGCGACTAACCAGAGCTGGGCTTCGCGCAAACACTCTGAACCCGAATTTCCTCGCCTGTCGAGTGGTGGCAAGATCGTGCACCCCTTGTAAGTCTTCGTGAGTATGACTGGGCCGTACTAAGCACCTTAAATATGTCCATTCCCTTGCCTTTCCCAAAACACACTCTCGCGAGGTGGCCAATCCCCAAAACTCCAGTGGGAAGGGCGCATAGCCAGTAAACAGCCTGAAGTCTTTTCTACTCCTCTGTCGCATTTGTCTTCGCTTGCTCAGGTTCTTGGGAAAATCTAAGTGCCCTGCAGGCTTGGGAGGGGCTGTTGTGAGGACTAGAGAGCCTGGGCAAGGAAGGTAAAGGAGACCTGAGTCGTCCTGAGCTGCGGGTGCCCCTGGGGAGGATGCTGTCCCCACGGAGGGCCTGAACCCAGGAGGTCCCAGGCAAGGAGCTGGGTGTGTGACCGAGCTAGAATGGGTGGCCCCAGATATCCTGGGTGGAAGAATAGAACTGGTGTCCTGGTCTGCTTCCCTCCCCAAGGCAGGGCAGAGGGACAGGGAAGGAAACTGGGGCTGGCATTCATCCATCTCATAATGCAGAGAAAACAGACTAGAACACGGAGACTATGCTTGGCCAAAGCTGAGAAGCCACATAAGTGAGTAAACGGAAAAGTGCCTGAATTTTTTAGATCCACCGGTTTAAACTATAGCTTCCTAGTCTCCAGGAGGTAGCCCCTACCAGGGTCCCTGTCTTATTCCTAACCAGATAGCCTCCATATGGAGAACAGCATCTCTCACAGCTTGTTGCCAAGAGTGAATTCTTAGATTTCTTCGTTCCCGAAAGTACAAAGCAAGTCCTTGGGCCCACATTTGCATTTCTAGTTTCCTGTATGAAGACCCACTTCTTCCTCCAAAAACTGACACTCTTTGGATGCCATCTGTCCCCTCCCCATGGTGGAATACCCTTTCCTAACAGGTCTCTTTGGAACAGCTGTGCCAGGATATAGCTGTCACAACGCCAAGTTCAGTCAATACATATGTAGTTAGAGGAACCGAGGGGAGCCTATTGATTCTGGAAAACCTTGAAGAGCACAACTAAACTAAAGGGCATGTTGGAAACTTCTCACATTTATAGGCTAAACCAACTAAACTGAACTTTTCCAAACTATCTTCACATCTTACATAACTTCGTAGGGTCATACGGGATTTTTATTAAGAATAAAATGCTGGTCACTTTTCCTTTAAGAAATTTCTCTATGGTTCCCTTTCATACAGCTAATCCTTACAATAGTCCTGTGTGGTAGACTCTTAAGGAAACTGTATTTCCCCCAAAATTCATATGTTGAGGCCCTACCCTCTAGTAATCAGAATGTGAAAGTATTTGGAGGCAGCATCTTTAAGGGCGTGATTAAGTCAAAATGAGGCCTTTAGGGTGGGCCCTATCCAATCTGACTGATGTCATTATAAGAAGAAGAGATCACGACACACAGAGGGATACCGGGGCGAGCATGCAGGGAGGGACAACCCTGTGGAGAAGCAGCAAGATGGTGGCCATCTGCAGGCCAAGGGGAGGCCTCAGAGGAAACCAACCCTTGCCTCCAGCATTGTGAGAAGAGAAATTTGCTAGGCCACAAATTCTGTGGCAACTCTAGCTATGGTTTAGTTACTAAATGTGTTTCCTGTGACCAAAATAAAGAAAATTGACGAGGGGAAAAAAGGTTTGGAACCCTTACATCTAATCATCCTCAATCTATGACATGAATAATTATAACTTTTTTCCACTTCGTCCAGATAGAACCTGAGGGTTGTGTGTGGGAACGCACAGAGAGTTGGATGATGGTGGAAAGAGTGTAAAGTTGGATCAGGTCAAATCAGGACAGGGAACCTCCAAGTAGAGATTCTGGGTTTAATGTTGTAGCTTGGCGGCGGGGGGGGGGGGGGGGGGGGGGGGTAGTGGGTCCAGGGGGTTGGTGCTCAAAATGGCTCTAACACTTTGTTTGAAATAGGGACCAGAGGTGCCCCCCCAAAAGAAGTGCCCCCCTCCCCACAGAACTATCTGTACCCTGCAGAAGAAGACATGCAAAGGCTTAGGAAGATTGAAATGTGAAAGCACTTGTCACATGAGACCTACTCATCCATCCAGGAAAGGTCCAGAGGACACACCTTCACCAGGACTGTGACAGACACATTTGTGAAGGGCCCCAGAAACCGTGAAGACCCCTGTGGTCACTCTTCTCTATAGGTCTGATGCTACAGTGGGAAATGCAGCCACTGAACTAGAACCTTCAGATGCAATGGGGATAAATGAACCCCAGGGTGGCAGGGGCCAAGTGGCAGCACTTAATCGCCAAAGGCAAGGGGGTGTGATTGTCTTCAGGAACATCACCGTCAAAGCAGTAATGGGAATAGTCTGACTTGCAGAGACCTACGGTGTGAGCTAATTGATCATGATGTCCTAAGAAGAGGAATAGATTGACTACTAAATTCTTCCTTGATCTGTATACATGGAGAGTTCTGGGTTGAATGAACAGAAGACTGACTTGAATCATCAAAAACAGTGAATCACGGTCCCTCCATCAATTCTCAGACTTGAGCCAGTTTGTAGACCCCTTGACCGGAGAGGGGGCCAGTTGCCTTGAGGAAGGCTCCTGCTACACTGTCAAGAATGTATACTGTTCCTCTTCCTCCCAGTCTTCCCAGAGAGACCCATGGCCTTTACCAGGGTCACTGTGCAATGGAGGAAAGAAAATAATCAGACTTTTTAGGGATTACTGGACACTGATTGAATTGACACAAATTCCAAGAGACCCCCAAAGGTCACCGGGTCCTCCAGTCAGAGTGGGATAATGGAGGTCAGGCGATCAGTGGAGTTTTCGCACACGTACATCTTCCCAAACCCACCCTGTGGTTATTTCCCCAGTTCCAGAGTGCAGAACCACCAGATGTCAATTTCAAACATTTCCTCCAACCTGACTACCAATTAGTGCAAATTTTGTTTATTACCATAAAATCATCTGAGGCTCTTTCCTTCCTTCCTCTTGTAAATTACAAAGAATCTGTGATTTCAAAAAGCTTTAAAACCCTAGGCTAGATAAAACCAGGCTATGCAGAGTAGTTTTAAAGGGGTCATGAAAACAAAGGCTCATTGGTGCAATTTAGCAAACTCTTTTAGACAAAGTCTCTGCTCCAAACGAAGGCTGATAGAGGAAAACTATCATGCTCCGGGTCTAAGAGGTGCGTTAATTCATCAGGAGATTATGGCTTTTCTGGGCACATCCAGGTGCATTAAGAATCCATAAAGCATCAGACAGACATCATCTTCCATTTCCTTCTGTGGCGGAGTGCTGCCAGGTACCCTCCTCTCTGAACTCTGCCTCACTTGAGAAGACCATGTCTCCATCTCCTGTGCTCAAGGGTATCGGGGCCGCCCCAGCGACCATCACCATGCAGGGACCATCCACATGTCAGAGTGGTAATGTGCTGCCATCAGTCATGACCCAACCTCCCATCATCTCCTGCAGGTCTGAAGCAGGAGATGCGGTGTCCCCTGACAATATCCCACTGTGACATCGTGACTTCATTTTCTCTCCTCCGCTCCATAGTCGCCCATCGCCCCATAGCGGTTAAGGCCTGCTTGGAAACAAAGACCTAAGCCCCATGGTTTGGGCCCCACACATATCAGTCCTCACAGCCCAGATCAAGCCTGTATATGGACGGATGAGGGAACAGAGGTTCCCAGAGGCTGGCAAGCTGCCCAGGGCCTCCTTCTCTGGCGAAACACCCAGCAACACGAGGCCCATCTTGCTAGGGAAAGCCTCGGAGAACGGGAAGCAGCTCGTGCGGGAGAATCAAAGCCCTGCCCTGCCCAGACCAGGGTCCTTTTCTTGGGCCTGTGCTGCTTCTCACACCCGGTTTCTTCTTAGCGCAGGTCTCGCGAGGCCTCGGTCTGATTCTCTCTCCTCCCTGACACTGGCACCGTGTGCCGTGTCCCTGAAGACCACCCCCGGAGCCATGCAGGGGCGGCCTTCTTCCCAGTCTCTCTGCTCCCTTGTGGCTTCCGAAGATCAGCCTGCAGGGCATCGGTTTGAGTGTCGCGTAGCCGATGCCAACAAGGACACAGTGAGATTTCAGGACCTCACAGCTTCTACAGCTGCGGGCAGGCATCAGTGTCTCGACGCCCCTCTGCTATGAAAGGCCATGGGCACACCCTTGAGCTCTGCCCCTGTGATCTTCTTCCGGGGAGGGGCGTATCAGCCCTGCCTGTGCCCTGCCAACGAGGACCCCACAGGTAACATGCAGCAAGGCCAAGTGGTGGGGGTGTCGGGCGGGCAGGCCTGGAGGGTCTGGTGGCAGCACGTAGGGTCCAGGTTGAGATGCTGGCGTGTCAGACAGCGTCCTCGGACAGAGAGCCAAGCCCATGGGCGAAATTCAGAGACCCAGCTTCTGGACATGAAGCATAAGAGGACCCGATCAGGTCACAGAGAATAAAGGAAAAGCCCTTTCATGAGGCACATCCATTCAGCAAACGTTTCCTGAGCGATTCTCTATGCCAAGGTCATCTGAGGAGCCAGACAGCCACTGGATGGGGTCCTTGGCTTCCGGAGCCTCTCATGCCATAAGGGAGACCACAAACTGGAAGACAAAAGTATATAAGAATTCCAAAGCTCCCCCCCCCCCCGCCAACTTCTCCCATCCCTCCGTGTTAAAGTCTCAGCCTGTACGCACTGAAAAAAAAAAAAAGGTGGTGACCAAACCAAAAGAACAAGACGGAAACTACTAGAAGCACATTTTTGCGTGCCGCACAACTGCATATCTGGAATTGTGTGCCCAGGAGTATTTGCAGGCGACTAGTGTCGGCAGGAGGGGGCAGGTGAGAGCCCTGAGGATGCCGCAGAGGGAGGCTGCACGCAGCACAGAGAGACGAGTCCTGTCCCCAGCAGGTGGGCGGGGGAGGACACAGGGCTGTGTTGCTGGAGCCACCTGTGGGGCTCCCTCCGTGTTCCCCCAGGTCTGGACGGTGTCCTGCATGGACAGGACTCATCTGCAGGGGGGAGTTCAGGGCCCCGCAGGAGCCAAAAGATGCGACAGGGGCGTGGGGCCCCGCAAGCCCAACTCACGCCGTGTCGAGAGTCCCCAGCCACCCTAGAAGGACCTCAGTGACAGAAGACGCAGGCTCATCCTAGCTCACAGACAAGTCACAGACAAGGAGTGTGGGAGCTCAGGTCCCATGACGAGTGAGTGGTGCAGCAGCATTGTGCAAAGCCCTTTCCTCCAGGGACAGAGAGCAGGGGACTGACCACCTGAGAGTTAGCAGCCTCCATGCCCGGCCACCTAGTCCACTGGGGCGCGGGCCAGCTCCGATGTCCTTCCCAGACAGAGGGAGTGAAAACCAGCCGGGGCCAATGAGAGGCAGCCGCCTGGGCACTGAACTTGGCATCTGGGTTGTTCTCTGCTTTACTCACGCCCCTCTTAGCTGGGTGGTCTTGAGTATAACCCCTCTACCCCCAATTTCCTTTCCAATCAAATGGAGTTAATAAGACTTCAGGGTTTTACAAGAATGAAGTAAGAGCACATGTTAAAAATGCTCAGTCCAGGGGCGCCTGGGTGGCTCAGTCGGTTGAGTGTCCGACTTCAGCTCAGGTCACGATCTCACGGTCCGTGAGTTTGAGCCCGCGTCGGGCTCTGAGCTGATGGCTCAGAGCCTGGAGCCTGCTTCCGATTCTGTGTCTCCCTCTCTCTCTGCCCTTCCCCCATTCATGCTCTGTCTCTCTCTCTCTCAAAAATAAATAAACATTTAAAAAAATTTTAAAAAAAGAGAAAAAAAATAAAAATGCTCAGTCCAGGGGCGCCTGGGTGGCTCAGCGGGTTAAGCGCTTGACTTCAGCTCTGGTCATGATCTCACGGTTCGTGAGTTCGAGCCCCGCGTCGGGCTCTGTGCTGACAGCTCGGAGCCTGGAACCTGCTTCGGATTCTGTGTCTCCTCCTCTCTCTCTGCCCCTCCCATGCTCATGCTCTGTCTCTCAATAATAAATAAATGTTAAAAAAAAAATTACAAAAAAAAATGCTCAGTCCAGGGTTTATCTCCTGATAGTAGCACTCAGGGTGACATTTACGAGCACAGCGCATTGGGCATGCTTTGAGCCTGTATGTGTCCTGCCATTCAATCCTTGCAACATCCCCAGGAGCTCGATATGACTACTGTCCGCATTTTATATGTTCGGGAACTAGAGCACAGAGCGGTTAAACAGAACCTCTTGGTGGCCCGAGCTCACCCAACGAGAAGGTGAGTCAAGCTGGCAACTGAAGCCAGGCCACCCTGTGGCCACAGCTGCTGGTCCGCACAGCTCACTAAGTAGCGGTGGCCTCGTTTTTACGCCAAACCTCGTAAGCCGGCTGGGGGGACAAGAAACAAAACAATAAAAGACGGAAAGTTCCTAGAACGGTGCCTGGCCCGCTTTGTAATTAATGATTAGCATTAAGGCCGCTACCATTGTCATTCTAATTGAGGCCGGTGGGAGGTGGACATGTGCTCCCTTGTAAAGTCCCTGCGTCAGTTGCCTCTTGCCACAGAGCTGCTGTGTCAGCAAAGCCCAGGACACTTCAGCGTCATGCGGAACACGTGTGCGGGGCGCAGCCTGGCAGATTCGGGGATGTGGGCTGAGGTCGCTGGCTCGCCGAGCTCACACGTCCAGGGCTGGCCGGCCTTCGGCTGCTCGGGGACGGCCTCCGTCGGAACGTCCCGGGCCACCCCACCCCGCGCTGCCTTCTCTTTTCATCCTTCAGCTGACTCGCCCCGGCGCGTTCTCGCTGTGACGCGGAGGGCAAGGGCATCAGACCCAACGGAGAGGGGCTTTGGAAGCCTCAGTCTGCCTCCCTTTTGATCACTTCCCGTGGGCCAAAGCAAGCCGCAAGGTCAAGCCAGAGCCGGGTGGGAGGGTTCTCTACAGTTACAGGAAAAGGATGTGGGTAGGCAAGGGTGAAACGATCTCTCACAATCCCAAGTAGCTGCCATGGGTGTAATCAACAGAACACCCCACCCTCCTCTCCTGGTAAAAGTCCCTCGGTCCGTTTTGCAGGGTGGTTCCTGAACGTGTACTTGTGCGGCACCATTATTCTCTCCGAAGCCAGCGTGTTTTGTCTCCATATATGCCAGACCCCACAGTGGGCATGAGGACGCACCTGTGAACCAGACAAACAAGGTGTTGTGTGGACTTAATGGAACTAATGATCCAGTGGAAGAGAAATGCAAAAAAAAAAAAAAAAAAAAAAAAAAATCATATAATTTCAGATAATGAAAAAGTCAATGAAAAACAGGCCAGAATTACTAAGAGTGGTCTTAGAGGATAGTGACCTTTGACATTCATGCCCATATCCTCAGCTCTAAGCCTAAAGCCTAATACAGAATAGGCTTCAACAAATATTACAACGAGCTTGGGTGGGTGGGTGGATGGATGGATGGATGGATAGATGAGTGGATGGATGGATGGACGGACGGACGGACACTAAGACCTGCCTGATACTTCTTGCCATTGTTTCTTCACCACCTTTACTCTCTGTTGCCCACTGGGGCCAGGAAAGTTCCCAGAGAGGAGACCCCGTTCCCTCTCCACATCTGGAGAGCCGGCCAGGAGACTTCAAGTAAGTGTCTTCTCCAAAGACGCAGAGGCTGGTGGTCTCAGCTCTCCGTGGTTCGCGAAGGGACCGCCTTCCTTCTGAACTCCCCGCTCAGTGTTGGGAAAGAGTCCACAGAGCTAATGCCACCCCACTGACCCTTTGGAGAGGTCCAGACCCACTCCTCACCCTTCTGTGTGTGTTTCGGTGTTGGGGTACACAAGGGACACGGGGAGGCAGGCACGGTGCCGCCTTTGGTCCCGCCCCAGATTTCCCTGAGCCAGGGTGGCAGGGTCACTGCCCCAGCATCAAGGCTTCTCACCACACTTTACTGAACGACTGGCACTTCGCACACATACATACTCTTCACAATAATTCGTGGATCTTGGTTTTATTACTAACTTCAGTGAGAAGTGATGGCAGAATGGAAAGAGGACAGTTCTTCCTGGTCCGGCGGACGTGGATTTAAATCCACATCCCAACCACATCTTAGCCCCGTAACCAGGCACGCTGACGCAGAGCCGAGTGTGACAGGGACCATTCAAATCCTAGAAACCAGCAGACTCAGTGGCGTCTAAAGCACTCGCAGACATGTTCCGCACAGTGCATCTCTGAAAGCTCATCTGTCAGTGGCTTATATTTTGTTTCTAAAACACTTACAGAATTGACCCACGGAGTCCATTGAAAACGCAACAAAGTTAATAAAAATCACCCCGTTGTGTCTGGCCACAAATAAAAAGTGATTTTAAATGACACCTTCGCCCTCACTAGGACACTGTGGCTTATCAAACAAAGGCTCCAGATGTGCACGGTGCTTGGCATGAGAGCAGGTGTCTCGTGGGGACCCTCCTCACCCAGGTCTCCCTCATGGGTGGTGAAATTCAAGGCAGACGTGAAGCCGGGGGGGAACAGGGGGAAGGGTATTTGAGCCATTCTCTGGTGCAATCTGTGCTATGGAAAGTTAGTTTTAATTTGTTCCATATGAATCCTGAAAAACGTGAAGTGTGCAGGGGGTTTATCATAATTCTTGATGAGATAAATACTGTGCTCATGCAATAAAAAAAAAATGGAAAACATGTATTTAGTCCAAAAACTTCATTTACAAAAAAAAAAAAAAAAAAAAACTAACATAAGGAAATGATTTCCTAAAGAGCCTTTCAGTCTGACGAAAGATGGACCCAGGCATTTTAAGGATACAGATCAGATTTATCACTTCGGTTAGGTCCCTGGACGAGAACAGGCTGTTTTGAGCGGCGAGGTTAAGTTCTGCAGAGCCCAAGTACACGCGTGGCTGTGCTGTGCCACTTAAACCTCTCTCAAACCAAGCCCTCGGGTCCCAACTAGCCCGCTTCGAAATTACTAGCTGTGCAACCCTGGGCAAGTCACTGAGTGTCTCTGAACTCTGGTCTTCCTATTCCTATACTAAGTAATTCCCGTGGCAGGTGAGAAGATCCGATGAAATGGCAGAGCTGGTTAGGTAAAGCATCTAACTTATTTACAGATGTTAGCTGCGATCGCTTTTGTAGACGGAAAAGCAGGCACACAGTATTTCCAGGACCCATCATGAGCTCAGCAGAGTGCTAGACACGAAGAAAACAACAACAACAACAACAAAAAAGGCATGGAAGATTCGGGTAAGAGTCAGGTATGCGCACGCGGCTAAGGAAAACAGTGGGAGGGAAAGCAGGTGTCCCATGAGATATGAGCGAGGCCGGCGAGACTCACAGCTCAGATGTCAGTCTGTCAAAGACAGTGGCGTCTAATTTAAGAGCTGGTCATCCCCCCATCACCGCACACTTCCCAGATGTGGCCAAAACTCAGCCAGGCCAAGAAAGGCGGAACAGCTGGGGAAAGCCTGGGCTCCAGGCTGGCCGTGGAAGAGTCACCTCTCTGGAGCCGGGTTCTCATCTACAAAACAGGCCACCAATGGCCCTTGCCCACCCCCACCCCCATCCCGCCTCCATTGGAAGGAGCTGGGAGAGAGGTCATGCAGACATTGTAGGGACCGAGGATCACCTCCAGGGAGGCCAGCTGGCCTGACAGGGGAGACACAGACAAAATGGGGGAGAAGGGAGATGAAGAAATGCACTGAGTGCCGGCTATGCGCCCGGCACTGCGTCGCACATCATCTCACTTAATTCTCTCGCTTGAAGTTACTATACCCATTTTACAAATAAGAAAATTGGCTTTTATAGCGGTTGAGAGGGGCTCCCGGGTGACTCAGTCGGTTGCGCGTCCGACTTCGGCTCAGGTCATGATCTCACGGTTCGTGAGTTCGAGCCCCGCATCGGGCTCTGTGCTGATGGCTCCGAGCCCGGAGCCTGTTTCGGATTCTGTGTCTCCCTCTCTCTCTCTGCCCCTCCCCTGCTCCTGCTCTGTCTTTCTCTGTCTCTCTCAAAAAATAAATAAATGTTTAAAAAAAAAAAGTTCTATAGCGGTTGAGAGAATTGCCCCAAATCCTGTACCTAATAAGTGGAGGAAAGATTTGAACCCAAGTCCTTCAGCCACCAAAGCCCACACTCTGCATCACAGAACTGGAACAAGACCCTGAGTGGGGCAGAAACGCCAAGAAGGGCCGTGATAAGTGGCTTCCTCTGCTCTGTCTTCTCCCCTTAGCTGGAAGAGAAAGAGGCTGGGGTTGGAGACATTCACTTGGGCCCTTGGAAAGGTCTTGGGGCCAGGAGAGGTGGAGCCAGAGGGCAGCAGCTTAAGAGTGGCTCACGGCTCCCCCAAGGCAGAAAGGGGAACATCCCAGGGACCCAGCACCGGGGCCTCCGTGGGGAAGGATGGGAACTAGGGAAATACTCCGTCCAGGACTAAAGATGGGGCATCTGACTGGGTGCTCCCTAGAGGGCGTGTCTGGCCCTGCCCTGGCAGACAGAACAGGGAAGGCAGGGGGCTGGTCTCAGGGCCACCAAGGCAAAGCAGGACCAGGAGCCTGGGTCCAAAGGTTGGGAAAGGCATTACCTGTGAGGGTACTCTCAAACCTTTGGCACATTGTGGGTAGATGCGGGTATAGCAAGCCCCGCCCCCCGGGGGGGGGTGGAGCCGTAAACGGGTCCCATCTCCTTGCAAGATCAAAGCGAAGTAGTGTCAAACAATATTTTCACGTTAGCAAATGGAATAGGATTCAACAATCTGCAGGAAATGTTTAGAATAAAACACAAGACTTCAAATAAATTTTACACTTGTGGCCACCACTGGAGCTACTACTCCCTCGCGGGTTTTCGAGCCATTAGGATTTGCAATGGGAAGTTTCTGAAAGGAAATCAAAGGAGGCAAACAGGTCACAATACAGAGGGGAGGAGAGCAAGGCTGGTGCTCAGGCGCCGGAGGGGAGTTGGGGGGGGGGGGGGCGGGAGGGTTGCTGGGGAAGTTAGATACTCAAAGAGGGGTGGGGGGCACACAGGAAGCCCAGCAGGTGAGTCCGGGACCCCTGCCCAGCAGCTGAGGGTCCATTCGCAGAAATGTGGAAAGGCGTCAGCCGGGTGCAAGACATCGCCTGCCCGTCCTGGGTTCTAATGCCAAAAGAAACTGTTAAACTGAGGCTGCGCTTAAACTGCAGGGGTGTTGTATGGAAACCAATTTGACAATAAATTTCATATATTGAAAAAAAAAAAAAAACTGCAGGGGACTCCGGGACAGAAGGAATTAACATCTGTATTAGGTAGCACTAACCCTGGCAACCTTGCGTGTCTCCTGATTGGTCCTCTCTTCCCGGGCCACGCCCCGTCCTCTGTAGCCCCACCCAGCTTCCTCGCTGATGCCCCACCCCCAAACTGCCCCAGGTTCTCTCCCCCGCGTGTCCTTATTCACAGGCTGCAGGTGTGAGCTTTGCCAGTATTTGTTCCCTTTGGCCAGTGTTTCTTGGACCCATAGTCCAGACGTGCTTCTGGCTGCATCATATCTGCTGCTAGGTCACTCTAGGGGAGATGGGTCCACCGCGTGATGGGACCAGTAGGGAAGGGAACCCAGCAGCAAGTACAAGGATATCCATTGTGGGTTGAAGTATGCCCCGCCCCCACCCGCCAGAGAGTTGAAGTCCTAATCCCCTCACCCTCCAAACGTGACCTTATTTGAAGCAGAGTCGTAATTATTTCAGATGAGGTCACCCTGGAGGAGGGTGGCCTCCTCAAGCAATGTGACTGGTGTCTTCCCAGAGAGGGGAGATGTGGAGACACACACCACGCGGGTAGAACCCTGTGTGCACGTGAAGGC
This sequence comes from Felis catus, assembly GCF_018350175.1. Taxonomy (NCBI): domain Eukaryota; kingdom Metazoa; phylum Chordata; class Mammalia; order Carnivora; family Felidae; genus Felis; species Felis catus. Next base: position 131,553,383 of record NC_058370.1, read on the forward strand.
AGACTGGGGAGCTGCTCCCACAAGCCAAGGCGTGCGGAAGAACGCCAACGACCCAGCGGAAGTATCCGGAATAGAGCAGAAGGGACCCCGCCCCCCCGCAGTGTGTGGCCTTCATGACGGCAGCTCTAGAAAGCACCGCAGGGCCCGGCCTCTCACCCAGGGCTGAGGACGGCTTGTGCAAGCAGTGTGCCTGAGCCAGGTCCCAAAGAAGGAACAAGAGGGTTCCGGATAGAGAAGGAGGGCATGGGGGGGGGGGGGGGGAGGAAAGAAGGAAGACTTTCCCTGTTAACTACCGCTTGCTTCCCTAAGTACCCGGCTCCTCGACAGGAGTGGGAGCCGGTGGTCTCCCACGGACCATGGCGAGACCTGGCGCTGCAAAGGGCCTCGGAGATGTAGACAAATCTCTGGTCTTACAAGCAGGAAAACCCAGGGCCAGGGTGGGCAGAAGCCGCTGGGTTCGCCCGCGAGTCAGAGCGCGGCCAGAACTAGAGGCCAGGCCTCCAGATACCCCTTAAGTGCGCCGACTTCCGCTTGCAACACAACCGATGGGAAATGCGCCCTGTAAGAGCACGTTTCTCCTTAGAACAAGGCTTTTTAAATCGATCAGTCAACCAATCTCACCCATGGCTTTCGTTGGTATGGCACAAAGCATTCCGTGTTCCAGTGTAAACTTGGCCTCTACAAGATGGGAATAGGGGACGATGCAGCCCCAGCCTGGCCCGGGGACGTTGTCACCGGAGCAAAGGGAGCTTCATCTGTTGGGTGTTCTCACCTTCCCGAGGACACTCTGTCGTGGTCCAGACGAGGAGGAGACAGCCCCGGGGACTTCCAACTGCCGGCCTGCCACTTGAACACCGTCGTTCTTCCGCTCAGACTGAGTCTCCGTGACTCACTCTTCCCTGAGATGGTTTGGACTCTTAACTGGGGTTTAAGGAGAAATTTCACCATAGAGATCTTTGGGGTGGTTGGATAGGGAGGCTCTGAATCCCGCCGTGGGTTCACGGGGCTCCTGCGTCAGGTTGGATGGGGTCCAGCGGGGGTGCTCGTCCAAACTGGAGGAGGAGCTGGTGGGAAGAATTCAAATCCACCCAGGCTATTCTCACCCCACTGCCTCCTCTCACCAGCTGGGTGACGTCGGAGAAGCCCCAGCCTCTCTGGGCTTCTGTTATACTATGAAATGCAGCTTAGCTGCCTCACTTGGATGGAGGCAGCGTGCCGGTCAGATGAACTTGACATTTCTCTAAATGCTGAGCTAATTTATAAATGCAAATGTTAGCGTTAAAGATCAAAATGGGCTTGGGGCGCCCGGGGGACTCAGCCGGTTGGGCACCCGACTTCGGCTCACGTCATGATCTCGCGGTCTGTGAGTTCGAGCCCCGCAGCGGGCTCTGTGCTGACAGCTGGGAGCCTGGAGCCTGCTTCGGATCCTGTGTCTCCTTCTCTCTCTGCCCCTCCCCAACTTGTGCTCTGTCTCCCTCTTACTCTCAAAAATAAATACACATTAAAAAAAATTTTTTTTTGGAAGATCAAAATGGGCTTGAGTTTGGGATCCACTGACAGAAGCTCCCTGATTTCTCTCCTCTCCTCTGTGAGCTCCCTTTCTTCCTTTCCTTTGCTTCAGAACTAACCCCTCCTCTGCGAAGGGGTGGGGGGCAGGGGGAACAGTACCAGTGTACATGTCCCTCCTGCTCTGTCCCCTGCCTCTGGCTCTGGAATAACCCTTTATGCCCAATACATCACCTTGTTTAATTCTCAGAACCCTGGGAGGGACTCTGGTTGAGCCCATTTCACATATTGGAAAACCGAGGCTCATAGAAGTCAAGCAACTTGAATGGGCAAATACGCCCATCCTCTTGCCCATCATGGTACCAAGTGGTACCTTGGGTTCTCAGTCTGTCCCCTTCTGCCTCCCAAAGGCCAGGTTCCAGCCCCGTCTCCTCCCTCCTGCACTGTTTCAGTCTTTTTTTCAACATTTATTTATTTTTTGGGGAGAGAGAGAGACAGAGCATGAACAGGGGAGGGGCAGAGAGAGAGGGAGACACAGAATCGGAAACAGGCTCCAGGCTCCGAGCCATCAGCCCAGAGCCTGACGCGGGGCTCGAACTCCCGGACCGCGAGATCGTGACCTGGCTGAAGTCGGATGCTTAACCGACTGCGCCACCCAGGCGCCCCTGCACTGTTTCAGTCTTAACCGTCTCCCGGACTCTTGCCAGCCAGCCTCCCCTACTTCTGCAGCTCCCTATGTCCTCCCAAAGGTCCAGCTCAATGGCTCTTCTTGCAACCAATGCACATGTATCATCAACAAGTGTCCCTGTCTCAGAAGAATGGAGGCATTCTTGACTGGTGATCCGTTCCTTGTGCTGGGCTCTCCTTCTATTTTTCTTTATACTCTGTCGGATAAGGGGTGGGGGGTGGGGTATGGACTTAGAGGTTCTGGGCTCATCCCCAATGAACTACTTCCAAGGCTCACTGATTTTTTTTTTTTTTTCCTCCTAAAGCTTTCTCTGATTCTATTCCCTGCCTGAACCTTCCACGTTTCCTCATAAATGACGGCCTTGTTGGAAATAACACCACCACGCAAGCTATCCACCGGACACGGGGGAAAGGCGCAATTATTTTGTGGATTCATCACAACTTGCTTCCAGGGGAAGATAAAAAGCAGGCCATCTTGCTTCCTTACGAATGCTGATCTGAATACAAAATCCAGATGCCACAGAAGCACACAGTTTATTCAGAGAGATGCCAGGAAATAAAGCTTAACCCTTCCTAATTCGGGAGAAATTCCCCTTTAGGATTTATTTAGGCTAGAATAGTGGCCTCTCCTCAATGGTCTGGGACATTTACAATATTTTGCAAAGAATCAACTAATGTCTCTGAGTAAGAGAGGTATGGGAGGGGCAGCTAAGCTCTAAAGCCTGAATGTGGTGTTACAGAACAGCGTCCCATCTGGAATAGAAAACTGCCTCTGTTCCAAAGTGTTAAGAATGTCGTGAGATTCGGGATCTGGTTCTGGTCACTCCAGACTAAAAATATCCCCACTTTCCCTCTTTCTTCTCAAGTTTTCTCAAATGAAGATTTAAAACAAAAAGAGAGGAAGGAAGGAAGGAAGGAAGGAAGGAAGGAAGGAAGAAGGGAGGGAGGGAGGGAGGGAGGGAGGGGGGAACCTTAGCTAGGAATACTATTTGGATATAGAATGTGTCCTAGCCAAAGCACAGTTAACAAAGAAGAGAGAAAAAAGCAACAAGAGGGTGCTCATCTTACGCTGCCAACTAAAGGACAACCCAAAGCACCATGTACGGAAAAATCAAGTCCAAATTAACAAAGGGAGCAATACATTCCAATGAAAACTCACGGCCGTGACTATTACCTCTGATAATATAGTCCTTACACAATACGAGGTAGGAGAGGGTTGTGCAAAATCTGAAGAGCCCAGGTCATTTCTTCGGCTCCTGCTGCATGATGTCTGAGAGGCGGGTGACAATGACATCACAGGGAAGGAGATGTCGCACGCGCAGGGTCTGCCTCGGTGCCTGGCATCTGGGAAGCAGCCCATCCTCTTCTCCTGCTTCTGTAAGGTGAGCTCAGTAGTCCTTCGGCACGTGTGTTCTTGCCGTCCCCCGGATTGGGGGAGCAGAGCTGTTTAGGGAGGGCCGGTCATCCATGCATTTGCTCTGCAAGGTACGGTATACAGTGGGGCGTGGGGTACGACGCACGTGCCATTTGGCTTGACACGGTTCAAGAGTAATGCCCGTCCCTACCCCCGACTGTCATTGCCGGGACTTCTTTTTAAGAGCGTGTTCTAGAAAACGTCGCGGTGTCTGTGTTTCTACCTGACAGCGCAATCCGTTTTCAGCTCAGACGCCAGGAAGGAAGCGAGTCTAGCTACGAAAAGGCATTCACAACCCCCCTACTTTCTCCACAGAGCGGTGGAATTCAACACTGAGAAGGAAGAGGTGGGAAGCGAAAAAAGGGTCCTGTGCAACCATCTGTGAAACATGCTTGGGGGCGTCCTCCCTAAGGAGGATCTCTGGAGGCAGTGCCCTGGCATTTCACACACATTAAATGCCATTATCCTATCTCCTGACTTCACCTCCAATCCTTCCATACCTTTCCTGCCTTCATTCTCCCTACATCTGTCTTTGACCTTGAGGAGACCTCCAGGTCCTGGACCCCTCCATTTTCCCATACTCTCCTGGTCGCTCTTCCTTTCTAGCACAGTTTGAAGTCTGTATTAGCCTGGGGTCTTCTGAGAAACAGAACCAGTAGGAGACAGAGAGAAATTTATGGTAAGGAGTTGGTTCACGGGATTACAGATACAGTCCCAAGATCTGAAGTCTGCAAACAGGAGAGTTAGGAGAGCCAATGGTTTAAGTTCCATCCCGAGGGCGGGAGAAGACCCACGTCCCAGCTCCAGCCCTCAGGTAGGCAAAGTTCCCTCTTGTTCCGCCTTTTGGTTCTATTCACGTCTTCAACTGCTTCGGCGAGGCCCTCCCACACTGGGGAGGGCCATCTGCTTTACTCAGTCTACCAATTCAGACGTTAATCTCATCCAGAGGCACCCTCACAGATACACCCAGAGAGTGTTTGACCAAATCTCTGGGCATCCGCTGGCCCAGTCAAGTTGATACACAAAATTAGCCAGCACAGTCTCCATGGTCAATCATCTGGACCCTCGTGAGGGCTTCTGTAACTCCTGCCCTGTAAGATCAAACATCTTCTCTTTTTATTTTATTTTATTTTAGAGACAGAGAGGGTACATGTGCAAGTCGGGGGGAGAGACAGAGAGAGAGACAGAGAGAGAGAGAGAGAGAGAGAGAGAGAGAATCTTAAGCAGGCTCCACGCTTAGCACAGGGGGCCCCCACCCAGGGCTTGATCCCACGAACCGGGAAATCATGACCTGAGCCGAAATCAAGAGTCGAACGCTCAACCATCTGAGCCACCCAAGTGCCCCTGCATCGTCTGCATTTCTATACCCAAGTGGCTCAGCGCTCTTGAAGGAAAGTGCATGACCTGGAAATGAAATGGCTACAGATCTGTGTCTCCATTGCCAGCGGGATCCTCAGTACCTCCGTTCAACCACTCACTTACCTTAATCTCCTAATCAGCAATTATTCCACACATTTACTGCCCTTCTCAAGCCCCCTACTTAGGCCCCTCCTATGGCCCTGCCCCCTCATGCCTCCCTAACCGTAAATCCAAACACACCCACCCTTACCCATCATGGCTTCCTTTTTCCCAAGTCCCCAGTCTCTTCTCTACCTACTCTTGATATCCATTATCATCACCTCCTCTCCTCTATCTCCAATCTCTCTCTCCTTCCTTCCCCCTTCCCCTCCCTCTGTCTCTGTCTCTCCCTCCCTCTCTACTGCCCTCTCACCCTCGCTCCCTCCCTCTTCTCTCTCTCCCTTTCTCCCCCCCATCTTATCTTCTTTCCATCAAACTTGAAGCATGCTCAATTCCTTCCCATCCTGTGATTGACAGAATAATGCCCCCACCCAAAGACATCTGCGTCCTAATTCCCAGAGCCTGTGAATATGTTACCGGAAACGGCAAAAGGGACTTCACACCCATTAAACTAAGGACCTCGAGGTGGGAAGATCCGCCGGGATTCCAGGTAGACCCAATGTATTCACAGGGGGTCCCAACAAGAAGAAAGCAGGAGGGTCAGAGTCAGAGATGGGGCTACAGAGGCAGAGATCAGAGTGTTGCAGAGAGGGAACCATGAGCTAAGACGTGCAGACAGCCTCTAGAAGCTGGAAGGACAGGGAAACAGATCCTCCCCTGAGAGCTTCCAGAAGGAACCCAGCCCTGCCGGTGCCCTTAGGACTTCTCATCGCTGTCACTTTAGGAGCATATGTCTATGTTGTTTTAAGCACCTAAATTTGTAGTATCTGTAGTAATTTAAGCACCTAAATTTGTAGCAATAGAATACGCACATTCTGAAATCTACAGCTCCAGGCAGGACCTCTCCCTGTGGCTTCAAACCACATGTCCACGGCCCGAAGCACGTTTCCACGTGAGCACCCAATAGCAGCCTCAAACCCGAGCTATTTGAAACAACTCATTGCCAATGCCTGCCCACGCCACTACGCCCCCCAAGCAAAAGCCTTGCCCTGCTCTATCTCAGGTTGCCTTACGACATGGAACGTGTCACTGAAGTTAGAGACCCAGGGGTCACCGTCGATGACCTCCTTCAGTCACCCGTATCCCACCGATCTTGCGGTCTTGCACCCTAACTATCTCCTGAAATCATGCATTTTTCTCCATTCCCCACAGTTCCTATTTTATCTGAGGTCGCCTTTATTTCTTGCCTGGAATCACCTCTTCTTCTGTCTACCCGCTTCCATGCGGATTGATCTGTTATTCCCACTGCAACCCGAGCAATCAATCGGCAGTGGAAAATCTGACCGTATCCCCTGCCTGCAACCTTTCAGAGCCAGAGTGAGCCGCTTGGCTTATGAGGCTCCCAATAACCTAATGCTGACCCAGCCCTTCCAGCCCCATTTAACCTCAGACCCTGTCCCAAGCTTCACGCACCGGCAACACTGCATGAACCTGGCCGTCCCTTGCCTCCACGGCTTTGCTCTTGGTGGTTCGTATTTTCCAATCTTCTTCTTACAGTCACTGGTCCTTCAAGACTCAATTCAAGCACTATCTCCTACAGAAAAGTTTCCGAGACCCTCCAGGCTAAGTCCCCCTCCTCCAGGCTCCCAGAATGTGCGTGCCAGCACTCTGCACGGTGCCCCACGCATCAGTGTTTGCCGAGTGAATAAATGAATACAGAAACAGTCCGTTACAGTTAACAGGTGCACCACAGAGGTGAGAGAGATGCTTCCGGAGCGTGGTGGAGGTGCCTCCGCCTCCTGGAGAGTCAAGAGAGGCTCAGTGAGCAGGAAAAACAGAGCTGAGCTTGGGAGTGACACAGCGGGAGGGGAGGAATCATGTGTTAGACTCTGAAGTCACACAGGGACCCGGGGGGCTCTCTACCCGCGCTCTCTACCGCCATCTCAAAAGTCGTCATTTTTGAACACGGACACCTGTGTCTTCCCCTCGTACTGAGCCCACAACTTTGGTACCCAGTCGTGCAGAAAAGGCTGGCTTGTCCAAAGGCGTAGGAACCTAAGAGTTTGAAGGGGCTCATCAGGACCCCTGACCCTGGCTACGGTCTGGCTGTGCCCCTCCAAGCCAAACACTCAACCACATAAGGGTGCGTCTTGATCTATTTATAAACGTCTAGAGTTTAGGTGGGAAACACCATATTGTCTGTTCAATACGTAAGCATGTATATAGCATGGGGCACATCAAATCCACACGGTTCAAATTCATTTACACTTTGCTCATCAAAATGCCTCCCGGCCCTCCCCATGAGGCTATCTAATGTCCAGGAGGCCATCTTGACTCTAGCGGACCTTTGGATTTTAAAAGGGTGGGAGGCGCCTGGGTGGCTCAGTCTGTTGAGCATCTGACTCTTGCTATCGGCTCAGGTCGTGATCTCGCAGTTGTGGGATCGAGCCCCACATAGGGCTCTGCACTGAGTGTGGGGTCTGCTTGGGATTCTCTCTCTCCCTCTCTCTCTCTGACCCTCCCACTTGTGCTCTCTCTCTCAAAATACATAAATAGACATTTAAAAATAATAAATCATAAACTAAAAGGGGGGGATTTGAAAACTCTGCATGTGATGAAGACAAACTAGATTTATCTGAAAAGTTCTGATTATATTCTACAACTCTACATTCCCCCAGATCAAGGGGGGACTTGGCTTATCTGAGTCCCCCAGTCACCCCCAACATCCCTGTGCCAGGCACAGCCCCAAGGAAGGACACTTTCTCCCAGAGAGACAGTGCCTCAAAAGGACACTTTCTCCCAAGGAGACAGTGCCTCGATTGTGCATTAAGAACTGGAAACTTGGGAGAAACCATTTCAATAGCTGCTTGAGAAAAAATAAGCCTCTGGCTTACACTGCTGCATTTAGAATCACAAATCTCTAGGACTGAAAGGAATAACTGAGATCATCTACAATAATAACTATCATCTGCACAGCACTTTCCACTTGATAAATCACTCTCTTATCTAATCTTTGCAGCGATTTTGTTAGACAGGTACTGTTCTCATCACCCTCAATTCTACCGCTAGGAAAATGAGGCTCAGAAAGGTTATGTGGATTTCCCAAGCTCACACGGTAAATACAATGGGGGGGGGGGGGGCTCAGACTCATGCCCTTGACACGCCCCCCTCCAAGGCTTGTCACCAACCCCACTCGCCGCTTCTCAGGGTGAAACGAGGTCAGGATTGGCCACTGCCTGGCCAGTCTGGCCGGCGTCCATCACGGGCTGGGAAGGATAATAAAACCAGAACACCCACCTCCTGCCTGGCGTCCTTTCTGCCTCTCTCAGTGTGGCTCCTCTCCCTTTATTGGAAGAAGTCAGGAAGGAAAGGAGCTTATCTCTTCTCGTGGGGTTCAAAGAAACGGTTTCTGACATTGCCACCCCCGTCCCTTTGAAAGAGTCACAAACAGAGCAATTCACTTTAAAGCACGTGTTATCTTTGCAATTCTTATAACCACCTGGTAAAGTAGATATTCCGCCACCCATCTTCCTCCAAGAGGAAACTGAGAGTCAGTGAGAATAAATAATGGCCCCCTGTGACATAAATGGCAAAGAGCTAAGAGTGCCAGGACTTAAACCCAAGTTTTCTGGCACCGACCGAAACATCTTTCCGCAGCACTGATGGCATTTGGCTCCGATCCCACGAGGACAAGCGGTGGCAGAAGATGGAGCTGATGGAGGGAAAAGGGAGGGAGGAAAGTTACCTCCAAGGGCCGACAAATGGGACAGATGACTACACAACCTGCCTGTTTGGCCAGGATCATCGCATGCATGAGGAGCAGGACAGACGGAGAGGAAGGACACGGGCTGGTCTAGAGCAGAATGTGAGTTCATATGTATATGCAAGCAGGCGACATACCACTCTACCTCTTCAAATATATGCAAACTAAGCTATAAATTAGTACTAATCAGGACCCATGAGGTGAATTAATTAAAAAGTTATAATTCACAAGAGGCCTACATTACTCGATAATGCAGCACGAAAGCTTATGAATATGAGAATTAATTACTCGGGCCAGATGTCGAAGGAATGCTTAATTTCTTGAGCTCTTGGTTTCAAGCAACCACTGAGTTTACACGGCTTTGAGACGAAGCTAACATCATTGTGTTTACGAAGTCATTAGTTTAACAAACGACACCACTTACTAACGAGTGGATATCCAGTGCCTTGCTGTGCTGGAAGTCTCAACTCATCACCTTACGTAACCCTCACAACAACTATATGAGACGGATATCATTATCATCATGTTAGATGTGCTAAAAAAAAAAAAAAATTCTTGCGCCCCCAAAAAACCAAAGTTACACAGATTACATAAAGAAATGCCTATATGAACTTGCATCTGCCAAATTCTGCCCAGGCAATGGCACCTATGCCAAATGAACCCCTCGGCAACTCTGGTTTACTAAACCCCGAATGACTGAGAATTCATTCCATTTGTAAACCTTTTGGCTTTGCCTGTTTTTCATTTGAAACTTGGAGATACTCTTGAATCTTAAATCTGCAGGCACATCAGTCCATTCATTTCCATGCTATGTGTTTGCTCCTAATTGTTTCTCAATCCCACTTTAACCAAAACCAAAATCAAATGTTTCTGCTTGGTGGGTTGCCCAAAGACAGAGCCAAATTCCAGTCATCGCTGTGAGGTCTGAGGAGCAGAATGAGCACAAATAAGTCATAGCCACAAAGTCCCAAAACCTCACTGTGTGCAGCTACAGGAAAAAGGAAGCATGGAGAAATGAGAATTTAAAAATATGGATTCCATGTGGTTTTAAGTTTTTAAGACGTTTTAAATTGCAATAGTGTTTTTTTTTTTAATTTTCTACAATAAGCCTATTTTTCTTTGGTAATAGGAAAATGCATGATAATTATTCAAATTACCAAGGACAGTTTGGCTGGGTATCGAATTTGTGAATCACAGACTTTATACAAGTTGTTCCATTGACTGCCTTTACCCAACATAGTAGAGAGAAGTCTAATGGCTCTTTGATTTTTTTTTTCCACTGTACTTGTTTGGTGCTTTTGCTTGTTTTGCTTTTTTCTGTCTGAAGTTTTTTAGGATTCTTTTGTTATCCATGGAATTCAATATTTTCACAGGCTATGTTAATATGTTTGTCAGACTTTTTTAACTCTTCCCGATAAGATTCACATGACAGGGCCACAGATGACTTTCAGAAACTTCTTATTCCATACTAGTCTGAATACTGTTTAAGTCATCTTGTATCTCTTTGTCATTTTTTTTTTCCTCCACTTGTTTTTCTCCAAGAGTCACTCATGATTTGGTACTTTACCATATTTCTGTATGACTCAGGATTTCTACTCTGCTATTATTTGCATCCTGGCATTATTTTCTGGAGTCTGCTTTATCCTAACAATGATAATGTAATTACAATCAAAATGCAATGAAATATCTTGGGAGATTTAACATCCTAATGTGTATGTTTAGGAACAAATCTATAAAACGACGCGGGACGTTCTGAGGGCGGAAGTGGGGAACGGGAGACATTACAAGAAGGGAGCCAGACAGTAAAAGATACTAACATGAATTTTGAAACTAGAATAACAAAAATAGTCCTTGCCCGTTGTCAAAATAAGCAGGCAAATCAATGGACCAGCATAATTTTGTTTATTCTTCAGAAGGTATTTCAACTAGGAGGAAAAAGAACTCTACCTGGCAATGGTGACGAAATTCCTAGTTAAACATTGAGGGGAAACCCTAACCTACATCTGATAACTTAAGTTCTAGGTGAATTAAAACTTTCAGTTTTTAAAACACATCAAAATACTTAGATAAAATTAATGAATATTTATCGAATCTTCATCTATAAGAAGGCTGGGGAAGTATTTCCCCAAAGATAAAGGCCGTAATGTAAAATAGAACAAATTTAAGTCTATGAAAATCAATCAGAAAAATAAACGTTGAAAACAGTGAGGAAGACACCCATGGGAAATTCTCCAAAAAGAAATAGAGAGAGAGAGAGAGAGAGAGAGAGAGAAAATATCTATGACCAAACACAAGAAAAACATTTAACCTTACTAAAATGAAAACATTATAAATTGAAGGAAACTCTTCACATATTCTCAGCTTCAGTCTCTTGCTTCATAGCCTCTGTTTTTATGCTTTTGTGAGACAAAAAAGAAAGATTTGATTGGGAGAGCTTGGTAAGATCTCAAGGTGGCAGAACTTGCTGGAAATTGGTTAGAGAGAAGACAAACATGAGATGGAATAACATAACCGTGCCTCGCGATAAAACACACAACAGGTACAGGGGCGCCGGGGTGGCTCAGTCAGTTGAGCATCCGACTCTTGATTTCGGCTCAGGCCACGATCTCACAGTTTGTGAGTTTGAGCCCCACATCGGGCTCTGCACTGACAGTGGGGAGCCTGCATGGGATTCTCTCTTTTCCACCCCCACCCTCTCTCTGCTCCTCCCCCTGCTCTCAAAATTTAAAAAAAAAAAAAAAAAATCCCAGGTAGGACTGGGCTCACATGACAGAAAAGTCACTATGGACTGGTATAGTCAAAGCAGACATTTAGGAAAACTGGACCCTCGAACTTGAACTTGAGAAAAGAAAGAAACAACCAGTACAGTGGACGCGGGTATCCTCCAAACTTAGCAAGCTGCCTCAGGTGCTCAAGACGGCTATGAATTCACAGAAGATAACCAGGCGGTAGGAAATTATTTCAGTCTAGATGGCAAGAAAATGTGCTTGTCCGTCATGCTTTACAGCTCAAAAAAGCCCTTTGATGAGCTATTTTCACCTAATCTTCTTGCTATGCTTGGTATTAGGCAATGCTGAGATCGTACCCTCATTTTAAGAAGAGGAAACCAAGGCTACGGGAGATGCGCTCACGTATTTGTGGTTGCACTGCTAGGTGTTACCAGAGTAGGCACTTAACCCCGGCACACAGGGGAACCCTGCCTTCTTCTTTACCACTGTCATGTGGAATAAAAGCAACCAGTTCCATGCTTCTACATCACAGCTTCCTGGAGTTCAAAGAGTGGATTCCCATCCAAATTTCAAGTGGCTGTCCTAAGGAACACCAACTGGTGTTGGATATAAAATGTTAGCAGAGAAGAATGTTCTCAAAGAACGCAGACGCTCTTACCACCAAGAAACCTTGCTGGCTATGTCGGAATCGCCTTCTAGAAAGAGTAGGGAAACGTTACAGTGAAAGTAGAAAAGTACCTTGCACAAGAGCATCACAGCTGTAACCACGGAACTTAGAATACACTTACTGGGGCCATGTCCTTGACCAAGAAGGAACTCGCTGTATTAATCCTTCTCGCATCGAGCCTTGGTTTCTCCGGGTATAAAACTAAAGGTAAGACGCCCACTAAATTGCCTTTCACCTCTGACTCTTTTAGGCAGCGCAGACTGAGTTTATTATGCTCCTGTCTTAATGTTTATCTCTTAATGTTTATTTATTTTTGAGAGAGAGAGAGAGAGAGAGAGAGAGAGACAGAGTGCGAGCGGGGGAGGGGTAGAGGGAGAGGGAGACACAGAATCGGAAGCAGGCTCCAGGCTCTGAGCCATCAGCACAGAGCCCGACGCGCGGCTCGAACCCACGAACCGGGAGATCATGACCTGAGCCGGAGTCGGACGCTGAACCGACTGAGCCACCCAGGCGCCCCAACTCCTGACTTGATCTTGGACATGCGTGACTTCTAACTCCTATGACAATTTTAATTCGTGGGCATTATCAACCCCCGCCCCCCCTTCCAGGTCGGAAAACTGCGACTCAGAAAGAAACCATCGGGTCGACATCAGGGGTAGTGGGTTCTTGAAATGTGCCATCAAGGAGGATGCTCAAACAGAGGATGGAATACCAATTCAAACGGATTTAGGCATCACATGTGGCAGGATGGGGAAAAAAAGCATCAAGATTTTTATCTTTATCTTTATGATCCTTTCCAGCCAGGGAATCTCATGATCCTATCGCTCAAGGCCAGTCTTGTGTGACAGCAAGTGCCATCTTCCGAACGGCCCATTCTCTCCCTGCCTCCTCCTGCAGGCTTCCACGCCTGCCTTGCACCTGACAACAGAACGTACCACATCAGGAAGTAGGGGAGCGGGCTTGGGACCAGTCCCTGACCCCGTGGCTTTTTCAAAACTGTGCCCTCCGCACATCGCCACCACAAATATCCCTCCAGTGGCTACTGCGCTCCTTGAGAAACCTAAAGAACTTGATAGCTTGGGAAGCATCTGACGGACTTCTAGGCTCCCCAAGACGGCTCCGGGCCATGGTAGCAATGCCATCTGAAAGCCCTCCCCACCTAGCCACAGGAGGCGGGAGGCCACCTTGCAGAGCCTAGCTCGTTTGAGAGACTCACCGCCCCCCTGTGCCACCTTCCCTCGTAAGGGAAGGCCTGCCTTCCTCGTAAGGTGCGAAGGCCATCCGGAACTTTCCTCACGCTCAGCAATTTTTCCGACTCTCCGGCTCTTTCAGCTGAGGCTGCAATGTTAAACATGTAGTTTTGTAAATTAATTCTTTGAAGATTCACTCTTGTCAGCTAACTTTTCTCGCGGCAGTAAAGCCAAGGAAGTCGCTTACTAGCAACTAAATTTTCTCCTTTCATGTACTCCCGAGTCTCTTTAATTTAAGACAGTGTTCCGAAACCCCTATTCAGCAAAACTCACCAGTTAGGTGCAGGGATCTCAAAAATGTTCACTGAAAATTAATGGGGGAAGTTACAATCTCATCGTGGCCTTAGATATTTTTAAAAAGTGTCTGGGTATATCATCGCGGGGGAAAGGAGGCAGAAGACGAATAAGTCTTCGGTGAGCATTTGCTTCAAATCCACCCCGGTTTATGGGGCGCCTGGGTGGCGCGGTCGGTTGAGCGTCCGACTTCAGCCAGGTCATGATCTCGCGGTCCGTGGGTTCGAACCCCGCGTCGGGCTCTGGGCTGATGGCTCGGAGCCTGGAGCCTGTTTCCGATTCTGTGTCTCCCTCTCTCTCTCTGCCCCTCCCCTGTTCATGCTCTGTCTCTCTCTGTCCCAAAAATAAATAAACGTTGAAAAAAAAAATTAAAAAAAAAAATCCACCCCGGTTTTTCGGTTTTCGTCTCCTCTTCTCAGCTGTCGTTTGTGCCATGAATAGACTTTGCCAGGCTCTAGAAGAATGCCCCGCAGGTGAGAACTAAGAAGCATTCACAGGTGAATAGGAAAAGGACATACGACCCACCACAGGACAGAGCAGACAGTCCTCAGGGGTGCAGGGGTGACCTGGGGCAGCTCTGGGCTAGGAGACCTGAGCCCTGGACGTGGGCTCTTCTGCGCCCCTAATTTACTCCATGCATTTGGACAAAGTCGCCTCCTCTCTAAACTGACTCTACGAAGACAAACAAACAAAAAAGTAGAACCAGATCATAACTGAGATTCCTCCTACCGCTAGCTTCCTAAGAGTCCAGAATAGCAAAACGTTCCAGGAGAGAAACAAATGTTCTAGCAGGCATGAGGAGAGTGGTTCTCCCTGGGTTGATCCGGGCAAGTGCTGGAAAGGCTGCAATCCTGTGCTGGTCTCTGCAGAACACCCAGGATGTGGGCGGATCTGAGAGACATTCTTGTAAAGGAAACAGATGACACCCCTACTGCTGCTAAAGAGGAGTAGAAGGGGAGGTGGGGAGGGAGGGGAGGGGAGGGACAGGAGGTTGAAGAGAAACCGAATAATAACAATAATAATAATAATACCTGCATAGTCCTTTGTAGTTTATGGAGCGGCTCTGTATACATCGGCTCATTTAGCTCTCAGCACGAAGCTAGGGGACAGGGATAGGCATTTCAGCCCACCTTTATGGACTCAGGAGTTGACCACACATCTAGTAAGTGGTGGAACCAAGGTTCCAAACAAGGTCTAACCAACAGCAAGCCACACATCATACAACCATGATCACAGGCTCAGTATGCCACCACCACATGCTGTGGTGTCCAAAGGAGCCCCGCACACACGCATTCAGCGATGTTGGCGGCCAATACGGTCTCCAGAGGCAATGAAGGAGAGCGCTGACCGCCTCAGGACCACGGCTTTCACTTCTGGGCCCCACACTTCGTAAGGAAACTTGCCCAACTGGAACATTTCGGAGGGTGGTGAGAATCTTTATAGCCAAGTCATATTGGGTACAACTGAGGCATCTTGGGTCGCTCTCATGGAGACGGGAGGACACGGTAAGTACCTAGCATTGTTTCAGAATCATCTTAAGGGCTATTGTATCAGCCAGGGTCCCAACTGGAAACAGATGGCTTTATCAAATTAGGTTAATCAGAAGAAGATCTGCGTACATTGGGACTATTTGCAATAGTACTGATGTACGGGAGTCAAAAGGATAAGGCTGATACCAAAGGATCCATCTCTCCTAGACACAGAGGATGTGGGCACGAAGTAGCCATTGAGGCCTGAAGAGAGTCATGCAGAGGAAAGGTGTCCTTGAAGCAAATGGTGACCATCAGTTGAACAGTAAGGGCCAAGCCAGTCAAAGGCAACCTCAGGAGTAGGAGCCTAGGGAGTATAGACATTGAAACTCATTCTTCTCTCTCCCATCAATTTGCTGTTAAGACACCATTGTGGCCAAATCCAACCAGAAGTAAGAGCCTGCAGGACCCCACAGATTAAGTTCCAGGTCAGCATCGCAGGGCAGAGAGCAGAGTGAAGAAGGGTGAAGGCAGTGTCTGGAGGGAAGACATCAGACACAGCTATTCCATGGTAGAGTTAGAAATATTGTGAGACCACTAGGGATTGGGTCGGGGACAGGGAAAAAGAATTAGGATCAGGGGATGATACAAGGAAATGGATCTTGGCTAAATTTTATTTTTTAAATTTTTTTTCAACGTTTATTTATTTTTGGGACAGAGAGAGACAGAACATGAACGGGCGAGGGGCAGAGAGAGAGGGAGACACAGAATCGGAAACAGGCTCCAGGCTCCGAGCCATCAGCCCAGAGCCCGACGCGGGGCTCGAACTCACGGACCGCGAGATCGTGACCTGGCTGAAGTCGGACGCTTAACCGACTGCGCCACCCAGGCGCCCCTGGCTAAATTTTAACACAACAAAGGAAGAAGCTGATAGCCAAAGAGAGCTGAACTAGGAAGGAAGGTTTCCATAAAGTCTACCGAGCTCCCCAGCATTGAACTTCAAGTCAAGATTAGAAGAGTCAAGAATGGACTAGAGGAAATCCAATGTTAGGTTGAATTCAGTGACTTACAACATTTCTTCTAACTCTGATATTCCAACATTTTATGAAAAAAAAAAGAAGCAAAAATACAGAAGGGATTTTTAAAAATTAGTCTTGGAATATTCCCCCAGTTTTCCTCCTCCATCTTCTCCCAAAATAAGTATTTGCATCTACCTACCTGGCAGCTAAGAGAAGATGCCTGTTGATTATGAATGGCACTAGAGTTCAAGTTCAGATTAGGCAAAACTTTGAAATCACGTAAGGTTTTTACTAAGGAGCTTCTGCCTTGTTTATCGTGGATGACCTTGGCCAGGAGAGAAGACGTACTGTCTAGTCCAGACAACCTCAAACCACTTTCTTCGTCTTCTCAAGGAGTAGCACATTTGCTCACAAGATTGGGTCCATAATTTCCCACCATCTCTCTAAAGCAAGGAGCAGATTACAATGCAAGAGCGGCTGACAGATAATTGGACAACGCTACTAACTTTTTAGGCTTTTTTCTCTCTTGTCTTCCAGATAATAATAAGTGTTTCCCTCCTTAATCACCAAAAGAGTTTCACTGTGAACACTATCGAAGTTAGCTAAAATCTAGATTTGCTGAGGCTTCCATTTCCTAAATTTCCAAACCAATGCTTCCGAGAAGTTTAGCGATCGCGTTATTACCCGTAATGTATTGTATATACTAGAGGCATCTTGTGGACTTTTTATCAAGTGAATAATACCAATGTCGTCTTGAGTGAATAATCGTTCCGTTAACTCCATTGTTACTAATTACACTTAGTTAGAAAACCAAGAAGCTTGTTTGGAAATGTACGCATTGGAACCTGCCATTTCTCGGTTACACAATATGCTTTTCATTACTTCCCAATGTCTCGAAGAATGGAACTAATAAAGCTGATATTTCACGGTGTCGGGGGCAGACTGGCAGTTTGATGTAATGTTTCAGCTCATGATCCCTTGTATGCAAAGGACAGATTAATCTATCCAACTGGAGAGAAAGACCACCCAAGGTTTAACTGCGCAGGTGAGGCGCAAAAGGCTGGCTCACGACTATTTCCTCCCAGAATGAATGTAACCAGTTGGCATGACTCCAAAACGAGCATGGCAGAACCCTCGTTTGATAGGTTCAATTCCTATTCTAGGAGAACCATGAATCAATTCAGTTATGTTCAGTGAGCCAAAATGCTGCAGCTATTAGGGAATCCTTTAGGAACAATGGTTTTGATTTCTTTGTTCCCACAAAGCCAATAGTTAGCTGGAAGGCTTGATCTTGTGATCGGTCCATGTTACGGCACGTTGAGCAGAGAGCCGTTCGCGCACAGGCGTGCCCCGTAAGGGAGGAAAAATGAACCCCGTGTGCCTGGCAAAATCATCAAAACGCAATTCTCAGTGCCAGAACTTCACCCAATCCCCAAGAAATCCCTGTCGCCTCCATAATCTCTCCTACCCACACCCCAGGATGAGCTTGTTCGGTCCTCAACTGAACGGGCGATGCCTACCTCGTCTCTGCATTTCTCGAGCAAAAGCTGCCTTCATTCACACATTTCTTCAGGCATCATTTATAGATACTCACAGGCGCTCTGCCCACACTGTGCAGGAGGTTTTCACAGACCAGATCTCATCTCGTCCACATACCGATGCATCCCTGTATGTCATTCCTGGGTTTATCATTATTTTCCACATCTTCGCTCCCTTCCAGCAATGCTGATCCGTGTGCTTGCTAATGAGGCTGGGGAAAACAGACTCAGAGGGGGTAATGTACTTGCCCAAATCACCTGCTGTCTTTGCCTGTTCAGGCTGATATAACAACAACAACAACAACAACAAAAACGGAGGCAGGGTAGCTGGTAATCAACAAAAATGTATTTCTTGCATTCCTGGAGGCTGGAAGTCCAAGGTCAAGATGCCGGCAGGTTCAAAGTCTGGCAAGACTTTGCTTCCTGATTCTTAGACAGTAGCCTTTTTGCTGTGTCCTCACGTGGCAGGGAGGAGGGAACTCTCTGTGGCTTTTTTTTTTTTTTTTTAGTAGGGCACTAATCCTATTCATGAGGGTTCCACCCTCCATAACGTAATCACCTCCTAAGACCACCCCCCCCCCCCACCTCCTAATACCATCGCCTTGGGAATTGGGTTTCAACATAAAAATTTGAAGGTTTGGGGAAAAGGACACAAACTCAGTCTATCACACCTGGTTAGAAAGTCATAGAGCTGAAGTCAGATTCCAGGTCCGTCTGAATGTAAATTCCACGATTTTTCTACCGTAGCAAACTATTTCACACACTGCAATGTGTAGCACTGTCGTATTTATTGAGAACTTACTGTGTGCCAGGCACTGTTCTAAGTCCTTTACAGGCTGTTTACACATCATTCGATCCTAATGACGATAACGAGGGAAGTTACTAATATTACCCTCACTCAACAGATGAGAAAACGAGGCACCAAGGTGTTAAGCAACTTTCTCGAGGTCACATGGCTAGAAGTAGGAAAGTCGAAATTCAAATCCAGGTGTGTGGCTCCAGAGAGTGTGTTTTGTTAATGTTTATTTATTTTGAGAGAGAGAGACAGCATAACCTGGGGCGGGGCACAGAGGGAGGGAGAGAGAGAGAGAATCCCAAGCAGGCTTCACGCTGTCAGCGCAGAGCCCCACGCGGGGCTCGAACTCACAAACTGTGAGATCGTGACCTGAGCCGAAGCCAAGAGTCGGATGCTCTACCAACCGAGTCACCCAGGCGCCCTCAGAGTCTGTGCTTTTTTTTTTTTTTCAACGTTTTTTATTTATTTTTGGGACAGAGAGAGACAGAGCATGAACGGGGGAGGGGCAGAGAGAGAGGGAGACACAGAATCGGAAACAGGCTCCAGGCTCTGAGCCATCAGCCCAGAGCCCGACGCAGGGCTCGAACCCACAGACTGTGAGATCGTGACCTGGCTGAAGTCGGACGCTTAACCGACTGCGCCATCCAGGCGCCCCGAGTCTGTGCTTTTTTTCTTTTTTCTTTTTTCTTTTTTTTTTTTTTTAATTTTTTTTTCAATGTTTATTTATTTTTGGGACAGAGAGAGACAGAGCATGAACGGGGGAGGGGCAGAGAGAGAGGGAGACACAGAATCGGAAACAGGCTCCAGGCTCCGAGCCATCAGCCCAGAGCCCGACGCGGGGCTCAAACTCACGGACCGCGAGATCGTGACCTGGCTGAAGTCGGACGCTCAACCGACTGCGCCACCCAGGCGCCCCGAGTCTGTGCTTTTTAATCTCCACATTGCTCTGCCTTGACAGTTCCTCCAGCAACACAGAGACGTTTATGTATTGACAGAGCAACTGTTTACTAAATGACTCGTGTGCACCAGCCCTGAGCAGGTCCTAGGCACCCAGGAGTTAATGAGACAGTGTGGTCCTTCCCGTGCTAGAATTTCAGCATAATGGGAGAGGTGGGTATTAGGCAAGCGCTATGAAGGAAAACACGGACTACTGATGAGGCACAGGGGAGAGACAAGATCCTTTTAGACGGAGTGGTCAGAAAAGGCTTCCTGGCTCTAATTCGCTGACATTTGCACTCCAAAGAAATCTAAGTGACACGTGGGAATGATACCAATTCTGTCTTCACAGTTCATCTTCTCAGCCTGACTTTGCATCTCAGCTCGGACCTCTACGAGCTTGGTGGCTTTGGATGAGTTACGTCCTTGAGATACTGTCCTCTCAGCTACAAAAGGGAAGGTATAACAAAGGCTTCATGGGCTGCCATGATCATTAGAAGGAATGTAGACAAGGCACCTAGTCGAGTCCTTGCCACACCGGAGATACTGAACCAAGGTTTGTCCTCGCCCTTCGTTCTCCTCATTAGCCAGTGCTGGGGCCATGGCACCAGTGGGGGGCAGGTGTCAATGCGAGGGGTACAGCTCGGCCACTCTCACACCTGAATCTTCGTGGCCAGGCACGTGACCTGCTGAGCAAGTGTCTGAAATAAAGCAGATTTGAGCGTCAGCCGTGGACGCAGCACTGTGAGGGCTGGGTGGCCAAAAGGACGCCATCTACTTTTCAGTATCCACCATCACGTGCGTGGCACCAGGACCGACTGGGAGCGTCCGCTGTATGTCGTCCTCTGTCAGGGACCTAGAAGCGCCACCCCTGTTCCCAGCATGGCTGAGACTGGCCAGAGCACAATGGCAAAGTGAATGCTGGCTCTTGAGGCTTCTGCACAGACACGGCACAGGTCACCTCTGCCCGCGTTGTATTGTCCGTGGCAAGTCACGTGGCCACACCTAATGTCCAGGGTCCAGGGAAGAGTGATCCCCCCGGGTACCCAGAAGAACAAGAGATAGTCGGTGGACAGCTTGAGTGACCCCCACAAGGAGTCTGTAAAGACACCGCACGTGATGGGAGAAGCGCAATCCCACCCACCTCTCTTGGGGGGGGGGAGGGGCAGAGATTCTCTTCCAAGGGGGCTGCTCCCCCTGAGCACGGTCGGCCTGGCGCCCGGCAGGCTCTCCTCCCCTCTGGGAAGCTCGTCGACTTCACTCGGAGCTTTCCAAGCACTTCCGCCCAAGGAGTCCTCCTGGCTGGGAAAGCGGAGCTCACACCTCTGTGCGGTTGAGACCACAGTCCCCCCCCCCCACCCCCTGCTGTGCAGCTTCCCTGAAGCCTGTGATTTCGCCCTAGAAGCTCATGTGGCTTTTGCCTCCCGGTCCGTCACACAGCACTGTGCGTTTTAACACCGAAGTCGGAGCTTAGCAAAGGCGTGCGGGGCTCACCCCGTGTCCCTGCGTCACCCGCCCCTGTCACCCCATGCTCCTGGAAGAGCCGAGTGACAGATCCCTCTACGACGAATCTTGGAATTTTCACAAATTGCCCAAATCTCTAAACCTTCATCTTCTTCCCCAGGCCGTTTTTCTTTCCCTGAATAAAAACACTGACATTTGCCGAGAACCTGCTCCTCTAGGCCAGCCGTGCGCTCGTTGACTGATTCCATACATCATCTCCGTTGAGTCATTGTCCACGGCTCAGAACTGTTCTGAGCGGCAGGCGCAGCGTGACTGGGGTTCCCACTAATGATAAGAGGCTCAGGAAGGTCGATGGTGTGTCCGAGCCACACAGTACGTGGCCGAACAGGAATGCGGACCCCGCTCTGAACGGCTCGGAATCCCCCCCGCTTATGCCACTGCAACCACTCAGCTCGGATTCCCGTCAACACAAAAGAGAACCTGCAACACCAACTGCATTTCCTTCCATCCTTAGCATGGGATCTTGGCTTGCTCTCTTGCGGGGACGAACTTCATCAAGAAACAGCCCGGTATCGGCTGTAGGTATTGGCCCAGTGTTGCAGGTAGGACCGTGGAGCCCCAGGGAGTGGGGTCGCTGGACAGGAATGGCTTCACTCGTCAACCCGCTTAAGCAGCTCAGTCTCACACGTGAGCCTTCAAACCACTGGGATTAAAATTCTCACGTGGGGAAAACACAAACTCCTGTGTTCCACGGGCCCTTGAAGTACCTGGAGACAAGTCCCCCTGGGATTATAAAAGACTCCGAGAGGAGCTTGATGGAGCCTCCTGGTCAGGAGGGTGGGGGGTTGGGGCCAAGGGTAGGAGGCACAGCGGTGGGTTTAAGTGAGGTGCGGTTTTCATGATGAGCTATACAGCCACACCACCGGGCGACAGAGGGCCTTGGCTGATCATCCCTGTGTCAGTTAAACGGGGACCCCGGAGGCAGTTCACACAGGCTCAGCTGGAGGGGAAATTGGCACACAGATCAGCTCCACCTGTCAGTTCCGCTTCCAGAGACAGACAGCCCTTCTGAGCACCGCACTGCTGAGCGACAAAGCCACGACACCTCACGGTTTTTACGACGTGGATCAGAAATGACATTGTAAACATCAAAGCAAAGGCTGTTGCAGGAAAAGAAAGAAAAATAGATGCAACAGTGACAAGTTTGAAATAGATCTCTACGTGTCAAAAAAAAAAAAATCCCCCAAACAAAAGGCAGATGACAACCGTAAGGGGAAAATATTTGTAACTTACATGATAATGTGTCAATTACATTAATACAGGGGAATTCATACAAATTGACTTAAAATGGACATGTTTTTTTTTAAGGAAAAGGACACTCACTGAAGAACTCTAAATGGTCAATAAGTATTTCTAGGACGGTTGTCCTTGAGGGAATACAAATTAAAATAAGACATCATATTTTTTTTTTGGTCCAATTGATCTTTTTTCTCTTTTTAAGATAATACTTAGCGCTCTAGAGAGTGCCGTAATGGGGGAAGAGTGGTCCCACCCACCCTTTCCCTTTCCCTGTGGAAAGTGCTGTGTGAGAGTGAATTCCAGGAAAGCAATTCAGCAATATGTATCAAAAGCCCTATGGATGTCCTTGTCTTTGAGCCAGTAATTCACTTCTGGGAACCTGACTTGGGAGAATCATCAAAATGTGGATGAAGGTTAAATAAAAATATGGCGGGGCTGCAAAAGAGTATGGAAAGAATTATTTGATGACATGGGGAAACGCTCATCATATAATAGCAATTAAAAGGCAAACCTTGGGGGCGCCTGGGTGGCGCAGTCGGTTAAGCGTCCGACTTCAGCCAGGTCACGATCTCGCGGTCCGGGAGTTCGAGCCCCGCGTCGGGCTCTGGGCTGATGGCTCGGAGCCTGGAGCCTGTTTCCGATTCTGTGTCTCCCTCTCTCTCTGCCCCTCCCCCGTTCATGCTCTGTCTCTCTCTGTCCCAAAAATAAATAAACGTTGAAAAAAAAAAATTTTTAAAGGCAAACCTTGTCACCATTCTTCTTAAAGAAAATATCCCATAAACAAACGCATACACAGTCATACACTCACTCGTATGTTCATGAGACAGGAAGACACGTACTAAAATGCTGATCATTATCTCTGAATGGTACGTTACAGGTGATTTCTTTCTTGCTTTAAATTTTTCCACGTTTCCCCAATCTCCCAGGTTAACATTACATACATACACACATGCGTCCACATTTTATAATAAAGAATGGTTTTTTGTAAACAGAATAGAGCAGATGGAAAATTTTGCCACAAATGATTCCCTCCCTGCACCCATGCCCTTGGGGGGTGTCCTACCACTGAGTCTGAGCTTAGTCACATAACTTGGCCAGAAGGACACGGGCCACCGTGTTGCAAACAGAGATTGCCAGGTGCTTACAGCCTGGAGCTTGTCTCAACTTGCTGGTCTTGGAATTTTGTGACAACGACAGCATGAAAGATCCTGAATTAGTCTGTTGTGTGGTGAGAGACACGTGGTCCGGCTACCCCTCACCGCTCCTAAGCCAGCTAGACTCCAGAAACAAAGCAGCTGACTACAGGCGCATGAGTGAGCCCCGCCAGCATCAGCAGAAAACCACCCAGCTGAGCCCAGCCCAGATTGCCAACCCAGAGAATTATTGAATGCATTGTCATTTTAGTCCACTAAGATTTGGGGTTATTCGTCATGCAACAGAAACTCAATGAAACAGAAGAAAATTATACTCTAGTAGTAACATGGAAAAACCCTGGGCTTCTCCATTGGGTGCATTATTTGACCCCTCTGTAACTCCATTTCTCAAATCTGTAATGCCAGACTAATACCACAGGCTTCCCTGGGTGGCTGTGAGCATCAAAAGAATTAGTGTACGCGAAAGCAGCTGACATACGGTAAGGCTAAGTAATTATGCAACGACTCTGAATTGCCATTAGTTGTTAGGAACTATTAGGAGGAAAGAAGCATTAAGGAACTCGAAGGATAGATGAATCAGGATCCATCCACCACCACGGCTTACGAGTGGGTTAAAAATGTTATTTTACAAGTCAAAGGAGTTCATTACTACGAACAACGGATAAAGCCTTGGGCTGGAATTTGGGAACGTGAGTTTTATATCCTAACTCTTGCACTGACGTGGAAGATGGCATCAGACGCCTTTTATATCAATCAATGCAATTAATTCCAAAGTGGCGGTCCCTCACGTCTGAGCCAATTGCAGTGGAGCAAGGGAAGAGCCGGGGGCAGGGTTATTCCAGATGTAAAGCTTAGACTTTCACAGACTGACATCAACCTATTTCTCCTGCCACTCACGGCCCACCCCAACCCATCTGCTTAGCCAAATAAAATAGCTTGATGTTCTCAAGACACAGTACGTGACTCTTGTACCTTGCCTACCCTGTTCTTCTGCTTCCAATACCTTTTCCTATGATGAACGCCTAGCCGTCCTTCAAGACCTGCCCCCAGGAAGACTCCTCTGAGCTCCCAGACAAAACTGTCTGCTTCCCACGTGTTCCTACAGAGCTGTTCGTCTTAGGCCAGGGTCTCTGGAAGTAGGAACTAAGACAGGAATGGTGTACACGTGCTTTATTAAGGAGTTCTCACGAGAACCCTTGAGGAGGAGCGGGAAGCAGGAGAGGACAGTGGGAAAAGCTAAATGAAGATGCGGGCTCGGCTGAAGTCTACATGGAACATAGCTGAAACCACAGAGTTGTCTCGCCTCGAAACAACATCGGTCTGGTCTTCGGTATCCCATTGGCTAGAAACCATCCTCAGGGACAGGGCATAACCTTCAAAGCACTTCCAGGGCTGCACCCACCATCCAAGGCGATACGCAAGAGGAGGGAGCAGCCACAGCTAAGAACGAACTATCAGCTAAAGGGATCTAGACGGGTGCCCACAATGGCTGCCTGAGTGCACTGCCTGCGCCACTCAAACGCCCCTGCCACTCACATCAAGTTCACTCCATTTAGCTTCTTCAGGATTCTGACTGGCCATAATTCCTGGGGAAGCTTACAAGAGAGAGGCTGTTGCATTGGTGCCAAGGTCATGTCTGAAACTCATCACTTCCCTCCTCCTCCACCCACACTAAGTTTCTCTCCCTATTAGCTAGCACTTCTGCTGATCTCTGTGGATTTTCCCGAGGGAGAGGGAGACCTTCATCTTTGCCTTTCTCCTAATCACTGTGCCCTTATCAGGCCACAGCTTGCCCATTTACTGTGAAAACTGAGTGTGGGAGTACCTAGAGATGCCCAGGGGACCACCTCAATGCCAAACACATTTCTCCCGGTCCCCATTATGAAGCAGCAGCCCCACTTCCACCTGAGGGTCAGAACCAATTCCCGCTACCAATATGGCAACTCCTTCGGGCGCCTGATGATTACTGGCACCAAAACACCAAAATGGCAGCGACGGCTGTAGCTTCAAGTCGAGCGGGCTTTCGCTATATTCCCCAGTGGTAACGTCTCCACTGTGGGACCCAAGACCTCTAGACCCTCAGAGCCTGAAATTGCAGAGCGGACGGTAAGCACAAATTCCTTTAGCGGGTCATGAGGGGTGATGGTGAGCAGAACTCTCGTCTCCTAGCTTCTGGACCCATGGGTCCTATGTATTCTACAGCTTGACTCGTTCCAGAAGCTATGCTTGTACCTGTCTTCCCGTGCCTCCTTGCCCAACGGCTCCCTGAGGGCAGGTCTAGTTTTCTTGATCTCTGTATATACAACAACCCACATTACCCAGGGAGAAGAGGAGCAAAGTGCTTTCTCATAGCATACACACCATGCCTCTGGACGGTCTGACTCATATTCCACCCACAAAGTATCAAGAGGATGGTCCTAACACCTAATACAGGGACCGTGGGTCAGAATGTTAAGTTGGGACAACCCAGGATACCTGAAAACAAATGACTATCCAGTTTGGGGGGCAGTGCCGTAAAGAGCTAGCAAAGTTAAAAATACAATGAGCAGTGTCTGTGTGGTCTGGAAGAAGGAAGGAGATGGCCAAAGGCAAGGGCTTCCAAGGGCTCTGACCCTGGAGAAAATCAGACTTGGAAGATGAGATCCATTTCCCTGCCAGGCAAGGCTCCCTGATGTGGGAATCAGGGCTGAAAGGGGTCACAGCAATGTCAGGTCTCTGTCCCCAGGCCACATCTGTTCTGGCTCTGGGAGCGGAGGCAGGATGGGCGGACGGGTGACTATGGAAATCTCCCTGGCCACAGCCAACCGTGAATATCCTGCCGTGGCCAAAAGGGGCCTGGAAAGGAAGCAGACTCAGAACAATTGGGAAAGGTCTAAAAACCACAGGAGTCTGATGAATAAGGCCACGAGGCGGCCCAGTGATGCAATTCACGGTAGACAAAAAAAGAAAGAAAAAGAAAAGAAGAAAAAAAGAACCCTCCAGTCCTACCCAGGAGCATTCATCATTCAGCGTGACCTTCCAGGAATCTGCTGACAGACACAAAGTGTTCTGTGTGACTTTCTGCCTGGGTCCTGTAATGACTGGGGCCCGCAGAGAAGGGGAGGAAGGCAGGAAAGGGGGCTGGAGCTCAGGGAGGTTGGGCCGGGTGGCCTCCGTCCTGGCACAGCATGGTCGGGCGCCATCTGCTGGTGGTGTGGGGAACCACACTCACCTCCCTGCCTAAACGTAACAAAAACCACGTTTCTGAGAGAAGGTATCTGAACCCGAGAGGAACAAAAAACACATTTCCACCTATGATGAGCCAGATGCTTCCACATACCTTTCATCTCCTTCGGATGTTACATTCCTGTTCGGTGAGGACTGCTATGCTAGTTTTAGAAGATGGCCAACTGAGGTTCGGGGAGATGACTGATTTCACCGAGGGCTGGAACTGACCGATTTGTTCTCCTGGGAGAATCGTTCCTCGTTCTGAGCGCACGAGAGCGGAACAGTTCCTGGAGTGTAAATGCTCACTGAGGGAATGACTGCATAAGGCCTGAGCAGCCTGTCTTTTTGTAATTTGTCTGCAGAACAGGAGAAAGTAAATACGAAGCTGAGAATGGGGGCTGTCTCTGCAGAGGGCACTCGGGAAGCACCCAGGGCATTGCCTGCCCCCCTTACCACCGTCCGGGATCACAAACCACTGGAAAGCCTGGGATGGGTTGTGTTGCTTGTTGACCTCTTCCTAGCACCGCGCTGTCCTGGAGAGGCCACAGAAGGAAGAATTGGGGACGCTGAGCTACATAGGCAAGTGCCAGATTTCAGAGACTCAGAGAGGTCCAAGGTGACATTCGCTACTGTGACAGTTCTGCTCCAGACACCCCCTTGTGTCCTGTCCAGACTGGGACCCTCCTTCCTCCCAAATGTCTAGCGATATTCGGGTACATCAAGTCTGTTCATGCTGGGCCCTACCTACCCTTCCATCCATCTTCTCCTAACCACCGTTACAAGCGTGCACACACACACACACACACACACAGAAACGCACCTATGCACCCATACTCCCATATACAGGCAAAAACCACACCAGTCATGGACTGTAGCACAGTCAGCCTCAACATCCCCAAACACACTGGGATCCGCCACATCTTTGAAGCTTTATAATACTTTTATTTCTCTTATTCTCTCTGGCTGGGATGACTGCCCTCCTCGGACTAACTCCTATTCAACCTTCAAGGCCCATCTCCGACATTACCCCCTTGTGAAACCTCCCCATTCACTATTTAGTCATCCCCTCCTCTGAATGCCCAGAGCTTTTTTTTTCATGTTTTGCTACAACACATAAAGCATCGTCTTCATGTGTGCATGCCCTAGATAGAAGTAGATACTCAGAAAGTGTTCACTGAACGAATAAATGAATGAATGAGCGCAGGCTTCTCCCCCTAAGAAAAGAGGGGAGGAGTCAAAGCTGGCTTGAAAGGGAACCTGCATGCCGCCAGCCACTACTATCCCAGATTTGGGCACAAGCCGCTCCCAACCTTGTGGTCTGGTCTGGAGCCTCTCAACAGGTACGGCTGGGTTTACTGGAGGGAAGGGGGAGTGGGAGGCCCCTAACTTTTGCAGGAAAAATGCACAGCTAGTCGAGGAGAAGAATGATCCTACAGTCGGCAGCACAGGCCCTCCCAGGCCTCCCACACAGCTCCTGCACAAGTCTGGCCTCACTGGGCACTCGGTTCTTGTGCTCAGGCTCTGCTCTCTTGATTTTTACCTGGGGAAGGTGACTCCCAGGGTGCCTACGCTAGGAAAACAACACCTTAACTGTTTCTTAAATGAACGGTTTAAAAATGAGAGGATAAAAAAATGACCAAAACCAATGGTGAATGCACTGATCTGAGAGTTTCATCCCTATCCCAAGACCCGGAGTCCTAGACTGCCACGATCCTTCCAGAAAAGGAGAAGGACGTCAACATTTAGTAGCATCTACTGTGCCCTTGCTACTTGACCGACGCAAAGTGGCTTCAAGGTAGATGTCACCATGCTCTTCTGGAGGACAGAGGCTCAGAGACACAGAGAAACTTCCCCAAGGGTGCCCAGCATGTCAGTGGGACACCAGGTCTCAATCCCAAGAGGTTGACTTCCGTTCCACCCCCGCCCCATCCCACTGCACAAGCTAGCCTCCTGCTGCATACAGGGGGCTGGAGACCAGGCAACAAAGACAAGTGGTTTCTTTCGGGACTTGTCCTCTAAATGACCCCTTTGCAAATCTTTATCCCACTCAGGGATGATATCAACTCTACAAAGGGTTTAAGAGAAACTTCCATCTACTGGGAGGGGAAACTGCAGGCAGGAAGGCAGCCCCTGAGCCGCCGGTATTCGCTCAGCGAGCACGGGCACCGCATGCCCGTCACGGGCCAGGTGTGGACCGGCCGATGGATGCTGGGCTTACAGACCAGGGGCTGAGGCCAGCCCACCCACGGCACACCGTGGATCAACCAAGCTGCCCATACCTCGTCTGGGAAGCCGGTTCCTCACGCTTTGGGAATCTAACACGAATTCTGGGTTGCCAATAGGCATGCCACCACTTTTTACTTAAGCTTGGCAAAGGCAGAGAAGCAAGATCAAATTTTGCAGGATGTGAAAGGAAGTTTCAGGCTAGCAACACTTGTTCAGCCTTTCTGTATTGTCACAGAGCATGACGGAAACGCTCATCGTAGAAGCCAAAACCGGCCTCGTTTTTGGAACACAGAGGCAAGGAAAAACACTGAGATCTGACTCTCACGGCGAGAACAAAGGGTTGATTCATTTATTAACAAAAACACACTGTGTGATTCCCAGGTTCTGGGCACCGTCCCAGGCCCCAGAGATACGATGGGGACGAGATACCATGCAGCTTCCGTACCAGTGGAGGAAGACAGAGACGAAACCGGGGAGTGAGTCACAGGCGACATGAGACGATGTGCACCACGGAAAAGACACAACCAAGTGGGCGAGGGGAACGAATGCGCAGGCAAGTGTTGTGTGAGGCTCGGAGAAGACCGGGGTGAGTAACGTCCTTCCTGTCCCCCGAGGAGCTACCGAGAGAGGACAGGAAAAGGCAGGCTTCCCAGAGGGGGTGACCCGAGAGTCAGTGTTGGGCCCCGCCACTCGGGCGAGAAAGGCCCAGGGGCACCTGACCAGGCAGCTGTCCTTGGGGGTGTTGGCCAGCCCAATGTCTTCGTCATCTTGGGCTGCTGTAACACGATTCTACAGATGCGGACTTAACCAGCAGAAATTTCTTTTCTCACAGTTCTGGAGGCTGGATGTTCAACATGAAGATGTCAGCAAGTTTGCTGTGTTTGACTTAGGGATGGCCACTTTCTCCCTCCGGCCTACAAGGTCTTTTCCTCTGGGCACGTGTGGCCTTGGTGTCTCTGCATATTCAAGTCTCCTCTTCTTGTGAAGACAGCAGTCATACTGGATTAGCGTCCACCCCCAAAGACCTCATTTTAACTAAATCCCTTCTTTCAAGGCCCCATCTCCAAATACAGTCACATTCTGAGCACCGAGGGTTGTATCGTCAACATGTGAACTCGGGGGGAACACAATCCAGCCCATAATCCTAGCTCATTAAGAAATGCCTTCCCCCCTCCCCGGGTCACGGGCTCGCTCTCTGGAGTGAGGTGTGTTCCAGTCCAGCACGGGCACACTGGTCCCACGCTCCTCCCACGGTGACTCCCACGCTCCTGTCCCCGGGCTGGGTCCTCCCGGGGGTGCAGACAGGGAGAACAACTACACGCCTCTGCTGTCGTCTCTCACCCCAGCACAACTAATACACCTGCCGACTGCCCACACTTGGCCCAAAGGGCCGTTGGGAAAGACCCACCAACCCCCTCCTCCCACCACAGGCCTCTGGACAAGAAAGGGTAGACTGTCTGCTTCCTCTTCGGCTCTGGAAGGGATGCCTTCTAGAGCACACTCTTCTAGTTGCCCAGAACTCCAGGCTTCCTCTTGTACCAAGGAGGGCCCAGGTCTCTACTGTGGGACCCTGTTGGGATCCTGTGGTCTCTACTGTGGGACCCTGTGGGACCCATGGTCTCTGTTGACCATGGAGGCTGGCTTAGCTCTGGAGGGTACCGAGGTTGAAAATACGGTCGCTTCACGTTCTGAAAATATGATTCCCACTCTAACAATAATAGCTAATATCTAGCGGTCACTTATATGCACCAGGTAGAGTGCAAAGAGCATTCTCTTCTCTTGTTTAAACTTCAAAGTAACCCTCAGAAGCCCAGCTTTACGGACGAGGAGAGGGGAAATTACTTGCCCGAGATGACGCATCTCATAAGGGACAAGTGGTGGTGACTCCGGCACTCACGTGCCTCAGCAGCACGGTGGGAGCTCCCCGGAGTGAGGACCTGAATTCCAATAGGCAGCCCAATCACCTGACCTGACTCCCCGCCTTTTTCTCTGACATCTCATGTGCCTGGAAGTCCCAGGCTCCCAGGCCAGCACCATTCCTGTCCCCCTTCTCTGGGCGCGTGCTTTAGGCTGATGGGGCACAGGCTCTCTCCTCCGTCCAGCCTGCATCCTCCCAGGCACGCCTTCCGACCTCCCGACCACTCGCCTTGTCCCTGTTCACCTCTGCTGCTGCCCTAACGGGACGACCAGTCGCCACCCTCTGTGCTGGTGTCCGTCCTCACTGGGGACCATCTTTGCCCCCATCAACCTCAACCATTCGGCCGCCAGTGCCTTCTGGGCATGTACCTGACAAGGACCACACCCCCCAGGCACTCTCAACTTCCACTTCCCCTAACTGTCCCCTCATGTCCAAACCAGCTGCCCTAGCATCCCCGATGGAGCACGGCTCTTGCAGCGATGAGGCCGCCCATCCTGTGACCCCACCCTTATCCCCCCAGGCCATCTCTTCTTCCCTGTCCTTCTGCCCCTCAGTCACCCAGCCTTGCTTCTGCGGTCCTCCTTGTAGTCAGTCCGTGGCCCGCCCACCCGTCAGCCCTCCACTGGTTCTGCGCTGGATAGACCCCAAACCCCGTTAAATACAACCATTCGCCTCCTCGGGGGCCTCCACCCAAGTTCCTGAATGTTACTGAAGAAAGTCCACGCAACCAACGCCCGCTGTTGGTTCCAAGCTCATGACCACAAATCTCAAACATGTTCTCACAGCTGCCCGGCTGTCTCTTCCCCTCCCTGAGACACTGTGTGACTCCTCCTCTCCTCCCCTCCAACTTCCCAGCAGAGGAAGCCACCAGAAAGAAATCCTTTCATTGGCCCTCTTCTCCCCCCATTCAGAGGAAGAGGGCCCAAGGCGGATCTTTCATCTGTATGCTGAAAACTGGCGCCCTTCAACTTCTCAAGGACTTTGCTTTTCTACAACCTCCCCTCTCCTCCCCATCATGCTCCCCCTTTCTCTGGGGTCACTGCCTCCAGTGATCACGCAAGCCCACCTACCTCCTGTCTTCAGCAACAGGGAGAA
This sequence comes from Felis catus, assembly GCF_018350175.1. Classification (NCBI taxonomy): domain Eukaryota; kingdom Metazoa; phylum Chordata; class Mammalia; order Carnivora; family Felidae; genus Felis; species Felis catus. Next base: position 131,585,272 of record NC_058370.1, read on the forward strand.
GAGGCCACTTGGGTACAGGACAATATGGTCCCGAACTGTATCATTCTCTCAACTTTTCTGGAACTTTGAATTTTTCAAAATAAAAAGCAGAAACATAAAGAACGAAACAATGTCCGGAAATGTGTTGAGCGTTTCGGACTGGATCCCCTTGGATATTTGTGCGGGAGTCCAGGAAAGATTTGAACTGCTTTATTTAAAAAAACAAACAAAAACTCTCCTTGACCACACCACACCCATCCATTCACTCTTCTTGGCCGCTGAACTCATCCAAAGGGTCTCCCATTGGATAACGGGATAATAATAAGTCCCATTATAGTTCCACTGCCCCACTTCTGTTCCCCTGAAAATGCTTTTGTTGGGATTCTAAAGACTCCCATGGTACCAGGCCCAGTGGGCCCACACATCCAACCACCCATCTTAAACCTTAACATGTCCCAAGCCATGTTCAGTGGACTCTGCCCTTAGTCTCCCCCAACACCATCTAGTTGAACCCCAAACACAGGAGATACCCTTGATTTCTCCCTGTCCTTTAAGACTCACATCTGAATAGTCAAACAGTCCCCCCTGGATCTACCTCTAAAATATTTCCTAAATCCTCCTATTCTCCCGTCTCCACTGTCCCCCACTTGGAGCCAGCCGCCATTTTCAATGATCCGCCATCTTGCTGATCCCTTCATCCCCCGCCGCCTCCTTGCTACTTATTCTTCCCATACCATTTCCACCCCCCAAAATACTTCAGTGACTGCCCCGCCCCACCTCCTCACTACAGCTTAGGAAGGCCCCGAGTAATCTGCCACCGGCCTTCTCGTCCCACCTCCTGTCACATGACTCCCCTCTCCTGCCGTCCTTCGCTTCTCTGAACACAGCTGGCCCTCCCAGCCCCAGGTCTCTGCACCTGCCGTTCCTTCCGTCCGGAATGCTCTTTCTCCAGCTCATCTCACGGATGAATCTTTCTTCAGTGCTTCCCTTAAACACAGACCTTACCTGATGACTTAGCTAAAGTGGCCCACCACCAGCCCCTGAAATAATCCCGCCTCACCACCAGATAGCTTCCTTCACGGCTTCCTCTCGCTCGTGGTATGATGGTCTATACTCCCAAGTATGGAGGCAATGCCAAGGTGGCAGGGACTTTGCTCCTATCACTCCTGCCGCGTGAACGGCTTGAAGCAGCCACAGGAAGGCAGAGGGATCGTGAGGAGACCTGAATGGAAGCAATGGGCCCCAAATGCTCACATAGCACCGTCCTGGACAAATACACATTCTCAGCCCTCGGATGCTCCAGCATCACCCGGCTCGGGCCGCTCAGCGCAGGTGTCTCAGGAAGGCGTCAGTCCTGGCTGTAGCTATCTTAGATGCTCCGGAAGCACATCTCCAGCCACCTCCCTGGAAAGCATCCTCGCCCCTCGGCATTTAGGGGAGACCCACCAACACAAAGACTTCTATCTCCACCCGTGTCCCTGCTTCCTGCCCTGAACACACAGGACAAAATTTCTCATTGTTCAGTTTTGCTTTTCTCCCAGAATCCTTCAGTTGCTCCCTCTCACCGACAGGTCCTCGGATCCGGCCCCGGTTGCCCATTCGGGCCTCATGTCCTACCCCCGGCTCACAGCCGCAAGCCTCGGGACACCCCACAAGACCCCATTAGGGCTTTGCTTACACTCGTCCCCCAACCTGAATTGCTCGCTTCGCTTCTCCCCATCTCTCTAGAATTAAGTTCTTCTTCTCCCGAGGCAGCGCTGCACCTTTAAATTTATCTTTCCCCCGTGGGCCGCTTACATCGACTCTTAGATCAATAGATACCAGTTCACCCCCACTAGATGGTTGTAAGACCCTAACACTAACGCTAATGTGTGTTAATAGCGTACGATCGGCCACGTGTCACCGCACAGGAAGGTCACGGCCAGGACAGGACAGCTAAGACGGATGCTACAGCAAGGAACACACAGAATGCAGCGGGAGGTGGTGGCGGGGCGGGGGGCGGGGAGAGAATGGATTTGGAGTCGGGCAGACCAGAGTTCAAGTACCACCTCTGACACTTAACCAGGCAGGCTCACCCCCGACCTGCCTTCACCTCTAAGCAAGGTCACGGGCCCGTGTCACAGTGTCACGTGACAGTGAAGCAAGACCAGGTAGGGAAAAGACGTGGCACCCGACCAGGCATCGTTCACCCCTCTTCACCTCCCCTCCCTGCCTCCCTAGGGACTCTGCAGAGAGCGGGCCCAGAGTAACTCATCTCCTTGCCCTTCCCCCGAAGGCATCTCGAGAAGTCGCACACTTGTTCCGGAAGAGAAGACCAGTGTGGCCGCTCTGCTCCCGCCTCCCACTCCCGGCTCCGGGCTGAAGTTCTAGGGCTTCTGACGGACGTGTGCTGGGACGGTGCCGCCCCGGCCTGCCTTAGCCCTCGTGCCTCTCCTGCCTGTTACTCTGAGGAAATAAGGTGTCTCCCTGCTCCAGGCCTGCCCCTCGCCTACCCCGGGGCCGGAGGGCACACGAGACTTCAAATCTCAGATGCCAGGCTCCGGTCCCAGCTCTGCCACGCCCGGGGTTGTGTGAGCCTAGCCTAGTCTCATCAGCAGAATGTGCCCTCGCAGGGTAGTCCCAACCCACTCACCAGCCCTAGACCAAATGCCCACAGCTCACGTGCAAGTGCACTTTGTCACCGCAGACCACACGCACACTCACCGCCGTCATCCTGAAGTCAGGAACGGCGTCGTCTCCACTATTCGCGTACCCGTGGAAATTAGGGTACTCGACCCAAATTACAGTCCTTTTCCTGTTATGGCATACCCCAGGATAATCTCTCTCTCTGCTGGGGTGTCTCTGCCACCTGACGGAGGGTCTCTTGCAGTCTCCTCTCTGTCTTCCACCGTGGAGGCACAGTCCTTGCCACAGAGGAGGCGTGCTCAGGATAACTTCGTTGTGGGTCAATGACTCACGGAATGAATGACTCCGATTGAACTAAATCTCGGCCCCAACATCTCTGGGCCCATTTCTTCATGCCAGATGGAGACCATAACACGTCATGAGCCAAATGGAGTGAAGGTTGTCTCTCTCAGCTTCTAGTACACTCTCGGGAAGTCTCCCTGGTGAGATGCTCACCTCCTGCCCAAGTGCCAGGGGTCCTCGGGTTCCTAGAGGTGCCTCCAGCCAAAGGAAAGCCTACAGGATGAACTGTAGACTCATCACCCTGCCTTGTAATAATATCAGCGCCTCTCTGAGCACCTCACCTGTTCAGGAACAGCTACACTCTCACAGAAAACCGATCACTTGGGATCAGAGACGGAGGGAAGTAAATCCTAAAAACGGCTGGTGGTGACAATTCAGACACAATCCCTGACACAGAGGAATTCCCTAGAGGAATACGTCTGGAGGACCTGATGTTGACCACCCAGCCAAATACCCATGGTGGGGGGACAATTCAAGCCTGGCTACTTTCTAGCCCCCTGAGCCTCGGTTTCCTCATCCCTATAGAAAAGTGACAACAATACCTACGTGAAGCGTTACTGGGAGAATAAGTAGAGTTAAATGCACAGAGTGGATGGGATAAGTAGGTAGAAGAAGAAGTCGAAACACAGAATAATTAGAAACAGGAACCCATCATATAATGGGTATATTATTGGCCTCACAGTAAGTACGCAGCAAGGGAAACTAAATTTAGTATCCTGACTCTAACACTTCTCGTGTGACTCTGGCCAGGATATTTATTCTGTGGACCCTAGATTTTTCGTCTGGAAATTAGAAACAACTCCTACCTGGCGATCCCGCGGAGAGCATAATACAGGGTCACGGGGTAAAACCATTGAGCCTGCCAGGTGCAAAATGTAATTTCCTTCCCCTGCTCTGCCATCAGACAGGAGCTTGGGAGAGCCGGAGTCTGATGTCACATGCCCCTTCCTACGGCTCCAGGCAGATACGGAGCTGCCCAGAATCGATTCTGGGATTCCAACTGAGGCTCAAAGCAATTTTTTTTTTAATTTTTTTTTCAACATTTATTTATTTTTGGGACAAAGAGAGACAGAGCATGAACGGGGGAGGGGCAGAGAGAGAGGGAGACACAGAATTGGAAACAGGCTCCAGGCTCTGAGCCATCAGCCCAGAGCCCGACGTGGGGCTCGAACTCACGGACCGCGAGATCGTGACCTGGCTGAAGTCGGACACTTAACCGACTGCACCACCCAGGCGCCCCCCAAAGCAATTTTTGAAAACGACCCAATGAACCTCAAGTTGCCATCGGTGGACGTCACCACACCTACTACGCGCGAGGCCCTGAGATGACCGCTTCCCGCCTCAGTCCCAGGCACCCGCGCGCAAGAAAGCGGACCTGACCTTGGTGAACGACAAACCTGTCTACAGGAGCTGGGAAGGCCTCCCGTGGAAACAGATCGGCCCTTCTCGGGCTGCAGACACCATGCTGAGCTTGACTCAGGGCTCACACCCACAAACCCATGAAATCATGACCTGAGTCGGATGCTTAACCGACTGAACCACCCAAGCGTCCCCAGAAAGCACTCACTTAGTAGGTGCTGGGTAGTGCTCCAAATGTTCCCGAACATTAACTCATTTAACCTGCACGGGCAACCTCCGGGTACCATCCCCATTTTAAAGGTGAAGGAGCTGAGGCACAAGGAAGTTACGTAACTTGCCCAAGGACACAGAAAGGAGCCCGGGGAGCCTGGCTCCCGAGTGATTGTTTTCAATCACTGCGTACACGCACGGGGTCACCCTCCCAGGGTTCCAGTTATCCCTGCACATGTCACATGAAATCACACCGATTTACTTGTTGGTCTGTCTCTTCCACCACCCCTACCAATGGCCTACAACCTCCTCAAAGCCAATGATCCGTTCTTTCTGTGGTCATTAGCTATGCATTGGCTTGGCCTGCGCCCAGGGGGACAGGCCTTTAGCAAATGTTGAATGGACAGGTGCCTGAAGAGATTTCTTGGGAACAAACCCCCACATCAGTTTGAAACACACACACACACACACACACACACACACAGTGGAAAGGTACAATATTCAGTCGATATTAAATCTTTCTCATATTGCAAGATTTATTCTTATTCTAATATTTATTCTAATATTAGACAGATTTAATATTGACTGAATACATATTCTGTATCAGAAACTTTATGCATCTTATCATGTTTTAATATACAAGAGAGCCCAGGAAGAGCTATCAGGCCTTATTTTATAGATGGGGAAGCTGGGACTCGGAGAAGTTAAATAACTTGCACAAAGCTCTTATCCTAGGATTCCCCAGGGTCAGAAGCCAATTTTGTAAGTCTATCAAATGGGAAAAAATGGATTCTTGGGTGTTCTTTCTAGAGCATCTTGGCAAAAATCTGCACCCGCTGCACATCTTCGTGCTATTTTCCAAACTCTGTAATTTGTAGAAAACTGACAGTAATGCAAATAATTCTTGTCCACGGAAATGCAAATGAAGCTTGGTCCTTGGAGATACAATTGATTATTGCCCTGTGGACACTGAACTGCCTTGCATCTAATTGTACATTCATTTCAGATGCCTGACTGCCTATATGTTGGTGTTCTCCGAATTCCTCACTGAATCTGTTTTTACATTTTACTGGTTTCCTCATTAATTAACGAGCGAAATAAAATCCTTGGCATGTATTCATTATATATTTCCATGAGAGTCATAATTTTACCTTATTTCAATTTTAGCACCAATTAGGATTCAAATCCGAGGCTGTTGGTTCTTTCCAATTAATTATACACAAACACGCGCGTGCACACACACACACACATCACTGTACTTCATCATTAACTTCTCTGTCAAAGGCAAACTAAGCTCTGTTAAAACATAAAAGCAATACAAATTTAAATAGGTCTTTTTAAAACTGTATTTTTCAATATTGTCTCATAAGAACTGAACCAGTGATGTCTGCCTTGAACACTATGGCAGGCCATCCATCAGTGACAGCCCTGGTTTCCTACTTTTGCACATGAATTCCAGTCCTTTTAGTTCCAAATTTTTCTCTGCTTGCCTGCCTCCAGCTCCAGCAGACCCAAAGGGCATGAGCCGTGCGTGTTCGTGTGTTTTCTCCCTAAACTACACCATGGCCCAGAGCAAACTGGCCCATAATCAGAGCTAACTAAGGCAGGTTGGATTGAACTGCATTGAACCGAATTGACCTGAGCTTAGCTTCCTGCATCTATCCATGAATACTTTTGCCTCCCCACAATGCCAGGTCCCAGAGAACAGTCTTCCAGAGATACTCTACTGAGTCTTTTCTATAAACACAAATCCAGCAGGACGCCTTCACCTTTGAGGAGTTGCGCGGTGATAGTTGCGAATTGACTGTTCCCTAGAAAGCGACATTAGAGACACCTCTGTCTTCCGGAAAACTTGAGAAATTTGCCGTGTCCGTATCTTATCTGGGAAAATCCCAGGTTTCTTCTTCCATAAGGTGACGGGCAGTTTTTCACGGCAGGAAAAAAATGGCTGCTACGATCAGCAGACTCGGGCTAATAGTCCCAGTGCCACACACACACACACACACACACACACACACACAAACAAGATAGGGTGATTCAATGGAACAAATTCTGGAGTCAGACAGCTCTCACATCCTAGCTACGCTAGTCAATACTTCGAGATTAAACGTTATCCTCTGTGCTGGTTAATTTTATGCATCAATTTGGCTAGACTCTGGTGTCCGGATGCTTGGTCAAACACCAGTCCAGATGTCACCGTGAAGGTATTTTTAGACGCGATTAACATTTAAATCCGTAGACTTTGAGTACAGCAGATGCCCCTCCAGAGCGTGAGTGGGCTTCATCCGATCAACAGATGACCTGAAGAGAAAAAGCCCGAGGTCCCCTGAGGAAGAAGGACTTCTGCCTGCTGACTGCCTTTGGACAGCAGCTTCAACATCGCCTCTCCCCGGGTCTCCGGCCAGCCACGCTGGCTGCAAATTTCGGACTTGTCATTCCCACAGCGGTGGAAACCAATCCCTTCATCTCTCCTCCAACTCTGATAGAGAAAATTATTATATGATGATCCGGGGGGTGGACTGCAGAGAACTGGGTTTTCCGGGATGTTGGGGAATAAGAAATTTACTTTCCTAGTCCCAGCAAGAGCCTGCCTTACCTGGCTAGTGTCCTGCAGATAAATGAAGGGCCAAGGAAACTATAATGCATCGTAGCTCTCGGCTCTGTGTGACCACCTCACTTCCAGTAAGTGTCTACATCTTTGGCTGAATAAATAGGAAACTCAGTCCACCCACAGAGTGGATATGTGCCTGGGATAAGGGGGTGTCAAATCCACAACCCACCTGAAATGTTGCACAACTAAAAATATTAAATACGATTTATGACAACTCCATGTCTTTGGGGGACATTTTGCGAACCCCAGGAAGGTCAGTTTGTGTGCATGTTGTTGGAAGGCATTTGAATGTTTCATGGTGCCCACAGATCCCCGGGCCATTCTACGTGGTCACAGACCAGAACCAATAGACTGGCCGCGGTCACCGGACATGGGACGCGTTCACCGGACCTGAGTCAGCCGTACAAGCATGTCTATGTGTGCAGCTGTCCTCCCGAGGGGGCCCTCACTCCCCGAGCCACGAAGCCACTCCCTCAACGCCTACTGCTGCCTCATGTGTATCACCAAAGGTTTTGAAATGGGAAAGAACAGGATATTAGTTAACTCCAAGGTCACATTTCCCTTCTTCTGAAATTCCTCATTCGATTCCATGTTGTAAATAAGTTGGTCCATATTGTCTAATACAGTCCTGGAGAGATTATACAGTGAGCCCAAATATATATCGAGGAGCACACACACACACACACACACACACATAACAGCTCTCCAACCAGTCTTAATTGTTAACTTGCTTGAAGCTAATGCATTCCTTGCTTGCTTACCCAAACTTCATGGTTTGTAGCAGAACTAACCTACTTCCCCTGAGATCCTGCAGACCGCTGGCCTTGAGGAACAAAGGACCAGACTTTCCAGAAGATAAGGCCTGATGGCACGTGAAAACAGCCACCGTGGACCATGGGATCCTCGGCAAGAGATCCCTGGGAGCCTTGACTCCTGGTACAGATCAGGAGTCTGGACTGCGCTGCCGGGATGCGGCTTATTGGCTGGGCTGCAGGGGTACCCTTCACTGAGAGACACCTGGGAGCATTGACAACTGGCAGAGCAGAGGAATCTGGAAGCTATCACAAGGACAAATGGTTACCCACTGAGCACCAGCGTCTCCTGAACGTAACCCCCTCACCATCTCCTGGGTTTTTCCCTTTAAAGTTTATTTATTTATTTTGAGAGAGAGAGAGAAAAAAAAAACATGCACACGTGTGTAAGAGAGGTGGGGGAGAGGAGCAGAATCCCAAGCAGGCTCTGCAACGTTAGCACAGAGCTCCACGCAGGGCTTGATCTCACAAACCATGAGATCATGACCTGAGCCGAAATCAAAAGTTGGACACTTAACCCCCTGAGCCACCCAGAAGCCCCTGAGTCTTTCCCTTTAAAATCCTCCTGCTTCACCTGGAGGGGGAGACGGGCTTTGAGACATTAGTCTGCTGTCTTCCCAGACTGCTGGCTTCCTGAATAAAGCAACCTTTCCTTTCCCACCAAAGTCTGTCTCTTGTGTGTTGACTTTCGATCAGCTGAACCTGAGTTTGGAACCAGTCCTCTGTCTGGCCACATATATATGTGTATACAGATGTATATATACACACACACACATATACATATGTATATATGTAATTGTATACACACAAATATGTGTGTATATATGTATACACAAGCACGTATATATATGTGTGTATAGACACACACATATATGTGTATATGTGTCTATATACACACGTGTATGTGTGTGTATATATATATTCTATATATTATATATATGTACATATATATTGTATATATGTATATGTATACATATACATATATTGTATATATGTATACATATATATATGTACATATATATTCTATATATGTACATATATATGTATATATAAAATATATACATATATATTTATATGTATTAGACAATATACATTTATATGTATACAAGACTGTATTAGACTATATATATATTGTCTATAGACTGTGTATAGACTAATACATATAAATACATAGACATATGTATATATGTCTAATACATATAAATACATAGATATATGTATATATGTCTAATACATATAAATATATATACATATACATTTATATATGTATATACATATATATACATATATATAAAATATATACAATATATATGTACATATATATATATATTCCTTTGTATCCCAAATATGGACACGGTAAATTATTTCCCATTTTTTAATCTCAACATGGGAATTAAAGGCCAAAGAAATTGAAGTCTAAAATGATTCTTTCCAATTTCTCATTTTTATCGTACACCTGAAACTAATACAACACTATAATTAACTATATTAGAATTAACATTTTTTAATTTAAAATTTAAAAAAAAAACAAAAATTTTCATTCTGCTCCGTGTTTGAGGGAGAAGGTCCTGATGGAATGGATTTGAGATGGGTTTGTTCCGAAGCTGCCACTTACCAAACTCCTTCCAGTGGAAGGGGAATGATTCTTTTAGCTCCTGCAAAGGGACAGAAATCCAATGCCCATCTCTCATAGGTCCCATTTTCCCAAAGATCCATTAACAGCCACAAGATCATCGTAGCGCCAATCCCACACCCATGAAAGTTAGAAAACCCTGGCAAATTCCAAGCCCAAGGATTATGATGGCAGAACCAGTCCCCCGTAGAGGTCAGAGCTCAGCCAAACACCATAACAGAGACTTTATAATTGCTGGGAGAAGGAAAATACATGAAAAGGCTACATATCCTTGGTTTCAGCCTCACCGGAATACCAGCGTGTCTGGCCAGTTGTTTGACATGTTTTTTTCTATTAACACAAATCCAGCAGGACGCCTTCACCTTTGAGGAGTTTCGCGGTGATAGTAGCAAATTGTTCCCTAGAAAGTGACATTAGAGACACCTCCGTCTTCCTGAAACCTCGAGAAATTTGCAGCGTCCATATCTTATTAGAGGCTCTCTTCTGCCTCTTAAAACCTCTTCGTTTCTGTTTCCCCAGATGTTTCTGGCACCCTGATGCTGAACCAAGCATCGGATCTGTCTCCTCTCCCTCCTGCCAACCGAGCACGCCACATTTATTTTTAGCTTCTTGTTTCCTGACAATTCCATTTCGGGTTTTTTTTTTTTCTCTGCATTACCCAAGAAGATGGAAAATCCCTCAGAAAACAACTGCTTCCCCTGGGTCACAAAGGTCTTCATCTTTTTATAGATAAAACCCACCATCATGCTGCTGTGGTTGAACCCACAGTCTGGTCTTTCGAATCTACAACAACCGAGAGTTTATGATGCAAGCACTACCCTGCCAAGCTGACCCCACTGGAGGGTGGAGATTCAGAGCCTCAAATTCGTTTGGTCTGGGGTAGGACTCAGGCATCAGTGATTTTTTTTTTAATGTTTACTTATTTTAGAGACAGAGAGAGAAAGAGTGCTAGCAGGGGAGGGGCAGAGAGAGAGGGAGACACAGAATCCAAAGCAGGCTCCAGGCTCCGAGCTGTCAACACAGAGCCCAAAGCGGGGCTCAAACTCATGAACCCCAAGATCATGACCTGAGCTGAATTCGGATGCTTATCCGACTGGGCCACTCAGGCGCCCCTGGGCATCAGTGATTTTTTTTAAAAACCCCTTCATATTAATTTTAATGTACAACCAAGGTTAAGAATCCCTGCTAGTGAGATCTAGAAGGTTCTCTCCTCCTAATACCCCCCACCAGCATCAGCTACAGCTGTTTTCTGATGGCAGGACACAGCTGCTGCCTCCCCTCAGGACCAGTGAGACTCGAGGCCCACAGAGAGAGTCCGGTAAACTCTGCCTCTCCACCAAGAATCTCCGCTTCGTGTAAAACTCGTAAGGTTTATTCTCGAAGATTCCTGGCCAAAATGCACCAAAAATGTATCAGTTACCACCCCCACTCAATCCCTCAATTGTAATATGGATACACATGGAGAGCTAACAGGCATGTAGGACGTAGAAGCTGGGAAGGAAATCACAGAAGAAGCTAGAATAAAGGAGGGCAGGAATGGAGAGCACCTCTGGACCAGAGGCCAGCTGAGACTCTCTGCCTATTTCTCCTCAGGTGTGAAGATGCCAGGGCCACTCCATCAGGCTTGGGCTGAGACGTCGAGGGAGAGGAGAACAGAGGCCTGAGGGCCCCACACAGGCCTTCAGGGCTGTGCCCCAGGGGGGACTCTAAGAGGGTCCAACACTTGCTCAACCCAGAAGTGAGACCTGTCCTGGCTCAGGGGAGGCCTCACTAAGCATATCCGCCCTTCCTCTTCCTGTGAAAAGGCAGCCAGGCATCACGGCGGTGCAGGGAAAGGGCGGAAAGCGGCTTTGAGAGAGGAGCCATCTTGGAACTCACCAGAATGGAACTTCTCTGGCAGGACCCGTGTCTGAATCTCTCCTGACCGCCTTGTTGGAGACAACAAAGTTACGCCCAACCCGGACACCTTACCTGCTGCTTCCTGCCACCAGGTGGGGGTTCCTCAGGGGTCAACTACACGGCATGTCTCCAGCTGACGCTACAGCTGCCCCATCGGTGCCCTTGGCTGGTTCCGGGCACCTAGGTCCTATGATGGCTACTTGGGAGTTGTGCCGGATTCCCCCTGGGCTCCCCTCTGCGGCTGCTCCTTTGCCCCATGTCACTGCCCAGGTTTGGGCCCTCAGCCTTGCCCATCCGAGCTGCCCCAACAATCTCCATGAAGTCTCCCTGACGGCCCGACCCTGGGTCCACACTCACCTCCGGAGTGAGATTTCTAACTCACCGCCCAACCCGGTGCCCCTCCTGCCCCGGCCTGACCCCCCTGGCTGCAGCCACCTCCAGGCAGGCCTCCATGGCACCCCACACCCCTCCTCTGACCATTGTCTGCTCATGGCTGCTTCCAGCTCACCACAGGACGCTCCCCAGCTGGAAAAGTTCCAGTCATCACTCCAGACTCCATACAGGCACCCCCGCCAACCCCAGAGAAGGTCTTCCTCTCCCCTAATAACACCCAATGTATCCCCACCCCCGGATGAACTTGACCCTCCCTCCCTGGTCCCCTCCCAGGGCACATTTCTGTCACGGTACCTGCCAGGCACGGTACCTGCCTGTCACGGTCCCCTCCCAGGGCACATTTCTGTCACCCCACCCCCCACCCCCAAACTTGACCCTCCCTCCCTGGTCGCCTCCCAGGGCACATTTCTGTCACGGTACCTGCCCCACAACAGCACACAATTTCTTTAGATGTCCTTCTTCCGCTGGCCACGAGCTCCTGACATTTCATTGGTCTCACAGTAGGTCTTCAGTGTGTTTTATCCCTTCAAATGCTTTTTTTTTTCCTCCAAAGTCCTAGCCCTGCAGTATAAGACACTATTCAGCCACAACGGTGATCATTTCAGACACACTCACTCCAGACATAACGCAGCTTATGAATAAATGGATCGGTACTCTCAAAACTGGCCACTAGATGGAATAAAAGGGATTGTCCTTGGAGAGACTGACTAGTGAGGAAGGCTGGTCCCTTAGAAAATACTCAAGAATGGAGAACAGGAGAGGCAAGGTCCTGGTCTGTTCCTCTCGCTAGTTCCTTTCTCCTCCTCTTCCTTCTTTCCTTCTCCTCTTTCCCATTGTTCTTTGGTTCCCTTTTCAATCTATTCTGTCGGCATCCTTATCCTTCTATAATTTTCACTCGACTTTTTTCCCAACCAAAATAATATAGTCACATCGTGCTAAAAGTCAACGAGTAGTAACAGGAAGACACAGCACAAAATCTAACCCTGCCTGCCCCCCCCCGCCTTAGCCCCACCCCACACACACACACACCCCCCAACCCTCTCCTCTCCTCGGAGTTTGGCTATTTATTCTGCTGTTTGCGTATAGATTTCTAAATGATATGAATATGCTGTCCTATTTTGATTAGTCCAATTTAGATACTATGCACTGACTTCCAGTAGATTTTCCCGTCCCCCCCAACTCCTAATTACACATTTTTAATGTCTATAACTTTTGACTTCTTCTGGGGCTGATAGCTCCAATTTTTTTTATTAAGCATCATCTTTTCAAAGTAGTGCTAACACCTCCCTCTACCAGCGCAACCTGGTACCCAAAAAAGCTTCCCAGAAGCATTTTGCATGTTGTCAAACATGTATGTCCTTTTTTCCCTTTTTTTTTTTTTTAATTTTTTTTTTCAACGTTTATTTATTTTTGGGACAGAGAGAGACAGAGCATGAACGGGGGAGGGGCAGAGAGAGAGGGAGACACAGAATCGGAAACAGGCTCCAGGCTCTGAGCCATCAGCCCAGAGCCCGACGCGGGGCTCGAACTCACGGACCGCGAGATCGTGACCTGGCTGAAGTCGGACGCTCAACCGACTGCGCCACCCAGGCGCCCCTTTTCCCTCCTTTTAAAAACGAAAAAAAAAAACACCCCGTAAAACTCAGGCTGAAGCACACTGACCCTCCCCGTCGCCAGCCCCCTCCCTGAGGCTGCTGGGCCACCGTGTCCCTCTCCCATGAGAATCTTCCTTCACCTGCCCCCTCGCCCCGCGTTCCGGGTGGGCATGCTGGCTGCTGTCACAAATAAGCCTCTGAATCTCCGAGGTTATCACCATGGAAACGTATTTCTCACCCCACAGCATCCATTTCCATATCTGGCATCCTGGCAGCCACACAGTGATTCAGGGACCCAGGTTCCTTTGATCTGGTGGCTCTGCCCTAGAGACCCTGACTTCCCGTTGATGGATGGAGAGGAGAATGTCAAAAGAGCACACTCATTTTTTTTTTTTAACTGCTTTGGCCCAGAGGCGATCACATCCCCACTGCCAAGATGTAGTGCGGCATGACCCCACCTAGAGGTGGGGCTGGGGCTGGGCAGCTGAGTCCCTGGGAGGGAGTCGCTCTCCCACCACAACTCCACAGGAAAGCGGGACTTTGATGAGGGCAGCTGGCCACCTCGGCCACACTCCTGAGTCTCAGGGTCTCCAAACTCCCTGTCCCTGCCCCATTTTCACCGGAAGCCCCAGACGGATGAACGTCTCTGCCAGGGTATTATACACCAAACCTTCAGCAAGCACACGAGTGTCCTCTTCCTTTGCGTTGTTATGCTGTTGTCGTACATGGGAGGCAAACAAAGAACAGAATACAACTCCTTTAGTCCCGTGCCCCAAACACCATGCCCTCAGCTCAGCTGATGGGTCCGATCGGTAAGTTTCAGCTACCCTGGCAAATCTTCCAGCTCAACCAGGAAGAGGGTGCCTCTGGCAAGAGCTTCATTATATATGCCTCAATCTCCCCACCCAAGCATGATGGGTCCTTGATGGTATTTCTGAGCTGAAAGGCCCAGATCGGTCGGTGAGAGGAAGAGGGTCTGGTTTGCATCTGTTTCTGGCCCAAACAGGAAGTGCTTACCCCCATCTTATGAAACGCGTTAGCTTTTTTAAGAAGCAGTGAGTGCTCTGTGGCACACACAGTGGTTTGACCCTGAGGGCTGCCTCAAGTCTCTCCACGGCCTGGTCCCTGCTCTTGTCCTCTTGTTGCCGTCAGCTCAGCCGGAAGGGACGTTGGAGCCTCTCCTGCGTGGACAGTCCCAGAGGCTGGCTCGTGTGATGGGACACGGTGGGACGACCGCCCTGATCTTTGCACACTTCACCTCTGTCGTCCCAGTGGCCACCCTTACGCCCCCCGTTCTGGGGGGGGGGGGGGGAACGAAGCCTGATGATGCTTGAACTTGCACTGGACTTGGAGACCTGAGTTCCGGCTCTGCCTTTTCCGAGTCAGAGGTCCTCCAACCGTCTCTCTGAACTTCAGTTTTCTCCTCAATAAAAAGGAGTGCGTGACGGCAAAAAGTGGTCTGAAATAGCAACGATTAATAAAGCTCAGAGGTGTGCCAGATCTCCCAGTAGCTAAAGCACACACCCCACTGTATTATGCCATTATTTGCTTCGTGGCAACCCCGTAGGACCAGCAGGAAACACGACCATCTCCCACTTCACAGATGAGAAAAGCGTTGCCCAGGTAGGACGCTGGAGGCCACGAGGAGAGACTGCAAGCGGAATAGGAGACAGTCCAGATCGTCTCAAGTCAACCCTTCTGGGAACGTACAAGGTGCCAGGCGCTGCGTCAGTTGCTTTGCAACGAAATACAAGAGCGTGACCTTATACGGGGCTCAGGGTTGACCGGGGATGACGCAGGACAGCTGGACAATCCCCATTCCCTGGCCCGGCCAGGCCTGGCTCGGCGAGTGTGGATGCGCTGAATGAGGGGCCACTCTGCGGCCAACCAGAGGGCCTCGTGGGGGCCAGTTTGCAAGAGAGCCTGGGGAAGGGGAGGCCAGGCCCAAGACGTGCTCGAGACGCGCGGCGAGGAGAGGCGGCCGGCCAGTCGCCAGGGAACGTTCAGTCCTCCGCAAACTGTGATGACACGCCTCGGGTGCGTTCGTGTAAATACAGTCCACGGGCACGCCGGTGGAGGGCTCAGGGCCCGCTTCACTGAACATATGAACAAGCATCTCAACCGTTTGTAAAGTAAACTGGCTCCAAACAGCCATGCTTTACTCACGTGCCTGGATGAGACGCTCCCCCGGACACGTAGGGACACGCTGTTTCGACGTTTGCCCTTTTCATAGCTCATGTCTTCATCCGTTGTCCGTGGACAGCTCCCGACCACGCCTTACGTCCGGATTTCCATTTTTATACACTGGCTGAGGACTTAACTCTGTCAAGATGTTACCAATCGCCAGGTGCTGCCGCTGCTGCGGGAGAGGAAGCCAGGATTCCTGTGAAGCGTGAGTCGAAGCCACTGTCCTCTCCTCCTCCTCCATGGGGACGGCAAGGGCACCTCAGGAAGGGTACTTCAGGACGCCCCAGGTCTGGAGCTTTCTCATCGGCCCGGTGTTGCAGGGGTTGGGTGGTGTGGTAGCTCAGGTGGGACACAGGAGACCCAAGGTCCCACTATCTCAAAGTGTCAAGGTAAGATCCCTCCCCCAACCTTTTCTCCAGGTGCTGAGTGGATCGGGACAGACACTGGGGCATTGGGGAGCAGCCCGGGTCCCCTGCTGCAGCTCCTGCCAGGCCAGCGTCCCCAGTCCCCAGAGAAAGCCACCTGGCATCCCAGAGTCCCCCCTAACTCCGTGCAAAGGCTCTCACCCGACCATCCCAACTTGCTCCCAAAGCAAACAAAACCGTATTTCCAAGTTCCAAGATAGCTTTGGCCCTCTAGAAGCAGAACCGGCCGCCCTGAAGGGTGTAGGTGCACGCTGAGACCATAGGAGGCTCCACGTTGTTAGAGTGACCACACACAAGCAGGTTTAGAAGCGGCCGTCCCAGGGTCTCCGCTCAGCGGCCCCTTCTTCCTCCCCACGAAGGGGCAGGTCAGGGTGGCGGGATTCCTGAGCCTCTGCCCACGGGACCAGAGCGCAGGCCAGCCGTGACCAGAAGCAGGAAGCGGGCTCTCTCCCTTTCCAAGGTGCTCAGGCACTGGAGGCGGCTCTTGCACCGGGGGAAAGACTACTTGGGAAGCCCCCCACCTCCAGGGAGCCCGAGAGGGGAGGCATTCTCCAGCTTTGAGGGTGAAGAGAGATTTAAAAGCTTCAACTTAGCTTCAGGCAACTTCAGGAACTCCCATCGCTTTGGACAGCAAAGCTGACCCACGTGTGCTCATTTGCGTCAGCTCACGCTCCATCAGTCAGAATCTTGGAGAAGGGTGAGGGGCGCCCCACACCCAATCCCCAAGCGTGCTGATGCTAGAAGCACACAAAATGATGGCAGTAATGTCCACACGGAGCTCTTGTGGCACGTCAGAGAAAATTAGGACAATGGAGTCTGGGCGGTTCAATCCAAGCCAGTGCTACATTTGTCCCGGGACAGGATTTACCGAAGGCCCCCCGCACCGTGCTTGATGTAAGAATGTCTAACAGTTCACTGGCCGCCAGCGTAGACGGAAACATGTGATAAGAACTTTCCAACTGCTGTATTTGGTGGAAGTCAGTGTCAACAAAGATTTGAATGGTGATCTACCAGGCTCAAGAGTCGAAAGACTCAAGATGACGAATGAAATATCAAAAAGAAACACAAATGCCTCTCTTAAAAGCCCGAATCCAACATCATTCCGCTAGGTTCAATTTTCCATGATACAACACTCATGTGGATTTGTGTTACGGATGTAGTTTAGCTGCACCGCCATTTTAACTGCATTTTGGTTTTATTGTTACACACGAGCTACGGTTTTACGTTTGTACCTATCTACGTCAAATTACACAAAAATAATACAGTTTGTTGCAACGTGTTGAAGATGACCGTGTTATTGGGAGAGAAAAAAAAAAGTACTGTCTGGGGGTCTGTCCGCTTAGCACCCCCTCTAATCCTAGGAAATGCATCTATTCAGATACCATAAACTGAGTTCTGTGCAAAATCAGACGAGAACGTTACCGTAGAAGACATGACCTCCATCAATCTCGTGTTTGGTGCACTGCGTGAACGTGAGAACACAAACTTCTGTCCAGAACTAAGTCTCTCTCAATAAATCAGAGGTTAACCACCTCACTGAGTCAGCAAGCGCTGTTTATTTTTAGGATATCCCTGAAATATGCATCCAGAAGACAAAGAACAAAAACAAAAGTATCAAGCCTGTCTGGAAGGAAAAATACGAAGTTCCCAAAGTGAACGTGTGACTTGCGAACCATAGAAACCATTTCTTCTTAGCTTGGCTCTGTCATCCGTCTCGGAAAAGGATGTTTTTACAATCAGAGCAGAAATATGACTGGCCCTCCTGCATTTACATTTCTTTGTTGCAAAATGAATGTAACTTGTTCAGATTCCAGCAGCGGAGAAAGCAGCAGAAGTGGTGGTTACTTTCCAAAGTGAAACTTAAAACCACAATCTCCGGGGCACAAAAGGCAGAGTGAGTCACCGGAAGAGGCCACTTGCTTGCAAAACTCATTAAAGGCAATGCAGGGCTGAATGGACTTCCTGCAGCAGTGAAAAGAGAGCTGGCATCAGGACAGCCCCTCCAGGCTCCCACCATTTGGGGGAGGAAGGGAGCCATCAGCAAATCTGGGCACGGCCCGGGTCTGCTGTTCACACGCACCCGGCGGCCCGGGGCCGGCTCGGCAGGCGGAGTCCCCTGCCTGCCACCGGCAGCCCACAGAGATGCCGGGGAAGGTGGCTGAGCCTCAAAGGGTTACCGCAACACCTTGTGACTCACTCGAGCCCCCATACTGGGTTTCCAGGGGCCACTCTCCTGCAGGTGGTCCCTTCTGCCACTCTGGCCAGGCCAGGTTGGTGCATTACACAAGCAGCCCCCCCCCTCCCCCCCCGCCCCGGGAAAGGATCTGCTCCTCAGCTGTGTCCTCCGGAACTTGAGCACGCATCAGAACCCTGGGCCAGACTCACTAGCACAGGACGTGGGACCCACGCCCCTGGTGTGGTTCAGTGGGTCTAGGGTAGGGCCCAAGAACTTGCATTTCTGACAAGCCTCCCGGTGCTGGAGCTGCAGGCTTTAAGAACCGCGGATCTACGCGGTCCTTGGACCCAGACAACAGTCAGCCACAAACCGCTCCCTCCTCGGAGCTGGTTGGTGATGTCTGACCTTGGGCTGTGCCGACCGGAGGCACCTCGGTGCCTGAACATTCCCCATGGGGCACTCCCCCCCCTCCCCACAGGCCGTCAACACACCTGGCTGGTCTCCAAGACAAGCACCAGCCGGAGGGGCCTTTGTCAAAGCCGCCGGGATCAGGTTTTGAAAGGCTGTGCCTCCAAAGCAAACCTGATTGTGCCCCCAGGTGGCCATACGGGGCCTGCAGACTTCCGGCGATCACTTCCATCAGGTCACGTTCAGGCTTCCTGTGGACACCAAGCCTTCCCGCCCGAGCACGGGGGACCTCACCACCAATTTTGGTTGTCACCGGAGTGTGACAAGGGATCCGAAGCAGGAGGGAGACGTTAATGGTGTTTTAAGCACTTCTGTTCAGGGCAGGGGCGGGGGATGCCCTCCTCTCCACCCCCCACCCCCCCCCCCACCAGGCCCAGGCCCACAGAAGCAGGGCAGTACGGCTCCCACTCAGCGCCCCCCCTGGTCTGAAGACAAAGTACAGACGTACGAAGGGAGGAAGAGGAACGAGTGCCGGGTGACAGGACACAGCTCCTGGAACAGCCGGTTCAAAGGACGCTCCTGCTGCGAGGAGATTCAGACTCCAGTGGTTCATTTTGACGAGGCCTGCCTACCTTCCCTCCACGACTGTTCTCCCGTCCCAGCGATGCACCAGGGGCCTCACGCATGACCTTTTGTAGGAAAGGGCACTTTGAGGCCTCACGTGGCTGGGCACTGCCCCCCCCCCATGTCAATGTCCCTCCCGCTGGGGTTGAAAAGGGCGATGGGCCTGGGCGGGTGTGTGGTGTGTCGATTTCGAACTGCCAAGATACAAAGTATTTTAAATCTTCCAGGTGATTACAGCTGAGACCCTGGGAAAATTCAAGCGGCCGCACGAGCTTTTCCAGCACACGTGGGAGAGCCGCCTGCATGCCGACAGAATGGCCTAGGGGTGTATCACTGAGGGAAGAGTGGCCCAGGGCGGGAGCAGGTGGGGGGCCACCGGGCCCAAAGACTCCAGTTCACGCTGATTTTGATTCTACGCGATAAGAGAGCCTACACGGTCTGAAATCAGTGGTGGAAATCAATCGGTGATGTTCCGGGGCACGAGAGGGCTTGTTGTGTTTTTAAGATACACAAGCATTAACCCGAAGACGCCCGGATGGCCCGCTTGGCTCTCGCTTCATGAGAAGCTCAGGGGGGCGCCGGGGATCCATCTTTTACCCATGTGGGGACCAATACTCGTAAACATTTGTCCCCAAACACCCGCGCTGACCCAGGCAAATCGGCGGGCTGTCTCAGGCATGCCAACGATGCGCAAAATCCAATCAGGAAAAACGACGGCGTTCAAGGGATCTGGGTCAACTAGTCCAGGGCTCGGCCTGACTCATTCAAAATGAAAAACGAATCGGGTATACCACAGACGAGCGTCCAAATTGAGGACGGTGAATGCGGGCAAGGGAACATGTATAGCCTATACATTTGTTTTCTGTATATTAGCGTTTTGACATCTTAAAACCCCTCCTGGGGGAGAGACCGGCTTAGCCACTTCCGAGAGGTAGCAAGGGGCCCAGGCAGAGCCTGCCTGTAACGTGCAAACTAACCCACCCACAGCCCGCCCTCCTCTATCTGGTCTATGCACCCAGAAGGTAATGTTCTTCCACCTTAAATATCCCAGCATCTGCTTGTGTTGAGCGTCAGTTACGGGCCGGGCCGGGGAAGATGTGCATATGCAACATTTAACCGAGCCCACCCGGCTCTCGAGTCCCCTCCACCGAGTCCCCTCCACCGGGGTAGGGCGAGCCCCGGACACCGGCCCCTCCCCTCTACTCCCTCCCAAGTGCACACGGAGGCTCAGTATTGCACCAAAGGCATCAGAAAAGACTGGCTCTTTTATTCCAAATATTGAGCAGTTCATCACCTCAAGGATTTTTTTTTTTTTGAGAATAAAATATGCTTGATCTCACACACTAGAAAGTCAGCAACTTAATAACTTACCAGGAAACTCTTTAAAATTCACACGCCTGACTTTCAGAGGAGTCTCTCATCCGTCTCATTTATTACGTTTTCTAGCTTCGCATTCAGCACAACACAGCGGAGCATCACGGGGGTTTTATGGTGGTACCAGCATGTACAAATACAGACCCAAGTTTGTGGAGAAAACACATTTAAAGTGGGAATCTAAGCCTAACACTAAAGAGGGAGCTCCCTCTGAAGGTGCAGCCATCCCTCCGTGCACCAGGTATACTTTTCTATACACCGGGTATATATATTCTCCCTCGTCACACGGGATGATCATCTGATGACGCCACTAGGGAGGGATTCATTTCCACAGGGCAACCTTGAAATGTGTGCTGCAAATCCAGCATTCCAGCACGTGACCCCAGGGTTGCCGGGTGATGGTTGTGTGAATACGGATAAACACACACACACACACACGTGTGCGGCCGTATACAAATCCCATCTTCGGAAGCCGCGAGGGGTCACGCCCTGAACTTGACGCACATCCGAACGTGCGACCTTCTGGAAGCCATGCTCTGTTCCAGAGTGCGGGGGGTGGGGGGGGGGGAGGTGTAAGGTGCATCAAAATCAGGAACACAGAGTTGCGTGCTCTCCTACCTAGAGAATGACTATAGCTGGTCATCCTGATGAAGGGCGCACGGGACGGCACGACGTGGGATACGCTACGTGTCCTCAAAGCCCAATCCCTCCCAGCACAAGGGACAAACCATGTCAGCCTCCGCAGGCCCGCGACCTTACACGTGGTTCACAACACTTCAAGCTCACCCCAAGATACCCTCATGACGGAATTCACGTAGCTTCGAGAGGTCACTAATGAACAAGCCTGGAGCAGTTAAGGCAGAACAATTTTTAATTATTTTTAAAAGGGAATCTGCACATGCACGTTCACGTCGCTAGGCAAATCCGGGATCCACAACACGCACGTGTTTGCCTTTCTCTGCGCGGCCGCGCGAACCGTTCAGCAAAGGCACCCCTTGCTAACAGAGCCCCCCCGGTCACAATGAAGGCCACACGCCTGGATTTTCTTTCACAGAAAGAGTAAAATGTCATTCAGCTGTTGCCTTTTCTGCCCCCTAGGACTCTAACAATATGCGATTTAAATAGGAAAGCACTTCAGTCATTGGAGTAAAACACTCTTTAAAAAAATAATACTTCAAAAAGTAAAGCAAAATCTTTTACCAAAATAATTCTTTCACTTTTCCAACTGTTCTCTCCACAAGCCAATTTCACAAACAGGGAATGGAATTCTCTTCCGCCGGCTTAAAGAATGTCACTCAAATTATTATTTATCCCCTTGCCCTTAATTCGAGGGGGAAAAGTGAAGGAAAATGTATTACCCAGAAATTCCAAAAGAAGGTCAGTGTCGGGAGACATACAGAATAAGGCTCTTTGGATGGTCTAACCTCTACATCTTTTTAATATATTAACGACAGTTATAATAGGAGGGATATGGCTAAAATGCTCGTAACAATAACCCAGTCAGAGTGAAGTAATAAATAACCGTGCCTACAAAGAACATAACTTCTTGGAACTATTTTCGTAAAACCACCTCGCTTCTTTTGAGAGCTCCCGACAGAACTCCCCATCGTTACCGTGTGGCACGAGCTCAGTTCAAGTCCACGTCCACAGCACCGCCCGGCTGGATAGAGGCTGCTGGCAGGGAGTCGAGCGGATGGAAAGCACTGCCCTAGTAACGTCTACTGTCATCCGAACTTAAGGCGCTACAAAGTTACAGACAGCTGGACAAAGCACATTCTAAATAAAACGTCTGCCGCAGGTGCATTAAGGCATAAATATTCCAGCCTCGGGCCACGAAACTGAGGAGGCGGGGAGGGGGGGGGCGGGGAGGGAAAGACACCCATGACCTAGATTACCTTTCACCAAAGGAACCCCAGAACTCCTCAGCTAACAATCAGACCCGTCGGCAAATACTGCAGGGGGACCCCGCGGGCCAAGCCAGCAGGGTGAGGGCGGAGACCCCGCAGAGCCAGGGACCCTCAGCCCTCCCTGCACGAGCAGGAGGTGTGGCACACAGGCCACCAATGGACACGTGCCCCTCCTCTACCGAAGTCCTGCGCATCTGGCGTTCCTCAGCCGAACTGTCATCGGCAGGGACTCCCCCCCCCCCGCCCCCCCAGGCAGCCACCTGTGCCACATGGCCCGTCAGCCCATAACGAGCTGCTGCGGGAGCGGGCGGGACCGGACAACGTTGCCACTGGCTTTCAGCCATGACCGAGGCATACCTCCCACACTTTAAACGCACCTGATCCCCCCCCCCAAGCCTGCAAAGCACCCCCTTCACACTTCACTCAGAAACGCCAACCCCGGGGCACCGGGAAGGGGGAGAGACGCCCCTCCGATTTCTCTGCTCTTAAGCAAACGACGGCACGTCAGGCTCCTGGGCTCCTGCTCCACGGCTCCCAAAACCTATCCTTTAATCGGGGGCGCCGGGTCTTCACATGACGTCAGGAGGCTGCTTGGGACGTTTTATGCGGAGGAAGAATGAACATCCTGGTTTTCAAAAGGTGGCGGTGGCTCTCTCCAAAAGGTGAAATTACTGAAAGTATCCGAGCAGGGGAAGTCCGAAGAATGGCTTCTTTTCAGCAACGGGAAGACGTGGTCAACCACTTCGCAGAGTCGCACGTACCTGGAAGGAAAACGGACAGCGTCACTGCCCCCGCCGGACACCCAGCCGAGGGGACACCTGCCTGTACCCTGCGCGGGGCCTGGAAGTTAGGAGACATCCACCAACCCGGGGACACAAGCCACCTGCTTAACACTATGGCAGTTGTTCTAGAAAAGTTCCTCACCAATTAACACGCCATCAGTGACTATGGCAAGAGGCGTGGAGAAGGCCCCCTGGGCAAGGCGGGTGGAACCCGACTTGGCAGGAAGGACAGAAGAAGGGGGACACGCGGGAATCAGCGTGGAGCTCACGGACGAGCACAGGGAGAAGAACCTCACATAAAGCCCGTCTTTGGAGCATCAAACAGAGACCGCTGCCATTGTGCAAGGAAAAGAGCCTGGGCCCTGGGTCAAGGGGACACAGACGTGACCTGCAGCTCTGAGTGACCCTGGGCAAAGGGCTTCATCCTTCTAAGCCATAACTTCCTCAACCGAAAGGGAAAGGAAAAGAAAACTGCCCCAGTGTTCGCATGAGAATTAAATAAAATACCAAATGTGACAATAAAATAATGCATATTCAGTGCTCGAGGAATTTCTTCAACATACATTATTAACATTAGGAAACAATCAGCCCTCACTAATCATGAGCCTTAGGGAAAAAGCCTTAGCTAGCATGAGGGACAAGAGACGTGGGATCTCCTCCCACCTTATTTGCTGTGCAACCTTAGGCAAGTGTCTTGCCCTCTCTGGGCCTCAGGCCCTTCATCTTTACAGAATATGGAGTTGGGGCTAGATCAGTGTTTCTCAACATTCCCTGCAATAGTCTCCCACGCCATTTTCTGTGTATTCTCAAGACACCGCGTGTTAGTCTCTGTGGCCTATGCTACAAAAAGGACGTTGCTATACTGAATATGCATTTTCAGACCTCCGGGCGCCTCCAGCTAGAAACTCCGACAGGCCCAGACCTCTCCGCACCTCCCCGGAGTCCTCCCTGACAGTCACTGGGTCCCCCTCCGGTTCCAATTTTCTAAAAACCAAAATGGGCTTTCGACACAAACTCCGGGAATTCGCATGTTCTCAGGCGTCAAATAACTTATTCCATAAGGACAAGAGTGTGTATTTAATAAAGGACCCCCGAAGGGCTTATGCGGAACCTCGTGCTTGCACAGAATCTACCCTAATGAGCGAGAATGATGCATTTCCTGGGGAGTGAAACAGATTTTTAAAACGCCTCCCGGCTTTAAGACCCATTTGAGCTCTGTGGCTGTGGGAGGCGCCTCCCCCCCCCCCCCGCCCCCTGCGGGAACAGCCCCTCGGTGGCAGGCCTCAGATCCAAACTGTGGAGTGCTCCGGGTGCAGGCTGGGCCCGTCTGCGCTCAGCTGGCACTCTACCCCGGGCCCCGCGGACCGGCAAGGCTCCATCGGAAGGCGGCTCAGGGGTTTCTCAGGGACAGTGTCCCGGGACCCGAGGTGACGGCCCCAAGTTCAGTGCCAGAGACAGGAAGGAGAGGTGCTCCCGCACAGGGAGGGCTGCGGCCCCCGCCCAGCGTGGGATGACAATGGACAGAGTCCCTCCCGCGCAGCCGCCCACCCTGGGCCAAGAGACTCAGCGAATGTGACAACCTCACAGGCCTCCGGGGCGAACCCTCCTCCCACGCCCCCTTGTGACGGACCTGCTACGTGCAGCGTCCCATCAGTTCAAGTTGTTTGTGACTCTGAAAAAGAGACTTCTTCTTAGACCTTCTCCAGACCAGGAAACCCTTGCACATGGAGGGCGCTGTGCTGAGGAACATGGGAGACGGGAGAGAGACCCAGGTGGGTGCTGTCGGGGCCAGGCCGAGCGCGGCGGGCAGAGAGACCCTGCACGGCTGGTGGGGAGGAGGCAGTCCGTCCCCACTCTCGTCCCGCCAGTCGCCAGTTGGGAGGCAGCCTCACGTTCCAAGGACGGAGGAGGCCCCTGGCTCCATTGTCCTTTCTCCCCACGTGTCTTGCGAACTGCCTAGAAGCAGGCACGACTGGGGGAGGCAGCTGAGGGGGGCCGGCCCCAGGGCTCCCTCCAGCCTGAAGCTGGCCCCCGTTTGGGCTCCACGAAGCCTGAGCAGGTAAAAGGATCATCTTGGAAGTAAAAATGTGCTCTGGGGGGAACCTAAACCTCTCCTCTACCTAAAACCACTGGAGGTGTCTGGAGAACACCAAACCCCCAGCCCCTCTCCTCCCCGTGAGGAGGGTCCCACAGGCCCCCGTGGGGTCACTCGGGCCCCGGGCTCTTTTCTAGGTCTCCACAGACCATGCAGCCTCTGGAACAGTCCAAGCAGGAGGGCAACCGTGTGCCTGGAGTCGCCCGGTGGGCAAAGCTCACCACCACGAGGGCCAAGGAAAGGCTTCCCACCCTGAGGAGCTAGGAGGCCACGGTGAAGCACCCCAGAGTCCAGAGAGATCCGGCAGCCGGCCAGGAAGCCTCGTTTCAAACAGGAGTCCAAGTCAGCCCCCTGCCTCAGTCGGACGGGGCTCCGACCAAGGGGACGAGAAGAATTCCTACATTTCTGGTGAGCGTCATCTCAGGTCCGTGTGTGAAAACACCTAGAGTGTCTCGCCTGTAAATACAGCTTCGCAGGCTATTTCAGTCTGGTTACATTTCCCGTTTGCATGCTAGGCTTTTTGAGCCTAGCTTGGCAAATCTAAACCACCAGTTTTGAAACTCGTTCCGTTCCACTCGGTGGCAGAACCCGTCCACGAAGTTTAGACTGTGGGGATCCAGAGGGGATCTGAGTTCATGCAGACGGTCCAAAAGTGAGGTTTTGGACAAAATACAAGGAGTTAAAATACATTTTCTTGGCAGGAACTGAAGATTAAAATACAGGAAACAACAGATAAAAAGGCATACTGTGAACCATAAAGCATCATTCCAAGATTGAGACCGCAACGACAACGTAACGACCCAGGAATCCCACAAAACGTGCGCGATACTCACGAGGAGGTGTTGGTCTTTGCGTGCTCCTGTACAAGTTCTCCTTTGGGGTTGACAGTAAATATTCTGTTCAAAGACACCCCTACTTGCTTATACGAATACACATCCTGTATTTGGTGAAGTATAAATTAGAAAAAAAAAAAAAAGAGTTCATTGTAAATACGAATACGCAATATTCCGGATCTGATGCAGTCTTATAGAACTCTCGTTAACCACAACTATACTTCCAAGGAGCGTAGAGAAAGAATCTCTCTGGATGTGAAATTATTAAATCAGATTTCGCCCCTGGGCCTCGGTTCGCTCATCCATGCAAGAACTGAGCTAATGAGTAAACAGCCTACCTCGTCACCTCGTCTCCTGCAATTCTCACACCCCTTGAGGCTGTTTTATTCTCTGACCCGTTTTCTCAGGCGTAAGTTTCAAAAGGGGAATTCTCTTCCTGGGAAGTTAGTACCCAACTGTATTATCCAGACTGCCAGACTCTCCAGCAAATGTGGGTAGTACACGTAAAATCTTTTACCGTAGGCAGCAGTGCTCTTAAAACCTGCGATGCCAAATTCACCGTGGCGTTAAGGCTGGGCTTTGTGGTACCCTCCTGGTAGAAA
The DNA here is from genome assembly GCF_018350175.1 of Felis catus. Taxonomy (NCBI): domain Eukaryota; kingdom Metazoa; phylum Chordata; class Mammalia; order Carnivora; family Felidae; genus Felis; species Felis catus. The sequence goes on from NC_058370.1 coordinate 131,612,143, forward strand.
GGGGCCAAGCCTATTCGATGTTCTTGTCTTGCTAATTCAGCAAGTCATTTGGAATCTGAAGTTTCTAGTCCGACATTGCAAGCTTCAGATTGAAATCCACTAGCCGAGCTTCCAAGGCCACGAAATAATGTGCAGTCTCCTTACAACTACTGCTTGTGGGAGGGGATGCTGGCTCCACATTGTCACCCAGGCCCACCTCTCCGATGACCGCTGTCAGAAAAGACAGTAAGGTTCAAGAGCTCTCACACAGCCCATCTGTTACTTACGGCCGGTCGGTTTCCAAAAGCAGCGTAAAAGGGTTCCGTGTTTGGAAAAAACAGATTTTTGATGTCTGTCAAACACTGGACTTTAAACTTCTCGGGCTTCTTTTCAATCACTTCTCTGTGAAAACAAATAAATAATCAATGGATCAGCCTGAGAGGAGGGGCTTCTGGAGCATCAAACCACTTTTACATGCCCAAGATGCCGTGACGCCAAGAACATTCCCGTATCTTCAAAAGTCAACCCTGTGCAAGTCAGGGCGGCGGTCCCCGAAAAGCACGAGAGAGAAGGCGGAGAATCTGTACTTTCCAGTCTTCCCACAGAGCAAACGCTGAGGACAAGTGATTTTACCAAGGACCTCCACCAGGCACCCGAGTTACAAAGAATTCCAGACACAGAAGAAGGGAGAACGTCTCGACGCTCATTTTATGAGGCTAGTGTCACCTCAAACACAAGACTTAGAGGAGAAAAATATGAGCGAAGCGCGGGCCAACCTCACTCGTGAGACGGCAGTGCAAACGTCCTCACTAAGTATGGATATGCAAACTGACTGCAACAACTTTTGGCGCAGGAGTTTTATTCCAGGAACACAAGAGTAATTCGATACGTTAAACCAAGTAATGCAGTATAACAGGGTAACAGATTCAAGTACCAGAAAATATACCAGGTCAACAGATACAGGCAGGGCATTTGATACAATGTGGTATCTACCCAAGATGAAACATCTTAAACTCGGAATAGCAGGGAATGGTCCACACCCACAGCAAGTGCCCCGGTAAAAGTGGAACAACAGGTGGCCCCTATGGCCATTTCGTCCCGACAATGCGCTGCGGGTCCTCATTGGCGCAGTGATGTAAGGAAAACATAAAAGTTTTCAGGATAGGGAAGGAGAGAATAGAAGCTCTCACTATTCACACACAAAAAAATAATAATAATAATTGATTAAAAAAATAATCCACAGACGAATTACCATTATTGATAAGAGATCGATCCGGTGCTGGCTATAAAATTAGTATAGAAAAAAAATTAATGTACAAAAATCAATTGCATTTTCACGCATCAGAAGAAACAAACAGGTAAACCTGTAATTCTGTACACAGAACTCTAAAATCTCAAAGGTCTAGGAATAAACCTACTAGAAAGATGTGCCAGACTTTTATGGATAAAATTATAAATGTTATTGAAACATAATAGGGAAGAGCTAAATGAAATACACCATGTAAGTGAACTGGGAGATTCAATATGATAAGGAGATACTAATTCTCCCGAAATTGACCTACAGATTCACTGCCATTTCAGTCAAACTCTCGACAGAATTTTGTCTGTATGCTTTTATAAGACTTGATAGTCGGTAACACACAAAAGCAAAGGCCAGAAACCAAACCACACGTTGATGGACACTTGATTCACGAGCACGACGACACTTCAGAGCAAGAGGAAATGGGCAATCATTTCAGTAAATGGTGCTGGGACAACTGAACATCCCTTTAAGGAAGACAAAAAAAAAGAAGGGAAATGGACTCTCCCGCACTCCACACGCAAAAATCAATTCCTGGTGGATTACACACCGAAACCTGAAAGGCAACACCTTTAGATAAAATACAGGAGCCTACCTTCATGCCCTCGGCCAGGGAAGCCCTTTTTTAACACACAAATAGCACAAACTACAGAGGAGATGATATGTTCAAGTACATGAAACTGAGAATTTATGTTCATCACAAGCGATAGACCGGGGGACAGCTGTCTGCAGCGCTCATAACAAAGGCTACACATATAGAATCTGTAACACACGCTTACGAACCAAAAAGAAAATTGAGAAAGAAACGTGAACAGGCACTTCACAGAAGATGAGGCCCAAACGGACAACACACACACACAGACAGACATTTCACACCCACCGGACGAGCAAAAATGTAAACCAGCTGACGTGTTGGCAAGAAAGTAGAGCAGGGGGGAGCATTTCCACACCACTGCCAGTGCATAAATGGGTTCGACCACTTTGGAAAACAGTTTGGAACAAACTCGTAACGCTGAATGTGTGGCCAGAAATCCCGCTCCTAAGTGTTCACGCAGCTAGTGAGTGCGCCCCCAGCTGGCACACGCAAGAAGTGCTGCTCTCAATGGTGAAAAACGAAGTGACCCAAGTCTCCATCCGTAGTGGCACGGATGAACCGTGGTAGGTCCTACAACAGGAGCGCAGACAGAAGTAAAATGAATGGGTTACAGGTCTACCCAACAGTCACGGGAACATACTGTTGAGCGAAAACAGCCAGCCCCACAGAACACACGGTAGGTTTACGTAAAGTTCACACGCGTGCACAATTAAACATATCGGTTAGGGTCACAAATGTATGTGATAACACGGCTTAGAAAAGCAAGGGATGTTTAACAAAGATTCAGGGACAGTGGCTAATGTCACTACTAAGATTTCAAAAGGAATGGTCTGGCCCTTTGCTTTCACTGCATGGTGGGTATGCTGGTGTTCACTCTCTGATTATTGTTTATACCCCACATATATCTTAGAAATAGTCTTCTGTATCTACTCAAAATGTCATTTAGGCGTGCCTGGGTGGCTCAGTAGGTTGAGCACCTGACTGCGGCTCAGGTCATGATCTTGTGGTTCGTGAGTTCGAGCTCCACGTCGGGCTCTGTGCTGTCAGCACAGAGCCTGCTTCGGATCCTCTGTCTCCCTCCCTCCCTCTCTACCCCTCCCCTGCTCGTGCGTGCTCTTTCTCTCTCAAAAATAAACAAGCATGTTTTAAAAATGATGATGATGGTGGTGGTGGTGACATAGCATTAACCTGAGTGTCAAAAACCCCAAAGGCTGGTCCTGGCTCTGTACTGACTTATGGGGACTCCAGAGCCCTTCTTAACCTTACCACTAAAGAGTTTTATATTCTATATCTTAGGACCCTTATGGGTAGAAACATGGCTGATGTCTGATTAGGAGTCTCAAACTTCAATCCACCTGGAGGACACCATCCAAATTCAGCTTCCTGCTTCAATCTCTCTCTCTCTCTCTCTCTCTCTCTCATACATGGACATACTCACAGCCTGTGTGCTTGAGGGTGTGGGTAAGTGGCAGGTGGGGAGGAAGTTGTCTCCACGCACACATACAAGGTAAGAAATGCACACTAAGAAAACACGCTGTGGCCCCACGCCACTAGTGCAAGGCTCCTCGTGGGCAGTAAGGTGACCCGGGAAGAAGCGGTGAGGGCTCCTGTCCAGAATGCTCCCTGGCACAGCCTGTCTTCAGTGATCTGCATTTGCAATTAGTCCCTGGTCACTCAACTCACCCTTGAGGTAATTTTCCTCCAGGAAACAATTAAGTGTCATTTATCCAAGTCTCCGAGCGCCTCAGCAAACCCCAAAGGGAAAACGCGGTCGCTGTTGAAATAGCTTCTAGTTTCCCAGAGACAGAGGCCAGCCTCTGTCTCTGCCAAACTCCAGGAAGGTCACATCTGCCCAGGAACCCCGTCTTGGGACTTGGCCAAGGCTAATCTGTCCAACCTGCCTGTCATCAGTGAGATCCCCCCGCCATGAGATGCGCCGTGCGTTACTAGGAACGTGCCCTGTGTTCACAGAGGGCTTATGAAAATGATCTAAAATGCCCTGACGCCACAACAAAAAAAAGGCCAGCTGACTAAAAAGAATCACATGACTCAAAGCCAATTTCTGCTTTAAAAGAAGAAGCTCCTGAACCAAAAGATCAGGTGTGTGAAACAGATTCCATCGGCTTCTTTTTTTCAGACACGTTTCCTCGAATCATAGCATTTCAGGGCTGGAAGGGACACTTGAGATCATCGAACAGAACCCTCCCATCTGGCAGGTGAGGAAACAGACCCAGGAAGGGGAAGCACCGCTTGCCACACCTCCAATCAGTCTCCAGGCAGCATCAGAGCTTGGCGGGGGGGGGGGGGGGGGGGGGGGGGGGGGGCGGGGAGGGGGGTCTGCTTTGGGGGGGTGGTCTCCTTCCTCACTTCAGAACCCTCTCTGCTGTCCCTACAGACCGTGCTCTACCCACAATGTTTATTTTCCTTCATTCCAATTTAGACCCAGGCGGTACAATCAAAACTGCCCCCGGGGCACCTGGGTGGTTCAGTCAGTTAAGCGTCCAACTGAGGCTCAGGTCACTATCTCGCGGTTTGTGGGTTCGAGCCCCGCGTCGGGCTCTGTGCTGACAGCTCGGAGCCCGGAGCCTGCTTCCCATTCTGTGTCTCCCTCTCTCTCTGCCCCTACCCTGCTCATGCTCTGTCTCTCTCGGTCTCTCAAAAATAAATAAATGTCAAACAAAAAATTTTTTAATAAAAAAAAAAAAAAAAAAGAAGGACTGCACCCAATGAAAGCATCTTGCTAGGGAAGGTCATTCTGGCTCACACAGACTTGCCCGTCAATTCTAGAAAATCCGCAGGGCAGCCAATACCCAGAACAGCTCAGGCTGGAAAGTAGTATTAGAAGGAACAGGCTGTTGGCTGTGACCATCATCTCTGTCCTCTGAGAGGGCACACACATTGTGAGGTTTCCCGGTTTGGTTTAGTAAGTCCTCACAAGGAAAAGGCAATAGATCTTGGACAGTGGTATTTAAATAAGAGGAAAAAATGAAAAGGATTACCTTAAACATATATTTAGTGGTAGGATATCAGAGTAATAATGTCAACGTTCTGCCTTGCCTCGCAAATCCTCAGTACTTAATACCTGATAATGAGTAGCTTGCTACAAAGTGTCGACATAAGTCAGGGACCCCATTTCACTCCAGTCTGGATTTGTACCGAGACCCACACTGTCAGGACAGCTCTCAGGATCTGAAATGCACTATGGCATCCATAGGTTTTGCCCAACTTTCTTGCCCAGAAACTACAAGTTTCAATGCAAGATCTTTTACTACAGGAAAAAAAAAAAAAAATTACAAATCACACAAAGCAAAGCTGTGATAGAAAAGGGATCCACAGATGGGGCGCCTGGGTGGCTCAGTCGGTTAAGCGTCTGACTTCGGCTCAGGTCATGGTCTCACGGTCCATGAGTTCGAGCCCCGCATCGGGCTCTGTGCCGACAGCTCAGAGCCTGGAGCCTGCTTGGGATTCTGTCTCCTTCTCTCTCTGCCCCTCCCCACTTGTGCCCTGTCTCTCTCTCAAAAATAAATAAATACAAAAAAAAAAAATTTTTTTTTTCTAAAGAAAAGGGATCCACAGAGCTGAAGAACAAATACCCCAGGAGGAGCCAATATGGCGCTTTGGGCCCATCTGGATGTTTCTGTCGTTTGCATGGTTAGCGGCAGCAAGCAGCTTATCTGGTCGTCAAACTGAGGCAGAATCATACCAAAGCCTGTCACTGGGTCTTGAAGACAGAATTCTCTGATACTCAGAACCAGCCTTTGACAGGACCAGCGTCCTATTATGAGCACAGTAGATTGTGCTTTGAGAGCAGTCAGGGAGGCTGTCCTGGGTCTCAAGCTACCGGGAAGCCCAGTGGTCTCCTCTCCAACGCCAGGAGGCCAGACTCAGTTTGGCCCGGCTTCTCTGAACGCGGCCGTGGCGGGGAAGGGGGTGGTGTAGGGAGAAGGGTACTCAGAGGCTGGCTAGCGACGTTAGAGGGCCATTAAAACAGTGTTGGGGCTCCTAGATGGTTAAGTCAGTTGAGCGTCTGACTCTTGGTTTCGGCTCAGGTCATGATCTCACAGTTGTGAGACTGAGCCTCACGTCAGGCTTCACAACTCCCAGCACAGAGCCTGCTTGGGCTTCTCTCTCTCTCCCTCTCTCTCTGCCCCTCCCCTGCTCACTCGCTCTCCCTCTCAAAATAAATTTAAAAAATTAAAAACAAAACAAAACAAACGGCATAACCAGAACTCCCAAAAAGGGTGAGTGTTCTGGGAGACCAAGGCCAGGCGGCGGCTGGTAGAGGGGCCACTTAACCCGGTCCAGGCCCCCGATTAGACAGAATGCAAGTTGATTCTCAGAATCCTTAAGACTCAGACCGGCCACGGTGGAGGGACAGCTGCCCACACAGAGGGAACAGCATGTGCACACACTGGAGGCTTCAAGTAGAGAACTCCGTTCTGGAGAACGAGTTTTAAAAACTGCAAAGCAGGGCAGGGGCGAGTCAGGAAGAGTCACGTGACCCGAGCTCATGAATGTGGACTTGATCCTGAGAGCCACGATGGGCTGAAGAAGGGTGTGGAGGAGGTGACGGAACCAGACCTGCATCTTAGGACGAATCTGCTGGTGCCCACCGTGGCTCAGGAGATGGGCTAGGGCAGACCAGTTAAGAGGCTATGCTTGCAAAAACTTGCAGGGAAGAGGGGCGGGGGCGGAACTGGCCGGCAGATGTGGGGCGGGAGGCGTGTAAGCGAGCGCCATACCTGTGCAAGGCCGAGAAGAGACTGCTTGGGCTCAGCAGCAGGGGCCCCTGAGGCAGCACCGTGCCCCTCTCGTTGACCCAGTGCAAATAGCCCCTCGTCATGTCCGCCATCCCGATGGCACGTGCAGAACAGTAGAGAAACTTATATCCGTTTCTGCAAAAGAGACAAAGCATTCGGGTGTCACGGCATCCCGCGACCGAACCGCTCCGCGTTCACACACCGTGACCTGTGCTTCTCGAAGGAAGGCATTGCTCCAAGCTTCCTCACCAGCAGAAGGCCACCTCCCACACAACACTATTTGGCACTGAGAGGGAAGCCTGAACGCTTTTCGCTGTCCCTCACTGAGCCCACGTCCCTCACTTGGTGTAATCCTCACGGCAAGTCCCGTTCGGTAGGGCTTTTCCCTCCGCTTTATGCTGGAGACGCTGAGGCTGTACGCAAACTGGCCGGGCTACCTGCCCCTGCACTGCTCATCCTCCGGGTCCCCGCTCCCCGGAAAGGCCACCCAGCCACCAGCGCACAGGGCCCCTGCAGGTGCACCGCAGCACGGAGCCTGTCCCCCCGCCCCCGGCACACGCCATCAAATCCTCCCCTCGGCGGGATGATTCCCGAAAGCACATAAATACGTACCCGCCCCCTCTCATCTCGTCCTAAATACAACCCCCGCCTTGGGTTTTCCTTCTCCGCACCGATCCCCGTCGCCCCGCTCCCTCGGCCGCGTGTCTGCACTGACTGCACTTCTCCACCCGCGTCACCCCGCTCCAAGCGGACTCGGTCCCCTGCCTTGCTAGCCCCCCCAGGTCCCTGCGACGCCGCACAGGAACAGACTTCGTGGCACACACAGCACGTGTGACAGTCCCTCCCTCTGGCGCGCCTCCGTCCCCCGGCTTCCGGTCCCCACCGCCCCCAGTCTGCTTCCAGCAGCAGCCGGCTCTTCCCAGATAGGCCTGGGCCCCGTCTCCACCCAGGCTCTAGGTGCCCGAGTCCTGGAGTCCTCACCGCCTCACTCCCCGTGGGATCACGCCCACTGCCCGACGGCCCTGAATGCCACAAACAAACCGGAGCGGTGTGCGCTATTTGTGATGTTGTGATACGATACAGATCTCTGTGGTCCTCATCCCCGGGTCCCAGCACAGAGCTTCCAGACCCTTGGACTTTCTGAGTGACCAGACACCTATTATCCAACACAAGCCCCTTCCTCCACACACCCCTGAGTTTATGCTGATGAGGGGGGCCACGGTTGCCATAGGAACCAGCCATGCAATCAGAGGGCTGGAACTTTCATCCCCACCAACACCGCCCCCACCCATCCCCCCCGCCCCACGCACACAAATTCCGGGCAAGGCAGAGGGGCTGGAGATGGAATTCAATCACCAACAGTCAATGATCTAATCAATCGTGCCTACACAAAACCCCTCAACAATGGGGTTCAGGGTTGGGAGAGGCAGGTGAGTGCCTCCACGTGCCGGGACACACCCCCACCCCGCGGAGACGAGACCCTTCCAGACATCGTTCTATGTGCCTCTGCACCTGGCTGTTCATTTGTATCCTGTAGGATAAACACGAGTGTTTGCCTAAGTTCTGTGAGCCTTTATAGCAAATTATTAAACCCGAGAGGCGGTTGTGGGGACCCCTGATCTGTAGCCAAGTTGGGCACAAGCGGGGATAAACTGGGGACCTCCTATTCGCGGCTGGCATCTCCAGTGGGAGGTGTCTTTGGACCGGGCCCCTAACCTGTGGGGTCTACCCTACCTCTGGGTAGCTGGTGTCAGAAGTGGACGGAATTGTGGGACACCCAGTTGGCGCCTGTAGGGAATTTCAGAACTGCTTCGTGCGACAGCCCCACACGTTGGGTGCCAACAGTGGTTGGGAATGAAACACAGATCGCAGGCCAATTCTTCGATGACATACAACTTTACTGCTTGAGCAGGACTGCATTTCCCTCATTTTAACCCTTCAAAGCTTAGTGACCAAAACGAGATGTGCTGTTAAGATAAAATGTATGCCACGTTTCAAAGGCTTACTGTAAAAAAACAGAAGCTATCTCCCGTTAGTAATTTCTATATTGATTTTAAACGGTAATGGTTTCCATATATGTATTGGACTAAATAAAATACACTAAACATTTTTGAAACACCATCTATACCTGGCTGCCTTCCAGATTTATACTTCCAGTCCAGACGCCTCTCTTGAGCTCCAGGCCAATACGTGCAACCACAAACTGCCCCGTCACTAATGAGACAGACGACGTACCCCCGACGCGGTGCACCCACAGTCAAATGTGCGCGGGCGCTCCTGCCGCGTCCTCGCTGAGCAAGTGGCTCTCGCTGGCCCAGGTGAAAGGTCAAACCTCAGGGCCACCCGGGAGTCTACTTCTCATGACCACTGCCCCCCCCCCCGCCCCCACTGCCTCAACTCCACCCCAGCAAGGACCCTAAACCACCCCTGAGTCCCCTGCTACCGGGACAGGGCCTCTCATCTCTATTCCTGCGGCAGCTTGAATCGGCTCCCCCCCACCACACCAAGTCTGCACACAGAAAGAAACCTCAAAACACACTCACATCGTGCTCAACACCCTGAAGAGCCTCGACATCTCTCTCAGACACGATCCAAACTCTACAAGGCCAGTGAGGCCTGGTCCCCATCGCTCTCTCCAACCCCATATACTCCCTCACTCCCGCTCGCCAGAAAGGTGCCCCTGCCAGCCTTCCAAGGCACTATGCTCATTCCTGCACTGGGCACCTGCACATGCTGTTCCTTCTGCCTGGAACACTCTTCCCCACACCTCAGGCTTACTCACTCCCTCACCTCACCTAGGTCTCTGCTCAGACATCACCTCCTCAGAGGGCCCTTCCCTTGTCCCCCTACTTAATAAAACACATACTCCCGGGGCGCCTGGGTGGCTCAGTCGGTTAAGCGTCTGACTTCGGCTCAGCTCATGATCTCGCGGTTTATAAGTTCAAGCCCCGCGTCGGGCTCTGTGCTGACAGCTCAGAGCCTGGAGCCTGCTTTGGATTCTGTGTCTCCCCTTCTCTCTGCCCCTCCCCTGCTCTTGCTCTGTCTCTCTCTGTCTGTCTCTGTCTCTCTCTCTCTCTCTCTCTCAAAAATAAGCATCGACAAAACTTTTTTTAAAAATTGTTTAAAAAAAAAAGGGGGGCTGCCTGGGTGGCTCAGTTGGGTGGGCGGCCGACTTCAGCTCAGGTCATGATCTTACAGTTTGAAGGTTCGTTGCGTTCGAGCCCCGCGTCGGGCTCTGTGCTGACACCTCAGAGCCTGGAACTTGCTTCGGATTCTGTGTCTCCCCTTCTCTCTGCCCCTCCCCTGCTCATGCTCTGTCTCTGTTTCTCAATAATAAATAAACGTTAAAATAAAATTAAAAAAGTAAAACACATGCTCCCCTATCCCCACTTCAGCGACAAAACCTTTGCTCTGCTTTAGTCTCCCTAATGGCACCCATCACTAATGTTACAGTATAGTTCCTGGTTTGAAGGTGATCTCTTGTTAATCCATAAACCCCCTGAGGGCGGGGACTTGGTCTCATGCTTCGCTGTAACCCCAGGGCCAAAAACAGTGCCTGGCAAGTCACAGACACTTAGTAAATATTTGCGGAATGAGAGAATACAAGCTGCCCACTTCTCCCTGACTTAGTCCTCCAGCATGAACATCTGATGCCGGTTAAGGGGCTCATCTCTAGACTTGCTTATGAATAAATCTGGCCTTTTGTAGCAATGTGGACGGAACTGGAGAATGTTATGCTAAGTGAAATAAGTCCTACAGAGAAAGACAGATCCCATGTTTTCACTCTTATGTGGATCCTGAGAAACTTAACAGAAGACCATGGCAGGGGGGGCGGGGAGGGGGAGAAGGAAAAAAAAAAAAGGTTAGAGAGGGAGGAAGGCAAACCATAAGAGACTCTTAAATACTGAGAGTAAACTGAGGGTTGATGGGAGGGTTGGGAGGGAGGCAGGGGTGGGTGATGGGCATTGAGGAGGGCACCTGTTGGGACGTGCACTGGCTGTTGTATGGAAACCAATCTGACAAGACATTTCGTATTTAAATAAATAAATAAATACGTCCTTTAAAACCAAGAAACAGGAAACTTTTAAGAGGGAGAGAATCCAGAAATACCAGCTTGTCTGGAATCCAGGGATGCGTCTTAAAATCAAGCAACCTTTCTACTCAAACATCTTTGTATCTTAGCTCTCTGATTAATGCAGTCTTTAAAAAAAAAAAATACCCACTCTTTCTGTATATAGCTCTTCACATCAAGTCCTAAAAGCGGCCACCTGCAGGGGTTTGAGATGCTAATTTTATTCAAAACCTGATTTCCTAATACATTTCAGGGTTTGATCAGGCCACTCACTGCCTCCTTCTCACCAGGCAAGTACTCTGCTTCAAAGGCCATTGGAAAATCAGCGCCAAGACTCCTGGAGGAGCTGGGGGGGGGGGGGGGGGGTTTGCTTGTTGATGGCAGAGGCTTCGCCCCCAGGAAAGCCGCCTGAAATACCAAGCGCTCCCATCAAATGCTCAGGGGACGCCGAGTCACCAAAGCTTACTCTCAAGGGAGCCCCTGGGGGGTAAGACTGCTCACTCCTCACTCAGGAGGGCAGGACGCGCTGCTCCCACCAGCACCTCGCCTGAGCCCCGGGTGCACACGGGCGGCACAGCCCTGCCCTTCGGGAATGGGCAGGTGGGGAGACCTACCCTTGACTGCAAAAAAGGTGGACTTGTGGGCTCCCCGGGAGGGAAGGGCGAAGCCTGCCCGAGGAGAGCGTGCGCACAGACGTACAGCACACACGTGGGTCACGCTTACCCCTCTGAGATCTCGGCAACTACAACAGGACTCGGGGACATACCAGAGCCAAAAAGAAAGAGGATTCCACGTCCCGGCGTCCCACTGACGGTTTCTCCATATGTCCCAGCCTCTTGTATCTCTCTGAAAACACTTGGCCCAGGCAGATATTAAAATAGCTTGGAAAGATCACCCCTGGGGCTATTTGCCAAGAGAAGCGTCTAGGCGGACGTTTCTCCACCACTGACATCTTGGCCTGGATAAATCATTGCAGGGGGGCCGGGCAGAAGCCCCGACAAGGCCGCCCTGTTGGACGTCTAGCAGCATCCCTGGCCTCCACCTGCTAGGGGTCCTCGACACACCCCAGGCATGGCGACCAGAAAGGGGCTCCGGGCATTGTCATGGGTCCCTGGGGGCCAAAATCGCCCTCGGTGGAGAGCACTCTTGCAGAAAAAAAGGGGCCCTGTAGCCCCGTCTGCAGGCCCAGAGGGAGGATAACCGCTCGATCCCTTAAGGATGGAAGGCTGTAGGCCAAGCTCAGACTTGTCCTCAGCCCGGCCTCCGAGGACCCCTGCCCAGAGCCTCCCTTCCGCGCCCACCGTGCTCACTCCGGCCTGGCTCTCAGCCCCACCTCCTCTCGCCCTGCCTCCCCCTGTGACGAGTGCCCTTCTCTCAAACCCTGAAACCCTGCCCACCCAAGAAGCCTCGGCTCCGGGCCTCCTTCTCGCTGAAACCGTCTTGGATTTCTCGCCCCTCCGATCAGATTTAATCTCTCCCTCACTTCCGTCTGAGAAATCTGCGTCTCACCGCGCGTCCCCTTCCCTGCATCCTTACAGGGTCCCCATCACCCGCTGCTACAGGATCCCGAGCTCCCTTACGGAGAGGCACCGGCACAGCCCCTGGCGTGCAGTAGATTCACGATCAGAGTCCGCTAAATCCGGGGGGTCCTCGCGGAGGCCGGGCGTGGAAAAGAACACCCAGCTGCACGACACACACACTTGTGACAGCAACCCCACGACGTGCGGGCACGGCATTTCTGGGCTGGCGGTGACCTCAGGGACCGCCCGGCCCAATTTTCCCCTTTTAGAGATGAGGAAACCAACGCTGGGAGTGGGGGACGAGGTCTAAGCGGCCAGGGTGAGCGAAGGGCCGTCCCCTTCAGATTCCGGCCGTCCCCCCGACTCCCCATCAGACTCTCCATCCTTACTGTCAGACGTTAACGAATGCAATCCCCTAAGATCCGGAGTGGGAGAAAAAAACATCGGCGAAAAGGAGAAAAGAAAGACCCTAACGCGTCTGCTAATGATGCCTTCCGCTTTCAGAATCCTGGCTTCACACAGCAGTCTCCACGCCGCGGACGAACCCACCCACCCACGAAAACACGGGAGCGTTCATGCTCGCTAAATCACACACACGTTGATTTCTGCTTCCATCACTATAAAAATACCCATCAAGGAAGGCGGAAAATCAGAGCGGTTATTGCCCACGTTTAGCCCCTAAAAGACCCACGGGCTCAGTGAGCTGGATATTTTAGGGAAGAGTCTTTTACTTCCCTGGTGCACGTCGACCGATACTTGAACGGGAGGGGAGAGGCTCACGTCTTCCGTTTCTATCGGCTGGCGTTCTTCTTAATCAATAACCAAGCCGGCTCTTTTACACCCTCTCGCTGAACAAGGTAACACTCAGCTCCACAGACAATTTCTCACAGCTGACTGTATTCGAAAAAGTAATTACATTTGGCAAAAATAAAATGAAATAAAATAAAATTGCCCTCATTTTCCGTTGTTGTCAGGCAGGCGGCTATCGGCGAGACCGGTTCTCCCGTTAGGTAGATACTGCGGTGCAGGAATTTTAAGCGCAGCCTGCATTCCAAAAAAGCAGAGTGAGGACAGAGTGATCCGTCCCCAAATCCTAAAGTAAATAGCATCGCCTTCCTGGAACCCTAGAGCATGCCAAAGAGCTCTCTCACTAGGCCCGTGGGTAATCACAGGAGGACATCAAAAGAATAGCAGGGACTCATGAGAAGAGGGAGTCACCGCCAGTCTCACCAGTCCTCAGTCCCCACACTTGTCCCGCTGCGGCTGCCCAGGACCCCAGAGGAGGAAGCATGCGGGGCGTGGCCAGCATGGGGGTTCACTCTAACCAGCAGTCAGCTAAGGGAATGTCGCACCGAGCCCGACCTGAGCCAGGACGCCAACAAGCCAACCCGGGCCCCTGGGTGTCAGTAAAGAGCTCAGTAAGGAGGTAGGAGCCACCCGGGGTCGCCGACTCTGGCCTGGAAAGGCATCGAGAGGACTACGGCGTCTGAGCTGGGCACAACAAGCGGAAAAGTGGGGAGACAAAAATCAGGGGTACGAGCATGCCGGGCAGAAGCCATCATTTGAGCGCAGGCGGGAAAATGGGAAAACGAAGCACGGAGTGTGGGATGCGGCCTGGATTAGAGCAGGAAGGTCTGGGGAGAAACTTGGAAAGGAAGGGCCTCGCAGAAGGCGGGGAAAGCCACGCCAAGGAGCCCCCGGGAGGTGCTCCGTGCAGAACCCCGAAGGCCATGGCCGAGCTGTGTGTGCAGACTGTTCCGGAAACCTAACTGTGTGGGAGCCGCTGAGGACACACATCAAACTCAGCGAATGAACAAACGTCAAGCCCCTTCCTCTCGGCCCAAATGAAAATACAGGAAGCATTCTGTACTCATTTTGGACTACCACCCACAGCCCTCACTCACCTCACGCTAGGCAACCAACGTAAAAAATGCTCAGGCGTTCTCTGGTAAGCTACCCTACTTGACTTTCCACAGAGATCTCTTTTCTGGGGGACAAACAAAAATGCAACTGTGCCCTTTTATGTTGTATTGTCCAGTGAGGAAAGGAGTGGATTTATGTTCCAAAGCCCAAAACGATTCAGGCCGTGAGCTTCTCGGTATCCTGACGCGGGAGGGTTTCTTCCAACTAAAAATAGATGTAATTTTCAGCGTCATGCGAGTCGCGGCAGGTCCTCGGTGGATTAATCCTTCCGAGCGAGAGGTCAGCCGTGGTGAGGCCGTGGGGAAAGGGGCCAACACACAGGCTGTCTGCCAGACTGCGGGCTGGGCCTACCTCTGCGGAGGACGATCTGGCCCCACTGATCAGATCTGCTCATGTGCTCGCCCTCCTACCAGAAATTCCACTTCTGGGAATTCACTTTACGCCAGCCCCGCCCCCTGTGTGTGCCGTCCTTATTTATTTATAGGCTCATCACACACAATGGACACTGCGTTTGAGTGCTTTGTGCATCACCGTGGGAAATGGCGAAAAGACCGGTAACTACCTCCCCGGTTCGTCAACAGAGGGCTAGTTACATACAGAACGGTTGACCCACGTTACACGATTCGTGCAGCAGTGGAGAATGAGGCAGATCTCACAGGTAATGAAACAGAAAGATGTATTACTAAACGACGCACGCACGGGTGCGTCTCAGGGGCCCGGGGACAGCGCGCGTGGATTTTAAGGACAGCGGGACAGAACAAAACCGGTCACGGTGGCTCCATTTCTGGGGAGTGGATCAGCTTGGTGCGGAGCAGAGAGGAAGAAGACACAAGCTCTGTACTCTCCAATTTCTCTAACTTTTCTTATTTCTCTGCATTTTTTAAAGACCCATGTATTACTTTTGTGATTTTTTGCGGGGGGTGACATCTGGAGAAGTAAGCTCAAACCGATGAGCCGGGCATCCGAGAAATCCGAGTTCTCCAACCCACCAGGGGCTGAGGGCCACCTCCCAGCCACCCTGCCCTCACTGCGGCATCAGGCTCAGGAGGCCAGAGACCGTGTCCGCCTCATAACATCCTGTCCCTGGGCTGAGCACCAACAGGCACTCAGTAAATGCTGGACGAACGAATGAATGAGGGGCAGGAAAGTCTATTCCATTCATCTGTGCTCACAGCACCAGCGTGGCTTTGAGTGCCCATCCCCCACCCCATCGTCACCTACAACGGGCCACACAGGTGAGCGGCTCAGCCTGGGAATCACGGCCTGGTTCTCCGGCCTGACATCCCCTAACTCTGTGATTCCTCACCTTCCTCCGCCATGGCAAGGTGGGGCTGTCCTGGGTTGGCCTAAGGCACCTTCCAGCTCTGAGAGGCTGGAGAACAGGGGCACCTGGGTGGTTCAGCGGGTTAAGCGTCCAACTTCAGCTCAGGTCATGATCTCGCAGTTTGTGAGTTCAAGCCCCACGTCGGGCTCTGTGCTGACAGCTCGGAGCCTGGAGCCTGCTTGGGATTCTACGTCTCCCTCTCTCTCTGCCTCTTCCCTGTTTGCGTTCTGTCTCTCTCTCTCTCTCTCTCTCTCTCTCTCTGTCTCTGTCTCTCTCTCCCTCAAAAATAAATAAACGTTAAGAAAAATCTTTTTTAAGAGGCTGGAGAACAGAAAGCCTTGGAGGGAGAGGTTTCACTGATGAGGGAGACTCTAGTCCACAGAAAGATGGAGAAAGCGACGAACCGTGTGGGGAGGGAGAGACCCTGACGGGCCCCGACCCTGGAGACAGACCAGAGCAGACCGGGGCGGCTGTACCTCCTGTTAGCGGCCGGGGGCCTGTGGATAAACCACTTCAACCCTCCGAGTTTCTCTCTCGGTGAATTAATGCTATCGATTCTTACAGTAACTCTGAAAGGCTAGTAAGTGAAGTGACGCGTGCCCGACACAGGACGGCAGGTCGTCCCCCCCCAACGCTAGCACCCTCCTTCCGCCAACGATTCTTGAGCCTCCTATCACTTCCCTTCTCGTCTCTGGGTACTGAACTCACACTTGGGAGCCGGCGGGATTGGGACTCACTTGTGTACTCAGAATCCTCCACCCGCCCCCCCGCCCAGACCCTGCCGCCTGAGCCGCCCGCACCCCTCTTCACAGTCACCCTCACAGTCATGGCCCGTGCCATGATGTGATGGGGGCGAGGGCCCGGTACTTACTGGCTCACTTTATGGTACAGCTTAGCAATGCCCTGGTGGGTCCAATCCTTCCCGAGGGTGGGCAGGATGTGGCCAAGAGTATCTGACCTAAACAGAGAGACGAGAAAAAGAAAATAAAAAGGGCATGCCGAAAGGGGGGGGGGAAGCCCATTCCAGCTCACTGTACCAGAAATACCTCACGAGGGGCGCCAACAGGACCCGTGACTTACTTTCCGGATAGAAAAGCCCAAAACGAAAGAGATCACATGAGGACGCTCACGGAGGGATACGTTAACACACGAAAGGGCACTTTCCAACTATCACGCCTCAAGTCCGTGACTCGCTAAGTCAAAGCAAAAAGGCCGTTCGGAAAGTCGCGCTTCGGAAGCATCCGCGAGAACATCAAAACCAGGGAGGCGGGAGCCCCGATGGAGACGAGCACCGAGCCCGGACTGCGGCTGTTTAAGGCGAGGGGCGAAGACCCCAGGACCACGCCGGGAACCGAACCGAAAGGGCCCCACACGGTGCCACAGACCGCGAGCAGAAATGCCGGCTGCAGGCCCCAGGGCCCCGACACAGCCGGACCCACCTGGTGATGGTCCCGTCGATGTCCGAAATGATGACTTTGTCGTCCCAGTCCCACAGGTAGATGGTGCCCTCGCAGCGGCACGTGCCTTGGTACTGTGTGGTCACGCTAAAGACCACGTCGTTGGGGCCGTTCTTCAACTTCAAGCTTTTCTGAAAAACATGAGCCGCGGGGCCGCTTGAGGGGAAAGCCCAGACCGAGGGCTATTTGGCCCCTCTTCCAGGAGGGGCGACGTCGGGATCGCTTTTCGAGCTCTCTGCCCTAGGCCACCGTACAACTCCTCCTTTCGCTGTCCCGCTCTCCGTGAGGACGGTTCCTCCCGGGGTCCGGCCATCCCGAACCCCAGGCCCACCTGAAAGGCAGCTCACCCACTCTCTGCAGGGGGCGGGAGGTGACGGGCAGGAAGCCTTGCCCTCATCGTTCCAACTTCAGAATAGGACCCACTCGCTACTCCGCGACTAAATATGAAAGGGGACACGAAGCCAAGTGGGGAAACGTTTCCCGGAATAACCGCAGAACCCAGGACTTCACAGCAGGCTCAGAAAGCACGGTTACCTTTTGGCGGTTTTGATCTCAGTGCTGGGACCCTCAGGGTCCCCCCGGCATCGCTGGCCCGAGCCCGGTGCCACACCACTGCACAAGAGACTGCCAGGCGAGCTGGTGGCATTGAGCGGGAGTCTGGGCCTGCTATTTCCCATGAAGCACCACGCCCGGCCCCCCGCTAACTCTCGGGACAGAAGCGAAAGAGTGGGTACACTGGCTCGCTGGCTGTTCATGGGAAACAAGGGGCAGGGAAGGAAGGGTCCGGTGAAACCCGAAGACGACACTGTGACCGTGACGGCCCCCTGCCACCCGAAGCTCTCGAGAACACCCCCCCCCCCCGGCCCTCGCAACTGCTTGACCTCCCCCAGGTTCGGAGACGCACAGCTCTTGCAAAGTGGAAAGAGCCTGGGAGAGTCGAGTCTATCAGTCACTGAAACCTGAGGATAAGTTGGCTTTGTCAGGCTTCCCTCCTCCCACGCTTGGCAACAGGAGCCGGAGGGGCACCCAGACGCCCACGTCAGCCGCTGAGTCTGGGAGGCCACGCCTCGGCCGGGGCGCACGAACACGAGGGAAGGACACACTCACCAGCTGCTCCGAAGTGAGCCGGAGGGTCTTCTTGTAGCTGACGCTGGACAACAGGGGGAGGTGGCCCGCACTTGGGGGCTTGGAAGCTGCGTGTTCGTCATCACTGGAGGATGACTCATGCTTCATCCTGGAACACACAGTGACGTAACCACCACTTAGGACATGCATCGGGGCAGCCGTGAAAAATGCGTTAGGCCAGAATCAATGGCTGAGTCGATCGGGTCTCTCCCCAGGGCCGTCTCTCGGGGGGTCATTTGCCATATGCCATGACATTTCTCCGTGAAGGCCCGCTAACTCCCATTCATACACCTCCTGCATTATTCATCCGGGGCTGCCCTTCCTCGTTCACGTCCCTACTCACTCGCTATCATCACTCCACTTTCCACCAAGACGCTCCTCTTCCCGGTAAACAGGGTTAAGCTCCCTCCTTGCCGAGGGAAACATTCTCTTCTGTTCCCCGAGGCTGCTGGCCAAGCACGAGAACTCTGAATTTCCACACACCCTGACGGATCAGTTCCGTGTTCACACCTCTCCAAACACACGTTTCTTTTTTTTTTTTTCAGTGTTTATTTATTTTTGAGAGAGAGAGAGAGAGTATGAGCGGGGGAGAGGCAGAGAGAGAGGGAGACACAGAGTCCGAAGCAGGATCCAGGCTCTGAGCGATCACCACAGAGCCCAATGCGGGGCTTGAACTCACGGACCGTGAGATCATGAGCTGACCCCAAGTCAGACGCCAATGCTCCTGACTCTTCCAGACTTCTCCGTCTGGTGAAGGGCTAGGAGGTGCGGGTGGGAAGCAGGCTCATTTTCTTTAAACAGCTCATATAAAGCCTATCGGTAATTACTTGTTCCCTGGATTAAAATCCCGCTATGGCATAATCCCCAACCCAGCGGCTTCCCACTGCTTCCTGCATCCGGGGACCATTATCTCCAAAAACGTCCTAACACTGTACGAAGTTAACAAATGTTGGCTAAGGCTAAGTGGAAAAGGCTGAGTGGCCCCAAGCAGGCAGGTCCCATCCTCATGCCTGCCTCCAGAGCTTCCTGCTCGGGACATCCCTTTATGCAAGACTGATACGCTTGGGAACAAGACTCATACACCTGGGAGCTCCGTCTTCTCTTTATCTCCAAGGGCTCGGACCTCGCTAACGCCCCCTTGTCCTCTGGCCTCCCACTCTCCCCGCCTCCCCTCCCACTCCTGTGTGGCCTGTTGCTTTCCCACCCCGTGTGTGCATCCCAGAGCAACGCCTACAATCCACGGCTGCCCCGAACTAGAGAGACCCGAGGGAGGTCACCGGACACAGCTGTTCTGCTACTTCTTCTGTTACTTCGGCTACCTCCTCGTGGGGAGGAGCCTCCTTCCGCAGCTAGAATGAGCTGCGCTTCCGTGAGCACCTGACGCCCTGGCCCCACGAGAGGGAGCCTGAGGGCTTCGGGGCTGGTGGGCTGGAGCTCATCCAACCAGTGCTTGCGAGCACTGCCGCTTCGGCAAACAGCCTGGCCCCTGCACTCCCGGGGCTTTCTGTCTCAACAATCACAACACAGCGTGGTAAGTGCTATGATCGGAAAGCAGACTTGGCCATCTCCAGGACACCGGGACCGTGGGGAATAAGCCATGGGAACGGGCCACTGGGTCCACAAAGGACGACAGAGCGCGGGGGCGCCTGGGTGGCTCAGTCGGTTGGGCGTCCGACTTTGGCTCAGGTCATGATCTCGCAGTCCGTGGGTTCGAGCCCCGCGTCAGGCTCTGCGCGGACAGCTCAGAGCCCAGAGCCTGGTTCGAATTCTGTGTCTCCCTCTCTCTCTGCTCCTCCCCCGGTTGCTCTCTCTCTCTCTCTCTCTCTCTCTCTCTCTCTCTCTCTCTCTCTCTCTCTCAAAAGTAAATAAACATTTAAAAAAAATTTTAGAAGGACAGAGCATGGAGGCTAGACTCCAGGCTAGTCCGCGGCAGGGCTGGGCTACATGCAGATGAATCTAACGAGTGACATCTGTGGCCGGTTTCTAGGTAAAGTGCAGACGGCACTGGGGTTAGAACCAGAGAAGTCCGTGTTGGAAGTCCACGGGAATCAGGCCGTTTGCACAAATCGCTTCGTTTTCTTTCAGTCCTGATGTCCTCATCACCACATATAGAGGAACAAACAGCATTCCCCTCCCCCCCGCAAAACACTCAGGATGCAGGCAGATGACAGACAGACAGAACCAGCCCAGGAGACACGAGCCCCGATGAGGCCTCACAACTGGAGAATCCCCTCTCTGGGCCCCTGGCTCGTCTGTAAAGCGACATGTTCTGACAACAGCCCTTTCCGGTCCCGGCCCCCGTGGGCCCCGTGAACAACGCTGGTTCTTCTGAACCACCAGCCCACAGATTTCCAGATGGGTCGGGCACAGTCCCGGAGCACCCAGCTGGCAACCCAGAAAGAGACGAGCTGCAGGCCCCTCGCTGAATCGGAGACTGTCTACGCTCCAACCCAGCAGCCTGGAGGGAAATGAGATCCAAATGCGAACCAAAGTTCGCACGACACCAGGCTGATGTGCGCCTCTGCCCGCGGGGTGTGGAAACACGAACGAGGCGGAATCACCGTTCATTGCCATGTGCTGCTTTGCGACCAAACAGCAAAAAACCCACTAAATCCGTGCGGCTGGCCGTGCTGGAGGGAAAACAGACACAGACTCTGGAACGCAGCTATACAGTCGGCTGCCGGTAGAGCGGCCGGGGGCGAGGACGCCACCCCGCGCAACGGGGGTCCCGCCAGAGTCCGCTGGGGCTCACGAGGGCCCGGGAGCAGGGCCGCTGCCCAGCGCTGGCCAGAAGCGACGCCACAAAAGGGCTCAGCCCGCTGGAGAGTCTGTGTTCGCAGAGCAGCTGTGAACAACACCGGGTTAGCGCCCGTCGCCGCGTACATTCTGCAAGCGGAAGTTTCACGACTCGCATGGTGACAAGCAGCTTGCTCAATGAGGCGGCTTCGGGGCCTGTTCTGTCCAGCGAGTCTGTCGATGACGGCAAGGCGCCAACGTCTTCTCTGAGTCAACGGCACGAATCGAGCGGGGAGGCCGAAGGCCTAAGAACGCCGGCCAAAATTAAGACGTTTCCCTTTCTCGAATGAACTTTCAAACTCCCGATCCCTTCTCGCAAGAGTCAGCGCTTCGTTTTTCAGGGTTAATAAACGAGCGTAGCGTGATGAACTCAGAGCGCTGCGGACTCTTAAATGGGTTCTGTTTGGCCACCAACAGCATTTTCGGCAACGTCCAAAGAGGACCGTGTCAGGCGGTGGGAAAACCTGCAACGATTCTGAGAAACCGCGCCAGCTGAGGCTCCGGCTTAGCGGGCAGGAGCCACCCTAGGGTCACGCTGCTCATCGCCCTTGGTCCCCCTCGGCCCCCTGAGCCCCCACCGGCCCCCTGCGCCCCCCTTGGGCCCCCATGGCCCCCTGTGCCCCCCAGCTCCCTCCCCGGTCCTCCACGCGGCCCCTGGGAAGCGGAGAGGAACAGTATCAGAGCTGCTGCATGCCACACTGCCCGCGGTCGTCACGCTCTGTGCCTTGGATCCTCCGGCCGGGCCCATCCCAGAGCCACCCCCCGACTGTCCTGCTACAGCTGCACCCCCCACCCCCAGCCATGCGGCCCTGTGGGGTTTGCGTTCTGGACCTCCTTCCTCATGGAGGGAACCGCCCGAGCCGATGTATGTGGGGATGGCACCATCCTCCCCATTTCACAGACGGAAAGGAGACACCGCGGGGCTGACGATTCACCAAGGATCGCACGGCAGGCCGACACAGCCTCGGCTCTCCGTCCTGCTCACGCTGCCTCTCGTGTTAGGAAACCATGGCTAGGACAGAGAAGGTTCTTCGAAAGAACGGGAGAGCAGGAAGTTTCTGGTGGAGCTAAATCACTGCTTTAAATGCTCAAGGCAGGAGAGCCAGCGCTCCGTCTGTGTCCCCTGTCACCGTGCTGCCTCCCGGGCTGCCTCCCCCGCTGCTCTGGACACGACACCTGCCCCTTTGCTCGGATATGGAGACCAGTTTGCCCGAAGCCAGGACCCCAAACCAGGCCTGCCCGACTCCAGGTCTGCCGTTCGCAGCCCGCGGCTGGCCACTCGCAAGCATAAACAACGACCCGCTGAAAGTCCACCGGCTTCCATCCCTTCAGAGGCCAGCACGTTCTCGGCCCGCGCTGCACCTTGAGCACACCTGCCTTCTCCCTTCCGGGGAGTTTTTCCTACTTCCGCCAATATTTTCTATTTCCAACGGCGAATTCTAGAGACAAAATAGTTTACGATGCAGAGCGACGGCCGGGAGGCTGAGAACCTGAGATCTAAGCCTGCCCCTCCTATGAATCAACAATATATTGGGTAAAACTTATCAAGTCAGCAATCGCTCCGCAACATTTATGAAACGAACCCATGTCCGTACTTAGGAAAGTATCAGCGAAAGTCCCAGGAAGTATTTAGATGATAGGGAAAAGCAATCTCCTTCCGAAGGAAACTGATTTCCACGTTACTGTTAATGCTGGTGCTGGCCACCATCATCGCCACCGCTGCTGTTTTCTGCACATCCAGGGCCATCAAACACCGAGACCACGAGAAGGGCTCTAGTTACAGGACATGCCCGGAGTCTCACGTTCACTTCGCAAGGTAGGTATCTAAGGGCACCACTGCCACCATTTGATTCATGGGAAACGCAGTTCATTGTTCCAGTTCGCCCACGGCTGCAACCCCGGTCCGCCTGGGTCCCAGGCCTGTATGCTCGGTGCGCCCCAGCAGCCCCCAACGGCCACACGTCATGCCCTTGGACACAGAAAGGGGCCGCAAGGGCCCACGCCAACTCGCCCCGTACCTGGTGGCCATGCCGAGCTGTGACGGCTGCTCCCCGGGGCTGTGGCTCTTGCCAGCCAAGCACTGCTCTGGCTTACTTTCCTGGAGAAGGAGACGAGAAGGAGTCAGGGGAGTACCAGAGAGAAGGGCCGGTGTGCCACGACGGGCTCCCCGGAGCGCAGGGCAGAGCCCCGAATGCCGTCCCCAGTGATACGCGCCCCACGCATGGCAGGTGCTGATTAGTGCTTTGCTTGGATGCCTTGAGTGAAGCTGAGAAAAACTGTTTGACAGAAATGAGTCTGTTTTCCAGAAGTGCTGGTGGCACCAAACCAAACTTCATAATCGCCGGAGCTTATGCAAATGCTTTATCAAGGGCTGCTTGGATACCCGAATATTTTCAAAATATTTTCTTATAATTGCTGATAGAAATGCTTGAAAATATTTTCACACCACATTTTGCTTGGGAAAATGCTTCTCTCCTTCCCAACACCACACGCTCCTCATAGAAAACGCTCCTCCGATGTACCAGAAAGAGCTCTGGGACTCTAAAGAGATCTGGGCTCAGTTCTCTTCTCTTGCTTGGGAAGCTGGGGCAAGTCATGGAAACTTCCAGAGCCTTGTCTCCTCACCGGTAAAAGGGGGGGTGATAACATCTACGTCCTAACGCTGCCATGAGGACCACAGAGATGCTGTGCCCACACAGAGCCTGGCCTGCAGCAGGCAAGGGACCAGAAGACATCCACCAGCCCCCACACACGTCATAGAAGTCATCAGATGGGAGGACCCAGGGCAAAGCGTGTACAATTGAATCCCACTATTTGCGATCATCTGGTCAGGAGGCAGGTCAGTGGCTTCAGTGTTAATAAGAAAATGAGCAACGTAAACATCAGGGTGACCGTCGTAACATCGGATGAGTACAAACTATATCCAAGTATTCGTTAGCTCTTTATAAAATTGATGTGATAACATGCCCAGTAACTTTTAATCTATTTATTGAGGTAACATAGCCACCACTGTCAACAATCCTTTATTAGACTAGTTCAAAAATACGTAACTGTCTGAAATAAATGTATTTCAGTTTTTTTAAGAAATACTTAACTTCACAACTTCATGATTTCCTTCATGCTGTTATTCCCCTTAATTCAAACTGGTGCCAATGGGAATAATCTACAATAAATAGGCCTTTGAAATAGCAACCAGCCCTCTGCCTAAATTCTAGAACATTCTACTCTCTAGGAAGGGAACTAGAAAGGCCCTTTATGTTTTAAGTCACCTAAAGTATATGTTTGCTCCAATCTACTCATACCCTTGGAGATAACGGAATAATCACCCCCACTCAGGTATACTGAAAGAAAATGTCAAAGAACAATTTCCTCTTGATAAAACCTTCCATCAGACTTCTTCCCTTTGAACTCATGGAATAAACAAATTGAGATCACTGGGGTTTCTGTTAGTATTCTAACAACCGACTTGACTACTGTCCTTGGGGTTTCTCTACACTATACTCCAAAAGTAATCAGCATTCCCTCAAATATTTGCCAAACCCCTGCTCTGAGTCCAATGTGGGCACCCAGGATACCCAGGGATCAGAGCCAGACAGGGTCTCCGCCTTCATGGCGTTTAGGATTTAGAGGAGAAAGAGATGTTAATAATCACACTAATATGACTACAAACTCTTGACAAAATTTATGAAGGCAAAGTTTCACAGGCAGGACTATGAGAGCAGAGAACAGCAACCCAGACTAGTCTGCCAAGAAAGGGCTTTTTGAGACACTAGTCAATTAAGTGAAGGGCAGTGAGAGGGGTCCCAGGAACGCCAGGCAGTGTAAATGGCATATGCAAAAGTCCTGGGGTAGAGTGTATGTTCAGCCAGTGAAGCTACAGTAAAAAAAAGCAGGGGCAGAATGACAAAAACAAGTTTAAAGAGGGACGCAGGGGCTAGGATACAAGTGTTGTAAGCCATGTTAAGAATATTGGTCTCAACCATGGAGAGACCTGGGATCCCAGAAGGTTTTAAGCAAGGAATAATATAAATTGGACCAGTCTCCTAAGTCGACCAATGCACCTACGGTATAGACGATGAAGAAGAGAGGGCGAGAAGAGACCAGTCGACCACCGGAAGCAATCCTGGGAGGGACGGCACCAGCCTACGTTTGTGGGGGTGGAACTGGAGCGAGGTGGGTGCATGTGAGAAATATTTAAGATGGAAATTGATGGGACCTGACGATGAATTAAACGTGAGACGTGAGGAAAAAGGAAGGGTCTAGCCTATGGAGGGACACCGGCACCATCTTCCGACCAGGGTCCGGCAAAGGAAGAATTCACGAGAAAGCTGTGAGGTCAGTCTTCGAAATGACCAGCTTTGAAGTGTCTCGAAACATTCACATGGAATAGCCGCGTAGTTGGCTACTTGGTAAGTGAACATGGAATACAAAACAATGCCTGATTTGCAAATAAGAGGAGTCATCGCACGGGCATGGGTGGGGCTGCCCGGGGAAAAGGAGGCCCTAAGACAACCCTCGATGACCGCCCCCCCCACCCTCGCCGGCTGCCCTTACGGTCCTGGAGCCAGAGCGGGGACAGCCTTAGGAGGAAGGAAGTCGGGTGGCCACAGGGGCATGGAACCTTCAAGAAATAGGTTGAGAGGTTGGCAGAGAGCTGGAAAGAAAGCATAGGCATCTACAGAAAGGGAAACGAAAGCCATGCATATTGAGACGCGCCCTTTCAGTGACATGACTAACGGGAATCGGTCTAGCACGAGGAGTGTTACCCCATTCAAACGAGACTCACAAGCAGCAGAGGGCTGCTTAACTTTAAACAGAAAAGTAAACTCTCAGACCGAACCCCTTCTTTTCACAGATGCAGAAATCCCAGAGGGGCAGTGACTTGCCCATAGTATCCCCCGCCAGCCAGGTCGCAGGGCCAGGAGGTGAACCGAGGCTCTCTGGCCACACCTCCCCTTCCTCGGCCCCTTCCCCCCACACCCTGAGAGGCCTCTCGCTGCTTCTCGGCAGGGCTGGCTCCCAGAAACCCAGTACTGCGCCTTGGGCACATTCCGCTCCCATCCGGAGCATGAAAACGCACTCCACACACCCAAAGTCGTCTGGGCTAAGTAGAAGCACCCTTTGGTGGCCCGTGCTTACCTCTTTGATCGTGGTGTTCCTTCCCCTCCATGAAAACCACCACCTTCCACCCTTTCTGGGCATCTTATCCCTCACGAGAGCTTCCACAGTGGCCTGTTTTAAACGGATGGGAACATAAATAATGGAACCAAAAAAAAAAAAAAAAGATCCACTCAGCACAGTCAAACCAAAAGACGCACGCATGCAAACCAAAGGAAGATTAAAAAAAAAAAAGAAAAGAAGAAGAAAGAAAATCAGAGAAAACACGACATACTCTTCGTGGCTGAAAAATTTCCGAGAAGCAAAACCTAATGGCGTCCAAAATTACATGAAGATAACTTAAGCACGAAGACTTAAGAAGATGGTGAAGGGATAAACAAACAACAAATAAAAATAAAACACAACATGACGACAACAACAAAAAAAAAGAAAGCATTGAAAATCATTAGTGATTAGTACGACCAGAAGTTTGCAAATTAAAGTGATCTACGGGTTAACATACCGTTACTCTCAACATGATGAGTATAAAATAAAAAATGAAATGACCGACATGACGTATAGGGTAAAAAACCGTTTTTAAACAAACAAAAATAAATAAATAAAATGCACAGGATCTCTTTAGTGAATGTAAGTTGCCAAATTTTGACCGACTGAACCTGAGTAGATGCACTGGGGTCAAAACCTCAAGTATTAACAAGAAAACTCACACTCTTGCCCTAAAGAAATGCGCATTTAATGGGGGAAGATCAAATAATAATTCATTATTTTCTAAGTATTTGCAAAGAAGAAAATATCAATCTTGAGGCAAATCCCAGCACCGGGGAAAGGGTTCACGGAACTATCAGGGAATCGTCACCCCCGCTAGTAATGAAAAAACAGTTTATGTCTTTCAGCCAAACAGACTGCAGGTAAGCAGAAAGAGAAATCATTCACATGTTCCGCCTGAAGCGTGCTTCTTTCGGTCATTTAAAGATCCCTACCTGATACAAAAGAAACTCCTAATATACCAAAAAGCAAATCCTTCATAACCTAGTCACAAAGAGGATAATTCGTACAGATGTTGATTTCCCCATTCCTCCTAAATTCATCCATAAATGTAACAAAATCCCAATTAAAACAAAAAAACAAACTACCAGGATTATCTTCATACCTAGACAAAGTGATTCTAAAGTTCATTTATAAAACAAAAAGATCCCAGAAAATTCATAGACAGAAGAGTATTGAGTAGGTCCAAGCCGCGATGGATATTAAGAATACGTTTAAAAGCTACAGTAATTAAGACAGTGTTATGTTGGTACGTGAGTAAACATATAGATGGAACAGAAGAGTCCGGAAATGAACCTAAATCCATAAACAAACGGAACACATGATGTAGCTGTAACTGCCTAGCAGTGGGGGAAAGAGTTATCTAACAAAAGGTACTGAGATACTTAGGTAGCTACGCCAGACCCGGTTACTTGATGCTCTGGGCACATCATCCCCTTTCTTTCTTGGCAACAAATCTAAAACCCTGTTCAAGAATCAGGTGCAGTATGTTCTGACCTCGGTTGGTCTACGTCAGTCATAGTCAATGTTTTACCCGCAGCCGCTTTGGAGGTGATCACGTGACCAAGTGGTAGCCAGTGAAAAGTGAGAAATCTGTCTCCATCCTTCCTATTTGGGAGGTGGCTGTTTGAGAAGACGATGTGGGGGGACAGTCGCCTTGTGAACATAAAGGGAAAGCCAAGAAAATCACGGAGAAGCTAACCCAAATTCATCAAGCCTGAAACTACCAACCTCTAAGACTCTTAACTGAGTCGGATAAGAAACCCCTATTATTTAAGCTACTTCTAGTCATTCTGTTTTCTACAAGCAAAGCATCCTGATGCGATAACCAACTGGAAAAAACAAAAAACAAAAAAACTGATTTTGGTTCCCGATACCTCTCTCACTCTCAGAATAAAACCCAGACCGGTCAAAGATTTAAGAAAATACTAGGAAACAAGATGGTCTATTTTCCCAAGTTTTGCAAATGAGAAAGCAGGGCCGTTCAAGGGTGATACGAGACCATAAAAGACAGACAAAGTCTACATGTAAAATGAATTCTATATTAATAAACACAATAAGCAGGGTGGAAAACTTACTGACAGCTCGTAAAAAGACTTAGGATGTATATCACAAAGACTAAGTTTAGGGGCCACGCGCACTCCTTCTGTGAGCTAACTCCTTTAAGGTAAAGGAAACTTCAATTGCATTGGTCCTTTTTCTTACTGCTGTGTAAGAGCTGAGAAATGTAACATAAAAACGTATCCTGGGCCGGGGCTCCTGGGTGGCTCAGTCCGTCGAGTGTCCGTCTGACTTTGGCTCAGGTCATGATCTCACGGTTCGTGGGTTCGCACCCCGCATTGGGCTCCGTGCTGACAGCTCGGAACCCGAAGCCTGTTTTCGATTCTGTGTCTCCCTCTCTCTCTGCCCCTCCCCTCCTCGCGCTCTGTCTCTCCCTGTCTCTCAAAAATAAATAAATGTAAAATAAAAATTTTTTTTTTTAAATGTATCCTGGGCCACGGATACCAAGGAACCAGGTGGGGACCAAACAAAACCAGCAAGGGAAACGTGACCTCAGACAAAGTACCACCACCGACGGGGTCGCAGTCTCCAAATCCCAAAACGCCTCCCCACGCAGGCACGTGCGTGTGCAGGAAGGGGTGAGCACGGACTCAACAAAGTCAGAGGAGACTTTTCGAGAACCTCAGATATCGGAACTAGCTGATCTGCTACAACACCAAATGGCACAAAGCACTTGCTAAGCGGACGAGGGAGACAAGGGGAGGCACGGTGTTGGCAGCACGAAGAACGTATAATCCAGCAGGAAGACGCAACGCTGGAAACCTGAACGATTCCAAGCCCAGCGTGCAGCGGGTCCCGAGGGGAGCGTGCGCGCATGCTGGGCCACGAGAGTCCACCTGCCCTTCTAACCCTGCCTCCTCCTTGCGGCCATCACGCTGCCTCGGGTGGCTTAGGAACCGCCAGACCCTGCCCGCTCCCCGCTTGGGCCGCTCGGCCCCGGGGCCTGCTTCCTGGCTGAGCGGCACCGACACCCCCAGCGTCTGATGCGCCGTCTCCCTGCACCCAAACTGCCACCTGCTCCAGCCCTTCTCTCTCGTCCCCTCGTCATCCCTGGGCTCTGACATCCGGGCATCCACCTGCCCACCCCCCGCTGTGTCCCTAGCGCGGCAGGTGTCGGGAGAGGAACCCTGGGGGCAGGATTTGATCTGGAACCGGCAGGACTGGGAGGTCTCGCCCTGATAAAGGAGGGGAAGGCCACTCAGCGTGCGAGAGAGGCGGACTCCACGAACTCCGAAAGGACGTCACGTGATGAACTCTGTGGTGCTACGAGAACGGTTACGTTCCAACCACCCAGAGGAGTCTCCCCGTCGCTTGCAGGGCCGCCTCTTCTTCCTCGTGTTAAAGCTCACCTTTGGCAAAGGCTTCTGGAAGGCCTGCATCGCCAGGAGCAGAGGGGCCGCCGTTGTCCAGTTATAATACCTGACGGGAGAAAAGGAAACAGACGTCAAAGATCAAGGCTCATGCTGCAAGGTCTTACGAGCGTCATGAGAAAAGAGTCATGGAAAGTTCTGGAACTCCAGCTGGGTCCCTAACAGGCCAACACCCTGGCCCTCCCCCACACGCCCCTCCCCGGCAGGGCCCCTCGTCCCGCTGACCCCACAGCAGCCAGTCCCAGGGGCCAAGCACAGCCAGGCAGGCGCGGTGGCCACGGTGCCACCAACGTGCCTGTGGCATTTCTTGCCACGTTTCATAAAAAAGGCAACCAGGTACCCCAACTTAATACCTAAACACCCTTGACTTCCCCTCAGGGAGGAAAGCTTGCCAACAGGCTACAAAAACACCTGCACGTCCCGTGACCTCAGACACCCAAGCCGGGGGAGGTCCACGGTCTATTCTGTTCCCGCCTACGTATTACACAGGCCTGAGGCCCAGGGGCCAAGTGCTGAGATTGGACACGTTCCGTAATAAAACTAGGTAACGCCCCAGGATTGTACCGCTAGTGAAGAGCTAACGATAAACTGGAACGAAGACCCCGTTTGACATCTCTAAGGTTTATACGCCGTCACCATCTCTGCATTTCCCACAGCGTGGCGTGACGGCCGAAGTGACCTCCCAGAGGAACCTACTTATTCCCGATCTTCACCACAAGATTGGGGTCATCAATGAGAGCTGGGTTGTCCACAAACTGCTGATACGACACGGCTTGTTCCAGAAATGCATCTGTGAAGGCAATCGTAGGGAATAAGAAAATATAAGGAACGTTCGTTAAGGCAAGTAGGCTCGCTTTTCACTCGCTCGCTCGCTCGCTCGCTCGCAAGTGTCTTCCAGCCGCGTAGACAATTCTTCCACTGCGCTTGGAAAGGGGCTTCAGTTAGTTCTGGGGACGGGGCCTGTGCAGAAACGAAGGGAGGCTGGGAGCAGTCGGAGGGGTCGGGGAAGCGTACCCGCAGGCAGCGAGGCCGGGAGCAGGTGTGTGGAAAAGACGTTTACATACGCGGGTGCATCCGCGGAGGCAGCTGAACGGGAAGCAGGCTCAGAAACCAGGCCGCTCAGCTTATCAGTCACGCTTATTGGCGTGAGCTTGTAGTGAGCTCGTACTTCACCCCCCCATACCTCGGTTCCCTCCCTCGTCTGTAACGTGGGGATCGGAACCACGCCTGCTTCCTCGGGGGCTATGAGGCGGGACAAGGTCATGCACGGAAAGCACGGCGTCCTGAAGGGCTCAGCCAGAGTCAGGGCCCCGGTGCTGATCCCTGTCACCTGTTGCAAGTGCCGGAGACGGCGTGACACCTGCCCGCCCAGGCCCACCGCGCTCCGAGAGGCGGGAAGGCCACCGGGTCAGGAGGCCCTGGACCTCAGCCCTGACTCCGGCTTCTAGAACGAGCTCTGACCCAAAGCCCTGGCTTCCACTCGAGGTCCCCCATTCAGCTGGGCCACGTCTTGAGCCTAGATGAGGGCTGTGACCACCTCTCTAACCCTAATTTGTTCCTACCCTTTCCCTCGGGGGGGCCTGTATCCCCCGAACGAAACCAGGACCCAGGAGACCCAGGACACTGAGAGTCACCCCTGTCCAGCAGAAAAAAAAAAAAACAACCCTGGTCATGATGCCAACTCGGAGTGCCCACGACACGGATCTTTGGAATCCTGATTCGTATCACCAGCTACTCTCCTCGCGGACTCCCAGCCATGGGAATCTGGCCTCATCCGTACGGACCCCCGTGAGATGACGGTGGGGGCGAGTGTACCACAGAGGGGGTACCACCGACACCAGCCTCCTCCCACCCCTTCCCCGCCCACAGAGTGCTCCCCGCTTCGGGGCTTCAGAGTGGCCGGTGCCCGAGATCCGGAAACATGGTGTGGCTGGTTATTAGAGGGGGAGGGGGCCTGAGAAAGACTTCCTGTCATGGACCCAACCAGCTGGGTCACATTTAGCAACTTCTTTCAGTCCATCACCAGCTGCCGGATCCGCTGGTTCAGGTTCCAGAATAAAGGGCCCCAGCCTCGCGGAGAAACTCACGAAGCCCTGAAGGGACCTGAGGACGGAGACAGGAGTCTAGGATGGCTTCTCGGGGCAGGAAGGGGAGATGATGGCTTCTGAGCGCCAAGGGTTGAAGTGCACACCCTCACCTGCCAGAAAGCACCACCCCCGGTGGGGGGGGGGGGGGGGGCGTGGTGAAGAACAGTGGAGGTAGGAGGAGTGGCGTGAACGACAGAGCCCTCCGTCGACTGCAAGCCGGCAACATTTGGGCCTTGAGCGACAGTGAGTCACTTGCCCTACCCCTGAGGCAGCCAAGCGGAAGGCGACCTTGGACGGAACTAGAGAAGCCCAAGCTTCCGGACGTTGCGGACAGTGGCCACCAGGGGGCGCCCGTGGCTCAAAGACGGGCTCGGAGGCCAGGCTCTGGGGCCGCGCTACCTTTGGTTATCTCCCTGTTGTCGCTGAGGCCTCCGCAGAGGGAGATGGCGATGGACGGCAGGTCCCTCGGGCTGTCCGAGGTGCTCTCCACGCCGCTGTCAATGCCAGAGCTGCCCACGGACTGCGGGGACTGGTTGGCCGACCGGGCGCCGTTGTCGCTGGTGTGTCTGGCCAGCCCGGAAGGCTCTCCGCTGGAAGGACAGGGGAGAGACTGTGACATCGAGGACATCAAACGACTCCCGCCACACGACAGCCCTCGAAGGAGCACAGGAGGTCACCTCAGGACCACGACAGAGAAAGGCAGGCTCAACGAATCACCTTCGGAGGGAAACAATTATTTTAGCCTCCTGGGGTCCCCTCCCAAACCCATGGGAAACGAACTGAGGAGAAGGCACGCTGTCCTAAGAGGCCACGGGACCGCCCAGGGGCCAGCCCTCCCTGCAAATCCCAGAACCGAACAGGGGCCCCGAGGGCCACGGGAGAACCTCTCCTGGGGAGGGAACCTCTCCCAGGGGGCGGCTGCCCGCTCTTGGCCACCGGTTCAGGGTGTGGGCCACACTGCCCGCTGCGACACGACCGTGGGTGTCACCGCGGGAGCCAGCCGCGAGCTTGCGTTCCTGTTCCGAAGGTGGGAAGCCAGCCGCACGGAGACCCCCGCGCGCGTCTCCAGGGGAAGCCCACTGTCGTTACCGGTTGCTTCTCACAGTAAAATCTGAGCCTCCCACTGCCTTTTTCTCCCTCGCCCCTTAGTCAGCCACGAAGGAGGAAACCAGACTCACACGGAGTCACCTAGACAACGGTAAGAGGAGTGAAAATAAATCTTACTTTTTGGGAAAATACAGCGCAGCCACTTCCGGGTCCATATCGGTGAGGTCGTCCAAGTAGACGCCGTCGGCACCAAGGTGTCGGCTTCGTTTGTCTGCAAGAGCAAACGGGCCAAGTCAGAACAGCGACCTTCCGGAAGCGCGGACTTCCGAGGCGCACCAGACGGCACTTAAAGCGCAAGGTGCAACTGTGCTCACAAGCGGCCCCCCGGCCCAAGAGCACAAGGGTCAGAAGTCAGCGGCCCGACTCCAGACGCCGAGTGACCCCAGTGCGCACGTGACCCCATCACTGCCAAGCGTGTGACCCTGACCAAGTTCTGTCGCCCTGCGGCGTCTCTGTCCCCCCGCGTGCGAAGCGCCTGAAGGGTACTAGGTGCTCCGTGTGCCGAAGCGATTCCTGTCGTCATCCTCATTAGCATCACATGATGAAGGCACTCATGACACAGGCCCTTCTCTGGGCCAGGACTCCCGGGGACGACGGCCGAAACGGTGCAGGGCCGGTCGCGGCGCACCAGGACCGCAGACCCCCTGCCCACCTCTGCCAGGGCGTCACGTCACCGGCTCACACACGCCCGGAAAACCGCACAAGGCTGCGCGGTTACCAGATCAGGCGTGACGTCAGCACCTCCGGGTAGGCAGCTGGGTGTGTCTTAAGAGAGCAATTATGGAGCACCGACTGTGTGCCAGCCGCCATTCTGAGCGCAGGGGACACAAAAGGAAACCAGACCAGAAGAGTCTTGGCCTCACAGAGCACGTATACGCGAGGAGGGGCGTTCCCGGCAAAAACAGGCCAACACCCAAATGCTCATCGGACGCAGGGATAACGCGGCGCTCGCGGCAACGAAACCAGGGCAACGTGCTAGACCGAAACCCGGGGCAGGGGGAGAGGGGACCAGGATGAGCTCCCTAATCAACTTCCTACGTAGCCCCAAGTGTGTGAAAAAGACTGCATCCCCGTGGATCCCAGCACCCCGATCTACAAAGTGAGGGGGCTCACTGCACCGCCCCCAACGGCTCCTTTCGTCTGATTGTCTATAACTCAATTCTGATACCTTAACACCTTCAGCAAAAGGGCACAAACTGAACGCGACGGCTGTCCCGGTCCAGCACCCACCTTGACATGTTCAGAACAACCGAGAGAAGGAACCCAAGCATGCAGACAGAGCACCAAGTTCATGCACAAGGAGCCAGCACACGCGGGCCTTCCCACCTTTTTTCCTGGAAGGAGAATCTGTCTTGCTCGCCGTCGGGGCCACACTGGCAGACAGGGGCTTGGGGTCTTCAATCGCGGGTAAAGGCGGGGCCGCGGCTCCTAAGGCCTCGACATCTTCTTCGTTCACACACTGTACGTCCGTTGGAGGCTTGCTCGACTCTAAACCGGGCGGCACGGGAGGCCTGGCCAGCGTCGGCGACTGGTCACTGAACGCATCTGAAGATTCGCTCTGAACGGTCTGAAAGTGCGTCTTATCACAGACTTTCCTACCGTTTAATGGACTGCAGTCTTTCATCTTGTGTGGAGACTAGATCAGAAGGGCAGAGAGAGACAGACAGACGGACACACTGGTCAGAGCGTGGGCAAACAGGAAAAGAGAGTCAGCTGGGGAAAAACGATCAACCAATTACGGACATTTAAGCCTCGGGAGCCACCCGGCGATTTCCATACCGGCCAAAAGATTCTAGAAAAACCAGACTATCCGTAGCAAATGAACTTTCATATATAACATCAGCGGCCAAAGAGAAGTCAGTGGGATCAGTAAAGGCCGACAGATACAAGAGGCTCAAATAAACGTCCACCAGTAGAACGGGAAGTATATTCATACGGCGGGTATTTGGCAGCAATGACAAGAGATGAATTACAACTACACACAACAACATGATGAGGGTTGTCAAACCAACCTCTGCTGTTAGAGCAGGGGGCTGTTTATCCTTCTGGGGGGTCAATCTGGATAGTAACTACAAAGGGTGGGGCTCCCAAGTTGCTGGTTAAGCCCCACTTCTCCGTCTGGGTGCAAGTCCCGTGGACACATTCGTAGTGTGAAAGTTTATTTTCTGCGCACTTATGATCTGGGCGTTTCTCTGGACGCATGTTATATTTTAATGACGTTTTACCCCCCAAACGTGAGTGAATAAGTAAAGATTTGGCGGTCGGTTCGCCTGAGTGGGAAACTAACATCTGATTCTACTTCTCCAAGGAGTTTCCAGTTCTGGAAAAGATTTATCCAAACCAAAACCAAAATGCAATTTATGGGTTAGAGAGAGGAGGGAGGGTATTCGTTTCTGGACCCGATCTCACAAGCTTCTAGCACAAATGACAACAACACTACAGCACGTCTGTGGTCGGAAGCGTTCTGCCAGAAGAAGTGATGGGTTAGCATTTTCACGCTGTTTCTCCAGCAACAAATGACACGAGTTTGTAGAGATGGTTGGCTAGGTCAGCACTATAGCTTGTGGGCAGTGAAATCAGCGTTTTTCTGTGAGAGCTAAATATAAACCCAGAAAAGGAAAGAATCCACAACTTTGCCCCAACAGACCTTTCCTGCAAAGGGCTGTTGGTCTGGATTCTTCAGAGGAGCGCTTTCAATGTTCACTCATTCATTCGTTCTTTCATTCGTTCATATGACAAATATTTACTGGGGTTACAAGACGCTGTAGCACGTTCTAAAGGCTTTACGATATTTTTTAAAAATTTGTAAAAATATTCTCAAGATTCTTTCAGTAGACGAGAATATGAAACAAAATTTCTTGGAAGAAAAGATTATGATGCCCATTTCACATTCTTAGAAACCATCTTCGGTGTATGGCAGAACGGAGGCAGGGGGAGAAACTTACCTTTGCAGCCTGGGGCAATTCTCCCCAGAGCCAGAGCATTTCTAGGTTATTCTTCTGCACCGTCCTATCCACGGCCTTACTGACCAATTCCGAATCACTTTTAGGGGTTGAAGGTCGGGAGCCTGAAGGACTTAAGGAAACACAAATCCACGATTAGACTGGGAAGAGACACTTTTCTTAGATGTCTTCGGTCCACAATTCTACGGTTCCAACAGCCCAGAGAATGCACACAAGCTTCATGACATTCCCACCTGTGGCCACCAGGGGGCCACAGAACGCGCGGCAGGTGGAAGGCGCCTCCCAACGTGGGCCACCTGCCCGCCCTGCTGGCAAATTCCAAGAGGAGAAGGGGCATTTAGAAAGGAGAACTGAGGAAAAGGCAGATGACAATAGAAAGGGGGAAAAAAGAGTTTGTTCTCACCTCGCAACCACCCATCTTTCCCCACCTCGCCCTGAGTTCACCTCCCCTGCGTTCTCCACGTCCAAACCCAGTCTGGTAGCTCTCAGCTGCGGAGGGGTCCCGCCTCTCTCAGACACGCCCCCATCCAATTCTACATTTAACACATTTACGAATCCGCGCTGGCTTCGAAAACAGGGAACTGTTTCGCGTGCCAACTTTGCCACAAATGCCGGATGCCAAAAATACACTCGCTTAGCGTGGCAGGAGCCTCTACGTGGAGATTTTTACAAAATACGAGATCTTCCAGGAATCCGTCAAAGACCCACCCGTTGGCTACGGCTCGTTCTGTAACAACATAGCCTGAGGCTGAATTCTCAGGCCAGCTTTTAAGTGGCTAGAACTTGTGTTCTCATCCCTCTATTTTCTGTATCTCTACTCTTTGGACAGGGACGAAGCCGTCCCTCTGTGCAGCCAAGAGTGACCGGCCAAGAGTAATCACCTTAATCTATAAACTTCTCACAGCATCCTGAACAACATCCGGAGGAGGAAAACATAACTCACTTAATCATTCCCTGCCTTTATTCTCCCACATCATTTTCCCCAGCGTTAAACGATGATACTGCACGAAGCAGGGGATGACCCTCTTCCCCAGACCTTCTAGTCTTGTGAGCCACCACTCACAGCCATGCTTGGCCTCGCGGCCCTGAGTTCGAGTTCAACTCCAACCGAATACACCTTCCCGTCAGGACGAGGCGCGGTCGTGGACGACACCCAACTTGTATCAAACCAACAGGGACCCTTCATGGCCAAATCGGTCCCCAGCTCTGTCATCAAGCCATCTGGACCAGACTAACCATTCTCTCTCCCTCCTCCTTTTCACACTGAGGTGCTCATAGGCTGGTTCATCGCCCATGGCGCCCACTGCCCAGCAAACCATCTAAGCGGTACGTTGCCATGGGGTGGCCCTCACGCTCTATTTCACCGGCACGTGTACTGGACGAGTGTATACAACGGGACACGTCCCCCAACACACCAACACACCCTCTTCTGCCCTCTGGGAAGTGGTCCCACAAGAGGAAGCCGGAGCGCTCCCTACATCTGAGGGATAACGTGCTCATCACCTTCCTACCTCTCTTGCTTCCCTCTGG
Source organism: Felis catus (assembly GCF_018350175.1). Classification (NCBI taxonomy): domain Eukaryota; kingdom Metazoa; phylum Chordata; class Mammalia; order Carnivora; family Felidae; genus Felis; species Felis catus. The sequence goes on from NC_058370.1 coordinate 131,649,275, forward strand.
TCCTACAATTAGTTTTTCCCCGAAGGGCCAATGGTCTTCGGGCACTCGTGTGTCCACAATTACGTATTCAACGTACGTGAGATCTGCGGAGGGGATGTCGTGGCCGCCAGCGTACCTACACAATCATCATCACAGAAACAGCGCACTGCGATCGGCTCCCTGTCCTTAACACCACTGCACCCAAATCTCACATCGTCTGCGTCACAAGCTCCTGCTGTTCGATTCTGTCACATAACATATGATCTCTATTTTGTTACAAAGTCCGTGGAACACAGAACTGTCTTACCCGCTGCGCTCAACGAAGTAAAGCCCTTGCCACTGAACTTGCCCTAGAGGAGGAGGGGGCCAGCAAACTTTGTCTGGGAAAGGCCAGAGAGCAAACGGCTCAAGCTTTGTGGGTTACGCGGTCTCTGTCACAACTGCACACTCCTGCCACCGTGGCGCCAAACCGGCCCCGGACGACGCGGGAACGAACTGGCCGCGTGCCCACAACACCCCGAGGACGGGTGGAGGGCCGCGTGTGGCCCCACCAGCTGCAGTCTGCCAACCCCTGCGCTAGGAAGAAGGCAAATGCTGACCACCGTTCTCTCGAGGCACCAACTCCAGAATCCCTGATATTCTGATCCTTTGATGGACACCACAAGCCGTAGGTTTCCAGAGAAGTATCCAGGGCTGCAAATCCGCATTCACAGAGAACCAAACCGGGCGTGGAAGCCGTAAGCTAGGAGTCCCTTCTCTCCCGCTCAACACGCCACACAAATGGCAGCACGTGGGCACCACCGGCCTTTTCCAAAGCATTCGGTGCGCAAACACGTGCGCACGCTCTATGGGATCCAGGCTCACAGAAGGCGAACTGGGGAGAAGACTCCCAACGCCGAGGGTGACTGATGAGAACAATGTGGCTCCAAAGTTTCCCACCACCACATACTGGGCTTTCAAGATCAAGGGTTGTTCAAAGCAGGAGGCTTACAAGGTCAATGGCTGATCTTCATAAGTAATGCATTTATTAGCCACGTTAATAGTTTTCAGGATTCTGGCAGCCCGTTAGGCAAGTCAATTTTAACCATTCACCGCTTCGTGTACTCTTTTTAAAATGGTCTCTCCTCCGCACATGTAACCCCCAAATAAAGCACCTCCTGAGACCTGATTCTTTAATCACGAAGAAAAACAGTTTCCCACATAGAACTTAATCACAGCTTCGCTGTTAAAGGTTATAAAGTAAGCCATGTAGGTCCACCATGTAGCTTAGAGTATGGGCGACACGGAGGGAAGGAGGCCGAAATCGCAGACCACGGCATCCGAGGAATATACAAACCTATAATCCGAAACCTTAAGATCCCCCTGTGCTAGTCTCTGAAATTCCATTCTAGAAATGTTGTGGAAACATGACTCCATTATTCAGGAAGTCTAAAAAGCTATTTAAAGGAGTTATAATAACTTCCCCTATACTAAAGATCTTATAAACTTATTTGCTGAACAACCCTCGAGACAAAAGAAGGATCGTGTTCCCAACTTTTATTTCATTTTTCTGTTTTGCACAGCACTCCACAAAATTAGGAAGGACTCTCTGCTTAATCACTACTAATGCGCAGAGAATCAAATTTAGTAGCGAAAAAAACTTCTAATAATCTACAAATGCTTGAAAACATCGAAGGAAAATAATCATCTCTGTGTATTTGCTTCATAAGTAATTCGGTTAGTCGAATAGATTTGTAAGCGTTAGATCAAAATTTTCACTTGCGTGACCTCTACGGGTTTTCTGCATACGTCATTTGGTCAATGGTAAACGGACTTTTACGTAAGAGTTAGAGCACAATTTTTATTAGGGAAGACATCCAAGTGGGGAAAAAAGCCCCTCTACCTTTCCGAAGCATAGAAGTGGGAAGGCCGTGAAGGACAAGAGCTAGAAAGGCCTCCCTCGGCCACAACTGCCAGGCGGGGGACAGTCCCTTGGCAATCTATCAGGCTGCTGGATACCACGTGATAGACATTAAAAGAAAGAAAAATCATAGGTCAATTAAATTACATTTCATATAAATTCTTTGACTAACTCTCCACAATAACATTTGTAAGAAAATGAACATGCTTAGGCATCCGACTACCGCAGAGGACTAGGGGACCAGCTGTTGAAATCACTAGGAAATCAACATGAATCTTTTGCACCACAAGAACAGGAAACTGCCAAAAGACTCATTTCACTTTCTCTTTCATCCTTCTGCCCATAAAAGATTGTTTTTCTCTGGTCAGAATTTAGTGCTTGATCAAGCTGCATACACCAAAGACTTGATCATCTCTGCTGCCAGCTATCTCTTTAAAGAAAAGAAAATGCGTAATTCCAAGTATGGAAATGTATCTATTTATCCTAATTTGTAACTGCATTTGACAGCAGTCAGACCCACATGATCTGACATGGTCGCTGTTCCGGATTCAGACAGGAAAACGTGAGAGACAGAGAAACATTCCCAGGGTTGACTTTAAAACATTTGTTTTGGGACGCCTGGGTGGCTCAGTCGGTTGAGCGACCGACTTCGGCTCAGGTCACGATTTCATGGTTCGTGAGTTCAAGCCCCCGCATTATGCTCGCTGCTGTGAACACAGAGCCTGGAGCCTGCTTTGGGTCCTCTGTCTCCCTCCCTCTCAATCCTTCCCCCGCTCACTCACTCTCTCAAAAACAAACAAAAAATAAAATAAAATACTTCTTTTAAACTCTTAAAATGAATGTAGAGCGTTTGAACAGATTTCTCAACCCCTTAGTGGTTTCTAAGTATTCCACATAGTTTTCTTTCTAAAGTACCATGCTTTTCCCTTAGGGTTCATCTCCACAGATCTAGGGGGACAATGGAGAAGGTTCCAGAAAGGTCTAACATCTGCACTGTCCATCACGACAGCCACAAGCCACACGTGGCTACCTAGCACTTGAAATAGGACGCGTCCCAACTGAGATGGTCCACATATGTGAAATTCACAATGATCTTACACATTGCGAAATACCTCGTTAATAACTTTCTGAAAACTAGTTATTTGATGATGTTTTGGATATGGTGGGTCAAAGGAAATATACAAAAATTAACTTCATCAGTTTCTTTTAACCTTTTAAGGATGGCTCCTAGATTATTATAAATGACATACGGAGCTGGCATTATGCTTCTATTGCACGGGGCTGGTCTGCAGACAGACCCCCACAGGGAGGCCTCACAGGCCCCCAGCCCCACCCTGGTGACTAACACTCACGGTCATGGTCCTGGCTGGAAACCAGGTATGGGACACATCTATTTTTCTGTAACTTCGACCCCAGTGCATGCTGCTGACTGTGCTGTGGCATCAGCAAGGTCACTCTAGTCAAACTTGAACCAGGAGTGTGTCTGGCAGACTCTGGAAGGCAGGGAGGCAGGAAGCCTTTGTGACAGGGGCTCCTACACTTTCACTAGAAACTAGAAGTACCTCCAACACATTAGGAACAAGAACGATCCAAGGAAGTCATCAGTTCGCACACCCCTGCACACTTGAGACTTTTTTCCCCCAGTGGCCCTCCCTCCACCGTGAAATTTCAACCCCATGGCCAGACTGTGCAACTGCTTATGTGCTGTGGCCCTTCAGAGGCCACGAGCCGTTATAACATCTAAGAAGTCTTTGCTGCTCAGGAGCCAATTTTTTGGTCTCAGTGGGGGTGAGACCATCCCTGCTGAGGACACACGGCTTCCATCTGTCCCCTCCCCAGTTCTTCTGAAAAGCGCTCAGAGGGGCTCACGTGCTCTCCGAGTTGGCACTGACAGAAGTCTCTGGAGTCTTCGGGAGGGCAACCTGCACAGGGAGCAGGTCTGGTCCTCCAAGTTTATACCGGATTCTAGGGTGACTTCAGACTTCTCAGGGAAATAAATATCCTTGAATTCGGCAGAAGGCATTAAGCATGAGGACAGGGCATCATTCTAACAGCCCAGAACCACCTCGGGGGCTCCTGGAGCGACAGCTGTGTTCCTGAACCTTATCTGAGAGCTAACTGTCAGGAAAGGCTCAGTCACCTGTTCTCTCCCACTGACACTTAGCACCGAGTAACTTAAGTGGTCTTTCCTTCAGTGTCACCTATGGGGAGCCCAGAGCCACGTTGGCAGTTTGACTGGGATATCAGATAGAAGTTTCTGGTCTGCCCATGTCCTTTTTCGATCCTGATCCGTACCTCCTACTCTAAACGGCATTTTACGTCTACTTCACTCTTTTACGTCTACTTCACTCTTTTATTAAACACACCTCCTATAACTGACTTCAAATCCTCTGGACGAGGGTGGACCTACCTTGCGCTGGGTGACCACTCTCTATCAGAATTAGGGTACGATGCTGACTGAGGGTAAGTCATGATGGGGGAAGGGTTTTCCTTAGAAACCTCTTCTTGGAATGCAGATAGATCATTAGGAAGAGTTCTGGAGGAAAAAAAGAGAAGACGAAAGTCAAGGAACTATTAGTGATAGATTCACACTAAAGGCAAGTTTCCATTTCATACCGATTATCTCTCAATTGTTTATGGAGTAACATGACCTCCTTCCACCACCCGGGTATACTGCGGGCAACAGAGAGGGAAAAAGTGAGACAGAGACACATATAAATGTGTTTCATGCGCTGACCGAATTGCAAATGTAAAGTGACTGTATTCAAGCACCTGGACTGACAGACGTGTGTGATCGTTACACAGCCTGCTGTATACACTGTGACGCCAAAACGAGACCCAGGAGGCTGTCAAGGTCTCGCTGTGCACGGGTGGGGTTGCCGAATAACTGAATGATCACACACGGATAATGCTTCATCCGGCAGAATAAATACGTGATAGAGACCAAAGGAATCTTGTAATTGCAGAATGATTGCAGATCTGTCTTGTTTCAGGTAGAATGCCTTCATTAAAAAAATAGGACGCGCTATTTCACTCACGCAGAGGCCATCTGTCCGTATGTTTGGTGTTCCCTGAGGTATCTATCACCAACCAAGTTCTGGAATGAAAAGCCACACGGGCATGGCAACTATAATAAGCCCAGCCATCAGTTTCTGAGCCTGCAGCAGATTAGAGGCTATAGTTAGGAAAAGGGACATTGCCAATTTGCCTGTATTTTTAGCCAAGAAAAAAAATAATGTCCTATTTTGAATAATGAAGCAGAGGGATACTCCTGATGTCCCTTATCCCTTCTTGATGCTAACAAGATACAAAAACAGTCATCAAAAATGATAGCGAATGACATAAAAGTCTGAACCATCAAGCTCCCTTACAAAGGAGTTTTTCTCTTTGAAAACTGGCGGTTGTCACCAAAATAGTAACACACAGAAGCACAATGTCACTGCACTGTCAAAAGCAAAGCAAAGTCAAACAAGATGACCGTTAAACCTTGGGCCTAATCAAAATTGAAAACGGGGAAGTCCGTTTGGAGGGAAAACTGGCCATGTTCTACACGTGCTTGTAACCTGAAGTCTATCACAGATCAGGCCCTAGCTAGAAGCCAGTCCGACTGCCGGGAACACAACCGGCATCCAGATAAGAGCAGGCAGGTTCTGGGGTACCTGGGTGGCTCAGTCGGTTAAGTGTCCGACTCTTGATTTCAGCTCAGGTCATGATCTCATGGATCGAGCCCTGCGTAGACAGCACAGAGCCTGCTTGGGATTCTCTCTCTCCCTTTCTCTCAGCCTCTCTCTCTCTCTCTCTCTCACTAAATAAATTTAAAAAATAAAAAAAATAAGGAGTACACAGGTCAGGTTCTGAAACTATGGTTTGGTGCAGGAAGTATTAGTTTGCTCAGTTCTCTGTTCCTTGGCTCTGTCCTAGAGGTCGAAGTTACCAGACGAGGGAGGAGGTCTGATATTACCAGCTACCTCAAATCTCTATGCTACTTTAAGGCTGGGTCCACAGAATTCTAAAACTCCATCTAAAATGGGGCTCCTGGGTGGCTCAGCCAGTTAAACGGCCGACTTCGGCTCAGGTCACGATCTCACGGTTCACGAGTTCAAGCCCCGCGTCGGGCTCTGTACTGACAGCTCAGGGCCTGGAGCCTGCCTCGGATTCTGTGTCTCCTCCTCGCTCTCTGCCCCTGCCCTGCTCACGTTCTGTCTCTCTCTCAAAAACGAATTAAAAAACACTGAAAAAAAAAATGTGTTTTAAATTCCATCTAAAATACATTACCATAAGAATAAGGAATTCTGGGGGAAAAAAGAGTTTGTAAGAATCATCTTAAAAAGTTGGGGCGCCTGGGTGGCGCAGTCGGTTAAGCGTCCAACTTCAGCTCAGGTCACGATCTCACGGTCCGGGAGTTCGAGCCCCGCGTCGGGCTCTGGGCTGATGGCTCAGAGCCTGGAGCCTGTTTCCGATTTCTGTGTCTCCCTCTCTCTCTGCCCCTCCCCCGTTCATGCTCTGTCTCTCTCTATCCCAAAAATAAATAAACGTTGAAAAATAAAAAAAAATAAAAAAAAATAAAAAGTCAAAGCGCCCGACTCGGACACAGGTCCTGCCTCTTGAGAGCACTTACCTACTGCCGTCTGGCGGGTCGGCCTCCTCGTCGGAGCTCATCTCTATGGGAAACATGTCTTCGTCCTCAGATGTGTTCATGTTGTCGTCTCTCTTCAGGGTGTCCAGCTGGGACTTTCTCCTCCTTTTTCTTCTCTTCTTCACTAAAGAGCTGCTCGAAGGGGCCTCACTGGGAGGTGAGGCCTGGGCTGACGTGCTGGGGTCCAGGGTTCGGAGCCGATCTACCGAGCTCCTCTTCAGCTGACACTCCATGTGGGCAGCTCCGTCCGACAGGATAGGGGAGGTGGCCAGGTACATGGGGATCACTTCCTACGGGACAAAATCGTTTTCAGGGTCTCATGAATTTGGGCATAAGGAGCAGGATGCTGCCAAAGGCCGGCCAGGGTCCCTGTAGGAGCCTGAGCGCCCCTGGCGAGGGCCGCGCGGGGCAGGCCGGCTGGACGCCACGTCTGGGGGGTGCAGCGGCCAGACCTGATAGCCGACCACAAAGTCAACGAGGCATTAAATGCCATTTGTACCGAATCCTGCGTTTTCCTACTTGTAACAAAGCAAGGTACTTAGTGACTTCAGGCCACCAAAAGCCAGCTGTGTTTGAAATATCTAAAGCAAAGAGGAGAAAAGGGGCTTTGAGGCATTGTATCACCCTGGGATCTGGACTCAATTTTGCATTTCACTGTGGGTAAGTGTGTGTATGCATGCTTGCGTGCAAAAGGGAGAAAGAATGTGTATGTATTTTTTCATACGCACTGAATGAAGATGACAGTAATTAAAAAAAAAAAAGAAAAAAAGCACCTGACAGCCGCCATCCCCAAACCTGCCAACAAACAGAGCACATCCTGGCACATAGCTGATGATCCGATACTGACTCTCTTTAAATTTTTTTTTTCAACGTTTATTCATTTTTGGGACAGAGAGAGACAGAGCATGAACGGGCGAGGGGCAGAGAGAGAGGGAGACACAGAATCGGAAACAGTCTCCAGGCTCTGAGCCATCAGCCCAGAGCCCGACGCGGGGCTCGAACTCCCGGACCGCGAGATCGTGACCTGGCTGAAGTCGGACGCTTAACCGACTGAGCCACCCAGGCGCCCCGATACTGACTCTCTTCTTAAAAGCAAAAGGGAAAACCATAGCCTGTCAATTTAACAGTCGTTTAACAATGATTTGGCAGTTTTTAAAAAACTGTAAAGATCATTGTATTAACGAATGACTTATTTATTATGCGACACTCAGTAACAAGAAGTAAAGAACATACACAGGGGCGCCTGGGTGGCTCCGTCGGTTAAGCATCAGACTTCAGCTCAGGTCATGATCTCACAGCTGGTGAGTTCGAGCCCCGCCTCCAGCTCTGAGCTGACAGCCTGGAGCCTGCTTCAGATTCTGTCTCTGTCTCTGTCTCTGTCTCTCTCTCTCTCTCTCTCTCTCTCTCAAAGAGGTTTAGAGAACATCCGATGTGCTGCACATATACAATGAACATCTCAGGGCCGAAGCCTCGGGCTGGGAGGGGAGAGGTCATCTCAGCCAGCCGCGCAGTGGGCCAATGTGGAAATGTGGACGGCCTTGAGATGGGGTTAAGAGCAAAGAAGGGTCCACAGGCTGGATAGGGGAGAGGCAGATCGCCGCAGGTTGGGGGGGGGGGGGGGGGAGACCGCATCCTGGGGCAATCCGGAGATGAGGGACGCAGGCTTCCCGGGCTTCCGGCGGCCTTCCAGGGGTCGCCAGAGGCAGGCGTAAGGGGCAGAACGCACTCTGGCCTCCGAAGCCCCGTCCCACCCACGGGCACCCTCAAGGCCAGCACAGCAGGCCCCCGGGTCTGCACCTTCCATGACGGCCTCGCCCCAAACGCGTCTTCAACTCTCACGGTGTAAAATCTGTCCAGAGCTAAGGGACAACAGAAATGTAAAATGCAAGTATCCATCTGAGATGGAAAGAATCGGTAATTCCGAATTAATGCTTCTCAGAGCCTTCCCTTTGAATAGGAAGGTAAAGATTGGCAGGGACTCCCCCCCTCCCCCTCCTCCCAGCCCCCCCCTCCCCCGCCGCCTGGGGTTATTAAGGGATGAAGGGTATGGGATGAGGACGCTGGTCCTCCTTTCATGTCACACCTTTGGGTGGGGGCAGAGCCTGGGACGGTTTTATTCTGCAACTGAAATTACGGGCATTCGCGTTAAAGCCTGGAGCTGCTGAGATCTGCTCCTTTCCCATAAAGGTGCTATCTTCCTGTAAAGGAACTCGTCTAAGTGGATTGTACTGAGGAATCACGACAGGATCCCTCAAGGTGGCTTTCTCGATGAAGGAAAGAGTTGAAAAGTGGTTTGTCTTAGAAGAATACATAGCGGTAAATTATCATGACCTTGGATTTGGCAAAGGATGCTTAGCTAGGACGCCGAAAGCAGGAGTAACAAAAGGAAACAGAAAGAGAGAAGCTGGATTTCATCGACATTTAAGTTTTGTGCTCCAAAGGACACCATCAAGAAAGCGAAAAGGCACATATAAGGAACTCTCAACAACTCAATAATAAAAAGACCAAAACCCAAGTTAAAAAAGATCTGAGTAGACATTTCTCTAAAGAAGATATACAGGGGCACCTGGGTGGCTCGGTCGGTTAAGCGTCCGACTCTTGGTTTCGGCTCAGGTCATGATCTCACGGTCTGTGGGTACGAGCCCTGCATCGGGCTCTGCGTGGACAGTGCGGAGCCTGCCTGAGATTCTCTCTCTTCCTCTCTCTCTGCCCCTCCCCCACTTGCGCTGTCTCCGTCTCTCTCCAAATAAATAAATAAACTTAGAAAATACACATTAAAGGAAATATACAGACGGCCAATAAGCACGTGAAAAGATGCTCGACATCATTAGTCATCAGGGAGATGCAAACCACATCGAGGCACCCCTCCACACCCCCCAGGGCGGCTGGAATCGGTCAGCCGGCAAGTGTTGATGAGGATGTGGACAAATCAAAACTCTCCTGCACTTCTGGTGGGAGTGTAAAACGGCGCAGAGCTTTGGACAACGGTCTGGGAGTTCCTCAAACACTAACCACAGAGTTGCTACGTGACAGCAATTTTACTCCTGGGTACACACCCGAGAGAAATGGTAACATATGTCCACACGAAGGTGCAACATTACTCATCACTGCCAAAAGGTAGAAACATCCCACGTGTCCCTGAGCGCACGAAGGGATACACAAAATGGGGGACATGGATACAACGGGCTGTTATCTCGCCAATACGGGCTACAGAATGGATGAACTCGGAACACATGCAAAGTGGACGAAGACAGGCACAAAAGACAACATGTTGTAAGACTGAATTCGTGTGATGTCCAGAACAGGAAATCCTATACCAGCAGAAGGCAGGGTGGTTGCTTAGAGCTCAGGCAGGAATGGGGGCTTAAGAATAGGCAGGTAATGGCTAACGGGTACAGGGTTTCTTTGTGGGGTGATGAAAATGTCCTGAAATTGACTGGTGACAGTTGCACGTACAAGAGACAATACTGAAAGCCACGGACTCGTATCCTAGAAATGGATAGATCATCTGGTACCCAAACTGTATCTTAACACAGCTGTTAAAATCTTTAATAAAAAATGCAAGGGATTTGGTCACTCACTAAACAGAAATTAGAACAGTCAGACCTCTGGGATTTGACACACCAGTGCCAAAGCTGTATGCTTTGGACAACAGCTCGGATGAGCTTTGGTTCCCGTCTCCTTGGACACGGTGGGCACGCGGAAGCAGGACCGGTGAGCCTTGTGTGGACATAGCACACACCCACCCGTCTGGCGCAAAAACCCCTAGTATAGGGAAACAGCCGCCCTTCTCTGCCGTGATGGTCTACACCGCCCAGCACGAGCATTACTTCGCCACACAAACTTCCGCTGCGTCCTCTAGATAAGCACTGCTCGAAATTCAAAACTAGGAAGTAACACTGACCGCCCAGCCTTCCTTACCTGATCACTCTCAGTCTCTTGAACAAAAAACGCTTCTCCATTGTCTCCCAACTTCATGTGCAAATCCACGGATTCCCCGTTGATTTCTATGTCAACCTGAAGGAAAAACACACCCCACCGCCACAGGAAACCTCATGGGGGATGCCGTGTCTCTACATACACATCTTTGAATCACATACATCCCCGAAGGATCTCACAATTCCAAACCTCAATCAATCAACCCAGGCTTATGTGCTCTCCGCCATCGGAAGTGGAGTCTATTTGCCCCCCCACCCACCCACCCTGAGCCCGGGAAGGCTTGCGATTGTGCCCAGCAAGCAGAGCACAACAGAAGTGGCTCTATGGAACTCCCGAGGCCGGGTCAGAAGAAGGCAGGGTCCACCTGGCTCCTTTCCTCTGGAGATGCTCACCCTATATCCAGCCACCGTGTTGTGCGGCCACCCAGGCCACATGGAGAGGCCACATGTGGGCATTCTGGCCAACGCTCTCAGCTGAGAGCCCAGCCGAGGGGCCACCAGCCATGTGAGTGACCGCATCTTTGGAGTGGGTCCTCCAAATGAGGCTCCAGGTGGCAGAGGGCAGAGAAACCCCAGCCTGTCCACGCTTGGTCTGAATTCCTGACTCACAGAACCCACGAGCTTAATAAGTAGCTGGTTTTTGCCACTACGTTTTGGAGCAATTTAACACCACAGTTGGAGATAATACACTTGTCAATTCAGTGACCAGCCCCTTCCAGTGTGAAGCCACGATCCCAGAGGTCCAAAGCTCTGTGTACAGACAGAAATACGATGATTTTTCTCTGAAGAAAGAAACTGTACCCCAGGTCACCGGGCCCTACGCTCTTACCACTTTCTCTCGGGAGCGCAGGACCCCCATCTTCCCAAAGCGCACGTGGAAAGGGGAACACTGAAGGTTCCCATTGGGTTGGCGGACGACGATGATATCAATACATCCAGACAGGGTGGCAGGATTCAAGCCCTTGTAGAGTTCCTTCACGGTGACGAACACCTGGCCCGCCAACTGCCCAACGTAATTCATGGTTTGAGTCTGGAAAACAGAGACACAAACACACACACAGACGCACAAACAATTAATTCAGAGAAGGCCATCTCTCTAGAGTCAGTCCAAATGGGCTCATGGTCACGTCAAACACATGTGTTTACACGTGTGACTTTCACAGCTTGTTCACATCATCTTGGTCCACCGGAATGAGCCCGCTATCCACCAACCCCCGACCCGGTCAGCAAGCCCACAAACCTCCACGGCAGCGGCCCCAGGAACCCCAACTGGTAGCACTGGGCTCTTCCCCTCTGGGCCTACGGTTCTTGCTTACGGCACCCTTACGGCCCCTGCCAGCCTCACTCTGTCGTCACATGTAGGTTTTACACACGAAATCTCAAGACTCTCGAGAAGAGACTGTATTTGCTACCTCGTAGAATCTATCCCCCCCCCCACCCATGCCAAAGAGAACAGATCATCAATAATATGAGTTGAAAAAAGTGGCTGTTTTCACTTGAGAAGGAAAAACAATGACTTTTATTTAGAACAACTTCCATCCCGGTCTTGGCCTGTCTTGTCTATCTGACTCTGGCCCATGACTCCAGGAGACATTCATCCGAACCACTTTGGTTTGTCTGCCCAGCTAATCAACTGAAGTCCGGTCAGCAAACACCCGGGCGTCTCCTCTACAAGGGGCCTGGTGGTGGGGACGCAGAGATAAAAAAGACCAAGTCCCTGTCCCCTGAAGGGACCCACAGGCTCATGAAGGCGACAGAAGTAAAACACAAGGAACTAGAATATGTCACTGCTATGTCTGTTCTAGGTAGACGCTAAGGGCCATGACCCAGGGAGGTGGAGGGGCCACGCCAGGGCAGGGAGGTGGGAAAAGGTGGACCAGAGCCCCGCAGGGGGTGCTGTGCCCATGACAGAGGACATGCAGGGAAAAGATGGAGAGTTTAAGCCCCGCTGGGAGGTCCGGACGTTTCTAGGTGGCAACGCAAAGCCACCGCAGATTTGGGAACGACAGAACGATGATTCGATCCATGATTTCAAGGAAGTGTCATGATAATGACGTGCAGACTGGCCAGAAAAAGCCAGAGGCTGGAAGGCCAAGTGACGGCTGCTGCTGATGGTGCAGACAAGACGCCGGCCTGAAAGGAGGCCACGAAGAGGCAGCCGGACATGCTCGGGTCCAGGGGCCCGGCCGTGAGCTGGTGCCATATTCGGGCTCCCACGGCCGCCTCAGTGCTGGTCCTCACCGGCCCACCTGCCCACCTTGGCAAAGCCCACCCTCCGGTTCCACGGTCTGGCCCCGTCGCGTGCCCCGATGTGACTCGCAGACTGGCCCACAGCCCTCGGGAGCCAACCCTGCAGCCATCGTCTGCCACCCACTGCTCCTGGCTCCGCCTCCCCGGGCCTCGTGCTCTCAGAGGTGACTGCGCCCCCTCCCACCCCCACCCGGGGTACCTGTCCTCAGGATGCAGCTCCCTTGGGGCTCCCTTGTTGCCAGCCTGCGGGTCCCTTCTTCCCCGGCTTTGCTGACCTCAAGCGAAGGCCCGGTCAAACCTGCGCTCCCCTCTCCTCTCTGTGCACTTGACCGGGCCTCCTGAGGCCACGTGGCTTCACCACCTGAGCATGGAGGGTTTGCACGCTGTGACTTCCAATGGCTGGACCCCAAGACCTCAATCACGCCCCGATTCGTCAAGGTGACCACCCACCCTCCGTGGGGGTGTGAGGGACCACGCCGAGCCCACCCATCTTCGGGTCCCTGACAATGATCCCGGCGACCACGACCTTGAGGACGCACGCCTGTCCCTGACCTGTTTGCGCAGTTCGGTTCTATGAACTTTCTCGCCCTGATGTGTCCCTGACTTGGCCCTGTGGTTTTCCTGTCACTTGGCGAAGCCAGATTGTCCCGGAGGCCAAGGACCAAGCCTTCTCTTTTCAAGTGAAAAAACCAAAAACTACCTTTCGTAAGCCTCACCTCAACTCCTGTGACGTGTGCAAGTGAGAGCAGCACCCCAACCCCCCCGCTTTACAAATGAGGAAACCGAGGCTCAATGCTGGCTGGCCAAAAGCCCTGCTGGCAGGGGGGCAAACACGAACTGTTGCTTTAGGGCCAACTTAGAACAGGCCAGAACCCTAACGGCAATGAACAAAACCTCCAGAGAAAAGAGCGCAAGAAAGCCCCGACTGGCTCACTGTACAATTTTAAGTGGCACCCTCTGGATCGCCACCACCCGTCTCCCCCAGAAAGAGACGCGCAGACCCTTCCGTGCACACATGCGGAGACGCGCTCGGGCCGGCCTCCCTTGGACGGGGTCTGCGTGACGCGGCCCGGCACCCACGGCTGACGCAAGTCACGTGGACGCGAAAATAGAAAATGGCATGATTTCTAAATCTGTGTAGTCGTGCAAGCTAACTGACTTCGTGTAACAGGGGAGAGGGGACCGTTCCCGGAGATGAACAATGCGGAAAAAAAAGGATTCCTTGGAACCCGGATACATCTTGGTTTTGTTTTAGGGTTTTTTTGTTTGTTTTTTTAAAGATTTTATTTATTTTTATTTTTTTAATTTTTTTTTCATTTTTTTTTTTTTTTATAATTTACATCCAAATTAGTTAGCATATCATGCAACAATGATTTCAGGAGTAGATTCCTTAATGCCCCTGACCCATTTAGCCCATCCCCCCTCCCACACCCCCTCCAGCAACCCTCAGTTTGTCCTCCATATTTAAGAGTCTCTTCTGTTTTGCCCCCCTCCCTGTTTTTATATTATTTTTGTTTCCCTTCCCTTAGGTTCATCTGTTTTGTTCTCTTAAAGGGTTTTTTTTTTAAGGAAGACTTATGCCCAAGATGGGGCTCGAACTCATGACCCCGAGATCAAGAGTCGCAGGCTCTTCCGACTGAGCCAGCCAGGGCCAAGAACCCTGATATTTCTTCTAGGGAATCATTTTACCAAAAAAACACAAAAAAAAACAAAAAAAACAAAAAAAAAAAAACCCCACCACCTCGATGTTCAATGTGGATTTTAACATGCAGGACTCACCGAGAGGGGTAAACCTCTAACTCTATTTGGTTCTGTCAGTCCCCCTCCCTTCTCCCTGGCCCCTTCCGGCTTCATCACCCTCAGCCGTGGGCCCTGCTGGTCCCTGAGGAACAGGCGACCGCCTCCCTGCATCGAGGCCCCCAACCCGCGCCCCAGCCCCTGCCCCTGCTCACGCGGCCGGGGACCCACCGGCCAGCATGCCGTATTCCCAACAAACGGAATGCTCGTAACTGGATGGTACTCCCACATGTCGGCATCCCAGCTCCTCATCTGTGAGACGAGGACATCTGCCTGGGTGACCTGCGAGGTCCGATGGCCTGAAGATAAAGCCTGAACGGGCATCTTCAATAATTCAGACTAAATGGTGCTCTGCTCGCCCGTCCTCAAGAACAAAGCTTCCCTCCCCCGTGTCAGCGAGCAAACTCAAGGCTGTTGTGCAGAATCTGAAGATTTCGAAGATGGCAGGACCCTGGGTTGTTATTCCGACACCTCGTTTGACAGAAAGAAGCCCAGACACGGAAGGTGACAGGCAGCGCTCCCCGTCTCCAAGAGACGGAGCGGGACCCCGACAGCCTGATTCCTGGTCCTGCGATCGTCCCTTCGTGCGTGGTGTAATTTTCCCACCACAAATAACCGGAAGTTACTTTGCTATCTTCAGCTACCCCTTCTATTGAATAACGTATTTGCAGATCGGAAAATATCTCCATTTGGAAGCAGGGAGCCTGTTCCACAGTTCTTAGCAAATGATAGGATCGTGGCCCCACCTGGCAATATGCTCCTCGGTGTCTACAGGGACTGTCTTAACCAACCACGGAGAATCTTTTAGGAAGGGGACTGCTTGGATGAATACTATCTGAAACACGGGAAAAACACGGGTTGGCAAGGCTGGGAAGAAACTGGAATCTATGTGTGTTGTTGGTCAGAATGCGAAACGGTGCGGCGCTGTGTATGGAACAGTACAGAACACAGCTCCTCAGAAAATTAAAAACAGAATTCCCATATGACCCCGCCATTCCACTTCTACGTATAGATCCCCAAAAACCAAAAGCAGGGTCTCAAAGAGATTCTTGCACACCCACGTTCCCAGACGCGTCATCTCAATGGTTCCAGGAGGTGGAAACCACCCAAGTGTCCCTTGATGGATGATGAACAGATAAACAAGATGTGGTGTATCCATCCAATGGGGTATTAGCCTTAAAAAGGAAGGCAATTCTGATATACGCTACAACGTGGATACACCTTGAAGACATCACGCTAAGTGAAATAAGCCAATCACAAAAGGGCAAATGCCTTATGTACGATTCCGCCCACATAAAGTCCCTAGACCACGGAAATCCCTAGAAACAGGAAGTAGAAGAGTGATTATTACCCTCGGCTTCAGGGAGGAGGGAAGGGGAGTTAGTAAGAAACAAAAGCTGGAGCTGGAGGGAGGGATGGACGCGCCAACAGGGTGAAAGTCCTTATACGAAGGTTCTGAACTGCACACCTGCAAACGGCTGAGACAGTCCCATTTTCTGTGACGTGTACGTCACCACGATCTTAAAAGGGGGTGAGCGAGAACACCGTACCAACCAGAAGTCATTTCAGGAAGATGAATAATGTTTGCCTGGACCCAGGAGGCACGGGACAGCCTTTCAGGGGAGGAGGGGGGCGCCCGGTTCACCCCCAGCTTCTGCTTGGCTGAGTGAGGGGTGCAGGCAAGTCAGGGGGCAGGGGGGGGTCCATGGCTCTTTATCTCTCCTCTTCCAGGATTTCCTCTAAATAAGCGCTGGGCAAATACTGGGAGAACCCAAGAACAGACGAGCCGGACGCCAATCTCACTTCCTCGGATCTGGTCAAAGTGGAAGGGCTCAAGGAAGAAGGTAATCTGATTTCCCTCAAGATAAGAAGCCAGACCAGCCAGCCTGAGATGGACTCCGTCCCTTCACCGGCTCGTCAACCTCATTACCGTCCTCCTTCCCCATGGTCACTACCACTCCGGGTCGGGCAGTGAGGGGAATGTTTTGAAGAACAAAGCATCTTAACTACCTCAAGCATAACCGAAGTACCACCTGTAAAAACACAAAACAAAATGCTTACGCATCCAGTGGGACAGAGGGGCACGCTGGAGACACCTGCTCCTTAGTCACCCCATACCGAATCCCTGTGAAGTCTAGTGGTTTTCATCTCAAAACTCGGCAAATGGCTGCTTCACCCGACAGGGCTTCGTGTATCACGTGAAACAGGATCCCACGGCCTATTTCAGTGGTATTTTGAGGAGACATAAGCCAAACCCCACATAAACATCGTCTGGCCAAACGAGGGTTCTCCAGACTCTACTGTGGGTTTTCAGAGGTTAAGAAACATATAAGATGTCATACACATAAATGTATAAACACATATAAATACATATTAAATGTTATTTGTATACTTTATATATATTTTTTATATATATGTATATATTTTATATGTATATGTGTATATATATACATATATATATATTTTTTTTTTTTTTAAACAGGGCATCTTCTAGCTTTCCAGAAGATATTCTGAGGCTAATTTTCTGAGGCTATGACATCTTATGGGAATAACGTCTTTCCAGACAGTTTTCCCTAAATTAGAAACTACTGTGGTACTTATATTAGAGCCAAACAGATAAAACACAAAATCCAAAAGCATAGGGGCGCCTGGGTGGCTCAGTTGGTTGGGCAGCCGACTTCGGCTCAGGTCATGATCTCACAGCTCATGGGTTCGAGCCCTGCGTCAGGCTCTGTGCTGAAAGCTCGGAGCCTGGAGCCTGCTTCGGATTCTGTGTCTCCATCTCTCTCTGCCCCTCCCCCGCTCACATTTGGTGTCTCTATCTCAAAAATAAATAAACATTAAAAAAAATTAAAACGAGGGGCGCCTGGGTGGCGCAGTCGGTGAAGCGTCCGACTTCAGCCAGGTCACGATCTCGCGGTCCGGGAGTTCGAGCCCCGCCTTGGGCTCTGGGCTGATGGCTCGGAGCCTGGAGCCTGTTTCCGATTCTGTGTCTCCCTCTCTCTCTGCCCCTCCCCCATTCATGCTCTGTCTCTCTCTGTCCCAAAAATAAATAAACGTTGAAAAAAAAAATTAAAACGAAAAGACAAAAAAAAAAAAAAAACCAACAACAACGGGTAACACCAGTTACCCCATTTCTTTTTTTTTTTTTAATTTTTTTTTCAACGTTTTTATTTATTTTTGGGACAGAGAGAGACAGAGCATGAACGGGGGAGGGGCAGAGAGAGAGGGAGACACAGAATCGGAAACAGGCTCCAGGCTCCGAGCCATCAGCCCAGAGCCCGACGCGGGGCTCGAACTCACGGACCGCGAGATCGTGACCTGGCTGAAGTCGGACGCTTAACCGACTGCGCCACCCAGGCGCCCCAAGTTACCCCATTTCTGATGCAGAACCCAGGGCACCAGGTTGGTGAGATGCTCGGAGTAGCACGGCCAGCAGCAGAGTGAGGGCGGGAGCCCGAGCTGAACCCCGAGACTCCCCCGCTCTCCTCCACGTAGTGCTGCTTCCCAATCTCGGTGCATGAAACCGGTATAAATGGGTGAGGCCCAGTTAAAGAAAATCGGCCGCGTGGCTTTAGAAAAAGAGACCTAAATGCCACGTAATATTCAGCCCCAGTGGACAGGGTACCCAGCGCTGTACAGACGATCATAGATCGCAATTGAAGTCAGAATTACGGACAGGACCTTCCAGAGCCGGGGGGCACAATCCGTGAGACCAGGCTTCTAAGGAAACTGGCTCATGAGAGGGACTGAGCTCACCATCAGTGGTGGTCTCACCAAAGAGTCTAAACCACCATGTGGCAAAAACGTTGTGGAGAGAATTCAAGAATTTGATGGGGCTCTAACCTGATGATTCTGTGACCTGCTCGCGGCAACACCATGAAATCAAGTCTTCACTCCAAGCAAGAAACCAAGGGTTGGTGGGGGTAGGGGTTTGGGTTGTTTTTGTTTGTTTGTTTTGTCCCATCACAAAAACATTCCACCCGGGCAGATCACCTCTGCAGCAGCCTGACAACCCTGGGAATGAGGGGGAAAGTGCTAAAATGTACAAACCAGAAGAAATAAAGAATGAGAATTGTGGGCTCCCAGGTACATAAACTTCATGAAGACAATGCTGCAAACAAAATTCACTGCAAATGCATTCAAATAACAGGCTCTTAAGACATTTCTTGTCCACAAACAGGCCATGACACAGGAAGGAGAAGAGTCTGAAAAACAAGGGCACTCGGGTGGCTCAATCAGTTGAGCGTTGACTCCTGATTTCGGCTCAGGTCAGGATCTCACGGTTCCTGGGATCGAGCCCCGCGTAGGGCTCCACGTGGAGCACGGGGCCTGCTTGGGATTCTCTCTCTCCCCCGCTGCCCCTGTCTTGCTCGCATTCTCTCTCTCTCTCTCTCTCTCTCTCAAATTAAAAAAAAAAAGAAAAGAAAAAGTCTGAGAAATAGGAATTGCATAAAATATAGGGTCAGATGGTCGCACCTGATTGTCCTCCTGCAAAATTTGTGAGCTCTGTGCTTGGGAGCAAGGTGTTAACACCACACCTCTGATGGAACCTCACCGTCATGAGCGTGAAACAAGATAACTTAGGAAAACCCTCTGCCATTAGAGGACAGGTGGCAAACGTGACTCACTGTCACTGCCTCCCTGAGTAAGTCACGAGACCAGTCGGACTCTGCGGTTGGCTCTCAAGGGGGTATTCACACCCTCTTCAGCTACCTCATCTCAGGGTCTCCCGGGAGGTAAATTCTAAGCCTTCCCCCGCGGCCCTCAAGGACTAGAAGGTCAAAACACCTTTCTTCCTGTCGGAAGACTTCTCTAGCATTTTCCCCCACACAATGATTCATCATTTCCCGGCACCAGCCTGCCCCTGACCCACTGCCCGTGCACACAGGCCAAACACGCATCGTCGTGGCAGGTGCCCAAGGAACACCTGTGGAATCTGGCTTTACGGTACCTCCGGGAGCTTCGTGACTGGGAACCGACCCAGCATCAGCCTGGGGTGAAGCCTCGGGCTCCTGTTCCTCTGAGCAGCAGCAGGTTCTACCCGGACACAGAACTGCTGCTCTCAAGGGCCCACGGACACTGACAGTTTAATCAGCCCCCAGCCTGCCAGCTACTTTGGCCGAAGGAGAACCACCGGAGAGGCTCCTAAATACCCAGAATTTACTGGCAACACCAGGCAAAGACAGTACAGCAGCGAACCAGCGTGGCACAAACCACAGTCCATTGTCACCTACCATGAAGGCTGGTACGCTGTCCAGACGGCGATAATAACAGTTTAAACTACGTATCCCTTCCTCCCAATGGTGCGAAACAGAGTTTTCCCATCTCGCAGAGAAGGAAACTGAACTGTGGAGTTTACGTATGTAAGTTGCTCTGGGTCCCGATGCAGGTAAGGGGCGGAAGGAGCATTCGAATCCAGGAGAAGTCTGGATCCGACTTTGGGACCACCCTACAAACCTCCCAAAACACTGGACAGTCGTATCTCTGTACAGAGACGCACACGCAGACTTCAGGGGACATACGCAGGAAGCTGTAAGGCGCAGTAGATGCAAATATATCCGCTTCGCCAATGGTGAGGCCAGAGCTCCCCACGGCGGTCCATCCTAGTAGGTCACTGCCTTCTCCTAAGCTGGTGCCCGGTTGGGAGACTGGTCTGCTTGCTCCACAGATAACACCTGTGCTTCCCAGGCGGTCCAGGAGCAGCAGGCCAGCCTCACCCTCTGCCATGTCCCAGGGCGGTGGCGGGGGGTGGGGGGCACACGGGTGAAGCGGGAGCCCAGAGAGGGGTTCCTTCCGTTTGAGTTCAAGGAGGAAAAGGGCAAGATTTTACTGGTCAAGTCTGAATACCCACGGATAAAATCGCCCCCTCCTCCTTTTATCCTGATCCACCTTAAATGTCGGAAAGGTGTCTCTGAGGACAGGTGAGTGACCAACCAATACCGCCCCCCCCCCCCCCCCGCACACACACACGGATCATTCCTCCTGTCACGAGGCAGAGAGGACACAGATGCTCGCCGTGTACCTGGCTCTGGGTTTGACACCAGGTAAGATTAAGCCCTGTCCTTGAGAAGCTGGAAGTCCTTTCTTTTTTTGTTTTGTTTATTTGCTCTCCGAATGTGAGCATGTGTGTGAGCGGGAAAGGGGCAGAGAGAGAGAGAATCCCAAGCAGGCTCCACACTGTCAGCACCACGGGGCTCGAACCCACAAACCGTGAGATCATGACCTGAGCCAAAACCAAGAGTCGGACGCTTAACCGACTGAGCCACCGGGGAACCCCGAGAAGCTGGAAGTCTTAGATCTTAATTGGCTCAGTAATTAACAACTGAATATGGATGCCCATTTAGGACTTTTCTGAAAACTGCAGAATTTGCCTTGGAGAGTGAGCACCCTTGTGTAGTATTTAAGTCATGTGGCTTTTAGTTAGGAATGCAGTTCCTTTAAAGATACAGTCAAATCTGCTTCCCTGGGGGCTCTCTCCCCCACAGGTCCTTGAAGCCTGGGGATGTCTCATTCTTCATTGTCCTGGTTGTCCTGAGGCCATGTGAGGACAGCTACGTGACTACCCCCCTGCACCTAACAGGCGAGGAAGGTGCTGTCAGCACCCCAGCCAGGTCTCAGAGGAGTCGGGGGGCCTCCATTCACCACCCGGGCTGTACTCTGAGCACATTCTGTCTCCGTGTCCAGGATCCACACCTGACCAGCTCGTTGTGAAAACACAAACATTGTGCTGCAGCTGGGGCTGCCCAAGATCACATTCACCTGGGAGGTTAGGAGCTGAGGGCGCATTTTCACCCAAAGCATTAAAAAAGGGGGGGGGAAAAAGACAATTTCTAAGAAATCCTAAAAACGGTCTCATGACTAATAAGGCTTGCAAGAAAATGACATTGGCTTATAAATAGCGTGTCTGCCTCTTGTGATTTATATTAACCACACAGAAGTCTTTATACAGAGACTGGTGAATTGATATTTATCAATCAGCAGGAGTGATAAGTTACACATAAACGGCAAAAAGGAAGGTGTGACTGGGTGGTAGTGTGACGCAGAGAAAAGAATACCAGCCCCAAGGTCAAGAGGCAGAGAAAAAGGGGGCACCTGGGTGGCTCAGTCGGTTAAGCATCTGACTTCAGCTCAGGTCACGATCTCGCGGTCCGTGGGTTCGAGTCCTGTGTCGGGCTCTGTGCTGACGGCTCAGATCCTGGAGCCTGCTTCCGATTCTGTGTCTCCCTCTCTCTCTGCCCCTCCCCTGTTCATGCTCTGTCTCTCTGTCTCAAAAATAAATAAATATTAAAAAAAATTAAAAAAAAAAAAAAAGAGGCAGAGAAAAGAATACCAGCCCCAAGGTCGAGATCCGTATGTTTCACCCCTGCCCCACCACGCTGGCAGCGCTCTCCACGGCCAACCTCTTCCCTCCTTGCCAGTTCTGGACTGAGCATGGCACTGCGAGAAGCTTCTTGAACAAGCGTCAAGTCCTGTGTGTGCCCATACCGATGAAAGGCGAATCGGGGCCTTTACTGGCATGCCGGCATCCGTCAGGAAACACTCCCCGCCACAGAAAGAAAATTCGCCAGAAAAGCTGGAGATGCTTCTAAAAAGCTTGCAGGTCGGACCACGAGTACCTGCTGACCAAAGTGATGAGGCGGAAAAGCCAGCTGGCCCGAGCGTCCCCCCACCAGGACCCTTTCTGAATTAAGGCGGATCGCACGGAGCCCGCGATCATCACAGCTCAACTGCAGGACCAGAGGGAGGGGAGAGCCGGCTCCCAGGCGATCCCACGGGAAGGAGGGCGCAGCGGGAGGGGCAGGTGTGTGGAGCGTGTCTGGATTGAGGGTGCTAATACCCTGCAGGAAATAGAGCAAAGGCCCGGGAAGTTTTCTCCTCCTTCGATGCCCCCCACCACGGGCAGGTGCGCCCCCCACTGGAGCTACTCTGTACAATTCCTGGCACGCAACAGATGCCCATAAGCATCAGTCAGCCCGTCTCACGTGGTTCCAGAAAAGCAGCCGTTGGCTAACGCGTGGTCAGCAGGAGGTCTCGGAACTTCTTGCCTAGTTATTACATCAGGAAAATCAACGTTTCACCCACAATCGACAGAATCTTTCTCCGGACCGCACAACTTTGCCAAGACACTCTGCTTTCTTGGAACGTCTGCCAAAATGCAAAACCCCTGGCCACACCCGTTCATAACCACCCATCTCTAGAATCTTAATGTCCGTTGAAGGTGGCCTCACGCTAACTGTATAGAAAAACAAATGGACAAAATACAGAGAGGGTTCACAGAGAAAGAGATCCGTCTGGTCAATGACACATGAGAAGATACTCAACCCCATTCATAATTTAAGATATGCAAAGGAGGTCTTTCAGATGGTATAAAATTCGAGCATTTCGTAAAAACCCCAGGGTTGGTGAGAGCAGGGGAAACCAAGTGATCACCGACTGCTGGTGGGTAATAAGCGGGGTGAACACTGGGGGCCCATCTGTCATTTTATGCACACACTTCCCCAGCAACCCTACTTCTGTAAGGTCCATGTACCAAACAGTCATGGCAGTGTTGACTGTTATCCAGAAAATTAGAAACCACTTAAATATCTCTAGGACTCTGGTTAAATAAACCATGTATCAGAAGATCATTACGATTGCTTAAAAAAAAAAAAAACCACACACATGCACACACAAAGGGAGCAGTTCCCCAAATACTAACATGAAAAGGTATAAACTGAGTGAAAGAGGACAAAAACATTTATAACATGAATGCGCTTTTTTAAGAATTACATTCCTACATATTCTGAGATGCACACAACAAAAGAAACTCTGGATGGATTTGCACACCAAATAAGGTTCACAGGCTCACCTCTGGGGGGTGTTCTTTAAACGCATAGGTATTACTTTGATGTTAATTCTTAATGACCTCAGAGAACTGGGTGAGGGATGGAAAAGGCTGGCCCACTCAATGTCAGGATCTCCCAGTCAGTGAACCTGCTGAGACATGAGGGAGTTTGGGGGGGGGGGGGGGCTGCTTTGGTCAGAAAGGCCAAAGGGCGACCACTCAGCTCCTCCTCCCCAGCTGGGATTTTGCAACACCCGGATCTTATAATCCCATGTGATGAGTGTTCGCGCGGGTCGTTGCCAAGGAGCACAAAAGGCCCAGACAGTAGGGGACGGGGACATCTAAACTACAGGGCGGCCCATGTGCCGGGCAAGACAGCTCCAGGCGTAGACCCTGATCCTCTGGCTCTTAACCATTCGACTCATTGACCAAGCACGGGGCTCACATCCTCTCCTGACGCACCTCCAAATGCTCTCCGTCTACATCTGTGTGTTGGTCAGAAAGGATGTCCTGCCTTTGCGACTTCTATTCCTGTAGGACACCCACCCACTCCACCCCAGCAGTTCAGGAAGGGCTAAGTATCACCTGACGTTCAAATGTGCTGTCGACAGCTCAGGGGATAAGAATGCAGGCTTCCTGGAGGCAGGTGCTTGGTGTCAGTTAGATCCCGGGTCCTACTAACCTGTGCCCACGGGCCAATTACTAACCTCTCTGCCAGCCTCAGTTTCGTATCTGTAAAAAGGGACTGACGTTGTCTGCCTCACGGGATTAGTCGTCCTCGGTACACGTTAAAGTACTTTGCAAAGCGCATACACCAAATGAAAGCCAGGCGCTAATCCTGTGGCCACAAAGGATTCCTGGACTCTGAATTAAGGCTCATGCCTTAACGATTTACATCGCACCTTCCCAAAAAAGACGGGGCCAAAGAATGCGGTAGATTAAGATCCACACAGATCTATTAGAAGGGTATTACTCTCGGGTGGTAGTACATTTCTGTCTGTCCACAACTCTGAGCACAAAGGCAACCCCAGGGTTGGGCAGCAGCATTCTGTGATTAGGTAGAATTCACTGGCAAGAATCCTCGGCAAGAGCAGTGGCCAAGGAGAACGTCTTGTTGGACGGTTGTGCCCTGTTATCCCATGATCTTTACTGACTGTATCCTGTCGTTTGAAAACCAAAGGGTAGGCCTAGGGAGAGCCAGGAATGCAGACAAAGATTTCACCAAAAAAGAGAAAGTACACGTATCCAAGGAGAGGGAGGGACCTTCGGGAACAAGGCGCGCGGTGCAAATGTGCTCACGGTGTCCCAGAAGCAGCCAGCAAATAGGCGTGTCTCGATCGTAGGGTCTGTGGTCGGCTTTGTGAGCAATGCAGAGTACCTCACACTCGGGGAGCAGTTGACACAGAGCCACGACCATTCTAACCGCCTGTTGCTTTGTTCTGGAAACCCCAGCATTCAGTACCAGCAAAAAGTTCTAAGTTGTCGGAAGAATCACAAAACTTGGTCGGTGGGTTGAGAGATGTGGCCATGATCACCGGCATGAAAAGCTCCCTGCTCCTCCCCAGATTGGGCCGGCCTGCTCCCTTCCTTCCTCCCCACATCTCAGCCGGGGCAGTGCACAAGCACGGCCACCCTGGGCCATCCTCCCCGCCCCCCAAGCAGGGACTTCTGTGGGCCAGGAGGAAGCCAGTGCTGGGTGGTGCGGTCCCTCCCCGCCCACACACAACCACACCCACACCCCCATCTTCCCTCTCTCCACTGGACCGCATAATCTCTCTCTCTCTGTCTCTCTCTCTCTCTCTCTCTCTCTCTCTCACACACACATACACACACACACACACACACACACCACAGCTAAAACAAGTTCCACAAAACAGTATCTATCTTCTTTTCCGTCCTACTTCACTTTTTTTCAATGTCTGTGGGCCACCGAAACTGATTTTTAGGACCAATGGGTCACCAACGGTACTGTGACAAATACTGGCCTATGCCCAGACCCAGAGCTCAGGGGAGGCAGAAGCTCTTCTTCACAACACCCCAGCTGCACACAGCCCAGCCCCAGCCCAGGCTCACTTCTCATTTGCTGAATAAAAGGTGGGGAGGGGGAGAGGGGAGGGAAGAGGAAGAGGCGCCCAGGGAAGTACAGGGGACGAAGGAAGGAGGGGCCCGGCCAAGGGCACATCAGGAGGCTGGGGCTGCCTTCAGGGCCCTGGTGCCTCCCTCGTCAAGGAGCCTGGGCCCTGGTGTCCCGGGAACCGGACCCTGGACCGGCTGCCAGGTGCAAAAGTAGACGCTGGGCCCCTCACTCACCAGACCTTCCACTCACAGCTTAGAAAGCTCCCATTTCAGAAATGGCCAGCAAATGGGCCCTTGGAGGCTTCCATAAATTAAAAATTAAGTTAGGTTGGGGCAGCTGGATGGCTCAGTCGCTTAAGCATCCAACTTCGGCTCAGGTCACGATCTCACAGCTCGTGAGTTCGAGCCCCACGTCGGGCTCTGTGCTGACAGCTCAGAACCTGGAGCCTGCTTCAGATTCTGTGTCTCCCTCGCTCTCTGCCCCTCCCCCCTTCTCAAAAATAAATAAACCTGGGGCGCCTGGGTGGCTCAGTGGGTTAAGCGCCTGACTTCAGCTCAGGTCACAATCTCACGGTCCATGAGTTTGAGCCCCGCGTCGGGCTCTGGGCTGATGGCTCAGAGCCTGGAGCCTGCTTCGGAATTCTGTGTCTCCCTCTCTCTCTGCCCCTCCCCCGTTCATGCTCTGTCTCTCTCTGGCTCAAAAATAAACTTAAAAAAGAAAATTTTTAAAAATAAATAAATAAACCTTTAAAAAAAAAAAAAGAATTAAGTTAGGCTTTGCCCGAATTGTTTCACAAATTCCATTCTGATTTTAAGTGAGTGGGCTTACGCCATAATAAACCAGGTCAGAGTTCAAGAACATGTAGACTGTGACTTCACCCTTCCCAGGGGGCTCGCCCCAGTGCTGACAGTGCACCACGGATCCACCTGGACCTCGTGTGTTCCTCATCAGTACCTCAACAGCTCCAAACTCTTCTGCCCTGGTCATGCGGAGGTGCGAACAGGTCAAGGCACTAGCCTCAGTGTCCCAGTTGGATTGCGGCCTTCTCGGTGTTTCTCGAAAGTGTTCCAAAAGTGGCCCCAAATGATGCAACCCCCGCCCACCCCACCAGGTCTCCCCCGGAGAAAGCTCCCTACAACCCTCCCCTGTCCCCATCTGAATGCTGGCCCAAATCAGTCTGTCCCCTGTGGGTTCCTTTGCGACCTTGAACCCAGAAGACAGAGAAGCCAGGAGATGCCAACTCACAATAGGAGAGGGGTGGCCGAGGAGGGGGGGGCCCAGAGTGATGATTTGCAGCCCAGAGGCCAGCATCGGGCACAAGTGTCTCAGCCCTACAAACAGCCCTCCTCACGGGCACCCTGTGCCTCCAGATCCACAAAGTTCTGCCAGGGGCCTGGCTCCCCTCCCCAACACCACACAGCCCTACATCCAAACAGGAATAAAAGCTCCAAAACACACATCCATAAGCAAATGTGCTTGATAAGGATACAAATGTTGACAAATATGAAGAATTATCAAAATACAGAACTGTAAAACAAACAGATCTTCCAACATGGGGTAAAAAAGAAAAAAAAAAACTGTGTGTTTAATTTCTCAATTACTATCCATTCCTCACTTACTTTTATTCCTAAGACCCAAATTATAGAACAAAAGATAAACTGTAAATTTCACATGCATTATGCCATTTCTCTGATTTAAAAAAAAAAAAAAAA
This sequence comes from Felis catus, assembly GCF_018350175.1. Taxonomy (NCBI): domain Eukaryota; kingdom Metazoa; phylum Chordata; class Mammalia; order Carnivora; family Felidae; genus Felis; species Felis catus. Next base: position 131,676,391 of record NC_058370.1, read on the forward strand.
ACTTTTACAAGCTCATCTTTTCCAAGATACTTCCTACTATCCTGGGGAAACCATTAGGTTCTAAAAACTGTCCGAGTTAATCCATTGTTTTTAATTCAAGTTTCCTGGTTGGTGGTCAAACACTGGGTTGACATCTGTTTTCTTCAGCGACTACTCTGCACATAAATTACGTGCCAGCTGTCTACACTCTAGCCTATGGCACTTAGAGTTATGTCTAAGCCACTACTTTGCATCCTACATGTTCCTGGCCTTCCCCAAAATAAAATTATTCGCAGGGGCATGTGATAGAGCCGACTGGGCCTAGCACCCATAGGCTGCAGGAAAGATGCACAGAGGCCGGGCAGAGGAGGAACCAAACTGTAATCCGAGAGCCAGATTCCAGCCCCGTTCAACCTGCCGCCTAGCAGCTGTGTGACCTTGGGCACGTAGGTCAACTTCCCTGAGCCTCAGTTTCCTCAACTGCAGAGCAAGAATCCGAAGCCCCAGGGGACATTTTCGTAAAAGTTCCGGGCGCACGGCAGGGCTGCCCACTACACGGATGGAACCCACCCGTCCTCGCTGGACAGAGCGAGGTCCGGCCGCCCCTGGGGTCCGCCAGGCGGGTCAAGGTCAGCCCTGCGGGAGACCCAAAGGGAAGGCCCGAGGGATGCTCGCGAGGCCGCCGGGCCCCGGGCCTGTTTCTCCGCCTCTCTCCCCGAACCATGTCCCCCAGAAAGGGCCGCGGGGACCGAGCACGGTCCTCCGGCGTCGGGTCACCACCGTCCCCCGGCCGGCTCCGGCGTCGCCGCGCGCGCCCACTCTCCGCCGGGCTCCGCCCCGCCCGGCCCGGCCGGCCGAGGCTGCGGCCCCTCCCGGTAGCGGCCCGAGCTCCTCCGAGGCTCGGCCTGGGGCTGGGCGAGCGGCGGGCGGCGCGGAGGCGTCTACTCACCTTGCGGCGCCCGCGCGCGTGGCCTTCTTTGTATGCAAACACTCTCTGTCCGCCGCCGCGCGCTCGCTGTCACCGAGGACTGCCCGCGGCGGCGGGGGCGGGGCGAGGGGCGGGGCGGGGGCGGAGCGAGGGACGGGGCGGAGCGAACGGGGCCGCGCGAGGGCCCTCGTGACGCGCGAGCAGCTCTGCTGCTTTCAGGGCCTCTCTGGCCTCAGGGATCCGAGCCTCCTCCCTCGGAAGAAGGCTGGGACCCGCCAGCCCCTCCTGCGCCGCCCACCTTAGCTTTCCTGTGGGCACGGCACTTTAGGCCACGTTTCTGATGATCCTCCCCAAAGCCACAGTCCCATATTTTAATTCACCAGGCTAGAATGACCTGTTCCCGAAGCCTCGGAATTCAGGGGGCGTGCATCAGCTGTCGCGGTAGCCAGGTAAAGCGCTCCAAAAACCTCCAGGGCCTAGCGGCTGCCATCTCGGACAGTCCCTTAACTGTTCTGACCCAGAACCTTAGTTTCTACAACCATATCGCGGCAGTCAGCCTTACTGACCATACTGCAATTTACACTTAGCTCTTCAACCTAAGTTCACCTTCATCCTTTCTCCGAATGAACAAGCACCCCTGCTGCGTCCATGCACTAGGCATACTTGTCAAGCTCTGTTCCAAACACCGTGAAATGTTGCTCAGAACAAGAGACAGGACGCTGCCCCTTTGGAACTTCCATTCTCCAACAAGGAGACAAAGCAAGCAACAAATAATGAAAAAATAATAATAATAATCGGGTGGCAAAAAGAGGTAGATCAGATGATCACAGGCTGGCTCAGTTAAACAGAAATCGTAAACGACAAGAAAACACCGGAGTCCTACAAAGATGTGGAGGCAGAGCTTTCTAGAGATCAGAAGCAGCAAGTGCAAAGGTCCTGAGGCAGCCCTCTGTGAGAGGCTGGAGGGATAGCAGAGACCAAACATTTAGGATTTAGTTGCCCAACTAAGAAGTTTAGGTAGCCCAAGAAGGGCTTTAAACCTGTGAATTATATGATCTAATCTACATTTTTTAAAACTGCTTCTCTGCTCTATGGAAAATAGAGTGTAGAGGACCAGAGTAGAAGCGGGCACACGACTACAGGAAACCAGAGGAGATGATGTGGCTGAGACTGACGCGAGGGGTGGGGTGGTTAGGAGAAGTGGAAAGACTTCAAATACATTTGGGAGGTAAAACTCGTGGACCCACCGATGTATGGGTGGGGTGGGTGTGGCAAGTCAAGGGCGAAATCCCCATTCGGGTCTTGAACAACCGAGGGATGATGCTGCTGCACTGAGGTGCAGAAGGAAGAAGCAGCAGCAGCCTTGGGAGGAAATTCAGGGCTGCGCTTTTGGCCACTCGAAGCTCGAGATGCTTTTCAGCCATCCCAGGGGAGATGTCGGGAAGGCATCACTGCAGAAGTCAGGCTGGCTCTAGATGGAAGATGGGGTCCTCTGTCCTGGAAGCTTTGCCCAGGTGATGTGTGTTCTTCCAGCTGGCCACCTGTGGATACATTCTTGCTGGCCTTCGGGGGGACTCCCATCTAGGCAGCCTGTCCCCAGGAAAGCAGGTGAGCCCTTAACATGGGCATTTGGGAGGAGGGGGCTACGAAGGGGATCACTGATTACAGATGAGATTCCTCCACAGGATGTGTTTCGGAGACGGCGGTTCAGAATGCACACCGCGGCAGGCAGACCCCCAGGAGGAAGCATTCTTATACTCCCCACCCTCCCAGAGCTTCTGGCCTTGGGGTCAAGAAGCAAGGCTACTTGGAAAGGCTTTCTGGAAGGAAGGTCCAACTCCAAGCCACTTCAGTGAAGAGCCTGCTTAAAATAAATCTTGAATTATTAAAATTTAGAGGCTTAGAGGTCTGAAAGCATAGCAAAATCGAGTCCAAAGCACTCATTTTGCAAATGAGGAACTTGGAGGCAGAGTGGGGTTGGGGCTCACCCCAAGTCACCCCAAGTGAGCCCTGGAACTTCCCCTGCTATTCCCATTAGTGCCACAACATCTAAACAGCCAAATGCCTAAGGGGGGAGTCTTCTCAGACAAGCCCTCCAGAAGAGAGGATTACGTGCACTGGATCCCATTTCACGGTTCACTTTGCAATCCTGCCCTGTCTGGAGTCCCCCTGGGAGGGCCCTTGCTGTGTTGTCAGCTCCTGGGGCTGGTGACCCAGCTGTGACTCAGCCAGGAGAGCTGAGGTGATCCCCCTGGCCAATCCCAGCACCTACCGCCTTCAGCCCAACTCGGAAGATAAGAAGGAACCACAGGGATGAGGAAGAAGAAGGAAGGGCTGAGTGAAGCCAGGGCAAACAGCACACATACACACACACACACATCCTTGATTCTAAAGACTCAGTTTCAAAATCTGGAAAATGGGAAACAGATCCACTTTGAGGATGGCAGAGTCCATTGTGTAAAATTCAGGGCGCAGTTGCTGACCCGAAAGACTCTTAAATTCTGAAGACCCCATACATTAGGGAGTGGCGACGCCCCGAAGGATGTGTTTGCTTGGCCCCTCTGTGATCCAGAGAAAATGCCCAGCTCACTCAGCTCCAGGACTCAGCAGGCTGCTGGGCTCCCTCCTAGAAGGGACAGGCAGAGAGCACCAAAGAATGACAGTTCCTCAAATGGTGCAGTTTCGCTGCGCAGTCTGCGAGGAGAGGGATCAAATCGGCTCTGTTCTAGCTGGAAACCTCCCAGCGTTTGGCCAGTGATAATAACCGTATTATCCTGGGAATTCTGAACTTTTCCAGATTTGTTATCCACACAACGGAAAGGGCTCTGCACAGGGGATGGGGGGGGGGGTGGCAGGAGGGGTGAATGCCCCTCTTCACGGGACCCCAGGAAACAGTGTCAGTAGGTAAACAGATGACTGGTCTCCTGACAGCACCGAGAATGGAGAATGGCATTGGTCCCATTAGCTCAGTAAGTGCCCAGGGCAAAAGGGATACTAAAGAGAGAACAATGCATTTTCCCCCCAGAGGGCCGACTTGGGCTCTCAGGAAGGGAGGGGATCTCCTCGGGATCCAAGGGCAGTCCTTGGCTGGGGGGCGCCTGATGAGGTAGGGGGCTTCATGGACTTTCCCTTGTGGGGGCCTCAAGAATCAGGAGGGAATCATGAACCACCCAGTGGCACATCACCCCCTCGAAGGGCGGGAGACTGAGCAGCCTGAAAATCCACCGGAGACCGAGTGAGTCCCCTGGGTGCAGGTGGGCGGACCGACCACAGCAAGTTTAAGGGGGGAAGAAGCAGGCGGGAGCAGCCCGCGTCCCACAAGGAGGAGGAGGAGGAGGAGGGGGATGGTGAACCAGGGGAGCAAATGTCTACAACCAAATCACAAAGGCCCACCCCCCCCCCCAAACTGGAGTGAGGGTCACAGATTAGGGCTGAGGCACCCAAGAGAGCAAAAGAAGTCTCAGGGAGAGAAAGGGGAGAGGCTGACAGTTGGCCACGCCTGGACGTTGGAGGCCACGCCCCCCAGTTCACCCTAACAGATACAGGAATTGGACAGCATCGAGTACCGGCCCTGGGCTGGCAGGCGGGCGCTCAGCGGTTGAAGGGTCGCAGGACCCAGGCACACAGAGCAAGGCAAGGAAAACCCAGCGCTTGGGGCAGAGGGAGATGCGCCCACCCGCCCGCGGGGCCCGCACCCACTCCCTCTACAGCAGCCACCACCCACGCACGCTCATTTCTTGAGCGTCCACCCTGCGCCAGGCCCTGTGTGGAGTGCTGGGGCTTCCACGGGGGCGCCAGGCCAGACGTAGCCGCCAGGCCAGACGTAGCCGCCGTCCCCGGTGCGCGCACGGTCTGGGGTAGTGATCGCGGCCAATGGCACAAAAACCCATGAAACACCGTCGCCCGGCTCAGGGCTGCCAGGAACCGAAGGGTTGTACATTGCCACGGGATTTGACCTGCTCGAGTGCCGAGGAAGAGGGTTCAACTGACTTTGGTGACCTGAGCAGGCGCTCGCGTGGGCTAATCTAGGCCGGGTGTGGAGGCGCAGAACTGTGGGCGTGGGAACCGCGTGTGCAGGACAGGCTGGTGTGTGCAGGGGTGAAGGAAGTTCCTGACTGGCCTCCCTTGGGTGAGGGGGGCCACAGCAAGTCCCATGACTGGCCTGGCAGAGCTCCTGGCCTGTGTCCCCTGCAATCAACAGGGGCTGGGACATCCTTTCTCCTCTAGCCAAATGGGGATGATTCCTAATGAGCCAGGCTAGGGCCAGAAAGATGCTTTTGCCGGGACTAGTACCTTGTTCCCTTTTCCCGGTCCCCTCGAGGCCTGCAGGACCCAGGACCCAGGTCTCTATTGCTAAAAAGAAAGCCACCAGACCAAGATGGAATCCCTTGCCCCCAGAACAGCAGAGCAAGAGGGAAGTGCACTTTCAACCTCTCCAGGAGTGGAAATTTTAAGCCAATAAATTTGGAATTTTCTGGTCAGCACCAAAGAGGTGATCTGTCAGACAGACAGACCCTCTCCAGCCCCTAAGGGAAGAGGAGATAATCCACCTACTAAAAGCTCCCCGTCCTTCCCCCACGGGAAGGTGGCCTAGCCTGAAGGATCCTTTCTTTTCTTTTGCTAATTTCTTGCCCCGACTCTCCTCCCCGTTAAAACCACAGTATTTTGTGTGGCCCCTCTCTACCTGCTAGACGGGAATGGCTTCACAAGGCCAATTAGATCTTCAAATGTACTCCTTTGAATCTTGGTTTTTTGACCTCTGCAAAGTAGCCCACACACCTTGGAAGTCGTGGCCTGCGACGGAAACTCCAGGTGCGTATGTCTGAGCGGACTGTTACAGACTTCACCCTTCCCGGCTCTTCCCCAGCCTTACAGTGAACAGTCTGTCCCCAGGAATGATCGTCACACTATTTGGAATGGCCTGAACATGTGCCAGTCAGAATGGACACCAGGCACGGCAGAGCAGAGTCCAGCTGGATGAGGGAGGTGAGGAGGGGAAGGGAGCGGGCAGTTGAGGTGGCAGGAATAAAACAAGGCCACTTAGGGAACTGGGGACAATGACCAATAATCAGTATTTCGGAACTTCCAATATTTTAACCATTGGCAAGGCCATATGAGCGTGTCCGAGGTGCATCTACCCAAGAAGGAAACGTATTTGGAGTTCCACTGAGAGATGCATTTGCTGTGGACTGAATGTTCACCTCCCCCTCCCACAAATGTCTATGTTGAAGCCCTAATTCCCAGGGGGATGGCATGTGGAGATGGGGGGCGGGTAGTTAGGCTCAGGGGAAGTGGTAAAGGCAGATCCCCTCCAGGAACCCAGACCACACAGCTAAGCACAGCGATTCAGCCTCTGACCTCAGTGACTGACTTCCGTGACATCCAGATGGCTCCAGAAGAAATCAGGTTCCCTCAAAGAAGACGCTACGCAAGCCAATTACAGTGGGGTGAGGTCAGGGCCAACCTCAGGGTTAATTGCTCGCCTACTGGGCTTTTCAGTGCATGGGACTTTGCTACCAGTAAAGATAAAATCTGTGATGCTAAGTGAATACAATCCTTTGTCAGCTCTAAACAAACAGTTAGGAAAGCAGACAAGGACGGACTGGATTTGCCAATAACTGATAACATCTGTCAACACACAGCATTCAAACGCTGCTCGGCCTACAGTCACCCACACTGGCACCTGCTTGTTGCCTCGAGCCTAAATACAACCTCTTTAATTGTTGACCTAGAACCTGGGGTTGTTTGAGGAAAGTAGCTCTACACTCGGAGGGTTTCAAGTCATGAAAAGTCATCCGTCTGGTCTCTTGTTCATAGAATAAACAACGTCCTGCTAGAATTGGATATTCTAACCCGTACCTAATATTCTGAAGCAATGTTTCCCACCAAAACTCGTCACATATTAGCATCGCCCGGGAAACTATTAAAATTCTCGGTGCCCCCCGGCGGGGGTGCCTGGGTGGCTCTGTCAGTTAAGTGTCCCACTCTTGATTTCAACTCAGGTCATGATTCCCCGGGTCATGGGATTGAGCCCCACATCGGGTTTGGGATTCTCTTTCCCTCTCTCTTGCCACGCTCGCTCGCTCTCTCTCTCTCTCTCTCTCAAAATAAATAAATAAACCTAAAAAAATTTTTTTAAAAACTCTCTGAATGCCCAGACTACAGTCCACATGCGTTAACCACAGTTTCTGAGGGTAGAACCCAGCATCGGTTATGTTGCAAAACTCCCCCATGAGATTCTCCGGTCCAATCACTTCTAAGAACTCGTGCTCTAACAATCTACTTCCCTTCATCCCGTATCCTGGCCACGGCCGGTCTCTAGCAAAGCCCATCCTCCCCTCTCCCAGCCCCCCATGCCGAGGGCCACCACATAACTTACATTTCTTCTAATTGTCCATACAGTGAAACCCATACAAGCCAGCTCAAGCAAAGTGAGTGAGTGTGTGTGTGTGTGTGTGTGTGTGTGCGCGCACATGTGTGCATGAGTGTGTGTGTGTGTGTGTGTGTGTGTGTGTGTGTGTGTATGCAACAAGACATGTTCAAAGGAGCCACAGAGAGGCGCTAGCGAAAAGCAGAGAAGACAGGGTCCACCCGGAGGCCAATAGGAGGCGCCCTGGGCAGTGGTTCCAACCTGGGCCGGGACTGCTTCACCTCTTGCTAGGTATTTGATCTCAGGGAAGGCACATTTGCCCTCTCTGACCCTCAGTCTCCTTTTCTACTAAACTGGACTCAAAACACCTGTTTCTCGGGGCTGTTTGGAGGAATAAATGATCTAGAGCACTTAGTGTGATGTCTGATTCACCCTACATGGTCCACTCTGTGAGCTTTGCGGTAATAACAATGATAATCACTATTATTTTTATTTGCGATGAACCCTCAGGAGCCTGCTAACAAACACAGTATCAGGTTTGGGGCCTCAGGATGGGGAAGACTTTTGGCAGACGACGGGTCCCGCGGGAAGGCACAATAAAGGCGTGGGGGGGATGGGGAGCTCTGAACGTCCTGTGCTGCAAATGTGGGGCCGCCTCCCCAGTTTGAGTGTGAGAAGACACTCGTATTCTTCTCCTCTTTTCCCCCAGTGTCCAGTGAGTGCTGGGCCCAGAGGGAGGCCTCAGAAGACATGCTGAGTACACGCTGAAATGATAGGCTGGGTTCAGTTAGCCCAGGAAGGAATCACTCAAGAAAGTGAAAGTCAATTTCCTGGATTGACGCACAGGTTCCTCGGACTCAGGAGAGCCGAGCTAAATTTTCCTTTCACCCAAGGCAGAGCATTCATATCGCACATAAGTAACACGGCAGGCCCCTGTGAGGGATATCAGAGATGACAGAGCACTATTCCCTTGCCTCAGCGTCCAGGGGAACACTTCCTCAGCATCCTTCCAGCCTCTCTCTCCAGCCGTCATCCCTCCCAAGTCTGGTGAAGGGCACTGTCCAATCACAGCTCCAACGGCATAAGGGTCAATACGAATCAAGAAAAAAAATGCAATCCTCCCTGGTGCGCTCAGAGAGAAAGAAACATTTCCTTTCCCCCCTTTCCTTAGAGCCCTAACTATACAACACTTATTATAAATTCCTTCTCTGCCCCTTTGGGATGTGAGTAAATCTCCTTAAAAGGGAGATAAACCTCTGAGCACCTGTGCAACTCAGAAGCGTGTTGGGTCTCTCCCAGGGCTCAAAAGAGGGTGAGCACCTGACTTTGGCCATGCCTCCCTCCGGGGTGCAGAACTAGCCCCTGTCGCACAGGATACCAGAAGTTTCCTTCTGCCTTTGGGTGGAGGCAATGAGCCAACAAGATGGCCACCTTATTACCAGGTAAGCTGGGACCAGGTGCGGGTGACAAACGGTGCTGTTAATGCTCCTGCTTGACAACCACTTGTCATTTCACGTGACAACACTGGGCAGCGCGTTGTATCAGCCTGACTAGACAGAGGGATGAGACTTCTTCCCGTCACTGTAATCTCTCAGCCGGTCGTCTGTGATGCGCATCCTATTCTGGTTTGATGCTTATTCGGCAAACTTCTTTTTTTTTCTCTCTCTCTCGCTTCGTGGAGAGGTTTTCTGGGGGAGGGGGAGATTTTGGTCAAGGCTGACAGTACAGGGTAGCTAATGTTAATTCAAGAGAGATGTGGTGCCCACCTGATTGTGGTCACAGGTCAAGGTCAAGTTGTGATTACTGTCTTCCATGCCTCATCCCGTGAATTCTCCCTCAAAGGGTACTAGGTAGGAGTCCAAAGGGTCCACGGATAGAAAGCACAAAGCCATGAACTTATGGTGGTAACAAATTCAGTCTTCGTTTCACTGACTTCTAACTCAAATTTAGTCGCATCTCCTTGCATTGTGAGGGTCTGCAACAAAAGCGGTCGTATTAACCGTGCCTGTGACCAACACCCACACCCACAAAAAAACCTCACGGCCATCTTCGTGCCACGTCAGAGCGGGGGCAGACACCGCAAAATATTGTGGTCGCTCCTTACTACTCCAAGATTACGGTTGTTATTGGATCTGCTGCTCGGGGACAGGAGACACGAGGAAGTCAGGTGTCCAAGACCCGGAGACAGGCGGCCGGCCTCCACAGAGGTTTAGTCAAAACAACAGAGACCCTCTACCCCCACCACCCGACACCGTCAGGCCAACGGGAACCGCAGGGCAACGAGAAGAGCCAAGGAGAGAAAAAAACAACATGCCAAGGAACCCTCTCTGAAGTTCAGCGCAAAGGGAAGGTCTAAAGCATATATCTCCGATAAACCCACCCCTACCCTGCAACACAAAGTTCCCCGGACGGGTGGGGAACTGAGGGTGACCACCGCAGTAGCTCACGTCTCCACACCGAAGGCCCACCAGGAGGGAGAGCAGGTCCCTCTCTGGAGATAAAAACAAAACTCGTCTAAGTCTCTACGGTTCTACCAAGATGTCCAGCTTCCAAGGACAAAATTATGAAGCAAATGAAAAGGTAAGGAAAACACTGACAATAACAATACGCTCCCAAGAGACAGCAATAGTAAGAGCCAGACTTGGGTATGACATAGATGTTGGAACTATCTGACGTGGATTTTTTTCTAAAACGAACAAACAGGTGAAAGTCTGTAATGCGTAAGGTAAACGTTGTGCAAGGTCAGATGAGTAATTTCATTGGAGAGATGGAAACTGTGGGAATCCAATGGAAACGCTAGAAATGAAAAAATACCGTAATGAAAATGGAGAACAGGGCATCTGAGAGCTTGAGTCAATATCAAACGGTCTAACCTTCATCTAATGGAATCGCAGGAGAAGACAGGGAGAGAGCAGGGCAGAAGAAATATGTAAGGATATAATGACCTAGGATTTTCCAGATTAGTGACAGACGGCAAACCACAGATCCAAGATCCTCAAAGAACACCAAGCAAGCCAGCAAGATAAATATCACACACATGTGCACACAGGCATGCCGTACTTGAACTCGTGAAAATAAAAGCAAAGAGAAAATCGCAAAGACAGCCAGAGAAAAGACAAATTACACGGAGAAACAAGGTAAGAGTTACAGATCTGAACTCGTTTGTTATTTGATGTATGGATGTATGCATGGATAGATGGATGGATAGATGACCGATCGACTAATCGATCAATGTGCATGTGGTCTAAGCATGGGTTACTATACATGCAAATATTTTTATCTCTTTCCACTGAGAGGGACTAGAAGCAGTGACCCTCCAGTAGCAATGCACACACACACACACACACACACACACACACACACACACACACACCCAGGTCTTGGTTTTTCAATACCATTTTCCAGGGGCGCCCGGGTGGCTCAGTCAGTTAAGCGTCCGACTTCGGCTCAGGTCATGACCTCACGGTTTATGAGTTTAAGCCCCATGTTGGGCTCTCTGCTGACAGCTCGGAGCCTGGAACCTCCTTTGGATTCTGTGTCTCCCTCTCTCTTTCTTTCTGCCCCTCCCCACGCTCTCTCTCTCTCTCTCTCTCTCTCTCTCAAAAATAGATAAACACTAAAAAAAGTTAAAAAAAATAAGTAAATACCATTTCCAATCAAAGAAACTAGGGTTTGTTGGAGAACTGATTCCAGGGCCTGAGCAGGGGAAGTAGCAAAAGCTCCTAGAGAGTCTTGTGAGACCACAAAGTAAGGCAGTGCCAAGAAAGAAAGGAAGAAAGAAGGAAGGAAGGAAGAAAGGAGGGAAGGAAGGAAGGAAGGAAGGAGGAAGGAAAAGGAAAAGGAAAAGGAAAAGGAAAAGGAAAAGGAAAAAGAAAGAAAAAGAAAGAAGATGGGCAAGCATGTCGGAAGAGTAGAGGAACCGACCCAGAAGACCTCCCGAAGGCCGAAGCTGGACCTTGTTCAACAAGATAACGCTATTAGATTACAACCCAAATAACTCGAAAAAGTTTACGAATCCATACGGATATAAGTAATCATTGAAAAAAAAGGTGAATGATGATGATGTAACTCTTCCTTAAAGAAGAATTCCAATTAATAAGTTTAGAAAAATGGGGGAAGTAGGAAAACCACCATTATAAAACCCCAGTAATGAGTGCCATGGGCAGGACCCACCAATGGAAGCTAAGGCTGGTGCGCAAAGGTAAAAGCAGGAAGAGAATATTTACAAGGTTTCAGAATACTTAGTAATTACAAAGGGAGCTCGGCGTGCAAAGTCCTGGCCTACACCGTGTCGACCAGGCTATCGAGGCTAACATCTCGGAGATGAGCAGTGACACCACGTGTCCCCCAGTAGGACGCACTGGGGTGGTACGTAATCTCTGTTACCTTTTTCCCAATAACACGACAACTTCAACACGATCGTGGAAAAACACTAGACAAGCCCAAATTGAGGGACCTTCTAACAAAGCAACTGAGGCAACTCTTCAAAAGAGTCGAGCTCAGGAAAGAACGGGGATTGAGGATTTGTCACAGGCTCGAGGGGGACCAAGGGGACGGGACGACTCAGTGCCACTGAGGATCCGGGGTTCAATCCCGGAACCGGAAAAGCAGCTGGTGGAAAACTGGTGAAATCTGAATACATTCTGCAGCTTTGTTTTTAAAAAATGGATCGCTCGTCCGACATTGCCACATGTTTTTAATATAAAATGGTTAGTAAAGACCCAAAGCCCCAAGGAGTCTGGGAGAAAGAGCTGGGCACCAACATGGAGAACTTCCTGAAAATACGCTCCATGTCAGATGCCAGTACATAGATCTAAATGGCGTTTCCTTTGCATTTCCCATGTTAATAGAATATTGGAAAGATCATTTTTATAAGTTAGAATTTTATAATATGGCCATGGTTTATCCTTCTTAGGACTCCATGAGAGGGCGCTTGGGTGGCTCAGTCGGTGAAGCGTCCGACTTCGGCTCAGGTCATGATCTCGCGGTCCGTGAGTTCAAGCCCCGCGTCGGGCTCTGTGCTGACAGCTCAGAGCCTGGAGCCTGCTTTGGATTCTGTGCCTCCCTCTCTTTCAACCCCTCCCTCACTTGTGCTCTGTCTCCCCCTCTCTCTGACTCTCTCTCTGAAAAATAAACATAAAAAAAAAGAATTAAGTTAGGCTTTGCCCGAATTTTTTTACAAATTCCGTTCTGATTTTAAGTGACTGGGCTTACCCCATAAGAAACTGGGCCAGAGTTCAAGAACATGTAGAATGTGACTTCAGCCTGCTTCGGATTCTGTGTCTCCCTCTCTCTCTGCCCTCCCCCGCTCGCACTCTGTCTCTCTCTCTCTCAAAAATAAATAAACATTTAAAAAAAAATGTTTTTTAGGAAAAAGGACTCCATGAGAAGGCATTTACACTTAATAGATGATGGGATTTGTATAAAACCCCGGAGCAAACCAACTAATGGAAGGTAGAGTTGAAATGCCAAGAGCCTTGGTATAGGCTTTAGGGTCCCTGAATGTCAGTCAACTGATTCCATCCTCCGGTGAGCTCTGTGCCCGAGAAGCCAGCGTGGGGGAGATTTTGACATATAATATAGGCAAACCGTTAAAACCTCATTGTGCTCCACCCTCCCTCCCTGACATTTACCTTAGCTGCTAGAAAAAAGCCTTCTCTCTCTTATTTGAAGGACATATTGGCAGGACATCATTCAACTTCGTTAACTTCGCACGGAGGTCCCTGCTCATGGGAGCTTTGGCCTGCTGGTCAACCTCATTTTCCTTGTTGTCTAGTTCTCAGCTGGCATGGCCGCCCCTTACTGGCCTTCGTTAGAATAGGCATGGCTGGCTCCTCCCTGGTCTTGCCCTTCTCTCTCCTTCCTCCTCATCTTGCCCCGAAGCCCTCCTCCCTCCTATTTTCTCTTCTTCTTCATCATCCTTTCATTTGTAAGGGCTCCAGGAAAAGCTCATTGTTAGGTGGCCCACTATGATGACACCGCTGGGGCTATGATGTCAGTACTTGGGGGTGCCCAGATGAGGAGAGAGATAAGAGAGATGAATGAGGACGAAGTAGGGCTGCTCCGTGGGGCAGGTTTGAGCCCAGCCCTGGATTCAGAGCAGAGCCTGGTCCACACTGGGGTGGATAGGAAGCTGGGAGCATAGCATCACCCAATTTGTTCACGGAATCAGATTTTGCCTTGCCAATTTCTGAATTCACAACGGGCTAACTGGAGGGGACTTTCAAAAAAGCAGTCCTCCAACAAATTGAGGATATTCTGAAGGAGGAAAATAACTCACCCCTTTTTTACCAAGCATGGAAAAATTTGGAGTTATCTAGTATAGCTACAGAGAGATTTTTGTACTAGATACTGTTGCAGGGGGAAAAAAATCAATTCCCAAGAAATTTAAGGCTATGTAAGAACTCTTAAGTCATATGAAGCCTAACTCATGGGGGGAAATTATGAATGGTGGCAAGATATAAGTGTTGAATTATTGTCTAATCAACTAAAGATAGTTTTAAACTGGTGGTAAAATGTAAGGTTATTCCACAGTCAGAATGGAATCCTTTGAAATTAAGACATGACTTCCACGCAAGCATCAAAAGTCTTTGCTCAGATGGGGCCCTGAGAGCCCAAAGTTTTTTACGAGCTTTATTTTTTTTTTTTTCAACATTTATTTATTTTTGGGACAGAGAGAGACAGAGCATGAACGGGGGAGGGGCAGAGAGAGAGGGAGACACAGAATCGGAAACAGGCTCCAGGCTCTGAGCCATTAGCCCAGAGCCCGACGCGGGGCTCGAACTCATGGACCGCGAGATGGTGACCTGGCTGAAGTCAGACGCTTAACCGACTGCGCCACCCAGGCGCCCCAAGAGAGCCCAAAGTTTTAAGATTAGAAGTGGGGTTCTCTGGGCGCCTGGGTGGCTCAGTCGGTTGAGTGTCCAACCTCAGCTCTGGTCATGATCTCGAGGTCTGTGGGTTCGAGCCCCGCGTCAGGCTCTGTGCTGACAGCTCGGAGCCTGGAGCCCGCTTCGGATTCTGTGTCTCCCTCTCTCTCTGCCCTCCCCCACTCGCACTCTGTCTCTCTGTCTCTCAAAATAAATAAACATAATTTTAAAAAATTTTTTAAAAAGAAGTGGGGTTCTCTGTTCTTACTACCAAATGTTACACATCGGTGTAGGAGGTGAAATTTGAAAATACCCATTCATGAACCATTGGCCACCTCATTCTTCAGGAAAATCCCGAGCGGGAGCCAGCCCTCTCAGTCTCCCAGACGTCTGCCTCTGAAACGTGCCTCTCCCTGCCCACGTCTTCTTTGGATGGTGCTTTTGAATCTTAATGGAAAAGGCACATTTGAAGGATGAGTTCTTACAAGGAAGAGAATTTTTTTCTTTCGCCTCCAGCTCTTGGATAGCTTTGTGGTTACCGCAGAGTCCTAAAAAGAATGTTCTAATGTCAAAAGGGTGGTAGGTTCTGGTAACCACCTGGGATTTGCACATCGCTTTTATTGACTTGTCCTTATGCCACGCAGCACCTTTTAGTAAATTGCGCAAATGTGGCAAGTTCAGCTGTCCCGGACAAGAGAAAGCAGTGGAAAGCAGTGGTACCTGAAATATTTACAAATCCTTTCAACTAAATACTAGTTTTTCTTTCTTTTTTTTAATCATTATATTTTATTTTACTAACCTTTTCTATAGTTTCTCCAGATCTTGTCAACTCTTCCTTACTGAAAATTTGGGGGCTAGAAAATATCCACTTGCTCCTTAACTTGTGATTCTCATCTTCCAAAGCGTACTCCAGGGTGCAGTATTCTCCTGAGACCAGAAGGGGTGTTACCAAAGCCAGCATGTTCAACGGGCCATGCGACGCCAGCTCACGTAACGACCTGCCAGCCTCAGGAGAATAAGATCACGTAGCTCTGCGTTTTCCCAACCCCGTGACACTGGGCTGCACAGATACGTCTGTTGGCCTGAAACAAAGGAGATCCTTTTTTCTAGTCTTCTCTGCAGGTCAGACGGCACCCGCAAAGCCACATCCAGGGCTGGTCATCAGACCCGAGAGCCGTAAGGGTGGCAGCATGCCTGGCTGGAAGGGAATGATCCAGTGTGAAAGGGAGGGCTGGCCCCCTCTCCGAGTGCAGTAGCCGAAGCTGTGGAAGCTGCGGGAAGCCCTGTGTGAGGACGCAGAGCCATGGGAGTCTAGTACCAAGGGCTGATATGCAAGAACAAGCTTACGTTTGTCTGTAGATTCCAATGTGTGATGGCGGTGATAAGGACCTAGCGAGAGAGGTCAGACCCGGGCAATGTGTACTGGGCCTGGAGCCCAGGGGTTCCCAGCCGGACCCCTGATCGGAAAGGGGTTATGGAAGGTTTTCCAAACATGAGGCAGCAAACTGAACTGGAACCCTGACTGCTACTCCCAGCCCTGACTCAATGAATTAGCTCTCTCCTTCTTCCTGTCTTCCAGACGGAACTGCTCTGTCTTCTGCAAAAGCAGTGTGAGAATTCTAGGTCAGCAAAAAACACAGAAACACTGAGTCAAAGGGATACGTGTTCCCCTCTGTGTACGGCAGCATCGGCTACAATGGTCAAATTATCGAAGCAGCCCAAGGGATAAACACAATGGAATATTACTCGGGCATTACCAAAAAAATCTCGCTGTTTGCAATGAGCCAGAAAGTAGAATGCTAAGTGAACTAGGTCAATCAGAGGAAGACGAATATCAGATTATTTCATTCATATGTGGAATTTAAAACACAAAACAGATGAACATATGGGAAGGGGGGGGGGAAGAGAGGGAAACAAACCATAAGAGACTCTTAATGAAGAGAACAAACTGAGGGTTGCTGGAGGGAGCGGGGGTGGGGGGATGGGCTACATAAATGAGCGACGGGCACTAAGGGAAGCACTTGTGATGAACGCCGGGTGTCGTATGTAAGTGATGAATCACTGAATTCTACTCCTGGAACCAATACTGCACACTGTATGTTAACTAACTAGAACTTAAACAAAAACTTTAAATACACACACACACACACACACACACACACACACACACACACTGATCCCAAGAATAAGCTGATTTCAAAAGACAGTTTCAGATCTGTCCCTGAGCCAGATTCTACCTGTAGAATCCGGAACCCAGGTTCTATCTGTAAGGTGATCCAAGTCCCTACAGGGAAAGTGGCTACCCCCACTCTTCACGCTGGATTTGACCCGCGCCTCAACCAAATGCTGTATTTCCCTCCCAGAACAGTGAGGATGTTTTTTGTGGGGTTTTTTTAAATTTTTTAATGTTTATTTATTTTCTTGAGAGAGAAAGAGACAGAGCATGAACGGGGGAGGGTCCAGAGAGAGAGGGAGACACAGAATCCGAAACAGGCTCCAGGCTCCGAGCTGTCGGCCCAGAGCCCGATGCGGGGCTCGAACCCACAGACCGCAAGATGATGACCTGAGCCGAAGTCGGATGCTCAACCGACTGAGGCGCCCAGGCGCCCCAGTGAGGATGTTTAAAAAAAAAAAATCCCACAGGTTTTTCAGGAATCTAGGGTATCCTAGGTAGGGTGTGGCTCTGGGGAACCTGGATTCCAGTCTGTGCTGTGTCACTTATGAGACCCTGCACGTGTCACCTCAAGACCTCAGCCTCCATATTGGAAAGAGAGGAAATGGGCATAAAGGATCATGAGCTCTGACCTGTCTGCAGGGTGACTCCGTGGGCACAGACGTGCATCATCATCACTGCCCGCCCATCCCCCCAACACACAGGCGTAACCGTGAATCCGGTGTCCGTGGCACCCCCTGGGCATCTCTAATTATTTCAAAGGATGCTGAGATAATTTCAAAAGAAGAAACTGATGTGAATTCACTTTAATTTTAAAACAAATAACATACTGGGGCACCTGGGTGGCTCAGTAGGTTAAGCGTCCGACTTTGGCTCAGGTCATGATCTCTGGCTCACGAGTTCGAGCCTCATGTCAGGCTCTGTGCCGACAGCTCGGAGCCTGGAGCCGGCTTCGGATTCTGTGTCTCCCTCTCTCTCTGCCCCTCCCCCGCTCACGCTCTGCCTCACTCTGTCTCTAAAAAATAAATACATGTAAAAAAAAAAATTTGTAATTGTTTGAAAAATAGGTGACATACTACCAGATACTTTCTCCTCTCCCCCCGCCCCCACCTCGCCTGGGAATGTGTAAGTGAAGATTTGGGCGTCACTAACCTAATTAGAGGACGTTCTAAGCCCCGTAAGACCAAAACATCCATTGGGAGCTTTTTGAATTTCAAATGGGAGGGATGGATGGAGGCCAGGAGCGAGGGTGGGCAGACAAGGATGCATCCCTGTGCCAGTGCTATTTAGTTCTATCACGTCCTGCTTTGTTAACGTTGAATCCGCGCAGCGTGGTCTTGCTCAGTCAATGCTCTGCTGGGCCACAGGGTCCTCGGGAGACCCAGAGACAGATGGATCAGCTAGAGAGCATCAGAATGAGGGCGCATCACCCTCACACACACACACACACACACACACACACACACACACACACGTGAGTGCGCACACACGCTCCTCCAGAGCCAGCATCACACATCTGACCGCACGTCAAGTGTCACTGCTGCCCTGGCTCCCCTTTTCTACGTGCAGGCCAAGCTCAAGCCACACCGGATCATTTCCATTCCTTTATGCTTGCCCTGTTCCCTTCTACCGCAGGACCTTTGGACATGCTCTTCCCTCTACATGCAATCTTCTCACCTCTTCACCTGGTTACCCACTTATTCTTTAACCTAATCCAACCATCATTAACCTCCCTAACTATATCAGTTCTCCCTGCTAGACACTCTTACTGTTCTCTAAGTCTTTTATTTGAAGGATTTATCAGAGTTAGAATGTTCCATTTGTGTGTACAATTATTGTAAAATCCCTCTTCAGCAGATAGACTCTGTAGGAAGGAAAAGACCATTTCTGTTTAAGTATCCAGCACAGTGCCTGGCACACAATATCCGCTCCATAAATATTTTTTTAAGTTTTTATTTAAATTCCAGTTACTTAACATACAACGTAATATTTGTTTCAGGCGTATAATATAGTGATTCTCCAGTAGTATTTTTAAATAAATGTTTAAATGTCATTTCATGGGTCATAATGCCTGGTTGCAAACACATATTCATCATAGTAAGAATGATAAAAACCCAGCTATAATAAAAATATAATCATCCTAATAAAAAGAAATGAAGCATGTATTAGTGTTAATGCCAACACCCTTATCAAGAACGAAGCAGGAGGGGAGTCCCCAAGAATGCACTCATTTATGCAACAAGCCATTTCTGAGTGCTTAGTATGTGATACACTGGGGGGATAAGCCATGAAGAGATGCCTCTGTTCTCAAAGAGACCAAGATCCAGTAGATAGACAGTGTCTCCAGCAAGGGAAAACAAGCACACAAAATTCAGAACAAGTTGCCCACTGGGGAGGGGAAAGGGGTTGGTAAAAGGGAGGATTGTGAATACACACTAACATGAGACATTCATACAAGGTTTCAACTCGCAAATGAAAAAGAGGCCTTGGGATATCTCTATAAAATCGAAGAATTCACCGAACAGAAAATGACCATTCTCTGTAAGTTTCTAATTAATTGCACTATAGCTTCATCTGGTTGTGCTAGTACCTGTCACTAATCCATGCGGGACAAATATTGCAGAGTGGGGTTGTAATGGTTCTTGCTAAAAAACAAAAACAAAAACAAAAACAACCAATTGGCTGTAAGAGAGACCACAGCGCATTTCTAGATGGGAACGCAGTGACTGTCATGGGGCACCTGCAGAATAACTCCGTTAACGGTGCTGGACAAGGAAGAAAAGGGGCCGCCAGCCCAGGAGAACCTCAAACAGGTGCCCGAGCCAGAGCCACGTGGCCCCCGGGAACACACCCAGCTCCCTGGCTCTTTATTCCAAAGGAACTCCAGCCATCGGTGCTCCCAGGCAACTTTCCTATTCCATCCATGCTAACTAAAAACAGACAACCACAAATCACTAGGCATTTGAGGAGAAGCAGCAACATAAAAAAGAAAGAATGATAAACAGGAGGGGGGAACCTCCAGTCCTGAAGAAATTTAAAGATGATGGAGGGTCAGGGCACCAGGGTGGCTCAGTCAGTTAAGCATCCGACTGCGGCTCAGGTCATGATTTCACGGTTCATGGGTTCCAGCCCCACGTCAGGCTCTGTGCTGACAGCTCGGAGCCTAGAGCCTGCTTTGGATTCTGTGTCTCCCTCTCTCTGCCCCGCTCATGCTCTGTTTCTCTCTCTCTCTCTCTCAAAAATAAATGAATATTTTTTAAAAATTAAAAAAGAAAAAAGAAAGTCAGTGAAACGATGCATTCACCATTCTGTGAAACATTATTATCAGCCTCAAATTCTAATTCCAACCAAACCATCAAATGGGAAGCCAAATTTATTTTTTTGTTATTTTTTAAAATGTTTATTTTTTTATTTTTGAGAGAGAGAGAGAACGCGCACGAGGAGGAGAGGGGCAGAGAGAGAGCGCGAGGGAGAGAAAGAATCCCGAGCGGGCCCCACCCTGCCAGCACAGAGCCGGATGCGGTGCTCGAACTCAGAAACCGTGAGATCACGAGCCAAGCCAAAATCAAGAGTCAGGACAACTCCACCGACGGAGCCACCCGGGCACCCGGGAAACCACATTTAAAAAGAGTTCAAGACATGCAAGGATTCGAAGACTTGTCTTCTGTGTCCCTTTTCTGGGAGGCCGCATAAAAAACGACCTCCAGCTTTTAGTTATTTGTAAAGAATAAGTTAAGAAAGAAGAAAACAAGAACCTGGGTAACAGCGGACCTCGTGAGGGCCTCCGAACGTAACAGCTCTGATGCAGGATTTAAGAGCGAGCGGGAGAAGGGCCGTCTCCGGGCAAGAGATTCTAGCGAAAAGGGCACCTGCACAGACAGCGAGTCTGGGAAGGCAGAGGCCAGGCTAAGGGGGCTCAGTGCAGGGAGTAAACGAGGAGAATCAGAAACGGCTCAACCAGAGAAACTTCTTTCGGACGCAGCGGTGATGGTGCTTAGGAACCAAGTCTCTGCAGCCGGAAGGCGTGGCTTCAGATCCCAACCCCGCCGCTTACTAGCTGTGTGACCTTGGGCCAGTGGCTCAACATCTCTCACACGGAGACGATAACAGGACCAGCTCACGGGGCTGCTGTGAGAAGCTAAACGAGTCAGTGTGGGAAATGCTTTTAGGAAAGAACCCGTCACATAAAGTGCCATACAAAGGTCTGTTAAATGAAGAAGAAAAAACCAACGAACTACGTGAAAATCGTGGTCACCCAAATAGAAAAAAACAGATCCCAATGACAGCGAGTTAATATTTTAAAGGCTGTTGAAAACAGCTTAAAATGTCGGAAATATGTGTTAAAATGTTTAAAATATATTTATTTATATGTGTATTTGTATAAATGTAAAATTTAAATATGTATTAATTCTTATTTAAATTTTAGTTAACAGACAGTGCAATACTGGTTTCAGGAGCAGAATTCAGTGATTCATCACTTGCCTGCAATACCCAGTGCTCATCCCAGCAAGTGCCCTCCTTAATGCCCATCACCCATGTAGACCCTCCCCCACCCACCTCCCTCCAGCACCCCTCAATTCGTTGTCTATCGTTAACAGTCTCTTGCGGCTTGTTTCCGTCTCTTCTCTTCCCCCCCCCCATATGTTCATCTGTTTTGTTTCTTAAACTCCACGTATGAGTGAAATCTTTTTTTTGTCTTTCTCTGATTGACTTATGTCGCTTAGCATAATACATTCGAGCTCCCCGCCGTTGCAAACGGCAAGATTTCATTCTTTTCGATGGCTGAGTAATATTTAAGTACATATTAAACGCACCTTTTAAAGGGCACATCAAAGGTATTGTTAAGTAAGTACGGGCTTAAAAATAATGAAAGGGATGGTTTCCAAGTGATAGAATCAAGTAAAAGCTTAAGGACAGTATGTCGGGGCCGGGGACGGGGAGGGGGGAGCAGAGAGTGGAAAGAACACATTTCTCCTCCTAATGAGGCAAAAGCATCCAGGAAAAACACACCTCCCCCAGGAAGAACACATCGGGGAAAAGAACCCCATATATGAGAAAGGCAGAGTCTGAGCACAGAACCAACTAAACCAGGGTGAGATTACACATAAGCGGCAGAGCGTAAGAAACAAGAATGCCTTTGCGCCTGCTCCCTGAGAATCAGCTAGATTCTCCTCCATCAGAGCAGAAGCCTCAGGATAACGTGGAGACAGGTAAACAGACCAGAGGTAGGACCAGGAGACTGTGACCCTCTACCGTGGCTGGTATTTGCTAGTTGATTTTCTAGAAACTGGGTACCTGCAGTGCTTTGATACAAGTTTTCAAAACTAAATTTAAATCTGGACAGAATCACTTCCCGCCCCGCCCCCCCCCCAATATGCTCCCTCCAAAATGACTGCATTTTATTTTTTTTTCAACGTTTTTTATTTATTTTTGGGACAGAGAGAGACAGAGCATGAACGGGGGAGGGGCAGAGAGAGAGGGAGACACAGAATCGGAAACAGGCTCCAGGCTCCGAGCCATCAGCCCAGAGCCTGACGCGGGGCTCAAACTCACGGACCGCGAGATCGTGACCTGGCTGAAGTCGGACGCTTAACCGACTGCGCCACCCAGGCGCCCCTAAAACGACTGCATTTTAAACCCAGTCCTTTGACAACTTAAAGACAGCAAGAAAGACAACTTTTCAAACCCAAAGCAGCAAGTCTCAAGTAACTGGGCCAGGGTAACCCAGGTTTCTGAGAATTGCTGCTCTTCTAAGAACTGTCGCAATCAAAGCACAGGATGGCCAAGGGGGAGGTATTTTCAAGAACATGCTGCTGGTCGTGAACACAACAGGGAAGAGGAGCCAGGCTTCACGTAACACACTGTTCCACCACATTCCCTCCCCTCCCGGAGCAAGATGGGTTTAGCAGCTTGGGCGAACATTTCATTGCTCAACTGTCCCTCCAGAATTCCAGGCCTTTTGTCTTGAATGAACCTCTGTCGGGAAGGTGGGGGGAGGGGGGCCGGTGGAGGCAGCAGGTGCGTTGGTGAGGGTGTATTTCTTTGGGCTTCTGTTGCCCAGAGCTACGGTATTCAAACTGAGAACTAGACTTCGTGGGGAAGTTTTCCCGCAGACGTCCCTCAGATCCACGAAGAAGCAGGCAGAGGCTTCTCCGCCCTAATGAGCCACGCGTGACTCCGTTATGGCCCGTTTCACCGGGTGCTGTCCCTGTGTCATTCCGTATTCCGCTACCTCTTCTACTGGTTGGTGAGCCCTTGAACCAAAAAAGACTGACCATGACACATTCATCACTGAATCCCTGGCACCTAGCACATTTGCACAGAGAGAGCCAGAGGGACAGGACGGGCACACAGAGCCTCCCCTTGGAGGCACCAGCCGCACAGAGTGCCGTATCTCCAGTCCACACCTTGCCCCCGGCTCCAGACCAGACTTCTACCTTCTAGACACCTCCATTCAGACGGTCCACAGGCCAATAATGAACTCCTCACGGGCCCCCACTGCTTCCAAGCCCACCCCATGACTAGCCTCTAAAGGGGCTGCAGATCTGACAGGGCATCATCTGCTTAAGGACCTTCCATGCCCCCCCGCCTCCATTATCATTACCTGGAGGGTAACGTTCACGGTCCTCGGGAAAGCAGACGCGGCCCCCCGCCATCGGCACCCCTGCTTCCTCCTCTCCTCCGTTTTCATCTGCCACCGCTCCCCTGGTCCTACCGCACGCTCCGGGGTCCCCAGGCTCACCATGCTGCCGCCTCCCTCCACGCCTGGCTAACCGATGGCTCCTTCAAGACGCTGCAGAAGACTCACTTTGCCTCGGAAGCATACTTCTGAATCGCGTCTAAGCTCTCCGCCCGCCCGCGCTGAGTCACAAACCCCTCTTCTCTTCCGCACGACGCCTTGCGGGCAACAGCAAGCATGTCGTGTCTGTGACCGAACGAAGCCCCCGTGTGCACCCAAGGTGCCGGGGCTCGGAGTAGGAAGCGAACGTGCCCGATGACGCCCGGACCCTGCGGCTGAGCCTCAGGTCCGAGGCCAGGACTTGAACTCCTAATCCAGCTCCCCTGCCTTAGATGGTCAACACTCTCTGTCACTTCTCCCCCAAGACAGAAACTTCCTCCTTCACATCTGCTGTCCCTTGTCTCCTATCTTGTTGGAATGGGGACTCGGCCCTGGGAGGTGGCCTCGCACTGCCTCACGACTGCCAGCCTGCCAGGGGAGGCTCACTTACCAGGACTTCCTGCCTCTTCTCTCCACCATGGAGGATGGCTCCCCTCACTGTGGGCTCAACTGCCACTAACTGCCCACTGGCCAGGATTCCTGGCCTCTGATTGGGCCCCGTCCCCTGCCAGTCCCCTCGGAAACAGAACCGCTCCTCACAGAGTCCGTGGGGCAAGGCCTTCTTCATTCATTTAACTGAGGCCTGTGCGTTCACCCCCCGGGAGAATCTCTCACTCTGGCCCACACCGCATCCGGCCTCCTGAGCCCCCTTGCAAATCCTTCCGGTCCACGTTCTGTTCCCGAGTCCCTCTCCAGACTGGTTGTTCTTGTTTTTGTATGGCCAAGGCTTAGGACAGCCCACAGAGGGCCAAAGCCGTGTTCAGGCTTTACCACTTCTTCCCCGGATCATTCCAACAGCCTTTTCCTGAGCCTGGCCACCCCCAGACTTAGCCCCTCGAGTCTATCCTCCACAGGAAAAGATCTCTGGGGTATGTAAGCAGGTCGTACGCTGTTGCTGAAGCTTAAGGTATATAGTTCCAGGGCACGGCGAGGGCACGATGAGGAAAGAACTGAAGGCGGGCGTCGGTGGGGACCACGAAATTTCCCTCCCCAGCAGCAAAGGCTCCTCGAGCCAGACCCATGAGGAGCCGAGAAGCTGGGCCTTCGGTCAGCTGAGCCTGCAGCCTCGGGAGATCCACAAGGAAGCGTCCGTGGACAGAGTGGGAAGCAAAACACTAAATACAGTCACGGGGACGATCCAAAGGGCCCGGCCTAAGGCCTGGGGACCAGGCACAGGGCCGTGGGACCGAGGCAGGACGACAGAGGAGTCAGAGGGTGCAGGAGGAAGACGTGGAATCTGCAGAAGGGGCTTAAGGGGCTTGGGGACAGCTGCAAGGGCTTTTATTAGATACACGTGACCGCACCCACCACGAGGACCGTCCAACCGGCGGCCATGGGCACCAATACGACCTTTTCTATTGGCACTAGGGAGCCGTGGAATGCTTTTTAATCACAGAGGTGACAAAACCATTTCCGTGCCTGAGGGAGGAGGGATTCAGGGAGAAGAGGTTAGAAACCACCCAAAATGCTGTTAGCTCGGTCCCAGACGTCTCATCGCTCCCAAGGAGCTGCGGGCCAGCAGAGCAAGCACGGGGGGAGGGGCGGAGTGCTGGTCACGAGACACGCATCCGTGCGATGCGCCACCCACCGTGTGTCAGAGTACCTTCCCTCATCTTTGAAACGCAAAAGCAAACTAGCCCATTCACAGCAACTTCACTCACATTAATGTTTGAAGACCACACGTTTCTGATCCATCCAGGGTCTTTCATCATTGGAATCTGAAAAAGAAAAACGTGAGAGATCAATCACTGGAAACGTCCCGGAAAGGGGCACTGGGACCGATGGCACAGCCTCGTGAATGCACGAAAACCCAGTGGCCCGTACGCTTCAACGGGGCGAATTTTACGCTATGTATTTCTATCTCAGGAGAAAGCAGCAGTGGTGAGGACGTGGTGAGTTCTCTCTGAGCGTGTTTGCGGAGACTGTGAGGTCTGCGTTACCTGGGGCACGTGATGAGGTCGTAAGCCTCTCTCCTCCCTCTCTCTGTGTTCACCTCTCCCCCTTCCCCAAGCACACGTGGGGCCATGTGGAGAAATGATGGGAGTCGGGGTCAGAAGGCACGCCATCAAGGGCTGCCTGCACGGTTCCTTAGCTGTCGCTGCACAAGGCTTGTTTCCTCTTTTCTTTTTTTTAAATGCTTACTTATTTTTGAGAAAGAGAGAGCAGGGGGAGGGGCAGAGAGAGAGGGAGACACGGAATCCGAAGCAGGCTCCGGGCTCCGAGCCGTCAGCACAGGGCCCGACGCGGGGCTCGAACTCACGAACCGTGAGATCGTGACCTGGGCCGAAGTCGGACGCTTAACCGACGGAGCCACCCAGGCGCCCCAAGGTTTGTTTTCCTATCTGTAAAATGGGTGTAACAGTAACCCCAGCCCCAACGGCTGTGTTGTAAGCGTTAACGGAGTGCATTCGGGTGGAAGGGGACACGAACAAGCTGGGGAGACTGCCGGTGTGGCCCCCACAAAAGGAAGCAGGGCCTGCACTGTCTCCTTTTCCTACAGGAGCCCCAGGGGGAGCCCTGAGGTCCGGCCCCCACACTAAGGGACGCGTCACGTTTACGTAGGCCTCAAATCACACTCACGTGATACTCAAAAACACACACGTTCCAAGTTCAACTGTGGCAGCCCAGAGTCAACAGCCTTTGAAGCCCCTTTGGCCTGTCTCCCTTGTCCTGTCACCCCCTCACCCTGTCACCCTACCTGCGACCCACTGGACGCATTTAGCTTTTCCAGTCCATGTTGCTGATCGGCTGATACTTCGTGGTGTTTGTTACTTGATATCACTGTTTATCAGGTTTCTCCCGGGGGTCACGTACTGAGGGAGGCAGTGGGAATGCAGAGGTGAATACAAATGTAAACCTTGCCCTTGAGTCACTCGTAATCTAGCAGGGGGTGGGCCAGAAGACAGGTAGAAAATTTGTCATGGCTGAGGCCACCAGAACAGGCCCAGGGTCCCGTGGGAGCACAGGAGGGAGCCAACAGCTTTCCTGCAGGGAATGCAAGGAATCCCGTGCCATCCACAGAAGGTCTGAGCTGCTTCTGAAGGATAAGGGGGCTCTTGGAGAAGAGAGGAGGGAGAAAGGCCTTCCCAAGCAGGGAAGAGAGCAAGTTCAAAGAAACAAAGGCATCGTATGTTTATTTGCGGGAGGCCCCCGTGACGGGAGAACAGTCACTGCAAGGAGACACGAGGGGCCCTCGATAGGTCCACGGTCAGGAGACATGGGGACCGTGGGGCCATTTTCTCCTTTAGAGAAAAGCCCTCCTCAAACAAAATCCTTTGGGAGGCCATACGTAACCACACAGAACGGGAACTGTTTCAGTCGTATCAGGGAAGGGGCCCAGAGTCCCTGTCTTGGCTGCAGAACCCCGAGGTTCCAGAGAACACAGTCTGAGAACAGTCAGTGGGCACAGTGGGAGCCCCAGGGAGTGGGAGGAGCAGACCTGTGTCTTACAGGATCATTCTGACGTCTGATATCGGAGGCAGAGGAGTGAATTTAAAGGCTATTCCAGGGGTGCTTGGGTGGCTCAGTCGGTCAAGCGTCCAACTCTTGGTTTCGGGTCAGGTCACAATCTCACGGTTTGTGGGTTCGAGCTCTGCGTCGGGCTCTGCACTGACAGGATGGAGCCTGCTTGGGATTCTCTCTCCCCTTCTCTTTCTCTCTCTCTCTCTCTCTCTCTCTCTCTCTCTCTCTCTCCCTCTCTCTCCCTCTCTCTCTGTACCTCCCCGTTTGTGCTGTCTCTGTCTCTCTCAAAATAAATAAACTTAAAAAAATGTAAAGGCTCTTCCAGCAAAGGATGGTCAGGAGGTGAGCCAAGGAGAGGGCAGGGGGGGCTGAAGAGGGAGGGGTGGCCGAGAGCCCCTCCTCGTGGCAGGAGTGGTGAGTGATTCGGATTGGCTGGGTGGGCGAAGAGGGAGATTTCGAGGGCGACTGAAGTCCCTGGCCTGGGTGCCTAGGTAGATGATGGTATCATTAACTAAATGAGAAAAACCGGAAGGATAAATTTGGGGAGGACTTTTCTAGTATCCTGGAACCACAGCTGGAGTAAGAGGGATAGAGTTTCCTCTGACAAGCCCTGGGAGAGGCGGCAGACGCGGGTTAAGGGGTTCCCCCTCCCCACCCCCCACCCCCGCCAAGTCTGGATCTTTGTTGGGAAAGTGGGGCACGAAGATGGGGTTCTTCATCTATACACTGCTTAATGTGGTCCTTAGTTCAGTCCCGATTTCAACAGAAACACTTCTGGGAATCCAGCTACTGGCCCCATTTCAGCTCCTGTGGAATATTACAGCATGCCTCTAAAGAACCATGCAACTTGGATACAGATGCTCTGGACCATCCAACTCAAATTCCTCCTGGAGCACGAGCACGCGCTGGGCACAATGGCTCCACTCACTCCAGATTCACGAGGCCGGCCTGGAAGGCCAAGAGCAGCTGAAATCCACAATGCTTGCATTTGATCCCGATTAAAGACCAAGTTTCACATCGAATACCAAATACGTTCTACTGCCAGGGGAACTCTGAACCCTCCAAGGGCCTGGTTTGATTTCAGAGATTAAACGTAAGCACAAGAACAAAAAATGGCGAACTCGTGTCTTTCCAACCAGTAATTTCTCTCAAAATTAAGAAGAACATGAATAATCTCCTCCCCCCTTCCCCCAACTGTTTGTCTGCTGCTTTCCAAAATTCTAACGCAGAATTGGAAGTCCAGCCTTCGGAGCCCGTGCGCCACACGGGGACCAGTCACGGCGGACCCCAGACACGAACTTGGGTTTGAACCTCCGTTCTCCCACTAGAGCTGTGTGGCCTTCGACGCAGAATTCCAGCCTCAGTAGCCTCATCTGTGAAGAGAGGGAAACGCTGAAACGGTTTCCTCAGAGGCGACGTAAGAATGGCGAGATAATATGCCGTATAAAACAAGAACGCACCACACGCGTATCAGCTGCTGCTCGTGGGTGATGACCCTACAGTTGACTCATTGTCAGGAATAGATGAGCGTCTTCCCAACAGCTGGGTTGTTCTTCCCTTATTTATACTCTGAGCCGTATAATTGCTCGGGTCCTTCTGTAGGTAAGAGTTGCAGATTCACGTTTCTGTTTCACCCCTGCTGAGTAGGACCCCGTGAAATGCACGGTGGCACTCGCCTCATTCGTGGCTCTGTTTTCCATCTCTACATGGTTTTTTTTTTTTCCTTTCAGTCCTCATTTAATTTATATGTAGGCAATTGCCATGGACCGAATGGGTGTGTCCACGCCAAATTCAGATGTTGATGCCCTAACCCCCTGTTCTATGGTATTGGGGTTGGGGCCATTGGAGGCTGTTAAGGTCATTAGGGTAGAGACCTCATGAAGGGCGTAAGTGCCTTGTAAGGAGAGATAGGAGAGAGATGTCTCCCTGCCGTGCGAGGACACATCAGGAGGGTGGTTTTCTACAAGCCAAGAAGGGGTCTCCCAACAAAACCCCACCATGATGGCACCCAGATCTCGGACATCCAGCCTCCAGAGCTATGAGAAATGTGTATCGTTTAAGCTCCCCAGTCTATGGTGTTTTTGTTAGAGCAGCCTGAGCTGGCTGACGGAGATCCTGTTATGTTTCCAACCATCTTCTGTCCATGGTCATACACAGTGAAGGATACAGACATGATGGACAGATAAATGGGTAGGCCAATGGATACAGAAAAATGGGAGACATGCTTGGGGAACGAACCCAGTCAATGTGCACAGATGAACAGACAGAAGATAGCCAGACCCTTCCCTTCTGTCTTTTCATTTTCTGCTGTGTTTTGCCTGCTCACCTGACCACACTGATCGGTACGGGCTAAGGACTGGTGCAGGTTGAAATAGAATCACAAAGACTGGTCCTAGCCTGGCCAGGGCCTCTGCCAGTTAGAAGTGGAGTCATATGGGGGGCGCCTGGGTGGCTCAGTCGGTGAAGCGTCTGACTTCGGCTCGGGTCGCAATCTCATGGTTTGTGGGTTCGAGCCCCGCGTCGGGCTCTGTGCTGACAGCTCGGAGCCTGGAGCCTGCTTCCCATTCTGTGTCTCCTTCTCTCTCTCTGCCCCTCGCCTCCCCCCAAAAATAAATAAACATTAAAAAATCATGCTATGAGAGTCAAGTGACAGGCGTACTTGGAGGTGACCAGCATGTACCGTGTACTTGGGGACGCTGAATTTGAATCTCAGTTGCCTATTGATGAAGATCAAGTTCCAGGTCACAGTCCCTTAGGTTCCTCATGGGTTCAGGCTCTGTTACACCCCTTTTATTTGCTAGAGTTTACATGTATGAGCCCTGGGTCAAAATGCAAATTCAGTCCTGTGTGGCTCCAAAGGTCTTGCTTCAGTTTTGTGGATGGACAAACATTTGGACAGCAGGTTCCCACCAGCACAGAAGGGGGAAGGCGGGATCTCCAGGCAGAAACGCTTCCAGACTGCCAGGCGGAGGGGCCACAGCGATAGTCCAGGCGGTGCCCGTTTGCAAAAGGGGTCCCCTAAAGTTCATTTGTGAACTTATTTCTCAGCAGAGAATAACATTTTCACACAGAAACAGTTCTATCCAAATAAGTTCACTTCTCCGGGGAAGGGGAGGGCAGAGGAATCCACATCAGAGCTGAACAAACAGCAGTCCTTCCGGCTGGAGTCGTAAGAGCACGGAGTTCCATTTATTTAAAAAGCTCCTCCTTTTGGGGGAAAATTCATTCCGACTCCAACCGAAGTTTCCAGGAAGACACAGGAACGGTCCAGGATACAATGGAAGGACCATTGCTCTGGGGATCCAGCAATTCAGGCTCTAGCTCCATTTCTCAGGTGCAGGGGGATGGAGGAGGCTTGGGCAAAATACTTCCCTTCCTTGGGTCTCAATTTTTCCATCAGCCAAAATATGGAGTTGCATCTTTTGGGTGATTCCTCGGCACTTTTTATCTCCAACATTCGGCAAGTCTAAACGTCCACGCCCTCCGACATCATAAGCCCAATGACAAAACCCCCTTTCTTTTCTGTCACTATGACTTGAAATAAAGGAAGATGGTAAGGGACAGTTTGTTCTGGCTGGGGGGCAAGTGGGGTGAAGCGGACGAGGCTAAAATTAGACAAAGTCAGGCCCTAACCTGGGCCCCCCTGAGAGCTCCCCAGACCCCCCAGAAATGGAGAGAGCATCCGTAGTCCAGGGAATTAGATGTAAGCCCTGGCTATAATATTTAATCATGCTTGGTGTTGAGTAGATCACTTCATGTCTGAGAAATTCCTTTCCTTCAATTACGAAATGAGGTAAATAATACTTCTTCCGCCTTCAAAGCTCGCAAGGGCAAAATGAGCGCTTCCAAAGTCCCAGCTCTCTGACCCACTGTCTGAGCTCATGGGATTACATTGGGCCCACTTGGATAATCCAGGCTAATCTCCCTATTTTAAGGTCCGTGATGAGTAACCTAAATTCCATATGCAACCTTACTTCTTTTTCTCCATGTAATTAATAATATTCACAAGTTCCAAGGATTAGGATACCTTTGAGGGACCACTGTTATGCCTGGCACAGCCTCCTGATGGGATCGCCCACATCCCCACGTGCCATCCTGCCGTTCAGTCCCCGTGCTGCAGCCGTGGTCATCTTTGTTGACAGGCTGGTCACGTCACTTGAAAATCACTCAAGGAAATAGATACAATGTTTACAATGTTTTAACCTCTTCCTTAACTTGGTGAACAAAGTTCCCACCCACCTGTCCAGTCTCATCTCCCTCTTCTTGCTCCTTGTGATCTCTCTGACTCAGTCACCCTGGCCTTTTAACCCTTCCTATTCAACCTACTTCCTCCAGCCACAGGGCCTTTGCACATGCCATTTCCTCTGCCTGAGACACATGTCGGCTGATTAGCTACTACTCATTGCCAGACCAGACCACCGCCAAGCGTCACCTCCTCAGAAAGGCTGCCCCTGGCCTCCTCAACTGGATCACATCATAACTGCACCCCCTCACAATACCCTTATCGCTCCTTAATAGCACATAACACAGTTTGCAAGGTTATGTTTGTTTGCCGAATTGTTCACCTAATGACAGTTTCCTCCATAAGGGACAGGGCCTATGGTTCTTATCGTTGTATCCCCAGCAGTGCCTGGCACATAGTAGATATTCAATAAATACGTACTGAATGGAAGAATAAAAGCATGATTTTTTCAATATACAGATGAGGACCCTGGAGCTCAGAAGGCCGAGGGACTTAGACAAGGTCACAGAGCTAGCGGTTGGGGGTGGAGGGGGGATGTGTGAGCTGGGATGTGACCCAGGTTTGATTGACTTCAAAGTCATGGCATCACTCCGTCTGCATTTCAGTCTGTTGGGGTGGAAAGGGGCTATGCATGCCCTGATTTGTGTGCACTTTTCCTAAGGGAAAGAGGAAGGTGGTGTTGGTCCCCGTGGCTCTTTGGTGGCTTCGTGTCTTAGGCCTTTGTCTGACCAACGCTGTGGCCCGTAACCACTAAGGGGAAGTTTTCGCCTGGCCCTGGCATGTCTTCCTGGCCACGTGTGTGAGAGCTGAGCTCACCCAGGCCCCACCATTGACCGGCGGTGACCGCCCTGCCCCCGTGCCCTGTGGTCACCCAGCCATTTGTCACATAAGTGCACCTTTCCTGGAGGGGTGCTCAGCGCATGGGGGTCCAGGCAGCGGGAACCGCATGGGATACAGGCCCACAATGGGAGTCGGGGTGTCAGATGACCCACGGCTATGGGATCCCAGCTTGTGACCATGAGCGTTTGTTCCCTTCCGCTGGCCTCAGTATCCCCGTGTGTATCATAAGGGGGCTGGAGTGGACAGAATACGTCCCCTTCCTGCTCGGGCAGTCTGTGTTCTCCTGGGTATCCGTGGTATGCTCTGTGAGTCCACACTGAGCCCGCCCTGCACAGTGTCCTGGGGAAGGGACTTCACTTCCCGGATAGAAACCCCTCCCCACCGAGAAGCGAGCCCGGCACAGGCTCCTCCACAAGCCCCGTCTTCCACTGCAGCCACTGGACAGACGGACGAGGGGGTCGGCACCCTGCCCGGCTCTGCCCAGGACACCGGCCCTCACCACTGCCACTGCTTCAGGCCCAGACGTGACCCCAGGACTGTGCTCAGCAAAGGAAGCTCGAGCCTCACGTGGGGCGTGTAGGCGGTGTGCATGCACACTCGTGTGCATTAGATGGCCTCGGGTTCTTTGCTGTGGCTCCCAGTGACAGGCCGAGTCCAACAGCCCTGCCCTACAACGCGCCTATTTATGAAAAGAAGCCGCACAGCCCGCAAATGTATGCACGTGCGTGCGTGCGTCGATACAAGGATAGAATAGGCTGGAAGACAAGAACACAGCCTCCAATCAGAGGGATCTAATGGGGAAATTTGGTTTAATTTAATTGAAATTAACTTACTACAGGCAATCATTGAGCACCCAGTGTTTGCCACGCACCATGCCAGGAGTTAGGAATCCAGAAAAATGGAAGAGCCGGTCCGGTGCTCTGGGAAGGGCCAGGAGCCCGGGGAAGACCCCAGGGAGGGCCAGGGTTAGACCCCAGGGTTCTCAGGGCAATGACTTCAGGCTGCTTGGGCGCTCAAAACCCTGGCCTCCAAGCCTGGAAGACTGGCTGTTCCGAGTCTACCAGTGGGCAGCCCGGAGCCACGCCATCCCCCAAGCAGCGCAGTGGGTCCCGAGGCCTCTCCGGGGACGGGGGTGCAGGTTGCACAACACCAGCTCCGTGGCGGAGAGACAGATTTGGAAACATTAGAGGAAACAGAGATAAAGATTCTTTTCCTTCATAGCTTCTCGGTGCCCGTATGTCACTGTACATCACCAGTCTCCAAGAGGAAACATAGAAAGTGGCATTTCCCCAAGCTGTGCAATCTTGAAACCCCCTTTTCACTGAATAAATGGTGGGGGTTGTAACTCAGGGAACTTAGTTTGGAGAAATTGTGCCGCGGAGGTAACAGGAGTTGTGTCCAACGCTGGGGGCCATTCACGCAGCCTGCCCACCTCCTCCAACCCCCCCACCCCCAGTGGAGGATAAGGTAGCAGCTTCAAGAAAACCATGTCTGGGGGTGCCTGGGTGGCCCCGTCGGTTGAGCGTCTGACTCTCGATCTCGGCTCAGGTCATGATCTTACGGTTTGTGGGTTCGAGCCCCATGTCCAGCTCGTCACTGACAGCACAGAGCCTGCTTGGGATTCTCTCTCTCCCTCTCTCTCTGCCCCTCCCCTGTTCACACACTATAAATAGATAGATAGCTATATGATAGATGATTGATTGATAGATAGATAGATAGATAGATACTTTAAAAAAAAAAGAACACAAGTCTGAATGGGGAGACTCATGGAAGGAGCAAGAGGAGGTAAAATAGTGAGACAGGAGTAGATGTTTCTGCACTGAGGCCAGAGTGAGGGACGGTGACCCAGCCCGCCCAGCTTGCTCCTCACACTGTCCTTGCTGCAGAGACCCCTGGGCACGCACCAGGAATCCCTTGTTCACCAGGCCAGGCCGAGCAAGCCAAGGTCTGTCTTTCCCAAGCAACCCCTTTACGTGCTGTATTAACCACGTGTTTTATCTTCTGCATTTTTTTTTAAATTTTTTTAACGTTTATTTATTTTTGAGACACAGAGAGACAGAGCATGAACGGGGGAGGGGCAGAGAGAGAGGGAGACACCGAATCCGAACAGGCTCCAGGCTCTGAGCTGTCAGCACAGAGCCCGATGCGGGGCTCGAACTCACGGACCGTGAGATCATGACCTGAGCCGAAGTCGGCCGCTTAACCGACTGAGCCACCCAGGCGCCCCTGCATTTTGATGCTCTAATATTTAGGACCTTGCTGACCATGAAGAGACTGCCCCCTCCCCCAGACCTGCCAAGGAGAGAAACCAGTATCATCTCCACACCACAGGGCACTTACTCTTGTGACTAAAAAGGAATATCAGCAATATTTGTTTATTTTCTTAAGAATAAAAAACTCGGGGGGGGGGGGCGCCTGAGTGGCTCAGTCGGTTAAGCGTCCAGCTTCAGCTCAGGTCATGATCTCGCAGTTTGTGGGTTCGAGCCCTGCATCGGGCTCTGTGCTAATGGCTCAGAGCCTGGAGCCTGCTTCGGATTCTGTGTCTCCCTCTCTCTCTGCCCCTCCCCTGTTCATGCTCTCTCTCTTTCTCAAAAACAAGTAAACATTAAAAAAAAAAAAAAAAAAAAGAATAAAAAACTCAGGGCGCCTGGGTGGCTCAGTCGGCTAAGCGTCCTAGTCTCGATTTCGGCTCAGGTCATGATCTCACAGTTCGTGAGTTCGAGCCCCAGGTCAGGCTCTACGCTGACAGCACAGAGCCTGCTTGGGATCCTCTCTCTCTCTCTCTCTCTCTCTCTCTCTCTCTCTCTCTCTCCCTCACCACTCGTGCTCACTGTCTCCCTCAAAATAAATCAACTTAAAAACAAAAAAAAGAATAAAAAACTCTTACTAGTGACCCAGTTGAAATCCAGCTTTCCATGGTTGGCTTCTTTGGATCCCAGAGCTCGGTGACATTTACGAGAAGTGAGAATTTCTCTCCTATGCAAACCAACCAACAAATCCAGAGCCCATAATTCAACCACCTCCTTGACAAGGCACTCACACTTGGCCACCATCCACCTGCCGTCCATCTGGTACCGCGGGGCCAGGTACCAGACCACGAGGAACAGCCCTAAGCCCCAGGACCTGCTGGAATCATTCACACCAGCCAATCCAACGCCCGCTTACCCTACCTGCCACTCCTTCCCCGTGGAAACCACAGTAAAGGCTCCTGCCCACGTTTCTCTCCTTGCTCCCTCTGCTTCCACCTGTGGCCCCACGTGGAGTGTCATGCCTCCCGTTTCTAGGGATCTGTGAGTATTGCAAAATTCTTCCTTCGTGACGGTCATTTCCATGTCTGTGTGTCTTACCACACCTGAGGAAAACAACTCTGAGGTGGCCTCAGAACATCTGTCACCCTAGTGCTGCAAGACCGGAAGGTGAAACTCCGCAGAAACAGCCCTGGTAACACCGGGGCATTGAATGCCCAGGGGGGATTACGCAAAATAGTCAAGGGACAGCTTCAGCACTGCCACTGATGGAACCAAACAGACACGCAAGCAACCAGAAAGGACACATCAGCCCTGGATACAACAATGGGTGATACAAGTAGATTTTTATGGGGTAACTACAACAGAGACTCTAGAATCTGACAGGCTTGAGCTCAAATCCTAGACCCATCACAAACTCAATGTGTGGCCTTGACCTGGTCACGTAACTTTTCTCGTGCTCCAGATTTTTCAACCCTAAAATGGGGATCAGAATATATTGTAATTATATGGAGGATTAAATATGGATGAAGTTAAAGCACTTAGCACAGACACCATTATACATTATGCATTCAGTAAATGTCATATAGGGGCGCCTGGGTGGCTCAGTCTGTTAAGCATCTGACTTCGGCTCAGGTCATGATCTCGTGGCTCCTAGATTTGAGCCCCGTGTTGGGCTCTGGGCTGACAGCTCAGAGCCTGCTTCGGATCCTTTGTCTCCCTCTCTCTGCACCCCTCCCCGACTCGCACTCTGTCTCTCTCTCTCTCTTTCTCAAATATAAACATTAAAAACTTTTTAAATAAAAAATAAATGCTGTATATTATTATTATTATTACTATATTTATAAATGGCGTTACTGCAGATCTGGTGCAGTTACTCATTCTTTTTTTTGTTTTTTTTTTTAATTTTATGTTTTTGAATTTACATCCAAATTAGTTAGCATATAGTGCAATAATGATTTCAGGAGTAGATTCCTTAGTGCCCCTGACCCATTTAGCCCATCCCCCTCCCGTAACCCTCAGTTTGTCCTCTATATTTATGAGTCTCTTCTGTTTTGTCCCCCTCCCTGTTTTCATATTCTTTTTGTTTCCCTTCCCTTATGTTCCTCTGTTTTGTCTCTTAAAGTCCTCATACGAGTGAAGTCATCTGATTTTTGTCTTTCTCTGACTAATTTCACTTAGCATAATACCCTCCTGTTCCATCCACGTAGTTACAAATGGCAAGATTTCGTTCTTCTTGATTGCCGAGTCATACTCCATTGTATATACAGACCACACCTTCTTTATCCATTCATCCATCGATGGACATTTGGGCTCTTTCCATACTTTGGCTATTGTGGATAGTGCTGCTATAAACACGGGGGTGCATGTGTCCCTTTGAAACAGCACACCCATATCCTGTGGATAAATGCCTAGTAGTGCAATTGCTGGGTCAGAGGGTAGTTCTATTTTTAGTTTTTTTGAGGAACCTCCATACTGTTTTCCAGAGTGGCCGCACCAGCTTGCATTCCCAGTAATTACTCATTCTTATTGACTATCCATTGTGTGGGCCACCTGGGCCAGGGGTTGTGGACACACTTGGACGTCGAGAAACCAGTGAGGACTAGATTAGTCAAGTCCGATCATACGTCGATCAAGCATTTGCTACATTCCACGCCCTATGCTAAGTACCTAGTTCATCACTGAGGCAATCACAAAAATGACTAAGACACGATCACCCAAGTCATTCACAGTCTAGCAGGAAAAACGGTGCAGAAACGAATCTGAATACCCTACCTAGCAAATGCTATCGTGGAAGCATGAACCAAGTGCTGGGGTAGTTCCAAGGGACGACGATCTCCTAGGGAGAGATGAGGGAGGCTCAGGAACGTCATCGCAGAAGAGCTGGGTGCTGACGATCGAGCAGGAGTTCACCAGGCCGACAAGGAAGGGTGCGGCAAGCGGAAGTAAAGGCACGTGCACAAGGAGACGCAAATAACGGCATCGTCAGCCAGCGAGGAGACAAACAGAGAGCGCGGACAGCAGAGCTGAGGAAGAGCAAGGACTCTGCCATCCGGGAGGAGGACCTGAGGACTGAGACGGACAGAACTGGGGTGTCGCGGAGGTGTTTTGTCCCAGAAGTGACAGTGGGATACCAGCCGAGGCTACAGGCGATCAGCCTGGGGGCCCAGGGGTGCTCAGTGGCTCTGGGAGCGGGCAGGCAGCCGCCGATGACAGCCGCCACCGAGGGAGCGGCGACCTCGTGCTGAGAGATGCACTGGGCGCCTGCTGGGCACGTACACGTGTGTCTCTGGAGGCCTCGCACCTCCGTGAGATGCAGTTCCACGTGCATCCACCTGGAAATGAAGAAGCGAAGGCTCAAAGCAGCATCACGTGACCTGCCCAAGGTCACACGCAGCAGAAGCAGCCAAGCTGTGAACGAGCCCAGGTCTGTCCAACCCTTTCCCTCCAGAGGGGCAGGGGGCTGTTGCAGTGGCCCATCAGGAGGGCACGAGGGGTGGCGGTGGGCCAGGCCAGAGAGAGCACACGGTGGGACAGAGGTCAGCGTGAGAGCCTGGGAAGTGGGGACACACACCCACGGGCACCGCACCACCGGGCTGAGGTCGGTTAAGCCTAAAGGGGCCCTGGGGTGTAGCGCTGTGTCCCTGCCCTTGGGCAGATGCTGGGGGCCCCACGTAGGGGAGAACAAACTGAACAGCAGGTAACTGGACACCAAGCCCCCAGCACCCAAGTCACGCCCGACACAGAGTGACCAGTAGAGGCTACTTAAAGGGACTTCAACTATGCATCAGGGTGATGACCTAAGGCCACATATCCGGCTTCTCAATATGGAATAAGGACGTGCACCTGCCATGTGCCAGGTGCTCCCATATTCAATTCCTGTCCTTCTTCTCTAAGCACTATGGGCATTACCGTCCTGGGTTCTTTTTAATGTTTATTTATTTATCTGAGAGACGGAGAGAGAGACGGAGAGAGAGAATCCCAAGGAGGCACCGCTCTGTCGGCACAGAGCCCGACGCGGGGCTCAAACTCACAAACCGCGAGATCGTGACCCGAGCCAGAAATCAAGACTATGACACTTCACCGACAGAGCCAGCCAGGCTCCCCGTCCGGCCGAGTTTCAGGAAGGTTGAGTCGTTTTTCCCAAGGCCGCACAGCTGACATGCTCTTTCCCCCCTAAACCTTCACTCAGCTGGGCAGCTCCTACTCACCCTGCGCCTCCTTTGTCACGCCCAGCCACCTCCTGCGACCTATCACGTCCTCATCACCTTGCTCACACCTCAGTGCTCGCACTTGTCACACTGCCTGACCGGTCTGTCCCCCACCAGACCAGCCGGTTTTATGCTTCCTGTTCCTCAGAGCCTGGCACACCGTGGCCTCTCGGTGACCATTGACGGAACGGATGAGCATCGCGACCGCAGGTGTGGTCAGCCAGCAGACAGGCTGTTATTTATAGCTCACAGACTGTAAACTGACAATTTCTCAGTGTATCTGAGGGACTACCTGTGGACGCAGCATTTTACGGGGGACAGAGTTTGAGGAGAAGGTAAGAGGTAGCCTCAGGACAGGGTGTGAAGGTCGGGCTTCCATCTCCTCCCTATTCTGTGGTCTCTCTTTTGAAAACACCCTCCAGGGGCTCCTGACCCCCTTGCGTCTATGAAGGTGCTTGGGCCTGTGGTGTGGTCCAACCCAAACAGACATCCTCCAAGGCTTGGAAGCCATGTTGGCCACTAAATCAAATCTCATGAATTCACACCAAGCAGAGCTTGGGAGCATATAACATATTCTATTCTTTTCATTGATCTGTAATGACCATCTCAGCAAGAAAGTACTCCCTAAAAAGGTCTTTATGCGGATGCCTTTTTTTAATAAATTTTTTTTAATGTTTTTATTTTTATTTTTGAGACAGAGAGAGACAGAGCGTGAGCAGGGGAGGGGCAGAGAGAGAGGGAGGCACAGAATCCGGAGCAGGCTCCAGGCTCTGAGCCCGTCAGCACAGAGCCCGACGCGGGGCTCGAACTCACAGACCGTGAGAAAGCAACACTCGGATGCTTAACCGATTGGGCCACCCAGGAGCCCCTATTTGGATGCATTTTTTTTTTAATATAATTTATTGGCAAGTTAGCTAACATACAGTGTATACAGTATCCTCCTGGCTTCGGGAGTAGATTCCCATGATTCATCACTTACATACAACACCCAGTGCCCGTCCCAACAAGTGCCCTCCTCAATGCCCATCACCCATTTTCCCCTCCCCCATCCCCCCAACCACCCTCACTTTGTTCTCTGTATTTAAGAGTCTCGTATGGTTTGCCTCCCTCTCTGAAACTATTTTTCCCCTTCCCTTCCCCCATGGCCTTCTGTTAAGTTTCTCAAATTATGGATGCATTTTTATTTTTTTTTATTATTTATTTTTAATGTTTATTTTTGAGAGAAAGAGACAGAGTGCGAGTGGGGAAGGCAGAGAGAGAAGGAGACCCACAATCCGAAGCGGGCTCCAGGCTCTGAGCTGTCAGCACAGAGCCCCACATGGGGCTCAAACCCACGAGCTGTGAGATCATGAACTGAGCCGAAGTCAACTGACTGAGCCACCCAGGCGCCCCCATAGATGCATTTTTAAAGAGATACAGGGGCGCCTGGGTGGCTCAGTCGGCTAAGCGTCCAACCTTGGCTCAGGTCATGATCTCGCGGTCCGTGAGTTCGAGCCCCGCATCGGGCTCTGGGCTGACGGCTCAGAGCCTGGAGCCTGTTTCAGATCCTGTGTCTCCCTCTCTCTCTGACCCTCCCCTGTTCATGCTCTGTCTCTCTCTGTCTCAAAAATAAAGAAACGTTAAACAAAAATAATAATTAAAAAAATAAATAAAAAGAAATACGGACCACACCATATGCTGCAGATGAATAATGGTTCCAAAGTGCTAGAAGACCACCTGTTCACGAGAGTGATTTAAAGAAGGCTCAAAGTGCAGGGGAGAGTATGATCTTGGGCTGTGGGCCCGAGAAATGGCCTCAGGCACGTGGCTGACACACCAAAGGCAGCTCATATACAGCATTTATACTCTTTTAAGTTTCATGACGAAACTCTGTTCACAAAATGCAAAGCCTGGACCGTATCCAGAACCACACAGGTTTCCGGTGAGAAGGAGCCTAATAAACAAAGTTCATTGCATTTAAGAAGAGCCAGCAGCCACCCCCTGAAGAGCACCGAGAATTTCAGAACCACAGGAGAAAGGAATTCTGCCCGTGTTTCCAAGTGTGGATGTGGGGCATCGGGCACGTTCAGAGTCGCGTTTTGAAAATGAATCTCAGCCCCAAAGCGGGTGGGTTTCTCTCCAGAAACAACTACCAAGAGCACGAGGAAGCTGCTGCCTCTGGAGATACCCCACCCATGTGTTCTTGGATTTCTCGGAAGAGGAGGGTGATCTGGGAGCCTGTCACCGTGGCCCAGATTCTGGGAGGGACTCTTCAATAAAGAACTCAGAGGAAGCCCCTGACCTTGAGTACATCCAGTCCCTTCCAAGAAAGCATCCGGTCTCCTGAGACATGTTGGAAAGCAGGCAGCAAACAAGAGGCCATGACATCAGTGGAATCAGGATAAGGCGGGACACGGCACGTCCCCGACACGCCAGGGCTGAGCTGACTGGGACACAGCCAGCCACACCGCTAGAGAGTCAGGGCCACAGGGAGGGGCACGAGAGGGACAGGTTGCCTGTTGCTTGGAAGGAGAGGACACTGTGGTCAGTGCTGAACACAGCGCCACCCCCTGGCCACCACTGGCCTGCCTTCGGCCGGCCGGGACAGAGCAGAGCCAGGAGCTTCCAGGCTGGGGAAGCAGGGAAGCTGGGCCTGCCCTCTCCCTCCACTGAGGGCTGCCTCCGGACGCGAAGTGGGGCTTGCTCCTGGCCTGGTGACAGGAGGGTCACCCAAGGGGCTTGGTACCCAGCTTTGCCGGTGCCCACAGCCATCCAGGCCGACCTAATTAGGTGTGAGTCAGGTTTTCAGCCAAGACAGCTAAGCAAACCCTTCCCTCCTCACCCCACCCCTGAACAGTGGCCTTTCCCTGTGCCCAGGCCAGCCCCCAGCAGGCCAGGAAGGAAACCGCAGGTCTCCACGGCTCAGCAAACACAGCCTCCCAGTACCGGGAGGGCAGAGGGAATTCCTAAGTCGTGACACACAGACGCAGGCAGGCGGTGGGCTTGCCGGCCAAGGCTGGGAGAAGCGGGAGCCGAAGCCTGGACTAGCCCGGAGGGGTCAGGGGGTGCTGCTTCCCGTCCCCGTCATCAGCCACAGGCCTCCAGGAGCTGCCGTCGCTCCGGCCTGGCGGCCAGACGGAGCTCAGGACTGCCGTAAACACACGAGCGGGGCGAGCCTTCTGGAAGATGCAGGAGGCTGGCCTCTGGTCTCAGGGCTGCCCCTCTGAATGAAAGCTCTGCTTATCAAGAGGGACCAGCCGGGGGCTCCACAGAGACAGGCATCATCCTTCCGGGGACTCAGCCTCTGCGGCTGTTCCCATGAGTCACAGCTCCATTCTCGGGGGGGCGAACGCCTTCTCCGGGCCAGAGGCTAGAGATGCTGACCTGGGGAACTGGTGGGGGAGGGTGGACAGCGTGGCGGGAGCACAGGGAGGGTGGCACACGGGAGCACAGCTGAGCTCGGCTGTGAAGGTGAATCGGGATTCTGGAGGCCAATCAGGGAACAGGGAACGGCACAGGGAGACCGGGCACCAGGGTGTCAAAGCTCAGGGCAGCAGCTCCGACAGGCCTGTGACCTTTCGCGGGGCCAAGGAGCAGCCCCCTGGGGGCCGCTCTGGGCTAACGGTGCTGTGCATAGAGCCGGAAGTCAGGCTTCGGTCCTCTTTCTCCCTCCTTTGACCTGAAAGCCTCTGGCTTTCCTTTTTTTTTTTTTTTTTTTTTTAAGATATATATTTCTATTTTTGTTTTTATTTATGTACTTATTTTTAAAATTTTTAATGTTTACTTGTTTTTGAGAGAGAGAGAGACAGAGCGTAAGTAGGGGAGGGGCAGAGGCACAAGGAGACACCAGAATCCGAAGCAGGCTCCAGGCTCCGAGCTGTCAGCACAGAGCCCGACACGGGGCTCGAACTCACAAACCGTGAGATCATGACCTGAGGCAAAGTCGGACGCTCAACCGACCAAGCCACCGAGGCGCCCCGAGCCTCTGGCTTTCCTGAAGTCGTTGTACCATGGCTTAGGGATTCAGCCTGCCTTCCCAGTACAAGGCACAGAGCAAAGCACTCTGCTGCGTGCAGCTGGCCTCTCAATACATCACCGATTTTCCCATCTCTGCGGGGTCAATCCAATCAACAACAAAAGGCTCTCGCTTCGTTTTGTTTGTTTGTGGCATTTCCAAGACCTCCCTGTGATCGGATCCCCCTGCCGGCTCCTGCCCATCTGTATGCCTTTCCAGCCATCTCCTCTAAAGAGGCGTCTGGTCGTTCAGGTTTCTGTCCCCTCCCTTGTTACCACACCACAACTGTGCCCAGCAAGGTCACCGACGGCATCCACGCTGCTCAGTCCAGAAGGAAATTCCTCAGCCCTTCATCTTGCTTTTGACCCATCAACAACACTGACATAATTTCAAACTCCCTCTTCCTTGAAGTACTTTCTTCACCTGGCCTCCAGGACACCGGACTCTCCTGGTTTCTGTTCCTCTTGACCTACAGTGAGTCCTTGGTGACCTAGCCAACCTCATGGCTTTAAATACCCCCCACAGGATCATGACTCCCAAACGTATATTCTTGTATGTATGATTTCTCTCCAGACTCATATACCCCACACCCTACTTGGCATCTCCATTTATTTTTTTTTTAATTTTTTTTTTTAACATCTTATTTATTTTTGAGACAGAGAGAGAGAGAGCATGAACAGGGGAGGGTCAGAGAAAGAGGGAGACACAGAATCCGAAACAGGCTCCAGACTCTGAGCTGTCGGCCCAGAGCCCGACGCGGGGCTCGAACCCACAGACCGCCAGATCATGACCTGAGCCGAAGTCGGACGCTCGACCGACTGAGCCACCCAGGCGCCCCTGGCATCTCCATTTATGACCTCTGGCAGACGCCTCAAACTTAGTAAGTCCGAACCTCAGCTGACCCCCAGGCTGTTCTACCTGCAGCCTTCCCTGACCTTGGCTGATGGTAATTACATCCTTCCAGGCGCTCGGGCTGAAACCCTTGGAGCGACCTTTCTCCTTCTGTCACACCGGCCCTCGCCTAAGTCCGACCCTCTCCCCTCTCTTCTGGTTTTACTGCAATGGCCTCCCCCCTGGACCTTCTGCTTCTCGTCTTATAAACTACGCCCCACACTGCAGCCAAAGAGGTCAGAAAACATCACTGCGTGGCCCACACCCTGCAAGGGCTCGACGGATGAGCCCAGGTCGTCACAATGGCCTGCGAAGCCCCATCTGTCCTTTAAAACCAAATGACCAGCTCCTCGACCCCTTTAAATCTTTGCCCGTATATTACCTTCTTAACAAGACCATTCCCGACCACAGTCAGCCCTCACACTTCAGAATCCCAGAGCATTTGTCCCATGTTTTGCCATCGCACTTTTAACCTCTAACACATTATGTCACTTGTATATATATGATGCTTACTGTTTATGGACGGTCCAGAAGGTGAACTCCACGAGAACACCGTTTTATTTTTTATGTTTGTCTTGGTCAGACGTGTCCACTGATGCGTCCCAAGTTTCTGGCCGGTGGTTGCCATGTCACAGACTCTCAGTAAATACTGAGTGACTGAGTTGAATGAATTGTGGCCTCACGGCTGCCTTGCACCTTGGTTTTAAGATCCTTATTTTATGGGCAGGAACACAAAACCCTAAAGCCGCATGGTGTCCCAGATGACGAGCTGTCACGGAAATTCGCAGATGCTGAGGAAATGACTGGAGAGCGGTACGTAGAACATCACGACAACAATAATCTTTTTTTTATTGGTTAAGGAAATAGTAGGGATGTGGGCCTTCACCATACTAATCTCCATTGGATCCATGGCGGACGAGTGATAGAGACGCTCAGTGGTACGGAAGTTCAGAGGCACAGAGAGGGCTGCGGTCAGAGGAATGGGAGGACCTTCGCCAAGACAGGGAGCTGAGCTGAGCTCAGCAGAGCCGAGGGGACAAGGACTTCGCGGATGGTGGCAGACGTCACGGGTGCCCTCTCTGAATCACGTGCAGGCTCATGCGAGGATAACAGAGCATCTGACCTTGACATGTCACTTAACCCTAATGTCTTCACCCACTCACCGAGTAGCGTGTCCTAGGCAACCTGCAAAGTCTTTTCTGTTTCGAGGATTCTATAACCAAAATGGCAAATTCATTCAATGCTAGGCATCGGGCATGCAGAAATTTTAAAACTGCATGGCCCTTGCCCCCAAAGAATTCACAGTCTAATACGGGAGTCGGGCACGAGTGCCTCCAACAGCCTTGAGAAGCAGACACAGCAAAGATGAGGAGACTGAGGCTCAGAGAAGTGCCAAAGACCAAACACAACCCCTGCCTCGGCGAGCTCCCATTCCAGGGTTGGAGCCAGTGCGAACAACAAGCACTGTTCTCACAATCTCTCACGCTCTGAATTGCCTCTGAGTCAGCTGGGGGGGCTCCTTGTTAAGAATGCAGAGTCATGGGCACCTGGGTGGCTCAGTCCAACTCTTGACCTTGGCTCACGTCATGATCTCACGGTCCGTGAGATCGAGCCCCGCTTCAGGCTCGGCACTCACGGGGCAGAGC
Organism: Felis catus; assembly: GCF_018350175.1. Taxonomy (NCBI): domain Eukaryota; kingdom Metazoa; phylum Chordata; class Mammalia; order Carnivora; family Felidae; genus Felis; species Felis catus. Next base: position 131,721,081 of record NC_058370.1, read on the forward strand.
CTGCTTGAGCCTCTCTCTCCCCGTCTGCCCCTCCCCTGCTTGTGTGCGTGCTCTCCAAATAAATAAACTTAAAAAAAAAAAATGCAGAATTTGCAGATGCTGATTTGATAGTCTTGGGTGGGTCTGGAAATTTGAGTTTCTGATCAGCTCCCCGGTGATGCTGATGCGGATGCTGGTCTGAAGATCACACTTTGAAAAGCACGGGGCTGTAGATTCAAACCAGCCCAGCCTGCTGACCAGATCATTCAGCAGAGAGCCTGGATCACATTTAGATTATTCTAGAATCTCTAGATCAGTGCCTCCCAAACCTGAATACACATCAGAGTCAGATGGGCAATGTGTTAAACACGCCCAAAGCTCGATGCCAGCAACTTTATTCCATAGGGACGGGATATGGAATTTTGTAGTCTTAAAAAAAAAACAAAACTGCTCAGGGATTCTGGTGCACAGCCCTTCTAGAAGATGACTGCCCCTGCCTGATCTTCCTGAGACCCCCGACAGGCTCTCTGCATTCTCTGTTTCTCTGGCTCTCTAGCTCCACCTACTGTGTCCATCTGGACTGTCACAACCACCTGAACGTCTCCTTTATCCAACGGAACACAAGTCCTGAGAAAGCCTCTGGGGGTTGATCTGAAGTGTATTAACGAAGACTGGCCCCCGACCCAAAATAAGACTTCTCGCCCACCTTCGGCAGACTCTGCCTTAAATTTCGCAGGCTGCAATATAATCCCAAGATCTCAAGAGCGGAGCCAGAACCCTATTTATCTATGTATCATGGGGCTTAACAAAGGGTACAGAGTATAGACCAAATCAGAGGCGGCGGAATTGAAACAAAGACTTTGAGTTAAGCATTGCCCTTTCCCCTCTTTTTATCAAAGGAAGATATCTGGAGGAGAGGGCAATTTAAAGTTTATTTTTGAGAGAGAAAGAGCATGTTCGGGGGGGAGGGGCGGGGGGGAAGGGCAGAGAGAGAAGGGGAGAGAGAGAAAGAATCCCAAGCAGGCTCTGCATCGTCAGTGCGACGCTCGACACAGGACTTGATCGAGACCTGAGCTGAAATTGAGAGTCGGGTGCTTAACCAAAGGCAGCCCTGGAGGAGGGCAGTTTAAATGCCTGTCCTGTGGTGGTTTTCCTCTGGGACACAAAGTGGGCCACACCTGAACGCCCGTGTGCCTCCGGGGAAGGAGAGTCGGGGAATGTGGGAGGAGGGAAGCATCTGCTGTGCTCCAAGCACTCTCCGCTGAGCACTTTATAAACATTAGGACCCAGGATCTAAGCCTGCTTGCTGATCAGAATCCACTGGGGAGCTCATTAACACTGCTTGCTCCCACGCCCCGCCGGACGTCGATGAGTCAGAATCTCTAGAGGCAGAACTCAGGAAGGCTTCAAAGCTCCCAGGGAGTAGGAAATTTGGGAAGTGCTGCATTGCCCTCCCAGCAGCCCACTTCACAGATGAGGCCATCCCCCCCCCCGCCCCGACCCCCCCCCCCCAACACACACACAAGGACATGTAAAGGTTTCAACAAGGCATTTGTTAAAATCTTTCATGACGTTCTAAAGGAATAGGTTGGATATCTTGGTAATATTATAATGAGAACAGTTACTAACACTAACATTCCTAAGGAATGTGAAAATCTGCTTGGATGGAGGCCTCGAATGGCAGGCCACTGGCTCTATTCTTCCTCTTTCCTTCTTAAGCGTTTTATCAGTGTTGGGTTGACAACAGTCAGAAAGCATGTCTGTGACTGATAGTCAAAGACAGTGCCGTGAATTTGTGCTCTGGATGCCCCCCTCTGATCCAAAGCCAAGTATATAAAAGAATAAAAGCAAAATGACATAGAGAGGCTCAAAAAAGGGGTTGCATGAGTCACAGACGGATAACGAATGTAAAGCAGGTGTACGAGACTCTGGTCCTGAAGCAGAGGGTGTGGCCAGGACCTGCAAAGGGTCACGTGAGATGGGGCACAGGAGCCAGGCTCCACACTGAGGCCTGTCCCGGGAAGGGGTTCCCGCTGTTGGCAAAAGAGACCTGACAATTTCTGCAGCCCTGCTGCTTAGGGCCAGGGCTGTAGAGGACAGGGGGAGGGTGATGCCCAACTTGTCAAAGAGGACCTAACCGAGAGGCTGTCTGGCTCAGCATCTGTGTAAAATTTCCCCCGTGTCACCACAAGAAGGGGGCTCTAAGGGGCTCCGATGAGGCCTGGCTCTGGATTGTGCCACCGGGGCCCGGGAGAAAGCTGGTCGAGGGTGAGTTCAGGGTGCCAGACTGAGGATGTGTCTCTCAAACCACCCAGCCCTGATGCTGGAGAACAAACTGGGGAGGCAGGCGGGTTTGAGGGAAAAAACCAACAGCAAATGTGAAAACGTAGTCATTCAAAATGAGCCTGAAGGCAAAACTTCTAAACTTAGGAAGGAATACAAGGCTAGGAAAGACAGCCAAAAATACAAAAACAAACCAAAAACCATTAGGAATATAGATTCACACCAAAGTCATTTCACTGAACAGCCTGACAATGACCTTAAATAAGTAAGAGGCTTGGGGTGTCTGGGTGGCTCAGCCGGTTAAGCGTCCAACTTCGGCTCAGGTCACGATCTCGCGGTTCGTGAGTTCGAGCCCCATGTCAGGCTCTGTGCTGACAGCCCAGAGCCTGGAGCCTGCTTCGGATTCTGTGTCTCCCTCTCTCTCTGCCCCTTCCCCACTCACACTCTTTCTCTCTCTCAAAAATGAATAGACATTAAAAATAAATAAATAAGAGGCTTAAAGATACAGATTGAGGAATAACTTGCGTTAAAAAGAGGAATTATGAAACAGGTGGATATGAAAATGACACAAAAGTCAGTAGCTAGGACCAGTTCGAAGTCTTGGATATGAAAAGTACAGCCATTGAGATTAAAATGAAGGTATCAGGGGCACCTGGGTGGCTCACTCGGTTAAGCGTCCGAATCTGGCCCAGGTCACGATCTCGCGGTTCCCAAGTTCAAGCCCCGCGTCAGGCTCTGTGCTGACAGCTCAGAGCCTGGAGCCTGCTTCGGATTTTGTGTCTCCCTCTCTCTGTTCCTCTCCTGCTCGCACTCTCTTTCTCTCTCTCAAAAAGAAATAAAAATTTTTTTAAAAGAAACAATAGTTCTTTAAAAATAAATTATCCATAAACTGAGAATAACTCATATGCTGGCAAAATGCTATTATATCAGGCAGCTGCTTGTGTTCAGCATGTAAGACTCACTGTTCCTTCTCTTTCCATCTGGTGACCTCTCACCCATTGGGCATTTCCAATTGGAGAAAAATCAGAAACCTGATCCCATCTTGTTTCACCATTAATTGTGAGGTGTCTATCAAACGGCTATTAATAAACTCAATTTCTGCTTAGGTCAAATCAGGGGAAGACACCAACTAGCCAAGGCCCCTTTGCCTTTACTCTGAATGACTGAAGTTCAAATCGCCTTGTCCTTAAAGAGAATTCACTCAAGAATGTCAACAGGACTCTCATACTGTTGGTAGAAAATGTTTTATGTATGAACCCGTTTTTCATTTGCCACCCTCCCCCCCCCCTCATGAGGCAGAGGGGACACGATCCTTGCCAGAGTGCCCTGTCCCCCGTCCCCGATGTGGCAGTGCCCTCGAGGGGGTCTTTCTGGGCCACCAAATGACAGCCATTCAATGCTCTTTACAAAGGGCTGCACGTTTACGGGATAAACGGGGAAGCAGCAGGGCTAGAAGGAAATAGGGTCCCTCTCAGCCACCGCCATACGGCAAGACTCGGCCCACCACTCTGAAGCCTGGACACCGTTACTCCGTGGTGCTCCAGAAAGAATTCCGGCCGGGGCGGCTGGGAGGCTCAGTCCGTTAAGCATCTAACTTCAGCTCAGGTCGTGATCTCACGGTTCGTGAGTTCGAGCCTCGCGTCGGGTTCTGTGCTGTCAGCACAGAACCTGCTTCAGATCCTCTGACCCCTTCTCTCTGCCCTTCCCCTGCTCGCACTCTCTCAAAAATAAATAAAACGTTAAAAAAAAAAAAATTAAAACCAATAAAAAGAATTGTGACCTGTGATCCCAGAGTGGTCAAGAGAGCCAGCTGACGGGAAGTTGCCCCCCCCCCAGGGGTATTCGAACCGGGGCACAAAGCCCGGTTTTGGCCGGTGTGGTGTGGCCGAGGAGGGAGAGAGAGGGTGGGGCTGTGCGGGAGGCGGCTGGTGTGGGGGAAGGACAGGGGCCTTGGGACGGGAGGGCTCTAAGCTCGACATCTTTGCAGCCTCACACGGGGGGTCCCCTCTGGATGAAGAGATGTCATGAAGGTGCCCTTCCTCTCCACGGCCCCGGTCCGGCCTCAGTCCCCAGCCCAGCAGGTTTGCTGAGCAGAGTGTAGGCTGGATTTCAGCCTCCACCTGCCCCTCAGCTGGGGCTCCGTACAGACCCCAGGCTGAAGAATTCTATGCAGCACCCCCGTGGCACCCTCGATTCCCGAAAGTACCTGATAAATGCAACCTCCCCCATGAGTGACCGTCAGCTAGGTGACCTGAGGGTGGGCACCCCACGCTTGGGGTTGCACACGCAGAATCTCGTGTAATCTGCAGACAGCCCCGTGGGGGAGGGGGAGGGGGAGGGGGAGGCGGGCAAGGTGTCATTGCTCCAAAGTCATGACAGGTCTGCCCCGAGCCACACCGTGAGCCCAGAAGCCAGACCTCCGGACCGTTCACGTTCAAGTTCTCCGTGTTCCCCTCCTACTCAACACGATTCTCCTCTGTCTCCTTCCTAGTAACAATAAACTCTTCAGAGGTTCACGGGTAAGCCCTTCCTCTCCCACCCTGCTGGCCCTGCTGTAGGAGACGTCACATCCCCCTGCCCCTCCTGGGCCCTGGCCACAGCCCCCGACCGGGAGCATCAGCAGCCACGTCCCACAAACGCGCAGTAACACGCTGCCTCCTTGTCAATCCTGCCTGAATAAAAAAGACCTTAGGTCATTTTTATTCTGAACTTTTGGTTACTGACTGCTCGTCTGTTCTTCTTCTTTATCAAACCCAAAAAGGATCCCAAGCAGCTTAGAAAGAAAAGAAATCAAATGGCAGTACTGTTTAAAACCAGATCAAAAGCGGTGAGGCGGAGCAGGATTTAGAATGACTGGAGACAGCGGAGAGAATTATTCCTGAAATCTAGACTGGGGGTAATCCTGTGGTTGGGCACCCAACAAAACTCGGCCCCCCTGGCCGCCAGGGCGAGAGGGGAAAGGCACGTAACGGGGCCTTCTGGAACAGGACCCTTATCGGTTCGGCCCCATAGATACACCTTCCAGCCACACACCCTGCGAGGAATGCGTTTATGGGGCCTCGGACAGAAGAGACGGCAACAGAAGGACAGCATCTGACCCCAGTGGGGCCTCGGCCACAGGCATCTTCCAGGTCACCTGAACGGGACGGTCTGATCTTTCTGGGGGGGGCATATGCTCTGCTCCCGGCGCCTGGGCCCTAGCCACCCATGCCAGTCCTGTGCCTTTAAGGGAGACCAGCTCACCCACAAAAGACACCACATCACCCCTGTCCAGCAGCCAATATCCACCAGCCTCGGGCGTCCGGGACTAACTCAGCCGGGCCAGACGCTCTGGCACCAACCTTTCATACCAGCCTTCCCCTATCCCAGGGTCCATCTGTCCTAACGTTCCGGTCTTTGTCTCCCATCCCGCCCACGGACCTAACTGCAGAGCCGTCTCTAGAATGCTCCTGAGCTCTGCTTCCTCTCTCTCCAAGTGCATCCCACCTGCAGTGCGCAGCGTGTCCCCAGAGGGCAGCCCCGTGGCTGCAGACGATCACAGGGTAAGTGCTAAAACGGGATAAGGCGGGGCGTCTCCGCACGGAAGTGAAGCCCAGACCAGGCCAAAGCTCAACGCCGAAGGATAAGGACTTGGGTCTCACCTTGTCAGGCCGTCCATTCGCCTTCCCTCGACAAACCCCAAGCACTTGCCGTGGGCCCGGGACCAGTCTTGGAAAAACTACAGCGACGGCTGGCGGGTGCCACGCTCCGAATGGGGGGCGATGGTTGAGACTGGAGGCGTCACTCTCAGCCGCGGTTTCAAGGCACAGCGGCACGAGGACAAGGCCTTGAAGGGTCAGGAGGCCGCTGGCGGTGGTGACGCCCCCCCACCCCCGCCAGGTTCTCTATTAGCTGAGTGTAAACGGTGCAAGAAGAAACGGGGTTGCCTAAGCAGAGGCACAGGGAGAACGCCATGGGGATGAAAGAGAAGGAAACAGAGGGAAACTTCTAGAAAGACAGAGAAGGCCAAGTGTCTTCCGAATACAAGGGCAAAGCGAAGTTCAAAGTGGTATCTGAACGTCGGTACGTTTCCCGCATGGGAAGGCCAGGACACTGGGATTTTAGTCTCAGAAAACAGGCCAACGGCCCTCTGCGGGGCTCAGTCTCCCCATCTGCAAACCAAGGGGCTGCAGCAGGTCTGGGGTTCCTACACTCTGTATTTCAGAGACCAAGGTTACATTTCTAGCCTGGACCCTCCCGGCTTCCACTCCACACGCCTCTCACCCTCCCCTGCACCCACTGGGATCATGGCAACAGCCCCTGCCCTGGTCCCACTGCTCCCGTCCCGTCAGCCGAGGGCCCAGAGACTCGTCCCCACAGTCGGCACGGTGCGGGGCAGTGCATACCCCAAGTCCCCCACGACTTCTGTCGCTGGCCCTTACGATGCTCAGCACCCCCACCCCCGCCTTGCCCTCCGACATCAGCCCCTCCTCCCCTCCTGTTCTCTCGCTCCGGTCTCCTCGCGGTTGCTTAAACCAGCCTAGAAGCTTCAGCCAGGGCCCGGACACCTACTGCGCGCCCCCTCACTTCCTCACCGGCCTCCAGGCTTTGCTCAAATGTCACCTTCTCTGGGAGCCCCGCCCTGCCCTCCCCACGAAAGCCACATCGTTCTCCCATCTCGTCACCCTCCCCCTGCTTGTATCGCCCCCCCTCCCTGTAACCCCCTCTCCATCTGATATCTGTTTTACCTTTTCATTTGCTCATTCCTTTCTCCTCCACCTGGAGTGTAAGCTCCAGGGGGGCAGGGATGTTTGGGGGTTCATTCACTGCTCTATGTCCAGCACCTAGAAGGCCACCGGCCACATAGCAGAAACCTAAGGAGTATTTGTTACCAGAATGCACAAAGGAATAAAAACACAATCATCTTTTACTACTTTTGTGGGGGGGGGGGGGGGAGCATGGGGGTAACTGACAAAGGAGCCAGCAACTTCTTAGCTTCAGAAGGCAGGAAAGGGCCTCTGCTATTATAATCGTTTCATAAAGGAAAGATACTTCAACGTCCCCAAGATGGGAGCTGCGTTCTCTCACGATAAATAATAACCGTTCCCAAAAAAAGTCACAACGGCGCAACATTGTACCGCTCCCTTTTCTCCCCGTGCATCTCCCCAGCCTCCCGGCTCTGCGTCCCAGGGGCTCTTACTCGAACAAAAAGACAAGACGGTCCGTGCCCCAACTGGCCCTTGCTCCAGCAGACGCGCCTGCTCACGTCACAAGCATTCTTGGCTCCCGAGAAAGGGGGGGGGGGGCGGGGCGTTCCAGCTCAAGAAGCCGGCTGGGATCCAGGGCCACCGCTCAGGTCAGCGAGAGCCAGCGTGACACCAGCCTGTGGCTCGCAAACTGTACAGTCCCCACCGGGCTTGTCGGCGCGTGCATACCTCCTCCACGCGGCCACCGAGTGCAAAATCCGGAGACGGCGCAAACCTCACCCCACTTACCCGCTGGGTGGGGGCTCAGGGCTGAGCAAGGAGGCTGAGGGCAGCCCCGTCAGGTGGAAAGGGCGGCGGGGGACGGGGGCAGGCCGTGGGCACACCTGGAGGGCGGCCCTGCCCGTCTTCCTTCCTCTGCTGAGCTGGACAGGTGCACCTGTGGTTCTCCAAATCGAAACCAGCCCAGACCTCTCGTTTTCCCTCCTTCTGTCTTCCCGGCCCCCAATCCCACCCCCCCACCCCCCCCCACACACACACACCCAGGCTCAGCTCCAGGCCCACCTGCCACAACCACAAGGTTGTTGTGGCTCCCGGCTCCCGGCACTGGAGGTGACAAGTCGAGTCCTCTGTGTCCCGACCTCCCTGTTTGAAGCATGTGTATCCGGCCCCTTCTGTCCCATCACTTCACGTTTAAAAACATCAGAACACAGGGGTGCCTAAGTGGCTCAGTCAAGCGTCCAAACACTTGATTTCGGCTCAGATCATGATCTCGTGGTTCCTGAGTTCCAGCCCCGCGTCAGGCTCTGTGCTGACAGCGCAGAGCCTGCTTGGGACTTTCTCTCTCTGCCCCTCCCTCACTTGTGCTCTCTGTCTCTGTCTCTCTCTCAAAATAAATAAATAAACATTTAAAAAAATATATCAGAACACAAAATTAGACCTGATTCCCATTACACAACGTACATTATATCGCGTGGTTCTCAGCTGCCTGCCTGTCCTTTACATTTGAGACTGTCTCTTCTCTGGCCCCCACGGGGCCCAGAGCGTGCCCGGCAAACCCCTGGGGCATAAACTACGTTAGTAGGAGCTCCCCCGTTTGCAAAGTGCTGCGACTCACATAACTCATTTGAGCCTCACGGTACCAGGCAGGGAAACTGAGTCTCTCAGCGAAGTGACCTTGCCCAAGGTCACGCACCTAGTCATTTGGAATGCTAGGTCTGCGTCCCCTGGTTTCTAAACTCTGAGACTATGGCTCTTGGGCACCTCAGTATATTGCTTCTCAAAAGTGCATCTACGGGGGGGGGGGGGGGGGGGGAACCAAACAAAAAAACAACTCTTGCTGGCAGAGTGAGGTCCTCATAATATACATACTCTTAATTTAAGTGCATTTAGTTACATATATTGTTGGCAAAATAAAAGAGGGAAACAAGAAAAATAGTAACAATTTCAAGCGTGCATGACGATTGTTCTTGCTTTTTTCACTCCGGAGGGTAATTCCCAGAAAGGTCTCAACTAGAAAGCCCAGAGCTGCTGTTCCCCCGACTGTGTCGCTTCCCGGGTGGGTGTCCGGGAGTAAATATCTCCCTCTCCTCATGTGAGCATAACGCTCAGGGGGAGAGATCGCGCTGTGCCAAAGCCCCACTGCAAGGCTTAACCGAAGAAACGGAAAACTGCCCCAAGGCTCCAGAAGACAGGCCGGTGTTGGATTTGGTAAGTGCTGACACCGGTTACACACATACCAAGTGCTTCACGGCTTTTAACCCACTTGGTCTCCCAAAAGCCATTTTGCGGATGAGAAACGAGGCTAAGAAAGGTCTCGAGAGTTAGGCTTTGAACCCTAAGAGGGAGTCCGCATCATCTGCTCCCGTAACCGTGACCGCTAACGTGCAGTCAAGATCCTAATCTCTGCACGAAACACGTGGCCGCCACACGGAGCCCCCACCCAGCTCCAGCCCTGACCAGAGGGGTGGTGCAGGCGACCGAGACCCCTAAGGGACGGTGAGAAAAAAACCTTTGGGAGCAAGCTGTGGGTTAGGAGACGGCTCCAGAGCCAGGCACAGGCGCGGCCTTACTGGTATGTGCTGGGTAAGGTGATGGTTCTATTAGAGGGGACCGTGCCTGTCTCTGCAAGACGCAGAGTGTATTATGACAGCAGGGTGCTGCAAGGGGTGAAATCACAAGAAAAGGCAATGGTGATGAATCCAGATCGGGCCCAGGGATTGCTGACTTTGTTGGCGCACCACTGAGTTACACGTTCATCCTAACTTCTTGTCACTAGTGAAAGTCACGGGGGGCCGTGGTCGTCTTACGGGCAGGTGGGTGGTTTTGCTGCTTGTAATGGCAGAGTACCGCCTCCAGGGGGCACTCCGAACTCCCCTACGCTCCACCTGAGGGAGGGATGGGGTGGGTCCAGGACCCCACAGGAGGAGCGGGCCAGCTATTGAGAAGCCTTGAATACCAAGCTAAAACACCCGGATGGAGACCACACTCCGAATTCTCCTCCACCTTAGGAGACACAAGGGTCCGGATTTGTGAGTCTCCTCCTCACATTGCTTACTAAGACCAATGAGCCAAGTCCAGATGATACGATGTGCCTTCACCATGATGTCTGCGGCCCAAGCTGTAACTACAGGCTCTCTTGTCTTCAGGTTTAGTGTCATTACGCATAACAGCTCCATTCACCAAACACCCGTATTATGTCGTGAGGTATCATAGGCCCCATTATACAGACGAGAAAACTAAGGCTCCAGGAAATCAGAACCGGTAAGTGGCAAAACTGGGGCTTGAGCCCTGGCCCTGTGGCTCCCGCACACGCCCCCTATGCTGGTTTCACGCTGGGTCCCACATATTTGGCCACGGCTTGCTTCCTTTCACAGGCTGGGCGCCCGACCAATGTGAACAGCAAGGCCATGAACTGCCCGCTAAGGAGTAATCAAGTCTCAAATGGCCAGAGGAACAAACTCTGCAGACTTAGCTTGAGGAGAACGCCCTGTCCTGTCAAAACCCAGCCTGCTTTCACGTGAACCCTCAGTCTAGAAGGCTCCGCCCCGCTGAGTGTTTATTGAAACCCTACCCTCCTCCCAGGCTTGGCTCGGGGGCCAGCTTCTGAGACGCCTTCCCTGGCCCTGCCGGCCGGAATTCCTCCTGCTCTGTGCTCCCGTGAACCTGGCGGCTGGCAGGGAGCAGGCCCACCCGCTCACATTCTGCCTTGACCTCCTGTGGGCAGGGACCAGGTCTCACCCTTCCCTCGGCGCCCCGCAGGGCTCGGCATAGACTCAGGGCCTGGAGGTCGAGTCCACGGTCTGTGGCAATGCTGACGGCCAATGCCACAGGCGGATGGGGCCAAGTTAACAGGTGCCTCCAAGGGCTCGCAGCGCTGCCAGCTGCCCTCTCCCAGCCCCAGGAATGAAAGCGCCCCACAGCGGCTGAGCCGCTTGCACCCTTCCAGAAGCCGCCAGCCTGGCCCGGACTCCAGCAGCAGCTCTGGCCTGGCCCGCCTTACGGCCTCCTGCTCACCCCTTCCTGCGTGCAGTCGGTCCACCTGAGTGTCTGCCTCAATTCCCTGCTTTGCTGAAGCCTGACTCTGGACCTGGCCTTCCTCTGCCCTCGTGGGCTGGTCCGGGCCTCAGCCTCGCCAGCAGCAGCAGGAGGCCAGCCTTCCCACTGGAGCCGGCCAGGTTCCTGGTATCCCCTTGCTACAACCACCCTCAGCCCAACAGGCCAGATTCCTCCAGACGCGGGCACAAACCTGCACCAAGCCCAAACGTCTGGGCCCCTTGAGACCTGGGGGAGGACACCCTGCCGGAGGCAGGGCAGAGGCTCCAGGGTCCAGTAACCACACGCCCCACCCCCCACCGGCCTTTCACTCTCTCGCGGGGAGGCCTCCCCACCTCCTCCCTCCCCGCCCCCCAGGGCAGAAAGTCGCACAGCAGGTGCCACACTGCTTGGGCCTTTGGAATCAAGCACTTAGGGCAGGGAGGGGGCTCGGAAAGTTATGGAATGAAAGGGGACAAGAGGTGGCTTCGGAATCCTTTCGGTGACTTAATTAGAATGAGCCTTCAGGCTCCTTGAGCGGTGGCTGACCAGCATCTCGCGATCTTATACACGCCCCGCTGTATATTCTGGATCTTCTATCATGAACGTGCTTTTGTAATCAGGAGAAAATAACTAGGGGCACCTTTGTGGCTCGGATGGTTGAACGTCCACCTATTGTTCTCTCTCTCCTTCTCTCTCTGCCCCTCCCCCCCTCTTTCTCTCTCAAAATAAAAAAGGAAAAATAACTAACAACCAAAACATACAAGCAGATAACGGATATTGTCAGAGCGTCCTCAGATCACAGTGTCTACAGGGTGCCCAGGATACGAGAACAGGCGCTGTGCTGGCCCCAGGACACCAGCTTCCTGTCCCCTCCTCCCGCCAGCCCCTGACTACTGTGAACAGGTCCCAACTTCACGGCCTCAGTTTCCTTGACTGTCAAATGGAAATAACAGTGTGTGCACGGGTTGTACAAAAGAGATGCCCACAATTAGAAGTCCCATGACCTGGGGCGCCTGGGTGGCTCAGTCGGTTGAGCGTCCGACGTCAGCTCAGGTCATGATCTCACAATTCATGGGTTCGAGCCCCATGTCAGGCTCTGGGCTGATGGCATAGAGCCTGGAGCCTGCTTCGGATTCTGGGTCTCCCTCTCTCTCTGCCCCTCCCCTGCTCATGTTCTCTCTCTCAAAAATAAATAAACGTCAAAAAAAAATAAAAAAAAAAAAAAAAGACCTGCGACCCAGGGTGGTAGAGGCTGTGGGTCCCTAGAGTGGATATGGGAGAGCATCATGGGAAGCACAGAAGAGGGAGGTGCACTTCTCAGTCAGAACAGGGCTGCTCTGTGTGAGAGAGACAGTCCAGGAACGGAAACAAGACGCAGCTATCGGAATCCCCAACCACCCACAAAACCAGTCTACTCCATCCGACTGTGGGTGCCTGAGGTCTACACGACACTCCTTGGGGGAGGCCCCATTCCCGTCCCCAGCCCGCCTGTTGAGAGAGGGTCACAGGGCAGCCTCGGATAACTCCTCCGCAAGCACCTGTCCACGGTTGGATGGAAAATGTCCGCCCAGGGGGCCAGCCACAAAAGGGGGCAGGGGTGGGGGCAGAACCCAGGCCCCCTTTCTTGGTCCAGCGCCCCCACCGCGTTCCAGCCTGAGCTCCCAGCAGGGCCTGCTGCCCCAGAAGGGAAGGGGACAGCTTGAGGATGCAGGTGACTGGAGTGACAGGTGACAGGTGCTTCGGGGAGCCAGCAGCCTCGTGCGTGCCACACCTCTCGCTCTATTTCCTAGGAAGCGGACAGCCGCGGGCTCTTTCTGCTTCCAAGGCCTACAGAAACTTCCAGAACAGCCCCAGCCTTCTGCAGCTGAGGACAAGAAGCAGAGCGTCCCGGGTGTCCCAGATGCCATTCGGGGTGGCTGGTTAACGCCTTACCCTCCCTGCAGCCAAACCCCCGGCCTCTGGAAGAGACAGCAAATCATGAATTCTAACCCAGGCCACACGCTCAGTGCCCACTTCTACTTGGGGTTATCTGAGACCTCTCTTCTCCCGCTTTGCGGCTTTCACAGAAAATAACTACTTTGAACCAAAGCCCTAGCATCTAGGTGGAGCCCCAAAAGGGCAGGAAGGTATCGCCCCTGGCTTTGGAGGCCAGTGGAGGCCCACAGCACATCCATCACAGCCCCGGGGACACGGCGGTTCAATGACTGCCCTGGGCCGGCCACGTCAACACCCGCCCGCACACAAACGTGAAAGACAACACAAGTTCCCAGCAACCCTGCCCGGCGAGCAGGAAGCCCTCAGAACGCCCTGCGTCCATGTCTCCAGGATCACAGCAATCGCTGCTCATTTTCCACCCACGGCAAAGAAAAAAGCCTTTAATTCTTGGGTAAGTTCTAAAAACTCTTCTATAAACTCAGTCTCCGTGTCGCGGGAGCCCCTGGGGAGCAGCTGGCCCCATCACTCGCTTGGAGAAATGTCCCCAACCTAAGTGAGCCCCTCGGGCACAGACCATCCCGTGCCCCGCCAGCACTCCCAGTCGGGGGCACGGTGCACAAACGGCCGTGCCCTGGCCCGTACCCTTACCCACGACCAAGGCGAGTCCGGGCGGCTCTTGTCCTGTGGGGGCTCCCAGGTGGACCCACCACGGTCCTGCTCCTCCATGGCCCAGCCCGCGGGATGCCGGCCACCTCCTCGCCCAGCACCGGAGAGCAGTGTCCCAACGCGGCTGATTTCACCCTCTCGGGAGCTGGGAGGCAGTGAGGGGTGGGGACATGTAGCCCAGAGCAGGCGGCTTCCCTTTACAGCCAGGAGCCCGGCCAAGTCACAAGGCTCAGGAAAAGAGCAGGGTGTTGAATTGCAAATCCTCTCCCACCTGGGGCCTGGCTAACAAACAGCTGGAGATATGGCCTGTTCCCTGAAGGATGCAGAGTCCCAGGGCTCGCTCCGGGGGGAATAGCCTGGTGGGACCCATGACCCCTGCTGGCGGCCGCCAGCCACGCTGTATCCATTCCCCAGCAGGTGTTGGAGAGACCACCTCACAACCAGCGTGCAGGGAGCGGCGGGGGAGGGGGGGGATCTTTCTCCCTATTCCTCCAGGCCTCGGCACACTTGGGGAAGGCTGGGTTCCGGGGCCCCTCCCCCAGAGGCCACCACTGTCCCCTCTATCACGCGCAGTAGCAGCAGGCATCATGACAGCTGGCTGGTTTCGAACACTCCCCCCCCGCACCAGGAAGCTATGCACTCCGGCCGAACTCTGGTGTACGCTGTGCACAGCCACCCTATAGGGTCACGGACACAAGATAGGAGCTTCAGGAACGGCCTTGGGTCACAAAGCAGGAAGTGGCAAAAAGCAGGGCCAGGCTGACTGCAAATCCGGTGCTGGAACTGTAGTTCTGATCCTACCAGGAGCCCTGGGTCCCTGGCCATGGGCTGGGCTCACATGAGCCCCGGGTTTAGAGGCAACTGCAGCAGGGAGGGAGGGAGGGCAGGGCTGGGGGCAGAGGGCGCGCCCTGCAGGAGCGGGTGCCGGGGCTCTGACCTGGTCTGACAGGGGCCTCGAGATCCCACCCAGAGAGAAGGGGTGGCCCCCTGGGGGCGCAGCAGGGCCAAGGAAGGGCTTTAGAAGAGCGACAAGTCAGGATCCCCAACTCAACTCTTACCACGGAGGACTCCCCCCCGCCCTCCACGCCCTGGTCCTCCTCGTGTCCCCGCAACGGGTGACCGGTGACCGTGACGCTAAGGCCAACCAACCCCTGACCTCTTTCACCTCCATTTCTGCAACTCCTCCCCGGCCAAGGCTTCTCTGGTTTCACCCTTCGCAGCCTTCTCCTTCCCTCCAGACAGGACCCCGACCGAGAGCCCACCTGGGCCGGTAGGTGGAGAGTGGCCCGGTTTAGAACACAGGACAGGTGTGTCCTAGCTAATGCAAGGGGTGTCACTGCGCCTCTGTTTACAGGCTCCAGGGGCAGTGGCTTCCCCAGGGGAGGAGCAGGGAGGGACTCGGCCCTCCGGCCTCCTGCGTCCAGATCACCACCATTCTGGCCACACACGTGCCCCTGGCCCTGCTCGCCCTGGAGAGGCGTGGAGAGGGCCAGGGAGGGACCGCTGCGCAGCCCCAGAGCCTAGTGCCACCCCCCACCTCCCGCCGTCTGTATGCCCTGAATGCCACTAACTATAAGGGGGCGGGAATAACGCATTAAGATACTTCCATGAGCCGGGTCACCACCACCCTTACTATTTTTAATTCATCCTGTCAAGATATTTTAAGAACCTCATGACCAACGAGTGATAAGATTGTGAGTAATTATACCTGGTCGTGTTTAGCACTTAGCCGGAAATCTGATAGAGGTCCAGGACGGCACAGGCAGAAGGTGCCGTGAACACGGCAGACGGGTGTCGCTGCATCGATTGGGAGGGCGCAGCCCTGGGGACCCTCTGGGAGGAAGGAGCCAGGCCGGGGTCTTCGGAGCTCCGAGCCCAGGCCATTTCACGCCCCCGCGGGCAGTGCCCCGTGTTGGCGGCGGGAGGTCCGGCTGGCACGTGTCTCTCCGCGGAGGGCCAGCACCGGTTTGGCTGGTAGTTCTAGAAGCACCCATGTGAGCGCCGGCCACCGACAGAGCTCCCGGAAGCGGAAGCCGGAAGCCCCGCCCCCCGAATCACACCCACCTGGGCTCTGGGTCTGACCCTCCCCTTAGAAGCGATTCTGCCTCAAGGCGATTCACGCAGCCTCGCAGGAGACTTTGTTTCCTTATCTGGGAAACACAGGGATGCAAACAGAGTCTCTCCCTCATGGGGTTGTTGTGGGGACACCTGGGGCCTTGTGCGGCTCCACACAAGGCCTGGCATGTGTTAGACTCTCAAACAGAAGTAGCAACTATTACTCCTTACAGTAACTTTGAGGTTGGCATTAATAGGCCCATTTGACAGGTGGAGAAACTGAGCCTGTGTGTATTTTGGGCTTCTGTCAGCTGCAGACTGTCCAACATTTCCTACTCTACAGCTCCTGAGACCCCATCAGGGCCCCCTCAGGGGCCGTGGCCAGGACCAAGCTGAATTTCCCCAGCTGTGAAGAATGCACAGGCTGTCCCCTTTCCCCCAGGCTGCCAGGCACCTGTTAACCCCCCCAAGAACACCGTGGATTCTCCCATTCCCATTTTCCCTTAGCTCATGCGGTCACCTCTTCCCGGAGTGCCTTTCCTCTCCTCTGTTCCTTTTCAAATGTGTCCCCTTTCTAGGCCCACGCCAGACCTCCTTCCTCCATGGAACCTTCCCTGACCCGTCCACCCCATAATGATTCTCCCATCCTTTGGCCTTTGGGGGGAAGGATGAGGTTGAAACGGACATTTGTGAGCCCCTTCCGTGTGCCCACTGTCTCCTTACACATACCATCCCTCATGATCAAGGTTTGCTTTTTCCCAGAAGAGGAAACCGGCTGGGAGAGGCTCACGTGGCCAGGAAGACGTGGGGAGAGTCCTCCTGATCCAACATGCAGAGGGTGCCAGGGAGGTGCCTCACCTGTGAGTCCATCCCATCACCCCAACGACTGCGGGGACCCCTCTGGACAGGCCTGACTCACCTGTGGCTCCAAAAGTACTTCACCCAGTGGGAAGGACACAGCACGGGGGGAAAAAAGTCACATGGCGGGGGGCGGGGGGGGGGGAGTGTTTCATTAAGAAACTTACTTTCTCTAGAGCGGTTTGGGTTCACCTGCCAAGTTGATCTGAAAGTACGGAGCGTTCTCAAATACTCTGTTCCCACACAGGCACTCCTTCCCCACTGTCGTCGCCCTAGCACCATATTAGTGCATTTGTGGCAACGGATGAGCCCACGCCGACCCATCATCATCCCCCAGAGCCCGCGCTTTCCATCAAGGTGCCCTACGGTGTGGTGCGGTCTGCGGTTTCGACAAATGGAGACGGCTATGGATCTACCTTTTTGGCGTCACTCGGAGCGTGTCACTGCCCTAAAAATCCTCTGTGCCCCACCGATTCATCCCTCCTGCCCTCCCTGTCTCCTCCTGGCCCCATAGCTCCTTTCCTTTCAGTGCCGGCTGACCGTCCACAGTCTGGCTGGGCCATGGGTTCATCCATTCACCTGCCGAAGAAGATCCGCGGCGCTTCCGGGTTTTGGCAATGGTGAATAAAGCCGCTACAAGCTGTGTGTGTGCGCACACAAGGTTTCTGCGCGGGCCTAAGCTTCCAACTCCTCTGGGGGAAGACCAGGGAGCACGATTTCTGGATGGCACGGGAAGGGTATGTTCAGTTTCGCAGAAGCCGCCGAACTGTCTTCCAAAGTGGTCGCAGCATTCCGCACGCCCACCAGCCGTGAGCCAGAGCTCCTGCGACTCCGCGTCCCCGCCAGCGTCGGGCGTTGTTGGCGCTCTGGATTCGCGTCCTTCTGGTAGGTGTGGAGCGATCCCTCGTGGTTGTTTCCATTGGCATCTCCCCGGTGACGTACGTCATGGAGCATCTTTCCATGTGCTTATCTGTCATGTCTGCGAAAGTCGTTGGCCCATTTTTTTTTAATGTCTATTTCTTTTGAGAGACAGAGGGAAACAGCGTGTGCGAGTAGGGGAGGAGCAGAGAGAGAGACAGAACCTCAAGCAGGCAGTGCAGAGCCGGGCGCAGGGCTCAATCCCACAAATGGTGAGATCATGACCTGAGACGAAACCGAGAGTCTGATGCTCAACCGACTGAGCCACCCAGGCGCCCTGCCCCCCCCCTTTTTTTTAATATTTATTTAGTTTTCACACACACACACACACACACACACACGCACACACACAGAGTGCAGCAGGGGTGGGGCAGAGAGAGAGGGAGACACAGATTCTGAAGCAGGCTCCAGGCCCTGAGCTGTCAGCACAGAGCCCAACGCAGGGCTCGAACTCATGGACCTCAAGATCATGACCTGAGCCGCACTCAGACGCTTAACCGACTGAGCCACTTAGGCGCCCCAGCCGGCCCATTTTTTAATCAAGTTGTTGTTTTGTTATGGTTGAGTTTAAAGAGTTCTCTGTGTATTTTGGGTAACAGCCCTTTATCATGTGCATACACTAGATCCATCAAGGTCCCAGTAGAAAACAGACTGGACACTCGAGCTGGGACCTTAAAGAGGCCTATTAAAGAGACTGTGAACAGGATATGGGCAGAGTTGCAGAAGACCCACAGGGGGTGGTGACGAGACCAGCACCAGCCAGAGGAGGGGCCAAGGCCAGCCTGGGCTGGGGGGAAAGGAGAGGGGACAGCGGCCTGAGCCCAGCTGCAGGAGGCAGGGCATCAGCCCCCACAGGTGTCCACATCCTAATCCCCGGAACCTGTAACTATGTTTCATCCTGGAGGTCACATTACACCTTCTGCCACATCACACGGCAAGGGGCAATGAGGGCTGCGGTGCAGTCAGGGTTGCTGGTTGGCTGGGCTTAAAATGGGGAGGCCGTTCCGGATTATCTCCAAACAACCACCTGAATAGTTGCCCCAGGCCCCTCTTCTCCTGCTTTGCCACTGCAGAGCTTGGAGCATGCCTGACGCCCCTGCCTGTCCCCGCAGTCTCTGTCCTTGCTGTGTGCATCCAGGTGGGCCCGATACAATCACAGGGTCTTTAAAAGAAGAAGCGGGGGCAGAAGATAGGCAGAAAGGACAACATGGGAGAGATGTGTGGCACGACTTTGCTGACTTTGAAAAGGAGACCGCAACTGAATGACGCTGACAGCCTGCAGAACCTGGAAGGCAAGGACACAGGGTCCCCGCTAGGGCTTCCAGAAGGCACGTAGCCTGCCAGCACCTTGATGTTAGCCCCGCCACACCTGTACTGGACTTCTGCTCTAGTGCAGCGGAAGGTCATGAATCCTCATCGCCTGAAGCCGCTACGTTGCCTGTCATTTGTTACAGCAGACATGCAGACATGGAAGACGAGTGCACTAGGTAGCTGGAAGAGGTCCCCCTTCAGGACCTTTGGTTGAGGGCGCCAAGGGTGTCATCCGGTGCATGGTAATCCAGCAGGGAGGAAAGGAGAGGAACAAATCCCTTCAACTCTCTCCTCCCACTTTCTCACTGTGCACCACTGGCTGGACCCAAGTGGAGGCTGGAGAGCTCAGAGCAGAGAAGAATGAATAACAGATATAGAAAGGCGGATCTGAGAGGAAGATCTGGGGTGTGTGTGTGTGTGTGTGTGTGTGTGTGTGTGTGTGCATATACGTGCGTGCACACATACCCGCCCACCTGTCCCTCTGTCCCTGTCTCTCTCTGTCACACACACACACATCCTACCATGACTCAATCCTGACTCAAAGGCATTAACTCTTTTTTTTTTCAAGGTTCGAGTAGCCAATCATCTCTCCAGGTCACTGGTTGGCGTTGGGATCAAAAGCTGCATAAAGATTGGAAGCTGTGTTAGCACAACAAAGTACCAAAACCGGGGGGGGGGGGGGCTTAAGCAATAGAAATTCAGTGTCTCACAGTTCTGGAGGCTGGAAGTCCAAGATCAAGGTGCCAGCCAGTCTCGCCCCTGCTGCGAACTCTCTTCCTGGCTGGCAGACAGTTTCCTTCTCACCATGTCCTCAGATGGCAGAGAGAGGAGCTCTCTGGTCCCTCCCCGTAGAAGGACGCTAGTCCTGTGGGATCAGGGCTCCACCCTTCTGACCTCATTCAACCCTAATTACTTCCTTACTCCTAATATAGCCGCATGAGGGCTTAGGGCTGCAGCATATGAATTGGCAGAAGGGGGGCCGTGCACAAAGCAGTCCATAGCAGAAGCCCTTTTGAGGGTGTCTTGTATATAACAGGCAAGAAGGTCAGGAACCTGGGCGCACAAAGCAAGCAAAGGGCCAGGAAGCCTCGTTACTACTTTACATGATTGACCAGACGGCCCCAAACCGTATCGCTCCATCTCGGCATCCCTGGGCTCAGAACTGCTGCTTTTCCGCAATGTCCACAACTTCCATTCCACACGCCTGGCGGCACCCTCTAACACTGAGTGGTTCTGAGTTACTCGCTGCATGATTCGCGGTGGAGTGATTGAGCCTGGTCTGTGGTTAAACACGAGAGCCAAGATTTTGATTCCAACGTAGACGGTGGAGCGTATCAGGGATCAGTCTTCCAACAGACGGAAACCAGTCCTAACGCAAGGGGCGTTTTGTTTTTATTCAGAGGCAAAAATCAGGTTCATGTGGGTATGAAGGAAGCAAGTTCTAGGCCCAGAGCATCCATACATAGACATACTCTCTGAAAAGAGTTTCAGGTGAGGGGAATCAACGAATGAGATTTACAAGCAGAGACCCCAGTGAAGACAGAAATCGCGAGCCCTCTATACTGGCCACAGGGGGAACCCACGGGGTGGGTCGCCGGGGCGGATTCTTCCTCACTTCCACATTAAATGCATTTTGCAGTCCACCTCTGACCTGGCGGGAGAGTCTCATCCCTAGAAGACACCGAGGGAAGTCTCCTGTTTCTACATGACAGAGGAGGCTTACCTAGGACTGTCCTAAAAAGGCAACAATACCTCCTTCACATCTTTGACACCCCTTCCCGGGAAACGGACTCACTCCCGCCAGCGCGCAAGCGAAAAACCAGAAGCCGCCTCTTTTGTCTTTGAGCCTTCCTACCACGTCAGAGTTAAAGGTTTAACGCTCACAAGTGAAAGCGTGCGGACTCCGGTCCTGAAGACTCCTAGCTGCTCGGTGCTCTCACACAAAGGAGCACGAGACTGATGGCTTGCCTGAGACATACAGCTAGTGAGTGGCAGAGCTGAGACTCAGATCCGTGACTCCTGATCCCAAGCGCCTTGTCCCCTCCACTATTCCAGCCCAGACCTTGGGAGCCTGAGTACTTGGGAGAATTCCTCCAAAGGGGAGCAGGAACTGGCCTTTTCCAGATCCTACGGGCCTTATTGAACTACACAACACCCAGGAAAGAATTAAAAATTAATACAGATTCTTTGCTCAAAGAAAAGCTGTCTAAAACTCATATGTACGGAATCCTTGCTGTAGACTGAATTGCATCCCCCCGCCCAAATCCATTTGTTGAAGCTTTAGCCCACAATGTGACCACATGACTATGTAACTGGAAAGATAAAACTGTCACCGAGCCATAACAATTTTAGCAAAGACAGAAACATCAGGAGACCTGGGTTTGGCTCCAGCAAGCATCAGGGGCTCTAAGTGCGAGCTAAGTAAGGGCCTTTTCAAGTTCTGGCACTTACAAGGGTTAAGGAGAGAGACTCATGAAAGGTTTGCAAACACGGTAACACACTTCTTTTCACTTCCTCCCCACTCTACGGGAATGACATCCTAAAGGGCTGGGAAAGCCTGATACCCCAAGGACGCATCTAACAGTGACAAAGGGGTTGCGGGAGGATATTAGTGCGCCGTGCAGATGGCCCTTTAGCCAGAAGAGTAACAGCTGTAAAAGTTCTGGCAAGTCCTTGGCCACCCGTCTCCGGAGCTGCACACGCAGCAGCACAGCAAGGGGGCCTAGGTGCATGGTACCGCAGGATGCCTATTTACTGCTACGGGTTCGGAGCCCTCGCACAGACCGGCTCGTCTAATCCTCACAGAGATTCTGCAATGTAGATAACATATTTTAAATGCAGAAATGGGTTGGGGCGCCTGGGTGGCGCAGTCGGTTAAGCGTCCGACTTCAGCCAGGTCACGATCTCGCGGTCCGTGAGTTCGAGCCCCATGTCAGGCTCTGGGCTGATGGCTCGGAGCCTGGAGCCTGTTTCCGATTCTGTGTCTCCCTCTCTCTCTGCCCCTCCCCAGTTCATGCTCTGTCTCTCTCTGTCCCCAAAATAAATTAAAAAAACGTTGAAAAAAAATTTAAAAAAAAATAATAAATGCAGAAATGGGTTGAGCAGGGTTTAAAAAAAAAAAAAAAACGTGCCCCAAGTCACCCATCTGGTAAGTGGGGCCCAACCCCTCCGTATCACCTTCCACCCAGCACAGCGCTCCCTGGGTTGAACGGAGCGGAGAAATGTAAACGCACCGAACGGGCTCACGCTCGCTGTCCAGTCCGGTCCGGTCCGGTCCGGTGTTGGCTCAGGGACGCCCTTGGCGGGGGCGGGTCCTCCCATTCCGGAGGTTCCGGGAGAATAGGAGGCGCTCGCTCTCCTCCCTGGGCAGCTGGCCCGGTCTCGGTGCAGGGAGAGGGAGGGAGCGCTGGCCACGGGGGAGGAATGGAGAGCAGCAGCCCGAGTCCCAGCCCCGGCGCTGAGCTGGGCCTGGACGCCCGGCTGGGTGTGGACACGCGCCTCTGGGCCAAGGTGCTGTTCGCCGCTCTCTGCTCGCTCATCTTGGCGCTGGGCGCGGCGGGCAGGGCGCTGTCCGTGCGCGTGGTGCTGAAGGGGCGCGCCGGGCCCCCGGGGCGCCTGCGCTACCACGTATTCAGCCTGGCGCTCTCGGCGCTGCCGCTGTGGCCGGTGGGTGTGCCCGTGGAGCTCTTCAACTTCGTGTCGTTCCATTACCCCTGGGTGTTCGGCGACCCGGGCTGCCGCGCTTACTACTTCGTGAGCGAGCCGTGCGTCTACGCCACGGTGCGCACCGTAGGTGGCCCGAGCGCCTAGCGCTGCCTGGCCGTGCGCCAGCCCCCGCGCGCCCGCCGTCTGCTGTCGCTCTTCTGGGCCGCCACGCCCTGCCCATGGCAGTCATCACCGGGCAGAAGCACGAGCTGGAGAAGGCTGGCGGGGAGCCGGAGCCCGCTTCGCGCGTGTGCACGGTGCTGGTGAGCCGCGCCACGCTCCAGGTCTGCATTCAGGTAAGGGGGAGGCAGGCTCGGGGGCCTGTGTTTTCACTTCTGATACTCGCTATCTCCGCAGAAATTTGGGTCTCATTTCCCATTTTACAGAGGACTTGGGGAGAGGCTTGGCAGAGATGAAGCGTTAAGAGAAGCCCAGATTAGAATTCAAAACTTAATTCTGAAAGTCTACACTCTTCCCAGTATTACAAAAGTGGGGGCCAAGCATTACTGGGTACGAGAATTACAGCGTAGGGAGGGGGAGGGCTCTAAAAATGTAGATTTCATAACCCAGCCTTTTTTTTTTATCATCAAAACTAGCCATTTTCAGTCCCATTACAGAATATCCAACTTAATGGGATTTTGTGGAGATATAAAAGAGAGGCCTGAATATTCAATATTAATGAAGGATTTCAGAAGAAATACATAGCTTACTTGCAGCCTTAACAAGAATTTGGAAAAATATAAAGTTAAACCTGATTAGAAAACATTCCACTCGCTTCAGAAGACGCTTACTGTGGTCACCACGGAGAATTACTCAGAGCTGACAGGGTAGGATCCCTCGTTTTTAAAAATCCACTCCCTATATCAGACATTTCTGCAGGTTTTCCAATCTGGACCTGATGCTAAAGGAGACAAAACCAAAAACACACCGGCAAGAAGAATGGGAATGATACTAATGGGAGTGATCACGCAGGGGCTCCAGACAGCAGTCAGGAGGAGGGACCCCACTGACAACAGTGGGAGCTGCTCCTTCTGCCACATCAGGTGGGCCACTGGTGACCTGAGACCGCATCAGTCCAGCCCACACACCGCCTGCCGCCATGCTGGCCCAAGCACATCACAGCCACGGAGCAGCATGTGTAGGGCACCCGTCTACCTCTCAGCAACCTCCACACAGGCTCTGAGCTCCAGCGGAATGATCTGGCTGAATAGTCAGAGCACTGCAGCCCCTCCCTTAGACCTGACTCTGTAGCTCCCTGCTGCACCCTGTTGTGGCCGTGGCAATGAACAAGCAACTACGTGCTCAAAAGGCCTGGTAGCCAAGTTCCACCAGTTTTCACAGACTAAGGCAGTAGCTTCCAGGCTGTACCTATCTTGGAACTGGGCTCAGGGAGGGGGAAGCGCCAAGCATGGTCTGTGTTGTGAATATGTCGCATGCATAGCTTACTTTATGTGCTGCAGACCGACCAAGGCAGTAGAAACTGAAATCCGCCAGAGGCAAGCTTTTGACGTTCTACTGGTGAATTCCTTCAGCCTAACAGCATTATTCAACAAATGGTGTATTTAAAAAATGTTTAACTTGAGACACACAGTCTATGTTAACACAACAAAATAACCGAGCTCAAATTAGGATTATTTTGGTCCACCTTCCTTTTTAGGGTCTTGTCATTCATCGTCCATGTTAATCAGCGGGTTGTTTTTCTGTTTTGTTTTGTTTTTGACTAAGAAAATGTCTCATCGTTATTGAAAGTACAAAAAAACTGTACAGTTTTTCCAGAAATATTTCAAAACTCCCCAAGATTAATAACTAACGCATGAATATATTTTTACCTTCCACTTCTGTCTTGTCTAGGATTAAAGTGACAATTTGATAGTAAGTATGATGCTGTTGATAAAATGCTGCTTGGCTCTACAACAAACTCTAAACTATGTCCCACGTAGTGTTTTATTTTCTTCTTGGTGCTGATTTGTTGAGCGTCCATCAAGAAAAAAGCATGAATGATGGCCTCCTTAAAGAGGTACAGCACCCAACCCAGACATTTCGTACTGATTTTAAAGCACTATTAAAATGCTCAGGTTTTTAAAAATGCTGACACAGAACCAATGAGGAAAAGCTCTATAATACATGTACTTCGTAGATTTTTTTTTAAGTTTATTTTGAGAGAGAGAGAGAACCATCAAGGAAGGGACGGGGTGGGGGGGGTGCGGGGACAGAGGACCTGAATCAGGCTCTGTGCTCACAGCAGAGACTCCGATGTGGGGCTCGAACTCAACAAACCGTGACATCATGACCTGAGCCAAAGTCGGACGCGTAACCGACTGAGCCACCCAGGCGCGCTATAATACAAATATTTTGGGTTTTAAAACATTAAAACATTTAAAAAGCAGGGTATCATATAATAAACTTGTTCATAAGTCAAAAATTACCAAATAAAAAAACAAGGCTTGTTGCGTAAAACAGCTGTCCCCTTACCACCCCTGCACACTTTGGTCTATATTCTTTTGTCGAGGGGCAGCTGCCATGCACCCTCACCTCTTGCTGCCCCTTCCTACACATTTCTAAAGAACGCCCCTGCTTGATTTCACAGTTTGCACATTTTATCCAGTGTCTTCTAGCAGGAGAAAGAAAAAGAGCGTCCCGCCCTCTTTCCCATCCCTACTCTCCACGCCGTGCACCCACACGCACCCCCTACCCCTCCTCCGGTGTTAATTCCGTCAGGGTATAAAGCCAGTCTTGTGCTCTGTACTTACACACTGTGACTATGTTAGAACATTCTTCACAGATGAACCATGTCGGACATTTGTATTGCGTTTCCTTTCCAATATTACCTCTGCTTCCTTGCTGTTAACAATGGTCTGTTTTCAGGGATGCCTGGGTGACTCGGTCAGTTGAGCAACTGACACAATTCCGGCTCAGGGTATGATCGCGTGGTTGTGAGATCGAGGCCTGCATCGGGCTCCGTGCTGAGTGTAGAGCCTGCTTGGAATTCTCTCTCCTTCTCCCTCTGCCCCTCCCCTGCTCACTCTTGCTCTCTCCTAAATAATTAATTAATTAATTAATTAATATTTAATGTTTTTTAATTTGCTTGGTTCCTGTGCATCTGTCTCTCATGCGTTCTTAACTTCTCTACCAGAAGTATAAATACTGTTTCAGTGTATTCAGAGCCATCCAGTCAACGACCAGTTCATCTTTCAGTCGCCCCCGGGAGCCCCCTCTTCCACTCCGGCGCCACCGGATGCACAGCCAACATCTTACGTCACTCTGCTCTCCCAGCAGACATCCTCTTTTTGGACCCGGGTCTCCCCCTTTATTGGTGTACAACCTTATTTTGGTGGAACATACGCTCTTGTAACCTCCTGTGACCTGAGAGAAGGCCCACAGAAGAAGGTGAAAAATTGAGAATTTCCACGTCTGGAAACGTTCTGGATTATCCTCACATTTGCCGTAAGAGGGCTGGGCACGGAATTCTAGACAGAAACCGCTTTTCCTCTCAAATTGTAAAGCATCGCTCCACTGTATTCTAACTCCCACTGTTGCCTTAAAGAAATCTAATGCCATTCTGGTGCCCATCCTTTTCATGTGCCCTGTTTTATCCCTTTGGTGGCTTTCAAGGTCTTTATCCACAGAGTGTTAGAAGTCCTAAGAACGTGCCTTGATGGGGGCTTATTTTTATCCATTTTTTCCGGGCCCCCAGGCAGCCTTTCAGTCTGGAAGCTTCTATACCTCCCTTTTGGAAAAAACTTTCTTCAAAGTGGCTTATTTTAAAAAATGATCTCCTCCCTTCTGTTTTCTTTCTAGAACCACTATTACTTAGGTAAGTGTCCTAAGCTAATCCCAAAGGTTGTCTCTCCCTTTATTGCTGTCTCATCTGAGAATTTTCTCAACTTCATTTTTTTTTTTCAACGTTTATTTATTTTGGGGACAGAGAGAGACAGAGCATGAACGGGGGAGGGGCAGAGAGAGAGGGAGACACAGAATCGGAAACAGGCTCCAGGCTCCGAGCCATCAGCCCAGAGCCCGACGCGGGGCTCGAACTCACGGACCGCGAGATCGTGACCTGGCTGAAGTCGGACGCTTAACCAACTGCGCCATCCAGGCGCCCCTCAAGTTCATTTTATAACCCTGCTGTCACCCCCCGCCCCCTCCTGCTGCTGCAGATTCCTGGGCCTTGGGCACAGCCTGAGGACCACAGCATCACAGAGCCTTGGGGCCGTCATAAGCCTTGGAATTACCTTTGCAGGTGAACGTGCTGGTGTCTTTCGTGCTCCCCTTGGCGTTAACTGCCTTCCTGAACGGGGTCAGTGTGAGCCACTTGGTGGCCCTCAGCTCCCAGGTGCCATCCCTTTCTGCCCCCCGGCAGCCCCGTCCCCCGACCACGTGGAGCTAATGAGCGAGGAGAGGAGGAAGCTCCCCTGGAGGGCCACACCAGCCTGGTGAGACACAAGGCCTCCAGCCGGCTCCGCGGCCTCCAGCATGGCGTCCAGGGTCTCAGTTAAGTACTTGGTGACACTGCTACGAGAGGAAGGGATGGGGCTCCAGGCTGCCTCCACTGATCCCTGGCCAAGTGACCTCGAGCAAGTTACCACCTCTCTCCAGCCCCAGGGGATCGTGCGGTCGCCAACAGGCTTCTATAAGGTTCGGTGGTATGATTACGGGGTGGAACGAGAATTCCATACACGAAACCCTCATCTGCTCCAGGGAGTAATACATAAAGACAAGTGAATACCTGCTTACATTCCAGGGAGCCTGGCCTATGCAGCTGGCGCTAACTACCTTCCTGAACGGGGTCAGTGTGAGCCACTTGGTGGCCCTCAGCTGTAGTCAGGGACCCGGAGCCCCAGCATTGAGGGCGGAGACCAGCTGGGTCCCCCACCCAGTTCCCCACTTTTCCTGCAACATTGATTGTTGGCTGGTTTTCCCAAGAATCTGGGTAAACTGGGCCTTGTAGGGGAGACATTAAGAGGCACAAGAAAGCCGAGGTCTCTCCAAACACCTGCGGTAATGCAGGCACTCACTAAGGTCTGGGAACATGGAATCAGAGATCAGGTCTCTGCTCCCGTCAACCCACAGCGTTGGGCGTAGGACAGAAACGCAAGAGCTACATGTCATATGGTGTGACAGGAAGAGAGGGAGCACGTGACGGTGCTGGACTTTCTTCCACAGACAACAGGCAGCCATTGAGAGTCAACGCCCAAGAATGCAGGGCGATTTGCTTTTCAGATGTTCTACCCAGAAATCTTTGGCGTGTGGGTTACGCAGTGCTTCTCAAACTTGTGTGTGCTGAAGAACAGCGTGAACATAGGGGAAGGGAAGGGAAAGTAAAATAAAAGGAGAGAGGGAGGCAAACCATAAGAGACCCTTACATACAAGGGGACAAACTGAGGGCTGCTGGAGGGGAGGTGGGGGGATGGGCTAAGCGAGCGATGGGCATTAAGGAGGGCACTTGTTGGGATGAGCGTTGGGTGTTATATCTAAGTCACAAATCACTAAATTCTACCGAACCCCTTGTTACACTGGATGGTAACTTGGATTTAAGTTGTTTTTAAAAGTGAGCAAAAAAACCCAAAAACTAACAAACAAACAAAACAGTATGGGGAGCTATAAAACACGGGCTGCTCGGACCCAACCCGGAGATTCTGATTCGGTTGCTCGGGGTAGGCCCGAGACTCTGTATTTCTACCAGGCTCCCAGTTGACGTCGCTATCCTGGTCCAGAGGCCACACCGGACAACAGAATGGATTTGCCAGTCACGGCAGGTGTAGAGGAGGGGAGGGAACGGGTAGACGGTTAGCGACAAAGGGACCAAGTGGGAGACTGCCATCATAGTCCGGGGGAGGGGATCTAGGAGCCCCTGGAGTGGGGTAGTAGAGGTGAGAACAGAGGAATCAAGACATCCTAAAGAAGAGCTTTTTAATAGATTGGCCCTAGGGGGTAATGGAAAAATGAAAAGACTCTCTGGCTTACGGCTTGAGTGCTAGATGGCTGGTGGGGCCATCAGTCAATCAGAAAAAGGAACAGAAGGGGCGCCTGGGTGGCGCAGTCGGTTAAGCGTCTGACTTCAGCCAGGTCACGATCTCACGGTCCGTGAGTTCGAGCCCCGCGTCGGGCTCTGTGCTGACTGCTCAGAGCCTGAAGCCTGTTTCAGATTCTGTGTCTCCCTCTCTCTCTGACCCTCCCCCATTCGTGCTCTGTCTCTCTCTGTCCCAAAAATAATAAATAAACGTTGAAAAAAAAAATTAAAAAAAAAAAAAGAAAGAAAAAGGAACAGAAGAGGCTTGCTTGATAAGGCAGAAGGACATTTAAGTTATCTATGCAGTTAGACGATCAGGTGGGAATAGCTATCCCGGAGTTAAAAGCATATTCCAGTGGCCAGGAGAGGGTTATAGAGATTGTAGAAGTTTCTAGAAGCTTGTCAGTGTGCAGGTGGGAGTTAAAGTGGATATTCACCCAGACATTGGGGTAGCCTCAGGTTTGCCTACAGATCGAGAGAGGAGGGTGTCAGATAGCCTCACAGTTCCCTTCCGACCCTTGGACTCCAGGAACGAGTTCTAGGGAAATGCTCTTGTAAGCTTGGCGCCCTCCTCCCTAGAGACGGCAGAACTGAGGAGAGAACCCACTGTCTTCCTTGGCGAATTCACCGTGTGCCTGATCGCAAGAGGAAGGCAAACATCCAAGAGAAGAGAGGCCCGTGTAGCCTCCAAGGAAACAGCTGTGTCGACAGGTGCCTCTTCTCGAGATCTCCTTGTGCCCCTCGCACACACACGCATGTGCGAAGCCCTTCCCGCTTCAGAGACTCTCCATGACAAGGTGCATGGCTTCACTGCTCAGTGAAGCCACGTCTCGTGGACCACACCCAGCCGCGTGAGGCTCCCGGTGTCTCAGTGGGCAAGACAGTGGCCCCCGTCCACCAGCAGGGGAAACTTTCGCTGGTGCAGGGGCCTGGGAACAGCGCACGGGGAGCAGGGACTCAGAGGCTGGGTGAAGCGCATCCGCCAGGGGCAGCTGGTGTGGATGGGACAGTTGTTGAGGTCACACGGTGCTTCCCAAGAGCAGAAACCGGGTCCTCCTCACCTGGCCCTTTGGAGGAGAGGCGCGGTCTCCAGGAGAAAGGGGTAGACGCCGTGAGGAGGCGCAGGCCGTCTGACACACCTTCTGGGGTTCTCTGCCAGCACACTCTACGCCTACCTGGTGACAGACGCCCTCTTCTACGTCAGTTCAGCGGTGACCCCTGTCCTGAACAACGCTGTGTCGTCCTCCTTCAGAAAACTCTTCCTGGAAGCCCTGGGCTCCCTGTGTCGAGAAGGCCACCCCCGTGGAACCCTGCCCCCCCCCCGGAGAACCCCGGGCCCCACGGCTGCAGGCTCTAGGGATCCCTCAGACGCCTCGCGCTGGATGCAAGAGAAGAACGAGCAAAGCGGACCGTGACTGACTGCGCAGTCGCCTGGCACTCAGACAAGCAATTCGCTCACAGATAGTTCAAGCTCTGCC
The DNA here is from genome assembly GCF_018350175.1 of Felis catus. Taxonomy (NCBI): domain Eukaryota; kingdom Metazoa; phylum Chordata; class Mammalia; order Carnivora; family Felidae; genus Felis; species Felis catus. The sequence goes on from NC_058370.1 coordinate 131,750,999, forward strand.
GTCAGGTGCAGACTCACCTGGACCCCCAGCCCCCACCCCCCCACTTCCCAGCTGTGTAACCGCGGGCGAGTTGCTCATGCCCTGAGCCTCGGTCTTCCCCTCTGCGCGATGGAGATGGACAGGACCCAGCTCTTAGAGGCGTTCGGAGACCGAAGCGTTCAGCACGGTGCCTACCGCGTGATGAAAAACCAATTTTCGCTGGCATCGTTGTTGCTGCCGTTACCATTGCTGTTTCTCCCTCTCCTGTGGCTTACGCTCTTCGGCCGTGGGCTCAGCTGCCCCAAGAATTTCCACAAATGACAGTGCTCCGGGAGTTACTGCGCTGTCACGAGACTGCAGTCACACTCTCCAGTCTTGCCCAGCAAGGGAGCAGCTGTTTGCACCAGGAGTAGGGCTCCGGAAGCTGCGGGAGGCAGGGGGGCACCAGCTCCCCTCTCCTGGCCTCTGGCCTGTGTGGCTGCCTCCAGGTGGCCCGTGGGAGGACAGATGTGCGACCGGCCTGGAAGCGGCAGGGTCCTGAAGTGCCGTTTCTGGGGGCATCCTGGTGGCTCCGTCGGTTAAAGCGTCCGACTTCCGCTCAGGTCACGATCTCACGGCTCATGAGTTCGAGCCCCGCGTCTGGCTCTGCGCTGACAGCTCGAAGCCTGGAGCCTGCTTCCGACCCCGTGTCTTCCTCTCCCTCCCGCTCTCCGCCCCTCCCCTGCTAGCACGCACACACACTCTCTCTCTCAAAAACGAAGTTAAAAAAAAAAAACCAAAAAACGAAATGCAGTTTCTGGAATACTGGAAATAGTCTCATTCCCACTGCCATCTTACACACGGGGAAACAGAAGCAGAGAGAAGAAAGGTACTGCGGCCACTACCTGGTAACTGGGAACGGAACCCCAGGCTTGGGACCGGGCAGCCGACGCTCATCAGAGTCCCATGCTGCTTCCGGAGAAGTCTGATGGCCAAAGAGGAACAGAAAGAAACTAAAGGCTCAACATTAAAGAACTGAGTGAATCGTGATCATCCACTCAGTCCACCCAAATCCTATTTGTTAGGCCACCCTTAAACAGGAAGTGTAAATCTTATTTGGCGGCATAAACATACCGCGGTTATACTATTCAAAAGAGAACGCAATACAAAATTACACTATGATGCTATGTAGGAATCACTCGGGTGCATAGAAAGGGTCTAGAATGAAGCACTTCGTGAAAATGGCGGGTTGGCCAAGGAGGCACGCGTGACCCAAGCCCGGGGGCGGTTTCTGTCACCTTCACGCCAGGGTCTGAGCATATAGATGCCTGGCATGCAGTAGACACACGTTCGGAGAAAAGGATGTTGGTGGCATCGTATCGTTTATATGATATCTAAATAATAAATTTCAAATAGAAGTTAAGGTCCCCTAGTGTCGTCCCTTGGGCGGCACTGGCGTTGGCTGCAGAGCCTGGAGGATGGGGGTGGAGCTTACTTCCGTCACTTATTAGCTGTGAGACTCAAGCAAGTTCCTTCACCTGCTCAGGCCGCACGTCACATCTGTGAAATAGACATCGTAACAACTCTCCCCTGGGTTTTAAGAATTAAATGGCATTGAAAATAGGGGGGAATAAAAGTTTGAAAGTATAGTATCTCCCACCCAAGAGTCTCAGTTGGTAGTGGCTGTCATCGACAGGAAGGAAGCTTTTGGTTCCCAAATGCAAATTACCTTTCTAATTCTGTATTTGAACAACTTAAGCTCTATTTGTGTAGTTGGCTGCACTGTTGGCTTGCCTAAGATCGGAGACCCCAAAAGTGGTTCATCAGCCTTAGTCCTGCGGCCATGACTCCATCAGGGCCAGAATTTTAGGAAGCTTCCACCAAATCCTGAAAGATGACGTACACATTGCCCACCTGTACGAGTTTCCTGGGATTGCCGTAACAAAGCACCACAAAGTGTGTGGCTTAAAACAACAGAAATCTATTCTCTCACGGTTCTTGAAGCTACGAATTCAAGATCAAGGTGTCAGCAGGGCCATGCTCCCCAAAGGCTCGAGGAAAGAGTCCTCTTTTGCCTCTTCCAGCATCTGGTGGTTTGCCAGACATCTTTGGTTTATAGGCTCATCATTCCAATCTCTGCCTTGGTGGTCACACGGCAGTCTTCCTCTGTCACTCTTAAGACACTGGCCATACCGGGTCAGGAGCCCACTTGATTCCAGCGTGACTTTGTCTCAACTAATTACATCAGCCCCAAACCTATTTCCAGATAAGATCACACTCTTAAGTATCAGGGGTTAGGACCTCGACATATTTTTGAGGGTGTGATTCAGCCGAAAACTTCAACCAAACCCACCCCTAGTAGGGTGGGTTGCCACCACTGGGAAAGACCCTTTTACAGAGCGAGAACCAGACTTAGAGTGGCCAGAGACCCAAGAGAAAAATTAGTGTTCCTCAGAGTTAAAGAAAGCCAAAGGGAAACTGGGACAGTATATTCAGTGAACGACAAATGTGGTCATGGATTCTTGTTTCTTCTCCAGACATGAAGGGTTTTAAAACTCCACACTTGGCTTTCCAACTGTTTTGTTAATTAAAATGCTAATTCCTTGTGAGCTGGGACTGCTGCCGTAGCAAGCAGACTAAAAAAGAAATGAAAGCTGTTGACATTGGACACGCCCTTGGTTCAGTCTTCCTTAAAGAGCTGTCTGCAGACTCTGAAGCCAGATCTGGAAGGCTTAATGCAAATTCCGTTATTAAAAGGGTTTCTAAACATTAATGCTGGGATTGCCCAGACTCGGGAAGATACATATGTAATATATTCCATATATGCTGGCATCCAGTGCTACCTCCCACAGGCAACCCAACACTTCTCCCAAAGAGAACATTTTGGTTCCATACTTTTATCATATGGGGAGCCTTAGAAGCCAACGGTGCCTCCTAATGGATGACATTTGGTGGCCATAAACTGCTCAAGACAGAAAGCAGCTGTGATGTTAGCAGGACCTATCCTTACACCTGCAAGCATGAATCTAGATCTGTTCTGTCACTTGATAGCTGTGTGATCTTGGACAAGTCATTCAACCTCTCTGAGCCATAGTTTTTTCATTTGTAAGATGATCCCAATGATATCTACTTCAGAGTGTTGTTGGATTAAATAATAAACAGTTAGGGACCTAGTTAAATGCCTGGCACACAGCAGGTGCTCAAAAATGTTTGCTACTCACTGCTGGTCATTTCGTAGCTAACACATTCTCCAGGAACGAAGTGACCTGGCGAGAGAATCAAGACGCGAAACCAAGTCTCCTGGTTTCAAATGCCACGCCCTCTCCACTGCCACATTCTGCCATGAGAACCCTGACATCCATATGAATGTTGCTTTTGCAGCCTGATTTCTCCTCCTTTACTGCAAGAGTTCTTAAGTTGTGGTGACTCTTCAGGAAAAAAGAGCCACAGTTTGTGTATTTATTATTCTTTTTTTTTTATGTTTAGTTTTTGAGAGACAGCACGAGTGGCAGAGGGGCAGAGAGGGAGACGCAGAATCCGAAGCAGGCTCCAGGCTCTGAGCTGTCAGCACAGAGCCCGACTCGGGGCTCAAACTCACGGACCGTGAGATCATGACCTGAGCCGAAGTCAGACGCTTAACTGACTGAGCCACCCAGGTGCTCCTGTGTATTTATCATTCTTATCTGGTTTGAGAGTGACTGCTATTCCTGGCCTTGCAGAAGTACAGATTTCTGTATTTTCCAATGCTCTGGGACAGTTTTTTATTATGGCAAAATACACACAAAATTTACCATTAGTGTCATTTAGCACATTCACAATGTAGTGTAACCATCACCTCTGTCTAGCTCAGAACATTTCCTGGAATTTCTATTCCACAAGAATGCCCTCTCCTTCGGAGGTTAATGACTTTCTATCAAACATATCACTGGGTCAGTCGACTCATTTCGATTGGTCTTCTATTTCCAGAGAGATGTACTAGTCTCCAGTGATGGTTATGCAACTATCCCATTATTACCCTATTTGTTTCCTATTTCTAACTGTTCTCGCCTTCTAAGATTTCACAGCGGTGCTGGCCAGATCTACAAAGTTTTGTGACCATTCTTATCCCTTTGGGTTTAACTTTGAACTTCACCCATTTAATTTTTAAATGTTAAATCTTGTTCTGATTAGCCATCTTACCCCAGTCTGAGAGTCTCAATCTGCTGCCTTATTAGGTGAATTTAATCCATTTACGTTTATTTTGATCCGGGATATATTTTTTTAATTAATATTTTTTAATATGTATTTTTGAGAGAGACAGTGCAAGCAGGGGAGGGGCAGAGAGAGGGGGAGACACAGAATCTAAAGCAGGCTCCAGGCTCTGAGCTGTCAGCACAGAGCCCGACGCGGGGCTCGAACCCATCAACTGTGAGATCGTGACCTAAGCCAAAGCTGAAGGCTTAACCGACTGAGCCCCCAGGTGTCCCTGATCAGGGATATGTTTGAATGTCTTTCTGCCATCTACTTTATTTACCAAGCTTTTTGTTTCTTCCCTCCCCAGCCTGTTCTTCCTTTATACCACATACACTGGTTTTGTTGATACTCCTTTTCCCTTTAATGTTTAGATCTCGTACATCCTGTTTCAATGCTTCCAGGGATTACTGTTTTTTAAACGTATATTTAAATATTCCTTTTCCGGTAACATGTTAACCACCCCTGCCCCATTAAACCAGGAATGTTAGGTCAATTTCACTCCTTTATTTTCTCAGTTCCTCCATCACTGGCCACTCCCACCCCCAGCTCCCATGCTGGAAGCATCTAAAACAGAACGGAGTCGGTCAAGGGGCGTTTCACGAACACTACCATTTGCTGGGCATATTCCAGTCTCCAGGAACACAGGAGTGAATGTGTCTTACGAAGTTCCTACTTTCACGGGAAAGGACAAAGAAAACACTAAACAAAATGCATTCTACTGGGGAGGACCTCATTGAGGAGGTGACCTTTGAGGGATCCGAGCGACGTGAAGGGGAGAAGCGGTCCAGGCACAGGAAGCAACCGGCCTGAGGTGGGTACTCGGCTGGCAGTGGCCAAGATGAGCCAGGAGGGCCAGATGTGCAGTGAGCAAGGGAACAGTCAAGTGTCAGCCCAGACCGCCAATGTTCATTCCTGTTTGCCGTCAGACCTCTCCAGGTGCACCTCCTGGCGGGTTCCCTCTTGAGCTCGTCTGGCTATTCACCCGTCTACCGAGGTCTCTGTTTTCACTTCCAAGATCTGTAACCATCCTTTTTTGTTCTGGATACCGTATCACCTTACTTTTTTCTGATCTGGATTATGCTTGTTTTATAATTAACCTCTTTACTGACATTATCACCTTTCACTGTATAACGTTTGCTATTTTAAGAATCGTAGTTGTTTGTTCATTTCCATACTTGGTGGCTGGGGGGGGGGGGTCCTGTTTGCTTATTTCGTCTACTATAAACTGACCCATATAACTGTGAGGGGAGAGATAGGACAATGCCACAGAGAGGAGGTGCCAATAGCTTGTCTTCACAAAAGTCTGGACCCCCTCCCGTGCCCCCTCCTTGAGGCTCCCTCCACACTCTGCAGTAAGCTTAGCAGTGGCTGCCTGCCTAGCCCAGGTCAGTGGCGTCTGTGAGTGTTGCAGAAGAGCTGGAAGGAATCGAAGGGCCCAGCTGCACCAAACCGTATCACTGTGACAAATGCCCCAGGCCCCTTCCACGTCCTTAGCTACTGTGACGCACAGAGCACCCCCGACTCCATTTTCCGACGTAGCATGTTTCTCTGTATGGTCTCAGCTGTGCTATCCTTCATTCCCGTTCTTCTCTACACCTAATTTTCTCTTTCAGGGATTCCTCCATGTGTTAATACACGCTTACTTTTATGGATTTATAATTTCCTTCCCAGAACTGTCTTTTCTGTCATGTCATGAGGTTGTAAGCAGGGAGCCGTTGGAGATCACTGGTCACACTACTCCCTCTCAAAGAAACAAAAACAAAAACAAAACCAACAGAATGAATTCCCACCAAAGAAACCAGGAGTGCATCACAGGTTTTATTTAGAAGACTGGAACAAACAAGAATATTAGTTTGGTGTCTTCCAAGTTTAAATTAACTAACAAAATGGGAAGCACGGCACACGAGCTACTATTTACAAAAGACAAATACAACTGAAGAAGGAAAGTTTTTATTCCGCGATAGGAATAATGGCATATACGAAGGGATCGTTTTATAAACACTGAACTAATCTTTTATACTCATCGGCTGGTTTTTCTTTGGGTGGGGGTGGGGGTGGGGGGAGATTAAACTCTTAGGCATCATCTTCTAAGATAATTTCTTCTTGGACTGTTATCCATCAGAGTGCTCAGAAGTGTCTAAGATGGCTGTGTACGAATGCATGCTGGTGGTGCATTTCTGAGTATCCTCAAACCCTCCCTTCGGTTAGGGGCCACTCCAAAAGCACTGTGGCCCCGGGCAAGACAGACGCTGGTCCGGAATCCAGGAGTCTACTTGTCCATCCTTCTGCTTCTCTCCTTGCGCAGTGGTCTCGGTGAGGTGCGCTCCCTGTGCCGGAACCTTCTCGTCTTCCAGGTGGAGGATCACTGCACCCACCCAGGCTGTTGGAAGGACTAAGCAAGATCATAGCTGCGAAAGCACCCAGTCCGATGCCTGGCCCATGGGTGGCACTCAAACACACAGGCAGACGGGATGGTGAGCGTCATGGAACGTTCCCGCATTCCTGTCGTCCATTCTGATCAGGGCCAAGCACTCGTAAGAGGAAACAAGCTATTGAAAGAACCAAAAACTGAGCTTCAATAAATTATAGTCAAAAGTTTAATTCTTACCAACTATTTTATGTCCCTTTGGTGGTTTCGTTGTTTCAAAGCAAGCAATTTGGTCCTCTTTGTAAGGCAAAGTCGGTCTCTTCAGGTCAACCTCTCCAACTCTAATTTCCTTCCTGAAAGACTTCTTGTTTTAAAGAAAGTTTCTTTTCAGCTTTGCCCTTTCTAAGAGGTAGGGTATTGACCCTATACTATTTTATTTTAACAGAATCATACTTGCTGCGAAGTAAAATCATCTGCTTTACTTTTTCAGAGTGGATGCCTTTGGCCTGGCTTCTGAAAGAGCAAACTTGTAGGCCGTTACGTAATTCTTATTAAATGTCCTTGTTTTTTCCTTCTCTCCAGCCTTTAAAGTTAACAGATGTTCTTCCGGAATATTGCTTTGTAGTAGGTGATAGGGAAACCCCCATAGTCGGAATCCTGTCCATCGCCCAACAAGAAGTTACTGACACCTCTACAAGAAAACCCAAGAGTGATCCTTTAGAACTGAGAAAAGTCGCATTTGTCCACGGAAGCACACGGATGACGGGACGGCAGGCAAAAGTTTGTTCTTCATCAAGTGGACTTCGATAGAGCCCAGGGCCGTGTGGCCCAGAACCCAGGAGACGTGGCTTTGCGTCCCTGCTCACCACCCACTCATCCTCACTGCTCTAAGACCACAAACGCCCAGGCCTGGGCTCCTGGCACGTAGCACGAGGGGGCCGCACAACGGTCCCGGGGCCGCTCCAGTTCGAGCACCCCACGGATCTCAGAGTCCCTTTAGCCTCAAGAGCATGAGGTGCCGAAGGCTCCCCTCCCGCGGAAAATCTGCCGGTGTCTCCCTCAGATGTGCCGCCCGGTCAGAAAAAAGAGCGGCCGGTCTTCCTTGGCGTTGGCCGTCTGGAATTCGTCACGCAGCCGGAACTGCCACTCGTCTTCCAGCTCGAGGCGGACCACCGTCTGGCGCAGGGAGTTCCGGTCCTGGCAGATCACGCACAGGGTGGCACCTGCATGGGCAACGGCAGAGGCGGTGAAGAAAACGAATGAGAGCTACGGCCTGGATTCTACCGGCAACAAGGAGACACGGTGCCGTTTGGGACGGAGGGACCAGACATCCAGGCGGCACCTCCTGCTGCTTCTGGAAAGCTTTGTACTCTCAGCGAGACACACAGCGAGATGGTTATTTGGCAGGTCTGGCCGGTGACACAACGCGGGGGCGGAAGAAATGTGCACAAAGCGGTGGAGGGGGTGGAGAACCGGAAGCAGAGAGACGCCTCGTCGGCTGGTCAGATCACCAACCAAGCGCTCCGGTTCCAGCCCTGCGCTAGCCCACCTCTCCCAGGCTGACCCCACCCCTTCCTCTCGCATGCGAGCCCCCTGCATACTGGCCAGACGCAGCGCACCCCCACCCCCACCCCCACCCCCCCAGCCTCGGGAATTCTCCCTCCTCTCCACTCCCGGCATCCTCGATAATCCCTCTGGTCAGCTCATTCATCCTGGAGGTCGGTCTACCTGCCGCCCTTCCTACCCACACGTCCTGTCCTCCTAGTACACGAAATGTTTCCCCGGGGCAGACCGTGGGAGAAATCTCTTACTACTTCCCAAGGCCGCATACAGCGCTGGTGCTCAGTAAACACCCGCTCGACAAGGTCAGAGGGCAGACACCCAAGGCAAGGGAAGATCGGTCAGGATTCCCAGCTGGCTGGAAATAATACTGTTAAGTCCTAGAGAATGAAACGTCTGTCGCTCTCAGCCGCTCTAGCCTGACAACAACTATGGGAGCAGAAAGATCCCAGTAAAGGTCAAAGAGCATGCAGTACTCCCCAAGATGAGGAGGAAACCCCAGGTACCAGGAGGAAGGCGCGTCTGAAGGGACCTGGGTGCTGATGTTAAGAATCTGGGCTGACGGGGACCACAAGTCCAAAGTATCTACCTGAAAGAAAGGGGACGTGTCTTGTCTCTATCCCGACAGGCACAAGGGGAAGAGGGCCATGCTGGGATCGCACCCCAGCCTTCTTGTACCTTCCTGGATAATCGGGGCAGTCATATTCCCTCTCTGAGCCTCAGTCTACCCACTGGCAAAGGGGCACTAAGACCACAAGTCACCTCCTCGGAAGCGCCAGGTGCCAAAAGGCATTCAAATCGAGGTCCAGGGTAAAAGGATGGGAAGTTACCTTTCAGAAAATGAAACTTTTTCAAAAAGCTAGCTCCCACAAAAGAATCACAGAGGTATAGCAGGAGTCCGCTAAACATGAAGTCAGAGCAGCTGATGTTCAGGGAGTGGGGCCTGGAGCTCACATAACACACAGAAATCTGAAAAAGAAGGAATCCAAGAGGGAACATCAGCTTTCATGAAATACCCAACGACACCATGCTAGGGCCTTGCATCTAACAAATACTAACTGCTTGGCCAATGCCCAAGGCTGGTGGGGTTCGGGGCAGAGACGAGATTCAGTGTTATGTCCAAATCGAGATCCTAAAACTCAGGTCCAAGAAATGTATCCACATTTGCCCATCCATCAATTCGAGAATCCATCAATTCGACGGACGAGTTGCCACCCATCAATTTTGGCATCCGCGTCGGCTTTCATTCCTAACTTATTACAGTGGGGGGCAAACCACTTAAACTCTCTCAGGCTTTTACCCTATCAGCTATAAGGCGGGGTAAACACCCGAGGCAAAGGAGCTGAGTAGCTATCATCCCGAGTCCTGGGTTCTGGCGCCTCCGTTTTAGGAATTTCTCGGATTCGTGGACTCGGCAGGGCCCCCTCTGAAAGTCACCTGAGATCCCAGGTTAAGGTAGCAGTCGACCGAGAGCACAGGGTGGCCGCGGTTCCGCAGGGACAGCGGGAAGAATCGGTGACTGTGGTGCTGGAGGAACTTCTCCAGCAGGAGCTGCGCGGGCGCCGCGAGGAACGTGTGCTTGCTGTCCGGGGCGCAGATGTACTGGGCCGGCACGATGGCCACGGGGTTGTCGGATACCTGCCCGGGGAAGGCGGGGTCAGCCACTCCCAGCCACCCTGAGCACAGAGGTCCCTCCCCAGGCCTCTCCTGGGGTGAGTGGCCCTGTCACGGAAGACTGTGTCATAGGGTAGAGCTGCCCAGCTGCGAACACATACCTCAACCCAGAAATTCTCTGCTAAGGAAAACTACGCTTTACCACGGCGGGATGTGTGAAACTGACGAGTGGGACCGGTAAGAATTGTAGGCGTTGACCACTCCATGCAGAAGACTTGCCGCCTGGTCTAGAATAATCAAGAGGACCACTGGACCTGGTGAACTCTCCCCCAAATCCAGAGAGGCAAACCTCTGGGAAGGATCAGCCTCCCTCTGGCCCCAGAACCTATCCACCTTCGCCTGCCCCCGCCGCCCTTCCTGCCGACCACCCGCCGGTCTGCACCCACCACCCCTTACTCCACGGCCAATGCGTTTGCCAGGCTGCAGCCAGGGAGACTTGGCGTAAATAAAACGAATCAAATCCTCTGCTGGGCACCCTTCGGTGGTCTCTCATTACTCCTAGAGAAAGTCCAGAATGTTCCCATGGCTGCTAAGACCCTACATGCTTCTCTAGCCCATCTCCGCCATGCCTTCTGCCCTTTATGCTTCTTCCACGCTGACCTCCTGGCTTTCACCTGCTCAGCTCCTTCACCCAGATCCTTCTTTGAACAGCTGTGTATTACCCCCGAGTCTCTGCTTTAATGTCACGGTCTCAGGGACACTCACGGAGACTCCCTCCCCCACCCTCCGCAAGGTTAGGTCTCCCTGTGACACACGTCACCCTCGTGGTGCTGGTCACAAGGACGCTACATGTTTAACATCCGCCTCAGCTGCAGGGCTACACCGAGTGAAGGGCCTGCGTGCTCAGTAAATACTCAATGAGTAAATGAAAGTAAGTTATTTCATTCAGATGAAAGATTATCGAATGTTCCAGCTCTCTTACACACAGCCTAAACCTAGCGGAAAAGAAGATGCTCAAAATAGGAATACACATAAAATATCTAGAGCCAGAGGATTAGACTGAGAGACATAAAGAAAACTCAGTTTTAAAAGTACAACAGTATCTTTGATAGACAATGTGGTAAAAATTAGAATTGTAAAAATTAAACTAGAAACCTAACACAATTTCAATAAGAAATCTCAGCAGCGGGGGAGGGTAGGACTTAATTCAACGACTCCCGAGTTCTGGAAGTACAGACCTTCTCTTTAAATGTCTTGCTACTTTTTAAGAGAAATGAGGATGGGCTGCTGATAGGAAGGGGCAGGTGGGTGGGGGTTTGGGACTGGCGTCTGAATTCAGACCCGGCCCAGCTCAGGATAAGCAACCAACCACACAAGGAGTGAGGGGAGATGAGGCAGGACAGAGGCTGAAAGAGTCACCGGGACAGGCTGATGTGTCCACCGCCAGGGCAAAAGTCAAGATAGATGGAGATACAAAGCAGAGAATGGGGCTCCCGTCCATGGGTCGGAGAGAACCTTCAGGCAGAGTCGTGCCAGCCCCATATGTCCTCCTGGAAGACCAGATCTCGGAGGGTGTGCTAGGACTTTCCACCCTGAAATTCTGCAGCCAGCACTGACCTAATCAGACCATGTCTCTCCCCACCAAGAGGCTGGCTCGCGCACAGACAACACGGCTACAGGCCAGCCTGTTGGTGCCATTTGGTTATCTGGCCAGGCGCGGTCCAGGGGCCCAGAGAGGAGCATGGCGCCCCACCCCCCAGGAGCTGGGTCCAGCAGAGAAGCCAGGGCAGTGAACACAGAGCCCAGTGCTGGACGTGCAGGCCGGCGAGCGCTCACGGGAAGGCTGGTGGCGGCCACACTGGCGGGACGCGTACCGGGGATACTGGTTAGAACCAGCGATCGGGAGAGAAACCCGACGGCGGGCCTCCCTTCCCCAGGCTCCCAATTCAAAACCTTTACGAAGGCCACCAGCCGTCAAGGCCGCCCCACGGCCTGGCCTCCCCGCCAGCTCCCGCACCACCGCAGCCCAGGCAGCAGACTCAGTGGGCGCACTCACCTTGGACGTGATGTGGCAGGACCTGTGCCCGCCCACGGCAATCTGCTTCTTCATCACACTAAAGCGGTTGAACCGGCAGAGCAGGAGGCCGGCGCTATGCACCCGCAGGTTGAAGTCCACGTCGTCACACGTGAACCTGCTCAGAAGCAGAGGAGGGAGCAGATAGCACTGGACGCGGCCCACGGCCCCGGGCACGCCCCCAGCAGCCACGTGGAGTGTGCACCCGCCGCGCTGGGGGGCTCGTTCCAACCTTGAAGACCTCGCTCAATAGCGGCATATAAAGAAGACAAAACAAATAAGGAGACCAGGTGTGGCTGCGACGTGTCTGCACCAGGCCGGGCTTAAACTACAGAAGGACTACCACTGGCTGACCACACGCTACAGGCACCGTGTGAGGGGCTTCACAAACACCGTTTCATCTATGCGTTACAAACAAAAAACAAAACAACAAACAAAGAACAAAAGGGAGGTGCCTGGGTGGCTCAGTCGGTTTAGCGCCCGACTCTGGCTCAAGTCATGATGTCATGGTTCGTGAATTCGAGCTCCGCATCAGGCCCTGTGCTGACAGCTCGGAGCCTGGAGCCTGCTTGGGATTCTGTGTCTCCCTCTCTCTCTGCCCCTGTCTTGTCTGTCAAAAAGAAACATTAAAAAAAAATAATAAAAAAAGAAAAAAAAGAAAGAAAACAACAAACTCCCTAGAGTAAAAATATTAGCCACATCTTACAGCTGAGAAAAACAAGGCTCAGAGATGCGAAGTCATCAGCCTAAACTGCAAAGCTGTGAAAGAAAAAACCCAGAACTTAGCAGGGCAGCCTGGCTCCAAAAGCGACCCTCCCACGGCTCCTCCGATGGTCATCTTGGGTGTGGCCCCAGGGCTCCTAAGAGGGACATCTTGGGTGTGGCCGACTGCCTGGCCTATAAGGGATGCCTGATAAGGGCTGGCAATCTGGTTATTCTTGAGATGTGAGCACTTCCGTGGCCAGGCCCAGAGAGAGAGTCATATGGAAATTACTTCCTAGTTTTCTTCAGTGTTAATGCTCCTAAAAACTGACGTATTCCAAGAAGGAAGCAAAAAAGTAAGAGAAATGACACAGTACGACATAAGTCACTATATAAAGGATCATGTGAACCGATGAAGGAAGTTGAATGATCTTATGCAAATCTACAGTCTACAGAATTATACAATTAAAAAAAATTTTTTTTAAGTTTATTTATCTTGGGGCGCTTGGGTGGCTGTTGGTTAAACGTCCGACTCCAGCTCGGGTCATGATCTCACTATTTGTGAGTTCGAGCCCCGCGTTGGGCTCTGTGCTAACAGCTCAGAGCCTGGAGCCTGCTTTGGATTCTGTGTCTCCCTCTCCCTGTACCCCTCCCCCGCTCATGCTCATGTGCACATGCGCGCGTGCTCTCTCTCTCTCTCTCTCAAAAATAAGCATTAAAACAATTTTTTAAAATAAGTAGATAAATAAAAGTTTATCTTGAGAGAGAGCGTAGCATGAGTGTATGTGCATAAGGGGCAGGGAGAGATGTGGGGTTCAAACTCACAAATCCTGAGATCATGACCCGAGCTAAAATCAAGAGACGGGACACTCAACCAACTGAGCCACCCAGGCACCCCTATACGACAAAAAAATTAAAAAAAAACAAACTGAGGGCTGATTTCAGCTTGGGTCATGGGTCTCGAAGTCTGTGGGATCAACCCTCTTCACTATCAGCACTATCAGCCTGCTTGGGATTCTCTCTCCTGCTCCACCCTGTGCCCCTCCCACTTGTGCACACACACACACACACACACACACACACACACACACACGTGCGCGCGCTCTCTCTCTCAAAATAAAAAAATAAACATTAAAAAAAACCACCCCAAAACCTGAGGGCTGAAAGCAGGGCCAGAGCAATGCCCCGGGAAGGAAGCCTCCGGTTCCACTGGCCCCGCAGCGGGGAGGCGGCCGTCCCCCAGGCCTAAGGTTGCCCTTCAGGGCGGGCTCTGGGCTGGGGGCGGTGCCGACGGCCACAGAGGGCGGGGACTCACCGGTTCTGGTTGTACTGCACGTTCTGGGTCAGGTCCACGTTCAGAATGATGAAGTCGTGCACGTGGCAGCGGGAGAAGGGCTCCCGCACCTCGGCGCTCCCGGTCTTGCTGGACCACTTCCGCATGCCAATCAGGGCATAGTGGGTGATGTTGGGGGACGCCTCGATGTGCTGCATGATGTGCTTCAAAGACACGTTTCTTTCTGCCCAGGAAAACTCCCTGCTCAAAAGAGGGAGACGGACGTCCCCAGGCTGAGGGGCAAACAGCAGCAGGGCCCCCAGGACCGGACGCTTAGGAGCTGGGTAGGGCTGGGGCAGGTGGAGCCCATCGCTGCCACCCTGAGTGCCGGGCGCCAGGCTAAGCGGGTCACATCTACTATTATGTATCCTCACGGCAACCTCATGACCTAGACCTGTCATCCCCATTCTACAAATGAGGAAAAAAGGGGCTCTGAAGAACTTGCCCGGTGTCACTCAACAGAGCTCGGACTCAAACAGCGCCGTCTCCAAAGCCTACCTCCTCCCCATCCTCCTCCCCTAGCCTCCTCCCCAGGCTAAAACACTACATTTCCCGTTTGCAGACCTGAGGGCAAAACGGTGGGGAGAGCGAGGCTTTCTGCTGTGAATTCCAGTAAGGGAATGGGAAGGAAGGAGGTAGTGTGTAGAGACCCCCCACCCTGACTGCCACTGTCTGAGGACGGTGGCGACGACAGGGACACCTGATGACCAGGGAGGGGGCTGGCGGGAGGGGCTCCAGGGCTAGGAGCTGGGCCCCAGCACGCAGCTCAACTCTTCTGGACCCCAGCTTGCTTTTCCCCAGCCAAGGGGCTTAAATAAACTCTCTAGGGCCCTGGCCAGCCCTGACATGCCAGGGCGTTAACGGCCGCTTCAGAATAGAATTCGGGAACGCAGAATGAAGGCTCCATTCTCTCCCAGTCTCAGCCCCCGGCTGAGCTCTTGCCTTTGGAAGAGCGTCAGGGAGAATACTGCCAGCAAAGCAGGACTGCTCCCATAAACTCCGGGCAGCTCTATCATCCGGAACACATTTTCTCTCTAGAAGAACAGGGACTAGTGGTGATTGCCACAGGAGGGTACCACTAACATTAAAGAGGTGAACTGACCTCACGTTTCTTAAAAAAAAAAAAAAAAAAAAAAAAAAAAAAAAAAAAAAAAAGGCCAAAAATAACCAGAAGTCATCAGGCAGCCCTAAGTTGAAACATCCATGTGGCAAAAATCACAAAAGGAAGTATTTTACCAACGATGTTCCGAGTCTATCTACTGAGCCTTCCCTACATTGTGCCCTCTGGTGCCCACCTCCAGGCACACCTTTCAGAGTTTAGTTGTTACACTAATGTCACACAGCAAATAAAAATGCAACTGGCTGTTAGGAATTAGGCTGGCGGCAGGGGGAGGGTGTGGAAGGCTCCAGGAGGGAATTTCTGGGCCGCTGGTGATGTTCCATTTCTTCCAACGGGAGTTGGTTAAATGGGTGATCAGTGTGTGAAAATTTCTGGATATGTGTCCTACTTTCTGTAGGTATTTTATACTGAATATATACTGTGTGATTTTCTGTACGTATTATACATCCAAGAAAAGTTTTAAAAAGTTAAAAACACAAGGGGCCGCCTGGGTGGCTCAGTCAGTTAAGCGTTTGACTCCTGATTTCGGCTCAGGACCTGATCTTGTGGTTTGTGAGTCTGAGCCCCCAAATCGGGCTCTGCGCTGACAGTGTGGAGCCTGCTTGAGATTCTCTTTCTCTGCCCCTCCCCTACTCTCTCTCTCTCTCGCTCTCAAAATAAATGAAAAATAAGAAACTTAAGAAAAATTGAAACCTCAAAACTACGCTGGGCTTGGAGTAAGAGCCTGCGACATACAAGGCCATGTGAACCGCATACTGTGCCTTCTAAGATGCGGTGTCCTCTGTGGTCCTCAGGAGGTAGCTAAGAAGCCCCCATTGAAAAGGAACAGCTTTGGGGCACCTGGCTGGCTCAGTCGGTTGATGTCCGACTTCAGCTCAGGTCACGATCTCACAGTTCGTGAGTTCAAGCCCCGCGTCCAGCTTTCTGCTGGTCAGCGCAGAGCCCATTTGGATCCTCTGTCCCCCTACTCTCTCCGTCCCTCCCTTGCTCACGCTGTCTCCAAAAAATAAATAAATAAACATTAAAAAAAAAAAAAGGAACAGGTTCATGTTCCTTGCAGAGTCGGGGGGGGGGCATCTCACCTGCTTCTTTCTCCGCCACAGTCTACATCCACCACGTTCCACATCACGCAGGAGTCGTCCGAGATCACGATGAAAGGCCAGATGTCCTGTGGCTTGATCCCCAGCTCCTCCTGCCGGTTCCTCTCCAGCTCCAGATTGTGGTAAGACAGCTCCTTGATCAGGAAGTGGGCGGCGCCTGAAATGGGCAAACCCCAGGCCCACTCTTGGGTCCACGGACATCTACCCAGGACAGGCCCGCCCTCAGGTCTGCCCTACCCAGGACCAAGGCCCCATCTGGAGTTAGAACGGCTCATCGAGGCCCCAGCCCATGACCAGCCAGCTCCCGACGGGCCTAATCTCCATCGCCAACCTGCACACACATTTGTCTGCTTATCCTTGTCTCTGACTGTGGAGAATGTGAATCAAAGCAGTGACCGAAGACGGAAGAAGGCTATAGCTTTCAAGATGAAAGGAGCCTGATGAAGAATGTTTAACCCATTCATCTCTAGGACCGTCTCCCAAAAGTCTCCGTTTGCAGGAATTTTACCAAGCAGGGCACGTTAAAAAATGCCTACCAACTCCAGCGCTGTTGAAGATACTTGGGAGCACCAGCATGATGTGGTTGGGCCAGTATTTCTTATAAATGGCCATTTCATACTCCTTGACGACCAGCACGTGCAGATGGCTGGCACCATCCATGGCATGGTACAGGTTAAAGAGGCCGTGTTCGTGACGGCCGGTTGTCGGGGTGAACGTCGGACTTTTTATATACTCGTGGCTCTGGAAAGCAGAGGAATGAGGAGGGGAAGTGTTTGTGAATACGGTCACGATCACTCCCCTCCCTTTGAAATGGGGCTTCGAGGAAGCTTCCGATAAGAGAACGCAGCCCGTTTCCACACTCACTGAATGCAGCTTAGCCTTGGGACTTGCTTTTCCTGAGAAGATGACGGGAACACAATGGTTTGCGCCCGTTCCGAGCCTGGCCCCCTGAGGACGGACACATTCCACCCTCTCTCTCTCAGACCCCTCCCCGGGAGGAGCCGGGGCTGGCCTGCTGGGGCAGGAGAGACCGCAGCGGGCAGGGATGGGCGTCCCCCTGAGGCGACCCTCACCCGGCCAGCCCCCAGCTGACCTGGCAGCTAACCACAGACACGAGTGATCGCAACAAGCCAGGATAACCACACAGCGGGACCGAGCCCAAGCTGCCAGCCCGAAGAATCGCAAGCGGAGTGAGGGCTTGCTTGGGAACGGTCAGTTACACAACCGAAACTAACTGGCATGTGTCAGTGACCCAAACGGATCCCCCTCCCGTGTTGGCACTGAATATGTGCGGAGTATATACTAGTCTGGACGATTTAAATCCCTCAGTCCCTCATCCCTGCAGCCTAGCTCCTAATACACTCTGGTTGTGAATCTTTAATATCAAGAACTGGGTTTTCCTCCACTCTGCCCTCAACAAAAAAGTTCTTCTGGCCTTCCACTCCTTCTGAGTTCCTCAGAGCACCTGCCACAAAAAAGCTGTGCTGCACCTGGTGCCCGTACCCAGTTCTGGCTGGAACTGGCTGGAACTGGCTGGAAAAGTGAGGGGGGGATCAGAGAAACCCTCCGCCAGTGCAACAGCCCGCCCCAGCCCACAGGGTAGGAGACGCCCTGTAATAAAGGCCCCCATTGTTCTTCACAAATGTTTTCAGTGCTTGGTAAAAGACTGCCAGGTCTGAAAGATTATTCCACCCGAAGGTACTGGCCCTCTGGAGATCGAAAAGCAGCGTCCCACACAAGGGTCACATTGGCCGGGGCTGGGGGCAGGCAGCGAGCGGACTCTGAGACAGTCAGGCTGGATCTGTGAAACCAAGCGTCCCTATGAGGAGGGCCTCTAAGAGCGCTGGTCACGGACTTCTGGTGGAGTCTATCGGGTTTTCCACGTATAATATCATGTCTTCTGCAAAAAGGGAAAGATTGACTTCATCTTTGCCAACCTGGATGCCTTTGATTTCCTTTTGTTGTCTGATTGCTGATGCTAGCACTTCCAACACTATGTGAAACAACAGCGGTGAGAGTGGACGTCCCTGTCGTGTTCCTGATCTCAGGGGGAAAGCTCTCAAGTTTTTCCCCATTGAGGATGCTATTAGCTGTGGGCTTTCCATAAATGGCTTTTATGATGTTTAAGTATGTTCCTTCTATCCCGACTTTCTCGAGGGTTTTTATTAAGGATGCTGAATTTTGTCAAATGCTTTTTCTGCATCGATTGACAGGATCATATGGTTCTTATCTTTTCATTTGTTAATGTGGTGTATCACATTGATTGATTTGCGAATGTTGAACCAGGCCTGCAGCCCAGGAATCAATCCCACTTGATCATGGTGAATAATTCTCTTTATATGCTGTTGAATTCAATTTGCTAGTATCTTGTTGAGAATTTTTGCATCCATATTTATCAGGGATGTTGGCTTACTTGACACATCTCCAAAAGCAAGGGAATTAAAAAGCAAAAATGAACTATTGGGACCTCATCAAGATAAAAAGCTTCTGCACAGCAAAGGAAACAATCAACCAAACTAAAAGGCAACCGACGGAATGGGAAAAGATATTTGCAAATGACATATCGGACAAAGGGCTAGTATCCAAAATCTATAAAGAGCTCACCAAACTCCACACCCGAAAAACAAATAATCCAGTGAAGAAATGGGCAGAAGACATGAATAGACACTTCTCTAAAGAAGACATCCGGATGACCAACAGGCACATGAAAAGATGCTCAACGTCACTCCTCATCAGGGAAATATAAATCAAAACCACACTGAGATATCACCTCACGCCGGTCAGAGTGGCTAAAATGAACAAATCAGGGGACTATAGATGCTGGCAAGGATGTGGAGAAACGGGAACCCTCTTGCACTGTTGGTGGGAATGCAAAATGCTACAGCCACTCTGGAAAACAGTGTGGAGGTCCCTCAAAAAATTAAAAATAGATCTACCCTATGACCCAGCAATAGCACTGCTAGCAATTTACCCAACGGATACAGGAGTGCTGATGCATAGGGGCACTCGTACCCCAATGTTTATAGCAGCACTTTCAACAATAGCCAAATTATGGAAAGAGCCGAAATGTCCATCAACTGATGAATGGATAAAGAAATTGTGGTTTATATACACAATGGAATACTACGTGGCAATGAGAAAGAATGAAATATGGCCCTTTGTAGCAACATGGATGGAACTGGAGAGTGTGATGCTAAGTGAAATAAGCCATACAGAGAAAGACAGATACCATATGTTTTCACTCTTACGTGGATCCTGAGAAACTTAACAGAAGACCATGGGGGAGGGGAAGGGAAAAAAAAAAAAAAAAAGGTTAGAGAGGGAGGGAGCCAAACCATAAGAGACTCTGAAATACTGAGAATAAACTGAGGGTTGATGGGGGGTGGGGGTGGGGGTGGGTGATGGGCATTGAGGAGGGCACCTGTTGGGATGTGCACTGGGTGTTGTATGGAAGCCAATTTGACAATACATTTCATGTTAACAAAAAGATAAAATACTTCAGCAAAGGGAAAAAAACCCAGATGAACTAAATGTGGCCGAATGTTGGTAATTGTTGAATTTGGATGATAAATTGCGGGGAGGTTTGTTGAACTACCTCCTTCCTAACTTTTGTAAACGTTTCACATTTCATAATAAAATTTTTGTTAAACAAACGAACAAAAAAGAATGCTGGTCACAGAGACGGCGAGTTATTAAGAACGAGCTCGTCCAAGAGAGAAAATTTATCTTTCACGGATGACATGATGCACCATCTGGGCTTCGCTTCCAAAGAACAGAAGAAGGCAGAAGAGAAGGCTGGCCGTGACAGAGTAGTCCCTGCAGCTGGGTTTGAGCCCCCCCCCCGTCGGGCTCTGTGCTGACAGCACAGAGCCTGCTTGGGATTCTCCATCTCCCTCTCTCTCTCTGCCCCTCCCCTGCTCATTCTCACTGCCAGAAGAAATAAATAAATTCCTAAAACGTTCCACAACAGCTTATTCGAGACAAAATGGGGAAGGGACGAACACGTCCTCAGCACCTGTCACCTCGCAGGCCCCGTGCAGGTGCCTCACATCGGTTATTCCCACGATGCTCACAAGAAGCTGCTGCGAGAGTGACTGCTGCCGAAGCGTACAGGGTGAGGGAACCGAGGCTCGGCGACATTCAGTGACAAGTCAAAACAACACAGCCAGACAACGGTAGAGCAAGGCCGGAACTTGACGGAGTGACCCTAACCCCAGCCCGCTCCACGTTCAGTCACACACCAGTCCCCGCCTGCCCTTGACTCATCAGGCAACCACAGCCTCCAGCTCAACGGTCACCTGTAGCCACTCTGTGCCCCCCCCCCCCCCACCGCCGAGCCAGAGCCGTACCTTGTCTGTGACCAGGGGCAGCCGCATGCTCTCCAGCTGGCCTCCGGGTTGGCTGAAGACAAAGTGGTGCTCTTTGGACTTGGGGATGATGAAATGTAGCTGAATTTCCTCTCCTAGCATGGAGTAAGAGAAGGCAAAGGCGTGCAGGGTGGACTCATAGAGCTGAGGCGTGAGGGGAAAGGACAGAGCTTGTCGTCAGAGTCTGGCATTACCTCCCAGAAGAGCCCAGGCCCGTCGTGGCCATGACACCACACAGGTCACTGCCACCTGCCCCACAGCCCGAGAAACCCACAGGTTGGCCCCAGTACGAAGCGTGCACGCCCAGGTCTTGCGGCTGGACAGACACCCGAGGCCACGCCCACTCAGTTGCGAACCCTCCCCCCCTCGTTATTATTATTATTATTATTTTTTAATGTTTATTTATTTTTGAGAGAAAGCGAGACAGAGTGCTAGCAGGGGAGGGACAGAGAGAGAGAGGGAGGCACAGAATCCGAAGCAGGCTCCAGGCTCTGAGCTGTCAGCATCGAGCCTGACGCAGAGCTTGAACTCGGGAATGGCGAGATCATGACCTGAGCAGAGGTCAGATGCTTCACCAACTGAGCCATCCAGGCGCCCCCACCCCCCCCCCCACCCCTCATTCTGATCCCGCTCCACCCAGTGACGCCACTTCTGGCCCCGACCCCTTGTGGACTCGTGCTAGGTCACCCACTAAAGCATTCACACCACACGTCTCATTGCTTAATGCCAGTAAATGGATTCTTCCCATCACAGGCGTTATGCGTAGAAACTCACTAATAAAACTATCAATAACTACACGCGCTTGCACACTTCCGTCACACGCGCTGTCTCGGCCCCCTCCACCCTTTGGGGCTGTAATTAACCCTATGAAGCAGGTAGTTTCACCATCCCCTCTTTATGGATGTGGAAACAGACACTCAGAGGTCTTGGGCTCACTCCTACCTATCCCTAGGGTCTAGCCTCACGTCCCCTCACTCCCTCCTGGTCGGCCCGCACCCGCCCCGTGGCTCTGCCCAAGCCTCCTTCAGGCCTCAGCTCGGGCATCCAGCCCTCCCCGACCCCTCCCCAGACCTGCAGCTAGTAGGTGCGGGCCACTCCTGAGGCTCCCCGAGGCCTGGAGGGGGTGGACACAGGCCAGGACACATGGGCCGTCACTCCCACTGTGGCTCCCCCAGAACCACAAAGCCCTTTGGGGGCAGAGATGAGACAGAAAAAGATTTTGAGCTGGGGAGGCAACAAGGGGGGGGGGGGTGTAACTGAGGAAGTTTCATACAACGGATCAGGGAGCCGTGAGAGGAGAGAAAAGACTCCAGGGTGCACAGGGGCACAGAAAGGCCAGCAGGGAGCGGGCATGTCATGTGCCCCTCAGCACTCCTCCCGTGGCCTGGTTCCGAGCCCCCTGCAGCCGGGGCCCCCAGACCTGAGCACCCTGAACACGGCGGGTGCGGGGCCGGGGTCTCCACGCTCAGTTCTGTTAACTCACTGCAGATGCCGACCGTGGTGACCACGACTCTACAGCCCGCGGGTCTCCGTTTCTTTAATGTCAAAATTAAGAAAACGCTCTCACGTACATACTCTCCGCTTTGAAAGAATAACTTCATCTCCACGGGGAAAAACATGAGGACGGTTTATCTGCACAGGATTACTATTTTTAATTCTTAAAAAAAAAAAAAAAACTGCTCATATGTGTTTTCTAATTTTGTCTACAGTAAAATCGCATAGTTTTGCTTTTGTTTTTGTTTTTAAACCGTCTAAAAGAAGACGGGTGCTACTTCAGCCACAGCTGAGCTCCAGGCCGGGCGGATGTGGGAGAATTAGAGCCCCTATATGCTGCGTCCCTCTGCAAAAGGGACAGGCGCGGCAGGCCGGTGCTCAGGCCACCTCTGGAAGGTGCCAAGGCCCTTCTGGAAGCAGCCAAGGCATGGGCTTTCCGCACACCAGCTCTAGCTGCTCCCCCCCTTTCCCTGCTCAGGTCTGAAATGAAAACACACACTAGACGTAAAACCCCACCCGCTACTGCTTCTGCGCGACCAGCCTCGCAGGCTCGCTGTGAATTTCCACGTGGCCACGACGACGAGACCACGCAGAAGGCAGCTTGGCCCCCATCAGGCCGCTCCATGCCATTCTCCCTGGAAAAGCCCCCGTCCCGCTCTCCGCACGGCACCCGGGGCCTTCTGTGGTGTCTCTCTGCCCCCCCACCCCCACCCCAGCATCCTCTCCTGGGCTCGCCCACCCCTTGCACCTTATGGTCCAGAGATGCCCGACTGAAATCCCTTCTGATTCCCCCAGAGACCCCGTGCCTCCCTCTACTCACATGCTTCTGTCTGCCCCGGCCCCTTGGCAAATTCTTATTGATTCTTCAAAACCCTCTCCTCTGCTCCCTGCCCGAGACAGTATCTTCATTTATAAAATGGGGATAATGTTATTTCCTTGTGCGGTTTTAGTGAGAATAAAAAGCTAGACAGGGCAGTTCCCTATCCAGTCACTCTGAATGACTGGAGGTGTGCCTTGAACACAGCCACCTGCAGGTGACCAGCCGGAACCTGAGGCAGGCAGAGCCCAGGGGCAACAGCCTTAATCCATTTGCCCCAGTGTCTGGGGTAAATATCATTTTCTATCACGTAAAAAGGTTAGAGGAAGGGGTGCCTGGGCGGTTCGGTTGATCGAGCGTCTGACTCTTGATTTCGGCTAGGGTCATGATCTCACGGTCGGGGTTTGAGCCCCACATCGGGCTCCACGTTGGGCGTGGAGCCTGCTTGAGATTCCCTTGCTGTCTGCCCTTCCCCCATTCACTCACCTCCCTCCCTCTCTCTCAAAACAAGAAAAATAAAGGTTAGAGGAAATGTGGACATATCGAAAGTGTCTGGTGCATTGCCTGGCATGTAGTAAGTGCTCAGTAAGTGCACATTCCGATCTCCAAGTATTTCTACGTGCCAACATTACTGCTTTTCCTGCCAGCTTTACATTGCTCTGAAGTTCTGCCCTGTCCAAGTGCATCTCTCCACCCCTAGATTGTCTTATTTTTACGTTTATTTATTTTTGAGAGACAGAGAGAGACAGAGCGTGAGCAGGGAAGGGGCAGAGAGAGACGGAGACACAGAATCCAAGGCAGGCTCCAGGCTCCGAGCTGTCAGCACAGAGCCCGACGCGGGGCTCGAACTCACAGACCATGAGATCATGACCTGAGCCAAAGTCGGACGCTCAAGCGACTGAGCCACCCAGGCGCCCCTAAACTGTGAGTCTTGAATACGCGGATAAAGCTTATTCATCTCTGTGACTGGTGCAGAAGCGCTCGGTGCCTGCTGCACTGAACTAACTTTGGCAATTGCCAGGACAGGACGTCAAGAAAACTAAGACATCTGCAGTCAGTTAACGTTGCTACCGGTAAACGTGTAATCCCAGGAGAATCATGGTTTCTGTAGCGTCGGCAATAATTTTGCAGCTTACTGAAGGGAACTGAAGATACAAGAGACCGGGAAGCAAGAGCTTCTGGAACTTTCCACGCCCGACCCCCCCCCCCCCCCCAGCAACCGGAACGAAAACACCGAGGAACGTGTGGAAGGGCCGCCGCAAGCGCTCCTGGAGACGCAGGGCCTCTGCGCCCCGCGGCCTACCTGGTAGCGGGGGTGGAAGCCCATGTAGTGGTGACACTGCTCGCAGTGGTGGTACGTGTTATAGGCCGCGTACTTGGACAGCCTCATCCGCGCTGTCTGGCGCCGCACGTAGAGCTCCTCCGGCTTCCGGGACGTCCCCCTGGCTGCAGGAAACCCCGGAGTTACAGAGCCGCAGGAGGACAGGACAGACATTCTCTCCGCCGCCCGCTCACAGTGGAAGGAACTGAAATGCCGTAATAGGACTTTGTGCGACGGCACCTGCCCGGGCCCCAAGGTGACTCGGCGGGTCAGAAACGACAGAGGTTCAGCGGGAGAAACTAACAGACCACATTCACGAGGGGTCTCGCCGACGGGCCCACGAATATCCTATACGCACATCTTTAAGGATTCGCCACCTGACAATGCAAATGGGTGGCCGACTTCATACGCAGACCCTGCACTTACAGAGGAATTGTCTCTGTTCTTTTCAAAGGACTTAGCGAGATGAAGACTTTAACACTAAACCTTAATTAGGGACTGGTCTGTATGAAGGATCGTTCGCTGAACATGGTTCTAGGGAGAGACAATTATCGGTTTGACACGGAGACTGGTGAGTATCTTCCTTTCCTTTCCACTCACCAAACTGTTCTGGTCAGTGCTTAATATCGCACCGGCCACGAATATCTGATGGTTGCTGAAGGTGACCCTGAGACCCTGCAGGGTCATAATGCTGTGAAAGTCGGCGGTCCCCGAAGGAGGAGGGAGAAAACAGGACACTGAGGGTAGAGAGGGAGATGGGTGCATTTCGTGAGGACAACTCAAATGCCTACATAAACATCCACGCCTTTTATCCTCTCTTAACCAGAACCTTGAGGATATTCTGACCGTGACCACCCGCCAAGAGAGCGCGCATCAAGGTCAGCATGCGCTGAGCCGCAAGCCTGCCTTCGCGGGAAGAGCTCTTCCTCGTCTGGTGGGGCGGTGACCTCAGTTCTGCACCAGGCACTGCTGGCTATTCAGCACCGCACCACCGAGCTCACCGCCGACACGGTTCCACTCGGCCCTCTGCGAGGCTCGACCCTGGACTCTGGAGGAAGGTGGGGCAAGAGATTTAGAAGCCTGACCTTCACTCTTCACGCTCTGAAGGTGCGAACAGATGAGACTGGCGTCTTCATACTTCGGGTCGTGAATAATGTAGTCAAAAGGCAACTTCTTGAACAGCTCCAGGTCTGGCCAGGGGTCACTGGGCTGGAGGTAATGCCAATCGGACTCCTCTCTGAGGTCTGTAAGATCGTTGGAAACACAGGCAGGTGACAAACTAGGAAATGAGAATGACTGATTTAAAAAAAATTTTTTTAAACGTTCTTTTATTTTTGAGAGAGACAGAGTGTGAGTGGGGGAGGGGCAGAGAGAGAGAGAGAGAGAGAGAGAGAGAGAGAGAGAGAGAGAATGAATCTGAAGCAGGTTCCAGGCTCTGAGCCGTCAGCACAGAGCCCGACGCAGGGCTCGAACTCACGAACTGTGAGATCGTGATCTTGGGTGAAGTCGGATGCTTAACCAACCGAGCCACCCAGATGCCCTGAGAATGACTGATTTTTAAATGTGTCCAGGGACGATGCTTGTGGTAGAGCTATCACTGAGTCTATGGGCTACTGGGGGGGGGGGTGCTACTGTATCTCAAAAGCTCCCAGAACATACTGCATTTTCAGGATTGTTCTAAGGAGGCAAGAGGTGCCCCTGGGTCCACCTCGTAACCAGAGGACTTACCTATGCTGTGTTTCCCACGGGATGAGTTTGCTTTCCTGGCTCCCCCACTGACTTCAGCAACTCCCAATACACCTACCACTTGCTCTGAGCTTCCCCGCAGCCCCATCCCCCACATACGTAGGTTCCCAGCGCCAATGGAACCTAACATAGTTCTTGTTCTTGTTTGAGATCTAAACGCTATGCAGCCAATATGGCCACGTCCTATCACTGCACCTCTAGAAAAGCCTCTTCCAAGTGTTCAGACCCATTGGTTCCTCCCTTCTGAATGCCAACACCACACGTGGTCCAAACTCCATCTTTACACTCGCCGTGTATCATCTTGCGATAATTGGTGTAGTCTATGACGCTCACACTAATTGCTTGCTGGCTCAAAAGCAAAAAAAAGTCTAGTTGGTCCAACTCAAATTATGTAACATATTGATTTTACATCTAGGATATGTACACACGACCAGAGTACCTGTCTAGAAGAAAGAGAAGGAAGGAAGGAAGGAAGGAAGGGAGGGAGGGAGGGAGGGAGGGAGGGAGGGAGGGAGGGGAGGGAAGGAAGGGAAGAAAGAAAGAAGAGAGGCATGTTTATTGCATATTTAGTAGGCGCTCAAGGCTTCATATGTAGAACATCATTCAACCTTCACAATGCCCCGTAAAACAGAAATTATCCACGTTTTACCAAGAAAACCAACGTATTAAGAGACTATCCGAGAAAATGGGCTTTGAAGTTTAACAAGCTGGGTTCAACTCCTGTCATTGTCATTGGGGTATCCAAGAAAGAGAGGACACAGAGACTCAACAGGGATGCTGGTTTTCATCTGGAATAAAGTTCCAAACTGTGGGTGGGGCGGGGGTAGTGTGAGAGCTCAGAGGTGGGATGAAGAGCCTCTCTCCTTTTCCTTCAAAGGGACGACCAAGGGCTGGATGGGCTTCCTTGGTTCCAGATTTCCTTCAAGTCAAAACTCAAACACGGTCAAGAGCATGTAAAGAATACAGAAGTGCTGTGTTTGCGAATGACAGGACTTTCTTCTAAGGCTGAATAACATTCCACTGCGTGTATATACCACGCTTTTCTTTACCCATTCGTCTGCTAATGGCCTTTTATCCATCAAGGGACCACATATGGTTGTTTGTGTATCTCGCCTACCGTGAATAACACTGCAATGAACCTGGGAACTACGAATATGTCAGTTAGCTTGACCGCAGTGGTGATTTCACAACGTACATGTGTATCGAATCATCAGGTCGTACACTTCCCACGTAAACGATACCAATAAATAAAAAGAAGTGCCATTTAGCCTCCGCGCAACTCACTGGTTCCCTTTCTTTGCAACACGGACCGGACTCCTCACACAAATTTTAATTCCCAAAGCAACAGACTCATTTACCAGACCAAGTTTACGAGCCACTGAAGGAAAGTATGCAGAGACAATGGAGCATAAAACACCGGCTCGAAGACAGTCTTACCTTAATCAGGGCAAACTCTGTTCCGAGAATAAGGAGAAATGGCTTTCCCCCACATGTCATATACTTGGGTTTTGCCCTAAGATATTGACCTATGCACTCGGCTGCCTGAGTGGGGACCTGCCTGGATGGATAACCCCGCTTCTGAAGGCCGGGATCAAATCCAGCTCAGTTCCAGCTCTGTTGTCTTCCCAGCTGGGTTCCTGAGCAAGATACTTATCAGGAAATAAGCAATTATTCTCAGGGTGATGCGCAGAAAATTAAATGTGGCCATTTATGTAAGGTACCCAGCACACTGCTTGCCACTTGGAAGATACTCCGTAAACAGCAGTTATTTTTAGTGGAGTAATTCCATCCCCATGAAGGCCTCCCAGGCACTATTCTGATATTGAGCAAGATGACGACAGACAAGGGAGAGACAAGAGCACCCCACAAGGCCCAGGCAGTGAGCGTGGTCACTGATCTGAGAATTCCATCTGGAGGGCAAAAGACACAAAGTCAACCCGAGCAACCAGTGACAGAGGATCCCAACCCCAAGGGTCACCAACACACGACTCACGGATATTGATCTCTTCTTCATCATAAACGTCCACTTCCGTCAGCCGGATGAGCATTCTGGACAAAATACTAAGGAACTGCAGGTAAGCACCCGTCTTCCCAACCTGTGAAGACATTGAAATTGGAGCCCACAGTCCGCACACCATCTACGTGCAGGCACCGGCCGGAGCACCGGACCCACTTCGTTTCACCCACCTTTTTCAAAGCCCTCGTCTAATTAAAGCGAGAGCCTGGGGGGCGCAAAGCCATCTCTGGGGAAACGTGGCCCCAAGAAGCACGGCAGGCCGCAGAGGGACTTCCGTGAGCGGCAGACCCGCCTGCTTATAAATCACGGCAGCGTGTCTCTAGTTTGAATCGGTCACATTTTCTAAGCTGTTAGAAATAGGACTTTACCACAAACTGATGGGAGGTTGCTTCAAAAAATGAACCGCCAATGTAAAGCATAGTAATGTCTTAAGAGGATCCTGCACAATTACAGCTTGCTATTCTTGTGTTAATACGTCGATGGTAAGAGAATAAAATCTTAAGACATAAAAGGCTGGCATCTCATTTCTCCTCTCCTAAGACCAGGAAAAGAAATAAAATTATTTTTCTCTCCTTCCTGCTCTTCCTTCCTGTATCCTAGAGTCCCTGTTCCCTCAGCCCAGCAGCAGGCGAGGACACCACGAATCTTCGTAAAACTTGGGTCACAGTTGGTTAAATGGGCACCTGTGGGCCAACTTCCCACCCTGTTACTCCGGGAATGTGCTCTCTGAGCTCTCGGCTCAATGCCTGGTTTGTAGCCAGCACTCAACAAATGTTGATGAACAGAAATGACTTAAGGAAATATGAAATATGACTGGGGGAAGCTTCAGAGAAACTATTTGCGATACATGCAGTAGACAGAGGATTAAACTCTGTAACCTCCAAAGAGCTCCTGCAAAGTAACAGGAAAGTGTCAGATGCCTGAAGGAAAAATAAACAGGAGAAACAAAGCAGAAACTCCCTGTGAAAGCCATAGCAGCGACCAAGAAATATATAAAAATATATTCAACCTTAAGAAAACTGTAACATACTAGGTTTCATCTATCAAATAGGCAAAATTTTCTTTAAGAGTGAGATATCCAATAACATGACAGTGTGGAGAAACCAGGACCCCTTTTTCCAGTTTATAAAAAGTCAACAGGGGCACCTGGGTGGCTCAGTCGGTTCAACACCCGACTTCGGCTCAGGTCATGATCTCGCGGTTCGTGGGTTCGAGCCCCGCGTCGGGCTCTGTGCTGACAGCTCAGAGCCTGGAGCCTGCTTTAGCTTCTGTGTCTACCCCTCTCTCTGCCCCTCTCCTGTTTGCACTCTCTCTCTCTCCCTCAAAATAAACATTAAAAAAAAATTTTTTTTAAAGTTAACACACCCTCCCATAAAAATTCCAGAACCACACGGTGACAATGAAAGAGAACGTTCACAAATCCTGGTCCCTCTCCAGGTTAACAATTCAGCAGCAATCCTGCCAGCGATTTTTTGGGGGGTATTTTTCACACACAGAGACGTACACATACACGCTGATACTTTTTTTTTCTTTGACATTACACTATGCACGTATTATTCTATAACTTAATTTTTTTTTTAATTTAAATATCTTAAACCTCAGTGTCAGTATACAGGCCTCTGACTCCAACTTCCTGGGCTGAACTGTATGACACAGCTGTGCCCGAATTTACTCAACCAACTTTGACCAGTGGAATTTAAATTGTTTCCAGTCGCTTTTTTTCACTATTATAAACGATTCTAAAATGAACGGTCTTACACATATGTGGGGGGGGGGTTGTATTTCTTGGGGCAGGTTCATCACAAGGAAATTAATACACCGAGCTGGAAGGGAGCAAGTCTCGCACTGTGACAGTGGCAGCATTAATGGGGACAGGAATAACTAGGACACATGCTTTCCACGGTCAGGCCGTGCCCCAGGCACCCTGCGGGGATTCCCTCGCTCAGTGCTCACATTTCTGACGTCATTCTCTGGTGAGGACACCGAGGCACGGAGAAGGCCGGATCCCACGCGGGGTGTCAGGTGAGACCCGAGGCCGAACTTGACCCCAGACGAGAGCCCACCTTGCACCTCAGCACGGTTCCGACAAAGGCCCTTCCAAGACCCGACCCAGTCTTCCCTCACACGCTCCGGACTCTTGGCAGATGTCTGCCATTTTGACAAGTGAAACGGCCTTTCGTTGTTACGAAAGCACAGTGGGGCGAGAGGCTGGGATGGGGACAGGCGGCCAAAATCCTCCAGCGCAGAACCCAGGGCAGGGGGGCGGGTGTGTGTTTCTACCTGGCACAAACCGGCCATGGGACCGAACGAAACAAGGTGGGGAAAGCAGAGTCACAGTCGGATGGAGAAGCACCCGGAGAGAAGCCCCCTGGCCCCCCGCGTCACACAAGGCGAGACGCTGAGGTCGGAGGACGGAAGTCGGCCAGCCGTCGGGGGTGGGGGGGGCAGGCAGGTCTCGGCCTCCACCCGGCCGCCCGCTGTAGGGTCTGCTGCGGGGATGGCGAGCTGTGAGGGTGTCGGCCCCCCCGCACCGGCCCGAGAACCCCCACGGGGCCCAGGCCCCCGCAGGGCGGCACCCACCTGAGGGGGCCCGCTGAGCAGCAGCCGGCGTGGGTGGAAGCCGTCCACGCGGCCCTCGGTGCGGTTGCTGTAGTCCATGTGGCTGGGCCGGGGCACCGTCCACTGCCGGTAGTACAGGGACTGCTCCGTGGACGTCATGGTCTTGCTGAGCAGCGGGCGGAAGGAGCTGGCCCACATGACCGAGTGGGAGGGCAGGAGCGAGGCGGCCTTGGGCAGGCCGCTGCTGTCGGTGGCCGTGACCATGTCATACACCAGCTTGGGCAGGAAGACGACGGGCGGCTGGCGGCAGGCCTTGGTCAGGGAGCACCGGGAGGCCTGCGGGACGAGCGCCCCGGACGAGGACGACGAGCCGGAGGAGGACAGCTGGGAGGACGACGGGGTGACCGACACCTGGACGCTCCTCTGGCTGGTCCTGGGGCCGGAGTCCGGCTGGGCGGCCAGCCCGGGGCTGCGCCTGCTGATGACCGACGGCGGTCCCCGGCCAGCGTGGGGCCTCTGCCTCTCCCCGGGGGCCCTGCCCTCCTCCGACGGGCCGCAGGGCTGCGGTGATCGGGCCCGCTCCCCCTGCGAGGGCGCCCCGGGCTGAGCCGAGGACTCGCGGCACGGTGCCGAGCCTGGGGAGGGATGCACCTGTCAGTCACGCCCCGGGAAGGACCCTCGCAAAGGAGCCCACCTTTCTGCTTTCCGCAGTGCAAACCACCCCCCCCCCCCCCGCCCCCCCGCACTAGACAATCGCTGGAGATCTTCCTGAACGCAGTTCCACCTCTGGGCAAATATCAACCCTTTGGTTCTGTGACAAAAGCAAGACTTGCTGAAGGGAGAGAGCGGGTGCCTTGTGGCAGGACTTCAGCCCACACCCTCCCCAACACCCTGCCCACTGCCTCAAAAGCCTCTCCTCTGCAACCTCCTGACCGGACCTGTTCCACAACACCCTGCCTCCAGGGCTCAAGCGAACTCTGGCCCCCCCCCCCTCCACCGTGCACGTGTTCCCCGGAACGCCTCTCCCTTCTAGACCCTCACGGAGCTCACATCTCACCTCTGCACCAGGACAGCGGTGGCTTCTGGTTCAAACTGGCAGCGAAACTCACAGGACCCAGTGGGCTTTACCGAACACCAGACCTGACTTAACCTTTAGGAGAATCCGGGCAAGGAAACGCAGCCCACACAGCAGCCGCTGGAATACGGACTCTCTTCGGCCCCTCCCCCACGTGGAGCACGTTGAGACCCTGGCGAGCGTGGCCGGCCGGGCACACGGGGCTGGCACCCTGCTCTCCTTTTTATCATCCCAGCTCACGGCAGCCCCGCAGACCGCAGGCCCCGCAGGAAGCAGGGCAGATGGGACACTACACGGTTGTCTTCACCATCCTTCCCCAGGGGCCGGTGTGGAGAGCAGACTGACTAAGGGAGGCCCGGTACCCTGTACACCCTCCTCAGAGAGGCCTTCCCGCCGCCCCGCAGCACTCGGCTTGGCCTGCAGCCCGTTCCCCACACCACGCGGGCGACCTCCCCGCCGGATCCGAGCTCCCCCGCAAGGGCCCCACCACTCAGCCCCACAGCTGGCACCTGGCACCCTTCGAGGGAGGGCACACACCGGCCAGTGCCCCTCCGCCAAAGGCCTGACTCCTGCTGAAATACCTTGTCGTCCTCAGACAAGGCACTTGAAGTGACTGGCTCAGAGTCAAGGGACGAGCCGAAGACCAGAGACGGGGAGGCAGTAAGGGACCTGGGCGCCTGGCCTGGGGCCAAGGGGACAGATGGGCCCGAAGCACGTGAAAGAGGCTTAAGGTTGCAAAAGTAGACCAAGGGAACCCCGATGTTTTCATCCACTTCCCTAGGTTGTGAGGGCCAGCCTGCTAGGACCCAGAGGACGGACACCCACATGGACCTTCCTCTCCATCCACCCCAGACCTCAGCTGCTCTGCCCCCCCTTGAATCCAGGGGCTCTGTCAGTGTATCAGATGAGACTCACCCCCACCCAGGTCCCCATCCTGACTCGTGTGGCTGTAGCCAAGCCTCACCTCCCTGGGCCCCCAAGTCCTTCACGTCTGAAACGCATGGGTTGTACCCAAGGGCACAAAAGGCATCTCATCAGAGACCCCTACGACCTCAGGACCCTCTGAGGAGTCCTGATTAAGGAAATTGTCTCACTTGACTGAAGAACCCCAGGAGGACAGAGGCCAGCTCATAGCTTGGACCCTCTACTCCTGAAGACACTGCACGGACCAGTGTGGCCCCAGAACCTTCTAGAAAGCGGTCAGGCCAGGATTGGGGAAGAAGCAAACCACCACTCCTCTCGATTCTGAATAGCATCGGTTCATTCGCTCACCCATTCGTCAGCTCCACCCTGGGGCCCCAGGCTCCCCGTACCGTTTGGGGCAGCGGACCCCGGAGGCCGCCGCACTTGGCTTTGCTGACTGACCCGAGCCGAGGAGAAGGTCTCCCTTCCGCCACAGAGCTACGGGCCCATGTGGAGGAGGCCTCGTTCTGACCCCCTCTGGCCACAACTGTGGGGAGACCCCCACACGAGGGCTGTGTGGGGAGGGGCAGAAGCCAGGAAGGCTCTGACCCCCACAGCTACGCCCTGACCGCGGCCAGGCGCCTGCCCGGAGCTGCAGCCCGTGTGACCGTTCACTGTGCCCGAGCATCAATCACGCTCACTTCCACAGCCTGAGCCTCCTCCGTCTAGAAGATCTTCTCTTCCCAAAGAGACCCAAAGGCCAGCTGCCCTCTGAAACCGGCAGCGACTGGGCCGAAACCTGCCCCCACCGGAGACAAAATTTCCTCTTCGTACGTGCGACCGTCACCCTTCACGCGTGACCACGTGTGCACAAACGATAAGACAGCCTCTCTGGTAACGTAACGTGGTTGAAGAGGAACGATGGACTCCCTGACCGCAGGACCGTATCTAGTCATCCAATGCCCTGACTCAGATGCCAAGTCGGTTCTTGGTAACAGTTGCGACCGGAGGACGGGCGGTGTCGTTGGCGGTGTGCCAGTCCTGACTGCTCCCAGACACCAGGCATCTCTCAGGCAGAGACTGGGCACCTTACCCACCTTCCCCACGGTCTGGGTCTGGGGCTGGGTGAACACCTGCTGCCATTTGCTGCTTCCCGCCCCCCCCCCCCCGAGAAATCTGTGTCCACTTCTCTCTGCCCTCAGCCTCGACCAGCACACCTCAGGTCAGCCCCTCTCCTCCCCGAAGGCGCAGGGATTCATTCCCCTGCAGAGCAGCAAGGCCACACCGCCCAGCACCGGCCACCGAGGGGGGCGGCGTCCATGATCTTCCCCCGGGAACGCTGAGGTCCTGCCCAAACGCCTCACGTCCCAGATCCCAATCCGGAAACACAACTACTCCCTCAGAAAGCCCAGTTCTTCCAAGGGTCCCTTCTCTTTCCAGTTCTAGGTGAAAATTAAGGATCTCTTTTCATTCTCTGAAATCTCAAAAAGAAACGTCCCAACACGCCACTCTCCCACCTGGGGACTTACCAGAAGCTTTCGAGGAGAGGGAGGATGACGCCGAATCATGGGAGCAGGACCTCTCCCGCTTCACCGGGCTCCTCTTCTCCGAGGTGGAGCCTGCCCCAAGATACACGCTCGCTGAAAATGCCTCGTGATCCCCACCTCGTGTGCCCGCCCAGCGCTTCACAGTTTGCAAGCTATGCTCCCACCTAGCACCCACCCACCCACCCAACCACCCGGCTAGCATCCTCTAGGCACCCACCTCTGACAGAGCCCTGAGGAGGCAGGTGGGGAGGGACACAGGGCAGGCCACCCAGGCGCTCACGGCTCATGGGGCCCCTTCCCGTGAGCCGCAGCCACAAGGGAGCGTAAGAGGTGCAGACAGAGACCTGGACACTGGGGGGCCAGGCTCCCACCCAGCACAGGGAAGCAGAAGCAGGTGATATCCTGGAAAGGTGACCCGACCTGAGCTCTGAGGGGCCAGCAGGGGCTTCTAGGTGAAGCCCAGAGGTGGGGGAACTCAAAGCCAGGGGGAGAGCCTCTGTGTGGCCCAGATGTGACAAGAGCAGAGCACAGCCAGGGAACCCAAGAGGTGAGAGTGGCCAACAGCACGGGGAACAGCGGGGTGGGGGGCTGAGAGCGGAGATGAATGAACACTGAGGCTAGAGAGGTAGGCTGTGGAACACCCAGACTGTGGACTCATCCCACGGGCAACAGGCATTTTAACGTCGGGGTCACATTCACGTTTGTGAAAAGAAGCTCCGAGTCCACACGGCAGGCCTTCTAGACTCCGTCTTATAGGTGAGCAGTCTGAGGCCAGGAAACCAGGCACGGCTGTCCCGAGTCACGCAGCCAGCAGACGGACCGGGAAGAGAAGCCTGGCCTCCCGACCCTGCTACACCGTCTACCCCACCAACACTTTGCGGTTTTGAATCGACAGCTTTGTCCTTTTCCTTGCTGTTGACGACAGCCACATGCTGTGCTCTGCTCTACCTGCCCCACTACGATTCGGGGCTGCATTTCCAGCTCTTCGAAGGAAACTGGGTCTTGCTCATAAATCTCGATAACGGACACATCCTGTTGATTCACACTACCAGAGGGTAAGGCCACGGACGAGTCAAACAGAGCATGAACCTGAGTCCTGAGGAACTCCCAATTTTCCTTCCTATTCTCTAAGACTTCCAGAGCTAGGAAGAACCCATGGGGATTCCCATTTTCTCACACCGCCAAAAAAAAAATAATAGTAAAAATAAAAATGGCAGGGGAGAGAGCAGAATCAGAATTCAACAGTGGACTCGTCATCTTCTCCAGATAGTTCTCGTCGGAGCTGCTGAGCGTCGCCCGGGGCCCGAGGGTCACAGCCGTCGGGACGAGTGCAGGCCGCCCCCCCGGGGAAGCACAGGGGGGAGCAGACCCACCACCTCTCACCTTCCGTCACCAGCTCCTCGTCCTCGTTGTCTGTGCTGCTCAGCTTTTCGGCATCGCTCTCCAAGGGCTCGTTCCGGGCCGCCTTCTCCAAAGAAACCTCGTTGCTCACGAAGTAAGCGGCCAGGCCCAGCTCCTGCTCCAGCGCTGTTCTCACCAAGCAGGAGGAGTTTATCAGACGCAGGTCACAGTACCTCAGAGACCTGGAGGGAACAAGAAGGGATCTACTGAGTGTCTTCTACAACGGAGGCACTGCTCCCGGCGCTGGGGGGAAATGGCGATCGGGACCAGCACCCTGCCCCCGCTTCAGGGCCGCAGGACTCGTCTAAACAAAGAAGCAGACGGCATCGCGGTGAGCCTTTGGCAACCAAGTCTGTGGAACGCGAAGTCTCCTGGGCCACCTGCTGTGTGTTCAGCCCTGTCCTGTGTGTCATCAAAAGAGTGCTTTCAGGCCAGAAGAAAAGCAGGCTGGCACCCCAGCTCTGCCACTTCCTGGGGCCAGAACCTTCTGCAAGCTGGGCCACGTCTTGCAGGCTCAGACTTTTTTCATCTGAAAGGGGAGAGTGAACATTAAGAGCCATCGCAGTGCACTGTCTGAGGACGATATGCAGTTAAGTGGGACGTTTAATTATTCAATCGACACTTAAAACGTGCCCAGGACGGAGCTGGATGGCAATCAGGTCGCTGCCATGTTAGAAATACGAGTCTGTCTGGAGAGACAGACACCAGCAAACGATGAAAGAGGCAGAGGAGGGGACCCAGAGGACAGGCCGACGCAGGGCTCGGTGGGGGGGGGCTTGGTGGAAACAGCAAAAGGCCTGGAGAGAGGCAGGTGTGGGTTCCAATCAGGCCCTATGGCCTCAGGCAAATGACTTTCCATTGGCTCATCTACAAAGCAGGAGAGTGATGCTGTTGTTGCAAGGAGTAAACGCTGTGTTGAAAGTCTGGCGTGGAGCCTGATAAAAAAGAAGGTACTCCGTGAATGTTTGCTCAAACCTAAGATCGCTAAAGACACGGTCTTAGTCCTTAGGGAGCCAAGGGATGGGAAGAAATAATCCATGCGAAAAGCAACAACCGAGGTCAAACGTTCTGGCCCGTGAGGACGCTGCGGGCCGTGGCCCTTGTGGAAGGAACCCAGGCTTTGGAGTTGGGCAGCCTGGAGTCCATGGTCTGCCACCCAGGCTTAATCTCTGGAAGTCCCCATTCCTTCATCGCTCAAAGGACCTCTGAAATATTACCTTCCCCCAGGGTTATAGTGAGAGTAAAATGAAATACGGCAGTGAGAATCTAGTCCAGTGCCAGCACGTAACGGGAGCTCGATAAACGACCGCTCTTACTGTTTCGATTTACCAGGAAAGACGTGCAAAGGCCCCACAGCCTGGCTGCCTGCTCTTCTCCATGGGAATTAAGTAAATCTTTAGGAGCCAACCTGTCATCACCAATTCGAGCACCTGCCTCACTGGAGGCCCAGTGACTTTCGGTCCTGAGTGTCCACCTGTCTGTGTGACGGTCTAGAGACCCCAGGAGACGCTGAGGGGGCTTGCGGCTGACTTCTCCATCCGTGGCTGTGGTCTCCCGGGGAAGAGCCTTCAAGATAGCGTTATGTGTGGAAGAAGGGGTTCTTCCTACGTGGCATCAGCTGCCTGCCACCTCCCAGAACACCTCCCACCCCAGGAGGGCCCCGCTGCCACAGCAGCCTGAACACCAGGAGAAATGTGGCCTTGGCCCCCCAGATGATCCGATACTTTCCTAACTGGAACAGCCATCCCTAACGCACATGGTGATCATCGTGCAGAGAGACAGAGGGAGGCATCAAACCCTAACTCCAGCTGTCGGACCTCCACCCACGGAGCCCAGAGACAGCCACCCCACCCCGCCCTCGGCCCAAATGGCGCCTAAGAACTAGGAGAAGCGGCCCAGACCTCAGAGACGTCTCACTGCCGTCGGCTGGAAAACCGTCGTAAGGAACACAAATCTCTGATGACTCCGAATATAAAGATCCCACCTGCCGTCGGACAGGGGAAGCCTGGCCTGCCAACCCCCCAAAGCTGTGTGCCTGTGGCCCTTCGAAGACCCCCCGGGGCACAAGCCCCCCTCCCCTCACCTTGGTAAGGATTCCCCGTGAGGGTCCATCCCACTGAAGATCAGGATGCAGGGCAGGCCCTCCAGCTCCAGGTAGGTCTGAGGTCTCCACTCGGCGTCTTCGATCTTCTGCCACAGCTGCGGATAATTAAAAAGCCACGAAGCGGTGAGACTCCTTCCTTCCGGGCGAGCCCAGCTCTGTCCTTTCGCGAAAAGGACAGTTCCTCATACTGCAAACAAGCACGTCGTCTGCACTGCCACTGTATTCCCAGCCCCACGGCCCGGCGCGTATCAGCTGTTCCCGAAATACCTGCTGACCGATCCTCTGGAAGAAAGCGCACATCCTCGATTGCCTCTAACGTTTTTGCTGTGTTTTCTTCGCCGTGCTGCCCTGCGTTGCCTTTCACCCACTTCCTACTCAACTATGCTCTCCGTATTCTTTCTAACCCTCCTGCCTTTCCTATCCTCTCTTGGTGGGTTCAGTGAGAAGCTGTGGGCCAGGAGTTTAAAAAAGCAAGACAGGGTTATTGGGCGCCTGGGTGGCTCAGTCGGTTGAGCATCTGACCTCGGCTCAGGTGATGATCTCGCAGTTCGTGAGTTCAAGCCCGTGTCGGGCTCTGTGCTGACAGCTCGCCTGGAGCCTACTTCGGATTCTGTGTCTCTCTCTATCTGCCCTTCACCTGGTCGTGCTCCCTCTCTCTCTCTCTCTCTCTCTCTCTCTCAAAAATAAACATTAAAAAAAAAAAAAAGCAAGACAGGGAGCCTGAGTGGCTCCATCCGTTAAGCATTCAGCTTTTGATTTAGACTCAGGTCACGATCTCATGGTTTGTGGGTTTGAGCCCCACGTGGGGTTCTGCCCTGACAGCATAGAGCCTGCTTGGGATTCTCTACTCTCCCCTCTCTGCCCTTCCTCTGCTCATACTCTCACTATCACTCTCAAGATAAATAAATAAACACTAAAAGT
Organism: Felis catus; assembly: GCF_018350175.1. NCBI lineage: Eukaryota > Metazoa > Chordata > Mammalia > Carnivora > Felidae > Felis > Felis catus. The sequence continues at coordinate 131,789,333 of NC_058370.1, forward strand.
AAATAACTAGGGGAGCCTGGGTGGCTCAGTCGGTTAAGCGTCCGACTTCAGCTCAGGTCACGATCTGGCCGTCTGTGGGTTCCAGCCCCGCATCAGGCTCCGTGCTGACGGCTCCGAGCCTGGAGCCTGCTTCGGACTCTGTGTCTCCCGCTCTCTCTGCCCCTTCCCCTGCTCGTGCTCTGTCTCTGTCTCTCAAAAATAAGCAAACGTTTAAAAAAAAAAAAGTCTGCTTAAAAAAAAAAATGAATAAAGAGGCCAGTGTGATTTAGGGAAGCAACATTCATTAAGTAATTTGGTATCGCTGGATGAAAGCTGCAGGTGGGGACACGAGCGGCAGCCGGAGGGGTGGCTGGGTATAGAGGGCACGTGACGGATACCAACACTGAGGCGCGTGTCGCGGCTCCATCGCCCCGCCCCCACCCGGTCACCCAGCGCGCACACACACACACCCCCCACCCCTACCCTGCCGGGCATCTTTCACCCCGCCCGTCCCCGACCGCCGCGCCCACCTTGAGTTGCTTCACGAAGTGCTTCCCGACGGTGATGCCGGAGCTGGGGTTGCCCAGGATGATCTCAAAGTGCTCCTCCAGGGCCAGGCGTGCCCGCACGTGGGCCAGCCGCTCGTAGGCCACGGCCGCCAGCGGGGAGCAGGGCACCCGCAGCAGGACCATGAGCCCGTGGCCGCAGGGGCACTGCTTGGGGGAGTTGATGAGGTTCTGGGTGATCTCCAGCGTCTCCACCGACGTGTAGTTCTTCATCTGCGACAGGCCGCTCACGGCCATCATGGCGGCCGCGTAGTGCTGCACGAGAACAAAGGTCCTGATCACCGCGCTGTGCAGGCGGGGGAACCTGCAACAAACAAGAGAGGCGGAGCGTGACCGCGCTGCCGCGGGGGCTCCAGGATGCCCGGGGCGCTCCGCGAGGACCACGACGACGACACGACGGCGGCGCCCTTCGCCCGGCCGCCACGTGGCCCAACACGTCCGCCGGCTCGGGGGCGGCGAGACCCCGGAATCGCAGACGCGTGGCGTTTCCTTTCGGAGCCGCCTGCATCCAACCTGCAACACAAGCCTCCCTCGGAGGGCGCGTCGAACGCCGCTCCGCCATCGCCAGCGGGGAAACGGAAGCACAGGCTGGGGGCTGCTGTGGAAAAGATCGGGAAACGGGAAGACGCAGCAAAAGGAACGATCTGAAATGAAACAGAGGGAAGCAAAACCCAAGGACCGTAGCATCGGAGAGCTGAAACTTCAAGCACCTTCACGTACGTGGCATTGGATCGCTCTAAAAGGGAGGAGGAGGAGGAACGCAGGAAAAAAAAAAAAATTAGAGGAAACAAGGACCGAATTGTTCTCATACTTGCTGAAAACTCAAGTCAGGACAAAGAAACGTGAAGAAAATTATACCATGGCGGATCTTAATTTGCTTCAAATCAGTAACAGATTAAAAGTCTGAACACTTTGGGGCACCTGGGTGGCTCAGTCGGTTAAGGGTCCGACTTCGGCTCAGCTCATGATCTCACGATTGGTGAGTTCGAGCCCCGCGTCGGGCCCTGTGCTGACAGCTCAGAGCCTGGAGCCTGCTTCGGATCCTGTGTCTCCCTCTCTCTCTGCCCCTCCCACACTCACGCGCTCTCTCTCAAAAATAAATAAACATTAAAAAATTAAAATAAAAACAAGTTAATTAAAGTCTGAACGCTTTAAATATCTGCAGTTTACTCTATGTCACTTATTCCTCACTAGAGCTATTGTTTAAAAAAAGAAAAAAAAAGGCACCGCCGTATGGGAGGCAAGAACTCGCCCAGCTCTAAACAACACATACAGGTGCAATGTGCTTGCCCCTAAGCCTTTGTGGTTGGCTCTACAGGAAGGAAGCTCCCCAGAAAACATACCGGAATAGAAGCGGGAGTTGTTAAGTGTCTAAATCTCTTAAGTCCCAATAAGTTTGTGTCAGATTTGCGGCTTCCCAGACAGATTTTTCCAGCCATATGCTGGGGTCTGTGTGCAACACATGGCGAATCAACAGTCTGGCCACGCACACGGTGGGGAGAGGCAGTAACCAATGTGTTCTTACCTTTATCGCCTTCTGTCCCAGTTGCCTGTTTCGAGAGAGTTTTCCAGACACAGGATTCCTAGGAAGGGCAGCGTGGTGTGGCGGAAAGAACATCAAACCTGGCTACGGTCCAGGCTGCCACAAACTGGATGTGTGACCTTGGGCAACTCGCTTCCCCTCTCCGGGCCCCAGTTCTCACAATTGTAAAATGGGGTGGTTGGGTGAAATGATTCCTGGGAGTCCCCAGGATTCTCCATAACTCAACACTCCAAAGCCTGATGTTCTCTTCTCACTCCGTGAAATGTGAATTCTCATCTCTGTGCAACACTTCCAGTTTAGCAGAGGGGTGGGAAAGGAAGAGGATGGTGGTGACAGGGACAGTTGTGATGGTGGTGACAACGGCAGTGGCAGCTGACAGGAGCACGTAATGTGCGCCAGGCACTGCTCTTAACGTTTTGGGTGTATTCGTCCACTGAACCCTCATGACGTTCCCATGTGCTAGGTACTCTTATCCCCACAGAGGATTGAGACACTTTTCTAAAGTCTCAGCTCATAAGGGACAGACCCAGGACTCGAACCCTGGGAAGGAAGGAACCCTGGGAAGGAAGTGTGACTTTGGAGCCTGAGCGCTCAGCGTACAACTGTTCCTGAGTCTGCACAGGCCCGTGTTTCCTGAAAACTCTCATGAGAAGCCACTAGAAAAGTAGATTTGTTCCCAGGTGAGGGTACGGAAGTTCAGACAGGTTCGGTGGGTTTGCTGAAGGTTAAAACTAATAAAGTATAGGGGTGCCTGGATGGCTCAGTTGGTTAAGCGCCCAACTTTGGCTCAGGCCATGATCTCGTGGTTCGAGGGTTCAGGCCCCGCACTGGGCTCTGTGCTGACAGCTCGGAGCCTGGAGCCTGCTTCAGATGCTGTCTCCCCCTCTCTCTGCCCCTCACCCGCTCCTGATCTGTCTCTCCCTATCTCTCAAAAATGAATAAACATTAAAAAAAATTTTTTTAATAAAAAAAGACTAATAAAGTATAAAGCCAGAACGTATGGTCCCCTGGCCACTAGCCGTGAGACCCTCCTCCATACGTATGGTTAGTGGCTCTACTGTTTTGGAGTCGATGGCAAGGACTTGGTCTGGCTTCACTCCAAAACCTCCCATGTGACCTCCCACGTGACCTAAGTGTGTATCTTCCTCTGCCACATGGGGGTAACAGGATCCGTCTCACCGTGCCGCCGTGAGGATTACACGAGGCAATACACGTAGAGTATTGGGCCCAAAGTTACCTACAGCTCGCTAAGCAGCCAGCAGGAGGAGGTGCATGAGCAGGGCAGAGAGGCAGAGGCGGGGCTCCCTCGCTCAGCAAGTTTATGGCTCTCGGCTGCCCGTGTGTGAGGTGGAGAGGCGGCCTGATTAAGCCCATCAGCGTCACCGTGCCAAAAGGGATTTCGTTCCTCAAAGGGCATTCTGGGGAACGCCAGTCCCCCGATGTCCAGGAGATGCCACCTACTCTAGTTCCACTCTAGTCACAGCACGCGGGACAACTGAAGGCTCGGGGACTCTCGTGGAAAACCAAACCTTAAACGTAAGGGTGCTGCGACACGGGTGACCGTGGAACCCCTTTCGGCAGAAACAGCCGTCAGCATCCAGCCAAAGCAGGACAGCTCGGAAGATAGCTTGGAACACACCTTGAGAAGCACACGCCTGGTTTAACGCCCTCGTTGGCAAGTGAGGACGAGGTGCCGTGAGGGCCGGTGGCAGGGCCCAGCTCAACACCAATAGTTAGCGGCAAAGATCATTTTGTTTCGCACTAGGCAGTCTGTAAAACTTGGCCGGGCTTCCCGACGTACAAACCGTGTGGATGGCGGCAATCGTTTAACCTCCGGGGGCCTCGGTTGCCTCGTCTCGGAAATGGCAGCATTAAAATCCACCTCAGAGGTCTGCTGTGACACGGGCTAAAAGGGCCGGCTGTAGAGTCGGGCTGATTCTGGAGGTTCACAAAACCGGCTGCAGCCCTTGCCCGACGTGTGGCCCAAGGAAGTCGCGGGGGGCCCCTCTGAGCCTCTGTTTACTTGCAAAAGGGAGATAATCATAGCAACGGCGAGAGAAGTGGCGAGGACTGGATAAGATAGTGAAACTAAGGAGCAGTGCCGAGCACACAACCAGCACTCAACAGATGATACCCAAACGACGTGAGAGATGAAGCCCCCTGGGACTGTCGCCGTCACTCCCCTTAAAACCCTTGGGTGTCTCACCTCCCACTTCCTTGGTTTCCCTGAGTCTCAAACACCCCATTCCACATTCCAACATGTTTCTGCCCATTCTCATTTCTAAAACGTTCTAGAACAATGGCACAACAGATACCACTGGCCCAACGTGCAGGGCAAGAAATAAGCCAGGGTCCCTTTCATGGAGGGACTGTCACCCAGGAAAGGAGGAAGGCGGCTCCCTCCCTGGAATTCTCTGGCTGCACGTGCTTCCACTGGCACGGGACCCCTGAGCATTTGTAGCAACTTCCAACAGAGACGTGTACCTTTTTCCTAATGCCGTGACCATGGCCTCAAAGGAGCTGTCATATCTGAGCAAAGGGAGGCTGTGTCCCGAAAGGGTGGATTCAATGAACTCTGACAGCCCGAAGTACTTCTTGTTCTCAGGATATAAGTCCACCCCCTAAAACAGAGAGGAACATCGGTCACTCAGACACTGCATTTGTGGGGACTCGGAGATTCACACGCCGCAGATGACCGGGACCAGCCTCTTGATCTAAATGGTGCTGACTCTGTTGTCCTTTGCACGATGCTTTATACGTTAACTTCTCTCCGCAGACCCAGAGCACAGAGCGTTCTCTACTGACAGGAGGGTGCATCCCTATCCGTCAACACTTTTCCATTCGTTTGACCCCAGTGCCTTTGCCAAGAAGAAAATCAGCCTCGTTCTTTAAACCCACAACTTTGTTAAGACTTTCTTTCCAACCATTTTAAGCTAGTTTTAGGGAAAGGCAAATCAACCATCTGACATTCAGCTGCTATTGAAATCAGCAGGAAAAAAAAAAAATGCATCCCCCTGATCAATTTCACTCCCACTGACAACATTCCTCCCAAACTATCATCAGAGCCTCTCAAAAGTCAGAGCGCAGCAGATAAAACTGCAAAGACACGACCTTTGCCCTCAAACAGCACCACGGTTGAGCGTGGGGGCCACAGAGCCAGGCGGACTGGGTCATTTCCTGGCTCTGCCACTATCTGGCTGCACAGTCTTTGGACGAGTGGCTCAGTCTTCTTCTCTCCATTTGCGAATCAGAAATCGTCCAAGCCCCTGCCTCGTGTAGGAGTTCATATGACAAAGCCCTCAGAACAGTGCCTCCCTACACACGTTAAAATGGGGAATCTAACTAATGTATGTTGGGAGAGTTTCTAAAGACCAGGAAGGCGTTAAAATCTAACTCTGGGTCAACTCAAAGACCCAAGAAACGGGGACCCACTTGGCCCCCAAACGACGCTAGTCAATCAGGAGTCTTACTAACCAGAATTTCTCCCACCTCAGCTGGTGTCATTGTGACCCCAGGCCCCACAGCCCGGCGGCACTCACATTGCTGTAGGAGGCGGGCCAGTGGATCTCATTGTAAGGGCTGATGAGGGTGTGCTGTGTCTGCAGAGCGTAAGGGAAGGAAGTCACGTGAAGCGTCACGATGTTGGGGGCCTCCTTCACCTCTCTGCAGTTCAGCAACCGGTCCACCAATCCCACAGCCGGGTCACTTTGGGAATAGAGATTATGAACGGCGCTACTGAGGAAGGAAAGGGGGGGAAAGCAACAGTGAGTGGAACGAAGGTACTCTGGAATTTTATGAGGATCAAGCAGTTGAATACGTGTGTAACTAGCCCCACCCCCCAAACCTGCAAGTGATCAAAGCTTCTGGCTCTGTGCATCAGGGATGCCCTGACACTCATCACTTATTAAAAACCTGGCTGGGGGAACAGTATTCATGGAGGACTGCTTTGCAGGCTACACAATCCTCCTACTCCTCGAGAGCAGTGACTCTCACCCAGGAGTGCTCCTTTGTGGCCCCATCCCACTGCGTACTTTTGTCTCCTGAAATGTTCCCCCGAGACTCCTACTGACCTGAAGCGATCCCGAGAGGATATAAAATGGCACACTCTGTATTAAATTTAAAGAACAGGACCAGGAAGGGGAAGCATTTTGGCCAAGGAGCCAAGGAGGGCAGCACAGCTCAGCCGTTCCCTGTGGGCCACGGCCTCAGCCTTCCCTTCCAGCCATCCAGCAAAACAGAGAAAACAAAGTGATTAGCCCTTTCGGTGGCAGGGAGCTACTCGGAGAAACCTACGTCCAAATGGATGTTCACAATACAGCTCTTTCTACAATGCCGGATGTACAAATGCAGGGACCCGATGTTGCATGTCCTTCATATGGGTGATCTTTGAGTTTCTGGCCAGCCCTAAGCTTCTGACTCTGTGCTAAATCAGAGCCCCCTCTGCGATCTGACCCAGGATCTCCCTTCCCTCCTCACCCAGTCAGTGACAATGTCTAAATGCACAGCCCTCGGGCCAGTCTAGATGCCCTCCAGCTCTAACGTTCTGGAACACATCCATGGCATCGGCTTACAAATGCCAAAACCCCCAAAGTCACTCATCTTTTCAAGGCTTGTACCCACAGCCCCAAGTGTCCCCCACATATTAGCATAATAAAATGTCAACCCCGCCATACGCCAAAGCCACGCTCACCTCACGAGGTCCCAGTGGGCGTGGTCGTGGATCAGGACAAAGAGCGTATGCGGATTCTGAAAGGAGTTTTGCAGAAAGGACTTAAATTTTGTCTGCGCTTCAGCATCAAGCTTCAAGACATACTGTTCAACCCTCTGCTTGGTCATGTGCTCCTTTTCCAAGCCGAGCTCCGACAAAACCCCTGTAACGTGGCAAAAAACACATCACAAGTAAAACGGGACGAGAAAAACCCTTATCACAAGCTTCTCCTTCATTCAGCGGGCGCCTGCGGGCACCTCCTATCTGGCCGGCGCTCCGGTAGGCCCTGAGGCTACAGGGATGGGCGAGACACGGGAGAGGCGGGGCAGCGGACCCCAGGCAGACCACTGTCACACGTGTCTGCAGGAGCTGGGCACAGAGGCGGGCCTGTTTCATAGCGTGGTGTGTGCACACAGCAGCCTGCCCAGGGGCCACAGCCAAGCTGGCTTCATGATGCAGGTGATCCCGGGCACGGTGTGACTAAAGGGAAGGGTAAGGTCTCCCCCCGCCGCCCCCCGCCAACCCCAGCAAAATCATCTCCCAGCCTGAATGCCACTGAGCTGCAGGTTATATAACATAAAGCTAGGACATTTAAGACATTGACTCTTCATGTATTTCGTATTTCATCCCCTTGAAAACACAGGGAGAATACATTAAGTTGAAGCAGGATATCGACACACAGGTCATTGACCTGAGCGGGACAGAGTGGAAACTCAAGTCATGGTTCTGGCTTTAATGGATTTTAAAATCTTGGGCAATTTGCCATCTCTGAGCGTCTGTTTCATGATCCATGAAATGGGGGTAATAATACTTGCCCTATCTACTTGGGAGGCAAAGACTGGTATTTCAAATCCAAATCTGAATTTAAGGGGATAAAAGCTTCTCCATGTAGCCGTTACAACGTGTCCCCTGAATGTCCCCCCCCCACCCCCCGCCGGTACCTGAATGCCAGACGTGGAACAGGGTTTGCTGATAGGTCACTTCTGAGGGTGGAATACAAATCAGAAAGTCCACCTTCTCGAAGGATCCTAAGTCCAAATTCTGGGTGCTGGAATCCGCAATTGAACACACATGGGAGAGGAGCTTCTGAGCCACGGCCAGCTGGAAAGGCCGGATGTGGTGGGGCTCCAGATTGTAACCTGGAACCAGAGCCCCCATAAAGGCGAGGTACACTCAAGAGCAGAGAGCTAGGGAGTCACGCAGGGGGCCCCTGTCTAGTGCACAAAGTGACCAAAGGGGGAAACACACCAACATTTATCCGGTGCCTGCTCTGGGCTATGTACCATTTCACACTGTCTGTAATTTAATAATAAAAGGATGAACAGCACTCAGGGAGCACAGAGGCAGTGACCTACTGTACCCGAAGGGGACAAAGACAGCATCTCAGGGAACGTGACACCGAGACTGGGCTTTGGAAGAGGCTGCAAGTTCTCTGGAAGGGAAGGAAACTATCACAGCTCTTCAGGAACTTGGGAGGAATAAACTATTTCAACAATGCACTGATAAGCTGGAAAGCAACACAGAGCAATGCACTATCTCAGGAAAAGTGCGCATTTCAGGGTAAGAGGAGACTATTGGCGTTAAAGACTACAATTAAAATTATATATTAGTCCAGTTTGATGCTAAGAAGGTGCCCTGCCTCCCGGATGTGTCTCTAACATTGCTTCCTCACAGCCCCTGGCGTCCCCTGGCCGCTGGCTCACTAGCCCGGACCCTGGCCGCTGGCTTCCTGGCGTCACTCACTTGTGCATGCCGGTGCATCCAGGGATGCTGATTTGGTGACAGAGGAGGCAGTAAGTGACGACGAAATATGGCCTTGATTTTCCTGATGAAATTTGTCCAGCAAAATGTCAATGTCCCCCTCTGCCCAAAACAGAGAGAAAAATAGAAATGGGTTTTCCATCCCAGTGAAATTCGGCAAATATCCATGCAACGTCTGCTAGGTATGTGGCGCTGTCCCGGGCCTGGGGTAATGGAAATAAAGAAGCCAGGGCCCATCCAGCCCCGGAGCCCACGGCTTGTAAGGCAGGCAAACAGTCAGAGAAAATGGCACGGTGATGTGGTAGGTGTCAGGACAGAAGGAAGAGCCAGATGCTAAAGGACAGGAGGAAGGGGTCTGAGCCCATCCTAGAGGAGGGGGGAGCAGGGACAGTTTATGGGAGGAAATGGGGTGAGGAGCCAGGCAGAGAGGGGTGAAGGGCACAGAACTCACAGCATAGAACACACGGACTGAGGCACCGCTCCAGCAATCCGGAGGGGGAGCTGGGGAGCAGCCGTGCACGGGGCCAGGGAATACAGAGGAGGCACAAGACCCTCGTGTGCCCCCCAAACCAGAAACCACAAAGCCCCCCCAACTAGGAGAGCCCACAGTCAGCGCACGAAGATGGCTGGCCAGAAACCACCACAGAAAGGGCTGTAAATGCTAATATAGACAACGGAGGGTACGGCCTGAACATCCAAATCCAGGCCAGCCTCGGCAGGTCCCAGGGAACACCCTCCGAGAGGACTTCACCTCTGAGTCTTTGTTTCTGCCCTTCCCGCTCGTGAATTTACACTGGTCTCCCCACGGGCTTACCTGGACAGAGGGTGCTGAAAAACGCCCCCAACAAGTCCACCTTCCCGGTAACCAGCTCATAATTGACTTCTTTCTGGTACTCCGCTGGGGTGAGGAGGCTCTCAGAAAGAATTCGGGCTTGGTATTTTCCTGGAAAACAAACAACTCTCACTGGGCCCCTCCACTTAGAATTAGCACGTGAGCCCAGGGACGACAGTCTGTCTCCTCTCTCTCCCGCAAGCCCGTCACCATGCCTGGTCACGAGCAGGTGTTCATGTTGGTTAAACGAATAAATGGTGTAAAGCATCTTGGCCCAGATTAACAGGATAACAAGAGGGGAAACCCAGAACACTGGCCTCGGAACCTCTCTTCCCACTTAGTAGCCATGTAACCTGAGATACTTAACCGTTCTGGCCCCGTTTGGCCTCCTGAAACACAGGAATGACAGCACTTCAGGACTGTCCTGAGGACTGTAAACCAGGCACTGTTTATAAAAATGTTAGTCCATCCGTGAGGCACAATAGGCCACCAGGTTTATTTCTGAGAGTGCTACTCAAATCACATAAGTAATTTATTTAAAAAAAAAAACAGAGAATGAATTTAGGATCAAGAATGCTTATGGATAACTGGGGCAGTGCATAGCAACAATATATACTTTTTAAGTAAATAAAAAGATATGAAAACTTCAGGCTTAAAACAAGTAACACCTGTGGAATTTTTTTTAAACAGTTTAAAAAATAGGAGTATAGTGATTGGCCAAAAATTATTCTGAAATTGACAAACTGACCCACGAAGATCTATGAATACCATACAACAGTGTTAAGAGGGATGTTTTTTTTTTATTTTTTTGAACGTTTATGTATTTTTGAGACAGAGAGAGAGGAAGAGCACAAGTGGGGGAGGGGCAGAGAGACAGGCGGACACAGAATCCGAAGCAGGCTCCAGGCTCCGAGCAGTCAGCAGAGTTCGATGCGGGGCTCGAACCCACAAATCATGAGATCATGACCTGAGTTGAAGTCGGACGTTTAACCAACTGAGCCACTCAGGCACCCCGAGAGTGATGTTTTAAATCCTAATAGTCCCATTTAAGTTGAGAAATCTGTTTGTATTCATGAGTTGTTCTTTCTTTTTTTTTTTCAAAGAGAAATTTGAAGCCAGAAGGATTCTTTTATTTTTAGTGTTTATTTATTTTGAGAGAGAGTGAGTGCAAGCCAGGTAGGAACAGAGAGAGAAGGACAGAGAGAATCTCAAGCAGGCTCCACACTGTCAGCACAGAGCCTGATGTAGGGCTCAACTCATGAAGAGTGAGATCATGACCTGGGCCCAGACCAAGAGTCAGTCGCTTAACCGACTGAGACACCCAGGCGCCCCTGTATTCATGACACTTCAATCATGCTGACTACCCCTTAATCTCCTTCAATTTCCTAAGAAAATGCTAGACTTAGGAATTCTGTGTTCTTCTTAACTAACAGGACGAAGCTGGGAAATAATTAGCCATTGCTATTGCTCTGGGAGAGGAACTAATGAGGTCACTGCATTAATGTGCACAAAGATCAGCCTGGCACATAAAAGTTGCTTGACACACCCGTTCTCCTCCAGGGAGCTGTCCCCTGCTTCCATTCATTCACCTGCAACCAGGGGCGTGCCCTGGGCGTGGTCACCACTGATAACTCCGCCCCTCTGCCTCCTGCAACGAGGGGCGTGCCCTAGGCGTGGTCACCACTGACAACTCCGCCCCTCTGCATCCTGCAAGGAGGGGCTTGCCCTGGGCGTGGTCACCACTGATAACCCCGCCCCTCTGCACCCTCCACTCCCTGCAGCCTGCTCCCCAGCCACCTCTGACACTCCAAAAACTCCCCCGCTCTTCAAATCCATAGAGCCTCCCAGACGTGCTCCTGCTTTCTCTTCTTGTCCCCCTCCCTTGAGGGAGAGCCCACGTCCAGCAATACTCAGTCCCAACGTCCCTCCCCACAGCCGTGCTCCACCCTCTGTATCAAACCCCCTTCCTGCTCCGAGTCTTTACGGAGCTGCGAGATGTGTCTGGAGAAAAGACCACGGTCATGCCCACTTGGCTCCTGTAAACCCACTGTGCGCAGCAGCCCCGGCCCTGTCTCCTGCTGGAGGACACAGCGACCACCTGTGACGCATCCCAGGGCCCCGCCACCTGTCCACCTGTGACGCATCCTTCCCACTGCCAAACATACACCGCGTGACTCAGAACCACCACAAAAACCTGATCCCGTTCCGCCTCCAATTATTATCTCTGTTCTCTATTCCTTGTAAGGCAAAATTTCTCAAAACGGTTGTCTCCCTTTGCTTCTTTGCTCATCATCTCTTGAGCCCAATCCAATGGCGCCCTCATCCACCAGCACCGCTATGTCCGCGTCACTGATGGCCATGCCGCGGACAGAGGGAGGAGCCCGTTCGGACTCAAACAGGAGCACTTGGCCCAGTCGCTGCCTCTCCCTTCTTGAAGCACGCCTCCCCCCCCCCCCCCCAACCTCCACCCCTCGGCCTCTGGGACATTCTCTCCTTCCACTCTCAGGTCTGCTTCTCCATTTCCTCCCCTCACGGGACCGGACCTCAGACAGCCCTCGCTCCGCACTCACCGGATGGGTCCTGGCATCACCTCTGGGCTCTCAGGCCCCCAATGTGCTGACTACCCCTTAATCTCTGTCCTGAACTTTGGACTTTCTACCCAGCTGCCCACCCACGCAGCCACCGCGACATCTGAAGCATGGGCCGGGCTGGTGCAGGAGAACTTGACATTCCAGCACGACCTCCCTGCCACCCCTTCCCTCCACGAGGACAATTTCAATTTTTCTTTATTTTCTTTATTTTTTTTAATTATTTTTTTTCAACGTTTTTTATTTATTTTTGGGACAGAGAGAGACAGAGCATGAACGGGGGAGGGGCAGAGAGAGAGGGAGACACAGAATCGGAAACAGGCTCCAGGCTCCGAGCCATCAGCCCAGAGCCCGACGCAGGGCTCGAACTCACGGACCGCGAGATCGTGACCTGGCTGAAGTCGGACGACAAAACAAAAGCCAGGTCACAGCCCTTCTGTGGTCAAAATCGCACAACGGTCTCTCAATTCACACAGGGAACAATCCAAAGCTCTGATAAGGCCGTCAGGGCCCCCACACAACGCCCTAGTCCCGTCCTCTGCCCTGGCCTCCTGCTTACTAGCAACATGCCAGGCACGGCCTGTGGCCACGTGGTCCTGGGGGGGCCCCCCCGCAGCTGTCCCCAGAGGCAACATCGACCGCTGCCTCATTTCTCTCAGGCCCTCGCTCTTAACATCCCCTCTTTAGATAGGTTCTCCTGACCCCTCTTAATAACCAGCTCCCCAAATGGGATCCTCCGACCCCGGGCCCCTCCACCTGTCCACCTGTCACTTTCTGCACTGGCTTTGGTGTCTGCCTCCCACACCAGAATGTGTGCTCCAGGCGAGCAGGGACCTCGTTACCTTCCTTCCTGAATCTCCGGTCCCTACAACCCTGGCTGCACACAGTAAGACTTCAATAAATGTTTTTATACTGTATTAGTTCACTGACGCACGAGTCCACATAGACAATGAGATCGCTGGGGTTTTTGTTCTCCATTAGCTAGCTGAAGGAAGTGAGGGCCAGAGTCGTTAAGGGACCAATCACATCATCAGGTGCATGGACCCAGGCCTTCCACCCGGTCTAACTCCAGAGTTGCCCAGCCTCTCTAGGGTTTGGCAAGGTGGAATGCTCACCTTCCTCTCGGAAGAGGAAAGAATTTTAACTCAGCACGCCAGCCGGGGCACGAGCGGCGCACATCGAGGGGGCTGCTGAGCACTAACCAACCGCTGCTACAGACCCTGGGCCACGAGAGGCAAAAGGCGCGGATCTGCAAAGGAAGGGAGCCGGGAAACAGACGCAGCTGCTTTTCCCGCTGGCCCCCATCTCAGGCGCAGGGCTCACCCGTGACGGCGACGCAGGAGTCGATGGCGGGGCTGCGGCACGCGCGGACGATCACCACATAGTTGGTCTTGGCGAGCTTGCCCTCGATGAGCAGCCGGAACATCTCGGAGAGGCCCTCGGCCAGGGAGTAGGTGCACTCGATGATGTGCACGCTGTCGTTGCAGGAGCTGGCGGCCAGGCCGGCGAGCCAGGGCAGCTGGGCCGAGGTGACGGGGGCCACGGCGCTGGGCGCGGGCGGGCAGGGCTGCGGCTGCGCCTGCTGGTACTGCCGGATCTCGGTCAGGTGCGATTCGCGCCACGAGCGCAGGAAGATCTGCTCCAGGTCCTCCATCAGGGGCACCTGGTCCGCTGCTGGCAACGACAAGACGGCAGGAGAGGCTTGGGCGCCGGCCCCCGGGTCCCCACCGCGAACGCAGGGGGCGATCCTGGGGAGCCGCGCGCAAGCAAACGCGAAAGTAACACAGTCCGCGTCACCAATGCCAGATCGTCTCAGGGACCGCGGGGAGGTACAGGGAGGGCAGCCGCGCGGCCAGAAGCTCCCCAGCCTAGCGGGGCCACAGCTCTTTCTGCCTGTTCCTCGGTCTGGGTTTCACGCGCGGGTGTTAAATAGCAGCAAGGACTGCGAGCCTACGACTCCGGGGCTCCTCCTCTTTCCCTGCCTTCTCGCAGTAACCACGCACATCACGCTGTCTGCGGTCCGCGCCCAGCACGGTCCCTGGCCACGCAAAGTCCCTTCCTACGAGGCTCTACCGTTTACTCAGCGGTGTCTCCACTGTCGATCTTTTCTTTGCTGCCACGTAGCCACCTCTGCAAGCGCTTTCACAGTACACGTCTTTATGCGTAGAACCTAGCTTCCCGGCGTCTCGAATCTGGGCTTCCAGGGCCAACCTGTACACATCGTCAGACTGTGTCCCGAGGGCCTACGTGCGTCCACCTACCGGCGACTTTAATGTCACGTGTGACACTGGTTTTACTGCACCCTTAGCCCCACTGGATACCCACGCTTGCGTCACCAATTCGAGAGATACATTACTTGATTTGTTGGTCTGACGCCTAGGAGACTGAATACCGTCAGCCTTTCTTTCCTAGACGTTTTCTGGCGTATTTGTCCAAATCTTATATCTGGGGGAGTTGGAGGAAGCGTCACCACACTTGGACTCGGAAGGCGCGCTCCCTTCCGGTTCCACCCGGCGCCAGCACGGATCCAGAGCTATCTTACGATACGGGTTTCTGATCTGAAACACGGGACCACAATACACACGCACGAGGCTACGCCAAGGTTTGATCAGATTAGCCGTTAGGCCTCCCATCTTTGAAATCTTTCCCCTTGAGCCCACGCCCCCCTCTGGAATCACCATCACCAGCTCTTGGGAGAGCTGTCTACGCTCCCTGCACTTGCCTCCTGTCTCCAATCCACCGCAGCACGGCTTTTGTCCCCCACACTCCTTGGACGCACCCATCACCGAGGGTGCCTGTCACTCCCATGTGCCCAAACCCAATGGCCAATCATCAGCCTTCACTCTGCTCTTGGCTTCACTGACTCAGGCGACTGGTCCCTCTCCTGAAATGCTTTCACGGGATTCTGCGTCCCTGTTTACCTGTTCCTTCAACACAGTCGAGGGCCAACTACAGTGCAGGTGCTGTTGGACACGCAGATGTGAACTAAATCAACGTTCCTGGTCTCACGGACCCTACATCCTAACCGGGTAGAGGCACGGAAAGCGAGCAAATACTGGTGCTCTAAAGGCAAGATATGGAGGAGAGAGACTCCCAGGGGCCTGCGGAGGGGGCACTGTCTTAGATATGGTGATAAGGTTCTCCCTGAGTTGACACAGGAACCAAAACTCGGAGGATGGGTCCTGGGCAGGGGTGTTTCTCGGGGGTAGACGGGTCTGCCGCGGGGCACGGCAGGGGTGGAGCGGAAGCGGAGGTGGGAGGAGGCCTGGTCACCTGGGCCCTGGAACCGGTATGGGTTGAGTGTGTGATAGGAGACCCCGGGGGGCTCCAGCAGAGAACAGATACGATGAGATTCACAATCGTTAACAGCTGTGCAGAATGGGGGGCAGAGCCGCACCCTGGCAAGGGAGGGGTGTGGCGGAGGAGGGTGGGGGACGCCGCATCTGGGACGAAGCAGGGCTTTCCGGTGGATGGGATGTGGGTGGTGAGAAAGGATGGTCCCCGGCACTTCCTGTCCGCCAGCCAGCGTGGCTTCTCAAGGGCTCCAAGTGACGGGCAGGGATCCGGGCTGACACGCCGCCTCGGGCCGCGACCGCTGCACCAATGGGCCCCACGCGGCGGGAGGGAGGCTCACCCAGCTGGACGAGATAGTAGACGGTCAGTAGGAGCTGCACCTCCTCGGAGATGGGCTGTATCGCCGAGGCCCCGTAGTGCTCATACGCCCGGGAGATGGACTGAGAGTTCTGGTAGCACGTGTACAGGAGGGGGCTCACGACGACGTCACTCAGGTTCCCGCAGAGGTAAGGGAAGTTCCCGTGGCCTGCGGAGGAAGCAACCACGTCCGCTTGGCGGCTGGCGTGGGGCACACGTGGCCCCCACAAGCACGCACGTCGAAGGCGAGGGAGCCGAAGCGGGCAGGCGAGAGGCCCCTGGGCTGACTCACACGTCCCTCTTCGGGGAGAGGGAGAGGGAGGAGGGAGGAGGGAGAGAGGGAGGAGGGAGAGAGGGAGGAGGGAGAGAGGGAGGAGGGAGAGAGGGGGAGGGGGGAGGGGGAGGGGGGAGGGAGGGGATCGCAGATTTCCCACCCTTGCTGAGCTAGTGCACCTGCTCTGAATACTGACCAGGGCCCCAGTGTCTGCCTGTTCGTCGTGTCCAACCCTTGTGGTTCACAGGTGAGCTCGCTGAGGCCCAGAGAGACGCGCCCAAAGCCGAACAGGCGCCCCACTGACTACAGAACGCCTCTTGTGAGCACTCTGCCACCCCCACCCCGCCAGCCAGCCTGCCCCTCCCCGACTCCTCCGTGCTGGCTTCTGTTTCCCATCCTCCCAGGACTCTCTGGCAGGCTGAGTGAGGAAAACGAGTCACTGCGCAGACCGGGGGCTCCAGATACTGACGGAACCCGACCAATGTTTTAGCACACGTTAGGAGACCAATTCTGACGAGAACCCTCAGCGTCAGAAGAGCCTGGCTGGACTGATTCTCCTCCGCGCTGGGCATCAGCTGTGTGGCCCTGCGCAGGAAGTAGGACTTCTCTAAGTCTCAGTCTCCACATCTGTAAAATGGGTTGAAGACACGCAGCCCCCATGGGGCTGCCGAGATAACTGGATGGGCCAGATGCACGTGCGCCGTCCTGTGCTTGGTCTGAACTCATTCACCAAACACACACTCACTGAATGCCCACTGTGTGCTACGTGCATGTGGCATCATGCTTGGCTCTGGGGAAATCTGACGCCCGAGACAGTTCACATCCTCACACAACTGCGTCTCAAACCTGAGGGTGCATGAAGGTCCCCCGGGCCCCTTCTGGGCCTTCCCGCACAGCTTCTGATTTGGAAAAGGGGCCTGATTCTGATTCCAGGATGGGCCTGGTTATTCACCTCTCCAACAGGTCCTGGATGATGCTGGACCTGCTGGACCAAGGACCACAGTTGGGGTGCCACGGCTTGTGAGCATTATGGCTTAAACGGCGTTGGGGCCCAGGAGAAAGAAACTAAGGCAGCCTCGTGGAGAAGGCACATGGGTTTGGGTCCTAAGGCACAGGTGGGGTTTGGGCATGAGGTGGGCTGGGGGCGGGAAGACCCAGGACAGCAGGCATGTTACAAAGAGTGCGTGGCTGGGGCGCCTGGGTGGCTCTGTCGGTAAAGCGTCTGACTTCCGCTTGGGTCATGATCTCACGGTTTGTCGGTTCCAGCCCCGCGTCGGGCTCTGTGCTGACAGCTCGGAGCCTGGAGCCTGTCTTTGGATTCTGTGTCTCCCCCCTCTCTCTGCCCCTGCCCTGCTTGTGCTCTGTCTCCATCTCTCAATAATAAATAAATGTTTAAAAAAAAAAAAAACACAAAGAGTGCGTGGCTTAAACCGCGCAGAAAGTGCAGTGACCTTGAGGAATAAGGAGGATGGTCTATAGCTGAGGTCGTCAGAGGCGGGTCTGCCGGACCCTCACCCCGACTCCTCTGAGGCCCCTGGCTCGGGGGAGGCACAGATGCCACCCTGCCTGTAGTGGTGCCACCGTGCTCTGTCTTCTCATCCCCGCGTTCTCGCAGCGCCTCACAGACACGTAATGACCGTGCACAGGTTACATGTAACACTGTTGCACGTTGACCTTCTTCTCAATTAGCCAAGAGGGCCCGATGGGATTACCGGCCGTGACTCATGCTCAGTTCAAACCCAGATCTGCACCCCTCTTCCTAAAGACCCTGTCCATTTTTTTTTTTAGGAAAAAAAAGCAGTGCCTCTCTTATTTCTTAATTACCGGTAAGATACCTCCCACTTGCCTACGACCCTCTCTCCTCTGTGCCTCCAAACACGATGCTAGATGCTGTACCAGCTTCTTTAGGAAGGAGGCGCACGTGCGTGTGTGTGTGTTATCACACGGCCCCGGCGACCGTCCTCATCACGCGAGTCCCGCCAGACCTTCACATTTCAACCTCTCCTGCTTCACTAGAAGGGGATTTCTTTACTTGCGGCAAGTCTGCCCCCACGGGGCCTATGTTAACCTACTGTCACAAAACAGATCGAGTCTAGTTTCCTGCTTCCATGTGGCGACCGTGGCCGTCTCGCCCAAAGTCAGAATTGCATAGTCAAAATGTACTAGTGGCAGAGGATGACACAGGACAATCCACCGGACCAGGGGTCCCGGGAGCAAGGGGCTGACTGATCTGTCTCCATTCCCTGGTGCTTTGTACTGGACCTGTCATTATGGCACGAATGAGTGAATGAATGAGCGAGCTAGTGAATGAGCGAGTGAATGAATGAATGAGTGAATGAGCAAGTGAATGAGTGTGTGAACGAGCAAGTGAATGAGTGATCGAGTGAATTCGTAAGTGAATGAGTGAGCGAAAGAGTAAGCAAATGAATGAATGAGCAAATGAATGAGCCAATGAGTCAATGAGTGAATGAGCAAGTGAACGAGTGAGTGAATAGGTGAGCAAGTGAATTAGTAAGTGAATGAGTGAACGAGTGAGTGAGCAAATGAGTGAATGAGCAAGTGAACGAGCGAGTGAATGAGTGAGCGAGTGAATTAGTAAGCGAATGAGTGAGCGAGTGAGCGAATGAGTGAATGAGCAAGTGAGCGAATGAGTGAATGAGCATGTGAATGAGTGAGCGAGTGAATTAGTGAATGAGTGAGTGAGCAAATGAGTAAGCGAATGAGTGAATGAGCGAGTGAATGAGCGAGCAAGCGTGAGCGAGTGAATGAACAGATGCATATCACAGAACAGAATCGTTCCACTTGGGCTTGTCGTGGAAAGCTGTGAAAAGCCCTAGAACTCTTGGCATCTGACCAGGGGCAACACCAGTGACTGGTCTGCTTAGTTCCTCCGTTGCCCTGGAAAGGGTCTGAGAGTTTTCTCAGGGGGACACCCTTGGAGTCAGCCTGTCCCTTGTTCAACCCTTCAGGCTCTCCGACCTCCACCACCTGTCCCACTGCTGTACTTGCCTTTAAATATCACCGGCTTGGCCTTGCATATTTTCAGCAAGTTGTCAGGGACGGACACTGGTTCTCCAGAGGCCACAACGGGGAAGGTGACCGACGCTGGTCCCACCGAGCCAACCTGGGGCACGCAGGACATGCCTGCGCTCTCTAGGGACAGGCCAGGAGAGTTAGGAAGACAGGCCAAACAAACCACCCACCTCTGGCAGACCTGACGTCAGGCCGGCCTGCGAATCTGCTACAATCTGACCCTCACCCCTACTTGTGGGAGCCCCCAAGTCTTGGAATCACAGACTCCTGAGGTCAAAGCATCTTCAGAGTCGCTTGATCCAATCTTCTCCACCAAGCAACCCAGTCCCCTCCTCTTCAGTCTCCCTGCCACGTGACAGGCAAGCCCCTTTTAAATTCCTTTAGGGTCAGGGAACAAGCTCACTGTCATACAGGAAGCCTGGGCTTGGTTGAGCAGCCCCACCGTACGAGAAAGAGACCCTCTGTTATACCCAAGTCTGCCCCCCAGAACATCCTCGCCACTTCACATGGAAGCACACGCACGTGCACACACGCCCACGCCCCACCAGCAGCAGCACCACCACGGGTCCCCGAGTCTCGGGTTTCCGGCAACGTTGCCGTCACTTACCGTACTTAGCTCTGTTCCCACCACCCTGGGCGTAGCCGGCGTCTGTCGCTGATGGAGATTCTGGGGACCACCCTTTGTGGCGTTTTTTCGGGGGCCCAGAGTTTGATAAGATACCTAGACAACATTCAGAGTACGGATTAGGCTTTCGCTAAGGATGAGCTTCCAAACACTCCCCCTGCTCTGGAGAGCACGTATTTGTTATTTTTTAGAAAATCAGAGCCTTACGACGGTCGTTAGCTGTTTAGGGAAGCGTCCAGGCATGAGGAAATACCCTGTCCATTTCCGTGAACGTTTCGTTCCAAACCGCGCAAGTGCCTCGGCCTGATCTCTGAGCCCTTAGCACACCCTCACCTTTAACATGGGGTCACAAGCCCTGCCGTTAAAGGTGGTCTCATGAAGACTAAAGAGAAATGTAGCGAAAGCACAGCCTTGGGGCCCACTGGCCGGCAGCCCCCAAGATCACATCCTCCTTCGCCTCCTCCTCTAAACTGCCCCGTGAACGCCCGTGTGCTTCTGGGATAAGCCACGGTCACGTTCGACCGACCACCACACAGTTTCACCACCTGGGGGCAGGACCGCGCTACCGGTGTTCCTCTCCCACCCCAGCCTTGACCACTAACTTCAGACCAAAGAAGTCTGGTCTGGAACAGGCCAGCTTCTGGAACAGAGGCTGGTACCTGCTGTTGTTAACGAGTCATCCCCGCCCACTCTAGATAACAGCATGTGCGGGACTCACGCTCTGCTCCTGGGTTAGTCAAAATATCCAGAGTTGGTTACCACATTCGTTTGAGCACTCCGACTCAAAATCTCCCCTACGTTTAGAAGTACACACTCAGCTGTGGCTGCACATTAAACACCCCTGGGAAACCTTTAAAGCTCTCCGTGCCTGGACGCAAGCCCATCCCAGGTAAAGCGGAACCCCGCGTCTGGGGGAGCCCCGGGCACCGTGGCGACTCCAAGCTCCCTGGCGACCCTAACTCACAACCAGGGTTGAAAACCACGGTGTAGGGCAAGGTTCCTACAAATCTGGCCTGAGGAGCTGGGCAGAAGCAGTAGGGCCCTGCTGAACCCATGAGCTCCCGGCCCCCCCCCGACCTACAGAACCAGACTTCTGGAAACAAGAATGAGAAAATGCCACCGTTCGTGGGCACCCTGGTTTTGCTCAAGCGCCCTGCAGGGTCTTGCTCCAGAGTCTCTTAAAGGTGGTAAAATTATGCTTGACTCCGCCTTAGACGGATCAAAAATGAACAAAGGGAACAAAAAGTGAAGACAGAAAACAGGTGGCTCACACAGAGCTTTCCAGCCGGCGGGCTCCTTAGACACGCCTCCTCCCGGCAACACCTGAGGCAGCTACTATAACCGCTGTTCCGTTTATCTTCTATTACCTTCTGCCCACACATCTGTTCTCAGGTGCGGACAGAGGCGCCCCACAGAGACCAAGACGCCTCTGAAAACCACACTCAGCTACCGTAGAGGGGCCAGGCCTCGATACTAAGGATGGAGGGTCTACAGATGTCCTCCCCCTTTGGGACACAAGCCCTCACCGCTCTGCTGGACCCAGCTCGACTCTCCCAAAGTGACATCACTGGGAGTCGTCCCTGGGGGTGCCAATGTGGACCAGCCCTCGCGGTGCCTCCTGGTATCGGGGTGGGGGGCACCCCTTGGCATTTTGGGTGAGCGAGTTTTTATTACGTAGACTTCCATGTCACTCCAGGACACGTAGCACCCAGACCCCCCTGTGTGGACCAAGCCAGGATCCTGGGCACTTGCTAACGCCTCCCCCGCCCCACCGCCCCCGCGAGGGGGCAGGACTTTTCCATTCAGGACCACTGAGCTACAGCCCTCGAGCCGGAATTCAACACCTCTTGTCGTTTTAGGAGCAGTTGATTAACATGGGCTTCCTCTCTCCCCAGAGCGGGCGGGAAGGCACAGGACCTCTGACATTTCAGCTGCGCCGTCTCAGTCTGTGAAGGTGTCCCGGGTGGCCAGGTGCCGAGGCCCCAAGATGGGAAGGACGCTGGCCCTGCTCTCAGGACCTTCGGTACCTGACGGACATGGATGGCCATGGAACTGAGACCAGGCAAGGTACCCCGCTGCAGGAGGAGGGGACAGCTGAGCTAAGCCCTGAAAGGCAGGTTTAGCGGCAGTCAGGACTCAGTGCCTGACCAGGGGGTGAGGACAGGAAGGGGAGGGGACTCCTGGAGCGTGGCGGTCTCAAACAGTGGGGAATGAATAAGGTTCCTCAGGTTGGTTGGGGCCAGATTCCAGAAGGGCTCAAGGGCTGCCAGGGACTAGGGGCATCCTACTTCCCACACGGCTCCTCGTTCACCGCGGAGTGGGGCCCCCGTGCCCTGCTGCCCGGGCAAAGGCTGGACGTATACAGGCCTCCACGCAGGCCGGGCAGGTGCCACAGTGCAAGGCTGCTATCACCATCCCAGAGGCCCGGTCGTTGGCCACGGGGCCACCCTAAATTCAGCACCTTGTCAAGAAACACCAGTCACAGCCCGGAGCGGCTAGAGGAGGGACAGAGGCTGGACCTCAGATTCCATGCTGGTTAGGACTGGGGAGTCTCAGGTCCAATTCAGAAAAGACACTGGTCCTTCCACCAGGGAGGGGACACTGGTCCTCTACCAGGGATGTCCTCTGCCGGCCATGTAACAGAAGCAGGGAAGCCTGGCCTCTAGGCCTGGGCTGCCTCTCTGGGCCTCACTTCCCTTCTCTACCAAACAGAATGTGGGAGCAGAGAGTTACTACGGGCTCTTCCAGTTGGACAGTCTTGGATGCCAAAATCCACTCAGCTGCGTGCAGGGAGGACGGGGAGAGAGGTAACCCTGGCTTACTAAATGGCTCCTGAGAGCCCAGAGGGGCGAGCACTGAGCTCGGAGTCAGAGACTCCACGGCCTCTACTCTAGCAGAAGGTCTGTGTAACCCCTTCGTGCACCTCTTCATCCTCTTCTGAGCTTCCTCCCTCACCGCCTCTCACGCTTCCCCAGCTCTAAGGTGCAGCTCGACTGTCACCTCCTCCAGGAAGTCCTCCCTGCAAAGGAGCTCAGCGATGATGCCGAGGGGGGCATGGTCACTCAGTGAGCTGCCAGAGGTGTCTGAATCTCCGTACAGCGCCTCACCTGACCCTCTCAGCTGCCCTGAATGCAGAATTCTGATCTCCAGATGAGGGAACAATTTAGCCAGAAGGCTTGTCCAAGATCCCCCTGACCAATAAGAGACAGAGTTGAGTTTCGAGTTCGTATTTATCTGATTTTAGAGCCCATGTTTTTCCCATGACACCACACTGCCCCCTATTTCTCCAGGACTTCACAGCCCTCCTGACGTGTAGCCCACAAGACTGGCCGCCCACCTCACAAGGGGCTCCCACTGCTTCTTGCCATATACCCACCACCCAAGTCGGTGGACGAAGCCACGGCCCCACCCACACCAGGGCCTGGGCACAGCCCCACGGACCCGGGAGGCACCTGCCAGCCCGTCCTGACTCTCTCTCCATGCCACACCCACTCCGTGAGGCTCAGTGGCCCCAGCACGGTGGCGCCCACAACCCCCACAACAGCCTGGCCTAGAAAAAAGCAAGACACCCCCCCCCCCCCCCCCCCGCCAGGACAGGCGATGCTACCTAATGCCGAGGGCCGTGGCATGGCCGATAGGTCGTTCTTCACCAGCTGTTGGTGCTTCGGAGAATCTTTGCCATTGAAAACAGCTGGACCCACGGCCGTAGCAAGTGAGGGGTGCTCAGAGGCTGGTCCTGGCAGCAGAGAGAGAGAAAAGGGGAAGCACAGAGTGAGTTCATAGGAGCCCCGCTTAGCAGGAAATTACTTCTCTTCCATTTTTACCAACTAGCCGACAAGTGGTTCTGCCCACTGAGGACACACACCCATGCACGCACACCCATGCACACACACTCCTGCTCCAGAGAGCGCACAGCCCGGGTCAGTGAAGGACCAGGGAGACAGGAGTGGCCAGTGGGGCCCCTGCATCCCAGGAGTGCACCCGAGGCTGATCCGCCTCCCTTCTCCCACACCCTCACCCCCCAGGCTCTGGTTTGCACCAAACACGCTCAAGACAGTTGTAGGGCACGCAGTCACCCAGGGCCCTGGGGCTCCCCAGGTCTGAGGATAATGCCGGGGGAAATTACGGGTTCTGGTCTTGTGAGGCTCGCTGCTTACGTGCTCACATCAGCCAGCGTGGTCTGGAAGGCCCTCCAGAGTCGGGGGCAGCACAAAACCTTTCTTGTGGGTGAGGTGGCATGGTGAGGGGCTTAGGGGCATAGTTCTGAAGCCCACCGCCCTGGGTCTGAATCCCCTGCTCGGTTGCTGCCCGGGGCCGAGTGACCTTACTTAACCTTCTGAACCCCTTATGCTTCAGTTTTCTCAGCTACAAAAGGGGACAATAACAGAGCCACTGGGAGAAAGCCAGGATTTCAAAGAAGTGTGCCGAACGGTGCCTGGCAGGTAGTGAGCGCTGAGTATTTGCTATTGGCACCATACTTAACTCTTGCAATCACCCTGCAAGTTAGAAAAGATCTGCTCCAGCTTTACAGGCGAGGAAACAGAGATGCGAAGAGTTGAAATCAGTTGCCCCGAATCGCCCAGCCAGAGGCTATCAGTGCTGGAAACTTACACCCAGCTATTCCGATGGCAAAGGCCAAGGGCTCCCCAGCCGCCATGGTAGCAGAGGTTCCTGGGGGCCCGGGCGCGGTGAGGACAAGAGCAGACGGCATGCAGAGAGGGAGGCCCGGGGCCTCGGTGGGAGGGCACAGTTCCCAACCCTGGCGTGGCCTCTTCGTGGGAGCCAGGGCACCGACTCCCCTCGCTAGGCCCCTCTACAGACCTCGTGGGCCGGAGAACGAAAACAGCCAAGCCTCCCAAGCCCTTGAGAAGGCTGCTGGAGTCAACGGCGACCATGCTCAAAGGTCCGTTCAGGATGGCAAAAGGCCAAGCACACGACCCAGAAATCCCTGCTTGTCAAATCTTGACTTCACCTCCAACTGCCCGGGAGACCCCAGGCACGCAGCTCAGCCTCGGGTTCCCCAGAAGTACCGCGGGGAAACCCAAGCCTGCTTGCAGGGAGGCTGTTAGGACTCAAGGAGGCACATGCCCAGACTTGTGGGATCCTGAGCACACGGTAGATGGCGCATGCTCATCTCACCTGCCCCTTGCAGGCTCCCCACTGCAAACTGGGGGGGGGGGTGCTGCGGGACCCCAATTCACCACACCACCGATAAGGGGATCATATTACGTAGCAGACAGCAACAGAGGACATCTTTCCAAGTTAAAAACACAACATGCGGGGGCACCTGGGTGGCTCAGTCAGTGAAGCGTCCGACTTAGACTCAGGTCATGACCTCACAGTTTGTGAGTTCAAGACCCGCATCGGGCCCTGTGCCGTCAGCGTGGAGCCTGCGTGGGATCCTCTGTCCCCCTCTCTCTGCTCCTCTCCTGCTCCTTCTCAAAAATAAATTTAAAAAAAAATTTTTTTTAAAACACAACACAGCATTCTGTGCCAGAAACTACCACAAATTCAAGATAAAATGCTAAGGCTTTGTAGGCAAAGATGATGTACAAAGCACGCTTCTTATTTATCTTGAAAAACGTTTGGCTGCAGGGGCACCTGGGTGGCTCAGTCGGTTACTCATCCAGCTCTTGATCTCGGCTCAGGTCGTGATCTCACAGTTCATGAGATCGAGCCCCCCCTCCGGCTCTGCGCTGACAGCACGGAGCCTGCTTGGGATTCTCTCTCTCTCTCTCTCTCTCTCTCTCTCTCTCTCTCTGCCCCCCCCCCCCAACCACCACACTCTCAAAAATAAACACACTTTACAAAAAGAAACAAGAAGATCGCTTGGGCTGCACCCTCAAGCTGCCAGGCTTGTGGGTTTAGCTCCTTTGTGCTTCTTGGTCGCCTCACCTGCCTGCTGGGCTCCCAGGGGGACGCTCGGGCTGGCTCCGGGAACGGGCTCGCTGGAGAAGGCAGCCAGAGGCCCGGAGCTCTCCGCTGGCGGGAAGAGTGAGCTGGAACAGGCACTGGCGGAGGTCGGCCGGCTTCTGAACTCTAAGGGGGCAAGACGCGTGCATGAAAACCAACCCCCGCCCCCGCAACCCCGGTCACGCGAGGCCTTCCTAGACCGGAGGCTGTCCCCCAAGAGAGTCAGACACCTAGATAACCAAAACGGTGCCAATGCCATGCCAGCCTTGCCTCAGCGTAGCTGGGGGAGGCGGGGGTGCGATAACCCCCACGGCTCCGTGCCAAGGGCAGGGGGATCCGTCCAAGGGGCAGCTCTGATTATCAGGAGGGGGAGCAACCCTGAGCGTTTGGGACAAAGAGAAAAACAGAGGACACGAATGAGTCACCCCATCGCTGCCCTTCAAGCCCAAGGAAAGAACAGATTATTACTCAGAGGCAGAGAAAGAGCTGAGAGCCCCCTGTCCTGAAAGCCACCCTCTGCTGGAAAGATTCCCTCCCAGGAGTTGCATCTAGCCTGTGAGGTGCTTGGTCACAGCACGTGATCAAAGACTCTTCCTGGGTCCCACAGCAGAAGCACCACTTTGTACTACTAATTCTTGGTACCAGCTCAAGAAATGTTTACTGAGTCAAGTAAGAAAAGGAGTAGGGGTGGGGGAGGAAGGCCCAGAGCCAGCCCTTCCTGAAGTCCCTTCCTTCTATTCACAGAGGCTGGCCAGGAGAGGCCAGGTGACCAGAGATGAACCAACCCAGACCAGGTTCTCGTGGAGACCCCTCCTAGGACATGTCCCTGCACAGCTGGCTGAGTGGGGGCCTCTCAGGGACCATCCAAGGCTGGGCCTCTGAAAATCCACTGCCCCCCACCCTCTTCTCTCCATAGTTGACTTAGCCATGGGTGATCCGGGAGACAGGAGGGAGAAGGGAAGCCCAGTGACTTCTACGACGCTGGCCTTCACAGGGTTCGGGGCGGAGAGAGGACGGGTATCATCCGAGCCATTATTTCTCTAAATCAGAGTTTCTCAACCTCGGCACCGCTGATTATTTAGGCTTGATCGTTCTTTGTGGGTTGGGGTACAGGGCAGGGGGGGCGGGGGGCCAGAAAGGGCTATCCTGTGTGCTGCTGGATGTTTAGTAGCATCTCTGGCCTCCATCCACCAGATGGCAGTAGCGCTCTCCAGTCACGATGGGGTACAGAATCACCCCGGGTTGAGAACCTCTGTCCCAAACTCTTGCCACAAGAAGACACAGGATGGTGTAGCCCCCTGCAAACTTTTAAATGTCCCACACAATTAGGCTGGCACTACAAATGTTTACCCATACTGCAAAGCAGCGCTTTGATTTCACGGGGCTGACCTTCTGCCTGCAATTGTGCCCATGGAGCCTGGGCGCTCCTCGAAGTCCGGCTGACAGGCACCTGGGCCCTCTTGGAGGGCCCTCGTTCACCCACCCAACCCTGCTCAAAGCCGAACTGCTCACCTGAGCCTTTCCAACAGATGAGAGGTCCTTTGGTTAGAGTCCCTTGTGCATTGCGGACCAGGTAATACTTCAAGTGTTTCTGCTTCTTGGGCTGAGTGGTCAACTTGAGATTTATGTGATTAGAGAATTCTGTGAAGTAGCAGAAGCCTTTCTTTCCACAGCCAACGCAATTCCCAGAGAAACCTGGGGGAGGGAAACCACCACGAAGGTCTCCAACTTACCTCCAACATACTCGTCAAATAACGCAGACTTTGTGGGAATTCTACATACTCCCATCCTGTGCCACGAACCCGAAAATTCCACGGGGCAAGGGTCCCTGGCACCTTATGTTGCTCCAAGGGTCGAGATGACCTTGACTTGAACAGAAGGAGGCCCAAGAAGACTTAGTCATGGAGGAGGCCCTGAAGCTTGGAAGACTGAACTTGCCCGGGGGGGGGGGGGGGGGGCAGATTTTAAAGCCTATACACACAGCAAACATTACAAGATGAGACTATCGCATTCAACCGTCTACACTGATCAAGTGCCTGCAGGAAGTGGTACACGCCCATCTCCTTCAGTGCTGACCGGTCACAGAATCTCAAAGCCGTCAGACCACTGACGACCTCCCAGGAGCCCCAAACTCCATCCTGATCCCATGAGTCGCTGCAAGAAACAAAGAGAACTCCACGGGGGGGGGGGGGGGGGGGGCTGGAAGGGTTTGGCCACCAGCGGAACGGAGACCCGCTGCCCCAGTGTGGCTGTCACAACGTTGGCATCCTGCGGCCGAGGCCGGAATGGGCCTTTCTGGGGACGGACGGAGGTTCCCACCAGCTGTGAGGCTCCAGAAGGGTCGCCCAATGACAAAACGACCTCTTAGGAACCATTAAAATCCAGCGAATAGGGATAAAGAGACCTTTGCAAGCTATAAAGTCCATTCAAACCGCACTCAGTGCAACCGCGGGTTAACATGGGACAAATGTGACGATTGGCCTAGCTGCTCTGGTCTACACCCACCATCTCAGGAAGACCTTCCTGGGGACCTTGCTTCGCCCACTGGGGCGTCTGGTTTCTGTGGTACAAGGTCCTTTGGCAGGAAAGACCCTAAAGCGGAGACTGATCTGTTTCATCATATTCTCTGGCCGACAAGTTTCCAAAGGTCACTTTGACTTAGCCCATGAGGGCCACGTGGCTCGGTGTGTGAGCCCTGCTTTCAAACAGGGTATTCCTGAGGCCTCTGGCTAATGTTCAAAGCAACGTGTTCGTGAAGGTTCAAAACATCTCCACAGAGAAATAAGGCACCTACAGTACAGACACTCACTGGATTTTCTGATCTATTTTAAGCACATTTAATCCTCCTTAAAAGGCCTTAGAAATAGGGACAGATCTCTTGGTCTAGCCACAGGACAGGGACAGGTTCAGTTTAAACTTCCAGAATCCTGTTCTCTCTGCACCAGAGCAAACAAAGTATCGAAGAGATGCCAGGCACTGGGCTATTTCCTTGTTCTTAAAGGGACAGGAAAGGAACTAACACGCACAGAGAGCCAGCGAGATGCTGGCCCTTTTACCGTCCTCCAGACAAGGTCACTCAGCTTAACTGACACAACACCCGGCCCCTTGGGACACGAATCCTTCTTTGGGGAGGGCTGAGGACCGGAGAGGTCACGGAATATTCCCCAGTGGAGGTAGACGGTGTGGCACTCCAGCCCAGCAGGCGAATGGGGTGGAGACTCACAAGCGTGGCATTCAAGGCCACCCCAAATGCTACCCAACCCCCATAGCTCCAGCCTTCGCCCCGGTTCCTCGCTCTGCTGTGCCGAATCCCCGAGCGGACCCGCCCGCCCACTCCCACCGCCCTCATGGCTCCAGGCTCACACTCTTCCTCCCTTGAGTCCCACCTGCGTGTTGCATGTGTCCCTGCCACTCAATGCCCAACTCAAACGTCCACTTCTTCGGGGCTTCCCTTGACCCAAAAGGCTGAAGCTCCCTGTCCTCCCCTACAGCTCTTCATATTGAACAGAGAACCACCGTAACCTCTTTTTCAGTGTTTAGTCATTGAAATTCACATCTTTTTCCCCCATAGCTATTCCCTCGCTCTAAAGGACCAGCGTCATGGGGTGACTGCACGTAGGGGTGGGTTGTGTCTGTACATGTTAAGTGTCTGTGCACAGACCAGCGTCCAGCACATCATAGACGGTAGATATCAGAAGGGAAGGAGAGGCGAAACAGGCTGACTATCAACGTGAACATATCAGGATTTCTGCACCTCCTCTGAAATAACAATCTAATGTTTTTATTTCCTCCTTTGTCTCCAACCTGGATCTCTGAAGACAAACGCAGCTCAGCTGCCATTTAAGAATACTGGATGGAACTAGAGGGGATTATGCTCAGCGAAATTAGAGAAACGCAAAGATCATATGACTTCACCCATATGTGCAATGTAAGATACAAAACGGATGGAAAAAGATTCTAAAAACAAGGAGGGGGACTCTTGAAAACACAAAGAACAAACTGAGGGTGGCCGCACAAGGTGTGGGAGGGGGGGATGGGCTGAATGGGCAAGGGGCATTAAGGGAGGAGTGCTGGGTACACATCGGGGATGAATCACTGGAACCTACTCCTGAAATCACTATTGCACGATATGCTAACTAACTTGGACGTAAAAGATAAATAAGTAAATAATGAAATGGGGGAAAAAAACAAAAAAAACAAAAAACAAAAACAAAAAAACAAGGCCCTGAGAAACCTTCCAAGCTCTCTGGAAGGGATTCTGACCCCAAGTGTTGAAAAGATGGATGTGGGGCGCCTGGGTGGCTCAGTCGGTTAAGCGTCCGACTTCAGCTCAGGTCACGATCTCGCGGTCCGTGGGTTCGAGCCCCGCGTCGGGCTCTGGGCTGATGGCTCGGAGCCTGGAGCCTGCTTCCGATTCTGTGTCTCCCTCTCTCTCTGCCCCTCCCCCATTCATGCTCTGTCTCTCTCTGTCTCAGAAATAAATAAAGGTTAAAAAAAAAAATTTAGAAAAGATGGATGAACGAGAAACAGAACTACAAGACCAAGGTGTGCGGAAACCACCCTGCCGGGGCCCTGCTGCCATCCAGAGACAGCTACATGGACCACAGGCCTTTGATCCGTGACAAATGTGGGCGGTGGGACCACTGCGCCCTTTCAGATGGAGGGATGGGACCACAGGCCATCGGGAAGGCCTTCTCGCGGTTCCGAGGGTGGAAGGCCTGGGTCTGCCTGGTAAGTATTTGGGGAGCCAGCTGCAAGCTGCAACAAATACGGACTGCTCTTCTAAGAGGTGACTCGGGACCACAGGACGGCTGACCAACTGGTCCCAGGAGACAGGGGAAATGGTTTAAGCCACCCCTAGCTGAACATGTGAGGCAATTCTAATTTTCCCAGAAGTCGTCTCAACGGCAGTAAAAAAATTTCACAAGGAAGAATAAAATGAGCCGTTCTCTTTGGAAATCTGCCTCAGGACCAGGGAGATAATCAGGACCAGGACCAGGATGATACTCTCTTTAATTTTTTTCTTTTTTATGTTTATTTATTTTTGAAGGAGAGAGGGACAGAGTGTGAGATGGGGCGGGGGGGAGGGGGGCAGAGAGAGAAGGAGACACAGAATCCGAAGCAGGCTCCAGGCTCCGAGCCGTCAGCACAGAGCCTGACGCGGGGCTCGAACCCACAGACTACAAGATCATGACCTGAGCCGAAGTCAGACGCTCAACCGACTGAGCCACCCAGGAGCCCCAGGATGATACTCTTCTTTAGAAGACAGGCCTAGAAAGCCTGTCCTGAATCCTCAAACTCTCCGGCATAAATATCCAGAGTGCAGAGAAACGGTTCCTTCGAGGATACCACCCCCCAGGAACTATTCCAGAAAAACCAGTCTTTCTTGACCACCCGGGGGCGGCACTATCGAGTTCCCCCTCAGGCCCAGCCAAGCCACGTTTGGCACCCCGGGTGGTGTCGCACACGCACACCCCGAACTGGTGCCCACACGTGCTCCCCCTTCCGTGGAAAGACCTCCTGGCGAGGCAGGGCTTAAATTGGACGCTGAAGCCGAGGTCAGACCTGAGAGGGGCTCCGTGCTCCTCTTAAGGACGGAGTCATCACAGGCAGGCCCTGCCCTCCTGTTCCCTGAAAGCGAACGGCGACGATAAAAGGAGCATCGTCCTTGGGTATTGCAGCAAGTGCAGCAGAAAAACCAAAGCCGAGCCTTATGTCCACGCTTGGGAAATACAAGCTGTGAAAACCATTTCAAATGCCCCGCCTGGATGGCGCACGGAGAAGAAAACGGGCAAAGTGCAATGGAGGTTCACTCGGGGGTGATGGGCAACTTCCTCCTTTTCCACTTTGTATTTGACTGCTGTTGTTTCGGCCACGATCCTCGTTGTGGAGGTAAGTAGAGCCTAACGGCCAACGAGGAAAAAAACACGTCCGTGGCCCCCAGCCTCGGTACTCTGGCCACGTTCCGACTAAAGGACGCAAGGGATCTACTTTCTCCTTGCGTCTCTGAAGGTGGGCCTCTGGAGGACTCCAAAGCGCACCTCCCTTTGCAATTCTCCCGCGTGTGCCCGGGAAGGGGGACACAGGCCAGAGTGTACCAGGCAGCAGCCAGAGGCACGGGGAAAGCCTTAAGAGCCGCGTCAGGCTTCAGATGAGACGGAAACGGGATGGGGGTGATGGGCACAAGAAGATGGGACCAACCTCAAGGCTGGCTGGTGGTGCATTCTTGCCACATAACCAACAAGACCCCCGGAATCCTGCAAGAGGCTCACGGCCACTTCCCCTGCCCCTAATTGTCCCTTTGGAAGAAGGGGGCAGAAATCGGTTATTCACGTGACCTCTAAGAGATCGTTCTAACACTGCAAGTTAACAACACGGCAATCGGGGGCGGCTCAGTCGGTTAGGCGGCCAACTTCGGCTCAGGTCATGATCTCGCTGTGAGTTCGAGCCCCGTGCCAGGCTCTGTGCTGACAGCTCGGAGCCTGGAACCTGCTTCGGATTCTGTGTCTCTCTCTCTCGCGCTCTTTCTCAAAGATAAATAAACATAAACAAACAAACAAACAAACACAGAAATCACCTTCTTTGGACATGTCCAAAAATAAAAACTGTAAGGGACAACTAGGAAGGAGGGACCTATGCATGAAGACAGAATTAGCAACAGGTCAGCCAAATGCTTTGGGACAATCTTGGTTGGATGTTGATTCAAACAAAACATCCATCAAGGGGTGCCTGGGTGGCGCAGTCGGTTAAGCGTCCGACTTCAGCCAGGTCACGCTCTCGCGGTCCGGGAGTTTGAGCCCCGCGTCGGGCTCTGGGCTGATGGCTCAGAGCCTGGAGCCTGTTTCCGATTCTGTCTCCCTCTCTCTCTGCCCCTCCCCCGTTCATGCTCTGTCTCTCTCTGTCCCAAAAATAAATAAACGTTGAAAAAAAAAAATTAAAAAATAAATAAATAAATAAATAAATAAATAAATAAATAAATAAAACATCCATCAAAACAAAACCAAAACTGTAAGACAAAATTTGAACACACTGGCTATTGGGTAATATTATGGCATTACTGTTAAATTTTGTAGATACGATGATGGTATAGGAACTCTAACAAAGAGCCCTTATTGTTGAGAGATACACACGGAAACGTTTACAGGTGAAACGACACGTCTGGGTTTGCTTCCCCAACAATCCAGAAGTTCGAGAAGGAGTCGTGGGTGAAACAAGACTGGCCATGTGTTAGTAATTGTTAAAGACACAAGAGCGGCGCCTGGGTGGCGCAGTCGGTTAAGCGTCCGACTTCAGCCAGGTCACGATCTCGCGGTCCGGGAGTTCGAGCCCCGCGTCGGGCTCTGGGCTGACGGCTCGGAGCCTGGAGCCTGTTTCCGATTCTGTGTCTCCCTCTCTCTCTGCCCCTCCCCCGTTCATGCTCTCTCTCTGTCCCAAAAATAAATAAAAACGTTGAAAAAAAAAATTAAAAAAAAAAAAAAAAGACACAAGACAGACGCATTATACTGTTATTTGAAAAATGATTTCCCAGGAATGGCAGCCTTGCCCAGGCGGGGCCCAAGCAGCCCCCACTCCCAGCCTCCGCTCCTTCATTTCAGCACACCGTGTTCCTTCACGCACACGGTTCCCCCTCTTCCTGAGGGCACCCGTTCCCCGGAGTAGGAGGGCCAGGGCCAGAGGCCCTGGGCTCAAATTCAGGACCTGCCATTTACCGGCCGGGTGACGACCCTGAGCAAGTCAGTTAACCTCTCTGTGCCTTTGCGACCTCATACACAAATGCTAGATAATAACGTACCCACCGGTACACTGATAACCTATTTAGAACAGTTTCTAGAACACGATAAGCGCTTGGTAAAGTGGCTGCCATTAGCGTGTAGGTGCTATTGTTCTCCGACTTGCAAAATGCCACTGGTTTTTCAGGGCCCAGCTCACACACCACACCCTGGGACACTGTTCCCGTCACTGGGCTCCGTGTGCCCTTCTGTACCCCCTCGGCACTTTAACCCTCAGCTCTCACGTGCCGCCCAGAGATGTGTTAGCAAGTCCCCGTCTGGCCGAGCTTTCCCACCAGCTGGCAAGCTCCCAGCGAAGGACCAGGTTGGACTTGACTCTGGGGCCCTGGGCTGAACCGAAGGTCCACCTTCGACACGGGGTACACATTCCACAAATGCTGCGTGAACATAGGACTCATTTACACCCCGATAGAAAAGGACATTCTAGCTGGAGGTCGTCTCCTGCCTCAGTGATCAGCCAATCGAGAGGAATTCCTGTCGTCAAAAAATGGAAACACACATCTAGATTTTCATCTTTCAGCTTCTCAGACAAAATCCCTCTGTTGATCCCAAGTCACTGAAACAAGATTCCTTTCGTTACAAATTGGGGGGGGGGGGCGGCTATAAATTAGGAGCTAAAGCCATTGCTTCCCCCAAGATACTCCACAGCTTCCGTTTTATAGGTCACTAAAAAGCGCGGAGCCCAGGCCCCCGGAGGGCTGTAGGCCCACCTTGTCCCGCACAGCCATCAGGGTTAATTGCAGGAAACCTACACAGTGTTAAGTGTGCAAGCTGAGAGCATAAAGTTATTTTAAAAGAAGAAAGCGTCGGTTATTACCGACCGGCCCTCGTAACCCACCTCCGATGGCTTTTTGGCGAGCAATTAACAAGGCCCCCACTTCCTCTGCACTCGCCACCTGAGGAGCCAAAGCTGTTAGGGGCTGGCGGTGAATGAACTCAAAGATTCTTGTCCCCACGCTTCAAGACACAGGACCTCCTTGATTTACTGCCCTCGCAATTCCTTTACAGTCACTAAGTGGTGGAATTCAGCCCAAGCCGCGGCTGCCGCCACATCAAACGCTGGCCAAGTCACTGGCACAGTCTTACTGGCACGTTTCATCCTGAGTGGCCTCGACGAGCAAATTAAATCCGAGACGGAAGGACTCCGTGAGCTCCTTTGGTAGAGTGAATTTCCCGGGATTACTCTTGTTCTCGAGAACTAGTTATAATAAGCCCCTCCTGCCTAGAGAGACGGAGTTGGCCAGAACCTTCTCTCTCTCTCTCTGTCTCTCTCCGGTCACCATCCCAGAGCTGTGTCTGTCTGTCCAGCCCACATTCACCTGCCTTGATTCAGCATCTACCCACAGTCATTGTCTCCTCGTGGCAGGAACTATTCGTCTTCTGCGGGTCAATCCTTGCTCTCCCCTCTTCCCCTCCTCCCCTCTCGGGTCCTTTGCATAGTGCCTCAGTCCTAAAATGTGCTCAGTAAATACCCACTGGCGTGCATTTACCTACTCAGCTTTTGGGGGGGGGGGTGTATCGAGCATGAAATTTAAGTGTTCTACAGCGCGAAGACTCTTCCTGATGCTACGTCTGGACCAGATCATTACCAGCCCTTCTGCCTGCCTGATTCTCCTCCACGGGAGACACCGGACCAGGTGAAGGGGCCAGGGCACGTGCAGGAATCGCTCCCCACTTTCTGGAGAAGGCTATGAATGTTCCGCAAGCAGGGACGCACACTCAGCCCTGTTCTCCCACCGCCTCAGGTCTGATGCCCTCTGAAAGCATCGAGCACAAGGCCCGTATCCTATTCTTGACACAGGCAGGCGCTTAGAAAAGGCTTGATGAACATACGCACAAGACAGTACTAAATGATGGGCTTTCTATAGGAGGTCAGCCACATCTCAGGATAAATCTCATTTACGTTCCACTTCACACGGAAAGAGCCTACTGAAAAACAAACGGGGCGGTAGGACGCACTGATCAAGAGCCCCCAAAGGCGGCCTGTCCCCCACCCCCCATGGCCTGTCTTGTCCCTGTCCCCCATGCGGATGGAGCCACAGGGAAGGGCAAAGAAAGGACTTACCAAGAAGAGCGTTGTGCCCATTGTCATCCGGCAAGAACCTTTTGTCCACGGCACACACCAGGAGATGGTCTGGCAGGCTGGGGGACTTGGCCCCCACGAGGAGAAAGCCTGCAGGGACGTCTATGGGCTCACTGGAAATGGAGACGAGACGCAGGTCCTTCCCCGCCTGGCAGAACCCTGGGAGGAACGGACGAGACTCACACACGCTGCCCAGGGGCCTCCCCAGACCCGGGCTCCGCGTGGGCAAAGGGAGGACAGCGTTCCAGGTCTTGTCGGGAACAAAGCTCACCTCTGGATGTGGCTGACTTTCAAACTAGTTCTAAGAGGTAAGATTAGGACCCTACTGACTGAGGCCACTCACCACACGCTAATTATTTTTATGACGATGGTGTCACCATATGATACACGTTGACGTACAGATGAAACTCACCAGGAAAAAGTGTAGGCACGTGATGGTCAATTAGAATGTACACGAGATAAATCCATAAGAGACTGTGAGCAATTTGATATTCTTTACGCCCGGTGTTCCTTACTCGTATGAGGAAAAGACAAATGTCACAAATAGGGAGCAAGAGCCTGGTAACACTGGCCATCTCTGGGGACGGGACACAAGGACACTGACCATCAAGGAGGCTTTCACTCCGTACCCTTTTGGACATTCTGTATCTTAGAGCTTTTAAGTAGATTTCCCATTCAAAAAATAAGTGTCCAGGGGCACCTGGGTGGCTCAGTCAGTTAAGCGTCCGACTCTCGATTTCAGCTCAGGTCATGATTTCACGGTTCACGAGTTTGAGCCCTGCATCAGGCTCTACACTGACAGTGCGGAGCCTGCTTGGGATTCTCTCTCTTTCTCCCCCTGCCCACACTTGCTCTCTCAAAATAAATTCCTAAAAACTTTTTTAAAAAATTTACGAAATACATGTCCCGAGGCATCTGGAAATAGAGAGAAACACCTGAGACTTATTTGGACAGGCCCTTCGCAAGGTCTCTGGGCACATCCAGCCCCATCCTGTGTCCGTTCCATCCTTAGTTACCGACGGAGGCGGTGACAGCTAACATGGCCTGATGGTCCCAAGGCTCCCCCTGCAAAACCCTACAGTACCGTCAATGGACTCCTCCCGCACGCACCTGCTTCGCCATCGACAACACCGTGCCCCCGGCGGGAGGGCCACAAAGGGGCCCCGAGGGGTGGGGAGGCCAGAAGGCACAGAGCCAGTGCCCACAGTGGGCCAGGCCCTGGGCCGGGATAAGCTCTGCAAAGCTGTCACTTGATCACCTGTGGGGAAGTGTTCCAGCTGCCAGTCTGAAGACACGGAAATCGAGGCCCCGAAGAGGTTACGTGATTTGCTGAGAGCCGCAGAGGAGGGCCAGGGTGGAGGCAGGTCCGACCCAGCTCGGGGTGGCTCCCCTCCATCGTCTTAGGGAAGCAGGCCTTCCACCTACGCGGCCTGGGCCCAGCCTTCTGAAGAGCTAAAGGAGGGGTGCCTGGGGGGGCTCAGTCGGTTGAGCGTCTGACTTCGGCTCAGGTCATAATCTCACGGTCTGTGAGTTCGAGCCCTGCGTCGGGCTCCATGCTGACGGCTCGGAGCCTGCAGCCTGCTTCAGATCCTGTGTCTCCCTCTCTCTCTGCCCCTCCCCCATGCTCTCTCTCCCTCTCAAAAGTGAATAAACAATAAAAAAAATATTTTTTAAATGAAGAACTGGAGGAAGACGGGCTATGGGCACCATTACTGCGTTTACTTGGAAATTCTTTGAAAATCACCGTGATGACCACTGGAGAGCTCGCTGTTTTCTTTCTTCGGTGGACACGAGAAGGCCCCCTCATGAAGGGCCACTGTGCCGGTGTCCCTCACCCCAGAGCAGCAGCCCCAGTGAGGGCTGCCTGCCTCCCCCGCCGCCATCCTGCACAAGGTCACGTCCAGCCCCACACACGGGGCCTCTACACCCCACATGATCCCCGCACCGAGCCCTGCCCAGCCACACCTCAGACTCCTACCTAAACTGCCGGCGGCTCCCCACGCGGGCTCCCCGCTCCCCATTCTGAGCCTCTGCCCATGCCGTTCTTCTATCTGGAATGTCCCAGCTTCCCCCAACCCTCTCACAGACTCCCGCCAATCCTCCAAACCCCAGACGATGGGCCACCTCCTCCGGGAAGCCTTCCCTAAACTCTCGACCTGTGTCAGCAACCTTTCGTGGGCTCCCAGGCACCCCTGGTCGCCCACCCCACCCTGCTAGCACTTCCCACGTCGTGGACGAAGGGTCTGCTTACCTAACTACCTCCAATACCCGAGAGTATCTTTTATCTCCAAACTTCCAGAGTTGGGAGGGGCAATAATTAATTCACTCCCTAAACCATCCGCCTGGTGTGGTGACAGATGAACATTCGCCACTCAGACAGGCTGTTGGGCTAGAGAGTGGGAGAGCCAGGGGTTTGCTCCGAGTGTCTCCGCATGCAGAGCGCGAGCTCTTACGACCAGATGAAGCATCTGGCTTCCCTGTGCCTCGGTCCCTCAACAGCGCGACGGGAGCGAGTCACCGACCCTACGGGGTTCCTGAGAGACCACAGGTCTGTCTTTTTCAACCGTAAAGTGCGATAAAGGAGAAAGATCGTTCCCGCGTATTGGTCTGAGCTAAACGTGCAGCGCCAGCCGACCCGAATTGAGAGGCACGTTCTAGTTTTCAAACAGCCAACGTAACAAAATGAACTGTTGGACCCAAACCCGTTGGTGAAGTTGAGGCTGTCCAGGGAGCGCTGAGGGGTGAGAGCCTGACGGCCACGGTGAGGTGCAGCCAACGCTGCTGGGTGGGGGAGGGTACGCCTGCTGTCACCTGCCAGGGGCCAGGGTCACGCACTCTGCGGGCTCACCGTCTGTGGTGCAGCAGCCTTCGGGCGGAGGGTGCATCTGGTAGGGATTCGGGGGACCGCTGGGCTCCAGCGCCCCTTCCCCCTCTTCTTCCTCGTCCTCATTGTCCCCTCGGCCTCCACCTGGAAGGGGCAAAGGGGAGCGAGGCGTCAGGCAGAAGCAGCTAGTCCGCAAGTCTCGGCCACCGAACAGCCAGCCCGTCCCGACAGACACACCCCAAGGTCGGGCGTCATCCCCCGTCTTTGCTGGAGGGGCCAGCTGAGGTCAGGGGACTCTCCCCAGGTCACAGACTCAGGCTCCAAGCCTGGCCTCGCGACCTCGAATCCGGGTTCCCCTCTCTCCCCATCCACCAGAGCTGCGCTTGTCTGCACACGCACAGGGGTCAACACGCGGTAACTGGTGGAGAAGAACGGTGCACGAAGCCTGGTCCCTGGTAGGCACTCCAAAAATATTTCTGTGGGAGGTACCACAGATTAAGATCTAGACCATTTTGCAGGTGGGCACACTGAGGCCTAGCGAGGCCCAGTGATCGGCCTGCCGCTCTTCAGAGACCCGCTAAGCAGCAGAGCTGGCCTGTTCCCAGCTGCGTCTGCTGCCCGCGCCGATGTTCTAGCGACTGACTGCACCGGTTAGTTAAGAACAGAAAACGTGGCATGAATCGCCTCTACAGAATATGAACGGTACCTTTTTATTCATCCCCAAGGGAAAAGGGGACGCAGAGGCATTTCTGAAAACACGCACCCAAATTTGTCACATACACACAAGGCACCATTCCAGAACAGGGCCAGGCAGGTTATGACTTCAGGAAAGTTTCTTTTTTTGTTGTTGTTGTCTTCTTTTTTTTATTTTTTTTTAATTTTTTTTTAATGTTTTATTTATTTTTGAGACAGGGAGAGACAGAGCATGAACAGGGGAGGGTCAGAGAGAGGGAGACACAGGAATCTGAAACAGGCTCCAGGCTCCGAGCTGTCAGCACAGAGCCCGATGCGGGGCTCGAACTCACGGACCACGAGATCGTGACCTGAGCCGAAGTCGGCCGCTTAACCGACTGAGCCACCCAGGCGTCCCAGTTGTTTTTTTTTTTTTTCCAAGTGAAATAGCATTTTAGGAGTCACGGAAAACACGAAACTGGCCAGGAGAGCCAGGAATGGGCCACAGGAATCTCACCGTGGGCACTCTACCTGGGCAATGGAACAGCTTATTGTCATTCCCCAGACTCTCAGCTCCTAGATTGTGGGGACCTTGCCCTTCTCCGTCTAGATACTCCGGGCACCCCGTAAAATGCTCATGCAGAGAAGCACCCAGAAAACACCTGTCCAGCCGATGCGAGCACGCCGTCTTTACCCAGCTCGACTAGAGAAGGGGGGATCATGTTCGTGAATTTCCAAGGCTACGCAAGAATAGTCCTGACTTTTTTAACAGAAATTTGGGGTTAAAAATCCCTCTCAACTTGTCCACGTTTAAATGTCATTTAACAAACAGCATGAACATGTCTTCGTGGGACAGGGTCACTCCCAGCATTCTTAAATAGGCCGGGCTGGGAGACCATTGTTTCTTCTTTTTTATTTCTCTGTCTCCTGTTTTCTCCATTTCTCCAACCTCCTCTTCCTTGGCTCTCACACCCTGCGTCCACCCGGTGGTTCTAGTTTAATGACGAAGTCATGTGCCGTGGAGAGAGGCAGAGCTGGGAACTGCGGATCCAAGTTCTACTACTTGGGCTTCCCATGGTCTGTGTGGCCACAGGAAAGTGACTTAACCTCTCTGTGCATTAGATCCTGCAACTTTTCGGGGCGCCTGGGTGGCTCAGTCGGTTAAGCGTCCGACTTCGGCTCAGGTCACGATCTCACAGTCCGTGAGTTCGAGCCCCACGTCAGGCTCTGGGCTGATGGCTCGGAGCCTGGAGCCTGTTTCCGATTCTGTGTCTCCCTCTCTCTCTGCCCCTCCCCCGTTCATGCTCTGTCTCTCTCTGTCTCAAAAATAAATAAATGTTGGGGCGCCTGGGTGGCGCAGTCGGTTAAGCGTCCGACTTCAGCCAGGTCACGATCTCGCGGTCCGCGAGTTCGAGCCCCGCGTCGGGCTCTGGGCTGATGGCTCGGAGCCTGGAGCCTGTTTCCGATTCTGTGTCTGTCTCCCTCTCTCTCTGCCCCTCCCCCGTTCATGCTCTGTCTCTCTCTGTCCCCCAAAAAATAAATAAACGTTGAAAAAAAAATTTTTTTAAATAAATAAATAAATAAATAAATAAATAAATAAATGTTAAAAAAATAAAATAAAAAAAAAAGATCCTGCAACTTTTCTATTTTTTTCTAATATTTATTTTTGAAAGAAAGAGAGAGAAAGCGAGAGCGAGCAGGGGAGGAGCAGAGTGAGAGGGGCAGTGTGGCACCCGACACAGGGCTCGAACCCATGAACCTTGAGATGATGACCTGAGCTGAAATCGAGGGCCTGATGCTCAACCACCTGAGCCACCCAGAAGCCCCCAGATCCCGCATCTTTAAAAGGAGGTGTTTACATAAGGGCACTTTGAGCTGTTGTAGTCTATGCAGGGGGGAAACGCAGCCCTCGGAGTTGCACAGAATATTGCTGATGTGATTGAATCAGCACAGGGTACTGGGAACATATCTTCATGGTGGCCACCATTTTAAAAGGCGCCCGTGGGACAAGAGGCGGAAGAAAGTGAACACCGTAAGCCAGCCTGGGCCCGTGACCTTGGGTAGGTCAGAGCAGGAAGTGAAGATTCCTGGGGTCTCTGTCTTTCTGGGCCTGGAGTACACAGAGGCGGCAGGAAGACTGTAAAAAGATTACCCAGGAAGAGCACAAGGGGGGTGGGGATAAACTCCGGAGCCTCCTTCAGATGCTTCCTTCCTGCCATTAAATGCAGGTCTGGAGTGGCTTTAGCAGGAGGGACAGAGTCCCGCCCAGACCACAGGCGCCCGCAACGCAGCACAGGACCCCGTGGGGGCTGGGACTGTCCTGTAACCACCAGAGGAGAGGGAGTCACAGAAGGCTCTCCTGCACAATCACATCTGCTCTTTGAGCCAGTACCCCCCCCCCCGGGAAGGGGCGGGGGGGGGGGGCTCCTGGAGGGGACGGCCAAGACACCAACCAAGTGAGTGAAAGGGGGCAAGAAAGTCGGAGCCACTGGAGCGCTCGGGCACCCAGGAATGTCTGTGTGCACATTATTCTGCTAAGCCAAAAAGAACAGGAATTCAGACTCTCAGAAAGAATGAAAGAAGGGCATCTTAAGCCTCCGAGAGTCAAAGAAAGAGCTCAAAATCCAGCAGATAAGAAAGCTGCCCTCAAGGGTCAAAGGTCTATAGCAGACATCCCAGGGCCTTTGATGGGATCAGTCGGGCAGCAGCGAGGGCGAGGAAGCTTGTAGCCGGGAGCAGACCAGACCAGACCAGACTGCTGGCCAAGGTCTCCCGGCAGGAGGAGGGAGGGAGGAGGGCATTCACACGGCCTCAGACAGACAAAACCAACAGGATGGGGACCTTAGGACCTTCACGCTGGAAACCCTGGAATCCAGAAATGCGACTGCACCACCTTC
This sequence comes from Felis catus, assembly GCF_018350175.1. Lineage (NCBI taxonomy): Eukaryota > Metazoa > Chordata > Mammalia > Carnivora > Felidae > Felis > Felis catus. The sequence continues at coordinate 131,831,072 of NC_058370.1, forward strand.
ACTCTGCAGAGCATGGGGGTTGTTATTCACTGTAACGTTCCCACCTCATTGCATCTTTCTGTGGCAAGAAGCTGTAGGACATTTTGAGTGGGTGGGATCCCAAGAATTACCTGCGTCTTGTTTAACTAATTAATACTTACCTCAAAATGCTGGTATCTGTTCTGTTTGCTCTCTCTCTAAAAACAGCAAACAACACGTAATAAAAGGGTTTTCCCCTGGGAGGAAGTGGTAAGACCTCTAACGCCGGGGAACAAAGTCACAAAGGCCCCTGCTGCATCACCTTCACAAATACAGAAAACGTTAACAGATCGAGGGCTGTTTAGTATACCGGCACCCTGGTCATAAAAACCATCTTTAATGTAATTGTCTGAGGAAGGACAGTAATAAGAGACCCAGGGGGAGAGACAGACACACAGACTATAAAACAAGGTGTCGCCAGCACAGGCCGTCTACGCCAGGTTTTATGATGCAGAAACCAGGGGCAGAGCTGTGTGCTCAGTTTATTGTGACACCCAGCAAACTCAAAAGAGTGTCCTCCCCTTCTCACCAGTTCCCCCTCCCCCTACCCCCCCCCCCCCCCACTCCCAGGCCCCTGCACCTTGGGAGGATTTCTCTATTCTGTTTGCGGGACAAACAGGGAAAGCTGGAGGGTCTGCTCTGGTTTGCATTCAACATTTGGGCTGAACAAGCAAGCCCACTACAGCCGGCCCCCAGCCCTCAACACAGGAGGCCGGGAGGAGCATAAGGCTCAAAGCTGTCTCTGCAAAGTGTCCCATGCCCAGTGCCCTATCAGCAGGGGAGGACATCCTAAGAAGTCAGAATGTCCGAGATGCAGCCTCCCAGGTAGTCCGTGGAGATCTGGGGCATAAGGAGAAGCTGCCTGGGGAACCTCCGGTCTCTCCCCAGGTGAGCATCTCCACCCCCCCTCCCCGTCTACTTAACCCCCTATCTGCCCCCTCTTCATCAAAGAGCTGCCAGAGTTAAGGGTTCAACTGTGAGACTCGGGCTCTCCTTCAACACTGCAGGCAACCCCAGCCTCTCCTTCAACACTGCAGGCAACCCCAGCCTCTCCTTCAACACTGCAGGCAACCCCAGCGCCCATCTTCCCAAACCGTGGGATTCAATCACGTTAGACGGTGGAGGTGAACGCGCTTTGCAGATTTCAGGATGCCAGGCAAACTAAGTTGTCGGGACCATCGTCAATTTATCATTAGCAACGCAGCCTTTCGATACGGAAGGCCGTTAAGGATGACCGTTGAACGTGTGTATGCCTCACGGAAGTCTTTGAGCCGGCCAAAAACGCAGCCGGCACCCTCCAGTGAGTTCTCATCCCCCCACCATGTTGCAGCCACGCCTCCCCTCCAGGAGGACATGCACGCGCAGACAATCGGCCCTTTCCCTAGTTGGTGCTTTTGAGCCCAGCCCAGTTTCTCCCAGACCCTCTCTCAGGTCCTTACTGTTGCTATTTGCAAGGTTAATGTTGTAAGATGTTTCAAAGATTGACCCAGGGAGCGCCTCCCTGCGAGAATAACTATCAGGCACTACACAAGCCACTCTGTGCCTCATTTTCCCCTCAGGTGCAGCCCTCCTGGTCAGCCATCCCCACACCCTGTCAACACACACACACACACACACACGCACACGCATGCACACACACACACACTGATGCCGACCCACACACGTCGTGATCACCCCAATCCAGGGGACCTGGCAGGCTGCGTGCTTTCTTAATTGACTCATTTTTGTTGTAAACAACAGTCCTTTTCCCCTTCGGTATCTAAGTTGAGTCTTCAAGCAGAAGGCATAAACTGACCAAAAGGACTTCCGTAAGAGTAAGGGTCTCACCCTATGAATTGCCGTGGGGTTGCTTCTGCCATGAAAATACATGGCTATTAAAGATACAAATCAAAGGGGCGCCTGGGTGGCTCAGTCGGTTGAGCGTCCGACTTCAGCCAGGTCACGACCTCGCGGTCCGTGAGTTCGAGCCCCATGTCGGGCTCTGGGCTGATGGCTCGGAGCCTGGAGCCTATTTCCGATTCTGTGTCTCCCTCTCTCTGACCCTCCCCCGTTCATGCTCTGTCTCTCTCTGTCTCAAAAATAAATAAACGTTAAAAAAAAATTTAAAAAAAAAAAGATACAAATCAAAGATTGAGAAACAGAACCATTTTATTCTCCGGATAAATAAGTAAACCCTAAAGTTGTCCCCATGCCTGAGTATGATTTATGCATTTATTTCTGGCACACGTTCCATTCATCAGGGTGTGTTTTCCTGGCTTTTCAGAAGTTTCTAGAGGGCTCTGGCATCTGCCATCACAAAAACTACCCAGACTAGTTTGCAAAGATACCGCCGGCCGTGAGTCCCGAGGCAGAGAGAAAAAAAAGACCACTGAGGGCCAAAGCATGTTAAAATTTCTCACTTACCAAGTGACTTTCTGATGAGAGCCTAAGTAACAACCACTCCAGGATACCCCTCCCCGGCCTTCTTCCTCCCTCCCGTTAGCCAGTGAATAATTTGATTCCTTGTAACTTTCCGGCTGAAACTTTATCATTGTTTGGTTGGTTGGTTTGTTTTCAGCCAAGTTCAAGTGTATGCGCAACTTTTTCTAATAGTTCTTTTCCGCCAGACTCAACATTTTGCACACAGGGGAGGAAAGCGTTTCCAGCTCTGTTGCAACAGGAGCTGCACACAACACAGGACAGACGCGAGGGCATCTCCTACCTTCTAGCGTGGAGAGCTGCTGTTCGGCTTCTAGATACAACTGGGAGAAGACGGGCCTCGGCACCAGGCTGTTGGACCGCAGCGAAGCCTCGATGGAGTTGTGCAAGACCTCTTCGAACCGCGTCGTCTTCAGCTGGCCGGCGTACGAGTTTCCCATCTTTAGAGAGGACGACGGAGGCTGCTGTTTAAAAGGGCATCTCAGTGTCAGTTAAAGAGGCTGACCCTGTGCACGAAGCCCAAAGGCAGAGGTCGACCGCTTGAAGGGGCCGTGGATCCCCCGCTCAGCAAAGAGGAGAGGGCGGCTCTCAGCCGCAGCTACGGCCGGGCGTTTACAGGAAGTTAGATAAGCAAAAGCTTTCTCTAATTTAGCACTCAGATAGCAGAGTCTGACACCTCTTAGGATATTTTACTAGAAATTGGCTCTTCGTCATCCCTGGCTTCCCAGAGCCCCGGCTTTTCCCTGAGAGGTGATCCTGCCCCCCCCCCACCCCCGCCAAGAGAGCTCAGACAAACGATGGTTTATTTTCCTCGACTTCCAGAACAGCCCTGCACCACTTAACGCACGGGACGGCAGCTGGCAATTCCGTGACCCGTGGCAACTAGTCTCCAGATCTGAGGATTCCAAGACCTCCCCTCACCTTCTCGGAGGGCGGGCTAGCAGCTCTCCCAACATTGCCCTTTTTTGCTAAAAGGCCAATTGTTAACATTCTCCCTTTAAAGTGTTTTTGTAGTTTATCAATACTTCCATTGCCCAAGTCGTGCAGACTTAAATCTGGGAAACCTGGAAATTCCAGAAGAGGGTGGAAAAACCATAGGAAAATCACTGCTTTTCCCATTCCCCAAGATGACCACCGTGATTTTTTTTTTTTTTTTTTGGCAGCCTAAGATAGTATTCACATGCCATGCCATTCACCCACTTAAAGTGTACATCTAGTCGGTGTGCTGCAAACGTCGCACGATCAACTGTAGAACATTTTCATCGCCCCCAAAAGAAACCTCATACCCTTTAGCTGTCACTCCTCAATCCCCACCCCTCCCCCTCCCCCCCCAGCCACTAATTTACTTTCCGACTTTGCAGATTTGCTGACTGTGCAAGTTTCGCAACAATGGAACCCTCTGGTCTACATCTTTGGGGACCGGCTTCTTCCAGTTAGCGCAATGCTCTCAAGGTTCTCGCGTGTTCGACACCTCGTTCCCACTGTGCTAGGATGACGTACTCTTTCCGGACTTCATTTTCTTCACGAGCGGGGGGTAAGAGGGGAGATGGCATTGACATATTCAATGACGACATTTTTGATTCTGCATTTTTCCCTTGACATAAGCATTTTATTCAATGCTCTTAGAAATGCTCTGAAAATAAAGGTCACGGCTACCTCATATTCCGTTCCGTGAAGGTGCGGACATTTGCTCAGACACCTCTCTCGGATCGTACGTGGTAAGCCTCTGTGTTTATTTCGTGCTTCCCAAGACCAGCATTTAAATTTATATTCTTTCCTCATGCTGCCATTCATTTTCTATGGCATTAAATTTAGGTTTCTGTTTCCTCTTGGCTTAATCTGTTGTACTGTTTCCATACTGCTTAAAATGATCACTTTGTTACTGTCTTTATTTTCCACCTCCTTTAATAATGAAACCATTTCGGGCTACATATTTTCCTCTGGACACGTCTTTTGCTATGGCTTCGTAGGGCTTGGTATAAAGTGTTCTCCTTTTAGACACCTCGCAATCTCCCTTTCGATTCCCTCCTTGATCAGATAATTATCTAGGAATGTATGTTTAATTTCTAAATAGCCACGATTGGGGGTGGTCAGCCATATACTATTTGTAATTTTTATTGGGTTGTAATCATGACTGTGGCCTTTAGAAACTCTGCTTTCAAAATGTCACAGGTTTCTTTTTTTTTAATGTTTGTTGATTTTTGAGACAGAGAGAGACAGAGCATGAGTGGGGGAGGGGCAGAGAGAGCGGGAGACACAGAATCGGAAGCAGGCTCCAGGCTCTGAGCCATCAGCCCAGAGCCCGACGCGGGGCTCGAACCCACAGACTGGGAGATCATGACCTGAGCCGAAGTCAGACGCCTCAACCAACTGAGCCCCCCAGGTGCCCCTACAGGTTTCTTTTTAATGGATACCCGATGGATTTTTACAAATAGCCTATGACTATGAGAAGAGAGATGTATAAACTCTCTAAGGGAGAAAAGGAGATAGATTACCCGGTTCTTCTCTATCCTTATGTATTTCTTATCTACTACGCTGTTGATTTTCAAAGTAGCGTCTGACTTAAAAAACAGCCCCCAAAATAGCGTCAACATGACCACAGGACAGTAGCTCCTGCTTCATCACAGGGATGCAACCCTAGTTGTGAGACCAGCCTCACAAGCCAGGCACGACCGCACACATCAATCACTCTGACTCAGGACATGTGTAAGAAATGCTCCCTTGTTTGGGCGGCGAAGTCATCTCAAGATGGGGCCGCTGGTGCCCCTCTGAGGGCTCTGGTTTCCCTCCTGAGGACAAAATGGGCCAAACACTCACACTGATTTTCTGCCTCTCTTGCAAGGAAGGTCCAGCCTTTCCTCTTCCAACTAAAAGTACATAAAAACCATTAAACGCTTCCTGCTTCTAGCAATAATCCCTAACCACAGGGCCCCCTGGTCAGCCCCTGCTTCCAGCCTGGGGCAATGAGGCATCGGAAGGACTGCGTCAGGACTTAGCCCCCGACACAGAGAAGGCACTCCAGAGAGAGAAAGAGGTCAGCTGCCAGAGCCCCGGAAGAGCCCACTCGTCTGGGTCGGAAGGGGCTCCAGGGTCCTCGTGTCTGCCTTCTTCCTTGACCCGACGCACACCTCGATACACAAAGGAGGGGTTACTGGCCACATTCGGGGACGCTTGCGTTAGTTTCGAATCGGGGTGGTCTGTTTGAAGCTGCTGCCCGTCGGGGCGCCTGGGTGGCGCAGTCGGTTAAGCGTCCGACTCCAGCCAGGTCACGATCTCGCGGTCCGGGAGTTCGAGCCCCGCGTCGGGCTCTGGGCTGATGGCTCGGAGCCTGGAGCCTGTTTCCGATTCTGTGTCTCCCTCTCTCTCTGCCCCTCCCTCATTCATGCTCTCTCTCTCTCTCTGTCTCAAAAATAAATAAACGTTGAAAAAAAAAAATTTTTAAGCTGCTGCCCGTGAATAACATCACAAATGCCCGTTTCTATAGATCTTTGTCTGAAGAGCTTAAGGCACACAGAAAGCAGATTTGAGCCCATCCCTTTCTACATGGCGTCTCTACAGAACCATGCTCGATGATCCAAAGAACACGATGGAGGCGTCCAGACCCCACCAGCCTCCCAAGGCCCCTTTCTGCTCACCTGACAGGGGACAGGCGCTCGGAGCCCAGAGGATTCCACCGGCTATCACAGATCAATGCCTCACGTGGACGGAGCCACGAGGAGGAGGGGAAAGGAATACTCACTGTCCTGCTACTGAGTACGAGGCACGTTCGGTGGCCAGGGGAGGGATAGCATGAAGCCCCTTCTAAATAAAGATGGCAAATCCAAGTCTTGGAGGGGATACTCACCTGAAGGAACTCTTGTTCAAAGAAAAGAAGAGAATTGGGGTGGGGTGGGGGAGAAGGAGCAGGCAGGGACACGGAGGAGGGAGGGGGAGAAACACAAATGAGCCAGGAACAGCGGCACAGAAAAGGTTTCACAGTCAGAAAACTGGAAACTTACCGCCCTACGCACACATGGAAGCTTTAATGTCTAGAAGCAAATGGAGAGGAAATGTACCCCGCGCCCTGTGGGATGATGCATTTGAAATCCTAGGAAGGAAACGCCAGCAAATGAGGATGGAGAAGGAGCCCGGAGAATCGAAGGAAAATCGTGTGGCCCTGTCGTCAGTAGCCGGGGGAGCACCGTTGGACGGGGTGGGAACTCCCCAGGGCAAAGCTCCAGCTCACAGACAAAACCACCTGCCAGGTGAGAGGCTTTGGGAGGGGAGGACACAGCAGGCTGAGGTGGGGACACAGCTGGAGCTCTCTGGCCTGTTAGAAGTGTTAGAATCCGGCCCCCTCGTGGGGGGACTGGAGAGCCCCAGTTTGGCTCAGGGTCAAACACAAAAGCTGAGATCTCCCGCCACCCCAGGCGACAGGGTAAAGGGCCCCGGGGCTGCGGCCTCTCCCTGCTCCCTCCCCGTGCAGGTCTCTGCCAGCCTCCTGCTACAGCTACCCCGGGCCACAAGCTGCAGGGATTTCTTCCACACCCTGGACACACCACCCTCCACTGCCTGCATTCCAAGGCCTGGCCCGCTTCCTCCCGATGCGGGTGCACGACGCTCCTCAAACCCCAGGCCCTGAACCGCGGCCTTTGCCATAACGCACAGGAGCCTGGCTGCGGCAGAATGGGCAGCGCATGCGTGACCCCGAGCAAAGTGTTTGACTCACTGGGCCTCGGTGTTCTCATCTGTAAGATGGGCACTCTGAAGCACTGACCGGCCGGTCATTTTGGAGAGTAAGAGAGGCAGAATACGTGGACAGTGCCTAGCACAGCACCTGGCAGGCAGTGCGCGAGCATTCATTTCTGGCTAAATCTGAATATTCACCCGGGAAGAATTGCAGATCGGAAATGACAAGTGACAAAGAACGCGTGAGGCGTCAGGAGGGAATCAGTGAGAACTTGGCCCCAGGGGCCAGTACTCAAAAAGGAAGAGGAGGGTATTTTGGTGGGACGGATTTGGCAAGATGTTTAAGACAGGGACAAGAGGGTACGTGGAAAGGAAAGCCCCATGAAGACAGACAGGCTCTCGGAAAAGGAGTTGATCTTCCAAGTAGTAAATGGGACAAGAGGGTACATGGAAAGGAAAGCCCCATGAAGACAGACAGGCTCTCGGAAAAGGAGTTGATCTTCCAAGTAGTAAATGGCTCACAAGACGGCACCGTGCGAGAGGAAAATCAAAACTGAGGGTGAAAATCGGACATCGTTTTCGTAGATAAGTCCCTGAAACCTCAGAGCTAGGGATTTATGGTGACGAACGTGGCGTTTTAGGCCGGCCAATCAGACAGAGAGATGTTTGGATAAAACGGGAGGCCTTGCGCATCTGCTTGTTTTTTAAGACTAACGCACAAAAAGTTGAAAACTCTGTACCCCAGGAACGCCGCTGGATGGCTGGTGGGCCCTATTTCACCGAGTCAGCCTCAAACAGAGTCAGTTCTACGTCAGTTCCAGTCCCAGAACTAGTCCTGCACGTCCACTGGCTCATCAGACCCCAGGAGCACCTACGAACTTGACCAGATGAATGAAGCAGACTGATCTCCAGTGAGTCTGGAGTCACCAAGGCGGGCTATCTGGGCACGTTCTCAATGGCTGAGACGCCCATCCCAAGCCATTCTCCTCCCCTGGCACCTGTAAACCAAGCAGTGTCGTTGAGAGCATCCGGTTAGAGCAGCAAGCTCTAGTTTGGGTTGAAGTTCAGTGAGAACAAGCACGGGGCGGAGCCATCAAGGAAGATCAAGGGTGATCACAGGCGAAGACAGAGACAGAGGCGGCTTCGGCGAAAGGGCACAGATAGAATACACACATCATCCCTACTTCCTCCCAAACTTCACTAGGAGTAGGCGAGGAATCCAGAAACATACCCCCCCCCCCCACACACACACGCAGAGCAAGGAGAGCCAGTGACAGCAGACAAAATGTGCCGCCACGCAGTTTAGAAGATGCAAAGCGGAAGTGGAGACAGACTTTGAAACAAAGGAAGAACTAAGGCATCCTCTGGGAAGCACACCAATTCAAACCACAGCAGAAGCCAGAAGAGGCTTAGGAATTGGAGGCAACGCAGCGAGAAGTGGGGCTGAAGACCTGGCTGGGGGAGGGGGCCGGGGGGAGGAGAATCCCTCCCCACTCTCCTCCCCCCTCCCCTCCCTCAGCAGCCTCTTCCCTGTCTCCACCAGACCCTGGAGGTTTACTCAAGAAAAAAAAAAATCACAGAGATTCTCCAGGATACAGCTGACAACTGGTGTGCGGGACTGAAAAGAGGAACGGGTTCAGTCTACGGTGCCCTCCCCTCTCATTCCTTTTCCCGATTTGGTTCCCCCAAAATGCTGACACTCGGGCTTAAGGATGGACAGACACTGCAAACTGGGGGTACCCCCGATGCCACAGATCCACATCCAATCATGTCCCACAAGGGAACACCCCCCTCCACCCCAGCTACCTCCTGTGTATGGCAACTTTCACACAAGCTCCTGTACCTGATCCTTAACTACGAGCAGACATCCAAAGACCATGAGCATCACAGAGGCTTTTGAGAAACTCCTTCAACATAAAAGGTCAAGACCAGAAGAAACGCACAAATAAAAGACAGCACACAAAAAATGCAAAGGATAACACCCACCACAAATTCCTATCCTCGGAGGAACACTGTATCCACAAAACAAGAACAGAATGCTGTACTGGTCAACAAGGAATGTGTCAGGGCAGGGAGTATATGGGAACACTTAGTACTTTCCTCTCAATTTTGCTGAGAACCTAAAACTGCTCTAAAGAAATGCAATCTTTAGAAAAGAAAATGTAAGAATGCAGAAACCCAAAATGAACTCTTATAAACCATTTAAATGGTAATAGAAACTTAAACTTTACTGGGAGGGCTACAAGACAGAATTGAAGATAAAGACACAAAGATAAGAAAATTAGAGAATAAATCCATGGTCTAATAGGAGTTCCAGGAAAAGAGAACAAGGAAAAAGGAGGGAATAACATTCCCAAAGAAATAATCTAAAAAAAAAAAATTCCCAGAAGCAAAGAATTTAAGTTTCTGGATTTAAAAATCCCAAGGGCTCGCCATAATAAATGAAAAAGGAGCATCATCATGAAATTTCAGAACACCAAGGATCAAGAGAGGATCCCAAAGAAAGATCCAGAAAGAAATTAAACGGCACATTCCACATTGAAAATAATCAGAATGACTTTGGATTTCTCAACAGTGATAATTGGGAAACAATGAAATAATGCCCTTAAAAATTCTGAGGGAAAATGGTGTGCTATCTAGAATTCTATACCCAACTAAAATAACAACCCAAAGTACGAGTAGAATAAAACTATTTTCAGAAATTCAACATCTCAAAACAAAACAAAAACAAACAAACAAAAAACCGTATCTCCCAACTATTCTTTCTCCAGAAGCTACTGGGGAATAGAAAATATTCACCAATGTGAAGACATGAGACCCAGGGCAGAGGGTCCAGCACAAGGAGAGAAAAGGAGTTCCCAAGGTGATAAGGACAACAGCTTGGAAAAGGACATCTCCGAGACAAAATCAATGAAACAGATCTGATTATCTGATGTGTTGAACTATGTTGAAAAGAGCTTTAGAAGTTCTATCAGAGGGGTGCCTGGGTGGTTCAGTCAGTTAAGCGCCCGACTCTCTATTTTGGCTCAGGTCATGATCTCAAGGTTCAGTAATTCAAGCCCCACATCGGGCTCTATGCTAACAGTGTAGAGCCTGCTTGGGATTCTCTCTCTCCACTCTCTCTGCCCCTCCACATCCCCCAAAATAAATAAACTTTAAAAATTTTTTGAAAAGTAGTTCTATCAGATCAGGATGAATTATTGATAGGTCTACAAAAATTCAAGTAAACAAAAATTGAGACAATTAGTGGCTGCACAAAAAATAAGATATTGCACAGGAATTAGAAATTTAAGTTAATTGTAGCTATAAGTCTATGCTGAGTACAGATTCAAAGTTTGCGATAGAATGATTTTGGAAGGATGGGTAAAGGGAAGTGGAGCGTGCATGCGAGGGTACGTTTTAGGGACAGAAGGAAGGAGGCCTGAAAGGCCACAGTCAGAATGGAATGGAGTGGAGTGGAGTGGAGTGGAGTGGAGTGGAGTGGAGTGAAGTGAAGTGAAGTGAAGTGAAGTGAAGTGAAGTGAAATGAAAGTGAAATGAAAAGATGGTCTGGAAATTAACTGCAGCACACGTTACTATTTGTAAATTAAGCAGTAAATTCCAGAAAACAATTAAAAAGAAAAACTAAAAAGTTAAGACAGTTGTCTCTAGGTAGCAGGACCTGGAGTGGGAATAGGTGTTTTTCATTTTAAAGGTTATAATAATGACTTGTTTTTTTAAATGCTATATTTCTTTTTGAGAGAGAGACTGAGACAGAGCATGAGAGGGGGAGGGGCAGAAAGAGAAGGAGACACAGAATCGGAAGCAGGCTCCAGGCTCCGAGCTGTCAGCACAGAGCCCGACGTGGGGCTCGAACCCACGAACTGTGAGATCATGACCTGAGTCGAAGTCTCGGACACTTAACCCACTGAGCCTCCCAGGCGCCCCCATAATGACTTTTTACACTGTGTTCGTATTCACACTTATTAAAAACTGAAGGCTATGTTAAAAACTAAAATGCAAGCACAAAAATGCACAGCAGACATCACGCAGAATCTCAGCAGAATGGCCACTGAAAACCGTGGTGGACGACGGGCCAAGAGCAACGGAAGGCCAAGCTGCCAAGCATTTCCTCAAGGTCATCTCGTCTCATCCCAGCAACTATCCTATCTGGCAGTTAGTTCTGGCCCTACTTCATCGCTATTTTACAGATGAAGAAACTGAAGCTCAGAAAGGTTGGGAGAGGTATCTAAGGACACACAGCTACTACCTTGTGTGGCCTTGAAAGCCCATCCCCAAAGAACATCTTCCAAGCAGAGCGGTGTGAAGAAGATCCAGTTAGCAGAACAGGAAGGACATCTCAGACACCCTCGGTTTAAGGGTTATAAGTCTGCCTTACTGTTCTCTTCTAGAACCTTCTCTAGTAGTGGCAAGGCATTTCCCAACTTCACAGAGAGCTATGGCATTCCCGTAAACTTCTCAAGGACAAAGCCAGGAAGTCAGCCTCGCGGGACTGAGCACTGCAGACACGTGGGAATCTGGGCTGCCCCCTGGGCTCCTCTGGGAGCCCTTAACATCCCGCAGCTACTCATAGAAGGTTCTGCCTCTACTCCCAGAACCACACGACAGTGCAAGGTCCCTATTACAGTACGCCTACATCACACCGTTATATCCACAATGGGGACAAAAACAGAAAACATCAAAACTTCTGTTTTCAGGGGCGCCTGGGTGGCGCAGTCGGTTAAGCGTCCGACTTCAGCCAGGTCACGATCTCGTGGTCCGGGAGTTCGAGCCCCGCGTCGGGCTCTGGGCTGATGGCTCGGAGCCTGGAGCCTGTTTCCGATTCTGTGTCTCCCTCTCTCTCTGCCCCTCCCCCGTTCATGCTCTGTCTCTCTCTGTCCCAAAAATAAATAAACGTTGAAAAAAAAAATTTAAAAAAAAAAAAAAAACTTCTGTTTTCAAAAAATGAGAACAGGGACGCCTGGGTGGCTCAGTCAGTTAAGCGGCCGACTTCGGCTCAGGTCATGATCTCGCAGTCCGTGAGTTCGAGCCCCGCGTCGGGCTCTGTGCTGACAGCTCGGAGCCTGGAGCCTGTTTCCGATTCTGTGTCTCCCTCTCTCTGACCCTCCCCCGTTCATGCTCTGTCTCTGTCTCAAAAATAAATAAATGTTAAAAAAAAAATGAGAACAAACTGAGGGCTGATGGGGGGTGGGAGGGCGGGGAGGGTGGGTGATGGGTATTGAGGAGGGCACCTTTTGGGATGAGCACTGGGTGTTGTATGGAAACCAATATGACAATAAATTTCATCTATTTAAAAAAAAAAAAAACTTCTGTTTTCATCTAGTCCATCTCATCCTTTTCATTATTTTCCAGTCTATGTTTTGGAATGTAAATAACATATACCATACACCGCGGTCCGTGTATGCGACATATAAATCAATAAATACATATGTGGAGAGAGACGCAAGTTTGAACGGAAAAACGAGAAAAGCAGTACTTGTTTGGTAGCTGCTGTGTGCTAACACCTCTGCGACAAAAGCACGATCTTCCTTTTGCAGGTGAGGACACGGGGTCTGAGATCTAAAGCCTTTGTTGGTTTCACGTCCTTATTATTTCCTTTAGCAACGTAAGCCCCAGGAACATAGGAAAAATCGAAACAGCGGCTATCGTTTATTAGGGCCACTTTGTGTAGCCCCTTTGCTCGGTTTTTACCTCACTTTCATCACGGCTCTAAAAGGCACACGGCATGATTCTCTTTTTACTTTAGGAAACTGAGACGGGGCGGGGGGAGATTAAGTGACTTGTCCCAGGTCCTACATTTTGGACGATTTTAGAATGTCCAACGATGGCCCGAAGTAGGACAATCTTTGCTTTCAAATGAAGCCGGTGACTTCAGAAAAGAGAGTGTTGTTTTTTTTAAGTTGGTGGGGGTTTTTTCATGCCATTCACTTGTCTAGCCCCGCTGGAACTTTGGCTTAAGAAAAAAAAACTGCCTTGGGCTCTTTCATAAAGGTGCTTGACCAAAGGGGGGCGAGGAGGGGTGGGGAGGGCTTCCAGAACAAGAAAATAAAGCCTCAGTGAATGAAAAGCCCCATTTAAAAAAGACACATTTCTAGCCAGACAACGGAAACCGAGAGCATTCTAAGAATGTTGCCTGAAGACAGGTCTGCGGGAGGGAGGAGGGCGGAAAGACCACCGCTCAGACCACCACTTCGAGAAGCAGCAAAGCAAACAAGGGGCCAGCAGCCGGCGGGCCGGGGCCTGGACAGTGTCTGCCTGTCAGCCCGACTGGCCGTTCCCTGGAGATTAAAGCAGGAGACTCAAACTCCAGCCGTTCAAAGAAAAATATTCCGGCTCAGCCTGTGACTGCTTCTCTGTTCTTCCTTCCTTTTCTCTCTTCCTTGCAGAAGAGAAGATCAGAAGGTTTGCCCGAGAGGCAGAAAATCCATTTATCTTAAAAGGCTCCTGACACTTACCGGGGAACCCGAAGACGTGTGTGTCCGGCTAACCTCTGGGCCCCCAGTTATTCCCCGTTCCCTCCTGAGCACTTTCCACTTTGCTTTTCTGTCAAGTAGGGAGGCGCCCGTGCCACAGCCCAAATCTGTGAACAAATGTTACGGACTTCCCAGAATGGGCTAGCTCACGGTCCCGAAGAGCACACCCAGCTCTGTGCACCCCTGGGTGCTGCTCATGAGGATAAAGCCGACACCTCGCCTGCTGCACACGTGCCCGATCCGGCTCTTCTCCCAAACGCCCAGGGCACACGCTGTTGGCTCAGTCCCTCTGCACGGAGACCGGAGGCCCACGATGTGCTGAGAACAAGCCCTTCAGTCCGCCCGTCATGCTGTCCAGTTAGATGGGAACCAGCAGGGCTCTCAGAGAAGGGCTTGCAGCTCCCCTTCAGTTATCATAAGCCTCTCAGTAAAGTTCCACTTTACCAGCTTCCAACAATTTTTCAAAGGTGGGCCTTACAAAGCATTCATAACCCTCCTGCCTGCTAGCTGGTAAAAAACAAAAACAAAACAAAACAAAACAAAACAAAAAAACAACCATGTACGTTGGAAGAGGACCACCAGAGGCTTAATTCATAGCTGTGCTATTTTCAAGCTGTGTGACCTTGGGTGAGTTACCTAACCTCTCTGGACCACCGTTTCCTCGCTTGTAACATGAAGAACTGCCTTCCATAGCCGAAGGGAGGGCCAAATAAACAAATATACAGAGGGTAGTTGACACACGGATGTCACCTCTGTAAAATGGAAATTAACCCCTCATGGCGCTCATTTCTAGACGCCAACCAGAGGTGTGGACTTGGTTCGACTCACTGTACCCCAGCAGAAGTCATCAGGCTCCTGGCTTCCTTCAGGGGTGCACCGACCGAAATGCGCCAGCGCAAGCAGGTACGTGATTTCTGTGTGTCTCATCCTCCTTCTCTCCAAACCTAAAGCTCCCTGGGGCACCTGGGGGGCTCAGTCGGTTAAGGGTGCGACTCTTGATTTCGGCTCAGGTCATGATCTCATGGTTCATGGGTTCGAGCCCTGCGCCGGGCTCCGTGCTGACAGCGTGGAGTCTGCTTGGGATTCTCCCTCTCTCCCTCCTTCTCTGCCCCTCCATTGCTCTCACTCTCTTGCTCTCTCTCCCAAAATAAATAAATTTAAAAAAAAAATTAAAAGCTCCTTGACAGCAAGAACTAGTCACCTCTTTACTCCCCTGGGACACTGCACACACACACACACACACACACACACACACACACGCACGCACGCACGCACACACACACGCACACACACACACAGAGCAGAAAATACCTCCTAAACAGAGGGCATGGGGGAGGAGGTCACAGCGAGGAATGTACAGAAATGCAGCACAGTCCCGTCTGAAAGCTGCACCCGTCGGGTGCAGAATCTGAAACCCCAGCTGTACCAAATAAGCACACCTGAGGTTTTATTTCAGCCCCCCCCCCCCCCACCAGGGGATGCCACTGCTCTTACAGTTCCAGAAAGCGTATTAGCTACTGCCCCGGAGACTACCCGGACTCACCTCACCGCTTTCTATTCCGAGCGGGGTCGGGAGGAAGCCCTCCCTGTTGAACATCGAAGTACAAGATGTGCACTTGTGTTCTTTCCTCATGAGCACGCTGCTTGCTGGAGGGCCCTGTGGGGGCCTGTTCCCCCTTCGGCTGGCTTGCACCTGAGCCAAATTCATCGCTCCCTCTTCTGTTCCGCCACCCGCAGAACTTTGCTGCCGCCCCCGCCGGGTGCTGACCCCCCTAAGACCACAGGGTGCGCGTCTCCCACCCCCTCGGGGTGGCGGGGGGGGGGGGGGTTGAGCTGCTGCAGACAGCAGCCAAGTTCGCTCAGCTCTCCATCCCTTACAGAGTCCAGAGCGCTTTCTCACAAAGAGCAGGTCTCTGGCAAGGAAGCGGTGGCTGACTGTGCTCATCACCCCAGGCTGCTACAGACCCTGCCACCCGCACCCAGGCCACCCCTGCCTCCGGAAGAAGACGCAGCTGGAGGCCTTCGGGGTCTCAGCACCAACTTGAGGCAGCTGGGTCTGCCCTGAGCCACACACTGACAAGCGTGGCCCCTACTGTGCCTCCTCTGTGAAAAGGTGAACTTCCCCCCCCCCCCTTCCAGAATCATGATTTTGAGCCTTAAAAGTGAAAGCTTAAGTTTGGCTATATAGTAGAAATCTTGCCTTCTCACTTGGAGCTAAGGGCGAACGTGAACTAAAACAGGAAGAGCAGGAAAACAATGAGCCCACGACCCCGGGAGGCGGTCGCCTTAGCAAGGGTGCAGGCAAGAAGGTGGCTTCAACGGAGACAGAAGAGAGCGGGAGTTTCTCTCTCAGGTCGGTCTCAAAGGGCCTCCTCGGAAAGCTGCGTCGGAAAGGATGATGAGCTCCAGTTTGCGGCAAAGGCGAAAGGGCACTCTGGGCAGAAGGTGGACGGCGCACCCACGCCTGGCCCAGGGGGACACGCCGTCGTGCACCTGGGGGATGCAAGTCCTTCCAGACGTGGGCATGTAAGGTCAGGGGTAGAGGGGTGACGAGGGGCCGGCTCAGACTAAGCCCAGCCAACGTGTTGAGAACCAGCTTTGTGGAAGCAGGAAAGGACTCTGCGCAGACGTAGATTAGGCTCTATTTCAGAGAGGCTTCCTAAGGATGGTCTACAGGACAGTATTGCAATATACACCGCAACTCAAAGACCGGCCCCACGTGCAAGAGGAAGGAGGGGGAGGCTGGTGACTTCAGGGCCGAAAACAGAAGCTCAGCGTCCCAAGTGCCGGGGACCTTCCAGCCCCGCCCTTGCTGGCGCCCCATCCCCAACACTCCTGCACACCCCAGACACTCGGACCGCAGGCCCCCCGTCCCTGCAGGCAACAGCCTTCCCCTTGACTCCTGCCCAGCTTTCAGGGCCTCAAGGGAAGGTACCGGATGTGCCCCGCCGGCCACAGAGACACAGCACCCCCCCCCAAAGTCGTATCAGAACCCCCCCAAAACTCCAGCTCTGATCTGAGCCGCCACGAACCGCTGTCCCTTCCTCCTCCAATCTCCCTACAGCAAAATTTAAGAATCCTTCGGCCACCGGACAACTACGGTGACATTTCGAGTTGAGTCCAAAATGGAGTCAAAAAACCAAAACAACAAAAACCATAATTAGCACAGCACTCTCAAGCTGCCGCTTTCAGCCTCACTCTGTGACTTCCACAGGCGCGCTGGGGCCCTCCCCCAGGGAAGAATGGGGGTGTAGGAGCAGTTGGCCCCCAATATATGATATGGCCATAAACGCATTCAGACCGCGGAATGGTCTCCTATAAACTCTTTGACAGTCCTCCTGGCAGGAAACGCCATTCAAATGTAGATTTCTCCGATTTTCCCTAGAGGAACCCATAAACTCCACAGGTGCTGTTTAAGGAAGAAAAGCCGGGGCGAGGGGCTCACTTGTCCCACCACGGCCGTCCCGTCCTGCCCCCCCCCCCCCACCCCCGGCAGCTGCTGCGCCACCGCGGCCCTGGAGACATCCGCTGACAGTGCACAGTGCTTCATCCGAGAACGTCCCCAAGCTCTCTCCACGGGAACTACAAAGCAGCGTGGCCCCTCCAGCTGCAGTGAGAACTGAATAGGGGCGAGGCACCTTCAGAAGAAAGCCAGGCAAGATTTTCAGGGAAGAACAAACTACTGAGAAACCTTTCTCCGGAAACAAGCAGGCAGGACCCAAAGAGTGCTGCAGACCTTTATACATGATGTATGTATACAAGATACACAAGATATGTAGGGTATCTTTAGCACATCATATCCTCACTACACCCACTGCTGCTCCTGTGCCCACCTTGTGCAGAACTAATCATTTACGACCCCTTGAGATGCCACTCCAAACAGTGCACTTTGCTCGGAGCACCTGCACCTGCGGCTTATTGAAACGCTAATGCTTTGCCATCGTTCTCCTGATCACAGACCAGTTCTCCTGACCACAGACCAGTGCTGTCTGTCTCATAAGCAACGAGCCAACACAAACCCTTCCGCCCCCGAAAGTGGGTGCCGCACTCCCCGAAGCCAATGCGCCGTACCTTACAAAAACCTGGTCATCTCAGGCAGCCCCATAAACAAAGCAGCCAAGAGCAGCCTGCACCCAGCAGAGTGGGAGCGCTCGCGGAGGCTGACGCCTCCCTGGGGCTGTGCCTTTGATCGCGTGGGGAGCCCTTAATGCCCCTGAGAACAGTGCGGTCAGCCTGACACCCTGGCTCCCGGCCCCTGCCCAGAGAAGCAGCGGCAGCCAAGCCAGCCAGGGGAAAGGTTTCAGAGCCAGTATCTGCTCCTGGGGCTACAACAACAACTGGAGGGGGAAAAAAAAAAAAAAAAAAAAAAACTTCAGCAGACCTTCCAAGTTGAGCTCCATCTGTCCCAGGCTCCTGCTGGGTCAGATGGCCAATGCCACAGTTTTCTGTCTTCTTAGCACGGAAGTGTTTTGCCGGGTCAGAGTGCTCTCCACGCAGGTACAGGCCAATCTGTCAGTCTAACCACCAGCAGTTAAACCGAGACGTTTTAAACAACGTGCAAGTTTTGTACTTGGGGGGGGGGGGACCGCGTCCTCTTGCGCAGAGAACAAAGGGTCGGGAGAAGGGCCTCGGCTTTGCCGCGGGAACCTGGCAGGCCCGTCTGCTGGCAGGTGCCGCGCTGACCCACGGAAGCACGTGCCCTCAAAAATGATCCCCGTGAACACCAGGAGCACACCCCAACAAGGAAAACTCCCCGGAGAGGCACAGATGCACATCCTTAAGCTTCTTTCATTGAAATCCCTTCCGGAGCACCTGGGTGGCTCAGTTGGTTAAGCATCCGCCTTCGGCTCAGAGCATGATCTCATGGCTCATGAGTTCGAGCCCCGAGTCGGGGTCTGGGCTGACAGCTCGGAGCCTGGAGCCGGTTTCAGATTCTGGGTCTCCCTCTCTGCCCCTCCCCCACCCGTGTACACGTGCCCTCTCTCTCTCTCTCTGTCTCTCTCTCTCTCTAAAAAAAAAAAAAAAAAAATTGAAAGAAAGAAATCACTTCTGCCGTGGAAAAAAAACGCCAGCTCTTGGCCAGAGTTGCCTACACGTCCCTGTTGTAATGGACTCTGAAATCCAGGAATCCTGATCAGGTCCTAACTGAAAAAGCAAAGGAAAGAAATCATGGGGGCTTACTTCATTTGTGCTGAATACCTTTAACGTTTATTTTTATCTGCTCGTCAGGATCTTCTCTTTGCTCGCAAATACGACGTGGATGTGACCCAGGGTTTCCATGCCACCTACCTTTTGTGACAAAGGCCAAAGTGCCGGATTATTCTTGCCAGCGCCCCAGTCAGCAAAAAGAGCTCTCAGCCGTTTCTAGGTCCAGCTCCAAAAAGGACTAGGAGCTACAGGGTGGAAGGAAGAACCTCGTATCGCAGAGCCTTCCCCGGCTGAGCAGCGTCTCTAGAAAGGGCTGGAAGAGACCCCACTCATGCCCAACCTTCCCAGCAAGGGCGGGGGGCAGCGCCCCCTGGTGGTTCTGCTGGAGTGAGGCTCCGAGAGTCCAAGCAAACCCCTGGCACGATGGCTTTGTCCATCTGGGGAGGCCGTCAGGCCCGGTGACCGTGCACGGAGGACCTGTTGCGACGTCTGCCCCTCGGCGCGCTGTCTGTAATGGCGGGAAGCTGGACACTTCAGAAACGCCCGACAAGAAAGGAAAGCTTAATGTGGTCTCCGATAGCCACACGCACAAAAGCTACGTACACGAAGAGTTTCCAAATGACGCAGACGTACTTAGGATATAACGTGCTGCAGCAACAAAAAAAGTGTAAATTGTCACAGAGGGGCACCTGGGTGCTCAGTCGGCCGAGCATCAGTCTCTTGATTTCCACTCGGGTCACGATCTCACATCACAGTTCGTGGGATCGAGCCCCACGTCAGGCTCTGTGCTGACAGTGTGGAACCTGCTTGGGATTCTCCCTCTCCCTCTCTCTCTGCCCCTCCCCTGCTCTCTCTCTCAAAGTAAACAAACATTTAATAAATAGTTACAGAAATAGGGAGAGAGAAATATATATGTACGTGTATATTTGATGTAACATATATGTGTTACATAAAACACATTTATATTTATATATCAATAATACTGTGTTAATATTACAATAATGTACGAGGTAGTAGTATATAATATAGGTTATGTATTACTCTGCATTACATGGAACATCATATACTGTATGTTTATAATTAACATATATATTACATTTATATTTATATATTGAAAAATGTCTACAGCGATTGCCTCTAAATGAAAGAATTGAAGATTTTTGTTACACCTCTTTAATCTTTCCTGTCCTGTGCTAACTTTGTAAACTGACGTAAGTTGTCATCATCACGGGGAGAAAATGAGCGAAGAAAAATCTGTCTTCCTTAAGGCTGCATCACAATACCTTTGAACAGATTATGCTCTGCCATTACTGTCAAAATAGGCTTTTGATGTGAACATAGCATTGAGGTGTGTGAGGACGAGAGAGAGCTCAACACATCAGTTCTGCAGGGATGTTCCTGGTGTGAACCGCCCTTCTGAACGCAGATCTGCAAATCCAACAGATGTCAATGCCCATATATCTCCCTGCCATAAACCCCTTTCTTCTATTCCACGTCAAACACTCTTCCCCCCCCCGGGCCAAGTCCCCTGCACGTTAAATATGACGAGCGCTGATTACAGTCACCATACCAGCCGCCAACACAAACACTTGAGACTGTGATGTGTCGGCTTTATTTTTCTTTCTGACCACAAAGGCTAGACGTGATGACCTTCAAATAGCAGAAGAGTCTCCATCTGTCCAGCACAGTGTCCTGTGTTAGAGATCATGATAACACCGGTAACAAATACACACGTCTTGGTTGTTTTTTTTCTTTCTAGCAATTTTATTTATTTATTTTTTTCAATATATGAAGTTTATTGTCAAATTGGTTTCCACACAACACCCAGTGCTCATCCCAAAAGGTGCCCTCCTCAGTACCCATCTCCCCCCCTCCCCCCCCAATACACCCGTCTTGTGATGCCTCTTTGTGCCCACTGTACGTTTCATCCCCCTGGAAAGCCCACACCCCTCATCTGTGATACGAACTCCTACTCATCCTTCAAACTCCAGTTCTAGCATCTCTTTTCTGGTGCGGTGGCCCTGACCTCCCTATACAGACCCGACCACTAACCTTCTTTGTTTAGGCTTAACAAACCTCCAGAAGCCAGACTAGAGAGACAGACTCGTGGCTGAAGCAAATAAAGGGTACTGCGGTATGGTGCCTATGCAGAGGAGGCCAAAAGGTGCTACAAAAAAAAAAAAACGGAGACTCGGGACTCGGCGTATGTTAAGTGGAGAAGCAGCCCTGAAAAATAGGAAGCTTCTCTGAAATACCGTAGACAGAGCACTTGGTCCCTCCACTCCCACCCTGTGGCCACAGGCAGAAGGTCAGGACACAGGCATTCACCCCCAGGCAAAACACACAAGGGTTCCTCTCCACACAAACTGAATCAACCGAGAAGTAGGCCCGCTCTTAAAGACACAGCCTTCAATTTAGAAAGTTCCAGAATACCAGCTGAGTCGCGCCTGGGCACCCAAAAAAGCAACACTGCCAATCCACAGAGCTCCATCTGAGGACACACAGAGCTCCCAGCGGACCTCCTCTCTCATCCTTACACACACATGAAAATCCAGAGGTCACAGCATCTGAAGGACTGAAGCGTGAAAAGAAAATCCAGGAGGAAAACCAGGGATACAAAGAGAATCAAAACAACACAACACAAAACAAAACACAGTGACTTGGGTTATCCTCTGAGAGATCGGGGGGCCATACTTGGCCACCAGCCCATTCAACGAGAGACCAAAAATCAGAGAAGGAGCCCTTCGAGGTGACCCGGGCCATCCTCTGGTTTTAGAACCAAGGGATGGTCTTGGGCCAGCTGGGCCGCTATTCACAAAAACATCACACAGAGAGGGGCTTCAACAAAAAGCATTTCTTTCTTACAGTTCTGGAAGCTGGAAGTCCAACATCAAGGTGCCCAAAGACTCAGGGACAGTGAGGAACTGCTTCCTGGTGCGGTCGTCTTGCTGTGTCCTCACATGAAGAGGCAAGGCAGCTCTCTGGGGTCCCTTAGGAGGGTACTAATCCTATTCCTAAGCTCCTCCCGCGTGACCTAATCACACCCCATAGGCCCCACCTCTTAACACCACCACATGGGGGCTTAGCTTTCAACCTATGAATTCGGGGAGGACAGGAACGTTATTCAGTCCGTAGCAGGGACCCACGGCTGCTGGAGAACTGAATAGGAAGGCTGTGGGTAGGAAAGCCACACGCATTTCCACAGGAAAGGGTTTCAGCCATTCGGTTATGTTGTTCCTATATACAGACAATTCTGCTACAACGTTGGGTTTTGAACTGCAAATCGGTCCCAGCAGATCGACAGATGACAGAACAATTTGACCGCTTTGCGAATTTTCTGTGTGCTTGGGAGTGCCTTCTTGTGCAAGAAACACTAAGGCGGACGCAGAAAAAAAGGGCGCCCAGCTCCACAGAGCTGCTTGGCAGTGAGCAAACTGGGGACCCCCTCAAACCGGGACCGGCGACCTCCAATCGCCACACGTGCCACGCCCACCCACAGCTGTTGGACCCTTCCACACGATTCCACGCCTCCCTCCTTTCCCTGCTTCTCACAAGCTGCAACCCCTCCGACGCACACAGAGCTTCATTCGTGTGATCTTACACTTCACAGTAAGGTTCCACATTTATGGTGGGATTTAGGTACTTCCTAACCGTTTTGCATATGTAAAACTGCGCTCTCCTTTTCTGATAGGATTTTTTCGTCTCCCCCCCCCCGCCCCCCAGTGTGTCATTGATGAAGTTTCTGAGTGCTATGCCCATAACCCCGGTTCTCCTATAACCCTTTATGGTGCAATTTCTGACGATGCAGTCACTCTGAGGCACACATATGTCTTGTTACGGCAGGATCGACTGCATGATGTCTTGCTATATGCCTGCACACAAACCAGTTCCAGGAGTCTCTCTGATCCTTGAACGAAGACACAAAGGCCACGGTGTGCTGATTCTGCTTTGGAAAATGTGATTGCCGCCACCGAATCGCTCCTCGTGCGTTATTTCTGGCGACCCCGAAACTTTTCATCTCCTGCCTGACCTTCTCGCCACAGCGATGGGGCTGGAATCTCTTCCTGGGCTAAGGCCATTTGTCGGGTTTTGTTAGCACGAAAGAAATCTGCAGATCATCCATTTTCCCTCCCACCGCATACGAAATAAAATTCAAGCATAAATAATGAAATCTTCATTCCCGGCTTCTGTTTACAAGACAGCAGCCGAGTCTCGGGGAAGCTGTGAGGCTTGCCCCTGGGGTCCCGTGCCGCCCCTCGCCCACCTGGTAGCTGTGTGACCTTGGGCAGACTCCCTGACTCTCTGAGCTCTGGTTCTCTCTGTCATGAACGGAGATAACAAGGTTCACTTCAAAGAGGTTTTGCGAGGGGTGAGTAAGATAATGGAGTGTTTAGCGCAGTGGCTGGCACTTAAGTGTTTTCCCGTTGATTGTATTTATTTCTTTATTTTTAGGACTAGTCAAGCTGATGTCTTTGCTGCTCACACACAAATCCCCTCATCTGTGTCTTGTGTTATTTGCCTACATTGCAACCCCCTTCCCTCCCCGACCTCACCTCTAATTTGGAGCTTAAAAATTGCAAAACAGGAGTGACTGGGAAGGTACAAAGCCTCTTAATTTGGAGGGCCAACTCTTTTGGCCCATCATGGCCAGGTTCTCCTCTTTGGCCTCTCCTCGCCCTTCATTAGCTCGCAGCTGTCATTCGTTCATACACCCAACATTTGCTAGGTGCCCAGCATACGCTGGGTAGTTGCGTGATCTGGGTTCCAAGAGCCTCCGTTTTCTCAGCAAAATGAGGGCCATAATACCTATATCATGAGGTTGGAAGGCTTAAATGGCGCTAGGACCGTAAAGCACCTTTACGCTGCCTCGCACACAGTAGGTGCTCAACAAAGAGTAGCTTTCATCCGCATCATCGTGGCGAAAATGACTAAGCCACAGCCCTGCTGTCAGGAAGCTTAAAGTCCAAAAGCATAAAGAACCCCCCCTTCCACCTGTGCACTAGCACAGACCTGCTGCGGTTCCTATGCCTGGAAGGTCTGCAAACCTCTCTCCTACAGACCCAGACATGCTGGAGCAGACGTTTCACTGGCTACGAAACAATGAGTCTGATTATGCATGCATAGCACTGAAAAGGCAGCAAGCTTGCGAAGGTATGATTCATCACTGCCTGCTGCAGTAATTAGAAGTATTTTGGTTGGTTCTAGGTCAGAATGACCCAGTTTACTGCACCTTTTTTTTTTCTCACTGTGAAAGTCTGTGGTGAACTTTAAAACAAAGCTTGGGAAAAGATAACTGCTCTGTGGCTTTTGCTCAGAGGAAAGACATTATCGGCTCTGCTCCGCAGAAACAAGCCCTCATCACGGAAGCCATTAAGGCTCAGTCTTGGATTTTACCAGAAAGAAGGACAGTCTGCATGGACCCTCCCACCCCCCCTCAACCGGAGTTCCTAGAAACTCACCCGTCTGTTTCCCCAGCACCAAGTATAACATAAGTACCAAGAGAGTGTTTACTGGAGGAGTGCTCCTATAGGCAGTTAACTTTCTAAAAGTAAGAAAAAAAGAAAAAAAAAAGAATGAATGACCCAAAATATGTGATATTTGCTAAACTCTCCAGGAATAAAGTAACATTTTCTACTTTATTCCTGCTGACGGTGACTCATTGGCAAAGATAGTGTCTACATGTGTAATATGACATGCTAAAGGACCAAAAAAAGCACAAAAGCCGTAACAGAAGGCAGAGAAAACACACATAAGGATAGAAAGTTAGATCACTCACATCCTTGGCAACTAACAGAATAGTATTTTTTTTTTAATGCAATAGAAAAAAGACTGGAAGGAAATACAAGAAAATTTTAACAGTGGATGGTTGGGGAAATGGAATTATAGACAAATGTTTTTTCTCTACATTTTTTTTTTTTTACAAATGGTCACATGCATGGGGCGCCTGGGGGGCTCCGTTGGTTGAGCGTCCGACCTCGGCTCAGGTCATGATCTCGCGGTCTGTGGGTTCGAGCCCGCGTCGGGCTCTGTGCTGACAGCTCGGAGCCTGGAGCCTGCTTCGGATTCTGTGTCTCCCTCTCTCCCTGCCCCTCCCCACTCACGCTCTGTCTCCCTCCATCTCTCAAAAATGAATAAACGTTAAAAAAAATAAAAACAAAAAAACAAAAAAAAACCCCACAAATGGTCACATGCGGTTTGTATAAACACCTCTTGGGGATGAGGGGGCAGGATGCTAATCATGACATTCCATCAAGGTGGAGTCCACTGGGGGGCGCTGCACAATATGGGGCAGGTGAGGGGGGGCTGGAGCCACACTGGCCTGAGGCCGCCACTCCGCACCGGGCAGGTCCTGGCGCCTCTGTAAAAGGGGAGGCCAGGCTAGGGGCCTCTTTGGCAGCAGCCTTCGGCTCTAGCTCAACAGCTACTCATGCGTTTCAGGGGACGACTCTCCTGGGGTAAACTGGACACCCTACTCGTGGACTGAGTGGGGAGCAAGCGTCCCCAGACTGGTCCTCCAATTCAGGCCCCGAGTCCCTGCCTGAAAGCGCCCCCTTAACACCAGCCCACTCACCTGTGGAACTCCTTCTCCCCGGAAATGGACCCACACAGGGGCCGACAAAGTTCAGAGCTGGGATGGGCGGGCTTGGACACAACTTCTCCGACCCAAGGGAGACCTGGGATGCCCCCGCTCCACAAAAACCAAAACTCACCGTCTTTCTAGGCCGGCCTCGGGTCCTACTCGCTCCAGGCAACCTCCCAGATTGCTCCCATCCCCACTCTAACCCCTTTCTTTCTTTGAATTGTGCTTTTTGAATCTGAGCAGATACAGAAGAACGTGCAGAAGATACTTGTTACGAAAACTCATGATACAACGAACAGCCATGGGCCTCCTCCTGTTTAAAAACAAGAACATCAGTGGATGGCTGGGTGGCTTAGGTGGTTAAGCGTCCGACTCTTTGTTTCAACTCAGGTCACCATCTCAGAGTTTGTGAGCCCACATTGGGCTCAGCACTGAAAGCGTGGATTCTGCTTGGGATTCTCTCTCTCTCCCTCTCTCTCTGCCGCAACCCAGCTCGCTTGTTCTCTCTCTCCAAATACATCAATGAATGAGTGAATGAATGAATGAATATTTAAAACATTAAAAACAAGAACATCAGAACAGCTACCGAACCCTGGTGAGCTCCTTCCTTACCCCCGCCCCCAGGTAACTGGTATCCTGAATCGCTTTACTGTACAATTTTAACAATTTTTTTCATTTAGATGTAATTTACTATTAACCTAAAATCTAACACAGATGTAACTTTCTTTTTTTCCTATTTGGCAAAGACCAACTTTAGGGTGCAGAAGAGACACCTGGAGGTCTTGTTAAACAGAAGCTTCTGTCTCAGGAGGTCTGGGCTAAAACCTGAATTCAGCATTCCTGACAAGCTAGGTTCCCTTAATTCTAATGTAGGTTCCAACCTAAGCAGCATGCTGTCCACTTTGACATTTTTAAGCTCTGGGTGAACGGACTCGCACTGTATGATTTTTCTCGACCTGCGTTTTTGCTCAGTACAACGTTCCCGAGATTCACCGCTGCCGTTGCCCATATCCGGGAGCCCCTTTCCCCCTGGAACAGCACTTTATTGTATGGACATCCTACGATTTGTTTTTCCACTCTATAGTTGATGGCTATTTGAGTTACTTCTGAGTTTGGGTCTGTGTGTTATTGCAAATGAAGCCAATATAAACATCATCGTGCGTGTCTCCTGCTACGCACACAACCCACGAGGCTGCCACACAACCCCAGGGGGCACCGTTCACATTGTAGGCTGCATCAACAGCGCCCCCTAGAGCAAAGAGGCTGGTACCAATTTAGGTTCCTCTCCTGGAGAACAAGCGTCTGGTTGTTCCGCGTCCTCATCCACCCTTGATGTTGTCAGACTTCCAAGTTTTGCTCAGCTAGTAGGTGTGGAATGGTATCTCACTGTGGTTTTAATATGCATTTGCCTCTTTACAGCTAAAGTTGAGCGTCTTTTCCTGCTTCTTAGTAGCAGATGTGAAATGGTAGTTCGCTGTGATTTCAACGTGCGTTTCCCTCTTTGTAAGTGAAGTTGAATGTCTTCACGTGGTTAGCTATTTTTCTCTTGCCCCTTTCTAAATTCTGAACTATCGCTTCCGTTCACCTTGTCAAACCAAAACGAAGCTTCTGTGAATATTAATATCTCATGTCCACCTTATAAATGCAGCTCCTGCCCTACAATATATTCTACTCTTTTTACTGTTTTATGCGGTTTTTTTCCCCTGATGGGGGTGAGGGGAACCGCTCCATCTTCACAGGTTTACTAAAGATTTGGTGATTTTATTCTTTTAAATTCTCCATTTTTAGAATTTCTGCCCATTTACTTTCAAAAGAGAAAGATCCTCTGAATCCTGGTGAAAAGGAATTTTCAAAGTCACCGTGGAAGCCGAACATACAAACCAGGGGAGAACAAAAATAATTGGTCTTCTGGTCATTTTTTGAAGGTAATAACCACCCTGTAGGACAATTCTGTGCTTCCAGTGACCAAAGTCACATTTTAGTAATGTTGAGAATTGCCCAAGCCAGTTGAAAAAAAAATTGTCAAGGGCTAATGCTTCCTCCAGTCAAATTACTGAATGACTTCCAATCTGAAAAAGTTATCTGGTCATTCTTTCCAAACAACTATCTACAGCCAGCAAAAAAAAAAAAGTAAAATTTGACAAATGTATATCATTTCATAAGAGTATTGGTATTAAGAGTTTCCCCCAGAAAATACAGAGTTGGTACCACTTAATGCATACAGATAGAGCTTGGCAAAGGGCTTTACAAAACATTCAATAACCATAGGTTTTACAGCTGAAACGGAACTCGAAACTACCACCTGGTCCAACCCTCTGCCTTATACTAAACTGTTGTGTCATTTTATTTTATTTTTTTTTAAGTTTTTATTTATTTTTGAGACAGAGAGAGACAGAGCATGAATGGGGAAGGGGCAGAGAGAGAGGGAGACACAGAATCAGAAGCAGGTTCCAGGCTCTGAGCCATCAGCCCAGAGCCCGACACGGGGCTCGAACTCACGGACGGCGAGATCGTGACCTGGGCTGAAGTCGGACGCTTAACCGACTGCGCCACCCAGGCGCCCCTGTTGTGTCATTTTAAAGACCTAGAACATTTAATGCAAGTAAATAATCCTGCTACTTTCAACGAGGGTGTTCACACTTTATAAACTTTTGCCTTTTGTGGCTAGGTTGGAAAGGGATTTCTGCCACTAATTCACCTTGCCATAAATGTGAATTTGGAGTGGATGTAAAGCAATAGAAGATCTTCATCCTTGAAAAGTTACCATTCTCCCGTTCTACCAGGACAGTGACCCCAGGAATTTTGTCATCTGTTCCTCAGACACAGCAGCAAACACACAAACTCGGGCCCCTTCCCAGTGTGGACAGAGGAAAGAGGAGTGTCCAACCTAATCTCGGGGGCACTGTTTTCCCTGAGCAAGTTTCATAATTGACGGAACGGGGTTTTACAACCTGAAAAAGACTGATTCTGCAATCTTGTGGGTTTACTCTAGCCAACAGCTATTTGGTTGTCAATGCGGAAAGGAGATAAACCTACAAAAAAAGTTGAAGGAAAGGGAAATTAAGGGATTTAGTGTATCTATATCAGCAGAACAATAGACGTGGCAGACTTTGTTAAACTCTTGGTAGAATTAGGACTGGGTAACACAGCCTCCCAGGCCACCCTGCCTCTTTCCTTTACAACACACATCACACCAACAATTCACGCTTCAACGTCTGTCTTCCCACAAGACCATGAACTCTGTGAGGGCAAAGACCACATCTGTTTTGTTGATTACAGACTCTCTAGGGTCCAGCCCATACTGGCTGTCTCCATTTACTTCCTGATTGAGTGAATGAGTGCAGTCCTGCCATTTAGACAAAAGATCGTCCGGGAGCCACAAAGTCCATCTAATCCACCAGGCGCCCAAGTTTACTCTTGGATCAAGTTTCACCACAAGACATTTTTAACTCATTAGCTTGGTCCCTCGTGCAATTCTCTTCCCAGAACTTCCCATAATAGCATCACCTTGACTTTTTTCCAACACCATCATGGAAAACGGCCGTATGGAACTGGCTTTGGCATTTGCTTAACATTAAGTCCATTGTGTTACGATATCACTTCTACGTGACCCCACAACAGAAATTATTTTGAGAAGTTAATGCCAGGGAGAGAGTCCTTTCCCCTGAAGAACTGGTATGTTTCTCCCTTTCTGGTAATATGCCTGCTAACACTTCTCACTTCCCCATTTTGTACTGAGCACCAGATAAATAGTGATAAGTGCATACAAAAAATAGGCAATTACTAATTTCAGGAAAAACAGAAAGCTACACGGGAAAAAGGAAAACTAACAGTAGCACATACATGGCTCAGTTGTCAAAACGTTTACATGACCACAGTGATGTACGCATTAAGTTGAGCTATCAAAAACCATAAATCACCATAATGGGAGGGTGGGGGCCAGGACGGATATATCTGTATGGGGAGAAGAGGGCATGTGTGAAAGAAAGAAAAATCCTTACCTTCCATATCAAGAAGTTAACAAATTTACCCCAAACTCAAAACTCAAGGAGCAGCAAAATCTGTTCTTCAGAAAAGTCAACACAATTACCAAAAGAATCAGTTAAAAGGATAGGAAGCGACTGCCTCCCGAAAACAAGAAAAAGGATGAAAGAGTGGTTAACTATAGAGAGTAAGACTGCAATTAGGATTTGACGTATAATACCTTTATTTATTCTTCACTAAAATTCTCATCTTATTTAAATTAAGGCTCACTGACATTAAGTAACCAAGATCACACAGCTGGTATTCAATGCAGGTTGACTGAAATCCAAAGCTCATCATCTTTCCACTACATGATGCTCCCTTCTCCACCCTCCTCTCCTAAAGGAACTAACGACATAAAGAAAACTTAGAGCCACACGGTCTCAAAATGTCATAGGATGTAACGAAAGAAGAAAAGTGGCAAAGATGAAGAGAGTGAAGAAGAATATTTAAGACCGTCCATAAAGCTAGGGTCATATTAATCCACATGAACTCAAGCTTGACCCCAGGGGTTTTTTTCCTCCTAGAACAAGTCAAGTTGGCATTTATAAAAGTAAGCCTTTGATAAAAAAAAAATAAACCCTGCCAAGTGTGTGATCCCTCAATGCAACGCTGGGAGAAGCCTTCAGAAGCACCAAACAGGAGCAATCACTGGGTCCCAGGGCAAGTTAAACTCAGAAGATCAATTAAGCCCACGCAGTGTGAGGTTTACAACCAAGAATCAGCCAAGGGGACCTCAGAGCACAGTGTCCAAAGGATACCGTGAGTCAAGGAAGAGGGAAGATATGCCACAGACAGGGTCAGGCGTGGGGATATCTGGGCGAGAGTTCAGAACCCGGCCTTTCAACTGCGACGGGGTGTGGGGTCCATCAGCTGGCACGGCCTCCAGAGGATGAGCAGAGCCGTCTGCCGCGAGCTGCATGGGGTCCAGTGCCCATTCAGCCAGCGACGAGATGAGTGATGTGTTCTGGAAAGCACAGTATGAAAAGCAATGATAAGACGAAAGCAGACCAAGGCCAAATCTGTCCCAGACAACGAGGTCACGGCGACCTTCTGGGGAGAAGAGGATGTTCAGACAGAACGTGGTAGTGCAAGGCAAATGCAAAAATATCAACGTGTCATTTACAATCTTGCAGGGGCAGCTATTTTAAGGATTTGCTGTCCACCTGATAGGGATTGCACATGCACTGGCCCAGAGGCCACTTCTGCTGGGCATCTCACAGTCAACTTCATTTCATCCTGTGCAGCCCTGGGAGACCAACAGGAGGGGAAACGTGAGGGCCAGAAAGAGGGCGTGTCCTGCCCAAGGACGTACAACTAGTAAAAGGCAGAGATGGGAGTTGGACGCAAATCCAACACGGTTGCCAGCCGGGGACCCCTCCACCTTTCCTCTCACCCACTTCAATCTTCTGGATCCTGAAGACATGAGCAAGACTCGGCCTCTGTTCTGCTCAACCCAGACCTCTGGCTACTGAGCCAGACCGGGGTCTCAGATCACACCCACCTCCCACAGAGAGGGTTCCGGCTGTCCCACACTCTGACTTGGCTTTGTCCCCAAGAACCTTCCCTTCTGCCCGGCCCGCCACCCAGCCTCTTGATCTCCAGTTGATAGCTCAAGCTGTGAGGCTGTGCGACCTGCCTCTAGTCCCGGCCTGCTCTGGTCTGGCCTTGAGCAGCCCCTACAGACCTTGAGAGAACTCTCTCCTTTTGTAGGTCCTCACCACATCTTACCGACAACGTCCAAATTGTCTTCTGTGACTAACACCTTCTAGCGAGAGAAAGGAGGAAAAGGGGGTGAATTTCCTATTTGAGCATTTATTTATTAGGAGTCTAAATTTCCACTAGCACATTTTTTTTCAATGTTTATTTAACTTTGAGAGGGAGAGAGAAAGAGAGAGAGAGAGACAGAGCACAAGCAGGGGAGGAGCAGAGAGACAGGGAGATGGAATCCGAAGCAGGCTCCAGGCTCTAAGCTGTCAGCAGAGAGCCTGACGCGGGGCTCGAACCCACAAACCGTGAGATCGTGACCTGAGCCGAAGTCAGATGCTGAACCGACCGAGCCATCCAGGCGCCCCTCCACTGGCACATTTAAAAAGCAATTCTGGGGCACCCAGGTGGCTCAGTCGGTTAAGCATCCGACTTTGGCTCAGGCCATGATCGCCCAGTTCGTGAGTCTGAGCTCTGCAACAGGCTCGCTTCTGTCAGCGCAGAGCCTGCCTCAGATCCTCTGTGCCCCTCTTTCTCTGCCTCTCCCCCGCCCACACTCTCTTTCAAAAATGAATGAAACTTTAAAAAAGCACCTGGGGGGCTCAGTCGGTCGAACGTCCGACTTCGGCTCGGGTCGTGATCTCACGGTTCGTGGGTTCGAGCCCCGGGTCGGGCTCTGTGCTGACAGCTTGGAGCCCGGAGCCTGCTTCGGACTCTGTGCCTCCCACTCTCTTTCTGCCCCTCCCTCACTTGCTCTCTGTCTCTCTCTCTCTCTCTCTCTCAAAAATGAATAAACATTAAAGAAAAAAAAAGAGTTCTTCAGCTGAGCCTGTATGAACCCCAAGAAAAGACTTGCCTACATACGTGCTTAGAGTGCCTCCATTCTGTGCCAGGCACTTTGAACCAATCGGTCGAATAGACAGTGACAATTCAGAGACCCCAAAGCCATGAGCTATGCACCTCAGCCCACCAGGGGCAGAAAAGCAGGGGCGGCCTCTGTGATCAGCAGTGCACCCTGTGGGTCATCTGGAATAGGAAGCAGGAAGGAGACTGGCCAGAGATACCCAGAATAGCAGGGTTTTACCCAGTCCCTCCTGTCTTTCAGGTCTGACTTTGAATCTACAACTTTGGGACTTCTGCCTAGGACACTAGACATCTAGCCAAAGCGATGGATGTCCCTCACAGCCCAAGGGTGGTAAGACCTCTGCAGGTTGCCCGGTTACTGCGTCTAAGCAAAGGCACCCTTTGTGAAGTCTACGTTTGCGTGGAGGTTCCAATCAACACACTTTTGTGGAGCTCCTACTAGGGCAACCCAAGGCCAAACAGCGGTTTGTTTTCAAGGTAAAGGGGCATGGAAAACGTTACAGGCAGCACAAGGCAGCAAACGAGAAACCGTATGCCATTTTTTTGCATTTGATAAGACCTTCACATAAATTTGCAAGTAGACTTCTTTACACGGTAACATCGATTCTGAGGTAGAAGCATCTCCACCATGACAACTGGAGCGAAAGTATTTGTAGCCGATGTTGTGTCTCAGCCCTCAATACTTGAAGGAGAAACTCGACTGGGTTCAGGGACACGACGTGAGCAGAGGTAAAACATCTGAGTTTATTGCAAGGCAGCTTTTCAAATCAAGGTAAACTTGCAAAGACAGAGGGCTGCTTAGGACACGATTGCTTCATCTTTCAAAACTGGAGGGACTAACACATTCCAAATTGTTCTTCGCCTTGAATACAGATCAGTCCGTTCCAAGAGGAGTCCAGCGTGAACTTACACCTGACTGGTAGGTGTTGAGCCTCCGCGATGAGCCCGGCACCAAGGGCGAAGCAGAGGTAAGGCAGCTGGATGAGGACAGGCACCAGAGCCAAACTGCCCGCATCTGAGACCCAGGTCCCCACCTGCTAACTGCGCGACCTTGAAAACGTTACTTACTCGCTCCGTACGTCAGTTTTCTCATCTGTAAAATGAAGACAATGCCCCCCACCAAAGATGACCCTACTCTACTCCCTGGAATCTGTGACCGTCCCCTCCCGTGGCAAAAGGGACTTTGCAGAAGGGATTAAAGTTACCGACTTTGAGACTGGGAGATTATTCTGGATTCTCCAATAGTCGTCTAGTCGCATGAGTCCTTAAAGGAGGAGAACACGTATCTGTGGTTGGAAAGAGACGAGACCAGAGAAAGAAGAAGGAGAAGAGGAGCAGGAGGGAGAAGAGACGGAGGAGGAGGAGGGAGGAGGGGGAGGGGGAAGGGATAAGAGACTCCAAGTGGCAAAGGGACTTGACCAGCTACTGCTGGTTTTGAAGATGGACGAAGGGCTGAGCCAGGAGATGCGGGAAGCCTCTTGAAACTTCGAATAGCCCTCAGCAGACAACCTACACCAGAATTATGCCAACACCACAAAAGAGCAAGGAAACAGATTCCTCCTTGAACAGCCCGAAAGGAACACGGTCCCGCTGACACCTTGGCTTTGGCCTCCGGCGACCAATTCTGGACTTCCGACCTCCAGAATCGTGAGCTACACCTGAGTTCTTTTGAAGCCCCTGTATTCAGGATATTTTGTTACAAGAATGACAAGAAACTCATACTCTACTGCAAAGGGTTGCTATAGAGATGAGAAGAGTTTAATCTGTAAGACATCTGAAGCAGGACTTGCTTGTAAGTACTTACCTCATCATTTAACTTTCTAGAGGGCGAACAAGATACAGTTCACATTTGCACAGAACAGTCTTGCAGGGGAGGGACCGTCACACAGACGATCTTCATAAAGACCGTCGAACGTGGTCCCAATGCCTTCCATTAATGAGGCAA
This sequence comes from Felis catus, assembly GCF_018350175.1. NCBI lineage: Eukaryota > Metazoa > Chordata > Mammalia > Carnivora > Felidae > Felis > Felis catus. Next base: position 131,864,916 of record NC_058370.1, read on the forward strand.
CGAATGGTAACATCTAAATAACCCTTACTACAATGGTACAGGTTCCATCTATACTCTCTGGAACTATATTCAACTACTGGTCTGATTTAAAGAAGAAACAAATCGGGGCACCTGCGTGGCCCAGCCGGTTAAGTATCTGACTTCAGCTCAGGTCGTGATCACAGTTCATAAGTTCGAGCCCCATATCGGGCTCTGTGCTGACAGCTCAGAGCCTGGAGCCTGCTTCGGATTCCGTGTCTCCCTCTCTCTCTGCCCCTCCTCCTCCTCCTCCTCCTTCTTCTTCTCTCTCTCTCTCTCTCTCTCTCTCTCTCTCAAAAATAAGTAAACATTAAAAAAATTTTACTATTATTTTTAACGTTTATTTATTTTTTTGAGACAGAGAGAGCCAGAGCATGAACAGGGGAGGGTCAGAGAGAGGGAGACACAGAATCTGAAACAGGCTCCAGGCTCTGAGCTGTCAGCACAGAGCCCGACGTGGGGCTCGAACTCACAGACCGAGAGATCATGACCTGAGCCAAAGTCGGCCGCTTAACCGACTGAGCCACCCAGGCGCCCCAAAAAAATTTTAAAAAGAGAAAACCAATAAATGCTTTTCTGTCAAAAGGTTTTCAACAAGACCTCCCAGTAAGGTAAGACTTCTGAGGGTATCTTTCATGTAAAAAAAATCACCTGTTTCTATCTTATGCTTGTACCTTTTTTTTTTTCCATTTCACTCTATTCACCTCATTGGACCCGGATGAGTTGCCCAAGTGCTATTCAAACTGCCACCAAAATGTCAACAGAGTCTAATGTAAGTTGTTTTCACAGGTTTTAGCCTTGGCTAAATAAAGCACCTGGCTAAGGCCAGGACCGGTCAAATGATGTGCATGAAGGCCCCCACGCTCCCCAAAAGCAGCAGCACGTCCCAGAAGCGCAGACAAAACCTCATCCTGTACGATCCACCCTGGAATTCTAAAATTCCAAACGCACAGTCTGAGACACAAATGAGAAGCCCCCGAGAGACGCAACAGCGACTTTTCCTACTGAAGAGAAAAGAAAACGTCGTCACGTTACCTGCACCGTCCAAATTTGCCTTTACAGCATGACTTTCTCCTATGCTAAAACGTTTTCATGTGTTCGTTTTCAGCTCTCAATGACTGTGAAGTGATAAACTCCCGCCCGAAAGGATTCTCTCTCGCACTCCTCCTGACCTTGACATTAGACACCTATCTGGAAAGAGGCCCCCCGCTTCCTCAGCGGGGTGTCCACACCAGATTGCGGCGATAAAAGAGAACTATTGCCAGTAATTGAGTATGCGTTGACCGTTTTGTTAGAGTTGCTGGTTCCTTTTTTCCCTTTGCCCTTGAAGAGACAGCACGACACAACCTCCAGGAAAAAGCCCACAAACGAGAGGAAAAGAAAAACCACAACCCCTCCTCAGAAAACTCTCTGGGTCTTACCAAGTTACCAGCACCTTCTAATTACTCCTAAACGTTTCCCTATCAGTTGCGAAACGTGACAGAAACAAGAATTACATGAACACGTTAAAACAAAAGATCACAAGCCTGCGCTAGACTCAGACTGATACGTAAAACAAGATGGGCGTGCAGGTGTAGGAGAGTCCCTTTGAACAACGCCTCCTGGGGAGGAAGCCAACTTCCACTGGGGGAAGAAATAAGAAGCACTTTAGTTTCTTTTCAATAACGGAGTGGGTAAGGTGGCCATCACCGTCACTTTTTGTACAGAGAACGAAAGCGATGGATCACACAGGACCACGCAGGCTTGATTGTCTCTACCTTGGCACACCTGTTCCACCATCGGTTTACAGAAACTCACAAAACAGGAATGTCAAGAAACGTGAATTTCAAACTGTACGCTTTCCAGAAGCCCGGAAGTTTCCAATAGAATGCTACGACAGATATCGCATATATGCGTTTGGAGGAAGCCATGACCCGTTGTGGATCGCCAAAACAAGAAATGGGAAAATATCTGCAAACATAATAAGGAAGTGCTGGAAAAGTGACTCCCCCGTTGAACGAAGCTGGTCGTAAGTTACACCGGAAAAACAACTGGTAATGCGCAGATTTTTGTTAACAGGATAATTTCTTGGAGAAAGAACAGACTTTGAAATGGGCCAGGAAATATGCTGTAATTCCTTACAACTTCGTAGTAAAGGACTTGTTGCTATTCCAAAGTACGTGCTGCCTTGTGATACCCGTGATCATAGCCTGGGGCCACCAAGAATGCAGAGCGACCCCTGCCAGGGGTGGTGGGAGGACCATGAACATATTTATTAATCAGCAAGGATAGTAATTTCCATATGCTATCTCTTGTTCTTCCGCGCGATTATTTTACAGGTGACGAGGCAAGATTCTGAAATTTACCAGGGCCCCCAAGAGTTCAAGCCCTGAGTCAAGCCCCCACGCACAGGACAGACACCTGTGGGTGTGGACAGACACGGCAGGCCCCCTGCGGTCTGGGACTCACCGTGTCCGTCCACACCCACGACAAGTGCAAAGCTGCCCTGACCTCCTCACTATCCATGCGGGCAAATTCTCCCAATCACGCTGACATCACTTCTAAAAAATCTGCTCCCGGGAAAACAGGCGTTGAACCATATCCTCTGGGTTGGTCTACAAAGATATGACTCGATTCAGAACACAAAATCCAAGCTGAGGCCAAGCGTCTCCTGTCAGGGAATGGGTCACCCGGTTAGCACGTTTGCAACCCCCTTTGGGCTGCCCAGATACGAAAGCTCGAGGAGGAAATCATTTGGGGGGGTTCCTTAAGTCCAGCAGGGTGATGTCCTGTGGATCTGAAGTAACGTACGTAATTAAAGTGCCCAAGTTTGTCCTGGGAACTAGCTTCTCAGCAGGGTGAAGTGAACCACAGATCAGACGTAAGGGGTGTACGTACACAGGGGTGTAGCACCTTGGGAGAAATAGAAGAAGCCCCCCCACACCTCCATGCCTTTGCCCCTGTGCCCCCCCCCCCCACCTCCCATGTCACTGTCAAAGCCTTAAGCCCCTTTCAAGTCAAGAAGGGAACTGCTACGGGTTAAATGGGTGCCCCCAAAACTCATACGTCGAGGTCCTAACTCCTAGGCGCTCAGAATGTCCCCTTATTTGGAAATACAGTGGCTGCTGATGGAATTATTTAAGATGAGATCATGCCACAGAGGCTGGGCTCCTAATCCAGTATGACGGGCGTGCTTACAAAACAGGGGACTTAAAACACAGACGCGCACACAGGGAGAACGCCACGTGAAGTCTGCAGTCAGGCTGTCGGGAACCAAGGAACCACCAGAAACCGGGAGAAGGGCCTGGAACAGATCCCTCCTAGTGCTTCAGAGGGAGCACGGCCCTGCCGCCACCTTGACCTTGGACGATGAGGCGCCAGAACTGCGGGAGGATACATTTCTGTGGTTTCAGCCATTCAGTTTATGGTACCCTGTTACGGGAGTCCAAGGAAACCAATACAGGGAGTATCTTATTCCATTTAGGCCCCTTTAACAAAATACCACGGACTGTGTGGCTGGTAAACAACAAATTTATTTCTCCCAATTCTGGAGGCTGCAAGTCTGAGATCAGGGGCCAGCGAGGATGGGGGCTGGTGAGGGCCCTCTTCCGGGCTGCAGACGGCCGCCTTCTGGAAGAAGTCTGGCAGAGGGGTGAGGGAGCTCCCTGGGGTCTCCTTCACAAGGGCGAGTCCCATTCGTGGGGCTCCGCCCTTGCGGCTTCGTACCTCGCAAAGGCCCCACCGCCCAATACCATCACGTTAGGGGGTTAGGTTTTAAAACAGGAATCTTGGAGGGGGCACACGTCCACTCGATAGCAATGACTTAAACCTCATCTTCGCTAAGAGGACCTTCCCAGGCTCCCCCCACCCGACAAGAAAAGGGGGATGCCCTGCCCTGACCTGCCCTTTGTTACAGGGGTCCCCTTTTCAAACAAGAGACCGCACACTCCCTGCAGGGTGGGGAGAAGGAACTTTAGTGGCACGACCCAAAATGAAAAACTGGGCCAAATCCCTCTGTTGGGACTTTGAACCCAGAAGATGCAGGTGGGGGGGGGGGGGGGGCGGGAAACAGGAAGACGCAGGTGCACGTGCTGCTGCTGAGTCACGATGGTGGCAGAGCACAGGACCCAGAACCACAAGCTCCTACGTCAAGGACCCAGACCGGCCTTCAACCCAGGCCCACTCAGTCTCGGCCTGGGGGCAGCCAACCCATGACAGTGGGACAGTGCTGTCCCCCACACTGTGCACCACCCCCCACCCCATGCCCCTCACGGCAAAGCCCCCCACCCGACGTGACTTCAGGGGATCTCGATTTCTGGGGCAAATGATGCAAAATTAAAAAGCCTAGTCTCTCGGTGCAGTCACAGGCACCTCCGTCGAGCAGGGGTTTTGCCAGCAACCGGCAAACCGCGGAGAATGAAGGGAACACGGAAGTCCTCAGCCCGCTTCCACGTCTGGCGACTGACCGAGAGCCTGGCACCCGGCAGCGCTCAGCAAACACGGCTCAAAATTCATCCCAGTGCAGCCATGCCAGGCGGGTGCCCGCCAGGCAGCCACCCAATGGCTCTGTAAGGTGTGACGGCTCTGGAGACCGGGCTGGCCCCACATCTCGGCATCCTGGGGACCGGCACAAACACCCATCGAGGCGTCAGCTTTGCCCAGGGAGGGAAAGGTACTCATTGCTGGTCCTGGGGTAGCCACCACATACTCATGACATGCCAAGGGGCCAAGATGGCCACGTTTGGGGGACAAGACCAGGGAGAAACAGGGGCACTGGTTGGCTTAGTCGGTTTAAGCGTCTGACTCTTGGTTTCAGCTCAGGTCACGATCTCATGGTTTGTGGGTTCGAGCCCCGTGTCGGACTCTGTGCTGATGGTGAGGAGCCTGCTTGGGATTCTCTCTCCCTCTCTCTCCCTCCCTCCCTCCCTCCCTCCCTCTCTCTCTCTCTCTCTCTCTCTCTCTCTCTGCCCCTCCTGAGCGCTCTCTCTCTCTTCCTCTCAAAATAAATAAATAAACAACAAAATGAAATAAAATAACATGGGAGAAACAGGGTAGGTACTACTGAAATTTATAGAGAAGGGACAGCAATGAGAGTTAGAGAAGTCTGGAAGGCTGGACTCCAGCATCCTGACGCTTCCCCCTCCGTGCCTCCTCACTTCCAGTCGGGGAGCAGGTCTTTGTAAGGCCTTTCATCATCTTTCTGGCTTATCCACTTTATACCTCAGAACCTGTTCCTAGTAGCCAACCTCAATCCCTCTTCCAATCAAGCTCATTTCTCATTTTTTTTAAACGTTTATTTATTCTGGGGAGAGAGAGACAGATAGAGTACAAGCGGGGTTGGGTGGGGATGGGGGCCAGAGAGAGAGGGAGACACAGAATCCGAAGCACGATCTAGGCTCCAAGCTGTCAGCATGGGGCCCGACACGCGGGGCTAGAACCCATAGACGGCGAGACCATGACCTGAGCTGAAGTCGGACGCTTAACGGACTAAGCCACTTAGGGTGCCCCACACCCATTTCTCATCTTAAATTTGGAACCCAACAGATATGTGATCCATTCATTTATCCAACAAATTTGCTCGGGGCCCTCTACGTACCGAGCACTCTAACATCAGGCACGTTAGCTGGCTTGACTCTAACATCAGGCACATTAGCTGGCTTGAAGAGCCCCAGCAGTAACGGAAGACGCTAAATACAGCACAGTAGCAAATAACACTTAGGGAAAAACACCCCACTCAGCTGGGAAGGAGGAGGTCACACAGACAGCCTAAAAAAGCTGGTACCCGGGTTAGGGAGGAGAGCCAGATGGGACCAGGCAGGAGCAGAGCCTTGAGGCAGAGGAAGACTCCAGCATCACCCCGGGAAGGGGAACAGTCAGGTCCCGCAGGAAGGCAAAGGTATGGCGGGCCGGGGGAGCAGGGAGGAAGAAGGGCAAGCCTGGCCACGGAAGCAGGCGCTCCAGGACACAAACCCCTCCCCTGAATCCACAGCCTGGCTCATCTGGGTAACCCTGGGCCACTGCGCACACCAAAGAACCTTCCAGACACATGAGCAGAGAAGAAAGCTGGAAACATAAGCGGGCCCAGATGGGTAAGGAGCTTGGTCTTGACTCAACAGTCAAGGTCAGAAAAGCCCCATGCCCTGTTCCTAGAGTCCCCAGGTGAAGGGGCTTCCCAGAGCAATGCTGCCAGCCTCGTGGCCCTCACACACTACACAGGCGATGGCAGCCACTGCTCTTGGTGGCTCAGGTCATGGTCTCCTGGTTCTGTTCGAGGGATCGAGCCCCGTGTTGGGCTCTGCACTGACAGGGTGGAGCCTGCTTCGGATTCTCTCTCCTTCTCTCTTTGACCCTCCCCAGCTTGCACACACTCTGTCTCTCAAAATAAATAAACGTGAAAAAAAGAAGAAAAGAAGAAAAGAAACAACCTCATATCTTCTTGGAGAGCCCCAGGCACAAAGATAACGATGTCTGCATTCAACCATTTTTTCTACTCACCACGTTTCCTCTTATCGTGCCCAGACTTTGAGCTCTTTGACAGCATGGTCTCTATCTGACTCAACCTCTGTTACCTCAGCACTGGCCACAGTACCAGGAACACTGTATACTGTTTGGAGAACGTTGAATAAGGGATTGAGTAATGAGCAGATAGGCAAATGGATGGATGTGCGGGTGGGTGAACAGGTGGGTGGGTGGGTTAGTGGATGGATCAGCAGATGAAAGGTTGGACAGACGGATGGATTAATGGATGATGAAAGGTTAGAGAGATACATGGGCAAATGGATAGATGAATGGATGGATGGATGGATGGATGGATGGGTTGGTAGATGGATGGATGGATGGATGGATGGATGGATGGATGGATGGATGGATGGATGTTCTTATATTTTTAAAGCAAGACTGAGAACCCTCAGTTAATTACAGTCATCAGGAAATGGGCTCCTGGGGGACCTCTTAGTCGCCCTTCAAGGTTCTTCCAACCCAACGCTACAGAAGTTCAGAACAGAGTGGCTAAGATTAAGGAAGGCTTCCTGAAGGAAGTAGGCCTTGAAGGGTGATTAAGAGGTTTCCCAGAGGCCCAGGGCTGTGCTAGGGATTCAGGGAGTCCAATTATGGCAAAGATCTTGAATGTCGATCCTGGAAAAATTAATTACAACAGCCAAAATGCTTAAGACCTCCTTCCCTGAGGAGCCCATCCTTCAGTTCTTAGACTGAAATCCCTCAGGAACGACATAGAGACTTACTCTCCCCACACTGGGACTAAGTTTTAACTTTTTTTTTTTGACATTTACTTATTTTTTTGAGAGAAAGAGACAGAGCGTGAGCAGGAGAGTGGCAGAGAGAGAGAGAGAGAGAGAGAGAGACAGAATCTGAAGCAGGCTCCAGGCTCCACGCTGTCAGCACAGAGCCTGACGCGGGGATCGAACTCACGAGCGGTGAGGTCATGACCTAAGCCGAAGTTGGCTGCCCAACCAACTGAGCCACCCAGGTGCCCCACACGCTGGGACTAAGTTAAAGACGCCCACCTCTCTCTGTCAAGGAGATGAGCCTGTGGATCCCCAATGGACCCACCAGAACAGATGCGAAAACATCCTTCCTTGGAAAAACAAAGAGAATAGGTTAATCTGCAGAGCTTTCTAGAACAATATATATAAATGTCCCATTTATGAATAACAGGAAAACAATCTGATCCAATTCAGCCTACTGGTTTTAAACTTTCCTTTCCAGCTCAAGACCAGGGAAGCTCTGACTTTATCAAAGTCTCCCGTCCCAGGGAGAGGGTTTGATAAAAGAACCTATAACCATCTCCCCACACAGCCCTTCCCTGGGTTCCTTTACCCAGGCAGCTCCAGAAACAGGAGGCGGGTCACTTTGACCTGATTGTCTTGGTCTATAAATCTTAAATCGCGTCCACTTACATAAAACATAAAACCAGCGAGGCTGCCTAAAATGTCTCTTGAGTTGCTGGGAAGAGGCATTTCTTTCATGCTTTTGAGAGGATCCTTCGGATCTAGTGCCGGGTCACTGAGCACCGGCGTGTGGGAGGCACGGCTTTGTCTTCTGTGAGCCTTTAGGTGGCCTCTGGAGGTAAGAGGTCTCAGGGAAAGGGACTCAGAGGACCCACCGCTTTGCTCCTGCCCAGCCCAGGAAAGCTCACTGTGCCTTCCACCAAAACGGAGCGTGCCTCAATCCTCAGCCCTACAAGACTAATTTTCTTCTCAAGCCTTAGGAAACATGCAAACCTCCCCTTCCCCAGATGTTTTCAGGAAAATCCTGGCAGCAGTCACATCTTTGTAGTGCGTTACTAAGTGCGCCGGGCATAGCACGGAGTTAAGTACTCCCTAAATATTTGTTGAGTGAATTAGTTTTTCTTTATAGGAAAAGAGTTGCTTCTCTGATTTACTACTTCAGCCCCAGAAAAGTTATGATTTCTTTCTTCGAGTTCTACGAAATTAAATGATGGTCCTAAGAAACGAGTTCTTCCACAGAGACCAGTGGTCGACAGAGCACCTAGAAAAAAGGGAGCGTGGCCTCGAGGCCCCGTATTGTGGCCAGAATGTCATTTGCTGAGGTGGTGGCAAAGCAGGGTGTGGTCAACCACCTTAGGAAGAAAACAAAAAAATGTGGGAAGAACAAATACAAAAAAAACATAACAATCTAAGTCGGATAGAATTAAATCTCATAGAGATTTAGAACTGGTGCTCCTCCCACAGCATTTGAACGTTAAAAAGAATCCAGAGACAGCATTGTTAGAGGTGACAACGGCACAGAATTGCGAATGTACTAAATGCCGCTAAAATTTTCACTTTTAAATGGTTAACTGTATGTTATATAAATTTCACCTCGATTAAAAATTTTAAAAAAATTTTAAAAAGGCTTCGCATTTCTGGCACCGGTTCCGAGGGTAACTCCACCACCTTGTGCTGTGGAAACGTCACCAGCTGCGGGCTGGGAGTCACCTCGTAACAGAGCACGTGAGACTGAACCAAGATGCTTTTCTAGGGACACAGAGGGCAAAGTGACGGGCAGCGAGGAAAGTCTCACCGGCGGTGATGGTGGTCACACCCACAGAGGTCCTAGCGGTGCGCCGGGAACTGGGCATGCACCTGGGGTGTATTATCTCATTTAATCCCCATGACACCCCTAAGAAACAGGACTACTGTTACTCCCCCAGCTCACGGTTGGGGGTACCCACCCAAGTATCGATGTATCTATGAGGAGTGTCTGTTCTGGACCACATGTGGGTCTGCTGTTTCATTAGGAATGGTCCCTGTCCCCAAGAAGCTGTCTCGGGGTGGAAGGGAGCAGGCGAGTCCACGCAGAAGGAGGAGGCAGCACAGCAGTGGAGAGTCCTGGGAACAAAGGCGGCATGAGAAGCAGGTGCTGTGCTCATCCCGCACCCCCACCCCCAAATCCACCCTAGTTCGAGCCAACCTTGCCCTGAGTTCACAGTCGTCCACCTGGAACGCCATCCCCTGCCCCATCCCCACCCCCTCATTGGTTTTCAGGGACGTAGAGCCAATGTGCCTGGGTTGGATCCCCAGTTCTGCCTTTTCTGGCTATGTCGCCTTGGGGGTGGGGGGGAAGACTCGACTTTCTTTGAGCCTCAGCTCAGATAGGGATGATGGTGTAACGCCAGAAAGGCTATGACCTCTGCAAAAATGCTGGATGGACGTGGACAGAGAATGACCTTCACCAAAGTCTGGCTCCCCAAGGCCATTCACAGGGAAAAGCTTTGTTCTCAAAGAGACCATGGGAGGAGGTGAGCCTGGGCTTCACGCTGAGGCCCAGCTTACAGGAGCCAACTCGAGGGGATGCCACTGGCCAGAGGTGGGCACTACGAGCACCAAAAACAATCATCACTTCACCGAACGGGGCCCTCTGAATGTGTTAACAACCCATACGTTCATTAAAAACACAACAACGACCCTCCCTGGTCAACTCTGGAGGATGCTGGGAACAAACCCATTATTCTGAAACCTGGTGGATAAAGAGAAGGAGCCAAACATTTTCCCTGCTTCTCCCACCTAAACTGTATTGTAGAGCAGCCAAAGAGTGATGAGAGAAAGTCCTCCGTAAGAAGGCCAGCAGCTGGGTGGCCGGGTGGCTGAGTCGGTTCAGCGTCCGACTCGTGACTTCAGCTCAGGTCACCATCTCGCGCTTTGTGCGTTCGAGCCCCCCATCAGGCTCAGCACAGCCAGCGCGGAGCCAGTTTGGGATTCTCTCTCTCCCTCTCTCTCTCTGCCCCCCTCCCGTTCACGTTCTCTCTCTCAAAATAGGTAAGTAAGCATGAACAAATTTTTTAAAACAAAATAAATTAAAAAGAATGCTGGCAACTACGTGAAGAAGGAATTATAAATCAGGGTATCATCATTTTGCAGCCCCTAATGAAATCAGGATCTTAGCTGTGACCATCAGCAGTGGCTAAATCCAGTGCTGAAAGGCTGATGGGGAGTTTTTAAATGGATAGATCAGGCTCACGATGCCTGGACCCATTGGACCCGTGGGCTGATCCCAACATCACAGAGGGGGACAACCAGACCCGAGGTGCCTTCCGTGGTGATGCAAGATAAGGTCCAAATCATCACTTGGACATCTCTGGCCAAACACTGGACCTCTGCATCAAGCTATCAATTTACTGCACACACAGAGGGAAAGGTAGATATTAAACAGCAGCCCGCGGATGCAATCGATAAATCCGGAAAGCGGGGGACTGCAAGAGACAAATGACCTGGTGTTCTCAACAAATAAATGGCAAGGAGACACAAATAATAACAAAGGAAGAACTTATCTTCCTAAGATAAGGACTTTTCAATAAATTGCAACATACGGCCCTTGTTTGGATCCTGATTCCAACAAGCAAACCGACTGCAAAAACACCCTAAAGATACATCCGGGGAAACCGAATCCTAATTGGACAGTTCTGATCGTAAGGAATTACTGTTAATTTCTTCTTTAGGTGTGGTCATGGCTTCTTGAAAAAGAGAATCCCTTTAGAGACACCCGCAAAAGTACTTTCCGGTTGGTTTTGTTGTGTTTTGTTTTGTTTCTGGTAATTGAGGTTGGGTGGAACTGAATTGTGTCGACACGCAACGTGGCATTCGTTTCAGGTGTGAAAACCCAGCGACTCAACAAGTTCGTGTGTCACGTGGTGCTCACGAGGGTGGCTGCCACGGTCACCTTACAACCCTATCACAAAGCCACTGACCACACACACTCCACTGCTCCACCGCGGAAGTTCGGAAGTTCGGAAGTTCGTTTGGATGCAACCCCGTATCTGGCATTTGCCTTACAATAACCCAGCAGGGAAAAGAAAGCTGTTTGAGGCACAGTGGGATAGACACAACAGGATTTCCACGGGTTGCTCATTTTTTTTTGAGATGCGAAATGCTTATGTGGAGGCTCGTTATGAGAATTCTTCTTTGTGTACGTTGACAATTTTCCATGATAGAAGGCCGAAAAAAGAGAAAAGGTAGATTTGGCCCGGGGGCTCCGGGATTTAGGGGCAAGTGGTCATTTCTGGCAAGTCAGCGGTCAGTCGGTCTGGACCGAGTTTCCAGGTGCTCTGTGCTCCAGGAGACACCCCCGAGGGCATTCCCGGCAGGCAGGGGGCAGGCGGGAGACTGTTCCAGCAACGACTGGCTCTGGAAAAACATCGTCTTCGACATGGTTGAGGCCACATCTCTCTGGTTTATATTGGCTCCAAGATGATGTTTTGTTTTCTTTTGTTTTCTTTGCTTTCGCTCTAAGCATAGGTTTAGACTACGCTGTCCCGGACGGTGACTGTTTGTTCCTGAAAGGACTGTGCGTGTTCTTGTTTGGCTGACTACCACGCAGAAGCCGGTGTGGCAATCCAGAGACGTCAGGAAGGATGTGAAGCCAGCCTTCCCTGGGCCACATGCAGGGCAGAGGGGAGGCCGCTTGTGTGGCCGCTGAAGAGCCGGTAGGGTACGGCTGTGCTAGCAAATGAGCTCCGGGAAACACTCCAGGGTCACACTCCTGTGTCCCAGATGCATGGGGTGGGGAGGGGCGGCTGTGGGGCAAGGCCAGCCCTGGTTGAAAGGGCTGAGGTTTCTCCCCGGAAAGAATCAGAAATTCCAGCTGCCGAGGGTCCCTGGAGAAGGAAGATCTCGTGATGGAAAGTGGGCACAAAGAGCCTGGTACGCGGCATTGGGGCCACGGTGGGCACAGGCCTGGAGACCTCCTACACTAGGAAAGTGGGCTAGAAGCCTCTGGAAACAATGACATCCACTATGCAGTTTGGTGCCTTCCAGGTTAGAAATGCCTCCAGGGATCGTTTCTTCCACACGTTATGGTAAAGCAACACAACCCAGGTTTAGATGACTTACAGAACTAGGGAGAGACCAGAATCCCCACCTGAAGTAATTCAGGAGAGCACGAAACAGACGTTTGCTCCTCCACCCCAAGGCCAGTTCGGCAACAGCAGCAACAGTTCCCAAATTCCGTGGTCTGGGGATCCCCGCCTAGTGGAGGGGCAGGACAGGTTTGGTGGGGACCTCGGGGGCCGCGGGGCGGGGGGTGGGGGGTGGAGGGGGGAGGCGGGGGAGGGACTCTGAGAAGCAGGAGGTGCCACGGGACTCCTGTATCAGCCATAATAATACCCATTTCCCGGAACAGCAAGTTCCGGACGAGTTCTCGGAAACAGTAACAACAGCAAGAAGTGAAACGATGCAGGTTCACTTTAATTGTTTCTTTTTTTTTTTTAATTTTTTTTTAACGTTTATTTATTTTTGAGACAGAGAGAGACAGAGCATGAACGGGGGAGGGTCAGAAAGAGAGGGAGACACAGAATCCGAAGCAGGCTCCAGGCTCCGAGCTGTCAGCACAGAGCCCGACGCGGGGCTCGAACCCACAAACCGCGAGATCATGACCTGAGCCGAAGTCAGATGCTTAACCGGCTGAGCCACCCAGGCGCCCCAATTGTTTCTTGATTTCAAACATAATGCACCTGATCTCGTGGCCAGGCTGGAGTAGACAGTCCCTGCAGGGCCGCTTTCGTCGTTACTATTTATTCTCCCTGTTTCGTTGTTGCTGGTGCCAGAGACCCTCCAGTGAGGAAATGTCAGTGCTTCTCCTATTACCTGCTCGGCAAAACTAGTCACGTGGTGTTTTCATTCCTTGGTTACCTGGGTTATTAACTATCGTGTAATTCTGTATCGAAATCAGTGTATTTAAACGCAGAAGGCGACATCACTACTTTGTAGTTAAGAGGGCGCCTGCTGTGGGCGCAACTCTGATCCTGCAAGGGAGTTCTCGGCCGCAGCGCAACTGCAGTGTGTCCAGAGTGTCGGGAAAGGGCTGCACACCTGGGGGATGGTTGGAGAGGAGGCAGGAGCCCTGGACTCGAACCTGCTGCACGTACTCTATTCTGGAGCCAGTTATGTAACCTTCCCCAAGGCCTCCACGACCTCATCCGTGAAACAGGGCTGATGAAGTCCCGCCCTCAGGCTTTCTGCCGGAAGTGGAAGCGGCAGGTATAAAGTGCTCAGCGCTGTGCCGGGCACCTGTCAACAACCAGATGCCCAGGAGGCGGCGGTGGCAGCAGCAGCCACAGCAGGGCCGGCCTCATCCTGGTTCCACCTGCTCTGTCTCCATTTGCTCATCGGAGACCCAACAGCTGCCCGAGGGGGACGTGGTCATAGTCACCGACTCTCACCACCTCATTTGTATAGGAGAACGAGACCCCATGCCTGGGTGGCTCAGTCGGTTAAGTGTCTGCCTTCGGCTCAGGCCACGATCTCATGGTTCACGGGTTCAAGCCCCGCATCAGGCTCTGCGCTGAACTGCGGGGCCTGCTTCCGATCCTCTCTCCCCTTCTCTCTCTGCCCCTCCCCTGTTCTCTTGCTCTCTCTCTCTCTTTAAAAAAAAAAAGAAAGAAAGAAAGAAAAAAGAAAAAGAAAAGAAAATTGAGACCCCAGAGGACTCCATCATCGTTGACACTAGATACACTGAAGATACTCACTTAACATTCAATTTTAGAAAAAACAAAACAAAACACCTTGACCTTCAGATGTGTGCTGGTACAACTCCCTCCATGGGGAATGTGTGTTTCTCTTCACCTGTCCCAAGTGCTAACTTAAAGTGCTAACTCAGGGGGCACCCAGGTGTCTCCGTCAGTTAAGCATCAGACTTTGGTTCAGGTCATGATCTCAAGTTTCATGGGTTCAAGCACAGAGCCTGCTTGGGATCCTCTCTCTCTCTCTCTCTCTCTCTCTCTCTCTCTCTCTCTCTCTCTCTCTCCCCGCCCCTTCCCTGCTCACACTTTCTCTCCCTCTCAAAATAAATAAACTTTAAAAAATGAAAACAAAAGAAAATAAAGTGCTAACTCAGATGACCTTCCTCCATGAAACTCTCCATGACACTTCCAGCCAAAAGCGCTCCTCACTCCTGCATTCCCACGATACCTTTGTGGTATCTTACCTCCTTCTACTGCAAGATCAGGCCTTATTCTTTTTTTCCTGGCCACCAGATATCCCAATGCTTAAGCATAACAAACTTTTAATAAATGAAGGGAGGAGAGAGGAGGGCTTCATCTCCTGTGGACAAAGCCGCCCCCAATTCTTAACCACTTGCAAAGGCGTCTGGTCTGGTGAAAACATAATACACCAGCAAAACCCTTAGTGTTGTCCATTTGCCACCGTGGGTTTCCCATCACGCAATTAACAAAACACCATTGATCGGGAAGGGTGTGCGGAAAGGACTGCCCAGGAGGTCAATCATGGGAAGAGAAGCTTTGATTCATGGGCCTGGGCAGCGGCTACCTGCACTGGCCTTACTGATGAGAAAGCGTGGCTGGTGCCCCTTGGTCCACTGGCACAAAGCTTCTGCGCACAGCGTGGCCACTCCCCCCCTCTGCTCGGCTCCGTGTTAACTACCTGCTTATGCGTCCCGCCCCCATCCCAAACCACGCTTCTCAACGATAGGAAACCCCACCGTCTACACCCAAGCAAGACTGAAGGAGGAACGCACTAGCTGATGCACTGCGACAGGAAACACTACCGCTGGGCCAGAGGACGGCAGCGCTGAGCGGGACCCCCAACCTCCCAGTCTCACCCTCATCTTCCAGGTGACAGAATTCCCACCCAAAGAGGCCCAGGAAGTCGGCGACTAAATCCCACCTAACCCCAGATTCCCAACTGTGCCAAACTAAGGAATCAAATATGGAAGAAAATCCACAGCAACACGTGTTCATGTTACATTTTCAGAAAACATTTTCTTGCATGTATAGGCACCCAGTGCACATGCTCACACCTCCGGGGAACATTTTTATTTACTTCTAAACCCACCCCAGCAAACCCAGGCTTGGGAGACAGTGGGGCCATTACATGTGAGCCCACAAGCCTCTCCTACTCGGCCTTCTCAGGACGAAATGCATCTAGTCCACCAAGTGACCCCAAAGGTGAGGACGCAGGTATGTATCTTGCAATCACGCATCCACTCGATAGCCTTGAGAAGACATCTGTGCCCAAAGATCAAGCCGCTGTGACTCGTCTGAGAGCAGGACTCAGGACGTGAATGATGTGTGGCCTCATTTGTCTCTGCTCGTGCAAGGGAATCCCGGCCTGCCCCTCCTGGGGCACTGCACAGATGCCTCCCCTCCCCCAACCCCCAGTCCCCCACCCACAACAGAGGGAGGGAAGAGGGGAGGAAACGGGCGTTCTCTCTCACCCGAGGGGCTGGCAGAGTGGATGGAGAGTCAGAAAGTCTGAAGTCAATTCCAGCATCTATGAAAGGCAGGAAGGCAAAGGAAGGAGCAGTCCTTGGCTTTTCTCCGGATGCGTGTGTAACGTATCAGGTGCTTGCCAGGTGCCCTGGGTCACGGAAGTGTGCAGAGCTGGGGAGTGAAAAGCAGACCCTTCCTGCTCGGCCAGCAAGGACTTAGGCCTGCCCGCCTCAGTGCTTTACCTTGATACCCTTCCCCCTGCTTCTGTAGTCTGAACGATAAGCTTCAAACAGAGGAGACAAAAGAGATCAGAGAATGTCTGCAAACACAGGGAGGGTTTCTTAGAAGACTCGGACTCTTGGGAATGCAAGCTGGTGCAGCCACTCTGGAAAACAGGATGGAGGGTCCTCAAAAAACTAAAAATAGAACCGCCCTATGACCCAGCAATTGCACTACTAGGCATTTATCCACGGGATGTAGGTGTGCTGTTTTGAAGGGACACATGCACCCCCATGTTTATAGCAGCACTATCCACAATAGCCAAAGTCTGGAAAGAGCCCAAATGTCCCTCATGGATGAACACACACACACACACACACACACACACACACACACACACACACAATGGAGTATTACTCAGCAGTCAAAAAGAATGAAATGCTGCCCTTTGCGACTACGTGGATGGAACTGGAGGGTGTTATGCTAAGCGAAATTAGAGAAAGACAAAAATCATACGACTTCACTCATGTGAGGACTTTAAGAGACAAAACAGATGACCACAAGGGAAACAAAAATAATATAAAAACAGGGAGGGGGACAAAACAGAAGAGACTCGTAAATATGGAGAACACACTGAGGGTTACAGGAGGGGGTGTGGGAGGGGGGACGGGCTACATGGGGGAGGAGCACTAAGGAATCTACCCCTGAAATCACTGTGGCACAATATGCTAATTCGGATGTAAAATCTTAAAAAGTAAAAAATAAAATTAAAAAAACCAAAGGAGACGAGGACTCTGCCAGACTTCCAAATGGGGAGCGCGTGGATAAGCAAGAGAAGGAGGTCACCCCATGAACGGCCCTCAGTGCCTCAAATTCTTGCAATGCTACGAATCTGGCAAATCGAGGAAAGACACGAAGGAAACGCCAGTCACGGCTAAGGCCCAGAAAAGCTTATACTGACTCCTACCCGTGTATAAATCTTGACTGGGGGGGGACCCAGGAAGGCCACCTGCCAGCCAGCTTAGAAAACCACCGGCTGGACAGTCAAAGGCCGGGAAGGAAGCTTCACAGGGAGCATCAGGTTTCCAGAGGCAGCTTGGGAGGCAGACCGCTAACCCGACCACCCACCCCACTCCCACCCACCCTCTTCAACCCCGACAGCAGCTTCCCATTGCTTTGCAGTGAGATTCTCTCACCCTTTAACAAACCCTGAGAGGTCCGCCTGGGCAGGCCCCCACCTGGCCGCACCCCTCTGCCTCCTGCAGGCACCTGCCGCACGGGCCGTGCCCTTGGATGCTCACAGTTTCCCAGGTCAGGACAAACCGCCCTCCCCCACAGCCTCACGGTTACTGCCAACTATCTCCGGATCACGTCCCAGTCTACATCAGGCTGTGCTACTCTCCTGGAACTCTCTTCCCACCTAAGGACATTCCTCCTTGCCCACTCAGGGGTCATCTGATAGTCTCTCTCCCCCACTCAACGGCACTCCTGTGCACACAGGGGCCGTGTGCGTTTGGCTCACCAGTCTGTCCCTGGTACCTGACACAGTACGGCTGCTAAACAAATATTTGTCATAACAATAAACAAACGTGATGCCTTCACATTAAAAAGGATGAGATCTTGCCGTCTGTGACAACATGCAGGGACCTAGAGGGTCTATTATGCTAAGTGAAGTAAGTCAGACAGAGAAAGACAATTACCGTTCAATTTCACTCATATGTGGAGCCTAAAACACAGGGGCACCTGGGTGGCTCAGTCAGTTAAGCGTCTGACTTCAGGTCATGATCTCACGGCTTGTGGGTTCGAGCCCCGCGTCCGGCTCTGTGCCGACAGCTCAGAGCCTGGAGCCTGCTTCGGATTCTGTCTCCTTCTCTCTCTGCCCTCCCCTCTTGTGCTCTGTCTCCCAAAAATGAATACATGTTATAGATATTTTTTTAAAAACAAGTGAATTAAACAAACAAAACAGCAGAATCAGACCTTTAAACACTGAGAACAGACCGATAATTGCCAGGAGCCCAAGATAGCAAAATGAAGGCAGGAGACAGTAGACACAGGCCTCCAGTTACGGAAAAAGGAAGTCATGGGGACGAAAGGATATTGGGAACACAGTCAACAGCACGGTAATGGAATCGCACGGTCATAAAGTAGCTCGTTGAATCACTGTGTCGTACAACCTGAAACTAATGTCCCGTTCCGTGTCAACTGTACTCCAGCAAAAATTAGAAACAAATAAAAGTAAAGAGCGAGGGGCCCCTGGGTGCCTCAGTCGGCTAAGAGTCCTACTTGATTTCTGCTCAGATCATGATCTCACAGCCGTGGGACAGAGCCCCACGTCAGAGCCCCACCGTGGAGCCTGCTTGGGATTCTCTCTCTCCCTCTGCCCCTCCCCCTGCCCCCCCCCAGAAAAAAAATTTAAAAAAAGGTTAAAAAGTGATCCCTTTAATGCCAGCCTGTCACTTTCTCATTGTAGGACTGTGAGCAAATCACTGTCTCCCTGCACCACCCCTGAAGGTCTGCCAACACCGAGCGTAATCATCTTCCCTGATTCCATAGCTATTGAGGCGTACTTTCCTATAACTTTTCTTCCAGTATCTGTGTGCAAGCAAGTGCGAACATTGTCGCCATTTGTTACCATTTATTGATTTGTTACTACCAGATTTCAAGGACAGGATCAATATTCTGGCGCTTTGTCTATTATTGATCACCCTCTTGATGTGGGTGTACCTTTCTCTAAACGTGTGAAAAATAATAGAGAGTTGGAAATGTTTTCAATGTGTCATCATCACAAAAATAACACCAAATCAAAATTAAAAGCTGGAAGGAAATGTTACGGTTACTCCGGTGAAACATGTCAAGATCCAAAGAGAATTTCCAGATAATGGACAGCAGCACCTGCTAAACCGACTCACATTTCCTGGCTCTCTGGTGACTCTCTGTTTCTGCCACATCGGGAATCTGCCACCGGCTTTCAGGCGCTCTTTCCCCCAAAGTCACCCGAAATGCCACTATCCTTTTTTTTTTTTTTAAGTTCTGTTTTCCCCACAAAAACTGGCCACTAGAATTTCTAAGGAAACCCATGGAAAGGTAAATGATGTCTTCCAGACATCTTAAAACCATAAGGGTATCTGGACTGGGGAGGTCATCTCTGACCTAGGGCACACGAGGAACCCGTATCCAAAGCGGGGGTGCTAAGGCAGGGAGGGTAGCATCTCCTGTGCCCACACGACCATCCTCTGAAAACCGGTCCTCGTCGCCAATCAACGTCTGCCGTAGCCCCTTCTCTTCCATCACTGGCAATGAAGTAGGACAGCCCGGGGGCACCAACACAGCCTTGACTCCGGACAGGCATCAGTGTGAACGCCAGCCGCACCCCTCCCCCTGCATGACCCCATCAGCGTGGCTTTCGCGGCCTCCGTCCCTCAACTATGAGACGGAGACGATACGGCTTGCCTCGCGGGCTTGTTACAATAATTATGCACTCGCTCGGCCTCCTATGTGCCTTCACTAGATGAAGATAACAACGTAGGTGGAGAGACGGAGTATCTGGTCCGAGGTGCGTGGTCGGTAAATATTTTCCTAAGTGTAATCGCTGCCTTTATTCAAGGAGCACAAAAACGAACTGAGCAAGGCTCCGTGTTGTCCCAGTTCTGTGCACGTAAACAGAAATCCGGGCTCTGACAAGTTAAAAATCAGGCCGGCGCAAACAGAAATAAAAAGGGGGCCCTGGGAGTAGGATTCCTGAAGATAAAAAGCAGCGACCTGGCAAGAAGTAGGCACTTACGCGTCTGCAGGTGGACACATCTCAAGATTATCTTCCTAAAAAGCGTATTGCAAAATAGAACCTAAAACCACCTTCCGTCTAGAGGGAACCGGGTCATAGGAATACGGAGAGAAACAGGAAACGTCTTAAAGTGCTGGACACCCCATCATGGAAAGAATCCCGCTCCCCAAGAACTGAGATGCCCACCCCACCGCCCAAGGCACATCCTTTTGCCCCTCGTCACCCCTGCGGCAATTTACTCAAAGATGCTCAGGACGTAGACGAATAAACGCGAAGTCGGCAGGGCGCACCGCTGATTAAACAGGGTCCCTTCATGAAAAACCCAAACAAGCTCATTGGCCGATTCCAGGAGGCCGGGGCGCCCTGCTCGGTCCAGCAGGTGCCGGGATGAGGGAGCCCTGGTGCCCGCCCTCCAGGAGCTGGGCGAGCAGGGCGGGGAGGCACCCGTGACGTGTGACGGTATCACGGCACAAAGGCAGAGCTCGTCCCCGCAGGATCTGTGACTCTCAGATGGGACCTCCGGCCCAGCCCGAGTCACATCACAGCTGAAGATGGGGAGTGAACTGGCAGCTCGCCCACTGTTCCTTCTTCGGGCATCTCGGGCTCGCACAGAAATCCAACGGCAGCTTGCCAGAACTCTCTACACCTTCTCTTGTTTCTTAGCCAAAAGCCGGCCTAGGGAAAATGTGCCGGGGACCTGCCTGCTGTCTCCCTTGGTCAGACCTCTCCCAGAGAGGGGCCCTGTGGGGGGCAGAAGTCTGACCAGCATCCACTCCCTGCCCTGAAGACATCAAGTGCCCCGGAACGGCTCCACAAAACTCTGCAAATCTCAGGGTTCCCTTTTCTCTGCGGCCAAAACCGCTTTAACTAATAAAGTAACAATATGTTACTTGAATGATACTTTTGAAACATTCCTGTTAGCAAAGCAGATCATTTTTAGCTACGGCAACAATTCTTTACTAACCAGAAAAGGCAACCGTACCATTTTAATTTTTTTAAAGCAATGTTTCTACAATGCAAAGAAATTATGCAAAAAGGGATTATGATAGCACACGACTATCAAAATTTGTGGGGAAGGATATTTGCAGTAATGACCTGCTTAAAGTTTCCTTGTACATCTACAGGAAAATCACATGTATAATATATGATAGTCTGGGTAATACGTCTATTATATACATATACACTTAAAAAAACAAGAACTTATGGGGCACCTGGGTGGCTCAGTCAGTTAAGCGTCCAACTTCGGCTCAGGCCATTATCTCACGGTCCGTGAGTTCAAGCCCAGTGTTGGGCTCTGTGCTGACAGCTCAGAGCCTGGAGCCTGCTTCGCATTCTGTGTCTCCCTCTCTCTCTCTGCCCCTCCCCTGCTCACTCTCCCTCTCTCCCTCCCTCTCTCTCTCAAAAATAAATAAATAATATTTTTTTTTAATAAAAATAAACAGGGGTGCCTGGGTGGTTCGGTCGATTAAGTGACGGACTTCAGCTCAAGTCGTGATCTCACGGTTCACGGGTTCGAGTCCCCCATGGGACTCTGTGCTGACAGCTCAGAGTCTGGAGCCTTCTTCAGAGTCTGTGTCTCCCTCTCTGCCCTTCCCCTGCTCTCTGTCCCTCTCTGTCTCTGTCTCAAAAATAAATAAACATTAAAAAAATGTATTTTAATATTTTTTTTAAAACAAGAACTTATTTCTAGGTGGAGGAATTAGTTTTCTGTTTTGCACCTGTCTGTGTTTTATACGTTTTTCTGCAGTTAACTCGTATAACATTTGAAATGTGAGAGAAAAGGTTTTCTAGTGTTTTCATCGGCTAAGTAGACCAATTTCCCTCTGAACAAAACAGAGAGACCGAGGTAAATGGTCGAGGCAAATACGACTGATCAGCTCTTGCCTGGAATTCATAGCATGATGGAAACCCGGCTCTCCGGGGTTCCCTGTGGGGAGACCCGTTAGACCCTCGGGGCAAAGGACAGAGGCAGATAGCAGTGTTTAGACACGAGACGTCCTCAGCCGTCATCCTGGACAGCTGAACAGTGGAAACAAAAGATCATTCTCGCAGTCCTGGCTGCAGCCGGCCCCCCTGCGCCCACCTTCTGGCAGGGCCGCGTGCCCCCCACCCCCCGCTGACCACGGCACCCCACATGGGCCACGTGGGCCTGTGGTCAGCAATGTCACAACTCTCCACTTCCAGCCAACGAGAAAACAATTTTTTTCTCTCTCTTTTTCCAAACCAGCTCTGTGTCTTTATGGCCCAGCTGGAGACTGGAGCTTTTGAAAGAAATGAGCAAAAATAACAATGACTATTATAATCTTCCTTCCAAAATGAATACTTTTGTGTTTACAGGGATTACCTTGGGGCCTGGGGATTACAGATAAATGCTGTTTAACCGTGCTAGCTACCTCCTCTCCAATGAACACGTTTGTGTAACAGAAAACATTTTTAAACAGTAACAGCATTTTTTTTTAAATATGTGCACTCACACTTCCAAAGCCGCACTTGAGTTCTGCTGTGTCCTGCACCCTGGGATTCGAACAGCCAGCTGCTGGAAGCCACAGGGGGAGGCCAGGAGACCTCACAGAAGCTGACAGCTGAAATCAGTCGGAGACCAGGCAGGGCTGCAGTTGACACAGAAGACAAAGTGGGAGCCTAACCCGGTCATGCCCATGCCTACCACAAGGCCAACTCCACCCCCAAGGTCAGCGTGCCCCAGATTGACCCAGGACACCCAGCGTCACCACCCCTCCCTGGAGAGGAAGGCCGCCCAGCTGCACAAAACTCCCCAGGACATCAGCCTCCCACCACCCGCCCAGATTCCCTGTGCCATGACTCACGCCCCCACCTAACTGCCAGGAAGTCCGGACCTACAGTGTTCCTGAGCTGAACTGTCCTTAGGGATCTCTTGAAGCCTAAAATTGTATCGTATCTCAAATTTTTTGCGCAAACTTTAGGCCCTTTTGTGGCCCAAATAATTTGGGTAATAAAAAGCACCAATTCTTGAAATCTTAAATGAGTACGAAAGCAATTCAGTGGAAGACAGCCTTCTCCACAAACAGTACTGGTACAATTGGATACCCGCAGGCGAAGAAATGAATCTTGCCCTAAACCTTCACACCTGATACAACTCAACGTGGAGCGCTGACTTACGTGTAAAACATAACATATAAAACGGAAAGCAAAAGCCACAGCTGAACATCTTCACGATTTAGGGCAAGGCAAAGAGCGTTTAGATTTGACACCATAAGCACAATCCTTAAAATGATATACAGATAGGGGAGCCTGGGTGGCTCAGTCGGTTGAGCGCCCGACTTCGGCTCAGGTCATGACCTCACGGTTCGTGGGTTTGAGCCCCGCGTCGGGCTCTGTGCTGGCAGCTCGGAGCCTGAAACCTGCTTCGGATTCTGTGTTTCCCTCTCTCTCTGTCCCTCCCTGCTCATGCTCTGTCTCTTAAAAAATAAATAAATGTTAAAAAAAAAATTTTTTTTAATGACACATTGATACGCTGGATTTCATCAAAATTTAAAAGTTTGGGGGTGCCTGGGTGGCTCAGTCGGTTGAGCGTCCGACTTCCGTTCAGGTCGTGATCTCACAGTCTGTGAGTTTGAGCCACGAGTTGGGCTCTGTGCTGACAGCTCAGAGCCTGGAGCCTGCTTCGGATTCTGTGTCTCCCCCTCTCTCCGCCCCTCCCCTGCTCATGCTCTGTCTCCCTCTGTCTCAAAAATAAATAAAAACATTAAAAAAATTTTTTTTTTAATTTACAAGTTTGGCTCTGCAAAAGACCCTATTAAGAAGATGAAAAAGGGGCGCCTGGGTGGCTCGGTCGGTTGAGCATCTGACTCTTGATTTCGGCTCGGGTCGTGATCCTGGGATCACCGGATGGAGCCCCACGTGGGGCTCGGAACCGAGCGTGGAGTCTGCTTGGGATTCTCTCTCTCTCCCCCCCTCTGCCCCTCTCCCCTTCTCCCTTTCTAACATAAAAAATAAAGAAAGAAAGAAATTAAATAAAGAAGTTAAAATTCATGTTTACACAAAAATGTTACACTAATGTGCACAAATGTTAACACTAGCTTTAGTCATAACAGCCAAAAACTGGAAACAATTCAGATATCCTTTCACAGGTTAATGTCAAATAAATTGCTGTACATCCCTAGCCTGCAAGGTAACTCCACAATAAAAAGGAACGAACTACTGATACTCAAAACAGCCAAGTGAATCCCCAGGGAATCGTGCTAAGTGGGCACGGTGAGGGAGCCAACCTCAAGAGATCATGATCTGGGGGCACCTGGGTGGCTCAGTCGGGTGAGTGACGGACTTCAGCTCAGGTCATGATCTCACAGTTTGTGGGTTTGAGCCCCACGTCGGGGTCTGTGGTAACAGCTCGGAGCCTGGAGCCTGCTTCGGATTCTGTGTCTCCCTCTCTCTCTGACCTTCCCCTGCTTATGCTCTGTCTCAGAAATAAACAAACATGAGAAAAAAATATGTAAGAGATCTGTATGATGACATTTATAAAACACTTGTGAATCAACAAAATTATAGAACGGGATAACAGACCCATGATTGGATTGTGGGGACCCAGGGATGGGGGGACAAGAGTGGACAGCAGGAGCTGTGTCCCCGAAAGAGAAACGTAAGGGCTCCTTGCAGGAATGGAACAATTCCTATCTTGACTGTATCACCACGGTGATAGCCGTACTATAGTTTTGCAAGATGTTACCACTGGGGGCCACCTGGGTGGCTTAGTCGGTGAGGCATCTAACTTCAGCTCAGGTCATGATCTCTGCTGTCAGCACAGAGCCCGCTTCGGATCCTCTGTCCCCCTCTCTCTCTTTGTCCCTCCCCTGCTCATGCTCTCAAACTTGCTCACTCGCGCTCTCTCTTTCAAAAATAAACATTAAAAAAAGAGAGAGATTAACATTGGGAAACACTGAGTGGAGGGTACATGAGAGCTCTGTACTGTTTCTTCCCACTACATGTGACTCTACAATTATCTCAAAACTACAATGTTAATTAAATCAGCATTTTAAAAAATCAGCATTAAAAAATCTATATTCTTCTTGCTAGCAACTTCTACTGGCACCTGAGCTGTAGAGGATGCTTCCCTCCAGACTCCTCACTTTGTCAATCAGATATTCAAGCGTGGCCACAGGGCTGGAGAAGAGGCAGGCGCTGCGGTTCCTGGCCTTTGTCTCTGCGAGAGAGGCCCCTCTGGGAATCTGCGGGCTTCGCACCACGGAGATTGGAAGGGAGCAACCGAGGGCCAACTCTGAGCCGTTCCTTTTCAGCCATGAAATGACCGCAGATAAATATAAACTGAGGGGGTTAAAATCCCCAGCGAGGCATCATCTTTGCTCCCTCCCACGGTGACCACATAATCGAAAGGAGATCCTCCTGGCGACCCCGGCCCCAACCCGAGAGGCGTCCTCCTCCCTGTGAGTCGAGAGCACTGCACAGTGTGGCCAGCGCCTGATCTCAAGAGAGCGAAAGCGGGAAGCGGACGCTTTCTGGAAGGAAACTGGATCCCTGAGGACAAGGACAAGGACAAGGACAAGGATGGACAGGGCTCTGCAGTCACACCCAGGCCCCGGGACGTGTGAAATCTCGCCCCATCGCTTTCTGCCTATCACTTCCGTCACCTCTCCCAGCCGGGCTTCCCTTGTCTGTGAAACGGGGCGATGCTGAGGACATCAGAGGGCTGCCGTGACAATTCCGTGACACGGTGCACAGGGCGCCTAGCACAGACCCCCCGAGGTGCTCCAGAAGGCCCTCCCTTCCCGGCTCGCCCGAATCCCGCTGACTCGAGAAAAAAGCACCTTATCCTACCTGGGACGCGAGAGAATAACGCGCATGGGCCTAAGAGCTCAGACCCTGGGCCCAGGCTGCTTGCGTCCAAATTCTGTTCCTGCCGCTTCCTGGGGATGTGGCCTCGCACACGCTACTTACCTTCTCTGTGCCTCACTTTCCCCCTCTGTAGAAGGAGAATGATGCCAATAGCACCTCCCTCCTAAGGCGGTTGTGAAATCTGGATGAACCGTACGGTGAAGTGCTCCGCAGAGTGCACGTAGCCCCGATTTTTTAAGTGTCCTTCTGGGTAATATTTGGGTCAGAAGAAATACGATTATTTCCTCGGGACCATTTTTTTTTTTCTATGTTTGTGAAAAATAATTCTGTGATTAGGTCGAACCATACAAAGCTGCCAATACATCACATCATTTTTGACCCGCGAGAATAGCAATTCCACGTGGTTCTGCCTGGCGGCTAAATCTCTGGGCCTCAGTCTACCCATGTGTGAAACGCGCTTCCTCGTCCCTACACTCCCAGGCTGTGGCGAGGCCCGCGGACCGTGCGAAATGCTGGCACAAAGCGGGGGCTTAATACACGACAGCAGCCAGCTGTACGAAGCCACCCACCTGCTTCCCAGTTGCGATGTTCAAAGAACGCAACGTACAAGCAACATCGCTCAAGAAAAAGAGGCGAGGTGAGCCGACGATGACGTTGCCGGCCCGATTCCCATGCAGACCACTCAGTGTCACGCAGGGGGACCCTCTTCCCAAGAAGTCACAGAACGACCCAGTGCAATCACCACAGAAACGAGCGAGAGGCGTGGATGCTGAAAAATGAGCACCCCCACCCCCCCCCCCGCTCCCCAGAAAGCACCTCTGACGCCAGACGCCTAAGACAGGCTGCGGGTGATAACAACGATAACGAGCACTTTCTACGCAAGAGGCCATGTTCTAAGCATCTGACTGACACCCGGCATGCTGAGCTCTTCCAACCAGCCTGTGAGCCATTTATTACCCGCCCCGTTTTACAGAGGAGGAAACAGACCTAGGGAAGATTAACTGGCTCCCCCAAGTACAGCTGGGCTCCAGTTTGACCCTGGGTCTGCCTGACTCCAGATGACCAGCTCTTAACTACACTCCCATTACCTTCACCACCCAGGTCACCCTCATTCACATAGACAAAGGATCGTGATCGAAAAGCAAGGCCGACGAAGACGAAGGAAGCCAGAAGCCAGCAGCTGTGTCCGGAATGGACTCCAGATTTCTGGAGCAAAGATCTCTCCCACTGACTGACCTCTTGCCAGGGCGGTTCAAAAGCAGCCTCTACAGCAGAGCTTCTCGACCGTTGGCATGCATAAGACTCACTTGGAGGGCTTCTCAAAACAGGTTCCCGGGCCCCAGCGTCCGGAATTCTGCCTCAGAAAATCTGGGGGGTGGGGAGTTCCCTAAAAACTTACATTTCTAACAATTTCCCAAGTGATGCTGACGCAGCTGGCCCATGGACCACACTCCAGGATCCAGAAAATAACCCACAACCCCAAAAGTCTCATGGGTCTGTGTGACAGGAAGTCAGGGAAAAGGGTCTTGGTTGGGGGGGTACGCGCAGGCCGACCGCCCCCGAAAGTCGTCTTCGCAGTCTGGCTCTGTCCAGCCCCCACTCCCGCTCTGGAGCCAGACCAAAACGGGTTCTCTGCCATTCGCTGCCCGTGGAACCCTGAGTGGGGCCATTGGCTTTTCCAAGCCTCTTTACAATGGGAACAACACTCCTCCTCACCCAGTAAGGATTAAGTGAGGTGGCATGTCTAAAGTATTTACGCTTAGGACAAAGTCAACCGCTGTTCATGTCTTCTCACTTTTTCCCAATCAGATTCGTTTTCCCTAAATCGCCAAACACGTCAGCCCAAATTCTACTTCTTTAGAATTTTCTATCGTGTGTGTAGCCATCAGTAAGGAAAGCAACAACATTTCATATCTCTATAGTTTGCAAACTCCTCAGGGGGCAGGGCCTGCGGCTTACACACTGTGTGTCCCACACCACACCTAATATAATTACTTGGCATAGAGTAAGCATTCAGTATGGGTTTACAGATCAAGCAAACAGGTCGAATTTGCTGTCCAACTAACATTTTGAGAAGACAATTTAACCTTCAGAGATGTGAGCCTACAGGACTTCTGGCTTTCTGCTCAACCCAGAACCTTTCCTCTCTGCTAACTTCCAAGGGATGCTGTAAACAGTCAAGATTAAACAAGAGAAGGTTTGTGATTTGAAGGTGAAGGTAAGATCAAGCCAGCCTCCTGGATACAGTCCAGCAGAGGTTCTCTCCTGGAGCTACAAAAGTCACAAGGTCTAATTCTGCAGGCAAAATCAACAAATATGTCTTAGTGAAAGAGGACCAAGGAAGTTTCTGGAATAATCCTCCATAACTGCCCGTGAGAAAATGCAGGTTCTCAGGAAGAAACAGGGGAGACGATAGAAAGGAAAGGGGCAGAACGTTCATCTTGAGATAGAAGTGCTACTCCAGGGGCTCCTGGGTGGCTCAGTCGGTTAAGCGACCAACTCTTGACTTGGGCTCAGACCATCATCTCACAAATTGTTAAGATCAAGCCCCGCGCTGGGCTCCATGCTGACAGTGCAGAGCCTGCCTGGGGGTCTGTCTGTGTCTCTCTCTCTCTCTCTCTCTCTCTCTCTCCCTCTCCACATAAATAGACTGTTAAAAAAAGTGCTACTCTAACCAGCCCAGGGGCCAAAAGAAGGGGGAATCGAATGGCAGACAAATGAGAAGTCCACGTAGAAATTAACTTGAAACGGAGATGAAAACTTGGGAAGTTAACAAAACGGACATGCAGATCGTTTCTCCTGAGGCCAAGATTTGGCTTGTCTGTGGCACAGCTTTACAGTCAGACGGACGTGCGTTCAAACCCTGATACGGCATCTTCCTGCTACACGACCTTGTACAAGGCACTAAACCTCCCTGGACTTTGGCTTTCCTGCATACGAGGTGGGAATGTTAGCGCCTCGTCCGCACAGAGCGGTTGTGAGGGCTGAACGACCTAACAGCCACACGGCCCGACCTGGAGCTTGGGCCCCGGCGGTCACGGAAGTGTTGTTTCCCGCTGACTTCGCCCCACTGGTAACCACGGAGAGGAACCGCCCCATCTGACAGCCTGGAACTCTGCAGGGACTCCCGGTCACTGCCATGTGTGTCCAGCTAAGTAACTAACCAGGTTCCAAGTTGCACTGCTGTCACAGAGGAGCCAACTCCTACTACCTAAAATGAAAACTCTGCAATGCCTGCCACTTGGTAATGCAGCCAAACTCAGCGGGGCCCACGACCAACTTCGCAGGACTCTATTCCGCTATTGAAGTGCTTTCAACAGTCAGTGGCATTGTAACCATACTGCAAGGTGATGGAGGGCGGTAACACTTGTGGTGAACCCAGCGTGACATACAGAGACGCTGGATCACCAGGTTGTTCACCTGAAGCCAATGTAACATTACGTATCAACCACACTCAAAAGGAAAAAAAAAATTAAGTTTTTATTTATTTATTTATTTTGAGAGAGCCAGGGACAGCGCCAGCGGGGAGGGGCAGAGAGAGAGGGAGAGGATCCTAAGCAGGCAAGGCTCGAACCCATGAACCGTAAGATCACGACCTGAGCTGAAATCAAGAGTTGGGCGCTCAACCCGCTGAGCCACCCGGGCGCCCCTCAGAAGAAAGTTTTTAAGGCTTTCAAGTAACTCAATGGGGTTTCGTTTTTAAATTTTTTTTTAACGTTTATTTATTTTTGACAGAGAGAGAGAGAGAGAGAGAGACAGAGCATGAGTGGGGGAGGGGCAGAGAGCGAGGGAGACACAGAATCGGAAACAGGCTCCGGGCTCCGAGCCATCAGCCCAGAGCCCGACGCGGGGCTCGAACTCCCGGACCGCGAGATCGTGACCTGGCTGAGGTCGGACGCTTAACCGACCGCGCCACCCAGGCGCCCCTAGAGGAATTTTTTTGAACTACCTTTTTTTTTTTTTTTTTAATTTTTTTTTCAACGTTTTATTTATTTTTGGGACAGAGAGAGACAGAGCATGAACGGGGGAGGGGCAGAGAGCGAGGGAGACACAGAATCGGAAGCAGGCTCCAGGCTCCGAGCCATCAGCCCAGAGCCCGACGCGGGGCTCGAACTCCCGGACCGCGAGATCGTGACCTGGCTGAGGTCGGACGCTTAACCGACCGCGCCACCCAGGCGCCCCTAGAGGAATTTTTTTGAACTACCTTTTTTTTTTTTTTTTTAATTTTTTTTTTCAACGTTTTATTTATTTTTGGGACAGAGAGAGACAGAGCATGAGCAGGGGAGGGGCAGAGAGAGAGGGAGACACAGAATCGGAAGCAGGCTCCAGGCTCCGAGCCATCAGCCCAGCGCCCGACGCGGGGCTCGAACTCCCGGACCGCGAGATCGTGACCTGGCTGAGGTCGGACGCTCAACCGACCGCGCCGCCCAGGCGCCCCAGTGGGGTTTCGTTTTTAAACCTCTCTAGAGGTGCCAGAATCGGAGGTCACCTGTGTGTGCCCCAGCCTCACCCACCCTGAAGAGCACCCTTCCTCCTCGGGGTCCCCCAAACCGGCACCGGGTGCTCCCGTGCGGTCTTGCGAACCCATCTCCCAACTGCAGATCCAAAACTGAGCATGCTCACCTCAGGGGTAATCTCGGGGGGGGTGTTACGGACTGAAGGGTCAGGTGCCCCCACCTTCACCACCAAAACGTACACGCTGAAGCCCTAACCTCCAGAGAACCAAAAGGAGGTAATTTAGGTTAAGTGGGGTCATAAGGGGGCATGGGGGGGGGCATCTGATCCTATTGGATTAGTATCTTGATTAGAAGAGACATCAGAGGGCCCCCCTCCCCTTCCCATGTGCCCACAGCAGAACGGCCATGTGAGGACACAGCAAAGAGGCAGGCTTCTTACGATGAGCACGGGGTGTTACATGCAAGTGATGAATCACTAAACTCTACTCCTGAAACAACAAGAAAAGGAGGTAGCCTTCTGGCCGGCCGGAAAGAGAACTCTCACCTCTCCAAACCAGACCCGTCAGAACCCTGATCTTGGAAGCTCAGCCTCCAGACCTGAGAAATAAATTTGTATTGTTGTTTAAGCCACTCGGTCTACAGTATTTTACTATGGCAGCCTGAGCGAATACACTAGGGTACATGCAAGGAGGCAACACCAGATCTTTGTTATTATGTCTTCCTTACTTTAAAAATTATAAATACATTGGGGGCACCTAGGTGGCTCAGTCCCTTAAGCGTCCGACTGCAGCTCAGGTCGTGATCTCACAGTTGGTGAGTTCGAGCCCCACATCAGACTCTCTGCTGTCAGCACGGAGCGTGCTTGGGGATCCTCTGTCTCCCTCTCTCTCTTTCTCTCTCTCTCTCACTCTCACTCTCGCTCTCTCTGCCCCTCCCCCACTTGTGCATTCATGCGCGCGCTCTCTCACTCTCTCCAAAGTGAAAATAAGATTTTTTTTTAAAGTTGTACACAGAACGTTTTAAAAAAAATTACAACCACGCTACACCCTGGTAACAGGTTGACGCTGTCAGCCCCATGGGTGCGGGTGTCACATATGGCCGGAGAGGTACCCCCCAGCTCCGGGGAGTTGTCAGAACACCTGCACCTGTCCACCTGCTCTCCACTGACTGCAACACTTTACAGTTTACGTGTGGCCAGACTGCGGTCTTAGATAATAAAGTCATTGCCATATTTTCCTTTTTTTTTTTAGGTTCATTTATTTAAGACAGAGAGAGAGAGAGAGGGCACAGTGTGCACGTGTATGTGTGAGCAGAGGAGGAGCAGAGAGAGAGACAGAGTGAGAATCCCAAGCAGGCTCTGCACGCCCAGCGTAGGGCCCGATGTGGAGCTCCATCTCGTGAAGTGTGAGATCACGACCTGAGCCGAGATCTAGAGTCAGATGCTTAACCCAGTGAGCCGCCCAGGGGCCCCAAGAATCAGGACCATATTTTCTATGGAGACAAAGAATGATAATGACAACCACAGCACTGGGCTCACTGGCAATCTTACTGCTAGAATGTCAGCCCCGTGAGAGTAGGAGTGTCTGTTTTGCTCACTGCCGCACCTCCAGCACTCACACTAGCAATGGGCACATAGTACATACTCAATAAATACGTACATATTAAATAAATGATGGGATTACGTTGCTAAAACATGCCTTACCTTTCCAGACCATCATGTCTGCGGATTTTTCAATTGTGGAAACAACTCTCTAAGCCTCTTTTAAATTTTTACAAATGAAGATTTGTACAGATTTGAACATTTACCCAATTTGCGTATAATACTTTTACACGGTCGATACCAATAATTATTATTCAGCTAACTCTGGTGTCTGAGAGCAATCGAAAGAAAGGTAGTCATGAATCAACGGGATGCTCTCATATGCGTGAGTTCCTTTTGTCTTATTCTCTTGTATGGCCCTTCATACTTCTCCCCAGAGTCTGAAGACGTAGCTAAGCACGTAAGAGACGCTTTTATTTGACAAATACGAAACTGAGTCAAAACCTCAAAGTAGAACCCTTAATTGTTCCTGAATTGTTTCTATCAGTATTGGGCTTGGCTCTCTAACCAGAGTTCTGCAAGTTCCCTGAAGAACAAAAGCTCATTCGTTCATCAAATATTTACTGAGCACCTACTATGGGCCATCCATTGTGCTGGGCACTGGGGCACAACAGTGAGCAAAGGAGACCTGATTCTGCACAGCACTTATCAAGAACCATGGGGAGATAATTACACACAAGTATGTGTGTAATTATAAATGTGGTGCCCCACACTAAGTGGTTTTCAGCATTTTTTTTTAAGTAGGCTCCACGCCCAACATGGGGCTTGAACTCACAACCGTGATATCAAGAGTCATATGGTCTACCGTCTGAGCCAGCCAGGCACCCCTCAACCATTTGTTTAATGCAAATTGCCTACACACACCCCAGTTCAGAAACACTTTATAATAATTCGGCTCCCAAATCTTTTTGAGTCAAGAACACGTAACCACCTGGGACGCCTGGGGGGTGCTCAGTCTGTTGAGTATCGGACTTCAGCTCAGGTCACGATCTCGCGGTCCGTGGGTTCGAGCCCCGCGTCGGGCTCTGTGCTGACAGATCAGAGCTTGGAGCCTGCTTCTGATTCTGTGTCCCCCTCTCTCTCTCTGCCCCTCCCCAACTCATTCTCTCTCTCTCTCTCTCTCTCTCTCAAGAATAAACATAAAAAAAAAAGATTCCTTCTCCCCCTCTCCCTCTGCCCCTCCCCTGCTTGTGTATGCACTCTCTGGGGGGGGGGGGGGAAGGGGGGAAAGGCACATGTAACTACCAATCTGATTTCCTGATCAGCAAAAGATTCTGCAGTCACTCCACAGTTAACAGCAGCCCGCACAAAGGGAAGAAGCCTGACATCGGATTGACTTACAGAGCCAGATGATAGGTAAATGCACAATCTCCAGCAGGTTTTTGTCTCTGTCTTTTTAAAAGAGCTTACAGACTCTCAGCTGACCTTCACAGATTCGCGGTTCATCAAATTCACCCAGAGGGTTTGTTAAACCAGGTTGCTGGCCAGCCCCCCCCCCCCCCGCCCCCCAGGGTTTCTGAGTCCATCTAGGCAGGGGCCTGAGAGTCTGCACGTTGTACAAGTTCCCTGGCGACAGCGAAACTGCTGGTCCTGGGACTAACAATTTGAGAACTACCCCCTTAGACTAAAAGACAGACCTTATCGTGAACAAAGCTAAAAGTTCAAGGACAAGACCTTCCACATTACCCAGGTCAGGCTGCTCAGGTGACAGACTAGAGCAGGAGCCCAGGGAGAACCGACCCTCTCAAGGTCAAAAACGAGCAAGTCAGACAGTTTCTCTAACTCTTGAGTCACCGGCCTTTGTGTCACACAGCCTCCTGGAAACCTCCCCCCCCCCCCCCCCCCGCCGCCTTCTGCTGAGCCCCCGAGGACATGCTCTTCTCATTGGAAAATTAGGTAAACTCCTCGTCAAAAACACAGGGGTATGATGGGCCATTATGTCTTAGACCTCAAAGACATCCAGGAGGCTTGCAGCGGGGGGAGTGGGGGGAGTGAAAACAATCACAACTGACCAAATGTTGACAATTGTCGAAGCCGGATGATGATCACAGAGCACGTTGTACTGGCTCCCCGCTTCCGTACATGTTCAAAGTTTTCCATCATAAACTAGGTCACGGATACCAGTTGGATCAAGACTTGTCACGGCACATCTCTGAGAGGCCTGAGGTCTCTCACATGGCCCCTGAGACGTACTTCCCTCCTCCCAAAATATTTTGACACGCCAAGCCTTGGCTGAGCACTAGAGTGATTCACAGAAAATTAAGATGCACATTTCTGTCTTCAAGAAGCCCATCGTTCGGTGGAGTAAATAAAACGCATAGTATTGTGTGACAGATACTGATGAACGGCAGAGACAATTAAGAGTGAACTAAGAGATTAACTGAACTGAGCAAGACTGCATCCTTTTCCAGAAAGGGAAAGGATATCCCAGAAATTACACTTTTTTTTGCCTAAGAGCAGTCGCATTTTAGAAATGTGTACGACCATCATCATGTGTGTTCTATCAAAATGAAAAGACATCAAGTGGAAATAACAGGGAAAAACCAAGAATCTGTTAGACAAATAAATTAGTATTTTTTATACAATATAAAATTATTCAAAATGACAATATGAAAGAAATGATAGGCAATATCAACTTTTATTTTTATTTTTTTATGTTTATTTATTTTTGAGAGAGAGAGAGAGAGAGAGAGGAAGACAGAACGAGCAGGGGAGGGGCAGAGAGAGAGGGAGTCACAGAATCCGAAGCAGGCTCCAGGCTCTGAGCTGTCAGCACAGAGCCCAACGTGGGGCTCGAACCCACAAACCGTGAGATCATGACCTGAGCCGAAGTCGGATGCTTAACCGACTGAGCCACCCAGGGGACCCAATACCCAGAACTTTTAAATGAAAAAAGATACAAAGTAACATAACACATATACCATATAACATGTAATGTTGAGCAATGTTTAGAAGCATATAAAATTTAGTTTTAATACCAGAAAAAATACACCAAAATGTTAACAGTAATTATATCTGAATCACAGATTTCTGCTTTTTTAACTTTTCTGTATATTCTTAAATTATATATCACAAATGTACATTACTTCTATAATAGCCTTCCCCCTCCTGTATTTTTTTTTAATTAGCTTCAAAGTACAGCAATCTATCTGTATATCCAGAAACGGACCCAAAAAGCCAAGAGGGCCCATTAGGCAGCGGATGAGCTGAGAAGATTAACTGCCTGGAATCTTTTTGAAGAGATTAGAGGTCCATGAGCCCTCTGAAATGGCCAGGCCAGAGTTCCATGAGCTGCTCTTAGCCAGCTGTCATGGCCAGTTGCCCCCACGAAAGCCCTAGAGGCTCCCTTTCCCAGAATGGACCAGAACCCAGGAATCACGGGGGGGGGGGGGGGGAGGCTGGGAAAGTGTGATTATTAAAAGCAGGCTCCCTTTCCCCACTTGGTGCATGAACGGTCCGTGCCACAGCCTTTGTTGCATGTCCTGGTCCCTCTAGATTCTGATAACTGCCTGGGCACGGTGCAGGGGGGTGGCGCAGCGGGGCAGGGGAGCAGGGGCCCTGCCCTCTCTCTTTAAGCTACAGTCTGTCTTCTCATTCTGATTGTTTAAACTTTTACCAGCCCTACTTTGAGATGGCCTCGGAACACTCTGAAATTGCTAAATCAAATGTTGAATCCACAAAATGGACACAATGTTCTTAAAAAGGGGATTTCTAATGTCAAGCATAATAGTAGCTCTAGAATAAATACCTACAACACTATAGGGCGTTAATAAGTTGCTCACTAAATGAAAGACAGAGTGGTCACCTTCATGTTAAGCACAGAAACCTTTAGACAGGCTCTAAGATTATAAACTCTCCTGTTAACAATTCCAAGACAGGGGCACCTGGGTGACTCAGTCAGTTAAGCGTCCGACTTCGGCTCAGGTCATGATCTCACAGTCCATGGGTTCGCCCCGTGCTGACAGCTCAGAGCCTGGAGCCTGCTTCGGATTCTGTGTCTCCCTCTCTCTCTGCCCCTTCTCTCTCTCTCTCTCTCTCTCTCTCTCTCTCTCTCTCTCTCTCTCTCTCTCTCTTTCTCTCTCTCTCTCTCTCAAAAATAAACATTGAAAACCATTTTTTTTCAATTCCAAGACAAAAATACGCATATTTAAAGTATAGCTTCAAATTACCCACCCAGTAAGATTAAAGGTATTGGCCCAACTGCCTATTTTCACTAATTAAAAACACTTAAACCACAAACAAACCATTTAAACCATCGGCAATAATGAGAAAGTCCAGGATGCAAATTCAGCTTCCACCTGAGCTTCCTTCTTAAGCCATAAAGAACGCTTGTTCTAGAATGAACAGCAGCACCCCTCACCCACTCCTGTGGGCAATCAACACTGTCACAGACCACACTGCAAATTTTAAATGCACCAGATTTCAGCGTGCAAAGACTGGCAGAAATATTTCCTCACCTGGGTTTCACTTCACTGTTTCGCATTTTAAATTTGGTTTTCATTTCCTAAAAACAAACTTTTTGAAGCCAGTCAAAAACCCGTGCTCTGGAAGCAATGGGTTGGTTACAAGGAATTCGTCAAATCTGCCCGGAGATTTAAGACATTCTAAGAAAACTAGTTAAAGGTGGGGCTCTGACTGGCCTTTAAAACTTCCAATAACACTTTCCTACAAAGTGCTGCAAACCGGGCGACTTTAACACAACATTTAGGTAAGACGAAGCTCAGAACCTCTCCAGATCTCCTCCTAACACCTCGTGTTAAGCACAGAGATTAAAATGCTCTCCCTGGGAATCGACGTTTTCAAGTGAAATTTACACATTTACCGTTTCAAAGATATTCTAAGAACACCCCTCAAGCCCATAGCAACACTTACCTCTATAGCGAGAGTCTAGTCAAGAAAAGTTTCAGTTTACAAATTCACTAGTCCCTCCTTCCTGCTGGTCCTCACGACCAGGGATCAAAAAAAGGGTTGACAGCAAAATGGCCCAGCATCCTTCCCAGTGAATGGCGGGTCGCCCTGGCCTCCACACCGGCCTGGCGCCCCGGCGGCCGGCCACACACACACACACACACACACACACACACTTTCTCGGACTTCAGGAAACCAGCCTTTGTTCCCAAGACGCAAAAACCTGGGCTCCAGCGACTAGGCCCCCGCCTCCCCGCAACCGGCCTCTCCGAGCGTCCCAGGCCGGTCTGGGAAGAAGCCCCATTTTCTCCCGTGTCCCAAGTGCTGGGGACACGTGGCTGCCACCTGGGGCTCCAGCTTTCTAAACACACACACGCCGACACCCACACCCGCACGCCCCGAAGGGAAGGATCGCCGCCGTCATTGTCATCTGGCCGAGCTGTGCCCCGCGGGGCGCGCTCTCCAACTTCCACGATCTCACACGGGCGCACGCGCGCGCGCGCGCACCAGGCGAGGGCGCCCAGGGCCCACGTGCCCTCGAGGGCGCACCGCGACCCTCCCGCGCCCCCCCCACCACCACCACCACCACCACGCGGGCGCAAGCCCGGAAAGCGCCCGCGTCCGCCCGCGCCCTGCGCTCCCCGCCCCCGCGGCCCCGCTCCGGAGCCCGGCGCCCGGCCGGCGGGACGGCTCTCACCTCGGCCTTTGTCCTCCCGCCGACGCAGCCCCGCTCCGGTGCGACCGCCGCCGTCGGAGGGCCGGCCCAGCCTACCCGCCGCGGTCCCACCCACAGCTGCCGGGCTCGGGGCCGGGCAGGGGGCGCTCGGCAAAGCCCGGAGCCGCGGAGCGCGGCCCGCGCCGGGGACGCGACCCCTGACCCCGGCCGCCGCCCCCCGCCCCCCCCCCCCCGCCTGAGTCCACTTCTCCGGGTCTTCGGGCCGACCGCGCGGCAGGGACGCGCGGTGGGCACCGCCGCCCCGGGACCCGGGCTGGGGAAGGGTCGCGCGCGGTGTGGGCGGCGTCCGGCGAGGGGTGTGGGCCACGCGGCAGGAGCCAGCCCCCGCGCCGGGAGTTCGGGCCCCCGCGGCACCCCGGCCCCCTCGTTCCCCACCCCCGCGCCCGGATCCCCGCGCCCACAAGGCCGGTGGGAGGGTCAGCCAACGGCCCTGCCCGGCGCCGGCGTCCACCTCGAGGAAATAACCAGGTCCCCACCTGAAGCGCCCGGCACCCGGCCGGCCCCGCGCGCTGGAAAGGTCGCTTTCTTCTCGGTCCTCCCCGCGGGCCCCCTCCCCGCGTTCCCGCGTGACCCAGACCTGGAGCCCCTCCGGCCACCGCGGACATCGCGGGGCGGGTGGGGGGATCTGGACACAAGTGGGAAGAACCCGCCGAGAACAGAGGTCATTTTGTCGCTTGGGACCCAGGCGCCCGGAGGAGACAAGGCAAGTGTGGAAGGCAGGGAGAGAGGAGTCTAGACCTTCCGGGACCCCCACCCCCACACGTCGGCGCCGGGACTGAGTCCTGCAGAGGGTCCTGTCGGCCGGTCTCCCAGCAGGTACCATGCTCCCCCGTCCCCACCCGACTGCGCCCGTCTCCCGCAGCGCTGCCCACCCGCTCTAACAGCCTGACTGGTGGACCGTGGTCCCCAGAAGCCCGAGGCAGCGAGAGGCCCACGAGGGGCTCCGCCTGAGGCCCACAGAGCAAGAGGAAGATTTTGGAAGTACAGGCTCCTGTAGGTGGCACCCAGGCACCTTTGCCCTGGCCCCCTCCCCACGCCCGATCAGAAGAATGAGTGAATAAAGGAGGGAATGAAAAAGAAGGAACCTCAAATAAGACTTTGTAGATGTCGCTGGCGGCTGGTGCAGAGGTAGCCTGAGGGATGAGCACAGGGCTGGAGGTTTCTTTCCTCTTTTCAGCAGATGTCGTTGCCCCTGTGATTTCAGGAACCTGTGAGATGCTGCACAGGAGTCGGAGGACCTGTCCTGGACCCTCCCTGCCCCTCACCTCCACGCGTTGCCAGCGAGGCCTTGGGCCTATGAGTCACTGTCCTCCTGGACTGGAGAGTCACAGCCACCCAGCTGGGCAGTTAAGCGAGGAAATGACAGAATGAGGGGACAGCTCCCAGCAAATGCCAGCACACAAGCAGGGCCTCAGTGAAGACGTTGACTGAATCAATCGTGGCAGATCTGTAGCCTGAGTGGCAGCACCGTCATGTTCCTTACTGTGAAGTATTTCAAACACACGCTGGAGAGGCGACGTCATGAGCCCTCCCTGTGTGCCCAAGAACCAGCCAATCCTAACATCTTGCCATACTTGCTTCGGATGTTCGTGTACAAAATAAATAATATCACAATACAGTTAAAGCCCCTGGGCAGCCCTCCGTGATCCCAGTTCTTTCCTCCCCGGCCCCCTCTCCCAGTACTCTTCTACAACATGCCATCCATGTTTCTATACTATTACTACGTATGCACGCGTTCGTGAACTATATATAACACGTTTACCAGTTCTACAAACTTTCTGGGTATTATCACACCCTATGTTTTGTTCTGTAATCCGGTGGGTTGATTTCGTGCTGTTTTGCTCAATGTTATGGTTGTGAGAGCCATCTGGTCATTCACGGAGCCCTACTTGATTCATTTTAACTGCTAAATGGTATTCCATTGTATGGCTATGGCACAATTTATATACACGTTCTTCTGTTGATAGATATCAGCGCTGATTATGATATGGTTGAAAACAAGACTGTAATGGGGCGCCTGGGTGGCTCAGTCGGTTAAGCATCCAGCCTCGGCTCGGGTCATGATCTCACGGTTTGTGGATTCGAGCCCCACGTCGGGCTCTGTGCTGACAGCCTGGAGCCTGGAGCCTGCTTGGGATTCTGTGTCTCCCTCTCTCTCTGCCCCTCCCCCATTCATGCTCTGTCTCTGTCTCTCAAAAATAAACATTAAAAAATAAATAAAATAGGGGCGCCTGGGTGGCTCACTCGGTTGAGCATCCGACTTCAGCTCAGGTCATGATCTCACGATCTCACGGTCTGTGAGTTCGAGCCCCACGTTGGGCTCTGGGCTGATGGCTCAGAGCCTGGAGCCTGTTTCCGATTCTGTGTCTCCCTCCCTCTCTGCCCCTCCCCCGTTCATGCTCTGTCTCTCTCTGTCCCAAAAATAAATAAACGTTAAAAAATAAATAAATAAATAAATAAATAAAATAAAGACTAAAAAACAAGACTGTAGTGAACATTCTTGGAATTGTATTTGTGTTTCTAGAGTATAGCCCATTTTCAACCCAGTAAAAACATGTACAGAATAACTGTTGAATTAACGGTAACCAATATGTTTGCTCTGTGGTTTAGGTACTGCAATTGCTAAACCAGTAGTCACTGTAAGAAATGCCCTCACTTTCTTTTCCCCTTCCATTTTGACAGCTTACAGTTTATCAAGCAAATAAAATCCTACAGAACCGAGGTTAGCACACTTTTTTCTTAAAGGACCAGAAGTAAATATTTTATGCTTTGCCAGCCAAAAGGCAAAATCTGTGCTGTCTTTTATATAAGTACTTTAAAATATAACCTTTTAAAAATGTAAAAGAAAAATTATCTCACGGGCCATTAAAAATTTTTTAGGACCAGGGGCACCTGGGTGGCTCAGTCGGTTAAGCGTCCAACTTCAGCTCAGGTCATGATCTCGCAGTTCGTGAGTTGGAGCCCCGCGTCGGGCTCAGTGCTGACAACTCAGAGCCTGGAGCCTGCTTCAAATTCTGTGTCTCCCTCTCTCTCTGCCCCTCCCCAGCTTGCACTCTGTCTCTCTCTTTCTCTCTCTCTCAAAACTAAATAAACATTTAAATTTTTTTTTTTCTAGGACCAAAACAAAAACAGGCAGCTGAGTGCATTTGGCCCATGGGCCATAGTTAGTTTGCCTATCTCTTGTTATAATAACATCATTCCTTTCTTTGAAATCCAACATTAAAAAGGAAGTCACTTTTAATAAAGACAAAAATAGGGGTGCCTGGGTGGCTCAGTCAGTTAAGTATCCGACTTCGGTTCAGGTCATGATCTCACAGTTTGTGAGTTTGAGCCTCACATCGGGCTGTGCTGACAGCTCAGAACCTGGAGCCTGCTTCGGATTCTGTGTCTCTCTCTCTCTCTCTCTTCTCTCTCTCTCTCTCTGTCTCTCTCTCTCTCTCTCTCTCTCTCTCTCTGCCCCTCCCCCGCTCGTGCTCTATCTCTGTCTCTCAAAAATAAATAAATGCTAAAAAAAAATGTTAATAAAGACAAAAACATAATTTGGCTCACCAGAAGAATCAAAGCGAATATGAGATCACTACCTGGGAAAAATTCTTAGAAACATGTCCCATACCTTAGCTGAATGAATACAACGACTTTGGAGAAACCATTTAATCCTATCCTTAAAATCTGCAACAAATTTTAGAAATGCATAGGCTCCTCCCAACTAAGAATTAATTAGACAAGACATGAGATCCGACGAAAAAGTTGAGTGTTGTTTTGCTGCTTAATGAATCATCTCTCCGTTCCTAGTTTATTGATTTAAACACTAGCACACAAATACGAACGATTAGATTTGTTGCCTGAACCAAACCTGACCCGCTTACTTTATGTGTCTTTATCGAACTTGAACAGAAAGTAATTTCAAGATATTTTCTCAAATGAGGAGAATCAACCTCGTTTACCATGGGGTTGAGAAGAATGAGAGCAAACTAAAAATCTGTGGTGGCCAGGCTGAAACTCACAAAGGGGCTGTTAATCCCCAAGCCCATTCAGTAAGCAAGGTTCTCGCAGAGGCCATGGGGTCGGGAAGGCAATTAGACATGGCTTCTGGGCACATTTGTTTCCCTGACCAGCATTATCCTGAAGAATCATACGCGTCCACTTCTCGCACACCTACACACACACACACACACACACACACACGCATTCTTCTATCCTTCGCACATACGCATCGTCCCACACGCAAGTGCGTAAGTCTATGCATGTGCTAACACGTGTACCCCTGACCCACACTGCTTTCTGAAATGCACACAGCACACGTGCTTCAGACATACCTATGGCTCTCTTTCACATACATATGTGTCTCTCGTACCTGTGCTCCTTCCCACAGACCACCCAATACTTCTCTCCCTTTCACACACACAGGCCCACCCACCCGCCTTGTCACACAGACAGTTCTCCCCTCGGGACACGCATTCTCCCCGTGCCCATATTCCTCCCGTTTCTAGCACAGGCAACTCTTTGCCCGCCTCGTGCTTTCCAGTTTATACCCATTTTCCCACAACTTCCCCCCCTGATGCGCGTGTACTCTCTCACACGTTTTCATATCTACGTATATTTGCTCATCTGGCCACACGTACAGATGTATACGCAGTCCCCTTCCTTTCCTGCTTTGGTACAAGTAGCATCCGCTCGCGATCACATTTAGCCCGACCGTCCAAGGGAAATGCGCAGAGTGGAATTAGGATGGAACCTTTGGAAGTCCCCATCTGTGCCTGTCAAGCCGCTTGGAGTCATTTGTTATCAGCCTGCCACGTGTTCCTACATAAAGAGCGCTTCTAAATTACTTAAAGTTTAGTCTCTGACAATAAATATTTCTGTAACCTGGTCTGTGTTAAGAAAATGTTCCTGTGGCATAGTAACTGCTTTCAACTTGCTTAAATTCCCCCAAAACGTGTGTGGCTAGGTGCATTGGTTCGTTTGCGTCGCCATAAGAAAGTCCCACAGACTGGGTGGCTTCAACCACGGAAATGTATCATGTCACAGTTCCGGAGGCTAGCGGCCCACAGTTGAGGGGTCAGTCTGGGTGGCTTCTGCTGAAGACTGTGAAGGGGTATCTGTCCCCGTCCCGCCATCTCTGGTTTGTGGATAGCTGTCTTCCCTCCATGTGTCTGTCCAAATTTCCTTTCTCCTAAGGACACCAGTCATTGAATTAGGACCCACTGTAGGGACCTCATTTTAGTTTGATTACCTCTGTAAAGACCCTTTCTCCAAATAAGGAGGGTTGGGGGTTAAGACTTCAACTTATGAATATGGAAAGAAGCAGGAATAAGAAACGCAATTCAACCATTAATGGTTCAAACCAGAGATGCCAAACTCTTCCTTGATCACATCGGAACCCTAGATGTGGCCAGGGCTTCGTTTGGAACCTTAAACTCGGATCCAACTGCACCCACTCTCTTCTCCACTTCCATTTATTTATTTCTTTAATGTTTATTCATTTTTGAGAGACACAGGGACAGAGCTGTAGTGGGGGCGGGGCAGAGAGAGAGAGAGGGAGACACAGAATCGGAAGCGGGCTCCAGGCTCCGAGCTGTCGGCACAGAGCCCGACGCGGGGCTCGAACTCACAGACTGTGAGATCATGAGCCGAGCCGAGGTCGGAAGCTTAACTGACTGAGCCACCCAGGTGCCCCACTCACCTCCATTTTAGCGGGGATATCGAGCACCCAAAATTCAGAAGCCCTTTTCGATGGACTCCCTGAGGTGAAACTGCTCCACCTGGTGGAGAGTCGAGACGCTACACTTTAGCAAATGACCGACCAGCTTGTAAGGCGACCGCTAGCAGGTTGATATCAAAGGAAAGAGTCAGAGGAGCAAAACAAAGTTGGTGCAACTGATACATTTCACGCGGGTAGTGCATGGAAGCTGAACATTTAAGTAGAGCACATCTAACAATAAGACACTAGTAAGCAAACTAGATGGCGCTTACATAGAATTCAGGTGGAATAGAATGCAATAACTCAACTTGGATGAGACTTTCTTTTAAAACCCGTTTGCAACATAGGCACAGACTAAGAGTTTCACGCTGGACCTTCATAATCAGGAAATATGAAATTATATAAAAGTTTGCGATGCCCTGCTCCAATGTATGTATAGAAAGAAATCACTCTGTATAGAAATATCACTATGTATAGAAATAAATCACTCTGCCAATTGTGCAGCAAGGTTTAATAATGCCATCGCTAATGGCATTTCCAGAACACAATTACATAGAGCTGAAGACCATGTAAATGATACAAATAGTATCACTTGTAGATACTGGGACCCATCACACTTCTTCCTTCTCTTTTTCTCCAAAAAATACCTCTGGGCGTCTGGGTGCCTCAGGAGGTTGAGCATCCAACTCCGGCTTAAGTCATGATGTCGCAGTTTGTGGGTTCAAGCCCCACGCGGAGCTTTGCACCGAGAGCACAGAGCCGGCTTCGGATTCTCTCTCTCCTTCTCTCTCTGCCCCTCCCCCACTCATTCCCCACCCCCCAAGAATTTAAACCTTAAACCTTAAACATTTTTTAAAAAATAGAATACCTCTTGGGAATTTATTCCTCTAAGAATGTAATGGTATAATGTACACCATGCACATTACAAATATGTACAAAACACCTGGATTGTTGTCATGTATCCCCAAATCCTATGTATAACTCATGGAACTGACATGTCAGACTTTTAGCCCCAATGTTTAGCATCAGCAAAGAAAAATTACTATTCTGGTGGTTGGTAGCTTCTTGATGTATAACTTCTTTCTATTCAGAAGAACAA
The DNA here is from genome assembly GCF_018350175.1 of Felis catus. Taxonomy (NCBI): domain Eukaryota; kingdom Metazoa; phylum Chordata; class Mammalia; order Carnivora; family Felidae; genus Felis; species Felis catus. Next base: position 131,908,925 of record NC_058370.1, read on the forward strand.
GGATGCCTTTGTGGAGAAATGTATGAATACAAAGCGAAGAGTGCTATTTCTTAAGGGCCAAGTGAAAATTTTATCTGCTTTATCTTACTTTGCACGCCCTTAGCTCTTGCTAGAGGGAGTGTAAATTGATTCAACTTCTTTGAAAGACCATTTGACAATAGGTAACAAAATCACCAGGGCGCCTGGGTGGCGTGGCGCAGTCGGTTAAGCATCCAGCTTTGGCTCAGGTCATGATCTTGCAGTTCATGAGTTCGAATCCTGAATCGGGCTCTGTGCTGACAGCTCAGAGCCTGGAGCCTGCTTCAGATTCTGTGTCTCCCTCTCTCTCTGCCCCTCTCCTTTTTGCACTCTGGTCCTCTCTCCCTCCCTCTCTCTCTCTCAAAAATAAACACTTAAAACAATCACCAATGCATCTCTGAGAGCCTAGTGGTTCACTCCTAGCCACTTACCTTTTGGATATACTCACACCTGTGTGAAAGGAAGTATGCACAAGATTAGCCCACACCGAGTGTTGTTCCTGGTAGGAAAATATTAGAAGTAGCCTAAGTGCCCAGCCTTGGGGAACAGCACGGGGGATTTATGGTACATACACAAAAAAGAGTGAGAAAAACTTTTATTGCATTGAACAATCTGCAAGATATTTTTCTAGGTTGAAAAAATCAATGGTATGATTATTAGTGTGCAAACAAGGGTCAGGAGAAAAAACATAGATAAAATATGTGTGCATAAAACATCCCTGCACGAATGCATAAAAAGCTGGTATAATGTAGCCTCCCAAGAAAGGCCTTTGCTGCTAAAGGACAGAGTGGGAGAAAGATTTTTTTCACTATTTACTCTTCTGTACCTTTTCACTTTGGGGCCCTATAAATGTATCGCTTCAAAAAACTAATGTTTTGGGGGATGCTCAGTCGGTTAAGGGTCTGACTTGGGTTTAGGTCATGATCTCACAGTTTGTGGGTTTGAGCCCCACATTGGACTCTATGCTGACAGCTCAGAGCCTAGAACTGCTTCAGATTCTGTGTCTCCTCTCTCTACTTGCCCACCCCCCCGCCGCCCCGCTCATGGCTCTCTCTCTCTCAAAAATAAAAATAAACATTAAAAAAATAAAATTAAAAAAATTTAAATTAAAAAAATTTTTTAAACTAATTTTTTAAGTTTATTTATTTTGAGGGGGAGGAAGGGCAGAGAGAGAGAGAGAGAGAGAGAGAGAGAGAGAATCCCAAGGAGGCTCCACACTGCCAGTGCAGAGCCCTACTCAGGGCTTGATCTCACAAACCATGAGAACATGACCTGAGCCAAAATCAAGAGTTGAATACTTAACTGACTGAGCCACCCAGGTGCCCCCAAAAAGAATATGTTTTGAAAATGTTTTAATGTTTTTATTTATTTTTGAGAGAGAGACAGACAGAATATGAGCTGGGGAGGGGCAGGGAGAGAGAGGGAGACACAGAATCCCAAGCAGGCTCCAGGCTCTGAGCTGTCAGCACAGAGCCCGATGCGGGGCTCGAACTTGCAAACCACGAGATTATGACCTGAGCTGAAGTTGGATGCTTAACCGACTGAGCCACCCAGAGGCCCCTAAAATGAATATTTTTAATTTAATTTGCCTTGACCAAAATATCTCAAAAACTTAAAACTATTTTTCAATTTTGGTATCATAAGTCTGAAAACAATGTGATTAGTCTCTGACATTTAGCAACTTTCTCTTCTTTTAGGGCAGGTATGGTCTACCTTTTGTATGTTGATATGTAATTATAATAAATATATAAATACATAAATACATAAATAAATAAATACATAAATAAATAAATACATAAATGATATGTAAATACCTAAAAAGATTCCAAGTTAGATAATTGTATTTCTTTTTTCCACACAATTAATTCAAATAGGCGTTTTGATACATATCCCTACATGCAGAAAATGCAAAAGAAAAATTCAAATAATGCATCTGAATTATTACCAGTGAAACTTTGCTATGATAAGACCTTTAACAAATTGGAACGCCACAGATTTGTGCAAGATGAATTATCAAAAATATGACAACCTAAGAACAGGTTTTCTTGAAGTGTATTCCTTATTAATCAAATTTATGAGAATTCCCAATCCTGACGATATAGCATTCTTTCTCCAAAATACAACTAATTTGGGGCGCCTGGGTGGCTGGGTCGACTGGTTAAGCATCCGACTTTGACCCAGGTCATGATCTCGCCATTCATGGGTTTGAGCCCCACTCTGGGCTCCACACTCTTTCTCCCTATATCTCTCCCTCTCTCTCTGCCCCTCACTCATTCGTGCTCTCTTTCTCTCAAAAATAGATAGATAGATAGATAGATAGATAAATAAAATTAAAAAAAACTAATTTTAAATCTACAATATTTAAGAAATACTAAGAAAATTGGTATGCATACAAAAATCAGGCAGGAAGAAAAATAGAAGTTGCTAAACTTATCAATAACCTGATAAGTCTGAATCAAAACCAATCCATTGTCAAAAGTATGCTCGGAAGTCTCATGGCAACATGGTATTATATTTCGGGGTGCTATGCTTTGCTTTAGACTTCACATTTCAAGGCGAGCATAGTAAAGGTGTTATTTCTCCCAAGTGCTATTTGGTTGTTGATAATGTAATGTACCTATTGATAGTGAAATATTATGAAGGCATCAGCCCAGGTTTCAGGGCTCATCAGACGACACAGGGGGAGGAGACTGGGGTACTAGCCTCATCTGGGGGTTCGGGGAAGGCTGTCTGAGGGAGCATCAAAGGGAAATGTTCTAGCAAAGAAAACAAGGTGTGAGAGGGCTCAGCAGGGAGGGAAGAAAGCTTTTGAGGGAAGGGATAAAGATCTCTGTGGCTGTGGCCAGAGACAGCAGTGCCCCCCAAAGGGCCCATGATGGGGACAGGGCGTGGGACCTGCCCTCCCCAAGGGCAGTGGGGGAGACAGCCAGGCAGGCAAGTGACCAGCGTGCAGGGGAAAACTACTAACCTCGGGTGACGCGCGAGCAAGCCCACCGGCAGATTCAAGCGGAGGAGGGATGAGATCAGATCTGTGCCTTAGAAAGATTTCTCCAGCGATGTGAGGTCAAGTCAACCACCTCCCCCCCCCCCCCCCCCCCCCCGGCCAAAAAAAGGCGATTGTTAATTTGACAGTGATAGTGTGGCGTCCCTTGTAGGTGGGGGGACGGAAGACGGGGAAATGAATTAGGAAGCAGTGATAAAGGCCCTGGAACAATGAGGAGGAGGGCAGCAGCGGGGCAGCGGGAGTCGGGAGGGGGGAGAAACCAAAGCTCCTGGCCTTTGTTGCTCCTCATTGGAGCCCACTGAGGCGCGAGCCCATGGATCATCTCTCCCACAGCAATTTTTTGACAAGCCTTCCTGGGGATTTGCCCTTGTGGGTGGATTTGACTGCGCGCGCTTTTTTGTTTCCTGTCCGAGGCGGGAGACAAAGGCGGTTGCTAAGCGGAGGGACCGAATCCGTGAGGCTGGGCCGAGACTCTCATGGGCTCGTGTCCTCCTGGGAGCTCTCAGGGGAGAGCTCGTCCAATTCTGAGCAAAAACCTCTGAGAGTTCACTGCGCCTCTCTTGGTTCCGTGGGATGTCATCGTAGAGCCATTTGCCATCGCTGGAGAGGGAGCTTGGAGGCTGGATTGGAAGAGACCCTGCGGAAAAGGGAAGTCCGTGCAGGTGCTGAAGGTCGTGCGTCGAGGCTTGCTGTCCCTTACCCCTCATGCAACCGAATTGCAGGGACGCTCGCCCCCAGCTTACGAACGCACAGACTGACGGTCCTAGAAGTGAAGTCACCTGCCAGTGAGGGCTAGTCAAGGTGGTTGTGGGACCCACATGGGCCTGCCCCTTCCTCCAGGCCACCTTCTCCTCTTCCGGCGTCTGTCCATCTGTCCATCTCATCGGTGCTCCTCTCCTGCCACGTGTGTCTCCTGACACATCACCTCACCTCCTTTTTTTTTTTTTAATGTTTATTTATTTTCAAGAGAGAGCGCGTGCGCACGCAGGGGGAGGGGCAGAGAGAGACGGGGGGGGGGGGGGCAGGGGATCTGAAACAGTCTATGCTGACAGCGGTGAACCCAATGGGGGGCTCGAACTCACCAACCGTGATCATGACCTGAGCCAAAGCCACACGCTTAACCGACTGAGCCAGCCAGGCTCCCCTCATCTCACTTTCCAAAGAGGGTGCTGATCTGGAGAGGAAAAGGCCAGCACTGGAGTTGCAGTTCTGCACCTTTTTGATCTTAAGCAGGTCACTCCACCCCTCGGTTCTGTTCGCTCTCCTGTGAAAGGAGAGGGTTTTGCTACGTGATCGCCAGGACTGCTTCCTGCTCTGACTCAGGACATGACACACAGAAAACTAACGGGGAAAAGTCCTTGCTGGCATCATTTCTCCTCTGCCATCTTGTACACCGGCCCCTTCTTCCTCCACCTGTCATAGGAGGGGATGCACGCAGAGAAACTACAAGCCAGCCGTGGACCAGAGCAGAGGTCTACAGTGTCATCCACAACCTCACCGTGTTTCCCAAGTCACTGTCCTCCAGGGCGCCTCACCCGCCCCATCCGTCTATAGCATATGGCTGAGCACCTGCACTGTCTCTAAAATCTGCAATTCTGCCGTCTTCCCTTAGCCCCAGCAGGTGACCTAGGCTTCGCAGACCAGGGACTCCCTCCACTTTCTGCCAAAACTACCTTCCAGGCTTGCCTGCCTCTGTCCTGACACTGTCCTCCTGTCCCTGCGAGAGTGGGGTCCCTCCTCTGGCCTCTGCTTCCCTCCTTCCTTCTGTATCGCACCCCCAGGAGCGCTCTCAGACTTGTCTCCTCCATTGGGTTTTCACCACTTCCCTTCCTCCTATCAACTTCCCTTCCTTGTTATCAACATTGAGAAACTTGGGTCTCTTCCACCTTAAAAAAAAAAAAGAGAGAGAAAGGAAAGGAAGGAAGGGAAGAAAGAAAGAAAGAAGGAAGGAAGGAGGGAAGGGAGGGAGGGAGGAAGGAAGGAGGGGAGGGAGGAGGGAAGGGAGGGAGGGAGGGAGGGAGGGAGGGAGGGAGGGAAGAGGGAAGGAAGGAAGGAGGGGAGGGAGGGAGGGAGGGAGGACGGAAGGAAGGAAGGAAGGAGGGAAGGAAGGAAGGAAGGAGGGGAGGGAGGGAGGGAAGGAAGGAAGGAAGGAAGGAAGGAAGGAAGGAAGGACGGAGGGAGGGAAGGAAGGAAGGAAGGAAAGGGGATAGGAGGGAAAAAACCCCATCCTTTCTTTTAATCTCTAAAACACTCATAGCCCAGATTCATCTTCCATCTCCCTGGCTACTCTCTTAATTAGTGTTGTTGTTTAATTTAAAAACAAAAGCAACAGTTGTGATAGTGGGGCACCTGGGTGACTCAGTTGGTTAAGCTTCTGACTTCGGCTCAGGTCAGGATCTCCCCAGTCATGATTTCAAGCCCCGCGTCAGGCTCTCTGCTGTCAGGGCAGACTCTGCTTCAAATCCTCTGTCCCCATCTCGCTCCCTGCCCCTCTGCCGCACACTCTTTCTTTCTTTCTCTCTCTCTCTTTCTCTCTCTCTCTCTCAAAAGAATAAACATTAAAAAAACAAAACCCAAAAAACAGTTGTGATAGTATTTTCCAGCGCTTTCACCCCTGGCTGTTCTCTGGTTCCACCCTCTGGCTCTGCCCCACCTTCCTGCTCCCTGAACAAATCTTGTCTATTCCCGGACCTCAAGTACCCAGATCACCTCCTTCAGCCCAAGCCTTCCCTTAAACCCGATCAACCCCCAAGCTTTCTGTCCCTTCTACCTCTCGAATCTATCCTTTCCTCCATTTTACTATTGCCGGCACCTTTGGGGCCATCACCAGCCGCCCTTTCAGTGACGGTGACAACCTCTCGTCCATTCTCCTTCCCTCCAATTTGACTCTTTCTGTTTAAGATCTAAAAATGCCTATGCTGGCGTGACAGGTATATGCAGACAGTTGTAACATCTGGCAAATAATTGGATTACAATGGCAACCTTTGGATTTGATCCTCATTCCCAAAAGGCTGCATTAGAAAGATTAAATTGGCTTCAATTTAGCTGGGGTATCACGCACTTGAAAAGGGGCTAGGGATCAGTTGCTTCATACGAAAAATAAGGGTTTGGGCTAGACCAGTGCCTCGCAGAGTATGCCCAAATCCTCAGAGTTTCTGATTCTGTAGGTCTGGGGTAGGGCCAAAAACTTTGCATTCTTAACAAGCTCCCATGTGATGGTGATGTTGCGGTCCACAGACCACACTTAGAAGAGCAGTGGACTAGACGATATCTGTGTATTTTCATTTCTTCACCTGCGCTATCCAATGTGGTAGCCACCAGATACGTGGCTATTTAAATTAATAGTGTAATTAAATTAAACATTAAATTAAAATTCAGTTCCTCAGACATACTAGCCACGTTGGAAGGGCTCAATAGCCACGTGTGTCTGGGCACCATTGTGGGGCATGGTTGGTAAAGGGAAGGATATGGTGACTGAAGTCCTGCGAGTCCCCACAGGGCCCCCTCTCTGAGCCTCTATATCTAATCTACAACGTAGTCTAGAAATATCTGCCTCACAGGGAGATGTGTAAAAAAAAAAAAAAAAAAAACACCTGTAATTTACACGAAATTCCGGTTCCTTTTTTCTTCCTCCTCTGTGCTCCCATAGCATGCGATGCACATTCCGATGGTACTTCTGTGTTCTAGTGATGTGTCTCCCCAGGCTGGGGACAGCTGCAGCACAAAGTAAGGTCCCTGGCAGACTGGACTCCCCTTCAGCCGCTCCTCCGTGCCAGGCTCTTGCTCCAACAACGTGTGAATGATTAAGTCTCGCGCTGAAGCCAAGTGTCATTGCCTGGCTCTCCACAACCATTCTCGTGCTGTCTTCAGCCTGGAGTCCCTGCCACCCCCATCCCGACCCACACTCCACCTTTACTCACCCAACAGCATCTCTAGCTGGACACAATCTAGGCGGTCTCCAATTATCTTCTCAAGGATCGGCATCCCAGATGAACTAATCAGCTATGGAGTCAAATCCTGCTTCGAACCGCTGCCTTCCCCCGGACCCTGGGTGACGTTTGCAATCTCACTAGTCTTCATTTTCCTAATCTATACATTGGGCAGGAAAATACCTTTCAGTTTTGATATAAGCTTTACATGCGAAAATGCATGCAGAACATTTAGCAGAATGCCGAACATATAGCAAATGCTGGCTTACGTCTTTTTATGAAAAACATTCATTTCTGGTCTCCAGCACTTGCTTTCTCAGGGACTCTGGTGGGTATAAAGGCATGTTTTAACCGCTCTGGGAAATTCTCCATTCTGCAACAAAATCCAATCTTTTAGACACTTAGCCCTTATGTTATTCTTTATTTCGAGCCGTTCATTTAGCAAACATTTACTGGGCTCTTACTATTTATTTGCCACACATTGTGCTAGATGCTGGTCATACAAAGATTATAGAATGCCTCTGCCTGGAGGAGTTTATAATCTAGCGGGGAGCCAACTTCCTCTGGAAGCCTGCCTTGCCCCCCACCTCAGGCTGGGTAGAAACCCCCGGGGGTCTAACTACCATGAGGCTCAGGGGCTGCCCTCTACCCTGTGCTGAACCACATTGCCTTGCCTTTTTATCCCAAATATGTGTCTGTCCTTGTTCTAAGTAAGTTAATTCATTTCACAACAAACTTACTGTCATTATTCCCATTTAACAAATGAGGAAACTGAGGCACGTTTTAGGATCTTGTAAACTGATTAAGGAGAGAAGCCGGTATTCGAAAACACGTTTTCTGACTCCAGCTTTACACTTTAAATGTTTTAAATGTTCTGTTTATCTGGTTCCTCCATCGGAAGACGAGATTGAGTCTGTGCCAAACTCCGATGGATATCTCCTGTGCCCACCACGATGTCTGACACGACAGATAATCATTTATTTATTCATCAGATGAAAGAAAGGAAACAATAAAAAAGAAAAGAGAGAGGAAAGAAAGAAAGAAAGAAAGATAAAGAAAGAAAAGAAAAGAAAAGAAAAGAAAAGAAAAGAAAAGAAAAGAAAAGAAAAGAAAAGAAAAGAAAAGAAAAGAAAAGAAAAGAAAAGACGCTCGTAAGTAGACAATTGCACCACGGTCTGGTTACCATTTACTAAGCATCAACACGGGGCAAGTGCCCGGGGTGTGCAGAGGAAGCTCAAGATTAAATGAACATCCGTGCGCTCAGAAGTTTCAACAATGTGTCCACAACTGCGTTTCCCCCGCCCCCAAACACACACACCCGCGGCCTCTCTTCTCTGGCCCCGTTCCCTTCTTCTGAAATTCCCGCTCCGCCTCTTCCTCCCCCTTGCCATCCTCTCCGTGGATTTCGCGTCCGGGCTTTCCCGAGCTCCGGCCGCGGGAGAGGGTTAGGGCCTGGGAGCGCTCCGGCAGCGGCAGGCATGCGCACTGGGGGCGGCGCACTGCGCATGCGGGAAGATGGCGGGCCTGGAGTCCTGAGAACCGTGGGTCGCCCTGCTCTCCTCCGGCCTGCTCCGTAGCTCCCCAGGTCGTGGGGCAGTGGCGCGTTCGTTCGCGGGCCGGCCTCGGCAGCGGCGCCTCCGAGCAAGCTGCAGGCCCGGTTCGTGCTCGGCCTCCGGGAACCGGCGCGTTGGGGGCGGCGCCCGGCCGGAGCGGGAGAAGGCGGGAGAGCTCGCGGGGTGCGAGGCGAGGGGCGGCCGGCTGGGCAGCATGAGTCAGCAGCGGCCGGCGCGGAAACTGCCCAGCCTGCTGGTGGACCCGGCGGAGGAGACGGTGCGCCGCCGGTGCCGCGACCCCATCAACGTGGAGGGCCTGCTGGTAAGCCCCCGGGGGGTGGCTCGTGCCCGGAGCGCCCGGGGCCCTGGCGCGGCGCGGGGTGGGGCGGGGGCGGGTCCCAGGCCCGGCCGCCTGCTCTCGTTTCGCGGGGAAGCCGGACCCACGGTCGTCTGGGTCGTCGTGAGTTCCCTCTGGGCCGGGTTCCTGGCTGCTCGTCGGTCTCCCCGCCTCTCCCGCAGGCTGGTCGGTCATTCACGTGAACTCTCTCGCCTTCCCATTCAACACTTGCTCCCAAACGTGTTGTCAGTCTTCCTGGCTGTTACCTCGGGGCTGCGCAGCGCTGTTGGAGAATATTGCCCAGCATCGCGTTGTAAAGCCCCGTTTTTCTACCAACACTGGATCCTTGCTATATTTCTGCAACGTATTTGGGTTTTTTTTCTTCATTCTCCTCTCCCATTCTCTTAACTGCGGCCTTTTAAAACCTTGTGCACGCTACGTTTCCCACCCCGCAGCTGCCCATTCAGCAAATTAAGGAAGCTTGTGCTCCCTCCCTGCGTAAGGTTAATTTCCTCTATTCTTGCTCTAGGCTACAAGCAGTATATTCTCCTTGGTTCTCAGAGGCGCTGATGAATTCATCATTTTCTGTTTCTCCCCGTGTTTTCAACTTATCTGCTTGTTTCTTCCCGTAATGACTAAATGTTGGCTGAAGTTAATATTAAGCCCCATCCCCGTGGTGACTCAGTCCTCAAAAATAGTTTGTGAGCACAGTCTCGTTTAATTCTTCACAGCAGTCCCGAGACATTACTATTCTTGTTCTCCGTTTGTCAAAATAGACTTGGAGATGTTAAGCGACTTGCCAGCGACTAGATCGTGCCTGGGAAAGCCTGGATTTAACCTCACGATGTCCGACCCGTGATGATGAATTCTTGACTACGTACTTAAACTGCGTCCTAAATATTTCCCCATCTCAAAAGAGACTTCCTTTCATTCTAGTTGCCCTTTCGCCTACTGTATCTTCCCTCCAAACTTTTCCAAAAAACTGGATTCCCTGTGTCCACTGCTCACTGTTATTACCACTGGGGAGGGGGTGCTCTGCCCTGAGCACAGCTCTAAGACTGTTCTAACCAAGGTTGCCAACAACCTTGTCAGTTCCAGCAGATGTCTGACTCCTTATCTCTGTAGTTTTGACACAACCGACCGATGTCTTGCTTTTGTTGGAAACTCGCTTTGAGTCGCTTCTTTGATGCAGCCTGCTCGTGGTGCTCCAGATGTAGTCATCTGGTCTCTCCTGTGCTCCCCTGCAAACTCCTCTTCTCCACATTCCTTACATGCCCGTGTTATTTGGGGTTTTCTTCTACCCTCCCTATGCATTCTTCGTGTGGGGCGTCATTCACCCCTCCTAGGATTTCTGGTCCATTCTTTATTGTTACCATCTCTATTGGTGGGTCTTCCCCTTTGAGAATTTGATACAAGCCCTGCACTCTCACCATCGAAAAACCACTTAATTTCGTATTTAATACCAGAAGAATACCCACATCCCTTGAAGTCTTAGATATTCTTATCTACTTTGGTAGTTTCGGTTGCCACATCATAATGACTCCCAAATCTATAAATTCAGCTCAGTTTTCCAACCGTCTACTCGACATCTCTACTTAGATTTCAAACTCCTATCCAGCGTTGAATTCGTGATCATCTTGGCCTAAGCAGGCAACAACGTTGCTGTGTCTCATCTTCATAAATGGTACCACACCCACCATATTGTCCAAACTAGCATCTTAGTTAGGCATCGTCCTTGCCTTTACCGTTTTCCAAACTGACCCCCTCTCCCCTCCCGATCTAATGAAACTAATCAGCAATAGTTGCGCCTGTAGCCATCTATCTTTAAGATTGTTGCAAGGTTTTCCTGCTTCTGGTCTAGCCCCCCCAGACTTTTCTATATGTTCTCCACATAGTAACCGTCTATAATGGTCTTTAAAGCATGTTTCTGATCATGTTGTTTGGCTTAATCAATCATGGTTCCCTAGTGCTCTCAGAATAGAGTAGAATAAAGTTCCTGGTGTTATCTTCTTTGAACTGCTTGTAGTTACTAGATTTCCAAATTTCCGTATTCTTTTGGATTCCTACATGTACATACTCCCCCTTCCAAAACTTACTTTTTCTTGTTACCTGCCCTGGTTTTCAGGTCTAGATGTAGAGGTCCCTTGTCTGAAGCCTTTCCTGATGTCTCAAGACTAGGTTAGGCACTCCTTTTGTGCTCCTAAAGCACCCTGTGCCTACCCTGTCTTTGCAAAGTATGGCTCTTAGGTCCCTGAGTGCAGTGACTCTGTCCATTTCATACACAGCGGTGTGGTGCCTCTCACAAAAGGATTTGGTAAATAGTTCTTGGATGGATGAAGCAGATACTTAAATGTTTGAATGTGTGTTTATTTTTCTGATTGTACACTGGTGGTGTAAACAACTACCTCATTGTTTTTTAACTGCCTAGTGACTGGAAGTATTTAACAAACTACATAGCTGTACAAAAATTAGTTATTATGTATCTGAGTGATGTTCCCCAGGTAAATGGCTTGAAAACTGTCGGAATTTAGAGAAGGGAGAAGGTAGGGTTGGTTGGAGGTGGAACTTAGTCTGCACATTGAAAAGTAAGGGAAAATCGAATGAGTGAGGTGAATGCAAACCCCTCGTTTAATGGTCTATTTCCCGAGAGCTCTTAAAGGAGTAGAGCTCCCCCAAATAGGCAATCGGTACAAAGAGGCATCTGTATAGAGAAATTCTTAACCAATTTAGAGGCAATGCTTAAGATTTTAGTCCCTAAAATGACCTTTTCTCTTTTCTTTGTCCTTTGCGATCTCAAATTATAATTTCCTGCGTAGTCTTCAGATGTGGGACTTGAAGTACTGGTAAAACAGCCTCGGATGTTCTGACTTGCCTGTCAGGAGCTCCCGTTCCTAGAGAGCTGTGTGCACCCAGATCGGTCGCACTGATCTTTCAAGTTTGGCGGCCTCTGCCTTCTCCATTCACTTCCCAGGCTGGGTGTTCAGTCAACAAATGGGGCACAGAAACTGTGTGAGGATTGAAAGGGAAGGTTCTTGGGATGTGACTACCACTGAGCTGTCCCCAGTCATCCCTCAGGGAGATTACCCGAGAATTGAGCTCTCAGAGAGACTTCCTTAGAGGAACGGAGACGTGGTTCAGCCCACGGTGGGGCAGAACCGGAAGCCGCGGTCTGTGCTGCGGCCTGGGCAGCTTCGTCCCGCAGGGATGGGAGGACTGCCACCATAAAGACGCTGGAAAGGTCCAGAGTAAGTGCCCTGCACAGGAACCACTTTGCAAAGGCTCCCGCTGGCCTAATCTGGGACACTCTGAGCCTTACAAGAACAGGTTTTCTGCTCACAGAATAAAAGAAGAATCCAGTTCCTGAAGCCCAACTCAGTCCTGCTTCTCCGGGTCTCCAGGCCAGGGAAACTAAAAAGACCATCATCCGACCCTCCTCCCTCCACACCCAGCCCACACTGCTGGGACAGACCGGGTAGCTGCCGCAGACCTTCCTGTTCCCAGGGGAGGAGACGGGAGTCACAGGGGAAGGTAACTGGTCCAGAGCAATTCTGAAAGTCAGCTTGGGAAACGTTAGGAATTCCTTGGTTAGGTCCCAGGGCCTGGGAGCATTTCTCTCTGCTCCCAGCTCGACTCTCTGGGCTGTTGGCTCCACTGTGTGTGTCTTCCTTTCTTCCTCATGAAAGGAAATGCCTATTTGTAACAGAGTGACTTTCTCGGCCTGCTTCCTGGCAGTAGAATTTGGGGTGTTGAGTCACCTCTTTTCGATTTAAACACCCTGTGTCCCTTTTAGTCCAAGCTGACGGTGTTTTCGCTGGTACGGTTCTCTCAGACACGGTGTGGACCTTCTGTGAATCCTGTTGTGGCTCACTCAGCGGAAACAAGTCCCACCTTTCTTCAGGATAAACCCTCCTCTAGCTCGGGCTCCTGCTCGAATGGCTGATGGACGGTGCCCCAGACCTTCCGAGAGGCCCCGGCTTCCATCTGGAGGATCTGTGGGGCTCATCCTTCGTCTCCGTCAAGGCCTTTTATGTGACTGTGCAGTGCTGTGAGGCTCCCGCTTTGATCTACTGGGTGTCTTACCCCCACGCTGTGCAGTCACCCTCTCACCTTCTTCTTTAGATTATGCCTTTGGTTTGGTCTTTCTCAGAAGTCATTTCTTACTCTGAGCTTCTGGAGAAGCTGAGAATTTTTAAAGGCTTTAAGTCCTGGCTCCTTTTCGTTTAACAGTCCTTTTCTCGATTTCTCGATTTCTCTCTCTCATTCTGTGCGCCGCGGGGAGAGACAGGTGCCAGATTTGCCTACGTTGTAGGGAAATCTCAGATCACCCGCATCCGTTAGCATCTGCTTCCCGCGGAAGTGCGGTGGACGGTGAGCGTCCCGTCTTCGCGTAACAACCAAGGTCTCCCTTCCGGCGTCTGACGGCGCAGCCCTCGCCTCCTTTGGAACCTTCACCGCGGCGCCCAGGGTTCTGCCGACAGTTTCTTTCAAAACTGTTCAGTTTGAACAGACTTGGGTGACTGTACGGTGGCCGTGTAAGAGAATATCCTTGAGATGCACGTGGGTTGTCTGAGGGTCTGCACTTTGGTCCCAGTTGATTCAAGGAAAAAAATCGTGTGTCCACAGAGGAAAAAGCGGTAAAGCAAATGCAGTAAAACGTGAACACCTGGGGGATTTGGATGAAGGGTATGCTGCAATTCTTCTGCATCTTTTACGAAGGCTGAGATTATTTCAGCAGAAAAAGAAAACGGGTGTCCCTGAGAGGAGCTTGGACAGTCCCCTGTTGAGAGGGGCTCAGTTCCTGACCTTGAGGGGGAGTCCCCTCCACTCCAGCCCTGTTTCCGTTCCCGGGTCCGCACTTGGGTCCGCACAAGAAAGTAGAGTGTCGCCGGTCTCCGTCCGGGGCCGAGGCGCACTGCTCTGCACCGAGGGACTCCAGTAACGTGGGGTCAAGTGCAGGGGTGGCATTTCGGTTCCTTTTTTTTTTTTTTTTTTTTTTTTTTTAAATAGCTCACTAACTTTTCTGTGAAGAAACGTTCATGCTGATTTTATTTTTATTTATTTTTTTTAATTTTTTTTTTCAACGTTTATTTTTTTTGGGACAGAGAGAGACAGAGCATGAACGGGGGAAGGGCAGAGAGAGAGGGAGACACAGAATCGGAAACAGGCTCCAGGCTCTGAGCCATCAGCCCAGAGCCTGACGCGGGGCTCGAACTCATGGACCGCAAGATCGTGACCTGGCTGAAGTCGGACGCTTAACCGACTGCGCCACCCAGGCGCCCCATCATGCTGATTTTAAAGCCACTTCAAAAGGAGTCCTGTCAAGTCCCTTCTACTCCCAGAAAAGCTCCTGGCCTCCTTACTGAAAACCGTTGACCAAAGTTGGAGTAGCTGCTGGGGTAGCCAGGTGATACATGTTGTATTAGGAAACAGCAAAGGGCACCCCAGCATCTCTCAGGGATCTGTATTAATGGGGTGCACAAGAGCGCGTCTTCACCCTGTGTCCCCGTGTCTTGCATACTCACCGTCTCAGGGCTCTGAGTTACTTACAAGTTGAAGTCCTCTGTGACGAGGTACCCTTTCAACTTCAGATGTTAGCAAATGTTTGCCAAGTGCTCAAATGTGCCAGGCACTGTTCCGCTTCAAAACGCAGAAGGGTAATAGTGTCTTAGGCTCGCCGAGGATTTCACAGTTTACGAGATTTCCTTTAATCTTCACAGCAGCTTGGAAAGTGGACAATAAAATTCCATCAACACACTGCGTTTCAGATAAAGACTGGCATCTCTCCGTGTCTATGAAGTCACGTGACTGGTAGTCCTGAAGCCAGTCTTAAGCCAAGAACTATTTTGAACGTAAACGAGATGAATGTGTCGTCACTGTGGACGCTTTGGAAATCTCCGAAATTGTACACCTGTAGGGTTTATACATCTAGGATGTCTGCCCCCAAGGGGCTGTGAGACTGTTGTGATTCCTCCAAGGTAAAGAGATCGTGTTTTCATAGTCAAAGGAAGAAACAATGGCTGCTGTCGGAGTCTGCTCTCCTGCAGGTCTCAGCGTAGACCAGGTGGTGCGGCTGCACGTGTGGTGAGGAAAGCTGTCCTTGCTCCTGCTGCTGTGCCCGATTGAGGCATCATCCCTGTGCCAGCCTGGGAACGGCAGCCGTCTCGATAAGAGGACGAGAGAGAAGGGAGCAGAAAAGAGGCCCTTCTGAAATATGTGGCAAGCAGATACCGAGAGAGCCAATTAGGATGCCGTCAAGTACTCGTATGTAGGCCTTGGCCTTGCTACTCTCAATTAGGAACAGCAGTCCATTTGTAGCACGGCACCCACGAGCGCAGTGGCGTTAACCCTTTCTGTGTTTCCTGTGTACTCTCTTAGGAATGTAGAAGAGTTTAGGGTATTTGTTTGTATGTTGCAAAGCAATGTGATAAAGACGGGTTATTGGTCGTTTAAGAATCTTGCTACGATAAACGCTGTCTCGTACACTTTTAGCAGAAGGGTTAGATGTAAAAATAGCAATGACTGTGGGTCACATTCATCTGTGTCCTTTAATAGGACTGCCCGTCAGCGTTTCGGCGGTGGGCACCGTGTTTGCAGATCACTGCTGTTGTTTGGCGGGGCTCGTCAGGCCCAGGCCCTCCCCCGAGACAGGCCTTCCCAACTCTGGTTTTGCACAGCCCAGCAGGTCTGCGTTTTCCCTTAAATCCTAACAGCTGAGTTCATCTTCTAGCAGAATCCTCTGTCAGTATCGTTAGTCCATACGAGATTCCCTTGCTGGTAGATGCCATAATCTTGTCCTAAATGGCAGGGAGATCGTCGTGGCAAAGATTGGTCCTTAACGCTGAGGCAGACAAAGAGCTTCTAAGCCATCCACCTTGCCTTTAGGCTTCCTCAGCCCCCAGTCTTTTTGCTGTGTTGCCACCGTACTTCCATCCCTACACCGTCAGCTGGGGTATGTCACGTTCTCATTCAGAAATCTGCCGGGCGTCCTCACTGCCGTGACTCCTTAGCGCACACTCCTTACTTAGCGTGACTTCCGTGTCTGTGTCGAGGGTGGTTCCTCATGCCCTTCCGACTTCCGTGTCAAGTCAGTCTTGCACCAGCCACACGGGTGGGTGTGCAAAAGGTGCCATGCGATTTGTATTTTCGTACTCTGGGTGCATTTCATTTCTTGCACTAGGAATCCTATCTTTTCCCTCCTTCGTGAAGCTCCCACAGGTTCAGGCAGAATCTGGCTTGTCCTTCAAGGCCCAGCTGGGGATCCCCTTCCTTGTGAATGCTTCTCTGATATCCCTCTCCGGGTGCATCCACAGTATTCCTGTTGATTCTTCTCTTATCCCAGTTTTGCTACAGCCAGTTTGGGGGCGAGTTTTCTCACTAAGACAAGAGCCGAACCTGATCACGGCCTGTCTGGAGGCTCCTCTCGTCATTGTAGTTTGTTGTAAGCATGAGGCTAATACAGGTTTTTGTTTACATGGCTTTATCTAAATGTTTTATTTCTTTTTTGCAAAAACAGTTTCTAAGCGCGTGGCAAATGTTTTACTAGCAGTTTACGTAAACTTTCATAGCTTCTAAATACCTGATAAGATGGTAGTCATTGGTGGCAGAACTAGTACTCATTTCCTGGTTGTTTGAAGAATTTAAAAGAAGCGGTTTTTTTAATTAGTCTAACACCAAGGTTTCTAGTTAGGTAGCATACGTTATTTTCCATTATTAGAAACGCTGCTGGGGGCGCCTGGGTGACTCATTTGGTTGAGCGTTCAACTCTTAATTTTGGCTCGGGTCAATGTCCCAGGGCCGTGGGATTGAGCCCCCAAGTCGGGCTCCAAGCTAGGCATGGAGCCTGCTTGGGATTCTGTCTCTCTCCCTCTCTCTCTGCCCCTCCCATGCGTGCGTGCTCACTCGCTCTCAAAATAAATAAACAAAAAAAAAATAAGTAAATAAAATAAATAATGTTTAATTAAAGAAATAAATGCTGCTGTTTTTACATTAATTATAGTGGAAATGCATGGCCACCTGTGAAAGCTTGTGAGCAAATTTGTTAGAGCCACTTACACTTAGATAGCAAGGGGTGAGCATTTCCTGGTTTAGACCTACCTATTCTGCACCTCTGCTGAGCTTTCCAGCATCAGAGACAGTGTCCTAGTCATCTTCGTATTCCTTTTTATTCTCAGTATCTGATACAGATGATAGAGTAATGCCTATTCAGTAATAATTTCTCATTCGTATTTCTCCTCCACCCGTTCTGTAACTACTTAACGTCCATACTTACGGAAGCCCGTGCAGCGTTAGAAACTTAACTCCATAAACCCTGCCAGTCATGAATACAGTTAGTGTGGTGACGGCTTAGAAGAAAGAGTGCTTTTCTCGCATCCAAGTTATCACCCCAGGGAGAATAAAAACCTCTATATTTTCCAGTAAATGCTGTTCATTTGCATTTTTTTCATTTGCATCATTGTTTTTAAATTACTAATTTACATTTCTGTGTTTTCCTTTTTCCAGCCATCAAAAATAAGGATTAACTTAGAAGATAATGTACAGTATGTGTCCATGAGAAGTAAGTTGATTCCTAAATAGGTTTTAGGTTTTGTAGTTTGAACTTCATATGGTTTAAATGATTTATTTTAAACGTACATAAGTTGATTCAAAACTGAAAATGTATTATTTGTACATTGATTTTCAGCAAACACTTGTGAGGTTGTGGGCTGAGTAGTGTAAACAAATGTCAGTTTATTCTTTGCTGCTTAGGGAAATGCATTTTAAAAATGGAATGGTCCGGGGTGCCTGGGTGGCTCAGTGGGTTGAGCGTCCCAACTCTTGATTTCAGCTCAGGTCATGATCTCACAGTTCATAAGATCGAACCCAGCATCGGGCTCTGTGCTGACAGTGGGGATCCTGCTTGGGATTCTCTGTCTCCTGTCTCTCTCTGCGCCTCCCCTGCATACATATGCTCTGAATGAACGAATGGTCTGTGTTTAAGGGTGCTTTCTCGAAGTTCTGTGAGAGCGATTACATGTTGCTGTCAGCAGAATTGAAGGCCATTGACCACGGTCAGGAGAACCAGTCTTTTGCCCTCCAGGTTCCTGGGACTCCCTTTGCTGTCTCCCACCTCTGCCACAGACCAGGGCGCGGAGTCAGTTAAAGGAGGCGAAGTGCCCATTGCTCTAGTTCCCTATCCTTCTGGAAATTATAACCGTAGAACGCCCCACCCCTGATTTTCTCTTAATTTTGGTCCTAACCGCGATGGATGGACAGTGCATAGATCCCAGATAAATCTTAATATCAGCCCTAATTTCTCCTCGGCCCCTGCCACAATCTCACCTGTAGTTGGTCCGTTTTACCTGTGAAGCGTGTCCTCCGTCCGGCCCACAGCACCACCTCACGGTAACGTCTAACACACGTCGAGCTTGTACGGTACGAGCTGTGTTAAGCTCTTTGCATGGATTATCACCACAACCCTTTAAAATGTAAGCGTGGATTGTTTTTCATTTTGTATAGTTGAGTAAACTGAGGCCCAGAGAGGTCAAGGGCTTGCTCGGTCGGGATTCAATTCCCCACCTCTCTGACTTCACCTCTAGTTGGAAGCACGGGGCTAGACCCCTACTTCTAGCGTAGACTCTCCGTCTCTCCCTGCCTGGTGTGGTGGGATAGCCTCCTGAGTAGGTTGTCTGCCCATAGGCTCTTCCACGCTGCTGCCGGTGTGATTTTCCTAACACAGAAATGGGATCGGGACCTCCCTCGACCCGGAATTCTTCCACTATGTTCTGTTACATACAGAGAAAACTCCGACTCCTCGTGTATTTCATTTTACTTATTTGTGTCAAATTTATAAGCCACCTCAGATCCTTAAGAGGAGCGAGGCCGTGGAGAGCAGCCAGGTGGAAAGACGGGGCCCTTGCACGTTGTCTCTTGCCCCACGGGCGGCCTGGGCCTCCAGCTGCCGCCCTCACCCATCGCTGAAGCTCCGCCTGCTGGGGGTTCCCTACATACACCTGTCCTCAGACACAGCTCTGTCTTTCGACGTGCTGTTTCCTCTGTCTCATTAAGCCCCTTGCCCTCTGTCAAGAGGGAAGACACCCTCCTCTTCACGTTCGTGTCCTCTGCCCACACACCCCCTTCGTGAGGACCTCCTTCCTTCCCGTGCCGGTTAGGTTTCGTCTCGTCTTCTCAGGCAGCTTGGACACCTCTCTTAGCACGGACCTCAGGGCGTTGGGATCGAGTTCCTTAATAGACTAAGGAACATCTTCAGTTTGAAGACCTTTTTAAGTCATGTTTATGTTCTTTCAGCAACTATCATATTCTAGGTTTTCAGTTAACATCTGTTCTTTCTAAAGTGACTAACATGGTGGCAGTGTACTTATCCTGAGCTTGTAAGACCATGTTTTGTTAGTAATGAGGGTGATTAGATTTATGCTTTCTGAAGTTAGAGTTTCTCGAGCACCTGGGTGGCTCAGTTAGCCAAGCATCCGACTCTTGATTTAGGCTCAGGTCACAATCTCACAGTCGTGGGATCGAGCCCCATGTTGGGCTTTGCACCGAGCACGGAGCCTCCTTGGGATTCTCTCTCTCCCTCTCTCCGCCTCTCCCCGACTCTCCCCAACTCGTGCTTGTTCGCTGCCTCTCAGAACAAATAAATCAACATTTAAAAAAACCCTAATAAAGTTAGAATTTCTCTTTTGTAGTCTTCAACGGGTTTTGGTAGAATTCTGACTTCTAATTTAAATGAAATTTTCATTCCTCCCTAATCCCATTTAATCTGGAGTGTAGGAGTAGTCTCCACAGAGAAGACATGTGCATTATAAAATACATACTTCTGTTCTTGGAGTAACCACCAACAGCCTTTAAAGTGAATGTGACATTGTAGAGATTCTGAACACGGGAATTTCCGATTGAAGATAGCATGAATATTTCTTCTGAAGTGTACTGGTCACTGTATGCTGTGAAAGTAGCAGAAAGGAGAGATCATATTCTCCACCCCAAAAGGGCAGCTCCGTGATTCCTGAAACTATTTACTCTGCACACCAAACTATTAAGAACTTGTTTTTTAGTATCAAATTAGGGAAAGATGAAAGGAACGTAATACTCAGTTCTGAGGCCCTCATTCACTGTGTGAAATCGGTAGGCTAGCAGGTGTAACAGCACATGTTCACACGCCTTAAAGTACCCTTTTACCCATCAGTTCCAAACCGCAGAACTTACCGGAAGGAGACAAAGATGCAGACAGAAATTTAGCTGCAGGGAGATTTATTGAAGTATTGGGCCAAACAGCAAAGTTGGAGACAGTTGGAATTTCCAGTATCGGAGTAAGTGTAGCAAATACTCCATGAAGTGAACTGTCACGCAGCCCTTCAGAGTAACGTTGAAATACATTTGTTGACAAGCGACGATGTTCACGATGTTGAGTTAAAACAACATGCTAGAGGATAGTCTGTTCTTTTGTTTTTAAAAGTCACGTATACATATTGACAGATAGGTGTATGTCTGTGTGTGGAGGGGGCCGGGCATGTATGAAAAACCAGAATCACAGTAGGTGAGGGATGGAGGGAATTAAAGACATTTTCCCCCCTTTATTTGCTTATTTGTTAACATAGGCTAGTGAATATTTAAAAATGGAATAATAATCAGTTTGAAGACTTTTGCTTTTCCTCAAGGTATGTCTTAATTGTTCTAATGGAAGACCAGTTTGAGCTCTTACAGAAACTTCCATCAGGGTTCCGCTGTGACACGTACAGGAACATTTTAAGTATTAAAGAGAAAAAGCCAAGCCTCTGCCTTTGCTTCTATAAAGAACGTCTTGGGGCGCCTGGGTGGCTCAGTCGGTTAAGCATCCATCTCTTAATCTCGGCTCGGCTCGTGATCTCACAGTTTGAGTTCGAGCCCCGTGTTGGGCTCTGCGCTCACAGTGCAGAGCCTGCTTGGGATTTTCTCTCTCTCTCCCCTCCGCCATACCGCTCCCCTGCTCGTGCCCTCTCTCTCTCTCAAAATAAACTGAAAAAAATTCTAATCCTGTTCCTGAGAGTGGTGTAGGTACAAATGCAAACTCTCCGCTTTATGTTTGAGAAGGGGCCGCAGACCCCTGCAGATTCCCGTGTCCAGAGGACCTGGCTCCATATTTCAGATACTCTGTTAAGTCTAAAGCCTCTGCTTACTTGGCATAGGCTGATACATTTTGATCTGGTGTGAGAAATCTAGTTCATAAAAATCAGCTATGATGTGTTCAGTGTGTAGAATTTCGATGGGTGTCTATGCTTAGGAGATAAATTATTTTTTTTAATGAGCTGAGAAAGAAATGCTATAGAGAATTTTACAAATTTGTTTGTTTTGTTTCCCAGAAGCTCTAAAAGTGAAGAGACCTCGTTTTGATGTATCTCTGGTTTATTTAACTCGAAAATTTATGGATCTTGTCAGATCGGCTCCTGGGGGGATTCTCGACTTAAACAAGGTCGCCACGAAACTGGGGGTGCGGAAACGAAGAGTATATGACATCACCAATGTCTTGGATGGAATCGATCTGGTTGAAAAAAAGTCTAAGAACCATATTCGATGGATGTGAGTTGGTTTTGAACTTTTCGTGTTTTTTTTTTTTTTTTCCTTCTCTTTACGTGACAATACCCAGGTTTGAAACAAGCTAGTATTTGTAGTGTTTTGACAGGACAAAACAAAGTAAGATATGGCTTCTTGCTAGAAAAAGATTCTATAAAAATTTTGTTCATTTGTTGTCGCACAAGGTACATAAGTATTTTTTTTCCTATTTAGGACTGAATAAAAGCCATAGATCTAGGATATCGTTCTGGTGTTATGGAAAAGTTAAATGGAATAATAATCGGTTTTAAGACTTGCTTTTCAAGATCATAAGAAGATCTTAAACATCTGATTGTTTAGGAAATTTTTTTCCAATTGGTTATTGCTATCAGGAAGCAAGTCGCTAAGGTCGTCGTAAGACAATGTAATGTAATAAACGCTTAGAGGCTTCCTGCTCCAAGAGTTGTAATTCATTTGTTCTGGGGGAAGGTGGGAATCTCATCTTCCTTCTTAATTACCCCAGGTGGTTATGAGTCTGATAGACTACGGATCCACACTGTCCTGAATGTAAAAATAAAAATCAGTGGACCATCTCTAAAAGGCAATTGCTAAAGACTTTATTTTTGATGAGGAAGACCCCATGGAGAAAAAGCCTATGGCATAGACGTAGATACACCCATGGATGTGTGTGTGCGTACGTGCACGAGAAGAAAGCTGTTAATACACATGTGGATGTGGATACGTGTGTGCATGAGAAGAAAGCTGTTAATACTTCTGACAGGCAAATATTTTGGAAGAGTAAGAAACAGTTCCAGCTTCGAAGTACATGTAAATACATTTCATTTCGGGCAATGACAGATGTCCCAACAAAGATCATGAAATGGTTTTAAATAATGAACTTTGCTGATAGAGGAAAGGGGTTCATAAAGGAAGTTATTTTTTTCAGCAATACAGAAATGCAGATTGAATTCTAATCTGAATGTGTTTGCTAAATAACATTAATAACACCTTAGGGGTTAATATCAGATTGCATTCCGAATCGTAATTGCAATCAGATTTGAAAAGTAGCAAGCAAAAGGTAAAGTAGTAACAGCCTTTTTCCTCATTATTTTTCATGAAGAAGAAAAACAATGAGTATCAGTTGCTCGGGTCAGATCATAACCACTGCGATAAGGTAGACAGTAATAACTAAAGAAAATACATCTTTTAAGAATAATGCATACAATCTTATATTCAGCTCGAACCAGATAGTAGATGCGCATTAGGGAGAATCCTCAATTTTATCAGAGGAGCTGTCATTTTAGTCAGAACCCCTTGTTTGTCATCAGGGGACTAAAAGATTACAACTTCTCAAAAGTCCTGCTGTAAGTGCTAGAGCTGGGACCTAAGCTGGGTCTCGTTGACTCTTGGGCGGTGCTCGGTGTGCTTCGTCCGCTTTGCCCACCACTCAGTCTCCGTAGAGTTCTGACGGTCCCTTGGGTCTCCTCAGATCGCTGTGTAAGAGACTAGAACGGGGACAGAAAGCAGTGTCGCTCTACAAAGAATAATGGTTGTCTGGAATACAGGGAGGTCAGGAGTGAAGTGAAGTACCTAGTTTTGTCTGTCGCTTTGGGAAATGCCTGATGTCAACATCGGGAGAAGTTCCAATAACCTAACTTGCGTCTTCACCTCCTGGAGGTGACTCACAGGGAGTTTTTTGTTTGTTTTTGTCTTGTCATTACTATTATTTTTTTAAATGCCTTTCTCTTAAAGAGGGTCTGACCTTAGCAATTTTGGGGCGGTGCCTCAACAGAAGAAGCTGCAGGAGGAGCTTTCTGACTTATCAGCAATGGAAGATGCTTTGGACGAGCTGATTAAGGACTGTGCCCAGCAGTTGTTCGAGTTAACAGATGACAAAGAAAACGAAAGATATCCTTTAACTCTGTCCTTTAAAAAAAAAAAAAAAAAAATTCCCCTTCCAAGGCAGAGGTTACTTTAAATAGTAGGGTCAGCCTGGGAATTTAATTCATATACTCAGGATACAAAATTAGACCTTTAGAAATTTTGAAGTAACCAAAGAGTTAGGAGTATAGCCTCAAACACACACAGATAATTGCCTTTTCCTCTTCCGTGTGGCATTTGTTCAGGTCACATGCTACATTCAGACCGTGTACCAAGGTTCATGTTTGCATATCAAATTAAAATAGTGACACATTCTTGCTTCGTTTTTTTAGTCAGAATGCTGTAAAGGTAGCAAACTATCTTTTGTGAAATTGGCTTTTGTGAAATTCAGGTTTTCCCTAATTTGTTAACTGAGGTTTCTTTTTCTTTTTTTTTAATTAATATGTATTCATTTTTGAGAGACAGACTGCAAGTGGGGGTGGGACAGAGAGAGCGAGACACAGAATCCAAAAGAGGCTCCAGGCTCTGAGCTGTCAGCACAGAGCCCGACGCGGGGCTCGAACTCACAGACTGTGAGATCATGACCTGAGCTGAAGTCGGACGAGTTCGGTCTGACTGAGCCATCCAGGCACCCCACTGAGGTTTATTTCTGAAACGATGACATTGCCAATGAAATGGCAGTGGATGAAATGGCAGCTGCCATTCTGGTCCACAGAGCCCGGTGTAGCTACACGGGACCAGCGGGGCAGACCTGTCTTTGGCGGCGATCTTCTCCTGGGTCTCCTGGGCCCACCTACTGCTCTGTTTTCACTGCACCTTTGCGAGGCTCCACTGGTTCCCAGCTGCTTCCTGCTTTGAGTTTACTCACACTCTGCATCAGTTAAAACCTATTTTCACAGTACAGTTATCACAAGGGAAATAAATGCTGTTCCTCTACCTAATCAGAAAGTCTGTGAAGTAAGCAAAAAAAAAAAGAAAGAAAGAAAATGTTGGGGAAATGCAGTAAGTCACTTAATTGGTAACATTTCAGCAACCCAGTAAAACAAGAAGAAAAAAATTCACATAGTGAGATGGAAAATAATTTGGGATGTGGGAAATCCCATGAGTACATGGTAGTCCTAGAACACATATTCTCCAGGTTGATGCCACTTTTTTTTTTTTTTTTTCTTTTTTACAGATTTTTTTCCACCTTGCATTTTTGGAGAGTCTCATCAAAATTGAGTATTTTTTCCCCAAACATTCTCATAGTTAGATCTAGCATCGAATAGGGAATTGGGGGCAGGGAGCAGTTAAATACCTTCACCTGAGGTTTTTGTGTGCGTGTGTTACGTGTATGTGGACAGTTTGTCCGGAAATTGTCACCATAGTCACGACGGTAGGCTTTAAAGGAATTCTTTGAGCTATACATATTGTAAAACATTTTGTAAAGTCTAAAGAATTGTTTATGAAGTAGTAAGAGTTATATATGAAATGATTTTCTACTAATTGCTTTCCTTAATTGTGAGTTTGTATCCCATAAAAACTACAGAGATTCTAACATGACACTTATATTCGTGTATTATCAGAGATCACTTATCTCCTCCGTAAGTAGCATTCTGCTTAGAGACCCTTGACTAACGTTTACACTAGCGTACGTGACGTATCAAGATATTCACAGCATCCAAGCCTTCCACGAACAGATTGTTATCGCAGTGAAAGCTCCGGCAGAAACCAGATTGGATGTCCCCGCTCCCAGAGAAGTAGGTATCCCTGCGTGTTTAAGAAGACCTTGTAAAGAATGGGGGCAGGTCAACTGTTCAGGCTGCTGTGTTGCAGTCGTAATATCTTCACAAGCATTATGTGTGTGGTAGTTGCACATCTGACATTGCTTGAGGCGCTTTGCACGTTTTAGCTTGTTTTGCATAACGCAACAAAGGAAGCGGTCGTGATCACGATCCTCTGACGGGAGGAATCCGAAGCACAGAAAGATTAACTTTCTCCTGGTCGCACAGTAAGCGACAGGCCGGAATTCAAACCCAGATGGTTTGTCTCCAGAGTATGTGCTTGACCATTGTTCTGTCCGTGAACTCTTCCTATACTATAACGCGCTGCAGTGCCTCCACTGTGCCACAGTATGCTATAACCTATTGTAATGCCTGCTAGAGGAGTCTCCAAGAATTGGCCCCGTTGCTGGAGTTCCAGGTTGGGTGTCGGTCAAGGCTCTAGAAGTTCGCTCTAACCAAGCTCATGAAAGACTAAAGAAAGAATAAACAGGAACGCTAAGTGGTACATTTAATTTTTTTTAAAATTGTTTTTCACTGTTTATTTTTGAGAGAGAAAGAGCATGAGCAGGGGAGGGGCAGAGAGAGCGGGAGACACAGACTCCGAAGCAGGTTCCAGGCTCTGAGCTGTCAGCACGGAGCCCGACATGGGGCTCAAACTCAGGAACCGTTGAGATCATGACCTGAGCCAAAGTTGGACATTTGACTGAGCCCCCCAGGCGCCCCCTAAGTGGTACATTTAATATGAAATGTAAAATTGCTGTATAAATGGAAAGATGCTTATCAGCCACCAGCTGCTTAGCACACTCTTTCCCTTGCAGGAAAGTTTATATTGAAAGATAATTGTCATCAGAAGGTTGCTTGGTAAGGATGGAATCAGGACCAAGGAATGTGGCCATTCTTGGGACAGATCGTCAAGTTCTGACAGCCTGTAGACCCATCGGTGCTCGTAGTGACCGCTCTGCGTTGCTATAGGGGCTTCCCTCCCTCACAGTGAAGAATGTTCTTACCACTCATCTGTCCTTTCATCCCCACCAGACCACTGTCCAAGTGAGCACCATGTTGTTACTTGACAGTGTGTTATAAGTCAGGGGACAGCCTTTAATCTAGTCACACTCAAATTGTGACTTCTTGGTGACGCTTCCTCATTATTTTATTTAGATTTGGATATAATCCAAGTTCCTAAGCAACATTTGTGTTTAATAGGAGTCGTTTGAGAGATGTTCAAACTTTTTTTAAATAACCACTAATCTTTCAACACATCCTTACCCGGGGACATGATAGTCCATCCGGCAGTGACTGACAGGGTTTTGGTTTTTTTCCCCCTGCACTACGAGCTGCCTCAGGCCGTAATTGCCAGATTTTGCTGGGTTTTTTGGTCCCGCCCAAGACTGAGAGTCCAGTTTGAAGGCTGAGGAACGTGGGCCCTCTGGGCAGCCCTGCTCCGCGGTCGGGCAAGAGCGGGAGCAGTGGACAGGAGCACACTGCGTGCAGGGGAGCCCGCCGCCCGCAGAGATCCAGGGCGAGATCTGGGGAGCTGGTGCCAGGGTGGTTGGGCTTCAGGTCAGATCTGGCTCGCTGGCTTTGAGGCATAGTCTTGTTGGGACACAGCCACCTGCCCGTTTGTTTAGATATATTGTCTCTGGCCGCTTTCAGTCTGTGATGGCAGAGTTGTGTAGTTGTGACCCAGGGATCGTATGGCCCACAAGCCCCTTCACGGAAAACGTTTGTCAGCTCTGATTTGGTGGAGTAGGAAGTCCTCGGCTGGCTGCCAGTTCCGAGCAACGTCACAGTTTCTTTTGTTTAGAGAGATTTTTTGAGTTGCGTAAGATAATACCGTTCAAACCAGACCTGGCCTGGCGATCTAGAGCCTGAGCATACGTGTACTTTCTCTGGCCTACACGTCTGGTACCAAGAAGCCCCTCTGAGAGACCGCATCTCGCCGAGCCCTATTAGGAGATGACAGTGAGGTTTGTGGGGCAGGAGGGGGCCCCGGTGTCTGTGCCAAGCCCGGGCCTCCCCGCGTGAAAGGAGAAGAGAACAGACTCTGTCACAGTTGGACCCTCTTCCAGTCAGAACAGCAAAGGAATCCTGTATAACTGGAACCGTTCCTTCAGATTTTGGCATAAATTGGTGCATTTCGGGGTCCTGGCACACAAAGATGATGGTTTAGCATAACTGTCAGTAGAAGCCCGTATTTCCTGATACCTTACAGAAAAAATAACTAATCCTGAGTAAATTGAAAAATCCAAAGCCAAAAGATGTGAATAATCGTAATTAATAGTCCTTTATACGCAGTACTTTTTAAATCTTTTTTAAGTCACTAAGGTACGTTTTGTCAGGATCTCCTCTTTTTCACGTGGACGAAAGAGCGGCTCTTTCAGTTAACTCGGCACCTCTCAGGGGTCAAAAAATCTGAACACACCCTTCTTATTTGAGACTACAGGGTATTTTAGATTTCTCTGTTATCCAGACACTGATCGTGGACCCTCAGGGACCGACTCCTAGAAGGGGTCAACTCCTTGAGTAGAGAAAAATGGGCTCTTGAGTGCTGAAGTAGTCACATCATGACTCCCATCGAGTCGTCGCTTCAGCCCCGTGAGCTGGCCGGTGGCTTATTGGCCAACACTGAAGTGACTAAAGCCACGTACGTGGTTTTGTCAAATATACAATAGAAAGGAAACCACCCGCGTTTAAATTTTCAGCAGTATCCCTTGAATTGGCCACGTCCGTGGTTTTTTCAAATATACTATAGAAAGAAAACCACCCGCATTTAAATTTTCAGCAAGATCCCTTGAATGGAAACTTTTGCAGTTCTAGTGAGTGAAAAAATACAATCAGTGAACAGACATCCTGACGTGTCTTCTTTAGGGTGTTTTATTTATATTTTACCAGGACTCTATCACAGTACACATAAGAAGCACCAAAGGACCCATCGATGTTTATTTATGTGAGGTGGAACACGATCATTCGGGTAATAAAGTGTCTGAAGGAGCGGGCACCTCTTCATCTAAAAACAAACATCCAGAACACCCCGATAAAGGTAAGTATACCAAGTGTGTGATGGGGAAAATTGAAGATTCTGATGGCTTTTTACAAAACCATACAAAACAAATTTGTATATTTGTATATACAAATATATATATATATGTATGTAAAAAATCATTAGAATCTTAAATTCGTGTACATACATATGATTTTTAGTATATTGTTACAAATGCATCTTACGGCCTTACGGATATTTTTACCCTTTCTAGCCACGAAAACACGTAGTTAAAGAATTACAAGGTAATTTAGACTACTAGACGACAAGGTAGTTTAGCCTGTTTCTAACAAAAATAGAGTTAGATGCTGTGCAATTTTGATCTCGAAAACTTAGAATCTAGTCAGTCCCGTGGTGGTGCCTCCCAGCGCGGCCTCTGGGTAGAGAAGCCGTCTCCGTTCTGACAGGTGCTGGCAGGTGCACGTGCGACCTCGCTTGACTCTGGGGAGACTTACAACAGGAGCCTGTGCCATTGACAGATGGTGTGGCTGTTAGCCAGGGCTCTTCAGGGTTCTTTTAAGCACTTGAAGTGCGGGTTCGCTTACCTGTCCGCCTTTCAAACCCTCGCTCAGGAGAATTTCTTCCGTGTTTGTTACTTTTCAGAAGAAAAGCCTCCACAACAAAGTGAAGAATTACTCGAAGTGAGCAACTGACAGCATTTGCAGATGCGTGAATGGAGTTTTGGGGAGCATCCCGTGTGGATGAATCATGCATCAGATTTGATTCTCAGAGCAATAAATCATCCACGAAGTTCTCTGCTTCTCCGAGACAGCATCAAGGCCAGTGGTGGCTTTGAGGGGTTCACTACTTAGGTCTACTGGTTTCTGCATTTGCAAACAACTCTTTTTATAATTATTCACTGCTTTTTGTCAGTGAAATAGACACCCTGCCTACTGAAATAATACTCTTCCGTCACGGAGAGTATGCCTGAGAAAGGCGGTCGGGCCTGAAGCAGACCGTGCTTTGTGGACTCTGCCCTTCCCTTCAAGGATCATGTGTCATTATCACGCAGGAAATTGCCTTACGCGGGTTCATGTCTGCAATTAGCTCTTGGATGAGTATACACAGGCGTCTAACCGTGATGTCTCTGTATATATCTGTATAATGTTTAGATGACTTATGTAATATGTCTAAGTAAAACTTTCCACCCTTGTACAGCCAAAATAATGTATATATGGAAAGTAACAGACAAATTCTCTAATTTCTGTGGTATCGATAACTTATTAGAATCCTCAGAATGGGGGTTAGAGGAAAGTTTTTTCCAAACTTCTACATGTAGAAGTATCATAAATACGCTAGACATTTGAACATCATGGATTTAATTAAAGTGTTCCCATATGGTTCCCAGTGCTGAAATTGAAATCTGATACTTCTTGATTTCAAGCTTCCTCCAGGGTTAGTGTGTGTGAGCCGGTTAATGCGGGCCCTGAGGCTTTAGGGGCAAGTATAGAAATACTATCAGGTAATGGCTTAATTCTTTGCAAGACATGAATTTAATCATGATGAAAATTGGAAACTATTTTAACCTTTTTGCAAGCAGATTTTGTAACGTTTCTGTATGCAGCCTCGCTTTTCAATCAAAGGGGTTTACTTTTGATGAGTTGGTTGTACCCTGCCCTCTCTCCAGCTCTAGTCCCACATTTCCAAGAACCTAGCTATTTCTACCTCATTGGGTAAATCATTTACCACTCTGTGCCTCAGTTTACTCAGTAGTTTACCATTAGACTGTGAGCTCCTTGAGGGACTTTGTCTTAATCATTGTTATACCCAGCGCCTTGCACCATGCCTGGCACATAAAAAGTGCTCAATAAATGTTTGAACAAATCACCGAGTGAGTGAGTGAGTTGTAAAATTCGTCTGGAAACACTCGTCTGTCATACAGGATTCTTGTTGGCATCATGCAGAGTCCTGTTTTAAACTTCTCTCGCTTTCAGAGAGATTTGAAGCAAGTTGAAATTAAAACCGTGTAAAAAAAAAAAAAAAAGGTAATTCAAGAGGAGTCACAAATCAAAATACTGAAAAGTAATGCCGAGGGCTGGGATCGAGTTACCTCCGAGCTCTGCGGTGCGATTCGGCAGACGTCAGGTCGTGTGCGAAGATGATACCGTGCGACTGGACGAGCCCATCTAACGAGGGGGTGAGCCGGAGCAGAGGAGCGACCCGCGGACACCTCTTCTTAAGAGGAGATGCAGAATAAAAAGCCTCTCCTGAGCAGGAACGATGGGCCGGGGAGAAGGTGGTGGCCCGGGAAGCCTTGCCGAAAGTCCGCCGTTCGTAACCAGCGGTTCGTTCCTCACGTGTGAAATGTGACAACGCTTGTGCTTTACAAACTGCTCTGAGATCACGTAAGCAAAAGTCCTTTGTCCGCCGGAGGCGTGTTCTATAAACGAATCTCTCTTTGTCACTTTGTCTTCGGGTGTTTGGTCCCTAATCTTTACAACCGCCAAAGCGGGCATCCTCAGGACTGGTCCCGCGGCCCTGCCACCCGCTCCCGGGCTCAGCGTCGCCGCCCGCCTGTCTGTGAGGAGACCGCCACTTACTTTCGTGTCGCTCCCCCAGCTCCGGGCTAAAGAACCCCTGAGTGTTCCCCTACTTCCTTCGGGCTGAAGTCCACACTCCGGATGTAGAAGTCCTCCCAGCCGGCCCCAGCCTACTGTCCAAAGCTTGTTACTTGTTGGACAAGCCCCCAGCCCGGACCAAATCGATCTGGCTGCTGTGCCTTTGCTCTCACCCTTTCGCCCGGGATTGTCCTCTTATCTTTCCAGAATTAGGTCTTCATTCTGGACCTGGCTTAAACCCCTCCTTCCGCTTCCTGCCCGCGCGCCTCCAGTCACTACAGAGCATTTGGTAGCCACCCTCTTCGGTGGCTGTTAGGTTTTCCCAGCGCATGTTATGTGCTCTCAGAGTGGAGGGCCCACACCTGATGTGTTCGTAGTTCTCGTATTTAGGTACGTTTCCGTATGTTTTGGCTGGTTGGTAAGAAAAGTGACCGATTTTGTTCAACCTGACTCCCAGGAATTTAAAAACAAACTCTGATTTTGCAAAAACACTGACCAACAAACTGAATTTTCGCTGGAAGAAAAAAAAATTACCACTCCGTACTAATTTTGCATTTGCGTTTTGTGAACTCCCGGCACATCTGCCTGATGGTCCCTCACCTCGGCAGAGGAAGACCTTTGTGGCGTGAGCACGCCCTTTTCAAGAGGGAGGCTTTAAACTTGAGTCAGTAAGGACCCCTTTTGTCCCTCCCTTTGGGCCGGGCTTTGGCACCAGGGACGCATATCACAGCTGGTGTCGAGTTGGACGCTGAAGGTCACACGAGTGAATGGTTGCGCCTCTAGAGGCTTGAGGGCCTTAAGACAAAAACATTTCTCTTGGGAATATGAGTGAGAAGTCATGGCTCAAAATCTAAGAAATCTGGAGCGCCTGGGTGGCTCAGTCGGTTAAGCATCTGACTTTGGCTCAGGGCATGATCTCATGGCTGTGAGCTCAGGCCCCGTGTCAGGCGAGCACGAGAGCCCCGCTTCAGGTGAACCCTGGTTCTCTCTCCCTCTCTTTCTCTCTCTCTCTCTCTCTCTGCCCCACGCTCACTCCCTCTCTTTCTCAAAAAAAAAAATCTCAGGAATCTGCTCCTTGAGTATCTACCAAAATTAAAACTCGGAATCAGAATAAAGTCACATAAGTCTCTAAAAGCAAGTTGCTGGGGCACCAGGATGGCTCAATCGGTTGAGCGTCTGACTTCGGCTCAGGTCATGATCTCGAGTCCGTGAGTTCGAGCCCCACATCAGGCCCTGTGCTGACAGCTCGGAGCCTGGAGCCTGCTTCGGATACTGTGTCTCCCTCTCTCTCTGCCCCTCCCCACTCATACTCTGTCTCTCTCTCAAAAATGAATAAATGTTTAAAAAAATTTTTTTGAAAGCAAGTTGCCCTATTCCGGTGTTTCTGAGTTGGCTCATCCCGCTCTTGTGGGCCATGCAGCCACCAGGCCTCAGTGCTGAGGATTAAGCCGTGGCTTCTGTCCCTTGCTCTGACAGCTTCCCTGACCCCTGAGGACAGACCGGCAGCTTGTTCTTCTCAGGCCCCGTTGTCCTCATAGGTGGACGGGACTGTTTGGGTGGCCCTGCAGAGGACAGGAGGTGGGGCTCAGCAGAGGAAGAAGAGTCATGCTGAGAGAAGGTGGAGAAAGTAAACAATGAAAGGAAGCGGGAAAGAAGGAAGGCTTTTCGGGAGCGCTGCGCCAGCCTCAGCGTGGACTCTGATTGGAACCCACCACTCCTGGCCTCTGCCGCCCCCCTCAGTCTCCTCTTGAGAAGAAAAGGGAGGCTTTTCTGCCAGCGAGTCTGGAAAACGGAACTGGGCGTGCAAGGCTCAGGCCCTCCTGGGTTTCCTCTTTTCCTGCCTGTGGAAGGGGCTTCTTGACTCGCCCGGATGGGGCCCTGCAGGTGTTCAGTGCGGCCGGGGAACCCCCGGCGGGGGGAGATGTCATTCCCCGGGGGACACTGGGCAAAGTATGGGAACACCTTTTTTGGTCTAGATTCGAAGCTTATCTTTCTGAAAAGTTCCAAGACGAGTGTGCAGTGGAGAGGGACATTTAACAAAGTAGGTAAACGGCTGGCTTATTGCCATTGTTTACCTGGTGGTTGGTTCGTGACGTTCAAGTTGTATCCGGGTTTGAGAGGGATTGGTGGTGATAAAAGTTACCCAAAATAAGGAGTCGTGACGTACTTGGGCTTTGAAAGGATGCCACAGTCCTGCAAATGCCAACTTCGCTCAAGTGCAAATACATGGGTTACATTGTACGTCTCAGTCTATCCAGTTCATACCTCACGGTAGGTTTTGAGAACTGTCCCCCACGACAGGCTTCAGTTCACAGAGGGACTTGCATAGTGAACCATAGCAGGCATCAAGCGCCATAAACGTAAGACAGTCACCAGCGCTGTTCACGCACCTCCTCTCCGTCGCCCTGTCTGATGGCCACTCTCCACCCTCGAGGAAATTGTCATTTTCCTAACCAGTCCCCAGACTCTGGGGCCCATTAAACTTGAGCACTCCTCCTGCTCAAGTCTGTCGCTCCCCCGACCACACACACACACACACACACACACACACACGCACACTTCATTATAAATTGGGACTTGCGTTAAGCCACGTTAAGGAATTTAAGATCTGTCATTTTGATATCAAGTGGCACCCTAAAAACTTCCGTAAGCATGAAGTCCCATGGAGGGCTTGTTGTTCAACACAGATTTCCACACCTGCCCTCGGAGCTTTCAATTCTATAGCTTAGGTCAGGAATTGCCACCATGTTTCTCCCTCATCTCTAACACAATCAAGTGCCATGGTGTGGACCTCCTTGGTTTCTTGCGTGGACCTCCGTGTCTCCTGAACCTGGACATCTGTGTCTTTCCCCAGGTTAGGGAAGTTTTCACCTATTATTTCCTCAAACGAGTTTTCTGCCTCCTTCTCTTCTTCTGGGACCCCTGTAATGCGAATGTTTGCTCACTTAATGATGCCCGAGACACCCCTTAACCCATCCTCATTTCTAAAAATGCTTCATTTCTGCCGTTCAGCTTGGGTGCTTTCCGTGACCCTGTCTTCCAGATCACTGATCTGTGCTGCACCCACTAATCTGTTGACTCCCTCTAGTGTATTTTAAGTAAGCTCTACGCCCAGTGTGGGGCTTGAACTCACGACCCTGAGATCAAGAGTCACACGCTTTTCTGACGGAACCAGCCAGGTGCCCTTCTAGTGTATTTTTCATTTCAGTTATTGTATTCCTCAGCTCTGATTGGTTCCTCTTGATACGTGCTATCTTAATTGATGTTCTCGCTGACTTCCTCCACTCCTCTCCAGACTGGTGGCATCTCTATGAATAACCATTACTTTGAACTCTTATCAGGTAGATGGCTTATCTCCATCTCGTAGGTCTTTTCTGAGGTTTTGTCATGTTCTTTTGTTTGGAGCATAACCCTCTGCCCCATTTTGCTTGACCTTCTGTGTTTGCTTTAGTGAATTAGGCAGAACGACTACTTAAACTTGAAGGAATGCTCTTGTGTCTGGTCATGCATGGTGTGGATGCTGCCTGGTGACTCTGGCTGGAGCTGTGGCTGGTGTGGGTTGGGGGTCCCCGGGCGCTTTGCTCTGGGCTGCTCTGGTGGGACAGCAGGGGCTGAAGCCGGTGCAGGCTGGGATGTCCAGGGACGCTCTGTACAGGGGGCACCCTGCTGGGGTAGCTGGGGCTGAGGCAGGCAGTGCTGGGGGATTCTGTCAGTTGATTCTGAAAATAGAAGGGGAGGAGGGATGTTACTGGGAAAAGAACCCACAACAGTCTTTGCACTGGAGTCTGTATTGGGATTAAATGCAGCAGCAAGTAACAGAAAAAGCCCCAAATAACAGTAACTTTAAGAAGATACAGTTTATTTCTCACATATGGGAAGTCTGTAGCTAATTCAGAGCTGCTATCACTGTTGAGGGGGTCATGGACTGAGGCTCCTTCCAGGTAGTTTTCTTCATGCTTGACAACTTAACCATTTATACTATGTACATGTATATATATACATAGTATAAATGGTTAATGTGTGTGTGTGTGTGTGTGTGTATATGTATATACTATAGTATACATCACATATATATACATACACTTAAGATTTTATATATAAATACATAAAATTTATATGTATTTATATGTATATTTGTATATATGTATATGTATATACTTATATTTATAAATATATATATTTATATATATTTATATATATTTATATAAAATATTCTTCATGCTTGACAACCATTTATACTATATATATAGTATAAATAGTTAATGTGTATATATATATATATATATACACCCACACTATATACTATATATATGTGTAGTGTATATATATATATATACCATAGTATACATCACTTATATGTAAGTACACTTAAGATTTTATATATATAAATATATAAAATTTATATAAAAATATATATGTATATATAAAATCTTCAGTGTATTTATTTATTTTAAGAGAACGTGTGAGTGGGGCGGGGTGGGGGGAGGGTGGCAGAGAGAATCCCAAGCAGGCTCCGTGCTGTCAGCTGGGGCCGGATGCGGGGCTCAAACCCACAAACGGTGAGATGATGACCTGAGCCCAAGTCAGGCACTTAACTTTCTGAGCCACCCAAGCGCCCCAACAACTTAACCATTTAGACTGAGAAAACGTAGTCGTTACTGGGGCACAGACGGTCGCATACCCAGCGAACGCCCTGGAGCTTGGTCGCTGTTGAAGAAGGGAAGAAAGGACGTGGGGTGTGGTAGGCAGCGCTGGTGTTTGCGGAGATCTGACTGTCTGGGCACCTCCTGGTGAGACCACGGGACTAATTCCAGCCAGGTGGCCATGAGGAGTGACACGCGGCGAGAAAACCATGCACGATTCTCCAGCAGCTCTCCCCCCCCCACCCCACCCCCCCAGCAACCACGAAAGCCACAGGGGACACAGACACCGTTCCCAGATACTGGTGCCTCTGTCCGCCTGGGTCCCCGAGAGGCCATGTGGCATAAGCCCTGGCAGCCTGCTGGCACGAAGAAATGCATCAAACCATTGGGATTTATTTGGCGGGGATTTGCTACTTACTGCAACAGAAGCGACATCATCCAAACTAGTAGGTTTGGGGACCCCTAGCCACAGGTCGGGGGGTGGAAGAAGAATGCTGTCAAAACAGCCTCAAGTCAAACCCGTGTCCTGTACCTCTGGCCCACTCCCAACGGGCATCGGTCAACTGACTGAATCCGTTTGTTTGCAACCGGTGTGGCGGAAGTCTAACTCAAATGTACGTCATGATTGCCACCTAGTGGGGAATCGACACTTGTTCACATTTCTTCAATTGCTTTCAATCAAGCAGGGGTTGCTAGAGAATTGCTTTACCTTTTTCTTTTTAATGTTTGTTTATTTTTGACAGAGACAGAGACAGAGCATGAGAGGGGGAGGGGCAGAGAGAGAGGGAGACACAGAATGCGAAACAGGCTCCAGGCTCCGAGCTGTCAGCACAGAGCCCGACACGGGGCTCGAACTCACGAACTGTGAGATCACGACCTGAGCCGAAGTCGGACGCTTCACCGAAGGAGCCACCCAGGCGCCCCAAGAATCGCTTTAACTTTAAAAGGAAATGTTCAGGCCCCATTCTGGTTGATGAAGTGAACTGATACTAATTTTCATGTGTTACTATTTAAATAGGATAACTTGGAAAGAAGGAATGGACAGCTGCCAACTTAAGAATTCAGCGTGATATCCAGGCTATGTCAATTTTTCTGTTCTGGTTGTAACCTCACCTACAGAGATCTCCATTTCCTTGATGCTGTTCAGAACGTCACAGTGGTCCATGACATTGACCTGTTGGTCTGGAAGCCACAAGTAATTCAGATAGAAGACATAAGTGTGCTAAAGGGACTAGACAAGCCAACTCTTCATATCAAGTGCTGGATCAGTCAGGGTCCAGTAAGAAAACCATGGTAGGGTTTGTTGTAAACTATTAACAACAGAGGTGAGTTCGTACAAGAAGGCTGGGGGCACCTGGGGGGGGGGGCTCAGTCTGTTAAATGTCCGACTCTTGATTTCAGCTCAGGTCATGAGCTCACGGTTTGTGAGATTGAGCCCCGTGTCAGGCTCTGTGCTGACGGCACGGAGCCTGCTTGGGATTCTCTCTCTCCGTCTCTCCCTGCCCCTCTCCAACTCGCTCTCTCTCTCTCTCTCAAAATAAATAAACATTTTCCATGGGGTGCCTGGGTGGCTCAGTTGGTTGAGCGTCCAACTTCCGCTCAGGTCATGATCTCACGGTCTGTGAGTTTGAGCCCTGAATCGGGCTCTGTGCTGATGGCTCAGAGTCTGGAGCCGGCTTTGGATTCTGTATCTCCCTCTCCCTGCCCCTCCCCACTCATGCTCTGTCTCTCTCTGTCTCAGAAATAAATAAACATTAAAAAAAAAAATTTTTTTTTCCAAAAACACAAGGAGGTTGAACTAGCACAGAGGGGACACTGATGTCACAAATATGAATAATTCTGGAAGTAGCTAACCACCCCCGGGGATACAGCAGGATCGCCACAACGTAGGAGCTCAGAGGATAGGACGCACATCTCCGAAAGAGATGCCACACTGGTGCTTGGGCCTCCGGTGGGGACAGAGACGCCCAGCAGGTGGTTGGTACTCAAACCTCCAGTTGGGGTGTGACCTAGCAGGTGTGCACGCCCCTGAGGGGGTTACAGCCACTAGTGCCGAGACTTTTGGAGGGGACGCACCACGGCTGCTGCTAGGGCTACCCGCAGAATCAGGAAACTGGGGCCACTGCTGTCCCCTGCTGCTCGAGGGACACTGGCAGAAGCTAGAATGAGGAAGTAAGCCCCTTCCCTCCTCCTCCTGCCTGCTGTCCTCTTCCCGTTGCTTCTTTCTCAGAACCCCACCAGCCGGCAGGGGACACAGGACATGGAATTTGCAGACCCCGCCCCCCGTGACCGAACAGAATGGACAGGCGGGCCCGGATCTGAGAGAGAGCGAACACCCAGCGGAACACGTAATGACAGCGGCCCCAGGGTGGGGCAGCCCCAGCTCTGACCTTGGCCAACTCTAACATTAGGCAGATGGCCCCGTTTGCTCCTCCGCAGCCTCATCATAAAAGCCCTTTGTAGTTCTCAGATTCTGTGAGGCTAGGTTGATCCCTGACTCCAAGATCGCACGCAGCCCAAGTCGATGCCTGGGAGAGGAGGTGTTTCTTAGATTGGCATTCCGACGGTGTGCTTCGTAACATGGTTTGCACCACATGGACACAAGCTGACCTCTCTGGGGGCTCTCACCTTCGCCCATCCGCACTGTACTTCACCGTGATCAGGACAACAGGGTGCCTGGGGGGCTCAGTCGGTTCTGCGTCCAACTCTGACTCAGGTCGTGATCTCGCAGTTCGTGGGTTCGAGTCCCGCGTCGAGCTCTGTGCTGACAGCTCGGAGCCTGGAGCCCGCTTCGGATTCTGTGTCTCTCTCTGCCCCTCCCCCGCTTGTGCTCTGTCTCTCTGTCTCTCTCAAAATAAATAAATTAAAACTTAATTTAAAAAAATAAGCCTCTTTTTGATGCATCATGGTTTCTTTACACTAAAAAGTGCATGGATCTTCTGAAATGCGCTCCTGATGGATTTCTTGATTTAGACGAGGTCGCATCGATACTGGGAGTGGGAGAAACAAAGACCATATGACATCACACATGTGCTACGTGGTGTTTGCCTCATTCAAAACAGATCTAGGAATCACCCTCAATGGATGTGAGTTATCGTCAAATATTCTCATGTTTAAGCTTTAGTAATAACAGGAATCGTGTTGCTGTTTAAAAGCTGAAAATGAGGGGAGCCTGGGTGGCTCAGTAGGTTAAGCGTCCGACTTCCGCTCAGGTCATGATCTCGCGGTTTGTGAGTTCAAGCCCCGCATCCAGCTCTTTGCTGACAGCTCGGAAGCTGGATCCTGCTTCAGATTCTGAGTCTCCCTCTCTCTCTGCCCCTCCCCTGCTCACACTCTTGTCTCTCTCTCTCTAATAAGTAAACATTAAAATAATAATAAAAGCTGAAAACGGAATTTTCAGTAATTGGAAATGATAAGACCTCTCATGTGATGGATTTATATCCCATAAACGTTAACTGCAGGCAGGGGTTCTCTAAAAGAGCGAACATCTGAGTCCTTTCCGGAGACCAAGTTCTGTCTGAGGCATCTGAAAGACAAAGACGACATATTCCCTGCTGTATTTAGCTCTCTCGGACGCCAGCCAACAACCCGCATGCAGTGGTTCCGAGCACAGAAGGTGTGCAAAGAAAACCACGGTCCACCCTCAGAAAGGTGGACCAATTCGGCTTCAATCCTGGATCTTCCACTTACGATAATCCTTTACTTAACCTCTCTGAGCTCAGGTTTAACACCCATGGAAGTGTTGTTCCCGTGAGGGGGGAAGATAGCTCCCGGCTTAAAACAAATGTTCAGTAAATATCTGTTTTCTCCCTCCACGTAGGAGGGACTTAAAAGAGGGAAGCAAGTGGCAAAGAAATAAGATTATTTTTAATTTCCGCGTCGGTCATTTTGGAAAATGTATAGATTATATTGAAGTTACTGACTAGGACATTTTGCTCCTAAAAACTTTAAATTTCAGGGGCGCCCGGGGGTTGCAGTCCCTTGAGCGTCTAACTCTTGATCTCCACTCAGGTCATGATCTTGTGGTTCCTGGGTTTGAGCCCCGCGTCAGGCTGTGTGCTGGTGGCACAGAGCCTGCTTTGGGATTCTGTCTCTCTTTCTCTCTGCCCCTCCCCTGCCTGTCCACGTGTGTGCACGTGCTCTCTCTCTTCCTCTCAAAATAAATCAACAAACTTAAAAATAATTTAAAAACCTTAAATTTTGAGAAGTGGTTTGACGTGCTTTAGAACACATACATGGTGTGTTTTAATTTGATATCTTATATTGGACTGGAAAGGAGTTGTAATCTACTCTGTGTCCAAAAAAATGATCAAATGCATGAGTCCTTATATGAGGATTAAATGCATTTAATATTTTTGAGGCGCCTGGGTGGTTCAGTCGGTTAAGCGTCTGACTTCGGCTCAGGTCGTGATCTTGCGGTTCACGAGTTCGAGCCCCGCCTCGGGCTCTGTGCTGATGGCTTGGACCCCAGAGCCTGCTTCCGATTCTGTGTCTCCCTCTCTCTCTGTCCCTCCCCTGCTTGCGCTCTTTCTCTCTTCTCTCTCTCAAAAATCAACATAAATTTTTTTAATGCATTGATATTTTTTAGTACTTATTTTTAAAGTGTTTTTAATGTACAGGGCCTGGCACATAGCATGTCACTCTATGTAAGTATTTGATTAGTTAAAAAAAATCTAAGAGAAATGAGGCTGATCTGAATTCTGTGTTAGTTGAGGCTGTAATTGAATGGATATTTATCAGTCCATCAGAGGGTCTCCTTACATGGTAGGGGGCCCGCTGCATCTTTCAAGGCCCTGGGCTGACCTGTGTGCGAACAGATGGAGCCACCCACAGCATCCATGCACACCGTTGCTGCAGCGAACGCTCTGGCCAAAGCCAGACGAGTTTCAACTCCCAAAGAAGTAGACGGTGGTTCACAGGCTTTATGTTCCCCTTAAGAAAAAACCGTAACGCATCTGCGATTGATTCCTGCTGTAGCCTGTTCCGTGGCGCTGCTGAATTCAGGACTGAGTGCCAGGAGGGCCTAGCAAGCTGTCCTTATCTGTTTAGCCATTTTATAACTAACGTTATGCCCAGGAGGCAGGTAGGTTGGAGCCGGTTGTGTGGATAGTAAGTACACTTTGCTGCGACTCTTCTGTCCCCGAGGGCGTGGCCTCACTCTGTGCACTGAGCTCCCTGTGGCTCTTTCCATCGTCCCACCAGCGAGAGGCAGCCGCTACGCTGTGTTGAGGCTTCTGAACATGCCCAAGCCTTTCTCGGTCCCAGAGTGTGTGCTCATGGCCCTCCTGGCCAGCCGCCTCGGGAGCACGGGACGCACCCCGGGGGAGTGCACTGCTTCCGCAGTCTCGATGCACAAGACCCGGGCGGACCTAGTTGGACGCGAAGGCTTCTGTGGGCTGCTTCCAGAAATCTCCGGGGAGAAAAGTGCTCCTTCTGGGGAAGGAGAACCACGCAAAGCCAAGCCAGGCCCGTCATCAAGAAGGCCGCAGATCACCTTGCGTCTGAATGGGAAGCCCGGATGTGGCATGACAGATGAGGATTCGAGGCTGTCACCGTTCATCTCACTGCTGACTTCAAGTCATTCTGTTGGAAGACGGCGGACGTATGGGACAAGCAAGACAATGGGCCCCAAGGGCGTGCTCAAGCCTAACAGCCTGGACACGAAGCCACAGGGGCAGTGGAGGCTGGGTGCTCGATTCCAACCTCCAGACTCCTGCTTGGGGCTTTTTAATATTGTCACCTTGATAATGAGCCAAAGCAGGCCTTCCTGAAAAAGCTGTTTCCATGCCTGGAATGGAGAATAAGACTGAAAATGGGCAGAGATAGAATTCCCATGAAGAACGGACAGTTCAACTTTGGGCTGGCGGTGATTCTCAAAAGGAATATGTCCCTTTCTCAGGAACGTAAGAAGTCAGACCTCAAGTTTTTAAAATAATTACAGAGAGGGGCACCTGGGTGGCTCAGTCAGTTAAGCTTCCAGCTCTTGGTGTTGGTTCAGGGCATGATCTCACGGTTCATGGGTTCGAGCCCCGAGTCAGGCTCTGCATTGACAGCATGGAGCCTGCTTGGGATTCTCTCTCTCCCTCTCTCTCGAAATAAATAAACTAAAAAAATTAAAAAGTAAATAATGTAATTACAAAGAAATGAATGTCTGACAAACACAAAACATATTCGTACTTATCCTGGTTATCATGTTCAGGCTGTCTGAGATTAATAATGGTTCACTAATTGGGGCGCCTGGGTGGCTCAGTCGGTTGAGCGTCCAGCTTCGGCTCAGGTCACGATCTCACGGTTGGTGGGTTCAAGCCCCGCACCGGGCTCTGTGCTGACGGCTCAGAACCTGGAGCCTGCTTTGGATTCTGGGTCTCCCTCTCTCTGCCCCGCTCACACTCTGTTTCTGTCTGTCTCTCTCTCTCTCAAAAATAAATAAAGATTAAAAAAATAAATAATATTTCACTAATTACGTGGGAGCTAAAGCAATGTGAGCTACACTTAGGCGATCTCTTCCTTTTGTAACAGAAAAGGAAGACATTCTTGGTTGGCCTAATGTGTCCGGAAATCACATTAGGATGAAAACAGGTAAGCATCCTTTTGGTACTTTGGTCCCAGCAGTTTCTTACCAAGTTCCAAATATCAGTGAGAGAGACTGAAGTGCCAATTCATACAAGATGAAGTACTTTTTATATAATGGGACTTTTATTTCGGTTTTAACCCTTGCTCTGTAAACCTTCACCATCCAATACAGGAGCCACTAGGCTCTATGTGGCTATTTTTTTTTTTAATTTTTTTTTTCAACGTTTATTCATTTTTGGGACAGAGAGAGACAGAGCATGAACGGGGGAGGGGCAGAGAGAGAGGGAGACACAGAATCGGAAACAGGCTCCAGGCTCCGAGCCATCAGCCCAGAGCCCGACGCGGGGCTCGAACTCCCGGACCGCGAGATCGTGACCTGGCTGAAGTCGGACGCTTAACCGACTGCGCCACCCAGGCGCCCCTCTATGTGGCTATTTAAATCTAGATTATAATTAATGTCAAATTCAGTTCGCGAGTCATAACTTGTCACCTTTCAGGTGCTCAATGGCAGATAAGCTCCCACACTGCACAGAGAACGTTTCCGTCCCAAGGAAAGCTCCATTAAGCAAAGTTCTATACAATTTTATTATAGCAGCCACCCCTCCCCCAAATGTTCATACATAATAACTAAGCTTTGCCAATTATTTCATTATTTAAAATATTTAGGGGTGCCTGGTGGCTCAGTCTGGTAAATGTCAGACTCTTGATTTCTGCTCAGGTCATGATCCCAGAGTTGTGGGATCAAGTCCCACATTGGTGTGGAGCCTGCTTAAGATGATCTCTCTCTCCCTCTGCCCCCCTTCCCCACTCACGCTCGCTCTCTCTATATAACAAAAAATTAAAAAAAATAATAAGTTGAGCTATTAAAGTAGTTAAGCTGATTTATCTAGCTGCATGGTCATCAATAAAGCATATTAGCGATAAATTTATACTACTGGCAATATGGAACACATTACATGAAATATAAACTCGGGAACCAGCTTGCTGTTTAACCAAAGGGTGAGCGATTAGATAAGTCTATCATTGAACATGGGTCATGACCGTTTCACGAAATTGGCATTGTGGGGTTTTTTTAAT
Source organism: Felis catus (assembly GCF_018350175.1). Classification (NCBI taxonomy): domain Eukaryota; kingdom Metazoa; phylum Chordata; class Mammalia; order Carnivora; family Felidae; genus Felis; species Felis catus. The sequence continues at coordinate 131,951,820 of NC_058370.1, forward strand.
CTCTACTCATTTTCCTCAAAAAAAGGCGGAGAAAAAAGAAATCTTATAATCCTTATGTGTGGTGAGAAAGAATGTGTATTAAACTTTTGAAGAAACAGAACTTTGCCTCTTCCCGTGAGTAAAACGAACACGTTAATCATTGAGTATCCACAATTTATCTTTTCTAGGATTGTGGCATGGCCCATATAAAGAATCCACACTTTGAGCTCATTTCCCGTTTGGGAAAATATTCTTACATTGGCTCTTTCTCAGCCTCTGGTTGACCGAGGTGGTAATATTAGGATTAACCAAAATGTGTCAGTGGTGGGGAAAAAAAATCAGCCTTGAAAGAAACACTGAAATGTTGCTTTCTTAAACAGGCTTTGAAAAATTGTCTCCTTTAACTTCTGGTTCCTTACTCAACTCATAATCCGGTGAAGGAGAGATAAGGTCATGTCACCCAATTGCTATTTATATTGCTGAGTACTCGTCAGCTTTCCGAAGAAGCTGAACATCGTGTCCAGTACTTTGCAAAATTCTTTTGAATCCTCTAATGATCACTTCGGTAGCAAATGTCAACCAGGCCAACTCGGCTGTCTTTCGCAGGCTCTGGTTTTATATTTAACTTTGAAAATAGAGCCACAATCCTTTCAGACAATCAGCCTGCTCGCTCGCGCTGCTGGATTTAATTCGTCGCGAAAGGAAAAGTGGGCGGCAGGTAAATGTTAATGTCACGGTTGGGCAGGGAGTTGTAGCAATTTCCAGCCACGCCTTGATCTGTCTCGCTCTTAGTTAGGCGTCGCCTTACATTACATTACATTACATTACATTACATTACATTACATTACTTTTCTAGCTATCATCTACTCCTAAATAACTACTTTTAGTGAACGCTTATCACGTGCTAATCACTAGAATACAAGACAGTAGTTGTCTCCACGTTATCTTACCAGGTAGGCATCATTATCCTCGTTTTAGAAACGAGAAGGCCGAGGCTCCAGCGGGCCTGTGACATGCCTGCCCAGGGCTGCACCAGCCAGTCAGTGCCAGAGTCCGGCTTTGGACCCAAGACAGTATGATTCAGTCCCAGACTCCTTCCAGGCACGACCGCGATCCCCTTCTCAGCCTACGTGACTTGAAGTTCTGGAATTCTTTGGGCTCGCGCTCTCGCCGCGGGAACATGTCTTAATTTGGGGACAATTATTCAGAAGCTGGGACAAATGATAGATAGATGATAGATAGATACATACGTACATACATGCATAGGGTGTATATATATATATATATATATATATATATATATATACTGAGAGATATATAAATCTGGACAGTGAGCTCCTAAAACTGTAGTTAGAAATTTGTATTATATGTCTCACTAGATAGATAGATAGATAGATGATAGATAGATACATACATACATACATACATACATACATGGGGGTATATATATATATATATACTGAGAGATATATAAATCTGGACAGTGAGCCCCTAAAATTGTAGTTAGAAATTTGTATTATATGTCTCACTAGATAGATAGATGATAGATAGATACATACATACATACATGGGGGTATATATATATATATGTATATATATACTGAGAGATATATAAATCTGGACAGTGAACCCCTAAAACTGTAGTTAGAAATTTGTATTATATGTCTCACTAGATAGATAGATAGATAGATAGATAGATAGATGATAGATAGATACATACATACATACATGCATAGGGTATATATATATATATATATATATATATACTGAGAGATATATAAATCTGGACAGTGAGCTCCTAAAACTGTAGTTAGAAATTTGTATTATATGTCTCACTAGATAGATAGATAGATGATAGATAGATACATACATACATACATGGGGGTATATATATATATATATATACTGAGAGATATATAAATCTGGACAGTGAGCCCCTAAAACTGTAGTTAGAAATTTGTATCATATGTCTCACTAGATAGATAGATGATAGGTAGATACATATATACATACATACATACATACATACATAGGATGTATATATATATATATATATATATATATATATATATACTGAGAGATATAAATAAATTTGGGGTAGAACTGTTTAGATCTTCATTTTTATTTATTTTTTTAAGTTTCCTTATTTATTTTGAGAGAGAGTTTCTCTCTCAGGGGAGATCAGGGGAGGGACAGAGAGCGAGGGAGAGAGAGAATCCCAAGCAGGCTCTGCACCATCAGCACAGAGCCGGGTGTGGGGCTCGAACCCACGATCGGTGAGACCACGAGCCGCGCTGAAATCAAGAGTCAGATGCCTAACCCACTGAGCCACCCAGGTGCCCCTAGATCTTGATTTTTAAAATCTGGAATATTTATTTTTATGTTCAGTTAAGGAACTCAGTGTGAGCTCTTTTATGCAGCCTCGCCTAAAACAACCTGTCACAGCAAATCCAGAAAGTTATTAGTGCTTTGAAATATGACATTCGTACTCATCTGCACCTCACATCGTCTCAAACCGTATTTTTAACATTTGGGGAAAATACGCAACGCGATGTATCTTTCAAAGAGTTAAGGAACTGGGGCAAAGGGCAAATGAGGGGAGAGAAAAATAAAACGAAACCAGGGGAGAGAGGTTAGTACACACTTCATGCCGTGCTGTGTGTGAGTCATTCATGGCATCTCGATTTAAAAATAAAACAGCACACAACCTGCTTTCCCCAAAATGTGGCTTCTTGCTCGGGAATCTCCATCTACTTTTTTCAGCGTTGGAACTTCTTATCCTTTTTTGTACTTGGTTCTTTCTACCCTGCCTTGGGAAATATCCCGCTTGATTTTTGTCCATTTTCTTTTCTCTTTTTTTTTTTTCCTCTAATAGGCAACCATCCACAGCAGCCTGAGACAATGAAAACTCACTGGCGCTTTTTTAAGCAAGTGATGATGAGCATTTGAGGATGCGTTCGTCAGGTTCGTTGGAACTTATGCGGGCAAGCTCATGTTTCCAATTTGGGACTCAGAGCAAGCAATCAGCTGTATAGACGCTTGACCTTAGCGCTGAGAGCCGCGGTATCTTTAGCAGCTCACAATGTAGGGTGACGCCAATTGGATGAGTCGTCCCCATGGAAAACAGCCCACTTGGCGTACGTTCCCGAAGCTACGATCTGGCAGCGGTACCGAGACCTTTCTTCTAGAAATTGCTGTTACCGCCACACACGGGAGACAGATCCAAAAGGGGAAATTTAGTTTTTCCACCGGCTCGTCCTTTGCCGTGAAGCTTGTGTAGGGCACCCTCCATAAAATCCCTTTTGCAAAGTGAAAACATCGATAGCATTCTTCACGTCACTATTTTCCGTGGATGAGTTGAACGTGGTAACGTGGAATGTAAATACCTCTACATGTAACTACAAAATGTTTTAAATCAAATGGGAAGCGTGCATTATTTTCATTTTGTGCCACTGTAAATATGGAAAGAAGTAATCGGATATACTAGGCAGAATTGGGGGGGGGTAGATGGGGCCTAAATTTCTAAAATCAATGTTTGCTGCATTTTTATTTTTCCTTTCAATGACTTAAAAAAAAAGGACTTCGTATTTTGGAACAGTTTTAGATTTACAGCAAAATGACACAGAAATTTCAAAGTCCCGGGGCACCTGGGTGCCTCCGTCGGTTGAGCGTCCGACTTCGGCTCAGGTCATGATCTCGCGGTCTGTGAGTTCGAGCCCCGTGTCGGGCTCTGTGCTGACAGCTCAGAGCCTGGAACCCACTTCAGATTCTGTGTGTGTGTGTGTGTGTGTGTGTGTGTATGTCTATCTCTCTCTCTCTCTCTCTCTGCCCCTCCCCTGCTCATGCTTTCTCTCTCTCTGTCAAAAATAAATAAATATTAGAAACACAAATACTTTTAAGAAATTTCAAAGTCCCATACCCCGCCCCTCCTGCACTGTTTCTCCTGTTATATTAGTGTGGTATGTGTCTTACATTAGTGGGGGGTGTGTTACAGCTGATGAGCCAACATGGCTACCTTGTTATGAACCAAAGCCTTAAGTCTACATTAGGATTTACTCTCTGTGTGGTCGTGTTCCGGGGAGTTTGACGAATGCCTCATGTCTTGTAGCCACCATTACGGTATCATATGAAATAGCTTCATCTCCCTGAAACCCCGCCTGTTCTACCCATCCGTGCCCCCTCTCCAGCCTCCCCCAAGCCCCAGCAACAACTCACCTGTCTCTAGTTTTGTGGTTTCCAGAGCGACCTATAGTTAGAATCATACCACACGTAGCCGTGTAAGCATTGAGCTCATAAGCGTTAAGCTTATATGGATGTATTACAGTTTCTTTTGTTTAATATTTATTTATTTTTGAGAGAGACAGACAGAATGCAAGTGGGTTAGGGGCAGAGAGAGAGGGAGACACAGAATCGGAAGCAGGCTCCAGGTTCCGAGCCATCAGCACAGAGCCCGACGCGGGGCTCGAACTCACCAGCCGCGAGATCGTGACCTGAGCCGAAGTCAGGCACTCAACCGACTGAGCCACCCAGGCGCCCCAGGTTTGTTTATCCATTCACCTACTGAAGGACATCTTCGTTGCTCGCAAGTGTTGTTAATTCTGAACAAAGCTGTAAACATTCACGTACAGGTTTTCACGTGGACCTAAGTTTCGCCTCCTTTAGGTAAGTGCCGAGGAGTACGGTTGCTAGATCTCACAGTAAGCCCAGATTTAGCTTTGTAGGAAACCCCCAAACTGTCTTCCAAGGTGGCTGTACCATTCTGCCTCCCCCCCAGCAATGACAGGGAGCTGCTCCTGTTCCACAGCCTCACCAGCGTGGCACAGGTCACAATCTCCCAGTCTGTGGCTTGGCTTTTCTTTTCTTTTCTTTTTTTTCCACTACCTACTCATTTAAGTAATGTCTACACCCAACGTGGGGCTTGAACTCACAACCCCGCGATCAAGAGTCACACGCTCTTCAGCCTGAGCCAGCCAGGCGCCCCTTGTCTTCTCTGTCTCTCCACAGGGTCTTTCGCAGAGCACAAGTTTTAAATTGCAGACAAGTCCAACTTATCAACCACCATGGATCATGCTTTTGGTATTGTATCTAAAAAGTCATCGCAGGCCTGACCGAGGCCACCTAGATTTTCTCCCGTGTTATTTTCTAGAAGGTCTATAGTCTTGTGTTTTATATTCAAGTCTGTGATCTGTTTTGAGTTGTTTTGTGAAAGGTGGAAGGTCTTTTTTTTTTACACGTGGCCGTCCAGTTGTTCTAGGATTATTGGTTGAAAAGTTTGCTGACCATTTTATGATGTCAGGAAGGAAAAAAATGTCCTGGAATGTCACAGTACTGCTGGCCATCTTGGGACAGGTACCAACCTCCTGGAGGCCCACTTACTCATCCCCGTCCCACATCTCAATCTTATATTTGCAACACCTACTCCTGAGATAGTATATTGATCAAATATTGCCACAATAATGCTGTGCAACAATCCCCCTACCCCTCCCCTCCTCAAACTCAGTGGTTTAAAATGTTACTAATTTGGGGGCGCCTGGGTGGCTCAGTCAGTTGAGCGTCCGACTTTGGCTAAGGTCATGATCTCATGGTTTGTGGGTTCGAGCCCCACATTGGGCTCTGTGCTGACAGCTCGGAGCCTAGAACCTGCTTCGGATTCTGTGTCTCCCTCTCTCTCTCTCTGTCTGCCCTTCCCCCACTCACGCCCACGCACTCTCTTACTCTCTCTCAAAAATAAACATTCAACAAAAAAATGTTTTTAATGTTAATAATTGGGGGCCCCTGGGTGGTTCAGTCGGTTAAGCATCCAACTCTTGGTTTCCGCTCAGGTCGTGATCTCATGGTTTCGTGTGTTCGAGCGCCACATCGGGCACTGTGTTGGCAACTCAGAGCCTATTTGGGATTCTCTCTCTCCCTCTCTCTCTGCCTCTTCCCACCCACGTGGTCTCTGTCTCTTTCAAAAATAAATAAGTGCTCACACCGGCAGCACATATACTAAAATTGGAACAATACGGAGAAGATTAGCCTGGCCCCTGCACAAGGAAATTCGTGAAGGGTTCCTTATTTTTATGAGGACTTTAAGATACAAAACAGATGAACATAAGGGAAGCAAGAATAGTATAAAAACAGGGAGGGGACAAAACATAAGAGACTCCCAAATATAGGGAACAAACAGAGGGTTGCTGGAGGGGTGGTGGGAGGGGGGAAGGGCTAAAGGGGTCAGGGGCACTAAGGAATCTACCCATGAAATCCTTGTTGTTCTATATGCTAACTGGGATGTAAATTATAACAATAAATAAATTTTAGAAAAATAGATAAATAAACCTTTAAGGAATAAATACGTAAAATAAAATGTTGATAATTTATCCTCAAGCTCCCAGGTCTGTGGATTGGTTGGACAGTCTCATCTGGGGGCCCAGGCCGGAGGGACGGTGGTTGGTCCTTGGGGCCAGTAGAAATACGTGATACCTCTTAAGGCCTAGGCTGGGAACCCGTACGCTGTCCCTTCTGCCCATATCCTATTGGCCAAAGCAAGTCACGTGGCCAAGCCCAACATCAGTGGGGCAGGAAAATACATTTTTCCCGTGAAGATGGAGAAGAAGGGCGTGAATGTTTGTTGGACAGTGGTAAAGGAATCGCATCATAATACGAACAGGCAAAGTTAAATGTAAAGAATTATTAACTAGAACAGGAGATTGAAGTTACAAAGGATTGGTTAAAAAGAAGTAAAGAAATATAGGAACAGCCGATGTAAGGAGTGGATGTTTTATATCTAAAAAATACAGGAATAGCCGATGTAAGGAGCAGCCATTACACCTAGGACTAAGAGAGAGAGTTCAAGGTAGAGGCCCTTCTACCCCCAGGGCTGACATTCAGATCCTGTTGGAGAGCCAGCCGCGGCTGGCTGGATAGCACGGAAGACAGCCTGCTCCTGTGTCGCCAAGTGCCCTCGTCAGATCTGTGATGACAGAACCACCCCAGGGGCTTGTTACAATGCCGAGTTCTAGGCGCCACTGGAACTAACTGAACGAGAATAGGGGGAGGGAGATAGGAATCTGTAGTTTCATCTACTACTCCAGCTAGCTTTCCCTACACTAGCTTAAGATCTCGGAGCTCTGTGAACAGGGAGACCTTGTTGATTCACTGTCGTATCCTTGTCTCTTAGCCCCGTATCTGCCACTTGCTAGGTGTTGCTGTAGACAGGTTGTTCCTGGACTGGTTCCCATTGGTTGGTTGGTTGGGAGATAACATTCAAACCCAACCGGTTGTAACTGGCCACAAGCCACATCCCCAGCCATAATTTCATGGTGTTTGGTTGATGAGCACAACGTCCCTCCGTTATTGTTGGCGAAACCCAAAGGTAACGTATCCTCCCGGAATGGCAGGTGGTATTTTCCAAAAATATCTGCGACACTGCTTTCCATTCTACATGTTTTCCTGCGATGTGACCTTGACAGGCTTCCATGGAGAGGCAGAGTCTATGTCCCCTGCCCTTGACTCCAGGCGGGCTTGTGACTTGCTTGTAACCAACAGAATGTGCCAACAAAGCGATGACGCAGGACTCCCGAGGTTAATCTTAAAGGGCAACACAGCATGGTCCTTGCTTTCCAGAACACTCGCCTGGGGAGCCACGAGTCTCCGTGTAAGAAGTCCCCACACTGGGAGGAAGCCCAACCGCTCAGAAAGGCCACACGAGGATTTCCCGATGGCTAGCTGCAGCGGAGGCTCCGCCAACGGCCGGGTCAACCAGCAAACGCGGGAGCGAAAGGTCTCCAGGGTTTCCAGTCCCAGCTGCTGAGTCCCCTCCAGTCCTTAAATCTCCCCAGACCTCAGGAGGCTGCGGAGCCATTGTGAGAGTCATCACAAAGTCATTTTCATCTTTACTTCCTGGGGGGAGGGAGGGGCGTGGGGATCATTTGTTAGGTGGCCATACTAAGCGGAACCAGTCCCGGATCAGCATCCCCCCGCCCGCCTCTTCCTACACCATGAACTTGGACTGGAAGTTCTTCCCTCTCCCAGCGATATCGCTGTGACCATCTTCCCTCCTGTCCACGATCCTCGCGAAAGAGAAAGCCGGCACTTCTGAACGGGCTGGGCTGACGAAGGGTTCTCTCTAAGTGCTTCAAAACACGGTGTCAGACGCGCCACGGGCCTCACTGCGTTAGCGCCACACACTGCGTTAGCTTAACCAGGCAACACGGGAAACCCAACCAGGGTGATTTTCGATCCCCTTCCAACGCAGAAACGAAAGCGACTGGAGACTCCTTTGTGCCACCGCAGCGTTCGAGAATGGGGCCGAGTGACCTTTCTCAAGCCCCTTGGTTTGGCACATTGAACGGAGGGATGGAAAGAGGCAAGAACTGGGGATTCGCAAAACCTGGGGTCGAAAATGAGTTCAGCCCCATCGCCTCTGTGGGATCTGAACGAGCTGTCTAGCCTCTCGGCGCCCGGCTCTCTCCGTCCCAAAACGGGATCGGGTAATGACCATCCCAGCCCCTAGGGCTGTTCCGCGGATGCCCTGATGTGGGCAGAGAGGCGACAGCGCTTTGTAAATCTGTGACACAAAATACAAACGCTTGCTGTCTCCTTCCACTTTATATACAGGGCGACTTCCGAAACACGAGAGACTAAACAACCCGAAAACTTTCCTAGGCAATTTAGGACAGGGTCAAAGAAAGCAAAGCAAAAGACAAAACAAAGTCCTCTGCGGACATGTCCTTTCTTGGTGGGCGATACTCCCGGCACGCACCTGTGCTATCTACGGGTCACAGTGGTAAGGGGACAGGGGACAGGGGACAGGGCACCGACCGGGGCGCCCTTCGCTGCCTTTCCCCTCAGAGCCGGTTTACCACCCCCCACCCCCCACCCCGAGTGGTAAACTGTGCTGCTCTGATCGAGTTCACCCTCTGCGGCTGAAGTGTTTCCTTCCCCCAACAGCCCCGCTTTCGAAACAGGCAGCCGCTCCGGCTGCTTTGCAGAGACCCGTCTCCAGTTCTGATCCTGAAGATAAGCTACCGGGTTTGCACCTCGGCTCGGTCTTCCGTCCCGAGACAGAGGCGCAGCCCGCCCTTGCTGCCCCGTGGCCTCAATGCCAATGTCCTAGTTCACACTCGCCCGGCGGAAGGGACCCTTAGAGGCCCGCCGGCCCACCGCCGGACCGCCGTGGAAATGGGGACGCGGGGAAGGAGCGAACCGTCAAGGCAAAGGCACAACAACACCCCCCAGGCTGCAGCTCCTCTTCCCAGAAATAGTCTCCCCTCGTTATTCCTGCGTCACGCGTGTGCTCCTGGCGGGCACAGCCAGCTGCCTGCTCCACGTCTCCAGATGGTGACTAATGAGTGGCTGCGACTTGACTTGTCTAAGCAGAGCTCCGGATTCTACCCACCCACTCACGCTTGTTCCTCCCCCAGCCTACCCAGTTAATTGCCCAGGTCCTGGGGCCACATGCCTCGGAGCCCTGCCACTGATCTTTCTTTCCCCCATCCGGTTCACCTGCAAGCCCCGTGGCCCTACCCTCAAAACACCGGCAGGGTTGGTCTACTTCTCACCCCTTCGATGACGACCACCCAGCCACCCTGCCCTCTCACTCAGGCTGCTGCCACCCCTACCCGACCTGATTCCGTCTCCACTCTTTTTTTTTTTTTTTTTGAGTTTATGAACTTCTAGGGTATTCTTTTTTTTTTTTTTTTAATATGAAATGTATTGTCAAATTGGCTTCCATGCAACACCCAGGGCTCATTCCAACAGGTGCCCTCCCCAACGCCCGTCACCCACCCTCCCCTCCCTCCCACCCCCCATCAACCCTCAGTTTATTCTCAGTTTTTAAAGAGTCTCTTATGGTTTGGCTCCCTCCCTCTCTAACCTTTTTTTCTTTTTTTTCCTTCCCCTCCCCCATGGTCTTCTGTTAAGTTTCTCAGGATCCACGTAAGAGTGAAAACATGGAATCTTTCTTTCTCTGTGTGGCTTATTTCACTTAGCATAACCCTCTCCAGTTCCATCCATGTTCCTACGAAAGGCCAGATTTCATTCTTTCTCATTGCCAAGTAGTATTCCATTGGGGATATAAACCACAACTTCTTTATCCATCCATCAGTTGGTGGACATTTAGGCTCTTTCCATAATTTGGCTATTGTTGAAAGTGCTGCTGCCCACATTGGGGTACAAGTGCCCCTCTGCATCAGCACCCCTGGATCCCTTGGCTAAATTCCTAGCAGTGCTATTGCTGGGTCGTAGGGTAGATCTATTTTGAATTTTTTGAGGAACCTCCACACTGTTTTCCATCTCCACTCTTTATTTATTTATTTTTTCAACGTTTATTTATTTTGGGGACAGAGAGAGACAGAGCATGAACGGGGGAGGGGCAGAGAGAGAGGGAGACACAGAATCGGAAACAGGCTCCAGGCTCCGAGCCATCAGCCCAGAGCCCGACGCGGGGCTCGAACCCACGGACCGCGAGATCGTGACCTGGCTGAAGTCGGACGCTTAACCGACTGCGCCACCCAGGCGCCCCTCCATCTCCACTCTTAACGCTCCTTGGGTCTCTTCTCTACACAGCGAAGCTTGGAAACCACAAAGCCGATCGCATCACTCCACTCCTCAAAGGGCTCCAACGGCCACTCATCTCATGATAAAATCCAAACTCCTTACCATATTCTATAAGATCCTACATAAAGGGCCCTGCCTACTTCTTGGATCTCATCTCCTACCACTGTCTCCTTAAACTCTCTCCTTTCCAGCAGCAATGGCCTTGCTGCTGTTCCAGAAACACACAAGCTCATGTCTGCCCCGGGGCATTTGTACGTGCTGTTTGCTCTCCTGACATGCGCTTCACCCACATCTTGGCATGGATCGTTGTCCCATGTTATCCACCTTTCTGACTGAACCAACCTTGATCACTCTCTCCAAAAGAGTACACCTCACCCAGTCATTCCAATCCTCAGCCTGCTTTTTTCTTCTTTTATAGCACCACCTCCCCCATGAAATTATATCATGCATCTGTTCATGCGCTTGCTTACGAAGTGTTTTCCCCACTGGAACTTAAGCTCCATGAGGATAGAACTTCAGTCCGTCTTCGTCCTTTGTCTATCCGGAGTATCTCAAACAGGATCCATCACCTATCAGTCACCTATCACAACGCCTGCCACAATATTAGTTGAATGGATAAAGGAATGAATTAAAAAACGACCATGTAAAATTTGGGACAATCCAAAAGTTTTTGAGAAACAAATGTGCGAATTTAACACACCATAAGCATTCACGTCATTTTTTTCTTTTTTCCTTTTCTTAAGTTTAAATTTTAGTTAGTTAACATACACTGCCATATTGGTTTTAGAGTAGAAATCAAGTGATTCTTCACTTACATACAACACCCAGGGCTCATCACAAGTGCCCTCCTTAGCACCCATCGTCCATCTAGCCCATCTCCCACCCACCTCCCTCCATCAACCCATAGTTTGTTCTCTATCATTAAGAGTCCCTTGTGGTGGGACACTTGGGGAGCTCAGTTAAGTGTCCGACTCTTGATTTCACTCAGGCCGTGATCACATGGTTCGTGAGATAAAGCCCCACATTGAACTCTGTGCTGATAACACGGAGCCTTCTCGGGATTCTCTCTCTCCCTTTGCCTCTCTCTTTCTCTCTCTCTCTTTCTCTCTCTCTCTTTCTCTCTCTCTCTCTCTCCAAATAAATAAATAAACTTAAAAAAAAAAGAGTCTCTAGGGCTCCTGGAGGGTTCAGTCGGTTAAGTGTCCAACTCTTGATTTCGGTTCAGGTCGCGATCTCAAAGTTTATGAGTTCAAGTCCCACATTGGGCTCTTTACTAAGAGTGCAGAGCCTACTTGGGATTCTCTCTCTCCCTAGCTCTCTGCCTCTGTCTCAAAATACATAAATAAATAAATACTTTTAAAAAATAGTCTTTTGTGGCTTGTTCCTTCTCTTGTCTCCCCCTCCACTTCCCATATGTTCATCTGTTTTGTTTCTTAAATTCCACATATGAGTGAAATCATATGGTATTTGTCTTTCTCTGACTTATTTCACTTAGCATAATACATTCTAGCTCCATCCGCATCATTGTGAATGACAAGATTTCATTCTTTTTGATCGCTGGGTAATATGAAATCTTGTCATTCACAATGATGCGGATGGAGCTAGAATACACACACACACACACACACACACACACATATAGCTTCTTTATGCATTCAACATTCTATCGATATTTGAGCTCTCTCCATTGTTTGGCTATTGTTGATAATTTCATGTCATTTCTTAGCACATGGTTCTTACAGGGGCAATTTTATCTGTAATGAATCTACCAAAAGACCATGGTGCTTACAAAGGAGAGAGAGACTAGAGTATTAAAAAATTTATGTTGTGCAGGAAACCCACTAACTGGTCCTGGGATTTCCGTTTGGCTCTGTGTTTTCCCGATGCATAGTATGTACTAGTGAGCTTAGACCTAGATGTTTTCCCAGAACGTGCATCTCCCAGAAGAAAGGTGGGTCAGTTATAAGTAGTTGAAATGTTCCATCTGTGAGACACGATTTAGATTCGCTCCAGAGCCATTTTCCTGGTGGACCTCCAGGAATTTCCTGGCAGGAAAGACTCGGGCCTGCAGGGGGAGCTGATGGCACATGTCCATTCTGGAAAGCCTTGGAAAACTGAGGTCCAGAAATTTAACTCTTCCTTCCAGTGGAATGAAGTAAAGAGGTCACTGAATTTTAGAAACGTCCAAGATGTTCTCCTATTCCTGCCGGAATCCGAGAGATGGAAAGATTCTTTAGACTCGAAATGTCAAGCGGTCAGATTGGGTTCATGCAGCCCACATAATGCAGGATTTTATCTCAACTCTGGGACCACTTCCTCTTCATGTGTAGACTTGGATGTCCCCACACACCGGCCAAGACGACGGCTCCGAACGATGGCGAAGGATGCCCAAGAAACACACTACCGCGCATTCTAGCCTGGAAAAGCATAAAAAGTCAGCGTTCATCATGACACAGAAAGCCTTGTGGGTTTATCAGGAGAACCCCAGAACTTTGCCTCCTGCAACTAGAGAGCAAAACAATGTGACCTTTCTGTTCAGAGATATAAAGTTACTGAACAAAATGGAAATCGTTCTATTAATAGTTTATTTACGACCGTATCACTGGGTCAGAATTAATTCTCACCTTGCATCTAATTTCACAATGGCAACCCCACGTTCAGGGAGCCTGCCCTTCTTGCAAATTAAAGAGACTCTGCTTACTCTCGGACTCCAGTCCTTCAGGGCAACCCTTGAACATGGAAATAAGTCATATTCCCCACCCAACCCACCATAATCACACACACAAGAAGGGACAGCAGCTCTTCTCGGTCCCAGCTGCGTTGAGTCTTAGAAATAGTGCTCGCTCTCCCTGCATCAAAGGGCAGAAGGAGATTTCTGCTCCTCCAAAGGCAAGCCTGCACAGTGGGGCTGCATCATTTCCTTTTCGATGTTGGGATTTCCTGGACTTCCCGCGCAAGATCTTAAAAACCAAAAACACAGTCTGTAGAAAGATGCCTCGAAAAACCCTTCATCCCTCATCCCCGCTACACATACGATGTCACCGTGTCTGACATGCCCTCCATTGCAAGCAGACGGTAGCCACAACCTAAGGACGTGCGTCAATCGGAAGGACTCAACACCCCCACCTGCCCAAACCGCAGCGTGTCCGGGCTCCTTCCCTTGACTCCCTGTTCAAGTTCCATATTTACCTAGTATTTTCTTGCACAATCGACGACTCTGAGAGGGTGTATCTTGCAAGGAACACCAAAAAGGAAGGCACGGCCATTGGGATAGCCAGGCCCAGGTTGTTACCAGCGGTGTGACGGTCCTCACCCGCCTGTGGGCAGGGTCGGTCCTTCCGGAGACGCACCCCTGCAGCCGGTCATCTGCAGCCGAGTCCTCTGCGTCGGTGCTGTCCCACACCGTGGTCTTCGTTTCAGTGGGGATCCCGAACTCTTATCGAAAATGTCTTTGGAAGGTCACACGGCACCACAGCATGGAGACGGAAGTCATTTCGATGCCAAAGACGACCCCTCATATACCAGTGCAATAAAATGTAATTGAAATCACCAGATCTCTCAGAATATCTTAGATTTTTCTTTTTTTTAAAGTTTATTTATTTATTTGGAGTGTGAGAGAGAGAGAGAGAGAATCCCAAGCACTCTCAGTGGAGAGCCCTATGTGGGGCCTGAACCCGTGAACGGTGAGATCATAACCTACGTTGAAATCAAAAACTGGACCCTTGGGGCACCTGGGTGGCTCAGCCGATTTTGCGCGCTCTCTCTCTCAAAAATAAAAAATGAACATAAAAAAAAGAGTTGGACACTTGGCTGTCTGAGCCATCCAGGTGTCCCATAGATTTTCTTTTAAAGATTTTTTTTTTCATTTTTGAGTAATCTCTGCACGCAACGTGGGGCTCAAACCCACAGCCCCATGTTCCATCAACTGAGCCAGCCAGGCACCCCTCTCTTAGATTTTTCTAAGCTAAGCAGGGTTAGCTTAGAAAGGTAACTTTTTCCAGGTGTTAGAACAACCATCAGTCAAAAGCTCCATGGGGTGCCTGGGTCATGGCTTCAGCTCAGGTCATGATCCCACGGCGTTCATGGGTTCGAGCCCCCCATCGGGCTCTGTGCTGACAGCTCAGAGCCTGGAGCCTGCTTCGGATTCCATGCCTCCCTCTCTCTCTGCCCCTCCTCTGCTCATGCTCTCTCTCCTTCTCGAAAATAAATGAACATTAAAAAAATTCTTTTTTAATTTAAAAAAAAGCTCCTGACTGATTACCAAGAAAATTGTTTTAGCAACAGTGATAGGTAATTCCATTGAGAAGGGGAAAAAAAAAAAGAATCCAACTAGGAGTTTAACCCAAAAGGAAATGCAGATATGTAATCTCAATATACTGATCAATTCTGAAGGCGACCAAGTTCAAGGTTATAAAGGTCACATGTCCTCTGGGTGCCATGTATCCCTGCCAACAGCAATTCATAAACGTCTCCAAAGTCGGGATGGGCTCAAATAAAAATTTTTACTGTCCAATGAAAAAGTTGAGATGTGTTTCAATAAAATATTCACTATACCATAAAAAGACAGTACATGTAATTAACTGTACAGGGACATGTATGCTCCTACCCATTAATTTTTCTTAAATTGTGGACATTAGCATATACCGATGTGATCCCCGCAAAGCTGTGATTAAGTCAACTGTGCATTTTACAAGAGCCCGTTCCCCCCAGGCCCTCCTAGCTGCTTTCTCCCCCAGGCTCTCCAGCTTCCCGAACAGGTGGGAGGGGACACTCAGGCACTGAGGCACTCTACGCACCCCTACAACCCAGGGTGGGGGTGAGAGGGGCTTCCGGCCTCTACCTGCTGTCCCCAGTGCCCATCCTGGCGCCCCCGGTGTCCACAGCAACTCAGTGAGTTCCAGCCTGCACTGTTGAAACGGCGGGCGACCTCTTAAGGATTCATTTGGAGAAAGGGATCCACAGCTAAAAGTATTTTTAAGTCTACTGGACTATTTTATCTCTAATGTCATTTGGGTTTGAGTGTTTCCTGATTCACCGACTACACTACACACTGCTTTTCATTTGAACTGAGATAGGCATTGTTTTCTTTACTTCCCTTCAAGGAGCTCCATCAGAAGGTAAGAGGCTCAGCCAGGAAAAAGGGGGGGGGGTCCAGTTCTTGCCCAGCTGTTCTCAACTGAGGTTAAAAATAAAGGGGGGAAAGAAAAAGAGGTCTGAGCTCTAGCTGAGCTCGATCCAAGGCCTGGCACGTCAGAATCCCTGGGGGAAAGACAGACTTAGGTGTTTTTGTAAAAAGCTCTCCAGTGATTCTAATATGAATCACGCCGAGAACCACTGATGTCGTGGGGGAAAAAAAACATTACGCTCTGTGGGACTCGGGGACCCTGAGGTTCTAGGCTCTGCTGTGTCTGGGGCAAGGCACTTAGTTCTTTGGACCCAATTTCCATTTCTGCAAAATAAAAGGCGTGGGCTGGAGACTTAATCCTTTCGGATCTGATGCTCGTGCCGATGGATGTCCAAGTCTCTGTCACCGCGTGCGGAGATATTTCAGTATAACCCTGACTCAAACTGCACTTTGGACAAAAACTACCAATGTAGACCACAGCCAAAGTGGCCTCCTATCGCCATCGTATCAACCTTTCCCAGACCTCATTCTTCTCTGCACCTTTGGCGCTGTGGTCCCTCCTTCTGGGTCCCTTCTCCCTAAGGGCACACATTGCGTTCACTAGAAGGAACGCGCCAAGTTTTCAGTAAAGGATCCAAGAAGCCCTGAGCGGAGGGGAGGAGCAGAAACAGAGGGGGACAGAGGAGTGACCAGAGAGAAGAATCAAGCGTGGGGGTAGATCCCCCAACATCTCCCCGATTTCCAGCCGAGTTGCTGATGTTCTGCGACAGACGAAACGTGCGCGGAAGGAGGGCAGGCTGTTTAGTATTTTGGATCTGCTGACTTTGAGGCACCAAGGTCCACATAACTGTATCCTGAAGGATTTGGCCCCGAGGACCTCCGAGATTCTTCCAGACCTTTCTCTCGTGCCAAAAGCAAACCCTATGACGCTGTAGGCCGCTCTCTGATGACACTGGGAAATCGGGTGCGCGCTCTGGGAGGGGGGTCCGTCGGGCTCACGGAGTGTATCCTGTCAGTCTCCTCTCGCTCTTTCGACCTCCTTGTCAACTCCTCCACACTCATCCATTGTTCGTTTATTCGTCCCCTCTCCCTCAGTTCTCAAAACACTGTATCTGGAGCTCTTTCTTGGCACGCATTTTCCTCCTTGGATTTTGTCGCCAGTGGATGTTCACGAGCGAATGGAATGAGGCAGCACGAGGAAGGCGATTTCTGACAAGCACACTCAGCAGGGAGAGGTCTGGAGGTAAGGAAGGAATCAGATCGCCTCCCCCTTCAGAAAAAAAAAAAAACACGTAAAAAACACAGAACAGACGTGAAACTCGATGATGTTAATGATATAAGCGCATCCTACTTGTCAGGGATGCTCCTGAAAGTTTTTCGTACATTATGCACATACACGATCTCATTTAATCTCCACAACAGTCCCGGGGAGGGGGGAGGATTATTATCTCTGCTTTACGTAGGAAGAAGCTGGCTGAGAGGTTCTGTGAAGGTGGCGTAGCTGGGGGTGGCGGGGGGGCACAGCTGGATTCAAACCCGGGTCAGCCGGACTCAACGGCCCAGACCGCCCCCCTGTGTCGTCCGGCCCCCATAGCATCGCTATACAGGGGCAGTATGATAAGTGATGTTGCTATTACTGCCCTTCCTAGTCTCAGAAGGTGCAGGAGGTGAGGGAGCATTCGGGAAGGGTCCTCCCCAAATGGCCCAAATCCATGGTTCTCAATTGGTTGATCTCCAACTACCTGGAAAATTCCCTTATACGGAGATCTTATCCCCCATCAGGTAAACAAACGAGCAACTCCAGGAGTTCTCTTGAGATCAAACCGCCAGAAGTGCACCCAGAATGCCAGGCGCAAATGCACTGGGATTTCGCACGGGAGGAGGATGATATATTCTGGTTCGTTTCCCAAACCCTAAGAAATCGTGTCCCAACTGGCTTCGCCTTTTTTTTGTTTTGTTTTTAAGAAAGATCCTCTAAGAAATGCACAGCAACTGGTAGCAATGGCAATTTTTTAAAGTTTATTTATTTTGAGAGAGAGAGAGAGAGAGAGCACAAGTGAGGGAGAGGCAGACAGAGAATCCCAAGCAGGATCCGTGCTGCCAGCAGAGTCCGGTGTGAGGTTCAAACCCACGAACCGTGAGATTATGACCTGAGCGGAAGTCAGGAGTTGGGTGCTTAACCGACTGAGCCACCCAGTTGCCCCTGGTTTAGCCTTTTGAGCCATAAAAACATAGTAGCCTGTTGGATTCAGAGAATAATCTATACTGACTCTACCCAAAGTCTTTCTCCTGGGTCCCTCTTAAAACATGAGTCGTTAATTTTTTTCTATGTAGAAGTTGAATAATGTCCCCCTAAAAGTCTTTCCTTTTCATTGGCCGCCCCCACTACTGTTCGCCATGGATCAGCCCAGAAACAAAATGTCCTGCCAGCATCAGGTCAATCTCCTGTTGGCTTACTCCCCCACCCCGACCCTTCCCCCCTGGATTATGCTCCTACAGGTTTTCAAATATACTGCTCAGTGGCTTTCTCCTCTTCTCCCTTTGCTTGACCATCAAAATAGCAAGAGTCAAGGTTATTCATTAAACTTTCAGGCTTTTACTTTTCTTGAGCCAAGAAAGTGGTCAGAGAGAGCTGTAAAACACAAGCGTGGAGTTAGAAAGAGTGTCCCTTACACCTTGGTGGCTCGGCCGGTTGAGCGTCCAATTTCGGCTCAGGTCATGACCTCACGTTCCTGAGCTCGAGCCCCTCGTCGGGCTCTGTGCTGATGGCTCAGAGCCTGGAGCCTGCTTCGGATTCTGTGTCTCTCTCTCTGCCCCTCCTCTACTCATGCGCGCTCTCTCTCTCTCTCTCTCTCTCTCAAAAAGAAACATTAAAGAAAAATTAAAAAAGAAAAAAGAAAGAGTGCTCCTTCCTCCCTGAGCATGTTGCTTTGCTTCTTTGAGTCGAATCTGCACAGTGGGGTTATAAGACCTCCCGGGCGTGCCCCTCCTTTGTTATTTTCTCACTGTACTCGTCAAGTACATCCTTGCCCTGTCGGAAGCCAAGGGGAGTACCTGCACTTGAAGAGGAAGCTTCTAGGGAACTAGTCTTACCTTGTGAGTCCTCACTAAATTCGTTATTCTAAGTACTAAGGGGGCAGTCCTAGATGGGTTCACAGGAGGCCTGAAGGTCAGCAATGCTCACCATTGGCCCCAGCACAGCCATCGGGAGGATGACCCACGGTTTAAGTGGCATAAATTCTGGAGCATAGGTTGGCTTTGGGTTTTGGTCAATGGAGTACGTTGAATGGTGTCCCCCCAAATTTGTGCCACCTGGACCCTCAGAATGAGACCCTATTTCGAAATAGGGTCTTTACAGTTGTATTTGCGATAAAATTTGAGCCCCAGTCTCTGAATAGCAAATGCTAATGTAATGTGTGAACTCCTGGTACCCGGGAAGGGGCTGCGAAGGGGAACAACCCGCCATCACACCCACACAATCACTGCACTAGATTAAGACCCAGTTCCTTACTGTCCTTCACGACTCAGCATGCCCTGACCCAGCCCAATCTTTCCAGGGTCAGCTTAGCTGGAACACGGTTCATCCCTCATCCAGCCCCATGCAACTGTTCAGCCACTGGGAATAACCCTGTCCTCTCCCATCTCACAGGTCCGAGTCCTACTCATTGTCAAGTTTTATGTCATAGACCACCTCCTCCAGGAAGTACATCCTATATTAGTAAGGAGGCTTTAAACTGGAAGTTCAAAAACACCCAACGCAAGCTGACATTAGCAATGACGGGGATTTATTACCTCATGCGACTGATCAGATCAGGAATAAAAATGGTGTTAGGTAAGGAACATTCCGGTGATTCAGGAACTAGTTTATTTTGGTCTCTTCATTCACCTTCTGCAGTCAAACCCCTCCCGAGGGTGACTGGCCTCATGGGTACAAAATAGCTTTCAGCAGCTCCCGGGACCTCTACCGTCACATCCAACAAAAAGGAGAGCTTGTGGTCGCTTTCCCAGCCGAAGGCTTGACCTTCACTCTGATTGGTCCAGCTTAGAGAGCATGGCACTCAGGAGCCAATCACCGTGCCCAGGGGGATGGAGAGCTCTGATTGGCCAATCCAGGCCACGTGCACCACATCGGTGCTACTTTCCTCGAACCCTGTGTCTCCCCCAAGGAGAGCAGAAGGAAAGGACGCTGGGAGACCTGACCTCATTACACACACTCCCTCTTCTGTGTGCCCAGTACCCTCGTCCACGGTTGTGTGAAGGCACCGATCATCCTTTGAATGCATTTTATTCCAGTATCTGTACCTCCCCAGACAATTCCTTGGGACTGGAGACTGTGACTTGCTCATAGGCAGGCCTCAAGTTCGCCGTTCACATGGTGGGAGCTCAATCAAGTTCTGTTGAAGTCAATTATGTCTTTTAAAAAGGAAGCGAAGGATAAGTTGTTTTCATACTTTCAAATTCCCAGAGGATCGTGTTTCGTTGCTTGCGGCACATTGATGAGTCCCCTGGCCAGTAAGGCAGGCCGATCGCGGGCGGCACCCAGGGTTCTCACGTGCTGTAAGCAGATACATTAGAACATTTTAGTCATCTAGAAACTGAGTCGAATGTCCACTGCATTTTTTGTGCGTGAATGTGTGGATAGTTATAAATAGACTTGGAAAAACACTGGGGCTGGGTGACTCCTTGGCGGGGGCCCTGGATCTGGACCCCCAAATATAGCCTGCTAACAATTTGCCACAGGCACTCTTTTTTTTTTTTTTTTTTTTTTTTTTTTTTTTCCACACAGTTCATCATTTCAAACATTCTGAGCAACCATCCTGGATATTTGTTCAAGAGTACATTTTTTCCACTTTGTCTTTTGGCCAAATGTGTGGCTTTTTCTTTAAAAAGAGATGAGAACCTCAAGGCCCGGATAAATATATCCCCTGACACTTGGCTATAATACAATTCTCTATAGGCAATTCTGTCGCATGTCTGTGGGATTGGTTTAAATCTGGAAGCCTCTGGAAGGCCTCAGTCTCACACTCCTGCCCCCATAGCTGCTTCTGAGGAGAAGGCCCCGGGAGTGGGCCACAGACATTGTTTTCCATTAAATAGAGCCAGACAGAAAAAGGGACGCTCAGGGAGGAGGAGTCTCTTGACAGACCTGAGCCCAGGGCAGCCTTCACTTTTGAGCTGCCTGGTTGATATTACAGCACGCCGTCCCCCGCCTTTTCCCAGTGTTGTCATACCGCGGGGTCACCTACATCTCTGTCCCTTCCCGTCCCTCTCCCACCGCCAACCCCCTCCAGCTTTCCAAGCCCAGCCTCCCTGCCGGATTTGACACATCTGATTACAGTTGACCCAGGCATTTCCCAGTGTCAGTTTGGTCCACGTCCCAGCCGCTCAAGTGGATCCCAGCGCTGGAGATCAGAACAGACTTTCCCATGAGCGCCGTGGAATTAATGAGGTTTAGATTCCCAGGCTAGACCAGAGGACCCAGATGTGCTAGTGATATCCTGGCGGAGAGTTTGGGGGAGTCAGATTTTGGGGGGGGGGGGGGAAAGTAGACCTGGTCAGATCTTCATTTAGCCCTTTGCCCCTTCGGTCTCAGATGCGAATGGGAAGGATACCTGGAGGTGAGCGGCTGTCAGAAGCCCTCCTTAAACGGCTGCAACAGCCCAGGGCTGCCTCCCTCTAGGTCTTTTTTACAAGTAGAAAAAGAAAAAACAAAACAAAACAAACAAACAAACGAACGTAAGCCTCCTTGAATCATCCACTGTAGGCAGGCGTCCACTTAATGCAACAGAACACAGTCCTAAACTGAGTCACGATCATTCTTTCTGCAGCTCCAGAGGTATTGAGCTTGGATCGCAAACAACATGGGTCTGCGACCTCTTGATCGCGAGGAGGCCACTGTCGGCCTTGCTGATCCTGGTGTCCCACCCCCGTCAGGCCTGGTGGACGCGACGGGCTTTGTAGAAAGACCAGTGGACGCACCTGATGGAGTAAAAGGCTGGAAGGAGGGGCAGGAGAAGCCAAGGAAAGTGCCCTTGTTTTGAAATGGGTGCAGGGGTGGGGGTGGGGGCGCTGGGGGACGCCTGGGCGGCTCAGTCGGTTAAACGTCCGACTTCAGCTCGGGTCATGATCTCACGGGTTTGTGGGTTCGAGCCTCGTGGTGGCGTCTGTGCTGATAGCTCAGAGCCTGGAACCTGTTTCCGATTCTGTGTCTCCCTCTCTCTCTCTCTGTCCCTCCCCTGCTGTGCTTGGTGTCTCTCTCTCTCTCTCTCTCTCTGTCTCTAAAATAAATAAATGTTTTAAAAGTGGGTCCGGAAACCTGAAAGCTCTGGGGCAGTCACAGCCCGCCTGGCCATGAAGTTGCCACGGGCAATTTTCTTTCTGACAGAGCTTGGAGCAGCCTGAATCCCCGCCGGCTCTCACCGAGTCAAGCCCGGCCCACCCTCCGCTCCCCCGGGAGGGACCCTGGCGCGCATGTGGTCTCAGCGGGGATGTCGAGCTCCCAGCAAACACAGCCAGAGGCTGCACGGGTGGGAGACAGAGCTCAGAGGGCCTGCAGCGCAGCCTGGGGCCCACGGCCATCATTTGTCAACGTGCGGTGGCAGCGGCCGTGAGAGCTGTGTGCCGTGTCTGGTCACAAAGTGTCATCTCTCTGCAGGCAACAGGATTTCACGACTAAGGGAAACAGCTTTGCCGGGCACCAAAAATGGAATCCCTGCTCCGGTGGCGGAGAGAAGAGAGGGGGATCGGAGGAGAGCGACGGGCAGGAACCCTACGACTACTATCAGTTTGAATCAGTGGGATCATAGTTACTATCTTATTTTTTTTCCTATTTTCCCCGATGTTCTGATGTCTCGCGATATCCCTCGGAACGAGGAAAGGCTGGGGGTATTAGATTCTTATTTCACGGTTGAAGGAACTGAGGCTCGGAAGGGACCGCACACACGGGACATCAGGCCTGATTCTCATCTGAAGGTGACCCTGGGAAGACCTGTAGCGTCTGGGGTCCCCGCAGGAAACAGGTGGCACTCTTCAAAGAGGTGACTCACAGGGGCATAAGGAAGGGACTGTTGACAACGGTGTGTAAAGAGAGTGAAGCATCCCGGGGCCACCAAGAGCAGGAAAGCCCTTGCCACCACCCCCAGGCCTGCAGGGGCGAGGAGAGGGAGCAGCTTCTGGAACTTTGGGGAGAGCGTGCCCACGGGAGAGGGCCACCAGGCAGGAGAAAACCCCATCGCTCTTTCCTCCCATCCCTTCCCATTTCCTGTCGGTTGGTGCCTCCCGTGGGCCAAACCCAACTGGAAGCCAGAGGGCAAATATGGCCCATGTTGTGTTCCTGTCCGTGAGGTCAGGTTCCCACAGCCGGGAGCCAGCGTAGAGCAAAGCTGGGGGTTGGGGTGGGGGGTGGAAAACGTCCTGCCATGATCTGCTGCGCACTTACTTTGTGGCAGAAACCGTCCCTGGGGACGTCTGCGACAGTCACCTGTAATCCTCGCTATGACCCTGCGTGGTGGGTATGAAACCTCAGGTGGCCAACTCGTGTGTGTAAAGGTCAAAACTTTGTGTTTCTAGAATTTCACCGCAATGTGGGGCCTCCGTTCTTCTGACGGGTGGCGGAAACGTTCTCTCAGCCGGCTCGTGGTTTCTTCAGCCGGTTCTGGACCCCAGCGCAGCGCAGGCCCTGAGACACCTGCCCCAGGGCCTTCACGCGCGCCCACGGGACTCCCAGAATGCCCAGCCAATAGTGGTTTCTCTCCCCGCTTCCCCGCCGACAGCTCAAGGCATCCTCGTTCCCCCCTGGTCTCTTGTCCTGAGATCAGATGCACGCGTGCCTGTCCCAACTGTAGGATCCCTCTAGGTCCCGTTCTCTTTCACCCCTCTGGAAAGCCCAGAAACCTTTGGGTGTTGTCCTGTCGTTCTGCTGGGGGCGGGGGGCAGTCCCTAGGGGCTGTCTCTGTCCTGTCAGCATGCAGCCTTCTCCATCTACCTCTCTCGTTTGGACCTGTGGCGAAATTCTCTGAGACGTGCCACGTCAGGGCTCCGCTCGGGAAGCGAGCGAGGCTAAAGTCCTCTTTGGAGCCAAGTCCCCAAATGGACTTGGGGACTTTCCCCTGGGGGCCTGCTCTAGGATCCTTTTCTTAGGGTCACATGGCAATATCTACCCAGCCCTCTGGCCGACCTCCTTCTCTGCCACCGCCTCTGGCCCGCAGAATCTTTAAGCAACAAATACTTTGGGGTGTGGGGAAATCGCTCTGAGGAGACAGGTACGCTTCTGTTTCCAAATATACTCTTCATGCATTGACTTTATCTTCTAAATCATGCGAGGATTGGGATTTGGAAACTCGAAAGTCTAGATCTGGGCCGCCCAGAGTCCTTTCTCTTAAACTTTTTTTTTTTTAATCTCCACCGTGGCAATAGTTGAAACTTCAAGACGTGCCATCTCGGTTGTCTGCCTTCGCCTGGGGCACCCCTTTCCTGGGGTAGGAAGCCTCAGCTGCCATCTGAAAAAGAAGAACCTCTAGCTCCAGGAACTTTCCAGAATGCAAGTGATAGCAGTTACAGCAGAGATGGCTTCCCCACGAAGCTAATGAGCTTACGGTTCGGGGTCCCTTGCTTTCAAGGGTCTCGGAAGAGACTCAAGCAACGGATTCATGGATTCATGCGTTTCTAAAACATGCAAAATTTAAGATGTCTTAAAACTACCGTGAGTTAAGACCGCTGTCTCCCGCTCAGACTCTGCATTACATTCTATCCACTTTGGGTGGCGCTCTAGTGGCTGTGGGTGTCTGAGAGCTTTAGCCAAGGAGAAGTTGAGCTGCGTCTACGCAGTGGCATCCTCAGTTCAGGGCAAGAGCAGCTATACCCTAGACTTTAGAGGGTCCCGCTCTTTTCTCCTCTGGCCTCACCCCTACACTTAGGGTAAGGAGTCTACAGGACCAAAGAGACAAGTGCCCCGGGGAACTTCAGCCTCTTCTGGACCACACCCCAGGTGTGGCAACCAGGGAAGTTGCCTGTGAGAACTCCCTTCATGAAGAGTGTGCTGGCCATTGCTGTCCAGTGGGGGCCTCTTATAATGGGCCATCCTTTTATTTTTAATGCGTATTTATTTTTGAGAGAGAGAGAGAGAGAGAGAGACATGGAGTGTGAGCCGGGGCAGGACAGAGAGGGAGATACAGAATCCAAAGCGGGCTCCAGGCTCCGAGCTGTCAGCCCAGAGCCCGACGCAGGACTCGAACTCACAGACCGCGAGATCATGACCTGAGCTGAAGTCAGATGCTTAACCGACTGAGACACCTGGGTGCCCCTAATGGGCCCTCCTCGTACCACAGCTCCGGATTGGGTTGGCTAAGACTCCAGGTAGGCATTTCAGACTGTGTCTATTGGCCTCGTCTCCTTCCCTACCTCCTTCCCCAGGTTTCCGATTTGCCCTGTGGAGTCTTTCCCCACCCATTCCCGCTCTCCCCTCTTGTAGTTTCCACAGGCATTACCCCCAGTAACCTCTAATACTCCTGGGGCACCTGGGTAGCTCAGTCAGTTAAGCATCCGACTCTTGGTTTCACCTCAGGTCATGATCTCCTGGTTGGTGAGTTCAAGTCCCGCATCAGGCTCTGCGCTGACAGTGCGGAGCCTGCTTGGGATTCTCTTTCTGTCCCTCTCTGCCCCTCCCCTGCTCCCTCTCTCTGTCTCCCTCTCAAAAATAAATTAATAAAAACTTAAAAAAATAAAGAAACCTCTAATACTCCCACCTCTGTCTCAGCTGCTGCTTTTGGGAGGACCAGCCTGACACGATCCGGAGAAAGCAGGCAAGAAGGTGTGGTCTGGGGACCTGACCAGTTATCATTGGGGGGGACTCGATCCCAGGGAGTATGTACACAGATCACAGAGGGTTCCCGCAGCAAGGGGGAAGCCAATAGTCATCATCTTCACTGACATCGACTTGGGAGAATGTTCCGATGGTGGGAAAACCCAAGCAGCGCAATACTTCAGGCTTTGGAAAAGTAGTGGGGCGTGAAGGTCACGGGGTACAGAACAGATATATAAAGACCGTGGGATCCATTGGTTGCCTGAGGTTGCACTGACCTTCTAGAGAGAGAGAATGAAAAACCGAGGGCAATTGACAAACAATAGAAATCTCAATGCGAAAGCCAAAAGGACGCTTTGGTAGCTCCCAAAAGGCTCGTGTCTCCTGCAATGGGAGAGGAGGAAAATCTAAAAATGAAACTCAGGATCCAAGGTGGAGTCGCCAAGCTTCACTGATGGTTGAATACTCAGCCACAGCAGGTTTGTTATGGGTCTGACACGTGGGATGGGGTCGCCTGGGTGGACACCCCTGATAGTCCTGGCTCCCGAGACTCTGAACCCTCTGAATTGCTTCTCTTACTGTGACGTTGGGATTTAGAATAAAAAATACATTACAGTAAAGCCTTGGTTTGCGAGCATAACTCACCCTGGAAACACGCTCGTAATCCAAAGCACTCGCGTATCGAAGCGAATGTCAAGAACCATTGGCTCAGTTGTGATCATGTGACGTTTGGCCTCATGTGCTACTCGTATTGCAAGACATCGCTCGTTTATCAAATTAAATTTTATTAGAAATGTTTGCTCGTCTTGCGGAACACAAGTTCCTCGCCATCCGAGGTTTTACTCCACTCGGTC
The DNA here is from genome assembly GCF_018350175.1 of Felis catus. Lineage (NCBI taxonomy): Eukaryota > Metazoa > Chordata > Mammalia > Carnivora > Felidae > Felis > Felis catus. The sequence goes on from NC_058370.1 coordinate 131,978,116, forward strand.
TTTGTCCCCATTTCTGGCACGGAGCTTCTTAGAATTTCCTAGGTGCCATAAAGGTATCTTGTGTTATGGCAAGCAACCCAGGCATCACGGCAGAATGTTGTAGAACTAAAAGCCACACCGTGAAATGAATGAGTTCAGGCTGCAAAAGGAGGGGGTTGTGGAGGAGAAGCAAGTCAGAATATGTCCGTGGAAAATTCTTCCCATTACTAAAATTCTTCACAATCTTACAACATAAAATTGCAAACAGAATTTGGTTCTTATTGACATCTATTCAAAACTGTCAATCACAAAAAATAACCTTTTTTTTTTAAATAATTTATTTCAAGTTGGCTAACATACAGTGTCTACAGTGTGCTCTTGGTTTTGGGGGTAGATTCCCGTGATTCATTGCTCACATACAGCACCCAGTGCTCATCCCAGCAAGTGCCCTCCTCAATGCCCATCACCCACTTTCCCCTCTCCCCCACCCCCCATCAACCCTCAGTTTGTTCTCTGTATTTAAGAGTCTCTTATGGTTTGCCTTCCCCGCCCCCGCCTCTGTGTTTGTAACTATTTGTTTCCCTTTCCCTCCCCCCATGGTCTTCTGCGAAGTTTCTCAAGTCCCACATATGAGTGAAATCATATGACATCTGTCTTTCTCTGCCTGACTTACGTCACTTAGCATAAGACCCTCCAGTTCCATCCACATTGTGGCAAACGGTTTTCATTCTTTCTCATTGCCAAGTAGTATTCCACTGTGTATATAAACCACATCTTCTGTATCCATTCGTCAGTTGATGGACATTTAGACTCTTTCCATAATGTGGCCATTGTTGAAAGCGCAGCTATAAACATTGGGGTGCCTGTGCCCCTATGCATCAGCACTCCTGTATCCTTTGGAGAAATTTCTAGTAGTACAATTGCTGCGTCCTAGGGCAGTTCTATTTTTAATTTTTTGAGGAAACTCCACACTGGAAAACCAGACTTTGATCAACCGGGCTGGGGAATGGACTGAATCAACTTTCAACTCTCTATAGAAAATGCTATTACAGAGGCTCCTGGGTGGTTCAGTCGCTTAAGTGGCCGACTCTTGTTAGGAGCTCAGGGTGTGATCTCGCTGTCGTGAGATTGAGTCCCGAGTTGGGTTCCGCACTGAGCAGAGCCTGCTTGGGATTCTCTTTCCCCCTGTCTCCCTGCCCTTCTCCCCTGCTCTCTCTCTCTCTCAAAATAAATGAATAAACTTTAAAAGTTAGAAAAACAAGTGTATTTAAAAAAAAAAAGAAAATGCCATGATCATGATCATAGGAGGAGCTATCAAAGTATACACAGCCAAAAAAAAGGCAGAAAAAAGCATGATAAAAGCATATAAGTTAATTAATAAAATATGTTACTTTTCTGGATTTGGGGGCCCTTATGGTATTTGTTCTTTAACGTTTATTTATTTTTGATACGGAGGCAGGGGACGGGCAGAGAGAGAGGGAGACACAGAATCCGAAGCAGGCTCCAGGCTCCGAGCTGTCAGCACAGAGCCCAACGCGGGGCTCGAACTTATGAACCGTGAGATCATGACCCCAGCCAAAGTTGGACGCTTAACCGACTGAGCCACCCAGGCGCCCCTGGTCTTTCTTTCCTAAATTGCAATCTGTTGTGACCTCTTTCTCCTCAGTAACTATTCCCTTTCATATTTAGTTTTGTACTTGTAAGTTTCTATTCTTCTTAAAGAGGCTCCTCCAGACCGAATAAGCCTCAGGTCCCACAAAACCTGGGTCCCTTCCTGAATGAATGTTATTATCGTGAGCCCATCATTGTGGTCAGGTGGACAAGATTGCCCCGTTTTACAGAAAAGAAAAATGAAGGCCCACAGATGAAGTTGCTTACTCATCCTGGCTCTGAATGCTCTCTCGGCTAGGTTCTGGGATCTTCCTGCTTCCTGCTCCTTGGCTCTCAGCCTGCTGCGTCTACCCCCCAGGCGAGGCAGAGGGGGACACTAACTGGGAAGAAGACGCCTCCCTAGTTAAGCCTCCGCTCTGGCTGCGCGGCAGCCCCAGGGTGGGGACGCGGGGACGGGGCGGGATGACAGCAGAGAACTACGGCCCACGCAGTGGCTTTTGCAGGACAGAGCAGGGGCACCTCCAGGCCCTGGGTCCCCGGCCAGGACCCCGCAGCTTCGGGGAGTTGCTGGTGTGGCTTAACCCTGATGTCACCAACAGACGCGGGAAGGAAGGTGGCGAAGGATTGCACATCTGTGCTTCTTCATTTCCGGAAGGCGCGGCCGGGCACAGAGAGGCCTGCTGGGGACAACCAGAACCTGACCCCGGTTCGGTAGGGCCCCTGAAGGCACCTGACCCGTCCCTCAGCTTCGGGCCCCTGGACACTGCTTTGGCCAATCAGGCTGTTAAGAATTACAGAGACATTGCCTCTTAGAGCAGAAAGAACCTACGTGTCGCCGAATCTAGCATTTCCACTCTGGTGGGGCAGAGGATCCATAAGGACAATATAGAGACTTGTTCCAAAAGCCAAATGTATCCGCTTTAAACCCTGTCGTTTTGGCTTAGATTTGTTCCCATCTTTTTTTTTTTTTTTTTTTTTTTTCAAATCTCCGTTTGGTGTTAACATATCCCTTATGAGGGGCGCCTGGGTGGCTCAGTTAAGCATCGGACTCTTGATTCCTGCTCAGGTCATGATCTCGCGGTTTTTGAATTCAAGCCTCGCGAGTTCAAGCTTTCGAGGAACGTGCTCCCCCTCCCTCGGGCCCTCCCCTCCCCTCCTCGCTCGCACTCTCTCAAAAATAAAAAAATAAAAAATAAATTTTTAATTACCCACAAAAAAGAGAAAACTTAAAAAAACTGTCCCTTAGGAAATAATGGTGAGAGTGATAGTATTCATAAGTTTTGTTGTGTGTTGCCCCATGCTGGGCATTGCGCTGAAAGCTTCACCTTTTTTCTCATTTTTCTAATGTTTATTTATTTTTGAGAGAGAGAGAGAGAGAGAGACAGAGCGTGAGTGGGGGAGGGGCAGGCAGAGAGGGAGACACAGAATCCGAAGCAGGCTCCAGACTCCGAGCTGTCAGCACAGAGCCCGACGGGGGGCTCGAACTCGTGAATCAGGAGATCATGACCTGAGCTGGGGCCAGACACTTAAGTGACTGAGCCACCCAAGCGCCCCTCCTTGTGTCTCATTTAATCGACCCAAGAACCCTACAAGGTGGATGCTAGTGTGAATCCAATTTTGCCTCCAAAGAAACAAAGACACAGCACATGCTGTGGAGCTAGCACCTGAGCTGTGGCCCTGTGACGTCACTGAACATACTTAGTCATCTCACCATCCTGCTTCTGGAGAGTAAACGTGCAATTGGATTGTTATGTCTTCATCTCACAAAACGAATGTCTGGAAAACTTGCTGGAGCCTGGTGCTTCCTTAAAGAACTTGTACTGGGGCGCCTGGGTGGCTCAACCGGTCAAGCATCCGACTTCAGCTCAGGTCACGATCTCACAGTTCGTGGGTTCAAGCCTCACATCTAGCCTGCTGCTTGCTGTCAGCACAGAGCCCTCCTCAGATCCTCTGTCCCACCCCCCCCCCCCCCCCCGCACTTCCCCGCTCACTTTCTCTCTCTCAAAAATAAATAAACATTTGGGAAAAAAAATTAAAAAAAAAAAAAAGACCTTGTACTGGTCTAGAAATCAGGAATCCCAAGAGCCATTGAGATAGCCCATCAGATCGACTTGACCAAGGCCCAGGAAGACGAACTGAGTTACCCAGTGTCTCCCAGCAGGTTGGAGCAAAATTAGACAAAGAGAAGACAGATTTTCAGCATTTGTGAGACAAGAAAATTGGGGGGTTTCCTTTGATCTGGACAATGGCCGACTCAAAGAAAGACAGCCTCTAGAAGTAAATCCAGAAAACGATTCTTCTAACCTATGTTTCCCCAGGGACACCTTGGCTTTGACATTGTACCGCGGTGTAGGCTCCGGGAATGTCTCCACATTCTTCAACGGAATGGGAATTTCCAGGCCTTGGGCTCCTACCGGATGCTGCCTCTCAAACCTACCAAGGAGCGTCTGGAGGCATGTTCTCGCCTCTGCCTCTGCGGCACCCCCTCCCACTCGAGGAGCGGCCTTCCAGTTGGCTGTCTCCATGGTGAAGGTGCGAGAAAGCAAGAGTTCAGCCGGTTTCCCTGGCAACGGCAAGGGAGAGCTTGTTGCCTTGGTGATGCCGAGGCAAGGGAGGCGATGGGACTCAGAGTATCTGTCCTCTGCCCCCGCTCCCACCCAGCACAGGTCCTACCCCGGCAGGCGGGCTTGGGGTGCGGCACATTAGGTCACCTTTGGGGTTCTTCGTTGCCTCACGGGGCAATAATAGGATCTAATGGGGCTAATGTTAGGATCAACCCCTTGCGGCCGAAAGGAAAGTAAACATACGTGCCGGTGAAGGGTAACCATTGTTATTAGGCAGTAACTACCCTCGCACGCTAATAACCATTGTTATTACAAGGCGGAAAGGGAGGCAAGTTGAATGTACTAAGACCATTTTAGGCAAGAGGAAGCAGGAGCCCAGGGATGGCAAGCGACTGCCTGAGTTCCAGCATGGTCAAGTTCTGCTGGAGCGGGAAGCCAGATATTTGGACTCGAAATCCAGCGCTGTTTCCACCCGCCCCCTCTCCTCTTGCACAGTAGACACGCCCGGCCGCCGGCCGGGCCTGCCCTGGTCTCCCCGCCTCCATCAGAGAGGCCGGAAGCAAAGCGTCTAGTCCCTCCCTCCCCCACGGCTCCCACGGGTCGCGCCGTTAAGCCTGAACCGCGTCACCACGAGCCTCTGGATGATGGTCAGAACAATTAATAAGCACAAGATGGGAATAGTGAATTCATTTAGCCAAGTCTTCCCATGCCATAAATTACTGAAATCAGTCCAGACGCAAGTCTGATGGAATGCTTTACTGCCTCGCTAAACGGTTTTGGCATCGCCTCGCCTCTAATGGCATTCCTGAATCATACAACTTATGAATTATTAAGGTTTTTACTTGTGTGATCCATTAGTTATGTAGAAAGCGATACATCATTCTGGGAAGACGACTGGCTTTGGAACTAACCAGACTCGGAATCAAATGCTAAATTCCACCGCGGACGAGCAGTGTGACTTTGGACGAGTTCACAAACCTATCTGAGCATCAGTTTCCTGACCTGTGACGCAGCCGTATGATAATAACGCCTCCTGGCAAATTTGCTGTGAGGTTTGGAGATAATGTATCGGAGACGGCTGGCACGCGTAAGTCATTCAAACAACGGGTCGCCTTTCTCATCAGACACGGGCGGTCTCGTCACGTTTCACAGCTTGTTCTGTGTCCGCGGCTCCTGTCCGTCTTCTGTTGGGGGTGTGCTCCAGGAAGGAAAGACCGTGCCTTACGGGGTTCTGCAGCGGCACCTGCAGGGGACAGTTCGGGAAGGGTTCGCTGAGGTCAGCACGGGCCCTTGGTTCCTTCGTATGCAATGCTGGGAGCAGATTTCAAGCCTGAAGCCGGTCATCTCCACCCAGGTCAGATAGCACAGGGAGCTGCTCAGCTAAAACCTTTCACAGCGTGCTCTCCAAGGCTGGCTGGGTGTGCCCACGTTGAGGGCTGTCGGTCACAGCCATCGGACTGGGTCCTGGCTGGCTTGGACTGCATGATCCTCCCACCCCCCCCCCCCCCCAGCACCCGTGTCTAATTGCATCAGAAGTTAATATCCGACCACAGTCCACCAATAAAATTGTATCACCCAGGAATTTAGGATTGGGTCCAAGAAAGAGTTGAGTTCGTTTCTTAATATCATTCAAATACTTGTTTAGAAAGCCTGGAATGGATGTTTAGCCACTGGCCATCACGAGGCCCTTGATCTGGGGGGAGGCACACACACACGTGTACACGCAGGCACTCGCATTGGTGTGCAGGTGCAGAATTCAGGGACAGAGGTCTCGGATCACGGACCGGATCGCTTCCTGAGTCCTGGCAACACTTCTGACCTTGGGTTTGGTGAAACGCCGTGTAATAAATCCCCCCTCTGGCTTCTGTTGTTGCTCTTAAACTAAGTCAAGTTGCTTTCTGTCACTTGTAACCAAAGCATCCTGAACCATGTAATCCCTTACAGCAGGGAGGCTCAGGATGGAGGGCAGAGAGAATGCTATGATCCCCTTGAAAGAATTCGGTTCACCAAGGTACAACTCCTCAGACTTTAGATTTTTTTGTGTGTTTATTTTTGAGAGAGAGAGAGAGAGAGAGAGAGAGAGCATAAGCAGGGGAGGGGCAGAGAGAGGGCGAGCCACAGAATCCGAAGCAGGCTCCAGGCTCTGAGCTGTCAGTCGAGGGCCCGATGTGGGGCTGGAACTCACGAACCATGAGATCGTGACCTGAGCCGAAGTCCGATGTAACTGACTCAACCACCCAGACGCCCCTCACTCCTCAGACTTTAAATAATAATAATAAGGCAACTCCCACCTGCTGTGCAACAAGGTCACGAACTTTTCTCATCTCAGACCCTCCTCAACATAAAGACCCTGCAAAGGCAGGCAGACATCAGTTTTTCCAGAAACCCAGCCGTCCCCTGGGCCCCTAGGACCGTGAATTCAGAATCACCCGTGAGAAGGCCCAAGATGGCGGTGCACCCAGAAGCCTGAGCCAGGCCGAAGGTCGTGCAGCGGCGTAGTTCAGAGACGAGGAGCCTCTGGGTGCCAGTCTCTGAAGGTCTGTCATGAGGAAGAAGGGAGAGGTGGGTGCTGGTACAGGATGGGCCCCCCAGGAGGCGGGCTCGGAGAAGAGTTTAGGGACAGGATGTCTGTGAAGGACCGTCACCGGAACCATCCCCTGAGGAGGGGGCAGGAGGGAAACAGGACTGGGCAGAGGGAGAAGGTGAGGCCCAACAAGGGAGCCCACAGAGAACACAGTGACCTTTGCAGCTGTCTCCCTTCGGACCGAGCTGACCAAGCCTTTATACCTTCCCCGTAGATGCGGCTCCCACACAAAGGGTAGAGCCTCGGACCAGCCAGCTGTCTGCAGCTGAGGCAAACCCCGAGGAAGCCGACAGCTCAGTTGTCTGAGGACAGCTTTCCCAGCAGCTGGGGGAAGCAAGTTCTCCAGGAAAAGCAGGGTCTGGTGGCACATCACGGTGTCCTCCAAAAATACGCCGAAACCTGAGCATGTTAGCCAGCAGTGAGAGGCATTAGTCTACAGAGCTCAGGGTTTCACCGCGACATCAAATTTCAACAAGTAGAACTGTCACCCAAATTGGCTAGGGGGAAAAAAAAGGGAAAAAAGAAAAAAAAAAAGCAAGCTGGTCTAGGTATCAGAAAACCTGGACTCGAACCAGGCTCTACGGGCTGTGTGAGCTTGGGGAAGCCTCTGAGCCTCTCTGAGCCAGGCCTGAAAATGGCAACCGTGATACCTATTTGGCAGGGTTGATTCGAGATCGAAAAGCTAACATGTGTGGCCGGCACCAGCCGGGGCAGAGCAAGGAGGCAGAGCAAGTCAGGTGGCTGGCTGGCTTTCGCTGATAAACACCCAGCCACCGTGGATATCATAAACATGACGGTTCCAACCAGAAGGGCCACAACCTCTGTTTCTTTATGGCCTAACGAAGCCAGATGCCAGGCAGGGAACCACAAAACTGACGTTTATTCCTGAAACCTTTGGAACGCACCGGTTGTTCTGTGACTGAGGACTCCATTACCCTTGCGCTAGGGATGGGGCACATTTACACACATCACCTGGGGCTCTCATTCAAATCTGGCCAAAATCTGTGGGGACTCGGTCATCCTGAGCGACGCTGGCCGGACAACACCCTTGTGAAGCTGGAGAAGCTGTTATGACAAGCAGTCCCAATACACACGTGCGCGCACACACATACACACACACACACACACACACACACACACACTGTCTTAGAATAGGCAGATTTTCACAGATGACCATCTGTAAAACCAGCGGAGGCTCACGTAAAAACCAAACCAAACCAAACCAAAAAACCCCCAAAACTCATTTCAAGGGTGAGAACAGAGCCATCCGTGGCTCAGATAATTAGGAGAATTGAAATCATGTTTGCCTCCCAAGTTTGCAGGGAGTAGGAGGCAGCGGGATATTTTTATTCCCGGTGACCTAAACGCTGTGTCATAAACAGACCAGTCGGAAGGTCCCAAGCCCAGCAGCCTTATTTTTTTTCCCCAATTATTTTTTTTTATTGTGGTCAAGTACGTATACCGTAAAATTTGCCATCGTAACCATTTGTGAGGGTGCGTTTGAGTGGTGTTAAATATGTTCGTGGTGTGGTACAACTATCACCACTAGCCGACTCCCGAATTCTTTCCTCTTGGAAGACTAAAGCTCAGGGGCACCTGGGTGGCTCGGTCGGTGAAGCATCTGACTTCAGCTCAGGTCATGATGTTGAGTTCATGAGTTCGAGCCCCGCAGCCGGCCCTGTGCTGACAGCCCGGAGCCTGGAGCCTGCTTCCAATTCTGTGTCTCCCTCTCTCTCTCCCCCTCCCCTGTTCACACTCTGTCTCTCCAAAAATAAAATAAAAACGTTAAAAAAACTAAAAAAAAAAACAAAACAAAACCTAAAGCTCTCCACCCATGAGACAATAACTCTCCATTCACCCCTTCCCCTGGCCCCTGGCAACTGCCATCTAACTCTCTTACAGCTAAGGAAACCACAGCCCAGAGAGGGCCAGCAACTTGTTAAAGACACACAGGCCATCTGTGGCTGGTTGAGGACTCAAGCCAGGTCCCGGGAGTCCTGGTCCATTGCATTGCTCTTTCCTTTCTCTTATTCGTGGGGCCAGAAGTACAGGGCGTGGTCAGCGGGATCCCCGAGCGATGCCAGTCCGGACTTGAACCTGTAGGTAATAAATCACCATCCTATGTGACCTCTGGCTTTGCAAGCAGGGAAGAGCGATAGGGATGGGGAACGAAAAGTGGAAGGTGGAACAGACACTCTCTTTGTTTCCTAGAGCTGCCGTGACAAAGTACCACACACTGGGTGCCTTAAATAACACAAGTGTATTCTCTCACAGGCCAGAAGCGGAAAGTCCAAGATCCAGGTGTCGGCGGGGCGCGCTGCTCCCCAGAGCTATGAGGGAGAGTCTCTCCTTGGCTTGTAGATGGCCGTCCTCATGTTCACACAGAGTCCAGCCTGTGTGTGTGTGTGTGTGTGTGTGTGTGTGTGTGTCCCGAGTCCCTTTTTGGAAGGACGCCACGCGTATTGGTCAGTAGCCCACGTTACCCCCAGGCTGACCTCATCTTCATTAATTACCTCTGCAATTGACCCTATTTCCAAATAGGTTCACGTTCTGCGGGACTGAGGGGTTAGGATTTCAGCATATGAATGGGGGGGGGCAGATGATTCAGCTTATAGCAGAGGCCCCTCCTTTATTCATTGGTCCAGAAGGACAGAGAGACCCACAAGCTGACGAACTCAGGCTTAGTCTCGTGTGGATTTGGCAACATGACGCATGGTATCATGGGTCAACAAGAAGAGGGTGGGCTAGTCAATAAATAACCCAACGATGGGGCGCCTGGGTGGCTCAGTCGGTTAAACGTCCGACTTCGGCTCAGGTCACGATCTCGTGGTTCGTGAGTTCCAGCCCCCCCATCAGGCTCTGTGCTAACAGCTCGGACCCTGGAGTTTGCTTCCAATTCTGCGTCTCCCTCTCTCTCTGGCCCTTCCATTCTCTCTCTCTCTCTCTCTCTCTCTCCAAAATAAACATTAAAAAAAATTAAAAAAAAATGTTTTTAACGTTTGTTTATTTTTGAGACAGAGAGAGACAGTATGCACGGGGGAGGGTCAGAGAGAGGGAGACACAGAATCTGAAACAGGCTCCAGGCTCTGAGATGTCAGCACAGAGCCCGACACGGGGCTCGAACTCACGGACCGTGAAATCATGACCTGAGCCGAAGTCGGCCGCTTAACCGACTGAGCCACCCAGGGGCCCCCCCAAAATTTTTAAATAACCCAAAGAGCTCAGCAATTCCACTCCGAGGTATGCCCACTCAACTCCAGTTGGGAGATGCGACATAGCCCTGTGTGAGAATATTCACCCAAGCGTTGTTTATATCTCGAAAAGTCTGTCCACAGGACAATGAGTATGTGGGTGGTTGTTGAGGACTGAACTGTGTCCCCCAAATTCACTTGTTGGCATCCTAACACCCAGTACCTCAGAATGTGACGGGACTTGGAGACAGTCTCTAAAGAGGTGATTAAATTAGGATGAGGGCCTAAGAGTAGGTCCTGGTATCTTTATAAAAGGAGATTTGGACAAACACAGGAGGAAGCCCACCGATCTGACTGAGGTCCCTATAAGAAGTGCACATTTGGACAGAGACACCAGGGATGGGCACGGACAGAGAGGAGAAGACACAGGGAGAAAGACGGTCACCTCCAAACCAAGGAGACAGGCCTCAACAGGCACCAACCTTGCTGAGGTCTTGATCTCGTAAGTGCAGCCTCCAGACCCGTGAGAGAATTTGTTTCCGTTGTCTAAGCCGCCCAGCCTGTGGTGCTTTGGTTTTGCATTGTTAGCAAACTCATGCGGGGGTATAAGTGCAAAACCGCATATAGGAGAGGGGCGCCTGGCTGGCTCAGTCGGTTAAGCGTCCGATCTTAGCTCAGGTCATGATCTCACAGCTCGTGAGTTCGAGCCCCGCGTCCGGCTCTGTGCTGACAGCTCAGAGCCTGGAGCCTGCTTCGGATTCTGTCTCCTCTCTCTGCCCCTCCCCCATTCATTCTCTCTCTCTCTCTCTCTCAAAAATAAACATTAAAAAAGAAAACTGAACCATCATGAATTAACTGTGGGCTAAAAAAAACCCTGTACATGTTTTTAAAAAATCCCTCAAGTTTTCCTTTTTTAATTTTTACTGCGAAGCATAACATACACACAGAGACAGGCACCGAATAAATGTATAGCTTAGTCACTGTTTATTGCCCAAGTCAAGAAATGGCACGTTGCCAGAACCCTAGATGGCCGTCATGGCCTCCTTCCCAATTATGACTTCCTTCCTCCTCCCTAAAGATAAACACTTACTCCATCATTCATTACCTCTCAGTTGTGCCTGTGTTTATAAACCTTTTCTTCAATAGAATCCAAAGTATGTGGGTTTTTCTGTGTCTGCTTTCTTCTGCACATTGTGTTTGTAAGAATCCGTATGCTGTCTTCCATTTTCCTTGCCGCATAGTATTTCACTGAGGGGCGTCCCATGGCTGTTTCTACCCATTCTCCGGCTGATGGAATTCGGGGCTGCTTCCAGTCTGGGAGTCCTTATGAATAATGCTGCCATGAATATTCTGCATATGTCTCTCGGTGAGCACACACTTCCGGGGGACAGATGCTTCGGAGTAAAATTTCAGGTTGTTGGGAATGCCTGTCTTTAGTTTTGGTCGGTGAAACCAAACTCTTGTCCAGAGCAATATCTTTGGGGGTCATTAGTCTGTCTACCACATCTGGGAAACAAAACAAATAATAAGGTTTTTAAAAATCACGATTTTACGCCTTTCAAGTTGAGATTTTTATTTTTTTTATTTTTGGGACAGAGAGAGACAGAGCATGAACGGGGGAGGGGCAGAGAGAGAGGGAGACACAGAATCGGAAACAGGCTCCCGGCTCCGAGCCATCGGCCCAGAGCCCGACGCGGGGCTCGAACTCACGGACCGCGAGATCGTGACCTGAGCTGAAGTCGGACGCTTAACCGACTGCGCCACCCAGGCGCCCCTCAAGTTGAGATTTTTAAAACATAATAATGGTACCCACTGCTGGTAAAAAAACCTGAATTGTTAGACTTCTAAACTACTCCTTACTGAATTAATACAATCTCCCGCAAGGGAAATTTGGCAATACGTATTAAAGATTTTAAACCTTGTAACCCCTTGATTCTACTTCTAGAACATTAGAAGAGTCATACATTGGCCAAGTATGCGGTCATTAAAAATCATAGACTTGAAAGATTTTTAACTTTTTTTAAGGTTTTATTTATTTATTCTTGAGAGAGAAAGAGCACATAAGCCAGGGAGGGCAGGCTCTGCATTGTCAGTGCGGAGCCCAACACGGGGCTTGAACCCATGAACCATGAGATCATGACCTGAGCGGAAATCAAGAGCTGGACGCTTAACCAACCGAGCCACCCAGGCACCATGGGTGACACTTATTACAAGATACACCATATGTTAGGTGCCACTTACTTATGTGTGTAAAACGCTAGTTTTATATAATGTCTGCAGGAAAATGTTCCAGAGTTAAATATTGCACCCATATCCTTGCTTTGGAAATGTATGATAATATTAGAACAGTAAAGTCTCCAAGAAGCCCTAGAAGAAGAAAAAAACAACTGTTTAAATCAACATTTCCCAAATTTACTTGACTCTAATTCTCTCTCTTCATGGAATACATATCACAATTCTGCCAAACTACTATCCTACATAACGCAATTGAAGAAAATTTTGTTAAATGAAAATCTCGAGGGAGGAAAAAAAGACCCAGAGAATGACCTTAGGGTCATAGACAGATATGTAGATATATCACATGTACGTAAATGACTAGAAGGGCACATATCTTTGTGAATTGCTGTCACCGGCATTTTCTTTGTTTCACGCTTTTCTACCTTTAAAATTTTTCTACACTGAACATTAGTACTCTTTTTATAATCATAAAAAACATGCATATATAAGTGCATGCGTACGTGTATGGCTACATGTGTTGGTTTCCTTAAAATAAAATGTCAGCCATCCACGGCCCTTAAATGGAGACCCCAGGTCCTCGCAGTAAGGCCACGCTGAGGGCTCTGTTGTGATTCTGAAGTGTAAGTTCTTCCTGTACTTGTCCTAAGAGTGCAGGAACATGACAGGCAGAAATGCCTTCCTTGAGTTATGATGTTCCCGGTGACCTCTGCCTTTTTGGAAATGCCCTACAAGCATAATCTCTTTGTTTACTATTTATTTTTTCTAAAGATTAAAAATATTTTTTTTTAGTGTTTATTTATTTTTGAGAGAGAGACAGAATGCAAGTTGGGTAGGGGCAGAGAGAGGGGGAGACACAGAATCCGAAGCAGGTTCCAGGCTCTGAGCCATCTGCACAGAGCCCAATGCAGGGCTCAAACTCGTCAACCACGAGATCATGACCTGAGCCGAAGTTGGACGCTTAACCGACTGAACCACCCAGGCTCAACAAAAGATTTTTTTAAAGGAATCCCTACACCCCACGTGAGGCTCGAATTCAACAACCCCGAGATCAAGAGTCGCACGCTCCACCAGCTGAGCCAGCCAGGCGCCCCAGGCATCATCTGTTTGAACAATGTCTGTGGGTCTTGTGTAATACTGTAGTGGCAGCCATGGTCCGTTCCATAATCCAGGGTCTCTTTACAAGGACACTCAGAAGTTTTGGCAAGAGCTTTATTCCAGGAAAATGTCCGGCTCTTGCAAATCAATTTGTATGCATTCTTTTGTCAGAAAAACTAAACTGTGTAACCCAGTATGTTCCTCGCTTCATTTCAGTTGCCGGGAGATGTAGACCCAAACTCAGGGACCCTTTCGAGCAATAAACTTTTAGGATCGCTGGGCTCCGAAATGTCAGAACCGCAAGACCCCCTAGAGAACATGTGGTCTCGTGCACACATATGGGGAAATCGAGGCCTCTGGTCCATCCTGGACTTTTTCTCAGCCGCCCTGTATCCCTGATGTAGCTTATTCCTAAGTGTGTCCCTTTGCGTCATTGATATCGGGAAGCTGCAAATCTAGGGTTGGCACAGATCAGAGCTCAACGGAACGGGAGCACAGAGGTGGTCTTCCAATAGCCCAAAGTGTCGCTGAGACTTCGCAGGAAGGGAACTAAGGTCACTTCCACTAACTAAGGAGACAGAGTCCAGCGGGTGTCTGGGACACGTTTGGAGAGATGAGCTTTGATTTAGCGGAGGACCTGAGCATTGGAGGGGAGGATATGGCTTTGCCTCTTGACTTTTTGAACCAAGGAGACGGTGGTGTAGCCCAGGGAGATGGTTTGACAGAGAAGCAAGGTATATTTCAACAAGTGTCATCTTAGGGCTTCAATTCTGTGTCAGCCCTGAAGCTCGTAAGCCGTTATCTGGCCCTGTAACCCTGGATCCCCAAATGCTGCTGCAGCAGCTGGGGGTCAGAGCGTGAAAATGGATTTTTCGGTTCGGTGGTTTGGGTGGTCTTAAGCACAGTGAGAAGAACAAGGGGGGGCGGGGGTGTGGAGAGTGTTCAAAGAAACCAAACTCCTTCCCTTTTTTGGTTTTACCGTTTATTTTACGAAACGCTGGCCCTGGGAGTTGTTCGATTTGCTCTTTCGGGGCAAAATAAAATGTCATCAACCCACGCCAGACCCTCCCCAATTTCTCTTGTAGAAATGATTTTTGGTGATGTGCGAGAACCCCCCCCCCAAAAGTCCGCGAGCCCTTGTTCTCTGGCCCCTGCCCGGTTTTACTGCCGGCACGTGCCTGGAGAGGGAAGCCAGGCCCCCCGGGCCCTCGTTCAGAAGCAGCAGGTGAACCAGGTCTGAAGCGCTGCCCCCAGGCCCTTTCCCCTTCACCTCACGCTCTCCCCACTAAGCACCCGATGGCACTCTTGATACGTGGGATTACTGGCCATTCCTTACACACGTACAGCTTTGGGCCCCATGCCTTTGAGACGGGACTCTCCCTGCCCACAGTGTCCTTTTTCCTTCTGTCTCTGAGGCCCGGCCCGCCCACTTGGCCAGAAGAAATGAACTATAAATGTTTGCAAACCGGTTGCGAACCGTAACCCCACAGCTTCCAAGGAGCTTAACCACTAGGTTTTCCTTGCATGAAGCCCTCCCAGAAGATTCTGGCGGATGTCAGGCCTCTCTCCCTCCAACCCATGGCATCCTGTATTCCCAGTGTCCGCAACTATGCGAGGTCACACGTGTCCTTTAAAGATCTGTGTACTTGAGGGCAGGGAACATGGCTTCCCGGTGTTTACATTCCCCGTGGCCCCCCAGTGTATACCCATTTCATGTGTATGGAACAAAAGAGTGAGTGAGGAAGGAGTGAGCCACTCGGTGGCCCAGCTCCGGAAGTCGGCACTAGGGCAGCACGTGGGACCGGTGGCCTACCTCCCTGAGCTTTCTGCCCCGAGAGCACTGGTGGCAGTGCTCACACCGGGTGACAGGGGTCGGGCTGTGCGAGCGGGCGAGAGCCCCATCTTTCCCTGCTGGGCAAAGAGGCCAATAGCGATTATCATCGATTAGAAGTCTGGTCAGAGCCAAGCACCTTTCATATATCATCTCATTTGTTCCTCATCTCAACCACATAAAGTTAGGAACCCGGGGCTCAGAGAGGTAGAACAAGTTGCCCAGAGTTGTACGGTCAGTGAGCGGCTTGACGGGTGGTGTAGATGGTAGATGAAAGATTTGTGTCCCCTCCAAACTCCTGTGTGGAAAATCGAATTCCCAGCGTGTTGGTGTCGGGAGGTGGGGTCTTAGGGGGGGTAGGTCATGAGGGCTTCACCCTCATGAATGGGATCGGTGCCCTCATAAAAGAGACCCCAGGGAGCTCCTTCACCCCTTCCACCATGGAGGACAGAAAGGCATCTGTGAACCAGGAAGGGGGTTCTCTGTAGACACCGGCAGCCTCTAGAACTGTGAGGAATGAATGTTGGTCGTGGAAACCCCTCAGTCTGCGGTATTTTTGTTAGAGCAGCTTGAATGAACTAAGACACAGAGGCTCAGTCTGACTCTCAAACCTGTTTTCGCTCCACATTTAGGCAGAAGGAGCCAGCCACGGTGCCCAGGCCCCAGGGCCCAGCGGCCCACCCCAGATTCCCCCTCGTCAAAGCCCGAGAGCCAAGTTCCCTGCACCGAAGGTGCGGTGACCATTCGAGGGGAAGGGGCCGTTCATCACAGCGGGCGATGTCACCACGTGCCACCACAAAAATATGACTATTTCAGACACCGCAAGGTTTGCAAAGGCAAAGGCAGGAAGAGAAGCTTGGTTTAGCCTGCGTTTATTTTTGTGATTGGAGAGTGAAGGCAGTCGAGATATCACAGGGCGTTCAGAAAGTTTCAGAAAGGGAAGTATTTGTGCTTTATCACTTGACCCAGAAACTCCAGCCGAGTGCTAATCTTTGATGGATTCTGCCCGCCTCATAGGCGCACTAATAATAAAAATGAGGCAGATGGGGAGCGTTTCAACACATGACACATCAAATCCGTCTCCTGAGATGTGCCCATGCCCGTCACAGCCCTGCCTGGGTGGCTTCGAATGCCGAGCACGGGTAAGTGGGTCATCAGTGTTTGGAACCTGGCAGCAAAGAGGGGAACGTACAGTTCTCCAGGGAAGCTAGCGGCTAAGCTCCCCCCCGGTCAGAACGTGAGCTCGGCTTTCAACAGACCGAGGTTTCATGCCTTACCAAATTGTCTCGTTTTCTTGAATGTCCTTCCTCCAACTCTTGCCTCTAGGCTTAGGCAAGAGTTGTGCATTCAATAAATATTACTGGGCGTCTGCCGGGGGAGTCTGGGGACAGAAGTCAACCTTGGTGGGGCGTGGGGGGGGAGCGGGGGGGAATGTCAGAGGAGGCTCCTGGACGAAGTGACATCTGAACTGGGATCTGAAGGCTAGGAATTCCCCAAGATGCATGCCAGGCCTGGTGTCTAGGGTCTCAGTGGCTAGATCTTCAGTTTTCTAGATTTTTTTTTTAATATTCTTTTAAAGTAAACATTCTGCAATATCTGGCGAGCTGTCGTTGGCATTGCAAAGAAATGCAATATTTATGTACTTCTCCCCAGATGGCCTGGTTGCCTAAGGAAGTTATGTGGAGATTAGAGGCAAGATGCAGGGGTGGGGGTGGTGAGAGGCAGGGAGGCATTTTGGAGGGCAGCCGTGAGGACTGCTGTTCATAGTTGTCTTGGGATATAATTCACATCCCATTAAAATGTGCCCTCTTAGAGCATACAACGTATGGTGGATGTAGAATTTTTTAAAACAAAAATATACAGGGGTGCCTGGGACGGTTGAGCGTCCGACTTCGGCTCAGGACATGATCTCGCGGTCTGTGAGTTCAAGCCCCGCATCGGGCTCTGTGCTGATGGCTCAGAGCCTGGAGCCTCCTTTGGATTCTGTGTCTCCTCCTCTCTCTGCCACTCATGCTCTCTCTCTCTCTCTCTCTCTCTCTCTGTCAAGAATAAATAAACATTAAACAAAAGTTTAAAAAACTAAAACAAAAATAAAACAAAAATATAGAAAAACAATGCTTAAATTTCTCACAATAAAAATATACCTTTGACTCAATATTTTTTAAATGATTTCACTTTTCTAATTGCTTTACTGTCATCATGTTTCAAAGGTGTATACAAATTAAAATTTCCCCATTTTCAGCGATGGATAAAAAACTAAAGTGCACAACTTAGCGGGTTTTGTGAAGCCACCACCACTGACTTCTCCCAGAGGATTTCCACGACCCCCTCCGCCCCCACCAGAAATCCCATATCTGTTAGCCATCACTGCTCCTCCCCTGCTCCCTGGACCATCTTGTCGAAGGCAACAGTCGATTCCTCCACAGATCAGAATCAAGAGGGCCCTCTTGAAGCCCCGAGAGGACAAGCACTTGGCTGTGGTCCTTTAGGGAGCTAGTGGTGGATGGGACAGCACTGCAGGGACGGGAGGGTGAGGATATGGAGCAGTGCTACCTGAAGGTTCTAGGGAACCTGTTGAAATGAGGCTCTGATTCCACAGGTCGGGGGCAGGGGAGAGTCACCATTTCGACCAAGCGCCCAGGGGATGCCACCTCGATACCCTCTTTAAGAACAAGGAGCCGGAACCACAGAGCGGCACCGAGGGGCTCTTCCCCTGGAGGTCAACGGAGAGGACAAGGGGTACAGTGGGAAGTCCTTGGATCTGAGCCTGGCTGACCTGGACCTGGGTCCGGCACCCCACCCCCACCCCACTGGTTGTGAGTTAGACAAGACACTTTGATCACAGGGACACAGTGCCACCCAGACTGGTTTAAGCAAGAAAGGTGACGTTATGGGAAGCGTATCGGGGGTCTACTTTGAAGTCTGAAACCAGTTCTCAGACAGAAATGTTGACTTGCCAAAGCCAGCGGATTCCTCTTCTACGTGCAGATGGCCCCATGTGCCAGCAGCATGCGGAAGCGGGGGGCTGGAGGGACCGGAGAGCCCAGGCTCATGACCTTAACCTGGATGGCAAAGCCGGCCGCCCAGAAGTGCCTGGATGCTCTTAGAAGTCAGGAAGGAAACATCGCAGCTAGCCCCACCTGTCTTTCTTCCACACACCGTAGCTACTTAGAGACTCGATGTCCTCGAGTTTTGACTGGGACATCTCCGATCACCTCACAGCCCGCCCCCCACCCCATCTCCAAATATCAGGAAGAAGCACCCTTTCCCTTTGCCGGAGTTTCCCAGGTCACTCTACAAACTGACCCCGTCCTTTCCAGAGTTCTGCAGACCACCTGGAGGGGCTGGCTTTGCCAAGTCCCGGCTCGCTTGTGCTAAGTGAGGTCACCAAGGACCTGCCCCGTGGTGACCTTTTGTTTTTGTCTCTCCAGATAGCAGCTGGTAGATTTTTCCATCAAAAAAAAAAATTTTTTTTTTCATTCTAATAGATCATTGTGTTACGTAAGTCTAAGCCCTAATAGGACATTCTGTTACAAAAAGATACAGGGATATTTCAGGAAACCGAAGGACCCCAAGAGTGATTAGAACTACAAACAGGGAAGCTGTCAGAACCGTCTCTCTGGGTTTCTGGGGCTCATCGTCTGACACTTTTATCGCTTCCTCTGTGGACAACAAGCTTCCTTCCATTGCTTCTGTTTGCATATGGCAGAATCATCACCGGCCCTTCCCATTTCAGGACCTAACAGAGGCTGAGAAGTACTTCTTTTCTTTTTCTTTTTTTCAGTTGATTTATTTATTTTGAGAGAGAGAGAGAGAGAGAGCATGCGTGCGTGTGCTCGAGAGCCAGTAGGGGAGGGACAGAGACAGAGAGAGAGAGGGAGAGAGAGAATCCCAAGCAGGCTCCTCATTGCCAGTGCAGAGCCCGAAGCAGGGCTCGATCTCACAAGCAGGAGCTCATGACCTGAGTCAAAATCAGAAGTGAGACACTCAACCGACCGAGTCGCCCAGGCACCCCTGAGAAGCATCTCGGAATCCAGAAGCTAAACTTTGAGAGGGAATATCCGACTGGCCTTGCTTGGGGCGTGTGCCCCTCTCTGGTTGAATTAAATGAAGTTTGTGAGACACGAGGTCACACTGGCAGGAGCACGGCTGTGAGTGGGGACAGTTCTCAAGTTACGGGGAGTATGATGGGAGGCAGGCACTCCAAAGCTTATCTAGAACAGTCTGATAGCGGATGCAGAACGGATGTGCTGCTCTGTTTTAAAATGGGGATGGTAACACCTACCCCTCTGAGGAAGCGAGCTCCGTGAACAAGCACAATGTCAACTCCAAGCGGCTGTCCGGAGCCTGGTGACCGTTCTCATCAGGGAGATACTGACCCTGCGACGTGGACCGTGGGCTCCTCGATGCCCTAAGTTGAGGGGAGGAGAAGAAGGGGGGCGCTGCATCTTTGCGGGGCGGTGGGGGAGGCACCCGGTGCAGGGCAACTCCATGCTCCCCTGGCTGGAGGCGGCACCCAGCCCGAGTCAAGTTCAAGGTTGTGGCAACTCCATACCCACCCCCTTGGAGAGGCACCAGGCAATTCATAGGTTGTCCCTAGAGCACTAACTGTCTAGCGATTCCTTGTGAGCCCTGGGAACGAGGGCAGGGGACCACAGCCCGATCTCGGGCCGGCTCGCCTCCCCCCGCGTCACGTTCTCTCTCATCTACGATGGTGGGATTTTGCCATAGCGTGGCATCGGGACTGGACCCCTAAAATATCTGACTGCCTGAAGATCCTTGGAGGGGAGGGGTGGCCAGTATTTGGTTTTTGTTTGTTGGTTTTTGAGAGAGAGAGAGACAGAGCATGAGCGGGGGAGGGGCAGAGAGCGAGAGGGAGACACAGAATCCGAAGCAGGCTCCAGCTCTGAGCTGTCAGCCCAGAGCCCGACATGGGGCTCGAACCCACAAACAATGCGATCATGACCTGAGCTGAGGTCAGGTGCTGAGTCGACTGAGCCACCCAGGCGCCCCTGGCGGTGTTAGTTACGAACGAAACCCATTCTCAAACAAAGAGAGTGGCTATTCGCTTGTATCAAGAATAAAGTTCTGCTTCTAACTGTAAACTTATTTGCTCTATGGAAAACATAGAACTTTTTTAGTTCTACAGCTGCGGGGGTGTGCACCAGGGACATCACCTTGTAGAAGAGGAAGTCCCTCCTTCTCGGGTCTCACCCTGGAGTGGGTGGTGGTCAGGTCTTCCCGAGTGATTGGCATCTCCGTGTGATCTCGTCCTGTTTGAGAAAGCAAAGGGGATGCCTCTGCAGAGAACGTTTTTTCCCCCGATGTGCACAAACTACGCACACACACACAGTCCCACCACTTACTAAGTCTTTCTGAGCCACCCAGGCGTCCCAAGTCTTTTTTTAATGTTTATTTATTTTTGAGAGAGAGAGAGATAGTGGGAGCAGGAGAGGGGCAGAGAGAGAGGGAGACATAGAATCCGAAGCAGGCTCCAGGCTCCGAGCTGTCAGCACAGAGCCCGACGCGGGGCTCGAACTCACAAACTGCAAGATCATGACCTGAGCTGAAGTCGGATGCTTAAGAGACTGAGCCACCCAGGTGCCCCAAGTCTTTTTTTTTTAATGTGTATTTATTTTTGAGAGAGAGAGAGAGAGCTCATCTGGGGGAGGTGCAGAGAGAGAGGGGGACACAGGATCCAGATCAGGCTCCAGGCTGTGCACTGACAGCAGAAAGCCTGATGTAGGGCTCGAACTCACAAACTGTGAGATCGTGACCTGAACTGAAGCCATACGCTTAAGCAACTGAGCCACCAAAGCGCCCCGCCACTTACTAAGTCCTAGTGAGTTAAATTTTTTAGTTTGTTTGTCTCTTAATAATGGGCACATTGGTTTGTACCCGTTGGCGTAATTTGGGTACGAGGTTGAGGCTGGGAACAGCTGTTCCCAGTGCCACTGCTTACCTTTTTTTTTTTTTTTTTTTTTTCCATCACAGAAAGCAAGGTCAGAAGTTTGGGGTTATTGTCATGAGGTCAAAGAAGGGGACCACAGCCTTGAGCGGCCCGGTGTTGCCTATTTCAGGAATGGAACTTCTGAGTCACGACCTGAATTAGACACAGGTGTTCTCAGCAGCCCAGAGAGTTGAGAGATGTGGCTGAGGGCCCGTCCTGCCGGCTTTCCTGGGTGAGGGTCCACGAGAGGAAGAGAACCCGGGATGGTCAGGACGGGGAGAAGAAGAACACAGACACTCCTAAGAGTAGAGGTCTGAAGTGGCATCCTGGTAAAGGATAAATTGTGGCCATTCCTTGGCAAGGTCTGGTTTCAAATCCTACTCCCAGAAGCTTCCGGGATACAGGGCAGCTCACTTATCTTAATTTCATAGCCTATCACATAGTACGAATTCACAAATTCCAAGGTCATCGTACAAATGAAAGATGGTGACTGTTATGTGCCCCGCCCCACGCACACAGCAGGTGCTTAAACGGTACAGGCTATTGCTGGTGTTGATTCCATCTTCCACCTCCAGACCCCCAGGCTAAGCTCTTGGAGGGCAAGGACCGATTTATTCATCTTTGAAATCCCCGAAGGCCGGGAAGGCGTGGCCATCGGCAAATCCTTGAGGGTCAACCCACCAGTGGCTGGGACTCCCCCTATCATCCTAACCCTATCTTGCCATACACCCCTATGGGTGTACGTTCCCTCATACATCATGGTATTGTATTGACCAGCAGAGTGAGAGACAGACAGCAAGCAAGCAGCAGAACTTGAGAAAACCACAACATATTTCCGTTTGTGTCAAAGGCACCGGTAAAGAGGACAGCCCCGGGGTGGGGGTGGGGGGGGGGTGGATAGGATTTGCAGGGAGGGGTCAGAGATGAACCCTGCGGAGGCTTTTGATTCTGATGCCTCAGACCCTGGTGCAAGGCCAGCGGGGGCTGTGGCGTTGCGGGGGCCACGTGGCTGAGGGTATGGAAGGGAAATTCCCTCTCATTCGTTCGTTGAGTGCTACGAGGACCTGCTATGTGGGCTGGGCACTGTGGGTGCAATGGTCCAATCGGGATGTAGAGAAAGGAGAGCGAATGACCAAAGTTTCTGAGGCCCTAGGAGCCAGTGCAAAATACTCCAGGCGTGCACAGGAATTAGGGAAGGGATAGCCCCTGCGGGTATCAGAAGGTCGAGTTGGAAAAGGACCAGCCAGAGGAAGAAGGGCGTTCCAAAAACACAGGGAACAGCATTCAAAAGACCCTGAGAGGCTGAGCTTGAACGTGGCAGTGAATGCTTACAGAAGCCTGCAGTTACAGGAGCTGGCGTTAGGGACCCCCTGCCAGATCCAGCAGGGGGTAGCCCGAGGGAGCGTCCTGGGAGCTTCCTTCCTGGGAGCTCTGGACACTCAGCCCCCGGCCAGGAAGGGGAAACCTGAAGGCAGAACTTCACCCCTGACGATTTGGTCGCGGCTGGGTTTCTGCCTCTTGTTCTGGAACTTTGGGCTAACGAAGGAGGAATTTGAGCCTTTTCGTTGGCAGTCCCCTTGGGAGACCTGGGCACAGACGCCCAGGACAGCAGCAGATCAGATTACGTTCCAAAGGTTAACCGCCTTAGGACAGGGCTGGCACGCGGTTCCGATCAGAGGACGCTCGGATTCAGAGTCAGCCTCCAGCAGTGGTCGGAAACACCCTCATTCCCGTGACACCTGTCTGTCATTCCAGGCTGCAAAACACCGCCGTGCAAGAGGCCGACGCCTCCGCGGCCTAGCTTGGCGCCAGACAGAAGACAACACGCACGAGGTGTTTGCACTTGAACACGAAAGAGGCACAAGCACACACCTCTCCACCCACATCCTGTCCCCAGGGCCTGCTCTTGAACAGCAACACAGCGTGCCGGAGGGGCATCAGGAGACCCGGGTCTGGGCCACTGTTGATCTGTGTGACCCTGGGCATGTCGCGTCCCTCCTGGAGTCTTTTCGTCTGTGAGCAGCATGGTTAGGAATCCGCCTGTCTGGCTCACAGACTTATAGGTGGTGGCCAGTGGATAAATACCAGTCACCTTGTGACCGCCCCCCAGAAAAGAGATGTCCACGCATCTGTCCCTAGTTCAGTATGACGGTTGTTGCCATTTAACGTGGCCAAGTGGGAAAGAGCTGGTAGTTTTCTTCCCAGAGAGAAGCGGAATGTGCCCTCTCTGCTGACCCGGACGGGGACACCGACTCCAAGCCCCGCGAGCATCGTCACGAGGAAGTCACAGTCGGGGCTCCGGGAAGCTCCGTGCTCCCGGCTCCTCTGTGCTCATTCAGGTAGCCAGAGAGGCCACACGAGGCCCCTGCAGCAAGGGTGGGGCTCCCTGGGGTCAAAGTCAGAGAGGAACTCAGAACCCCGGGAGGGACTTTGAACGAACGAGATTCAGCAAACACCGGTTCGGCGCCTCCATTTCTCACCAGGCACGGGGCCGCTGCCTTCTGTGCATTAAATAATCCGCATGACAAGCCTGGCTGAGGCAGCAGCGTTATTTCGATCTTGTGACGCTTGGGTCCACATCGCTTGGGTGTCATCTGAAACGTCACCTCCTCCTGACGCCTTCCCGGGTTCCTTCTCTCACACAGCGCCTGGCTCTTTCACGTAGCAACGTTGGGATTGCACACTGCTTTGTGCTGCTGTCCCTGATGTCCACCTGGACCGTAAGCACAGGGGCCCCGTCTCTTCTGTCACCGCCGTCTTCGGGGTGCTTTGGAGACATTCAGGAAAACACTGTTGGACAGAGTGTGGGAATACACACAGGCAGTAGGGACTCAAACACGCGTTGCCTGCCTTCCTTATTTTCCTCTTCGTCATTTTTCACCACGTTTCTTTCCGGATCCGAGAGGAGACGTGATATTTCAGGGGGGACTTTGCAATAAGACCCCAAAGTTCCCACAATCTTACTCATCTTGAAACCACGGAGCACCTGGCTGCGGGGTGTGACGGAGGCCTCGGCAAATCCCGGGACCCTCAATCATCTCTTCCCGCCTCGTGAGTTGCACTGTCTCCGGAGCCCTGCAGGTGCTCAAGGATTTCGTCGAGGCCGTGCAGTAAGCCCGTGAAGCTTGTTGCTTACCCGTGTGACGCGCGCGCAGATGGCGTCTGTCCCTGCCCTGGCCGAGAAGCCTGTTTTGTCTATACAAACATCTGATGACGAGAATAGGGGTCAGCCAGAGCTCAGAGCATGCTGTCACTACCGTCATCAGTGTGCATTAATGTTCATTGCACCTGCTGGAAACGCCTTCTTCCCCCTCTTCTCTTCCAACCCCAGTCCTGGGAGTCATCAGAGATAAGTAGGCAAGCCTCTCACCCTGCTGCCGGCACGTAGTAGGTGCTTGGTAATTACTTCCTCCCTTCCTTTGCCCGTTTGCCAAGGGTGGGCCCCGGCCCGCGGCCTCTCCACCCCGGTCCCCAGGTACGTCCCCTTCTCAGATTCCCCCACCACTGACTCTTTCCCCTTGCAATTGGCCAGTAAGCCAGGAAACTGAACTGGGACACTTCTCCTCTGCACCTGTTGGTCTCCAAATCTAGTCTGTGAGTGAGCTCACAGCTCCTTGAAGACAAGGACTCAGCCTAATGTGTCATAGTCTTACCATTCTTGTGCCTTAACAACGCTGGTCTCGGGCCTGGCCTTGCCGGTGGTAGACGCCCCGTAAATCAGGCCTCAGAGCCTTTATAGGCCAAGGCATGATGGATGTAGAACAGGCTAGGAAAGCGAGTGGGCGTAAACGGTGAACCAGCTCTTCCTCCTTCGGGTTCTGAATTGGGTTCTGCAACCCTGTCATTATAATGCCCAATCCCCCTTCCAAGGGGCAGCCCGTACCCAGCAGGATTCATAGCGCGTTAGCACTGGAGCTAGACCACGGTGGGAAGATCCACAGCATACAAGCAAAAAGCTGAATTAGGAAGCGATGAGGATCGAAGCAGGGGAGCAGAATTCTGTCCAAGGCGTTAGCATGGAGTCAAAATGCGTGTGAAAGCCAGAACATCAAGAGTCAGGCCCTCTCTGAGGCGTAGACCAGATAGACAAGGAGAGGCCAGCAGGAGCAGAGACGGCGGCAGAGAGACTCGTGACCCTGCAGCACCTCTTTCCTGGAGGGGCCCTGGGGCCTGGGGCTCAGCCCAGTTTGATGGCTTAGAGTCTAAGGACACCCACGCAGGCCTCCGCGGCTTCCCTTGGCTCACTGGTATCCAGACAAAAAGGGAACCAAGCCGTGGACAGACAGAAGTTCCTGTTTCCCATTTCATGAAAACTGTGAATCTCTGTCACATTCTGGGCTCGGGCTGTGTCCGGGGCCCAGCCCCTGGCCCTCGGCCAACCTGCAAAATTCCATTTCAGTTTGGAGTTTGAAATCTGTCATGCGTCGACATTTTGGTCAGACGGCTTAAGAGCGCTGTTGTCCGGAATTCACTGAGTCTGCATTTTGTACAACTGCTCCCTCTTCATAAGGTGTAGCCCCCGTGTTCAGCGAGAGAGGCTAAATACACGAGAATCTTCAAACCAGAAATTGGCCGGGTTCTCCCGGAGCGCTTCTGTCCTGGGAGGGCAGGGGCGAGGCTGTTGACACAGGAACTTATTCATTAACCTCATTCAGAGGCTACAAATTGGTTCTTTATTCACAACAGGGAACACGGCTTCATGAGCTCTTTTTTTTTTTGTCTTTCAAATCAGATACACAAATAAGCTGATAACCATTTTCAGAATATATAAAACAAGAATCTCCAGTTACGGGAGCAAAGCCTGTAGCTTCTGAGTTCCTGCCTTACTGAGGAAATGGATTTGAAATGCCAGGAGGTAAACGTTCATGTCTATTTTAGATTTCCGGTGAGGTCCTATTTCCTTTGGATTCTGTATAAACAAAGAGAGAACAGTTGTTGGTTTGGTTATTTCAGATAACCCACGTCTTTCAAGTAAATGGAGTCTATCTAAATGGAGATCTAATAAATGACTAAACTTTTCCAAAATAGAACTCCTCAGCTAATAATGAGTATAACAGCAGAGCCCATTTATCGGGCAATTACCATGTGACAGGCACTTACTAAGCAATTAGCATACCCTAGAAACACTGTTGACTGGCTATATCCACTTCGCCCAGAAATTCCATTCCTAAAAGTCTATTGCAAAGAAATAAAATCCCCTCTGCCGCAAAGGGGTGTGTGTGTGTGTGTGTGTGTGTGTGTGCGCGCGCGCGTGCGTGTTACAGCATTGCTCCTTGTGGCAAAACCAGAAATGAGGTGAATATCCATAACTATGGAAACAGATGAATTAAAAATATTATTTTCAAATCATGAAATATCATGCCGCCGTTCAAGTCAGAGCTTTACCGAACGACCGGAATGGATTTGCAGAAATTGTTGTTGAGCGAGAGAAGGAAAATGCATAAAATCGTGTGTCATAGGGTTTCTTCTTCACAAGGACGAAAAGCCTTTTGTATGATTATATAAGTTCAGTGAAGTGTAAATATCGCTATGCTTTTTGTACTGTAGTAGCATGGAGGAAAATACAGATCGTACGTTCTAGGGTGTCCTGTGGTTATGTGGGATGTGCGGTTGGCCCAGGTTGAGCAAAAGCTGTGATGTGAGGAGAGCAGCCTGGAGGGCGAGGGAGGAATCAAACGAAGGAGAAGGGGAAAAGGATTCCACCTTAAGGAAATCTGAAATCCACCAGGATATATTATAGAATCGTGTTTATGTATTTGTATACAATCATCTGTGCCAGTTAAAGTAATAAAAATGTCAGAAATATTAAAATAGTCTCGATTTTTTTTCAACCTTATGAAACGTTATCGTTTCTCACTTTAGAGACGAGGAAACGGGGGATCTGATTTCCTAAAGGGCCTCTGATTCCAAAGCCTAAATTCAGTTCCTGAATAGATGATGCCCAGCGATTGTGAAGAAAGAAAAAACACTAAAGTATACTAAAGATCGGAAGGCTTGCTGAGACCCAGAGATACCGCTGCTAAAATGTGGGAAAAGGGCCATGTGGCCATTTGTGCACACACACAGAGGTACACGTAGTAGGTCCTGAGCCTTAGCTTGGTAAACACGCTGACGTCAGTCTCTGCAGAGGCTATGGGAGGGGCACCACGTCCCTGAAGGAAACACACTCTGAAAAGTGGGTAATCCCGGGCAGGAAATGAGGTCGGTCTCAGGGCGAAGGGAGGAGGGCACAGGTCCAGGACCTGCCTGGGGGCCTCAGAGTGGCGCCTGCAGTGGAAGCAAGAGGCCTGACTACCTGCAGGCAGCCAGTCCACCAACAGTAGGTGGTGAATGCGTGGTGTTGACCGCGACCTCTACCCGAAAGATCTCTTCACCCTGGAAGACATTGAAAGCAATTAGGAATGACGCCGGGACAGGAGGAGGACTCTGTCCCCACCCTGAGGTCAGAGAGGACTGCTGTCGGGGCAGAGCACGCAGCTGACCTCAGAGCTGCCCCTAACGTAGCCCCATCGTGCCTTTGGATACGTGGCCCTCTGCCTACGTGCATAGAAGGGGCTGGTCAGGGATGACATAGTTGCCCCCGGAGGCCTCTCCCGAAAGTGACATGGGCTGGAGGGTCCTCTCTTTATGCTGAGGTGATGCAGCAGGCCAAGCATCGGCCACCACGGAGGCAATGATGCTCACGTGGCCACAGATGGGACCCCTGTAATTCCACTGGCTGCATAGACGGTCACCTTTCAAGGAAGACCGGTAGCCCCTGCTTTAGTGACTGCAGGGGGGCCACCCTGGAGGCCACCGGCAGAAGCTGGTCGTCCACAGATGGGGACAGCCTCAGAGGACACAGCCAAGTGTATGTTCTTCGGGGGGCTGGAGGGAGGGCAGCAAGGATATGTCTGTGAGGACAGAAATATTTGGGGGGGCCACCTGGGTGGCTCAATCGGATGAGGGTCTGACTTTTGATTTCAGCTCAGGTCCTGATCTCGGGCTCTGGGATGACAGCAGGAAGCCTGCTTGGGATTCCCTCTCTCTCCCTCTCTCTCTCTCTCTGCCTCTCCCCTGCTATGGGCACTCTCTGTCTCTCCAAATAAATAAGTAAACATTAAAAAAAAGAGAGAGAGAAGCATTTAGGGAAGAGAATCTCAGAGATACTATTTCTTCTAATCTAGGTAGGTAAGGGCTCCTAGCATTAAGATTTGAATATTAAGGAAGGGTGACTTTATTTATTTACTTACTTACTTAGTTACTTATTTTAGAGAGACAGTGTGAGCCAGGAAGGGGCAGAGAGAGAGGGAGACACAGAATCCGAAGCAGGCTCCAGGTTCCGAGCTGTCAGCACAGAGCCCAATGCGGAGCTTGAACTCACGAGCTTCGAGATCATGACCTGAGCCAAAGTCGGATGCCCAACCCACTGAGCCCCCCAGGTGCCCCTGATTTTGTAGACCAAGTTGGTGAATGGGAAATGTCAATTACATGGATAGAGATACACATATTCAAACTACAAATCTTGTCACATCACTCCCCTGCTTAAAATCCACAATGGTTTCCTTTGGGGTGAAGCCCAAACTCTTTACGTAGATGCCAGGCCCGGAGGGCTCAGCCACATCCCTCCAGGGTCCTCAACCGCAGCCACACTGACATCTTCGGGTCTCCGGGCCTTGGCACAGCTTTGGCTTCTGTTTGGAACGCTCCCTGATCCAGTCATCTAGATAGTTCTCGTTTACCCTTAGAGATGTAGCTTGAAATGTCACCTCCCCTGGGAAGTCTTCCTTTGCCCATCCCTCCTCACAGTGCTCGGACAGATTAAGCCCCAGTGCTCCCAGATTAAGCCCTCCTGCCCAGTGCTTGGACGGTCACAGCATTCGGTGGCCTTTATTGATACGTTCTCCTACCATATTGATATGGCTCCTACCATATACAACCATGATGTGTTGACAAAGCTGGGTCTCTGACTCACCTTGGATCCTTGATGGTGCTGGCACTGTGCCTTCATCCACTGGTTGTCTCCAGCATCTAGCACAGCCTCTGCCACATAATCGATGTTTAGTGAGCATTTGTGGAAGGAAGGAATGAGTGAACGGACGCACGAGCAAATAAATGAATGAAGGACGTTTACAGTTTTGCTCTCGGAATACTACCTGGTAGGCTGCAAAATCAATTGGAACCCATCCCAATTTATTGCCACAGACCTACAGACCCTGTCATTTGCAATCAGAATCAGAGAGATCATCCCAGCATGCTGGAACGAGGTAGAATCCTTTCTTGTACCTGGTGCAATTGAGGTCCTACATGGGAAGGTTACACAGCAAACTGCATAATAATGAAATTGGTCAAGATATCAAGATCGATACCCAGGCATTTCAAGGGTCATTAATCATCCGCATCTGATGTCACCCCTATTTCAGGTGGCCTGTAATGCACTTTTCATTTCTTTATTTTTTAAGTTTATTTATTTTGAGAGAGAGAGAGAGAGAGAGAGAGAGAGAGAGAGAGAGAAAGCAGGGAGGGGAAGAGAGAGGGAGAGAATCCCAATTAGGCTCTGTGCTGTCAGCACGTAGCCTGATGCAGGCCCTGATCCCACAAACCACGAGATCATGAACTGGGCCAAAATCAAAAGTCAGATGCTTAACCAACTGTGGAACATAGGCACCTCTGAAGTTTTCATTTCTTAACAAAATAATAACAGTTCCTTAAAATTGTATAGCACTTCATAGTTTACAAAGTCCTGTAAAAAAAAACACACACCAAAATTCTGAGCTAGGTGTTTGTGGTTAAGTTACTTGCCAAGATTATTTAGCTCTGAATCGATGGATCTAGGGCTAGCACTCAAGATTTCTGGCTCTGTGCACTTTCCAGGATATAATATCTGCCTCCAACATCACAATAAACACTGGTTAAATATTGATTCTGGGCTCATTCGTGGGAAACACTAGCATCTCTAATCGATATCATCATTTCCTACTTCTAAGAATTTTCTGAAGGAGACATAGACCAGACTTGTCAAACCTTAGCTGATAAGATCAAAGGTAAGCTACACGAGGAACCGGAAGTGTGTGTGTGTGTGCGTGTGTGAAGCATGTCAGTGACTCTGCATATAGAATACTTGATGCTTTAGGGCACTCAAAAGTGTGACTGTGAACAAAATAAGCAAATCCCCAATGCATGGTGTCCGGACAGATTATGACCTTAATAAATATTTGCCAATGAATTAATGTGCCTTGTGTCTAAAAAGTTCTCATGTAAGTCTACTGCATTTAGTCAGTGTTTCCATAGAGTCTTTCAAAAATCTAAATGTACATTCCAAATAACTACATCCATTCACACTTTCATTCAATAAAGAATGCCTATTATTAGTACCAAGATGCAGCTCCCCTAAAATACAACAGTGATCAAAATAGACAAACCCTAACCTCGTGGAGTTTACACTCCTTTGGGGTAAGAGAGAAGGTTAATAGCCATACAGTTATATAGTATATTAGATGATAATTGGCGTGAAGAAAAATGTGGAAAGAAAGGGGGCTAAGGGATGCCGGGAGTGAGTGGGGCTGGAATTTATTTATTTTTTTAAGTGTATTTACTTACTTTGACAGCACAAGTGGGAGAGGGAGAGAGAAAGAGAGCGAATCCCAAGCAGGCTCTGCACTGTCAACACAGAGCCCGACACGGGGCTCCAACCCACAAACCATGAGATCGTGACCTGAGCCAAAATCAAGAGTCGGACACCCAAAGGACTGAGCCACCCGGGTGCCCCAGGGGCTGGAATTTAAATCAAGGTGTTCAGGCAGGTGACGTTTGAGCAAACCTCTGCGAGCAAGAAGAGTGAACTGTGAGGAACTTTGGGGGAAATCTTCCCCTTTTTTTTTTTTAATTTTTTTTTTCAACATTTTTATTTATTTTTGGGACAGAGAGAGACAGAGCATGAACGGGGGAGGGGCAGAGAGAGAGGGAGACACAGAATCGGAAACAGGCTCCAGGCTCCGAGCCATCAGCCCAGAGCCTGACGCGGGGCTCGAACTCACGGACCGCAAGATCGTGACCTGGCTGAAGTCGGACGCTTAACCAACTGCGCCACCCAGGCGCCCCCAAATCTTCCCCTTTTGAACAAACGCTCGTAATTTACAAAATAAATTCCCCCTGCCCCCAAATAAAAATAGACTTTTCCCAAATAGCTCCTATACACTTCGCTGCCCTCTAAGAGGGGATACGGCAGGCGATGCAATGGTCTCTTGGACATTCGGGCACCCCTGTGGCTCTCAGCTCTGTACTCTAGTGTAGAGGCTGAGACCATCTCAGATCTCTCTCTTTCACCCCGTATCTGCTAGCCAGTCAGCGACTGCAGCCTGCTGACTCAGGCATTGTGTCTGTATCACCACCCTGCACTTTTCATCTGCTGTGTCTAATGTGCCGTGGGTTTGTGAGGACCGGGTCCAGGAGAAAACAACCCAAGCAAAAGCCTAAATTTTCCTGCCGGGGACTCCGGGGCATCCGCTCTGGCTCCTCAGATAAGACCTGTTGTTCATTCTCGACTTCTTTTCTGACTGTCTGAACGCCAGATAACTGAACCCCTGAATTTGGGATCTATTTCTTTCCTTTTAGGGCTCAGATCCGTTTTCTTTCTGCTTTCAACAGATCATCACACTGGAGGCAAGTTAATGCCTAAATCCCACTCCTGTGGCTGAGACAGATTCCAGTGGAGCAGCGTGGGGGGAGAAGGTTCCCGGAATATGATTCAGGAGCTCCCAGATGAGAAGAGAGGGGCCGGAAACAGAAGACAGAGACTGCCTTTATTTTTCTAACCAGTACACTGGTAACTGGTACACAACCCAGTACCGGCCCGGAGCATGATGATAGCCATGACATGTAACTATCAGGGCAAGCAGAACGGAAAGGACTCTAACAGAAGCTCTCGAAAAGTGCCTGGGAATTCACTAATAAGTAATAACTTCTTAGCAGGCAATTTGGGGAGGGTCCACAGAGGAGGTGGTGTTTGAGCTAAGCTTTGCAAGATGAATGAGCTCTTCATAGGTAAATAAAAGGGGAAGCTTTTCCAGCCCGAGGGGACAGCATGAACAAAGGCCTGGAGAGGTGAAATCCACGTGATATTGACAAAAAAAAAAAAAAAAGTGGGAGAATGGTTCATACAACTTCACTTTTCAAGGACTTTTGATCCTTCAGGTGTCCTTGCCTAAGACCCTGCTTTTTTTTTTCTTTCCTCTTTTCTTTCTCCAAGTTCCCGTTTTTGCAACATTCACTTGCACGGAAGTCACCAACTGCCAACTGATAACTCAATGGCGCTGGGCTTGCAGGGGTACAAAGGAGAAGTGGGGAGAGGGGCTGTAAGGTAGCAGGGGGCAGCCGGAAGTGAGCCATTCCCAAACTCCAGAAAGGTTGGATTTTAACCCACAGGGCAGTGGTCCCCAAAACATATTGTCTGGAGTTGCAGTTCTGAGGGCCATTGCTTGGAGTTCCTTAAGAAGACTCCTTTTGGGGCGCCTGGGTGGCGCAGTCGGTTAAGCGTCCAACTTCAACCAGGTCACGATCTCGCGGTCCGTGAGTTCGAGCCCCGCGTCAGACTCTGGGCTGATGGCTCGGAGCCTGGAGCCTGTTTCCGTTTCTGTGTCTCCCTCTCTCTCTGCCCCTCCCCCGTTCATGCTCTGTCTCTCTCTGTCCCAAAAATAAATAAACGTTGAAAAAAAAAATTAAAAAAAAAAAAAAAGAAGAAGACTCCTTTGGTCAAATATATTTTGGAAATATGCCGGGCTCCATGAGCCTGAACGGGTCTCTTTCCTCTGGGATCTTGGGGACACCGGGACTCTGCCTGCGGAAGGAAGGCAGAGAGAGTGGCATTCTCTGAGCTCAAGTGACACAGCTTGGGGGTTCTGCATCTCACAGGAGAGGGGGGCACTTGGGGGTACACCGCTGTAGCTCAGCAAGGAGTTGCGGAGAACATTCTTGAGCTGGGGAATAACACCGACCACAGAGGGGCATCTCGGAAAGACCACGGAGTGAGCCCTGTGGGGTGCGGATGAGTGGTCACCCCAGAAAGCAGCCACCAGAGGTGATGAGTCCTGTCCCTGGCAGGGGCGGTGAGGCTGGCTCATGTCTAGGTGACTCCTTTCCACGCCTGCTCTAAGCCCCACAGTGTGTCAGGGCTGAGCTGCTGCCTTGGGTCTCTGGCTTCCGTGCTCCGAGAGGCCACACAGCAGACAGAGGTCAGGCAAGCTGGAACCAAAGTAGTACAAGTTGTCTTGTGCCCTCTGAGGAATGCTGTTCTCAACAGAGGGGAGACAGCAGTGGCATGGGAGCTGCCAGTCCTGCCCGGGCAGGAGAGGCTTCCAGAACCCACCTTCGTTTGAGTCTGACTCCTCTATTTGACATAGGGGGAAACTGAGACCCGAGATGAAGGGACACGCCCAAACTCGGACAGCTAACCCCATTATCAGATAACTGTGTGGTTATGAACTCCAAAACAGTTTTGCATTAGTATTCTTTTTTTTTTTTTTTTAATTTTTAATGTTTATTTATTTTGAGACAGAGAGAGAGCATGAGCGGGGCAGGGGCAGACACAGAATCCGAAGCAGGCTCCAGGCTCCGAGCTGTCAGCACAGAGCCGGACGCGGGGCTCGAACCCACAGGCCGTGAGATCATGACCTGAAGTCAGACGCTTAACTGACTGAGCCACGCAGGCGCCCCTACATTAGTATTCTTATTGTTAAATGTTATCACTTTTTTTGAGTGTTTTGACTTAGTGCCCAGGATCCTTCAGGGCGATATTCTTGCTCAAGTGCCAATAAAAAAATGCTTTCTGGATTTATATTTTCACAGTCGTTTTTTTTTTTTTTTTAAATCACGTTCTTTTGGTTATCTCGCCTTTGACTTTCCTGCGAACAAACGGATTTTAAAATGCAAGTAGGCTAATGACAGGAACAGGTCCTTTGCCAAGATTTGAACAGTGCCAAAGACATCTCGCATCAAAGGGTTCCCTTCCCTGGTAAATTTTCCCTCATTCTTAATTTGACAAGTGACCTTGAGAGAAAGGATTCGGGTTCACAAAAGAGAGAAGGCAGCTGCCATCAGGAGATAAAGACGGGGATCCTGGTAAGGGGTAAGAGGAAACTAGAATCTGAGTTCTCCGTTGGCTTCTGGGACCTCGAGGAAGTCCCATTTCCTTCCTTTTGCAGTTTTAGTTCCTCGGCCTGATGCTCAGTGTCCCTTGACTTCCCACAGGCAACTTCCATTCTGGCCAGATGTTTATTCTTGGTCGCCAGAATTGACCAGACTTTCCCTGCTCAGTCCCCTCAAGGCTCTGCTCATTGGAGCGTCCTGCTGTTCTTGGCCCTACCGTGTTCTTCAAGTCCCTGCTTCTGCCCCGAGCGCATCCCTAACTTCTCCAATTCAAACTGTTTCTTTGGAGTGCTTAGTGCTTGATAGGATGTCTAAGCTGAACAGCTCCTAGAGGTTACTCTTATTTTTTTGTTTGTTTTAGGGGAGTGGAAATAGAGGCACAGAATGGGAAAATGGTTTGCCTGAGATCACACAATTAACAAAAGGACAAAAGTTGGGACTCAGTTTTCCTGATTCCCGATTCCCATGCCCATTTTTTTTAAAGTTTGTTTTTTATTTATATAAGTAATCTCTACCCCCAGCGTGGGGCTCGAACTCACAACTCCGAGATCGAGAGTCTCACTCGCGCTCTTCCGACTGAGCCAGCCAGGAGCCCTGACCCATGCCCATTTTTTGATATCAAGATAGTTTATACCATTTATTACATTCACTTTCCACTTAAGAATTATAATAACCAGGGGCACTTGGGTGGCTCAGTTGGTTAAGCATCCGACCTCGGCTCAGGTCATGATCTCCTGGCTCGTGAATTTGAGCCTCACGTCTCGGGCTTTGTGCTGACAGCTCAGAGCCCGAAGCCTGCTTCAGAGTTTTGTCTCCCTCTCTCTCTGTCCCTCCCACTCCATCTCTCTCCCTCATAAATAAACATTTAAAAAAAGAATTTTAATAACCAGTATTTTCGTACCTAATGCATTAACATCTTGTCATTAATTCTCATAAATATTCTTTCATCCACCCACCCACCCATGCATCGGTCCATTCATTCATTTATTCAAGTAGCCAACATTTATTGAAGGCCCGTATTCAAGCATGGTGCTAGAGACTATCGTTCCCATTTCGTCGTGGAAAGGAAGTTCCACGACTTGCTCGAATTTACTGAAAAAATTGCGTTTCAATAGGAAACAGAATTGATTCAGGTGGTTTCCACGAAGGAGCTCTCTCCAGAGGTGTAGACAGGATTGAAGGAAGACAAAGCATAACGAAGCACCCAGACATCGGTAGCAGCGAGAAGCTAGGACCGCAGGGCGAGGGGAGCTGTCGGTGTTGGGTCCTGAGCTTCTGGTAGAGGATGAGCCAGGATGGAGGGGAGGACACGCTGTCTCCTCTCCCTGTGTCTTTCCAAGGACCCCCTTCGTCTGAGCCCAGCCAGAATACGTACGGCCAGGGAGCCCAGGGGAGGTCGTTCATAGAGGTCAGCCCGTGGGGCACAGAGCAGGACAGACAATGAATTTGGACCAAGCAGGAGTATCCAGCCTCATGCCCAGAGGGAAAGTAGGGGAGCAGGAAGGTCAACTGTGCCTTGAGACTCCTAATCCTGCACTCTCTTCTGACTCGGGACTCGCATCTATGGCCTTAGGCTCCCTCAGTCAGTCAACTCTTCGTGCTAAGCCATCAACACAAGCTGGGCGCTTACTCCTTGCCAGGGCCTGTGTGCATGACTCCTACCGACGTCCGCAAATAATGAGCTCAGCGACCTTGTCTCACTTATCTTTGAATTCTCCGGTCACAGTCCCTGGGCCCTGGGGGACATTCCAGCCACATTGACCATCAGGAGCTCCGGAGAACCACTAGGAAGTGCGCCGAAGGAAGCCACCAGAGCGAGCCCTGAGGGGAGTGTTGGTGCCCCAATCACCTTCATGGGGCCTGGGAAGGAGAGTGTGTGGTATGTTTGTATGTTCGAGGGCTGAGGCCTCTGATGCTCTGGGAATTTGCGCCACTTCCGACGATAGAGCTGGGAGGCCGGTGTCTCAGTTCCAGAACGTCTCCACTCTGCTGAGCCCTTCCTCCCTCTTGGCTCTCCACGCTGGCCGCAAAGTCTCAGGCCACGTCTGTGAGGGCTGCGGGCGAGCCCCCGAAAGCCGAGCTTGCCGCCTTCCTCCAGACTGTGTTCCGGTGACAGAGTGATATATGTCAAGGTTTGAACGGCTTTATCTCACAGGTTCTGCCGGGCTACAGCAAACAACGGCTGTGTGTAAACAGCCCGGCCCTGTTCAAACACCGTCAGTGAGAATGTCAACAAGAAATGGAAAGATTTGAAGACTGTGGCCGTCGGCAGTCAGCCTCCGTGTTGTCACAGTCTATTTCTTTCCTTTTTTCTTTTCTTTTTCTTCCTTCCTTCCTTTCTTTCCTTTGTTCCTTCTCTTTCTTCCTTTCTCTTTCTTTCTCTCTGTTTTTCTTTTTTTTTCTTTCTTCCTCTTTCTTTCCTTCTTTTTCTTTCTGTTCTTCTTTCTCTTTTTCTTTCTCTTCATTTTTTTCTTTCTCTCTTTCTTCCTTTCTTTCTTTCTCTCTTTTTTTCTTTTTCTTTTCTTTCTTTCTTTTCTTTTCTTTCTTTTCTTTTTTCTTTCTTTTTTTTCTTTCTTTCTTCATCTTTCTTTCCTTCTCTCTCTTTCTGTTCTTTCTTTCTCTCTGTTTTTTCTTTTTTTTCTTTCTTCCTCTTTCTTTCCTTCTTTTTCTTTGTTCTTCCTTTCTTTCTCTTTTTCTTTCTCTTCGTTTTTTTCTTTCTCTCTTTCTTCCTTTCTCTCTTTCTCTCTGTTTTTCTTTCTTTTTTCTTTCTTTCTTCCTCTTTCTTTCCTTCCCTCTTTCTTTCTGTTCTTTCTTTCTCTCTCTTTGTTTTTTCTTTTTTTTCTTTCTTCCTCTTTCTTTCCTTCTTTCTCTTTCTTTCTGTTCTTCCTTTCTTTCTTTTCTTTCTTTCTTTCTTTCTTTCTTTCTTTCTTTCTTTCTGGAAAAGTGCAAAAGAATCACAAAGGACTATCCTATCACTTGCTTCTGTTTAGTGTTTTTTAACCCCTCTCCATTTTTATCTATGTTAAAATACACTCACAGCTCGTAGATGCATTAGGTGATCTTTATTACCTGGAGCCTAGGAAATCCTGCAGGCCATCCTTGACACCTCCTTTCTCCTCTCTTCTGTGCCCAGAATGCAAGCTGGGGACTCTAGCAGGATTTGAGAGAAAGGACTTGGAATGTGTGCCAGGAGTCATATTTCTAGAGCCGCCTCATGTACGTTCTCTTGTTTTAACGTTGGAATCCATTCTACTGAGTAGATTTTACAGAGGGAGTAGTGCAGTTCAGCAAGGGTAAGTGACTTGCCCGAGGTCACATAGCCCATAAATGGTGGCACTGAAGCCTGAACCCAGGTCTCATGTGTCCAACTTCTATCTGCCCCATTGGGTTTTGCTGCCTCAGATGAAGGATGCTGGACCCTGTCTCCATGGTGATGAGAACAAGGATCTATCGGACAGAGTGCTTCTACATTCACCTGCTTCCAAGAATTACTACAAAAAGCACTTAGACAAATGGCCACGAAGAATCCTGCAAATCTTCAGGGCCGGGGACAAACCTGGCCAGGCCACACTGCAGTGCTTTGGGAGAACAGGTGTCTTCTCTCTACCCGTCGTGGACCTGTAGTTTTCATAGTATGGTGTCACTCCTACCAAACCACATATGCAAGGGTGCTTAACTCTAAGCCTGTCTGTTACGAAATGCCCTTCCTTGGTTAAAAAAAAAAAGCTCTGGGGCGTCTGGGTGGCTCAGTCCATCAGGTGTCCGACTCTTGATCTCAGCTCAGGTCATGATGTCACAGTTCGTGAGTTCCCGCCCGGCCTCAGGCTCCGAGCTGGTGGTGTATTCTGCTTGGGATTCTCTCTCTCCCTCTCTCTGCCCCTCCCCTGCCTGTGCTCTCTCTCTCTCTCTCTCTCTCTCTCTCTCTCTCTCTCAGAAATAAACATTAAAAAAATAAAGCTGTTTCTAATTCCACCATAAGGCAGGCTTTTATGGATCAACTAAGCGTTATCCCTGTATTCTAACAACCATCCACTTTCGTTCTCTTCTTTGTATACTTTGTAAGCCACCCAATCACAAATGGTGGCCTGCCCATCATGGAAATGTCTCCCAACCGGCCTCCTTCCACCTTCGCTTCCTCATACAGCTGCTGAGTCCCAAGTGCCACCCCCATCAGGCCCATCGTTGCTGATGACTCCCCTGGTGCCCACCACACAGGGTGACGGAATCAGAGGAAGGTGGCCTCCTCCAGTTTCTTCAATCCCAGCGACTCCCGGAGGACAGCCGTGGCTGAGTGACGTCACACAGCATGTAAGTCCAGACTCTAGGCCTTTCCTGCTCTGCTCTCCTTCGAACCACGTACGCACCTGCTCTCCAGTCATTGCTTACTTTTCCTTTTATTTACTTCATGATTTCCACATCTGTCCTTGTCTTGCTTAGGAGACTCTTGTCTCTCTCTTTCTGAACCCTACTGAATCTGAAGGACCCAGGTCACATGCCACGTCTTTTTCCGGATCCCCTTGCTAGAAGATCTTTTGCTTCCAGGACCCTTTGCATTCTCTTTGCATGTAATCTGTGGATTTTTTTCAGGCACCTACCGTTCCCGAATTACAATTTTATTTGTGGGTGTTTTGGTATGTACGTTCATTCAACCATCTGGTCATTAAACGAACACTGAGTATTCAATTGCCATTTCTAAAATGTGTTTTTTATTTTTTATTTCAAGTAGGCTCCACATCCAACGTGGGGCTTGAGCTCATGACCCTGAGATTAAGAGTTGCATGGGGCCCCTGGGTGGCTCCGTCAGTAAGTGCCTGACTCTTAATTTCGGCTCAGGTCATGATCTCGTGGTTTGTGAGATCAAGCCCCAGCTTGGGCTCTGCACTGACAGATTGGGATTCTCTCTCTCCCTCTCCCTGCCTCTCCCCCGCTCATGTGCACATGCACGAGATGTCTTTCAAAATAAGTAAAATTAAACAACAAAAAAGTCATGTGCTCCATTGACTGAGCCAGCCAGCCACCCCCATTTATGATTTCTTTTTTTTTTTTAATGTTTATTTATTTTTGAGAGAGAAAGAGAGACAGAGTGTGAGCAGGGAAGAGGCAGAGAGAGAGGGAGACAGAACCCAAACCAGGCTCCAGGCTCCGAGCTGTCAGCACAGAGCCCGATGGCCCGACCGTGGGGCTTGAACTCATGAACTGTGAGATCATGACCTGAGCTGAAGTTGGCTGCTTAACTGACTGAGCCACCCAGACACCCACCCCTTCCCCCCACCCCCACCCCTGCCATTTATAATCTCTTGATTGCAAACTCTATGTAGGAAGAATCCAAACTCTAAGTAGGAAGAATCTGCCAAAGAACCAGCACAATGCTCAAGCTGAATTTAGAAAGAAAGCAGCACATGGGGGACTGGCCTGGAGGAAGCGTGACTTCCAAGGTGGTTAGTGCTGGGAGGACCTGGAGGGAGAGGCTGGGGAGGTAGAACGGCACCAGCAAAGCTCAGAGTGGGGGATGGCATGCTGGGAACAGTGTGCTCTATGTGGTTTAAAGTTCGCTGGACCAAAGTGTTTAAAGAATGGAATGGTAAGAAAGGACTCTTCGCGTGGCGGATGGTACAGGATGGGATGTCACTAATTTACTCCAGGTACATAACAGACCCATTTGGGGAGATGTTCAAAACACCAAAAGAAAAATAAAGATACTGCTCTTTTCATGTAGGTGAGGCAAGCACCTTGCTAAATATTTTGTTCCAAGCACCAGGGATCCAGAGCTCAGGAAGAGCCAAGGAACAGAGGAGGGGGGTTAGAAGCTTGGTGGGTGGAGAAGGGAAGGAGGAATGACATTCCACATGGATGGAAATTTGCTTAACCAAAGAGTGAAGAAGAGAAGAGCCAAGTGGGTTCAGTTTGAGAAAAAGTAAGGAGGAGCAGTGAAAGAAATGCCTGGAAAGGGAGCCTGAGGACACCTTGTAGAAAGGCCCAGATTCCAGGCTGAAGGTTTCATGCATCATCACACAAAATCCAGTGGGAAATCTCAGAAAGCATCCTGAGGACATTTCCACTTCACCAATGGGGAAAATAAGATCGCGAGAGATGACATCGAGATCTCTTGCCAAACTGGCAGGATCAGGATCACAGCTGGGCTTTCCAGTTCTTGGGACCACTCTTCTCAAACATATATACGCATATATTTTTGGAGTGACTTACCATTTACCTCCAAGTACGCTTTTGAGCCCTGACCAGCTTTATTCTCCTCTGAGTTTCTTTCATAGCATACTGCTGAATAATTTGTCTTGGATGCGTCTAGTACCTTTCATCTAGAGATCTTAAGGAGCCTTAATGACAACCAAGCTTCATTATTTCTGTTTTGTGTATGAGGAAACTGACTCACAGAGGGTATGGCAATTTTCTCATTCATGCTGAGAGTTATTACCAGAACCATGAATGAAACCCAGGATGAAACTTGAATTCATAAACCATTAAACCATGTATCCTTTATAGTAGTGGAGTTTACTATTATAATGACACCTTTGTATTGAGAGTTGATTCCTTTATTCTATTATTAAATCTTGGCTTATGAGGGGCAGAAGCATCTCACTACAATGCCAGCTTGAGTTGTTCTGCAATGCAAAGCGAGATGAGAAAAGTTGTTGTGTGTTTTGGTGATGCCCAGGCCATTCAGAGTTTCTTGTTTTCATCCATCCATCCATCCATTTGTTAATTCATTCCATTATCATATATCTGACTCCCTATTACATCATCTGGAGGATGGGCAGAGTAATATTACCATTAGCAAAAGGCTGTTTTGAGAAGTAAGATAATCTCGATAAAGCACATTGTCTAGCACACAGTAAGCCCTTACTCAAAATAATAGTTATTGTCATTAAATGAGTGATTTCAAGGGCCAGATGGAAAGACAAAAAATGGTTCTTTCGCAGCCCTATTTATGGGTGGAGAAGGTAAGGTTGCATCTGAAGGGTGGATTAATTCCTGAGAAAGAGGTAGTGCCCTCAAATTAAAAACTGGAACAGAGCAGATGTGTCTCAGGTAGACCAGATTGGGGTTCTTTGAATTTGGACCACGAAGTGTCAGGAGAGCTAGGAAGGTACTTTTGGGTAGTGGGTGTAAAATTGACACCAGCCACTTAGAAATGGGCTGCGAATGAAGAGACACAGAAAAGAAACACAGACAGGGGTGCCTGGGGTGGCTCAGTCAGTTAGGCGTCTGACTTTGGCTCGGGTCATGATCTCACCCTCCATGGGTTCGAGCACCACATCAAGCTCTGTGCTAACAGCTTAGAGCCTGGAGCCTGCCTCAGATTCTGTGTCTCCCTCTCCCTCCACCCTTCCCCATTCTCTCTCTCTCTCTTTCAAAAGTAAATGTACATTAAAAAAAAAAAAAAAGCAGAAAAAATGCAGATGGAATGGGGTGGAGCTTCTAAGTCCTGCACATCTATCTAGTGGTTTATGGTAGAATCAAAACCGTATAGACTGATAGTCTGGCCTGTTAAAATTCCCTTTATTCTCTGTTTATTTTCCCAATACTCTTCCTTCATATTGAACACAATTTTTGTCCAAGTTCCCACTTGTGCATAGGTGCTCAGGATATATCGGAGACAGTGTTAAAAAGGAAGCAGCCAACCTCAGAGAGAGCCAAGGGAATGCCCCTGAGAAGTGCAAGCATAGGGAGACCCTCTTTCTATGGCTCATTTGGGATGAGATATGTTTGATATTACTAGGAAACTGCCAGTTCGTAGAGCCTCTTACAACGTCAGTCCTCTGTGTGTCCGAAAAACTGGGTTTACGATCTTTCCCAATCTGGACACAAAAATCCGGAAGTTGTCAAGGAAAATGTTGTTGGATTTGGTTTCATAAAAGACAAAAACTTTGGGTGGCAAAAAGTACCAAAGCCAAAACTGAATGACAAGCAACAGGCTGGAGGAAAAAGTTTGCAAACTATAACACAGATTTTAACATTATAATAAAAAGGGATGTCCACAATACATAAAGAGCTCCTATAAATCAACAAGAAAGGCCAATGGACAAAATGTATAAGTAGATAACTTCAGAAGAAACAGAAACACAAAATGCTCATCTTCAATAGTAATTGAAGGAATACCACTGAAAACAGATGTCATTTTGTTTGCTCATCAGATTGGCAAAAATCAAAAAGGTTTATAACGGTGAATACTGGCAAATGTAAAGGTAGTTTTCTCTACTGATAGTGAGAATGCTAACTTGTGTAGCTTTTTATTATTTATTTGTTTTTAAAGTTTATTTATTTTGAGAGTGTGCATGTGCGTGTGTGCAAGTGCACAGAAGAGGGGCAGAGAGAGAGAGAGAGAGAGAGAGAGAGAGTTACAATCAGGCTCTGCACTGTCAGCAAGGAGCCCAACTAGGGGCTCGATCCGTTAGCCGTAAGATCATGACCATTGTGACCTGAGGTGAAACCAAGAGCCAGGAGCTCAACCAACTGAGCCACTCAGGAGCCCCACTGGTGTAGCCTCTTTTGTTTTAAGTTTATTTATTAATTTTGAGCGAGACAGAGAAAGCATGTGTAGGAGGGTCAGGGGGGGGGGGGAGAGAGAATCCCAAGCAGGCTCCGCGCTTTCAGCACAGAGCCTGATGTGGGGCTTGAACCCATGAAACGTGAGATCATGACCTGAGCAGATATCAAGAGTTAGACATGTGACCTACCAAGTCCCCCAGGCGCCCCTGTTGTAGCCTTTTTAAAGGCCAGTTTGACAGAATCTCTATTTAAAAAAAATTTTTTTTTACATTTATTTATTTTTTGAGAGACATAGAGAGACAGAGCACAAGTTGGGGAGGGGCAGAGAGAGAAGGAGACACAGAATCTGAAGCAGGTTACAGGCTCCGAGCCGTCAGCCCAGAACCCGTCGCAGGACTCGAACTCACCAACGGTGAGATCACGACCTGAGTCAAAGTCTGACGCTTAACCGACTGAGCCACCTGGGCGCCCCAAGAATCTATAACTATTTAAAGTATGCCTACCTTCTGATACAACAATTTCACTTTCAGGAATCTATGCTATTCAAGTATGTCCACATGAAGGCAAAAAAAAAAAAAAAAAAAAAAAAAAATCCCCAAAAAACCACAGCCATGTCAACTGCAACAATGTTGTGACAGGGAGAAAATGCTGATAACATCTAAGCAAGGGCAGCACCCTCCTAAGCACTTTGTAACAACAGACCATAGGAGGAAACCGAGGAACTGACAGCTAGGGTGTTGGCAGAGACGGATTTCAGCCCAGTCTGTCTCCAGAATCTGTTCTTAACTACTATGCTGTTTAAAGGAAAGTAAATGAAAGCCCATACCATGGAATATAGCACAGCAGTTCAAAAGAATGGGGTAAATCTGTTTACAGACATGGAGAGCTCTCTAAGACGTGCTATTAATTAAGGGAAAAACCAAGTTGCAAAACACTATGACCTGATATAATGCCGTCAATGTGGGGAAAAAAGTACATTTGTGTATAAGTGCAAATATATATGTATGAATATAAGGTAAAGGCCTTGAGTGACAGGAGAATGTGTAGTGTGTAGAGAGATTTGGGAGAGTAATTTTTTGTTTGTTTCATTTTTTTAAATTAATTTCTTTTATTTTTTTTAACGTTTATTTATTTTTGGGACAGAGACAGAGACAGAGCATGAACGGGGAAGGGGCAGAGAGAGAGGGAGACACAGAATCGGAAACAGGCTCCAGGCTCTGAGCCATCAGCCCAGAGCCGGACGCGGGGCTCGAACTCACGGACCGCGAGATCGTGACC
Organism: Felis catus; assembly: GCF_018350175.1. Taxonomy (NCBI): domain Eukaryota; kingdom Metazoa; phylum Chordata; class Mammalia; order Carnivora; family Felidae; genus Felis; species Felis catus. Next base: position 132,022,064 of record NC_058370.1, read on the forward strand.
TGAGCTGAAGTCGGAGGCTCAACTGACTGGGCCACCCAGGCGCCCCTAATTTTATTTTTTTAAATTCACATCCAGGGGCGCCTGGGTGGCCCAGTCGGTTAAGCGTCCGACTTCAGCCAGGTCACGATCTCGCGGTCCGTGAGTTCGAGCCCCGCGTCCGGCTCTGGGCTGATGGCTCAGAGCCTGGAGCCTGTTTCCGATTCTGTGTCTCCCTCTCTCTCTGCCCCTTCCCCGTTCATGCTCTGTCTCTGTCTCTGTCCCAAAAATAAATAAACGTTGAAAAAAAATTTTTTTAAAAATAAAAAAAAATAAATTCACATCCAAATTGGCATATAGTGCAACAATGACTTCAGGGGTAAATTCCTTAATGCCCCTGATCCATTTAGCCCATCCCCCCCTCCCCCACAACCCCTCCAGCAACCCTGTTTGTTCTCCATATTTATGAGTCTCTTCTGTTTTGTCCCCCTCCCTGTTTATATTATTTTTGTTTCCCTTCCCTTAGGTGCATCTGTTTTGTCTCTTAAAGTCCTCATACGAGTGAAGTCATAGGATTTTTGTCTTTCTCTGACTAATTTCACTTAGCATAATACCCTCCAGGTCCATCCACGTAGTTGCAAATGGCAAGATTTCCCTCTTTTTGATGGCCGAGTAATACTCCATTGTGTATATAGCCCACATCTTCTTTATCCTTTCATCCATCAATGGACATTTGGGCTCTTTCCATACTTTGGCTATTATTGTTGATAGTGCTGCTTGAGGCATGTTTTATATATATCTGGTTTCTTTTCACTTTTATTTTTATTTATTTTTTTTAACATTTTTTTTAACGTTTATTTATTTTTGAGACAGAGAGAGACAGAGCATGAACGGGGGAGGGTCAGAGAGAGGGAGACACAGAATCTGAAACAGGCTCCAGGCTCTGAGTGGTCAGCACAGAGCCCGATGCGGGGCTCGAACTTACGGACCGCGAGATCATGACCTGAGCAAAGTCGGCCGCTCAACCGACTGAGCCACCCAGGCACCCCTCTTTTCACTTTTAGAAGAACGCATGTGTGCATTACTTTGGTAAAAAAGAATTGTTCTATTGGCCAAGAAAAAAAAAAAAAGGTTTAACTCATATCAACAGTCTTCTTTTCTTGCACGTGAACAATGGTGGAGGTCTTGGACAACAATCTTCTCCAGTAGGGCTTTTTCTAGTCTATCGTAGAAGGTGCCCATTAACTGAATCTTGTTGATCAGTACCTTTTCTTCTCAAATAAGGTTTTCATGTAGAGCGTTTGGGACCACGACTTCCTGTTAGCCCGCGGAGCGTCATAAAAGTATACAGCCAGTCATTGAAAAATTAATTTGGAAACTGCGAACCACACGGTGCTTTCGCTTTGCGTATTTTATTGTCTTCAGGGAAAAAGATCCATAATCACGGATCACCTCTTATTTTGCTCCAATGCATAAGCAAGAGTGTCTGGCTCACTCTTGTTTTCTTGGTGTGGTTGTGGAGGCAGGAATGAGTCACTCAACATACAGATTTAAAGCACTTACCTTTTGACCAGAAGTCAGTGTTATTATCTGAGAGGAAAGGGCTGTACGGGATCCTCCAGGGCCTCTTCCTGCTTAAGTCCAAGTGGCTTTGACACAAAGCAAAACGATGTTGCTGCTGGAAATTTTCCTGATTAAATTGCTACTTTTACAAGGTTCGGGCTTCAGGACTCAGACAGACGCTCCATTTGTGAGCTTCTCTCTCACGTGCCAGCGAGAAAGGTTCTTAAGATTCTTACTACTTAACGGATAACAGATTGTAGCTTTTTTGGAGTGGCCCATCTATCTTACTCCAGTTTTCCAATTTTTGAGATTTTAATGTTCTCCTAAGCATCCTTACAGAAAAAAACACAAAAAAACTCTTATTCACTCAAAGACTGTCTTTCTCTTGTTCTCGCGGCTGTTCATTTTGCAGTTTAAGGAGTGTGTGCAAACTATTTTGTATCTGTTGTTCACTCAACCTTATTTCCAACACACCTCTTCACGTACTTGCCAAAATTTCATGCGCTTGACATAAATCCAACATACCTGCCAGGATTCTTTCTGTTAACGCGACAGAGCTTGGATTCTTCCCCAATTGTTTGGACAATTGGGCCCATTCTAGGTTTTAGTCATTATGCACATTCTGAATAGCCCTGCTATAAACATCTTTATGCAAGTTCTCCCCTCCCCTCCCCTTTGGATCATTTCCTTAGAAACGTATTTCCTTAAATGGGTTTACTGGGTCAAAGGGGCTCAATGAACAATTTTATAGCTCTTGGCACATATTTTTCAGATTGCGCCCTGGGTGGATCTGACCAATGGCACGGGCCGCGAGAGGGCAGGAATGCGGGGGAGCGGCCCCTATAACCACCCATCTTCCGTCCCCCCAAAGGCAAGGACCTGGAGAAGGCCTGCGGATGGGAGCAGTTTTCTATCGCCCTCTTGTTCTCTTCCTGATTCGTGTTTAAGCCCAGGCTGGGAGACTGCCGGGGACGTGCACAAAGCCTTTTCGGATTCCAGCACTTCTGCCCTGGGGGCGGAAAAAACCCTTCCAGGCCCTCCGTCCCAGGACTAGCATTCCGGTTCCCGACTCCCGTTGCACCCTCCCCCTGCCTTTCCACTGAAACCTCCGCGGCCCAGGCAGGCCCCTCGCCAGCGCACGGCTCTGCAGGCGAGGGCAGCGACTGGCGGTCGCTATTATTTTGGCGCGGGTGATGCAAGGCCCGCATAGCTGCGCGCTGAGTCAGCGGGGGCGGGCCGGTCCAACCCCCCCCCCTAACTCCAGCCTCCACGACCCCCCCGGGCGGAACCGGACGGTGGGGGTGGGGGTGGGGTGGGGCGGCAGGCCGACCCCCGAATCCGCGGGGTCGCCCTCGGGGGCAGGGGCAGGCGGGAGCTGGGCCGCCGGAAGACCCCCGCGCCGGGCGCGCTCTCCCCTCCCCCAGCTGGAGCTCGGCGGGTCAAGTGAGGCGGTGACCGCGCGCCCGGCAGTTTACCCTCGGAGAACTCAAAGAGGGGGAGGAGGAAGCGGGGAAGGAAGGAGGCTCCAAAAGGAGAAACGCCAAGCGGCGCGGACTAGAGGAAGCGAAAAAAATGGAGGCGAAGGGGCGACGGCAGGCGGAGGCCGGCGGGCGGGCGGGGGCGGGGGCGGCGGCGCGCGTGCGCGCGCGCGGCGGGGCGGGGCGAGCGGGGTCGCGCGCCGGCGGCCGCGGCCCGAGGGGCTTGTGGGTAGCGGCTGCGCGCGGCCGGAGACGGGCGCCGCGCGGGAGTGTGCGAGGGGAGCGGGCTTGTGGGACCGAGGCGGCCGCGGCGAGCATGGGGGCGGGCTGGCGGCGGCCGTAGTTGTCTGAGCCCGGGCTTCAAGCCTCCCGGAGCCCCAGAGGGCGGGGCGGTCCGGGCCCGGCGGTGGCCGCGCCGCTTCCCCGCTCCCGCCCTCGGAGTCCTGAGGGAGCTCGCGGCGGACGAGCGGACCGGGCGGCGCGAATCTGACTGAGGGGCGGGGACGCCGTCTGCTCCTCGCCGCTCCCGGCCGGGCCGGGCGGCCCCTCGGACGGCCCCAGGCCCGGGACCGGCGCGGAGACCCGAAGCCGGGGCTAGAGGCGGGCGGTGGGCCCTGGCGGAGCCCCGCCCGGGGCCGGCGGTTCGGGGGCGGCGCTAGGCCCCGAGGCGCCCGGGCCGGAGCGCGGGGAGCGGGGAGTGCGGGGCCGGGCGGCGGCGGCATGAGCCGGCCCCCGGCGACGGGGAAAATGCCCGGCGCCCCCGAGGCCGTGTCGGGGGACGGGGCGGGCGCCAGCCGCCAGAGGAAGCTGGAGGCGCTGATCCGAGACCCTCGCTCGCCCATCAACGTGGAGAGCTTGCTGGTAGGTGGCCGGGGCCCCCGGCGCCCTCCCCGCTCTACGAGCGCCTGCCTCCGATCCCCCCTCTGTGCCCACCCATCCGTGGGAGGGAGGTCTCGCCCCACCCCGCCCAGCTTCCGGCAGCCGGGCCCCGGGTCGGAGGCCAGACGCTCCTGCGACTAAGTTCCAGCAGGAGGGACCCACGTTGGATTCCCTCCCTTCCACCTCCCGGCGCCGGTGTCCTCCGCGGCCGCCCCCTTTCCTGGAGCCCTGGGAGGGAACACCCCTCTTCTCCTTCCCGCCTGCCCTCTCGGTTTGGGGAGGTGGGGGTGCAGGATTTGCTCTTTCATTCAGCGGACTAGCCAGTTTGAAAGAGCGGCGTGCTGCGTGGGGACGCGGGGTCGGAGCCGGGGAGGCGAAACCTGATGCTCTCGCTGTGGGGAGTCCCCACCTGGGGTGGATGACAAAGAGCTGTCCTCGTTCTCCCTGCAGACTGCCACCTTGAAACGCGTCGCTAAAGTTTTCGTGTGGCTTCAGGTGTCCTTGAACCTCCAGGGTTGCGATTAGTGCATTGTAACTTCTGCAGATTTAGTTGTGCGAGGTTGTTGAGCCCGAGCCGAAGACTCCAGTCTGCATTGCCGAGTAGAATCAATCTGTCCTTTTCATTGCGTCTGTCTCCCAAGACAGCCCGTGAGATACAAGTGAATAAGCACGTGAAGTCCGCTAGCTGGCCCTCGATTAAGGAAGGAGTATTTTTTTTTTTTTTTTTTTACCAACTGGAAATGCACCGTGGGAGGAGGGGGGATTGCTTATTATTTTTGTTTTGTTAGGTTAGACGATTGTATCTCAGACGCTTTGGTTCGTGTGCTCTTTGTGGGAAAAGGGGGTGTGGATTTTTACCCTGGGGAGGCGGAGAAAGTGAGAAAGACGCTCCGGATGTTAGATCAGCCCTGGAGGACCAGAATTTGTGTGGGTGATGCTCGAATGCGGTGGGTCTTCTCGCCCAGAACCCACGTTCCGTTCTGGTCCCCGCGTCGGGAAACCGGGCGACTGTGTGTGCTGAGAACTGTGCCTCCTCCCATTCCAGTGGTGACCTGACTTTTCTTCCGAAGTCACTGGTCATCTTTTGAGGTTTCTGGAGCCCTTTGCAGGGTGACTCAGTGCTCACTTTGGCCAAAGTGCAGGAACTGCCCGAAGAGCGCGTCTCTTGCTGTGCGGGGGGCAGAACGCGGCGATGCGCCGCGTCCTGGCTCGAGCGTTGGGCGCTTTCCTCCGCCGCGTTTTGTGTGCTGCCGTGGGTGTGTTTTCCCGGCACGGCGGCCCCCCTGGTCGGGCTTCGGGCGGCTTCGGGCGTCTTCGGCGGGGGGCAGGAGGGGTTGCGTGAAGGGCATAGCTCTTCCTGCGCCAGAGCAGGGACTCTGGGCTTCGCTCCCAGCATTTTCGCTGCGGTATTTTGCTAGCAAAACTTTGACCCAAGGCCAGAAAGTTCAGTTAAAAATAGCGCCGCGAACCTCCAGGATTCGTCAGGTTCGTATTCAGCCCCAGATAGAAGAAAGGTTTTGCACGTCACTGTCATTTCTTGGGTCTTGACCGATGTTCGCTCTCCAGGTTATTTTGAGCCCGAGCCCGAGCCCAAGCTGTTTTCTGCCCGTGACGTGTTCGTGCGTTCCATTTCTTAACGGTGTTTTCTAAACCACTAAGACGAAGGCTGGTTTTGAAAGTGAAACATCACGCATGTTTAGTAAACAGTTGGGCCCATTCATTGATGGCGTGCTCAGTCCCGCCGGGACACTTGACGCTTTCAGTAAGGTGACGTGTTGTTGGTGCGAGAGCTGACGTTAGATGCTGCTGGCCGGACACGTTTTGCTGTTGCTGTTTCAGTTGATTGCGTGTTGTGGTTCTGAGTTGGAGTGAACCTAACCAGGCCAAAAACTGGCCCTTACTCTTCTTTGGAGCCAGGTTGCAGGGCTTCTGTTGCGAATTGATGAGCTGAATAAAAATCTCAACTGTGTTGTAGTTAGTTTTAAGTTACGCGTGTTTTATTGTGCAAGATAGAATGAGTTCGTCTTTCTGTGTGTGTGTGTGTGTGTGTGTGTGTGTTAACATAAAATTTACCATTTTAACCATTTTTAAGTGTACGGTTCTGTGGCATTAATTACACTCACGTTGTCGTACAGCCGTCACCACTACTCTATTCATTTCCAGGAATTTTTTTATCCTTCTAGACAGAAACTCAATGAATTAATCTTTACAAGAGTGTTATAAAAACATACTTCTTGAAATACTCATGATAGAATGGTTGGGATGCAGCCTGCGTGTCACCGTTGATTGTTGTTTCACTGAATACGGCATTTCTTTTGGTTTTATTATAGAAAACGAGTATTTTTTTCTTTAACAGAGGAAAAAACTTAAGAACACAGCATGGGTCTTAGTTACTTCCTTCAGGAGTTCAGAGAGCACCATTTAAAGTCGCGTACTAAGATGACAAAAGTATGGAGATGAAATACACCAGAAGTTACTGTATAATTATTCTTAGAGGGTAAAATCTGTAGGAAAAAATGTTACGTGAGATTACACGCAAAGCGCTTAACTCAGTGCTTGGTGCCTAGTTGTGCTCGTTAAATTTAGCTCACTTGTGCTTGCCTTTAGCATAGTTAATTGCTTTAAATTTCCTTTGAAGAGGAAAATGATTTTATTGGCAACTATTCCTTGCTATATAATTTTCAGTAAGCAGCATTATAATCCGAATTTGCCATCAGAGAAGTGCTAGCAATCATCAAGCATAGATAAAGCTGGATTCTAAGTGCACGTCAGTGTTAAAAGGCTAAGTTTTCTCTACAGAGGCTCCTTGCTTTACTACATGGGTCCTTAAATTAATCTGAAGAGAGTATATCCCTTTTGTGTTTGCAGGTTGTGGGCTGCTTGGTATTATTTAAAAATAGAGTTTTGAGAGAGGTTTGTTTCTATAATACTTTTTTTGGAGGGGAGGGATTTCGGTGGTATGCTTTTGTAGTGTTTGAAACTTTTTGGTAAACACCCATGTTTTGTTGTTAGGACTCAGCTTCTCATACTGTTTTCCCAAATAATCTGCTAAAAAGAATTGTACTTTAGCGTTGTGCTGGAGAGAGTTTAGTTTAGTTTGTAATCTTTATACCCAGTGTGGAGCTCAAACCCATAACCTCAAGATCTACCAACTGAGCCAGCCAGGTGCAGTTGGAAAGATGTCTTTCCCAAGCTCTGCTTTTGGGTTTTGATGTGTTTTATTTTTTAAAAGAGTAGATGGTTATAATAACCTGTAGGATTCAGGCTTGAGTAAACTTATGGAAGACTGGTGCTGATGGGGAAAGGCAATTAAAATTTTATTTGTGAACTTGAGTGACTTAGAATACAAAATGCTTTACTTGATTGATTTCATTATACTGGTAAACTATATGAAAATATTTACCACAGTGCTTAGATTTCAGCTTAGTACTGGTTATCGACCTAATTATAGTAAAATTTTATGTGTATTTTTTTCCCCACTGTGTAATAAGTGCAACTACCATAAAGATATAAAAGTGAAGTGAAATAAAAATTGAAAAATTGTTTTATACACGTTCTTCTTTGTGAAATAAAAATTGGGCATCTTTAGCATCAATGGGATTACTTTACTTTAAAACTTGCTCTTTTGGGGCGCCTGGGTGGCTCAGTTGGTTAAGCATCCGGCTTCGGCTCAGGTCATGATGTCATCAAGCTCTGCACTGACAGCTCAGAGGCCTGAGCCTGCTTTAGATTCTGTCTTTCTCTCTCTTTGCCCCTCCCATGCCTGTGTGCTCTCTCTCTCTCTCTCACTCGCTCGCTCTCAAAAATAAATAAACTTAAAAAATTTTTTAAAAACTTGCATTTTTATGATTATTAAAATGAATTGGCTGGAGAGGTTTCAAAAATAATTTATGGCATTTGCTGTTTAGGTGAAGTTGAGTGTCTTTGAAAGTACAGGTTTGGGGCGCCTGAGTGGTGCAGTCGGTTAAGCGTCCGACTTCAGCCAGGTCACGATCTCGCGGTCCGTGAGTTTGAGCCCCGTGTCGGGCTCTGGGCTGATGGCTCAGAGCCTGGAGCCTGTTTCCGATTCTGTGTCTCCCTCTCTCTCTGCCCCTCGCCCATTCATACTCTGTCTCTCTCTGTCCCAAAAATAAATAAACGTTGAAAGTACGGGTTCACAGTCCCTCACCCACAGTTTTGCTATATGTAAAGAACTCTCAAAACCAAGTTTTTGGTAAAACTTACATGATGATAACATCTGACCGGATCTGATCTGAGAATATTTATAATCAGTTTGTCCCTCTTGGTGTAAGTAGGAATAGCTTTCCTTGGGGAAACACTAATGTGTTTGATTTCAGGGTACTTACTACTGCAGACTCAAAAGCGGGTTTCCAGGAATGTAGTGTATATGGTATATGTACTCTATTACCATTGAAATCTAAAATATTCTGAATTTGGAAACATCTTGCCCTAATATAAGGGTAGTGTAGACTTCTATATGTTTTAAATACTGTAGTTGTAAAGAAATTGTGAGTAATTATCTTGAAACCTAAGTTGTTTTGGTTGAGTCATGAGCTCATAGTTCTCTTTTCCCATTTTGAATTCTGAAATATTCTAAACATTAAGAGAATATAGAGCGCAAATATGAATTATGAAGCATAAAATACAAACATCCATGAAATCACTGCCCAATTGGATGAACAGAACACTAGCATTTTGAAGTTACTGTGTTTGGGTGTTGCTGCTGCTTCATCAGTCTTTCTGCGTCCTCTCCTATTACCTTGGCATTTTTGTATTATTTCTTTGCTTTATTTTGTAAATTACATTTGTATATTTCCCTAAACAGTACTGTTTAGCTTTACTTATTTCTTTAACATTTAAAAAAAGTTAAAACGTATGTAGTGTGTTCTTTTGTGACTTGCTTTTTCCAGTCAAAAGTTTTATTTCTAAGATGCACCCACAATGTGGTTTATTCATTTCAGTGCTACGGAAACCAGTCTTCAGTGCTCCGCTCTATTTGATGGATATTTAGATTGTTATTCTTTTCTTTTCTACTGTTATGGACGTTGTTGCTGTGAACATCACTGGAGTCCATGTGAAGGACTAGGCTATCTGTAGGCTAGGGTATATATTTAGGAGTGGACTTTGTTGGGTTTTCAGATACGCTATTTGCAACATAACAAAGTAATGGGTAGAGTTAAAATTTCCCCCCAACATTTTATTATGGAAAATTTCAAAGTATAGTAAAGTTGAAAGAATTGATAGTGAACATCTGTATACTTTCCAACTAATTAATATTTTGCTGTATTTGCTTTATTACATCTATCAGTACGTTTATCCTTTATCCATCCATCAGTACGTTTTTTTGTTTTTGATTCATTTAAGTTGTAGCTATCAGTATGCTTGTCTTTTAAATACCTCAGCATGCATTTCTTTCTCTTTCTTTCTTTTTCTTTTCCTTCCTTCCTTCCTTCCTTCCTTCCTTCCTTCCTTCCTTCCTTCCTTCCTTCCTCCCATCCTCCCATCCTCCCATCCTTCCATCCTTCCAGTTGGCTTTGTGCCCAGCATGGAACCCAGCATGGGGCTTGAACTCACCACCCTGAGATTAAGACCTGAGCTGAGACCTAGAGTCAGACGCTTAACTGACTCAGTCACGCAGGTGCCCCTGAATAAGTTAAAATTTTTTTTAAAGTACAGTCTCCCCCACAACGTGAGGCTTGTACTAACGACCTCAAGATTAAGGTGTACGCACGCTCTCCCCGCTGAGCCAGCCAGGGGCCCCTAGCGTGCATTCCGTTGAGTAGAGCTCAATATTTATTTAAGCTTTTTAAAGATTAAATTTACATACAATGAAATGCACAGATCTTAAGTGTACTATTGATGACTTTTGACAAATGTACACACCTGTGTAATACAAATCCTTATCAAGATACAGAACATTATTACTAACCCAAAAATCTTCCTTATGTGGCTTTTCAGCTAATTCCACATCCCATTCCCTTAGATTCTATCACTCTTCTGATTTTTTTTCCTACTAAAGATTACTTTAGCCTCTTGTAGAACGTCATATAAATGGAATCCTATGTAGCGTGTACTCTTTTGTATCTGGCTTATTTTATTTAGCTCAGCGTAGTTGTTGAGATTTAGCCATGTTATTGTGTATATCAACAGTTTATTCCTTTCTTAGGACTGAGAGCAGTATTCCATTATATGTATAAACCATAGTCTTTTAGCCATTTCCTGTTAATAGATATTTGGGCTGTTTTCAGTTTTTGGCTAGTATATATAATATACTTAGGATTTTTTTTTTTAAGTTTATTTATTTATTTTGAAAGAGAGCACAAGTAGTGGAGGTGCAGAGAGGGAGAGAGAGAATCCCAAGCAGGCTCCGTGCCACCAGTATGGGAGTCTGACGTGGGGGCTCAAACTCTCAAACCGTGAGATCATGATCTGAGCTGAAGTCAAGAGTCAGATACTTACCTGACTAAGCTACCCAGGTATCTCAATGTACTTTGACTGTTAATAAAGCTTGCTAAGAACAATCTTATATTAAGTCTTTATGAGGACATGTTTTCATTTCTTTTGGGTAAATACCTAGTATTGGATTTGCTAGGTCATAGGATAGGTGTGTGTTTAATTTTTAAGAGCTGCTAGAGGTAGGTGTATATGTAATTTTTAAGAACTGCCAGACTGGGGCGCCTGGCTGGCTGCTGTAGAGATTATTTAAAAATAAAATCTTAAGGAAAAAAAAAAAGCTTCCAGATCCCTTTCCAAAGTGGTCATATAATTTTACACTCCCACAACAGTGAATGAGCATTCCAGTTCCTCCTCAACACTGAATTTTATTTTATTTTATTTTATTTTATTTTATTTTATTTTATTTCATTTTATTTATTTTATTTTATTTTACTTTACTTTATTTTACTTTATTTTTTAAATGTTTGTTTATTCTTGAGACAGAGCATGAGCAGGGGAAGGGCAGAGAGGGAGAGAGACACAGAATCTGAAGCAGGCTCCAGGCTCTAAGCTGTGAGCACAGAGCCCAAAGTGGGGATTGAACCCACGAATTGTGAGATCATGACCTGGGCCAAAGTCAGGCACTTAACCAGCTGAGGCACCCAGGTGCCCCAACACTGAGATTTTTAAATTTTAGCCACTTTGTGGGTGGGTCTTGGTATCTTGGTGTGATTTTAATTTGCATTTCTCTGATAACTAATGATAATACTTTTTCAGGCACTTACTGGCCATTTGTGTACCTTCCTTTGTGAAATATTTGTTCAAATTTTTGCTCATTTAAAAAATTTGGGTTCTTAGGGAGCCTGGGTGGCTTAGTTGGGTAAACGTTGACTTTTGATTTTGGCTCAGGTCACCATCTCACGGTTTGTGGGATTGAGCCTGATGTTGGGCTCTGCGCGGACAGCTGGAGCCTGCTTGTGATATTATCTTTCTCCCTTTCTCTCTGCCCTTCTCCCCCACACTCTCAAAATAAATGAAGTAAACATTAAAAAAAATTGGGGTTTTCCCCTTTATTTTTATTATTGAGTTACACAAGTTCTTATGTATCCTATATACAGTTCTTTCTCAAATATGTTTTGCCAATTTTTCCCCTAGTCTATGGCATGTTTTTTTTTGTTTGTTAGTTTTGTTTCAGTCAATTTTTTATGATTATTGCCTTTCCTGCCTAAGAGGCTTGCTATCCCCCTGTTACAGATATTCTCTTTTGCTTTCTTCTGAAAGTTTTATAATTTTAACTTTTATGTTTAGGTCTAGGATACATGTGAAGCCAATTTTAGTGTATGGTGTGAGTTAGGGGTCAAGGTTCACCCCTCCCCCCCATATTTCCCATATCCAGTTGTTTAGATTATCCTGTACCATTTTTTTCCAGCTTTATTGATACATAACTGACATATAACATTGTATAAGTTTAAGGTGTACGGTTGACACATGTATATTTTACCAAATGTTCACCACAGTGAGGTTACTTAACACATCCTTCACCTCACATATTTACCATGTGGTTGCTGCTATTTTTGTTAGTGTGAGAATATTTAAGATTTTTTTAGTAGCAACTTTCAAGTATACAATACAGTATTGTTAACTATAGTCACCACCAAATTCACCAATTTTTAATAAATACTTTTCTCATTGGATGGGTTTGGTGCCTTTGTCGAAAATGAATATGCTGACAGGTGGATTTTTTTATTTGTCTCTCTACTGCTTAGTAACTACATTAAATTGTTAGATACAGTTATGTCATTTAACTCATGCTCTATTCATTTGTGGGTTCTGTTATTTAACCCATGCTCAGTTTATTTATTTTTTAGTTTTAATCTTTTTACCTGAAGGAAATGGGCAGACAGCCATGGCTGAAAAACCTAGATTTTATTTTTTTGAAGGGAAGAAAGATGTAAATTTTTTTAATTATAAAAATCATATGTTCTTATTGTAAAAAACTTAGGAAATAAAGGTATAAATTCAAATAACATATATAGTCTCCCCACGTAGAGTTAAATTAACATTTTGGTATAATCTGTCTGAAAAATTAAAATATAAAAAATGTAGAATTACATTGTACATGTGCTTTGCCATTTTTTTTTTACACTTAATAATAGAAGCTTTTGTATAGTCAAATTTATCAATCTTCTCACTAAAGACTGCTTTCTGACTTAGATGTTATGTTTAGGACATCCTCCATCATCAAGATTATGGTATCATATACCTCAATTTTCTTTTAGTACTCTAATGATTTTATGTTTATTACGTTTGGAATTCTGTTGGAAACTGTGAAATAGGGGTACAAAGATTTTATCAGGAGGTTTGTCTAAGTATTAGAGCTCCCCAAATAATAATTAGAAGCCTTTGTTTATATCTCTGTATGTATTCCTTTTACTTTTAAAACTTTATTTATTTTGAGAGAGACGGAGAGAGCATGAGCAGGGGAGGGCAGAGAGAGGAGAGAATCGCTAGTAGGTTCCTCCTTCAGCACAGAGCTGGACGCGGGGCTCAATATCACAACCTCGAGATCATGACCTGAGCCTAAATCAAGAGAGATGCTTAACCCACTGAGCCACTCAGGTGCCCCTATATCTTTGTATTCTTGTCTTATCACTGTCTAGTTGGAGAGTGGTGCTTGGTAGAAGAGAGAGGGTAATGATTATAGATTTGGTTTTCATTTGGGTGTCTTGAGTTTTTTTATGGAATACTACTGCAGAACTATACTTAAAAATCCTGTTCTGTGCTAACTTTCAAAAAATATATCTATAAGCTGTTAGTGATAAAGGTTACTGGTGAAGAGAATGTGGATGACTTAGGGCAGCTTATGGCTTTTGAGAAAAAACCCACAAAATAACATTTTCCATTGGCAAGTTAGCCTATATTTGGAGCTTAATATTTAAATTGTGAAATCATGGTGGCATTTGGGACTCTACTAAAACTGTCTCCTCTTTATCCTTGATTGTAGTTACTCTTCCCTTTCATCTGTACTTTTTTTCTTTAAAAATATGATTGAATCATGGAGATACATGTGTAAATTCTGCAACTGGCTGTCCCAGATGACCCTTGTTCATCTTTTTGGAAAGCATTTGGATCATAATAGTTAGCATTTATTGTGTTTTCTCTCTCTCCCCTGCCCCCTTGCTCACTCTTCCTTTCTGTGTGTGTGTGTGTGTGTGTGTGTGTGTGTGTGTGCGCGCGCGCGCGCGCGTGCGTGAGAGAGAGAGGCAAAAAGGAAATACTGAGATTCATTTTTGGTTTATCTTTGATAATATTTTGGGGGAACATTTCTCTAATTCCAAGAATGATTTTATGGTTTGTTGCTTCATTTTGGTAAGGTAGGAGTTGTTTGTTCAGATATCTGAGGTGCTTTATAATTTTTTGTTATAGTTAATTGATGACTTATTCAATATCTGATTTCCTTTATTCTTTGAGAGTTTAGGCTTTTTTAGTTATAAAGCAACTGATAGAAAGTTTCTTTATTTTCAAGAGATGATAGGTTTGGAGTGAATTTTTAACACTTTGTTGGTAGGGGTGGTTTTAAATGCCATGCAGATGAATAGCAGAGCCGCCTCCAGCAGTACCTTAGATGGAAACAGGAGAACAGGGTTGGCATTATCTTAATTACCTTTATGATTATAATAAGGAATGCTTAATATACCAAGTGTTGTCTTTTTTTTTTTTTTAATGTTTATTTTTGAGAGATAGAAAGTGCAAGCCAGGGAGAGGCGGGGGTGGAGGGGCGCGCAGAGGATCCAAATTAGGCTCTGTGCTGACAGCAGGGAGCCCGATGTGGGGCCTGAACTCACCAACTGTGAGATCATCACCTGAGCTGAAGTCCGAGGCTTAACCGATTGAGCAACCCAGGCACCCACTAAGTGTTTTCTTATATATTTCCTGGTTTTTGAGTTTACTTAGTGAACAGAATATAAGCTCTTTTAGGACATGTGTCTTTTTTGTCTTCCTGTTGTTGTGCCCTGTAAATATTTGTTGAATGAACAGCTTTCTTTTAAGTAACAGGAGTGATAACCTGTAGAAATATATCCCTGCTTAAAGAAATATTAAAGTATTCCCTAAATAAACATTGTTATGTGTTCCTGTCACTTATTTCTTACAATTTATAGGAAAGAGGATAAGTAAACATCTGTATATGCAAAGAGGATAAATTTAAATGGTAGAATTGGAGGTCAAGCAGGAAAAGTGAATAATGATTGGACATTTTCTGGATTGTGGTGAAACATTTGTTTTGGAAAGGATTTAGCTGATTTTACTCAGTGTATTAGGTGAAGTTAAAGACACTTCGTGTGGGCTGCCTAGCCTTTATCATTTATTATGTTTCTTCTGTTTCCCCTAACCCCTAACTTTTCTTCTGGTAAAATATATCCAGTTCCTTCTTATATACCTAGGTGATGCCTGCGTTGAAGCAGTGCTTCATGAGTAAGGGCAGATGAAATGATGGTGAGTGTGTTCACAGTGGGGGGTGCCTGGGTGGCTCAGTCAATTGAGCAACTGACTTCGGGCTCAGGTCAGGTTCTCACAGTTTGTGAGTTCAGGCCCCGCGTCGGGCTCTGTGCTGACAGCTCAGAGCCTGGAGTCTGCTTCGGATTCTGTGTCTCCCTCTCTCTCTGACCCTCCCCTGCTCGTGCTTTGTCTCTGTCTCTCTCAAAAATAAATAAACGTTAAAAAAAAAGTTTATTGTTTGTAATAATCCATCCTTCAGTAAACCCAAATACTTGATTCTTATTGTTCCCTTTGCATTGTATTTAAAACAGCTGTAGAAAAAAAGACAGTGTAGAGTATGGTTTTTCTTCTATGTCTAAAGGTGGCCGTCATTTAGCAAAGGAGAGCAATACACAGTATCTTGCTTGTAGTAAGTCCTTGATGATTGTTGGTTGAATGATAACTACAAGGTGTAGATGTAGTGCAGTTGATAAACGTATTTCAATCTCTTCTTTGCCCTTAGAGTAAGCTGTGAAATAGAAGTCTGGCAGTTGAGAGTGGTCAGCAGGTGTTGAACATAGGTATCATGTTTACTAGATTTGTTAGTTCTTTTTATTGAGGTATAATTTACATAGTTTAAAATTCACTCATTTGTAAGTATACAACGTACTACTGATTTTCAGTAAATTTATAGTGTTGTGCAAACATCACAATCCATTTTCATTAACCCCCCAAAATTTCCTTGAGCATGTTTATAGTCCGTCCTTACTCCCAGGGAAGGCAGCCACTGATTTGTTTTCTGTGTCTGCAAGTTTTTCTTTTTTGGAAAGTCCATACAAGTGGAGTCATACAATATGCAGTCATTTATTCTGACTTCTTCCACTTAGCATAACATTTTTGAAGTTCATCTGTGTTGTAGCATGTATTAGTATTTTGGTCTTTTTTTTTTTAAGTTTATTTATTTTGAGGGAGGGGCAGAGAGAGGAAGCCACCCAGGCGCCCCAGTAATTTGTTCTTTTTAATTGCTGACTAATATTCCATTGTATAGATATACCATATTTTGTTTATGAATTCACCGTATGTGTAGACATGTGTTTTTATTTCTCTTGGCTAGATTTTAATGAGTTGGATTGCTAGGTCATATAGTATGCTTATATATATATAAACTATATATATATATAAACTATATATATATAGTTTATGCTTCACTTTTTCCTTTTTTCTTCTTTTATGCTTGACTTTTTTTTTTTTTAAGTTTATTTATTTATTTTGAGAGAGAGAGGGAGCTTGAACAAGCAGGACAGGGGCAGAGAAAGAGGGAGAGAGAGAATCCCTAGCAGGCTCTGCACTGTCAATGCAGAGCCCGATGCAGGGCTCAAACTCCCGAGCTGCCACATCATGCCGCGAGCCCAAATCAAGAGTTGGATGCTTAATTGACTGAGCTACCCAGACGCCCCTCTTAATGCTTAAACTCTTAAGCAACTGTACAAAGTGGCT
The DNA here is from genome assembly GCF_018350175.1 of Felis catus. Taxonomy (NCBI): domain Eukaryota; kingdom Metazoa; phylum Chordata; class Mammalia; order Carnivora; family Felidae; genus Felis; species Felis catus. The sequence continues at coordinate 132,038,368 of NC_058370.1, forward strand.
GTACAGTTTTCCATTCCTACCGACAATGTATGAGGGTTCTAGTTTCTCCACATGTTCAGAGAATGCCTGGCATTGCCTATCTTTGTGATAACCAGTAACCATGATAGTGCATCTTATTTACTAATGATAAATGATGCTGAGCACTACTTCATGTGCTTGTTAATTTTGTTTTTTAATTTTTTACCAAGGTATCATGAGTATGGTCTAGTAAAAGGAGTTTCATTTCGCATCCCCCAGACCAATTTCAGTGTTTATAAATAGAAACAAATAGATATAGATCAGAGCCCTTTATAGGTGGAATTATCCTACTGGCTAGTGTTTCCACCTGAAAGGCCCAATTAATACTCAGCATTTTTTTTTTTTTAAACCTTGTTGTGGTACCTTTTGCTTCCAAGTAATGAATGAGTCTTGCTGAGCTGTATAGGCCCTGATAATGGTAGTGAAGTCTCTACTAGTTGAGTTATTTCTAAGCTACAGATCAAGTTGAAGTACTTCTGACTTAAATGTATGGCCTTTGATTGCTTCTTCATTCTGTTTTGTGCTGATATTTTCTTTTTCGGTTTTTTTTTTTTTTTTTTTTTTGGATTATTTTGAGCATCTTGAGTAAGCTTATAAACTGATTTCTCTCATATTGACCCAACATTCATCTTTATAAACTTTTCTGTTTTACATAAAAACAAAAAATTCTTGGGAATCCTGGGTGGCTCACTTGGTTGAGCACCTGACTTTGGCTCAGGTCATGATCTGACAGTTTGTGAGATTGACCTCCGCTTTGGGCTCTGTGCTGACAACTCAGAGCATGGAGCCCGCTTCCTGTTCTGTGCCTCCTTCTCTCTTCTGCCCCCTCCCCTGCTCATGCTCTGTCTCTCTCTGTCTCTCAAAAACAAATAAACATTAACAAGTAAAAAACAATTCGTACTTTTAATTTTGTAAGTTGACTCCTATGATAGTGTTTTAATTTTTTTAAATTTATTTTATTTTTTACATTTATTTATTTTTGAGAGACAGAGACACAACACAAGTGGGGGAGGGGCAGAGAGAGAAGGAGACACAGAATCCGAAGCAGGTCCAGGCTCTGAGCTGTCAGCACCAAGCCTGATGCGGGACTTGAACTCACTGACTATGAGATCATGACCTGAGCCGGAGTCAGACGCTCAACCGACTGAGCCACCCAGGCTCCCCAGAAAGTGTTTTAAACACTATGTGTTCCACTTCACTATTGGCTTATACTTTCAGTACCCCTCTGATTTAACATACAGATACAAATGTTACTTCTTTTTGTTCATAGGTGGCATTGGATATTGACTTGTGGGATTAAATAATGAGCAGAGTTTTGGAATTTAACCAAGAGAGTTCTTTTCAGATGTAAAAGGAGCTGCCATATTTGTACATTCTGTGTCAGGATATGACCCTGCAGTTTGCCCTGTATGATTCCTTTAGAGGTTGTACTAAAAGTATGCTTATTGAAACAGAAGTTGTTAGTTTAGATTGTATTTTTTGAGTTTTTATTAAAGATAATTCCAAATGGGACTTTTTTGAGCAGAAAGGAAAATTTAGGAAAGAATTCTTTTAGTATTTAAGATGCTTTAATTTATTAAGCATGAATTTTTAAAATTTTGATTGTAGTGATAATTATTTTTCTAAAAGGAAAGTGTACTGCCATGAGCTCTGAGGCCTGCAAGATGTAGTGAAATGTGTATATATTGAAACCCTTGCAAAAATATTTCAGGTATCAAATGTGTAAACATCAGTATGATTTTGAAAAATTTTACTGTTTTGGGATAACTTACAGAGTTATAGTTTGTAGTATTTGGAACTTTTATATACATTATATGGCCATATTTTATTGTATTGCATAGTGGATGATGTTCAAGTTGAAGTTGAATGGTTAAAAATGATGTGTTGTGATTGGCCAGTTTGCCTGTGTTGAAAGAGTCAGATAAAAAATTTTTTTTGTATGAATCATTAGATTTTTTTTAAGGGCCACTAATCGATCATACAATCAGCATATATTGGAATTAGTGAAGATGAGAGGAAAATATGTCCTACTTCTTTTTTTTTAATTTTTTTTTAATGTTTATTCATTTTTGAGAGACAGAGCATGAAGGGGGAAGGGGCAGAGAGAGAGGGAGACACAGAATCTGAAGCAGGCTCCAGGCTCCAAGCTGTCAGCACAGAGCCCAACCCGGGGCTCAAACTCACAAACTGCGAGATCATGACCTGAGCCGAAGTTGGATGCCCAACTGACTGAGCCACGCAGGCACCCCAATATATCAAACTTCTTATTTTCTTTCAGAGAAATTAGATATCAAGTCAGAAATTAGGGAAAGAGTTCATGCAAAATCTAACCATATTGTAGCTATTTTAAATTTAGCAAAATTTGTCTGGAGTTAACAGAACATTTGGAGTTGCTTTTAAGTAACTAAGACATGAACTTTGACTCTTTGTCTTGGCTGGCTTCTCAATGATGATATTTCTCAAAATAAAATCACCAAAATTAATGTGCAGATGAAATAATGATAGACTTCTCTGAACTTTAGATGCATAGCATGATCTTAATTGCATCAACGTGAAACAGTGTGTCTTACATTTTTTCAAAAGCAGTTTTAAAGAGCCTTTAATTTAATGCATTGACAAAAATTTTCATACTGGATTAAAATAAAAAGGAAATAGATGTGTCTGGAAATTTAAAAACTTAATACCAATACAGTTTATGTCTTGGCCCTTATAGGTCATTTTCTAATTTATATCTGATAAATCCAATAGCTAAGGCAGTGGTTTAAAAATCTTGTTATACATAGCACTCAACTAGAGATCTTTAGAAATATTGATGCCTGGGGTGCCTGGATGGCTCAGTCTGTTGAGCGCCTGACTCTTGATTTTGGTTCAGGTCATGGTCTCGTGGTTTGTGAGTTTAAGCCCCATGTCGAGCTCTGTGCTGACAGTCCAGTGCTTGCTTGGGATTCTCTCTCTCCCTCTCTGCTCCTCCTAGTCTCTCCCCCCTACATTTTTTTTTTTTAACGTTTTTAAATTTATTTTTGAGACAGGAGAGACAGAGCATGAACAGGGGAGGGTCAGAGAGAGGGAGACACAGAATCTGAAACAGGCTCCAGGCTCTGAGCCGTCAGCACAGAGCCTGACGCGGGGCTTGAACTCATGGACCACGAGATCCTGACCTGAGCCGAAGTCGGACGCTTAACCGACTGAGTGCCCCAGGTGCCCCTGTCTCTCCCCCCTAAAATGAATAAATAAACTTAAAAAAAATTACTGATGTCTGGCTTCCACCCCCCCCCCCCCGACATTCTAATGTAATAGGTATGTAATGTGACCTGGAGATACCAGGAGTTTTAAAAGTTCCACAGGTGATTCTCAAGTGCAGAAAAGAGTGGGAACCACTGAGCTGAGAGGTGCAATATTGAAATTTAAAGATTGGCACAGAGGGCACTTGGGTCCAAAATGTGTCTGAGAAAAGGAGAATACTTATTTCTTTTTCTTCCTTTATTTTTTGGATAAAGCTAGAAAGTCAGAATTATCTGATGGACGTCAGAATCACACCCTGAGTACTTGGTAGAAACGGTGTCAGATCCTCTGATTTAGATTGGCCTGTGGTGGGGGCAGGGATTTGCAATTAAAAAGCATCTCAGGTGATTCAGTGCAGGGTATTCTGCAGATCAAAGTTTGAGAAACTTGTAGGTGTTGCTGCTTTTACTGACTTGACAAAACCAAAAACAAATAATCCAGATCTCTTTGGCACACAGAATTGTATACGTGGAAAAGGCTGGTGAATGGAGGGATGCCAGGTTTTCTGAAATATCAAGGGTCATCACATTTTCTGTCTTCTTTTAGGGCTCCGTAGGAGTCAGACCAAGGTTTTTCTTTTTCTTATTTTAGAAGGAAATTTAATTGCTTTGCTGAGCTTTTCTGAAGGGAGAATCAGACAAGATAGACCAAATAGAAATGAAAAACAATTTTTATTGTGGTAAAATATACATTGTATAAAATTACAATGTAGGAATGTTATTGCATCATACCCTTTCATGAGAAATGTAGTCTACAGAGACTTATTGATTGGCCTGGAAAATACATAATTTTGATGTTTCACATTTAATAAATGGCAACAGGGAAAATAGTGGCAGCCTGTTTAATCACTGACAGTGATTTTATTCAGAAGGAAAATTTCACTAGAAATGTATGGTCCTTCAGAGCATAGCACCTAAAACAGCATGGTATGTGTATCTGTGAATGTGCCTGTGTTTAAAAATTAAAAAAAGCATACAAAAATTATTTTACGGTCCCTTTAAAAGCAAGCAAAAAATAAAATGCTATAAAATATTCAAAGTCTTTATATTAAACTATTTTGAAATTTCATTTTCAGAGCAGCCTTCAGGTTATTGGTTACATTATGTAACATTCGTGTTAACATGTTCCTGTTTAGATTTTTTTACCGCACATTCTTTGCAGTTATGTCTCTTCACATCATTGAAAATTAGAGAAAACCAGACAGTTCATACATAGTGGATAAGTTGTCCATATTTTTCATTCTCTTCAGCATTCTATATCAGACTTCCTCTTGTGTGTCTATTTTAATTTTGTGGTTAAGGAGTATGTAGGTATTTTAGAAATTTGAAAATTTGCATTTACTGATTTTTGTTATAGTTATAGCTATTAGAGGAATGGCAGTTGTGATTTTTGTTTTTTCTTTTAGTATTTGAAATCTTTAGCAGCTCACTTTTTATAGATTCTATCTTGTAGTTAATAAGATTGTACACTCTGGTGGTCAAGGCAATATTAATTAATATTTATGAGACTATAGAGTGACATATAGTATCTTTAAAGCTCTAAAGATTTGTGGCAGTTTATACTTTAAAATCTGTCCATCCTTTCCAAATTATTAGTGAATAAGATAACTAAAATGTGAAACAAATCTGCAACTGGGTGGTCCTTCTTTCACTGACTAATAGACTTCAATTATCTTTAAAAGTTCGTTATATGTGGGGCACCTGGCTGGCTGAGTGGAGTGGGGGGGCTTTTGATTTCGGGGTTGTTGGTTCCAGCTCCATGTTGGTTGTAGAGATTACTTTAAAATCTTAAAAAAAATATGTTTGCTACATGTGATTGACTTACTAACATTTCATTAGAAGTATTTTTTCGAATTTAGAAACATTTTGCAGTCTGGTCATTAGAATCCTAATCCGTAATACCTCAGTGTTGCACACGATGTTCCAACATTTCTAAAAAGTTAGCAAAATGCAGTTTAATTTTAGACTTCATGATTTGTGATATCATGTCCATGCTGAAGCATTCTGAGGCATTCATTCAGTTATAGCTATGGAATATATGTTTCATGATTACAACAGTTAAAATTAAAATAGGACTATGTTTTAATGTTTTTATATTCTGGCTAAACAAGAATTTAGTCATAAAAGCAAGATGTTTACATTATAAAAGAATGAGAAAGCTCACTCAAAGGATTTTGCTGGTAGTTCTGGAAGACAATTTATGCAAAATTTTTTTCCTGTAAAAGCATATATTTTTGTTAAAAAGGAGAAGCTGTAAAATTAAAAATTTTGAGGGCATTACTGAAAACAGGCTTTCCATATTGAAGACATTTCCAGAATAGAACAAGGGATGATACAAATAAAACTAAATTTAGAACGAATAAAAGGAAACTCTAGTAAAAATTGGCATATGATATTTCCTACAGAGGGAGGCCATAAGTAAGACACTGAATACATTTAAAAAAATTTTTTTTAACGTTTTTATTTATTTTTGAGACAGAGAGAGACAGAGCATGAACGGGGGAGGGTCAGAGAGAGGGAGACACAGAATCTGAAACAGGCTCCAGGCTCTGAGCTGTCAGCACAGAGCCTGACGTGGGGCTCAAACTCACGGACCTCGAGATCATGACCTGAGCCCAAGTCGGCCGCCTAACCGACTGAGCCACCCAGGCGCCCCCTGAATACATTTTTAACAAGTTAATTACTCAATTTTTGGAGGAAAGTTGGTATGAGGGGATTTTTATAACTTTTATCATAGGTAAGTTAATCTTTTAAGATTATATGGAGAATATAAGTTGCTGGCATAATTTACTGTGCTACTTTTTTTCCCTCTTATAAACAGAATCGTCCAGTCTGGTTCAAGTTATAACAAATATGTGAAATGAAAGTGTAAGAATCTGAAAAGTAGCATACTTATTGCAGATAAGTTTTTGTAAGCAAAATTCCATTAAAATAAGTTCATAAAATGGATCCAGTTTAACCTGTGTTAATATATGAAAAAACAAATGAATTGTTTTCCTTAAGATTTTTTGTTTGTTTATTTAGGGTAGTGAAGGTGGAAAAAAAGAAGGGAAGTGCCTTGATAATTTTCAAGTGTTTTCTTTAGAAAAAGAAACAGCGGTATATTGGCAAGAACACTGGATTGGGGTCGGAAGAGCTAAGACTGGTATTAGTTAATTACATGTTTTATTAATTATCTTCTTGACTGTGATAATTTATAAGACTATATCTGTCTTTCTCAAGGAGATGTGAAGATCAAATTCAGTGGGAAGCTAATTCTATGTATTAGTGTTTTGTAAACTGTGCCGAACTTAAGCTTTTTTTTTTACACACAGATGAACTCTCTGTAACATAGGCTAAGTTGCATATGTCTGTAACTGTCTTCAGAAAGGTATGTGCAAACAGTCAGTCTCCTAATGTTAGCCTGTTTTTCCCAAAAATGGTAGCACATTATTTGGCACATGTTAGGTTCTCTAAAGTATCAAATCACTGAATAAAAATTAGCATATTTATTTTTTAATTCACTGAGGATAATTAGTTTCATTGGGTGAATATTTGCATATATTCATTTTTTGGCTTATTGTATTCCAGGTGTCAATTTTTCTCAGCTAAGGTTTATTCTTTTAGAGTAGGTATGATATTGAACTATGAACACAGAGTCTGGTGTTCTTAAGTGATGTTAAATTTCAGAAATCCTAGAATATAACTACTAGGAAGAGTCATGACAAAATTTTTAAACCTTTGCATTATTCACTTGGAAAAGTGTTTTAAATAAGGCTTAAAAGAACATTTGGGTTTCACCAGATGTTTTTTATCTGTGGCTTGAATTTAGCAACTTTTGGCCTACTTTTAGTGACAAAAGTGAGCTTAGGAACAGCTAGCAGAATGGTTTGGAAGATGTAAACTGCAGGTATTATGCCGTATTACCTCTGATACCGATTCTGGTCCGTAAGTATACCAGGGTAATTATAATTTTATCATGCGGGAAAATACATACAAGTAGCATAATAGCATATGTTATCATTCTGTATTGATGGCTACTATAATTAGTAACTGTTTAATTTCCTTGGGTCATGTAATTTTCAAAGCTGATTTTGGGGTGGGTTGGACTAACAGAGCAGGGTCTTATTACGTAAGTCTGTTGTCGACTCTTTGCCAACCTCGTGGAATAAGAATTTGTATTTCTGTAGGCTAGGAAAAACAATAGCATCTGGGTATAATTAAAATGGATATGGGGAGAAACCTATATGGGAGTAGCTACTGTTATAATGATACATTGTATACTTTCCCTGTTGTGGCATTTATGAATTAGGAAATGAATTTTATCTGCTTCTACTTTTTTTATATCTCAGTGTTTTTTCTTAGAATAGAGAGACTTCAACATAGACTGTTTTTAAAAATGTCTGCATCTAGTGTGGGGCTCAAACTCACAACTTAGAGATGGAGAGTCGCACGCTCCACTGACTGAGCCAGCCAGGTGCCTCTAGCAGGGAAAAGTCCTGATGGGGTTTCTAGCTCACAGATGATGGGCTTTGGGGAAATAGACTTCTGTCTTCAGAGATGTGAAAAGGAAGAGAGTGAGCAGGACCAGAGATAGAGACAATCATCCTTTTGCCTATGACTTAATATGCTATGTTCTTTTATTTATACTCTCTGCCTCTGTCTCTAATGGGAATGCTCCCTCTCATTCTCTGCTTACAGAAAACCAAGCAAAACAAACTTCATTTTTAAAATTGCAAAAGTAATACATGCCTCTTTTATGGATTTATTTAATTTTTTACTTTTTATTTTTTTTAGATTTTTTAATGTTCATTTTTGGGAGAGAAAGAAAGAGCACGAGCGGAGGAGGGGCAGAGAGAGAGGGAGACATGAAGTGGGCTCCTGGCTTGGAGCTGTCAGCACAGAGCCCGACACGGGGCTTGAACTCATGAGCTGAGAGATCATGACCTGAGCCAAAGTCGGATGCTCACCGACTGAGCCACCCAGGCGCCCCAGTACATGCCTCTTTTAAAAACTAAAATTGCAGAAGTGAATGTACAGTATAGTTATCTCTTAGCTCTTCTTCTTGATCTCAGTCTTCAGAAACAACTACTTAAAAAATTTTTTTTTAATCTTTATTTTTGAGAGGGAGGGAGGGAGGGAGGGAGGGAGAGAGAGAGAGAGAGAGAGAGAGAGAGAGAGAGAAAGAAAGAGAAAGAGAAAGAGAAAGAGAGAAAGCAGGGGAGGAACAGAGAGAGAGGGAGAGCCAGAATCTGAAGTTGGCTCCAGGCTCTGAGCTGTCAGTACAGGGCCTGATGCAGGGCTCTAACTCGAACGGTGACATCATGACCTGAGCCGAAGTCAGCCGCTTAACTGAGTGAGCCCCCCAGGCGTCTCTGAAACAACTACGTTAGAACACATCAATGTGTCACTTTTCTTGTGCCTATAACAGTAGAATGGTATATCATTTTCCTTTTTTTCCTGCATATAAAAAACATGAATACTTAACAGGGTTTTTTTTTTTTTTTTGGTAACTAAAATGCAACTATATCATATCTTATCATATTTGCTTTTTTCCATTTACTTGGAGAGTAAATCCAATCAGAACCTATAATTCATCCAGTCCTTTTAAGGAGTATTCCATTGTCTGGATTTGCCATAATATTTTTTTATTAAAAAATTTTTTTTAAGTTTATTTATTTAAAGAGAGTGCTCTTATGGAATCATGAGATCGAGATCATGACCTGAGCTGAAATCAAGAGTTGGACACTTAACCGACTGAGCCACCCAGGTGCTCGCGGATTTGCCATAATTACTTTACCGTTTCACTATTAATAGACATGTAGGTTGGGTTCTTCTATTGTAAACATTGCTGCAGTAACATCACTAAATATTTTTGTGCATATGTGAATATTCCTGTAGATTTCTAGAAATGGAATTGTTAGAGCACGTGCACATTTAAAATTCCAAAATAATCTAAATTGCCTTTTTTAGAAGTAAATTGAACTCTTTCAATAGTAGTGAGAATACACATATTCCCATATCTTTGCTAGTTGAATATCATGAATCTTTTACATTATTTGCCAGGCTCATAGGTGAAAACTCAGTAGTTCCTTTTGTTTTTTAAGATGCATTTCAGTATTTGATTACTAATGAGATCGAGCACTTGTTAGTCGTAGTTGTAATTCTTTTTAAAGATCCATCTCAAATATATTTTCTCTGTGAGGTCTTCTCTAATTCTTCTCCCTTTCTCTAACTCCAGGCAATGATTTTCTTTCTCTTCTCTGCCCACATAATATTCTCTGTTGTAAGTTATTAGAATCATCATGTATTATGATTATTTACCTCTTATATACCAGACCATGGGCTCTCATAAGGTTGTGACCATGTAGTATTCATTGTTTTTCTAAATTTTGGATATCAGCTTATTGGAAATTTGGGAACTAAAACTAGTTTTTAGGCAATGGGGCATAAATGTTTTAAAGGTAATTTCTTTTTTTTCCTCTTAGTTTATTTGACATAATAATTGACATACAGCACTGTATAAGTTTAAGGTACACGACGTAATGGCTGGACGTAAATGTAGTTCTGTAGTATCATCTTTATGTCTCTGCCCGGTGTCTATCTAGCACAGAGCCTATTTGTAGCATTTAGTATTTGTTTAGGAAGCTTTATTAAATGGTTTGTCTGATTCCAACTGGGAGTCTATATGTAAGGTTTGCTGTCTTCTTTTTTGGAGGTGGGGGGAGGGTTGGCTCTTATGGTAATGGTTCTAGGACACCCCTTTGTTTTACAAACGAGGAATTAAGTCTGAAGTCTAAGCCTAATGTCTTATCTGGTAAATGAGATATTTTTATTTCTTTATCATACCCTACGAGGTGTTTTGAAACAGCACAGCTCCAAACAGGGTTACTTATGGTCAAGGACAAATACTGATTTCTACTAAGATAGATGGCAAGCTTTTCTCAATTTTTACGGGTTAAGCCTAACCAGTGGGACTTTTGCCTGATAGTCTTGGCTTGTAGCCTTAAACCAATACAAATTATCCAGACTTCATTTGGCTCCTTCCAAAGAGTTATGAGTCTTATGACACACTAGACATAGACTTTTCTAATTGCTAGCGCCCAAGATACAAGTCATTATACACATCTCTTCTCACTGTTGTTCCCTCACCTGTTCTTCCCTTCCTTTTCAAGTATTTCTCACCCTTGTTCTAAAGTTAAACATAATCACTTGCATCTTCAAATTCTTTGCTGAATGATACTTTAAAAAAAAAAATTTTTTAACGTTTATTTTTGAGACAGAGAGACACAGAGCGTGAGCGGGGCAGAGGCAGAGAGAGAGGGAGGCACAGAATCAGGAGCAGGCTCCAGGCTCTGAGCTGTCAGCACAGAGCCCGACGCGGGGCTCGAACTCACAAACTGCGAGGTCATGACCTGAGCCGAAGTCAGACGTTCAACCACCACCTAGGCGCCCAATGTTGAATGTTACTTTTATCTTTGTTTAAGTAGTAACACCTGTCTTCTTTTTTTAAAAAAGTTTTTAATGTTTATTTTTTGAGAGAGAGCGCAGGAGCAGGGGAGGGGCAGAGAGAGAGGGAGGCTCCAGGCTCCGAGCTGTCAGCACAGAGCCCGATGCAGGACTCAAACCCTCGAACCGTGAGATCATGACCTGAGCCAAAGTTGGACGCCCAAGTGACTCAACCACCCAGGCGCCCCAACACCTGTCTTCTTCTTAAGGGAGAGCCTTCTCTAGTGGAACTTGTACCTTCTTTTATTCTCTACAGATCCCAGTTAGGAAAGGATAGGAGGTGGTTTCCTTTTTATCTTGTACTACAAGGTAGTACCTTGTAGCAACAAGAAGGTAATACCTTCTTGTTAAAATTGCCGTTGTTGAGTCTCGTGTAGTTGCGGTCTCTGCTTGCTCATTGAAGACACAGACTTCTGACTCAGTCTTCCTTTCCGTGCAGGGCTGTGCCACCATTCTAGGTGAATCAGTGTTTATGTGAATAGAATACCCAGGAACCTGGCTTCACAGTTTTCTCATCTTCAGTGGAGCTCGTCACTTAACTCATTTACTTACTCTCATGAAGCTACTCTGGACCTTACCGTTACCTGAAATCAGTTTTACCTTTGAGATCATTAATTGAAACATCCTGCTCCTGAGCTCTTACCCTTTTATTAAACGTATTCATTGATGCTTTTGAGATAATAAGCATGTAAGAATCCATTGTCCATTACTTCAGACCTCTTGCCAGGATTCTCAGTTTCCTTGCCCTGTTGAATTTCTGTCATATGCATCTGCACCTAGATTTTGGATTAGCTTGTTTCTTTGGCCTGCATAAAAGGTTGTTTGTTGAGCTCTGATGGAGAAAAAAATTACTACGCAGATTGGTGGTTCTGTGAATTTGTGGTCTCTGTTTCTCGTAAGAGCTGTCAGGGTGGCAGAGCAATTCTGTCATTCTCCGTAGGGTCTGTTTTAAACATTCTTTTCTTTCTTTGAACAAAGTATGCTCTACAGATGGTCTTCTCCCTTCATGAGAAAATAGAAGCCATCAAAGGAGATCTCTTAAATTTCCTGTTACTTGACTCACGAGTTTATCTCCTCTGTACCATTTGTTCTTCCTTTTCCTTCTGTTACAGTGGATGAGGTGTCCGTCATTCTGTCTCAGGCTGATTCTCCAACTGTGTTTGGATCTCATTCTCTCCTTCCGTTGCTTAATTCTCTTTGTCTCTCATCTTTCTTTTAATTTGGATTCTTTTTCATTTGGCTGAACTTGTTCAAATGTGTCACCTAAAACAAAAAAAACAAATGACCCCTAGAAAGAAATCTCGATTCTTTCTACCTTTTGCCCCTTCCCCTCAGCAAAACAAACTCCGCTGTCTCACTTTCTGGTCACTCCTTGGTCTGCTATAATCTCCCTCCCATCCTCTCCCATCACTAACACTGCTCACTGCAAGATCATGCTGATTTCCTTGCTGCGAACACCGTCATTTTTATCACATGTTCAGAAGTACTTGACATTTCTCAAATTGCCCTCTCCCTTGGCTTTGACGATATTACTCAGAGCATCTTCAGCTGTTTCTCTCAGGCTTTGCTTTCTCTTCCACTGCTAAATGGCAGCTTATTATTTTTTTACTCATTCTTTGACTTCTTAAGCTTGTGTCTATTTGGGGGACTCTCTTTATCATTTTATATGTTGATAATTTCTGTTTTTCCATCTGAAAGCTTATCTCTGAGCTTCAGGTCCTACATCAGCTAGGCATCGCCCCTTGGATATACCAGAGATACTTCACGGTCAACATATCTACAATATTATTTTTCCCCCTTTGCTTTCAGATCTCCTTCATTTCCTGTGATCTGAGACTCAGTAATGCCACTATCCATCTAGCTTGGATCAAGCCAGAAATCTGGCTATTTGGGTATGTCATCCTTGACCTCCCATTCAGTAAGTCCCCAAATCCTGTCAGTGTTGCCTCCAACATGTGATTTACTTCTCTCCCATCTGACTGTTACTTTCCCACTTCAAGTGACCGTCATATTTTTCTTAGGTTGTTATGATATTCTCTTCCCCATTATTCTTTCCTAGCTTTCTATCCATTTTCTACTCTCCCACCAAACTACTTCTTATAAGATGCAGATCTAGTCATATTATTCCAAAATTCAGAGTACTTAAACAACTAATTTCCTATTTATTCAGGGAAAAGTTCAAAATGCTAATGGTTTCTTCAAGAGTAATAACCTGAGTTTTGACTTTTCCAACCATATCTCTTGTAACTTCTCTTCTTCCTCCCAAGTTTTATCCATATTAATAAATAACTTCATTTGAAGCTGCTTTCTTCTCATTTCCAAGTTTTTTTTTTTTAATTTATTTTTTGTTTTTTGTTTTTTAAACATGTAGATCTCTGCCTGGAATGAAAGTACTAACCCCAAATATTACTAATATGCAGTATGTGGAAATACTTCTGCCTCATTGTCCTTAGTTTGGTTTGAACTCAGATTTTGGATGGAGAAGACAAATATGTATTTACAATGATATTTTTTAGAAACTGACCTAGTTATGTATTTAATTATAACAGATGGTTGGTTTATAGAAATCAAAAAGAGGATTTCCTTACAGGAGCGTTCCAAGTAGGGGTTGCCAGTGTGAACTCATGCTTCTTGTGAGATATCTGTTATGAGAAGTGCATATAAAATATAGCTAATGGAAAATGGTAATATAAATGCTGTACATAAAATTTTCCTTAAACTATAGAAGATAGATATTTTAAATTCTTAATGATAGGTACTTGAAACAGCACATTGAATACAGGGTCTTTTATGATATATCATTAAAAGTTATTGTGATGATACTGTTAACAAGACATGTAGTTCTCTTGCTTGCTTTCGGCAGCATGCATACTAAAATTGGAACAATACAGAGATGATTAACGTGGCCCCCGCACAAGGATAACAAGCAGATTCGGGAAGCACTCCGTATTTTATCATTATATTGTACACCTGAAACTAATATAACAGTGTATGTTAATTCTACTGGAAATAAAAAAAGAGACATGTAGTTCTTACCATGTGCCAGGCACTGTTCTGAAGTGCTTTATTAATTTGTTAGATTTGTTTCATTTTCTAGTCACATCAGAATGACATGTTCTTTAAAAATATTCTTTCTTTAGAAATACTTAGTTTCAAACATTTAAAAAATATTATGACCTTCTAAGTAGAACAGTTACTTGCCCATTTTTTGCAAACATAATGAAAAATGTGTTACCTGTCTGTGCTAAAGTCGTATTAAAGTCAGAAAGTCTGAGTAGCCTATATCCATTAGTATAATCTCATCAATTCTATGAGTAAAGGTTTTATTTATTCCGTAGTGAAAAGATTTAATGTTTTAACATTTTTGTGTGTTGTCTCACTTGATGTGACAATCTGTGAAATACGTAGGGCAGATATTATTCTTCCTGTTTTCGCGAATGAGGACACTGAGGTTTGGAGAGGCTAAATAATTTGCTCAAAGAAATACAGCTAATAAATGGAAGAGCTATGAAAGGATCTGTGCTGTTAGAGTTCTAAGGTAGTGTCCTTTTCTCTTATTATTATGCTTATTTTCTAAAGTACAAACTTGAAACTCTGTATAAGAAATTGGTAGCTGTTAGTTTTGGACAAGCTGGATGGTTATTTTAGAAAAGTAATTAATATAAAATGTTCTAACATTAAAAGGATTTCAGATTTTAGAGTATTTTTAAAATCAGTGATTGTTCAACTTTTTCTCCCCCACATCTTCTTAGGTTTAGGTTGAGCCTCTCCAAAAGTAAGTTGTGGGTTTTTCATTGTTTTTAATTAATTAATCTTTTTAATGTCTCCAAGTAGAGAGAATAATTAATTCTGTATGGTCTACCCTTACTGGAGATCTACGGTATGATGGATAGTTCAAGAACAGTACATTATCTAATAATCCCTTCTTGTTTGTAAGTCTTTCAAGGGCTTGTGTGGAACATTTGAAGATGGACATGTATGGAATTGTGCAGATTAATCAATCTTACGATGATGAACCTGCAGTCTGAATCCTAGACTTTCGTGTATCTAGTTTTCTCTTCTTTTTGGCATGGCTTTGGCCTGTTCCCGCCCCCACTGCTGGTGATAGGCAGTATTATCTCCCAAATTATTGAAAAGGATTACTATAAGGAGAGCTGCTCTTATTCTTTCTTTCAGACTGGTTTGCTGTCAGACTGCAGGGTAGCCAAGCGGCTCATGTAAATTGTGACATCTTCAGTTCTTCTCTTCTAGGTCTGGCTGGATAAAAGGAAATGGGTAATCATGTCTCTTAAAGTAAAAGGAGATGATGGAAATGTCTGTCTTTTTTTATGTTTGGATAGCAGAATTAGGGAGAGGTTGGTGATGATGAGCAAGGAATTACAGTATCTTTAAAGCCCACTAGTGTTTGTTAGTGTAGAAACTGTTCGCTGATCATTCAGTGGAACATGCAACTCTTGAAATCAGAGTTTGAGCCCCACATTGGGTGTAGAGATTATTTAAAAATAAAATCTTAAAACAATATTTCATACCCATTAGAGAACAAGTCTTCATTCCCTCCTCCCCCCCCCCCCATTCCCTGGCAACCACCCTTCTACTCTCTATGATTTCACTACTCTAGGTACCTTATATAAGTGGAGTTGTGTAGTATTTGTCTTACAGTATTTGTCAAAAGGCTCATTTCACTTAGCATAATGCCCTCAAGGTTCATTCATCCATGTTGTAGCATATGCTAGAATTTCCTTCTTTTTCAAGTCTGGGTAATATGTCATTGTATGTATACCAATTTTGTTTATCCATTTATTTGTAGATGGACACAGGTTCCTCCCACCTTTTGGCTATCGTGAATCATGTTGCTATGAACACAGGTGCACTGTATTGGAGACAGAATTTCAGGTCTTTTCAGAATATATCCAGAAGTGGAATTGCTGGATCATATGATAATCCTATTTTTAATAGGAACTACCAGACTTTTCCATAGTGGCTGCACCATTTCACATTCCCATCAGTAATGCACAGGGATTGGGATCTCTCCACATCCTTGTCAACACTTGTCATTTTAAGGTGTTTTTTTTGTTTGTTTTTGTTTTTTGTTTTTTTGTAGTAGCCATCCTAATAAGTATGAAGTTCTTCTCATTTATATTTATTTTTCTTCTGTTTGTAGGCTTAAATTGTTCTCTCTCAGGTTTTTCCTCAGGAAGCCTAAATTGTTGAATTTAGATCTTTTCTTTTCCTAAATTTGCATTTTTTGGTATAAATTTCTCTTAAATACTGCTTTTGCTGCCACCCACACATTTTGAGAAATTGTAATTTTATTTTTATTTAGTGGCACCTTAATTTTTGAAAGGTATTTTTGCTGTATATAGTATCCTAACTTGCTAGTTTTGTTTTACTTTTGGTACTTTAAATATATCCCTCCACTGTCTTATGACTTGTGTTATTCCTTTGTTCAAAATTTTTTTTTTCTGAGTTTCTTTTTCTGACTGGTTTTAGTCAGTTTCATTATGATATGCCTTGTTTTCTTCGTGTTTCTTGTTTTTGGCTTTGTTTGAGCCTCTATCTGTATAGTTTTAGTTTTTACCAGTTGTAGAGAATGTCTAGCCCTATTCACATGTGTTTTTCTCTTCTTTTTCCCTCTCTGGTGACTTCCAATTGTATGTATATTAGGTTACTTCATGTTGGCCCACAACTTACTGATACCCACTTATTTTGGTCTTTTTTTCCCCTCTGGGTTTCATTATGGATAATTTCTGTTGTCATGTCTTCAAGTTCTGTTGTCTTTTCTTCTGCAGTTTCTAGTCTCCTGGTAGCACCATCCAATGTATTTTTTCATCTCACACATAACATTTTTATCTCTCTAGATTTTTTTATTTGGGTCCTTTTTTATGTATCAAATGTTTCTACTTAACATTTTCAGTATTTTCTAAATCTCTTTATTTATTGTGGTAAATGTATGTAACATGAAGTTTACCATACTTGAGTATACAATTCAGTGACACTAGTATTATGTTCACAATATTGTGTAACCATCACCACAAACGATTTTTTTTAAAGCGGTTTTTGTTGCGGTGTGTGATTGACCACACGAGTAGTTTTGGCTTACAGAATGTGAACAAAAGGGGTTTGTGAGTAGCGTCGAGGCAAAGTCCTTATGGGGAGCTTGTATCCTTTTCTTGTCATCTCTTTAATGGCTGGTGTCGGTGCTCGTTATCCGTCATCAGGAGGTGGAAGCAGTGTATTCGTGTTGATGGCAACAAAGCTGAGGAGCCGTATTTCTGATGATCATGGGAGCTACTGTATCCACGCTTAACTTTCTTTTCTTTTCTTTTTTTTTTTTTTTTTTTTTGTTGAATGGTACAAATGGCCTTTATTGTTTGTAATGGGAAGTGAAAGAGAGGAGGGGATATGACGGCTTCAGCTTCTGGGGCAGTTCCAAAGATTACCTCACTGTCCTTCGAAAGGACCCTTAACTGTTTTAAAGCAGACATAAAGGCACTAAGGGGCATTTTCTGTCACTTGCAGCTGACCCCAGTTCAAACTGACACTTAAAAATTACCATCATTTCTTTTATATTGTCAAAGAGGTAGATTTTTAGAAATAAGTAGCAAAGGGCAACTTGTTTTTTTAATGGCTTTAAAAAATTGATAGTTACCCTTCATTAGAATTCCTTTTATGTATGTGCTTGTGTTTTACAGACATTTTATTTCTTTCATGTCTTTTTCATCACAGTCCTGCAGTGTTGGATTATTGTCTCTGTTTATTGATGCTATTGAGGTTTAGAGAAAGAAGTTATGTAACTTGGCAGTAGTGATGGAGTTCATATTCCCTTTCAAATCTGACTCCAAATCACACTTTTTTCACTAAGCGGTACCTTTTCTAATGCCTCTCTTTTACATCTTTATTTCTGAGACACCTCTGGTTGGTAAATTAATCTAGGAGGTACCCTGTGCAAGTGACTAATTGTTTCAGGTCACTTATTTCTTTTGCTTATTAGTGAAGAATGAGAAGTTAAAATAAACCTCCCTGAATCTACAAAGTTGAAAACCACTGTAAACCCTAGACTAGTAGTAATTCAGTCTTAAAGGTTTCTATCACACATGATGGTTAATTCTGAAGGCCTCAACCTAGCCTTTGTTTAAGTCTTTCAACTATGCTAGTGTCTTCATCAGTTAAAGTTTAGTTTTAGGTATGGTTAGCTTTAAATTACTGCACCTATGATCTGAGGAAAACAGGTTGAATCTTCTAGTCTATCCTAAGTTTCTGAATTCATTGGGAAATTAAAAAAAAATTTTTTTTTAACATTTATTTTTGAGAGACAGAGACAGACCATGAGCAGGAGAGGGTCAGAGAGAGAAGGAGATACAGAACCTAAAGCAGGCTCCAGGTTCTGAGCAAGCTGTCAGCACAGAGCCCGATGTGGGGCTTGAACCCACGAACCATGAGATCATGACCTGAGCCAAAGTTGGATGCTCAACCAACTGAGCCACCCAGGTGCCCCAGAGAAATTTTGATGCATTTTTGGTTTTCATTCTTACTACAGTATTTTGTTATTATATAATAGTATTCATAGGACAAACACATCACATCCTAGGAGCTAAGAGTGCCAAGAACTACTTGAAATATATGATCATATAAAACATTTACTTCTTAAAGAAATTTAATTTTTGTAATCTGTTATGACAAAATATTTTTAAAGCCTGGGTGTTCCAGAACCTGTTTAACCTGTTATCTCTTAAGTGCAATGAAGACTGATTGCATACCTGAAAAAGAAATTCACTGATGGAAGAGACAGATGCCAGAACTATTGAGAATAAGTCCTTGTTTGTGTAACCTTTTAGTTTGTTGGGTCTTTCCTTTTTTTGGAGTACAGGAAATTAAACGCTATGGAAGAATTGGCATTCCCAGCTGGTCACATGTTCAGTGTGCTATAGAATTTCTTAATGCTACATTTATAATTTTACAAATCCGGCATGATTTTTCTCTTTAGTAATTGACAAAGTGTAGATTTAAGTTTAACAAAGAAAATAATTTAAAATTGGTAATACTCTATATATAAATGTATAATTCTGAATGTTCTTCAGCTGTGAAGATCTACTAACCATTATCTTCTCTTCCACTAACCTCTGTTAATTGGATACATGTAGTATTTTTTTTTTCTTTTTTTTCTTTCCCAGTACTTAACCTACTTTTTCAGTTCCTCAAGTTTGAGCGCTACCAGTTGAGAGTAGTGTTACTGAATGGTTCTTTTCTCTCTCTCTCTCTCTCTCTCTCTCTCTCTCTCTCTCTCTCTCTCTCTCTTTTGTTATAGTTGACACACAATGTTACATTAGTTTCAGGTGTAAAACAGAGTGGTTCGACAATCCATTCTGTACACTTCGCAGGACCCACCATGATGAGTGTGGTTACCATCTGTCACCAAACAAAGTTATTACAGTATTATTGTCTATATTTCCTACGGTGTATTTTTTTTTTTTTTTATCCCTGTGGCTTAACTTATTTTATAACTGGAAGTTTGTACCTCTTAATCCCTTTTAAGAGAGCTTTCTTACAATGCGTCTAAACACGCCTCTGGCCAATGTGGTAGCCATTAGCTACAAGTGGCTAAGTTATAAACTATTAAACTAATTCAGTTCCTCAGTTGCAATAGCCTTATTTCCAGTGTTGGGTAGTCACATGTGGCTGGGGGCTACCTTATGGGACAGCACACAGAGAGAACATCTTTTGAGTATCTGAAATGCAGCTAATCGGATTGTGTGTGACCTGAAGAAGGTACCCAATGTGATTTTTATTATTTTAGTTATGTCGTTTAGTAATGTAATTATTAGTCTTAATTTCTAGCAGAGGTCGTTTGGAAAAGTAAGGTCTTTCATATCTCTCAAGCCTTTCTTACCAGTCTACATTTCGATGAAACTTTTCTCACTTTATTTGCAGGAAATTTTCAGTGTCATTATACAGTGTTGCTTAGTTAACAGATAAATAGGATTTGCTCCTTTTAAGTGGCTTGCCAGAAAAAATTATGGTTGTTTTTTTAGATGTTTATTATATTCCTGATTATAGGAGTAATATATGGTTATTATGGAAAATTAGAACATGTAAAGAGTAAACAATAAAACCTTATAACCACCCAAAGATAATTACTCCTACCATTTTCAGGTTTTGTTTTTGTTTTTGTTTTTTTGCTATTTTCCTAATTTTAATTTTGTCTTTAATATGGTAGCATAAGGATTTTCCTATGATACTGTTAATTTTTTTCTTAAACTTTTAAACAAATGTACTACAATACTGAATTAAGTGGTTTCCATCATAATTTGCTTAACCATGCCCGTTGTTGGACATCATGTTCTGTGTAATAGTGCTCTTTGTTTTGTAGCACTGATTACAAGGGTATGTTCTATAACTTGAATATAATCCTTTAAATTATTTTTTTACGCTTTATAATGTGTATTTGGTTTAAGTTTATGTCTTCTACTAGAGTATAAACCACTTGAATTTAAGGACTGTGTCTTGATTACCTTAGATCTTTTTTGCAGTAAGACAGGATATAAATAAAGTTATTTTAGTTACATTTGTATTTCCAATTTATAGCACTGTGCTTGGCATGTAGTCACTCATTTATGTTTGACGAATTGAATTTAGATAAGTGGCTCATCCCTTCTCATAGATTTTTGCCTGTAGCTAAGAATATGTATGAAATTTTAATAAAAGAATAATTCAGTTTTTTGGACACATTCCTTGCCTTTAGGGACTGTAGTCTCATTTGTAATTGTTTTCCTTTTGCCACAGCTCTTTTCATGGGAGAAAGTTTTGAGTTATGCCATTTAAGGAGATGAATAATTTTTCAAGGAATTCATATTTGAGCATATTTGCCTGGCTATATCACTGCCACAATATGGTTTAGCTATTTGAAGAACATCTTTAGTGGCAAACACAAAACAGTGAATCATGGGTGCTGAGATACTGGCCAAATTTAATTATATAGCTTTGTAACTTTTATAAGTTGATTTCAACCGTGTTCTAATAAAAGGAAACATGAAAAGCAAAATTAACGATATGTATAGTTAATATTTTCTTTTTTAAACTTACTGGATTTGATGATATAAAATGTCGAGGATATGAGTCCTTATTTTATGCATGAATATAGTGTGCTGTATTTTGAAAATTATATTAGTGCCAGCAAATGTAGTCCTTAACCATTCATATGATATTTTAAATAGTACTGTTTCATAAAAAGCCAGTATATGCAAAGTCTGAATCAAATTCCTTTATAGAACATGTAGACAAAACACATAGTCAAAATTGGTATAAAGAGAGCAGCAAATCCAAAGGCATTTGTGGTAATTACTACATTGAATGATGAGGAGAGCATCATTGTTATTCTGAAATGCAAATTATTGACTAGATAGTTTTTTCAGAATGTATTTTAGTCAACAGTATACCCTTTTCATATTTATACATTAATACATTTAAGTCTACTTCATTCTTCTTAATATCTCTACAGTATTCTGTTAGATGTGTTTTTTTTTTTTTTTTTTTTTTTTTTTTTTTTTAAAGTAGGCTTCATCCCCAGCACAGAACTGAACTCAGGGCTTGATCTCACAACCGTGAGATCAAGGCCTGAGCTGAGATCCAGAGTTGGACTCTTAACTGACTGAGCCACCCCATCACCCCTCCATTGGCTGTATTAAAAATTTTTTTTAATGTTTATTTATTTTTGAGAGAGAGAGAGAGACAGAGCACAAGGGGAGAGGAGCAGAGAGAGAGGGAGACACAAAATCTGAAGCAGGCTCCAGCCTCCAAGCTGTCAGCACAGAGCCCCGTGTGGGGCTTGAACTCACAAACCGCGAGATCATGACCTCAGCTGAAGTCGGGAGCTTAACCAACTGAGCCACCCAGTTGCCCCCCTCCATTGGATGTATTTTAAATTATTTATCCATTACCTGTACTGAAGGAGTTTTGAGTCATTTTAATTACTTCTAGGTATCAAAAGATATTCTTACAGATACATATTTATGTATTTATGCAGGTAGTAGGAAAAAGCTAGAATTTATTTTTGTTATTTCACACATTTCAATTAGTGTTATATAACCTTACAATAAGAACAAAATAAAATTTATTATTATAATGAAAAACTTCCTTTAAAAACTTGGTTAAGTATTTGAGGGAAAAAAAATGAGAGTATTTTCTCACTTTGTAATATGCACCAAAATAAACTCCAAATAGTCAAAGGGGATAAAGGCAAAATGAAAAACCATAAACAGTGGGTCACGTGGCTGGCATCAGTCAGGCATGCAACCCCTCATCTCAGGGTCATGAGTTCCAGTCCCACGTTGGGCATAGAGCTTACTTTAAAAATAAAATTTAAATAAAGAGCTGTTATCTTAAAAAAAAACATAAACAAAATGATTCTGTGTACATGCCCATTTGATTTAAACATAATTGATAAGAAAGCATCTATAGAGAAAAAAAGTTTTCATTTGCTGAAAATGAACAAAACTAAAAAGAGTTAAAAGATAACAAACTGAGAAAAAACAAATGACTAAAAAGGCAGAACATGCACTGATATTCTTAATATAAAGAACTTCTAGGGGCACCTGGGTGGCTTGTGGGTTAAGCATCTGACTCTTGATATTGGCTTAGGTCATGATCTCATGGTTCCTGAGGTCAAGCCTCAAGTTGGACTCTGTGCTTACAGCATGGAGTCTGCTGAGGATTCTCTCTCTCTCTCTCTCTCTCTCTCTCTCTCTCTCTCTCTCTCTCTCTCTCTCTCCGCCCCGCCATCCCTCCCCTGTGCTCATATGCTCTCGCATGCTCTCTCTCTCTCTCTCTCAAAATAAGTAAATAAACTTAAAAAAAAGAGCTTATATAAATTCACCTTACAGCCTTAAGTAGCAATAGAAAAATGTTTTAAAGGATGTAGACAGTTCACTAAAGGCCATAGTTGTATCTAATCTGTCTGTTGAATTCTTTTTTTTTTTTAATTGAGGTGTTGTTGACATACAATGCTACCTTAGTTTCAGGTGTACAGCATAGCGATCTCGCCACTTTGCGTGGTATACTATGCTCAGCACAAGTCTAGCTACCGTCTGTGATCTTCGAAGGCTCTTAAGGTGCCATTAGCTCTGTTCCCTATGCTGTACCTTTGATCCTTGTGACTTAGTCCATACTCAGAAAGCCTATACTTCCCACTCACCTTCACTCCTTTCTACCGAGTTCTTAATTTTCACTCATTTTGTTTTTAAGTTTTAGAGTTTTCAATCATTTGATTATTTGATAAAATATCAGGTTCTCTGCTGAAATTCTCCCATCTTACTTTGAACACATTAATAGCAATGACTTTGAGGTTTGTGTTAAATTTCTGAATTTCCTGTGGCTCTGATTTTTTAGAAAATTTTCTTCTGGTTTTATGGTATTTTAGTTTTATCTTGTATGACTGCTAATGTTTGCTTGACTGGTGGATATTGTGTGTGGATAAAATGCTTAGATAATTAAGTAATGTTAACTTTCTTTAGGGAGATTTATATTTTCTGTCAGTCAGGTTTGAGACAGACCACCTTAATCTACTCAATGATTGAACAGATTTGAGGTCGATTTTCAGTCTTTTGAGGGTTGGTTGGTTTCTGTTTTTTCTTTATTTCTGGGGTGTAGCCCTTTAGCCTGGACTTCTTCTTTGTGAGTCCCAAATTTTAATTTCTGTGTTCCCAATCTGATGAGAGTTCTGGAAGCTTTCTTCAGCTTCTCAATTTCTGAGCTGCAGCGTTGTAGTCAACTTTAGGTTTACAAATATTATTTCTATTGGAAATTAGAATTTGTTTTATAAATTTGGATTTCATTCACCTTCAGATAACCAGTTTGGTTGTAAGATAGATGGGGTCATGTGTGTAACTTAATTAATGATTATCAAACCATGCCCATTAATACATTTATATGTGTGTGTACACACACATACATAGTTGTTCTTTTTTGTGTTTCATTTTTTGAAGTATTGGGTTGAATTCAGATACGTTATTTAAGAATTTCTTGAAGATAATGTTTTCTGTCTTTGGTATGCAAGAAAGGAAGGTCATCTATATTATTTGGTGGCATAGGAGAAAAACAAATTTGTAAAATGAGATGTTAGTGATTTGATCACTCCATGTGTAGAAACCATAAGATCATTTTGCAGATTTTTGGGTTATACTTTTTTCTTAAATACAAACCATTTGGTATGTTTTATAATACTGTAAACTAATTAAGATCATTGTGGTTAGTTTAATTACAGTCTCGGTAGTTTCTCGAGGAAATGTGGTAATAAAATCAGAGACCTCAGTTATATATGTCCCTTGGTTTGCACTATGGACTGACTTCCTTTGAATATGAGTTTACTTCCTTCCCTCCCTCCCGGAGAAAACTTGCTTTCTTTGTGTATTTATCGGTAGTTTTCAATCAAGTCTGATACAATTAATTCTTGTCTCTCAGCGTTTAGAGTGTTTATACTGTATTTTCCATGTGCTGTTGGTAAATATTGTTGTCTTAGCTGGCTGCATTAGTACAGCTTGCTTTCTGATGGAAATCCAGTTTGCTCACTAAGCTCCTCAGAGGGGGGACATTAGGTCATTTGTTTATGCTACAGACATATTTATTGAAATGATACTCCAGAGCTATCAAATTAACACTAGAGGTCTTTTTACCTACTTCAGTATACTTGCTGTGATTGAGAAAGTGAACTTATTTTGTAATTGTATCTTAAGTCCTTTGTGTCCCAAGGACTTTGTGCACATTTGGTCTAATAAATATGTGTCTATACCGTGCCAGGTCCTGGATTAGGCCCTGGGAATGTTACAGTGAACAAAACAAAAAGTCCCTGCCATCAGTTTACATTTTAATGGGCAGTCATATAATAATAGTTTAATTGTATATAAGGTAGTGATTTATGATAAGGAAAAAAAAAGTAAAGCAAGGAGAAAGATGTGAATGTATATAGTGTTGACAGTTGAGATAGTAAGGCTTTTCTGAAAACTAAAAACCCAGTGGAAGTAGGAGAGTTAGCCATGCAGATACATGGATGTGATCATTTCAGACAGAAATAGCAAATTCAAAGGCTTTGAGTCAAGAACATGCCTTGGTGTGATTTTTTTTTTAAATTTTTTTTGGAAACAATTTTCCAATTTAAGAAAAAGTTTTCAAAACTTTTGTATCACCTTGCTGAGATCCCTCATTCAAGTTTTGTTCATTGCCCAAATAATGTTTAGACCAAAAGGATCTAATCCAGGATCATGCATTACAGCCAACCCTCATGTTTCTTTAATCTCCTTCGATTTGGAACGGTTTCCCAGTCTTTCTTGATTTTCATGCTGTTCACAATTTTGAAGGTTATAAACCGCTCATTTTGTAGAATATCCTGCAATTTGGGTGAATCTAATGTTTTCTGATGATTAGACCCAAGATAGGTATTTTTTAGCTGCAATTTCACAGAAATGATGTTGTGTTCTTAATGAATCCTATTTTGTGGTATACAATTTATCCCATTAGGTAATGTTAATAACTTAGATCACTTGATTAAAGGTGATGTCTGCTGGGGCACCTGGGTGGCTCAGTGGGTTAAGCATCTGACTTCAGCTCAGGTCATGATCTCACGGTTTGTGAGTTCAGGCCCCACGTCGGGCTCTGTGCTGACAGCTCAGAGCCTGGAGCCTGCTTCGGATTCTGTGCCTCCCTCTCTCTCTGCTCCTCACCTGCCACAGTCTGTCTGTCTGTCTCTCTCAAAAATAAATAAACATTACAAAAAGTTAAAAAAAAAAAAAAGGTGATGTCTACCAAGTTTCTGTTTACTCCCTCCTTCCTTTGTAACTAATAAGTATTTGTGGGGAGATACTTTGGGACTGTGTAAAATCATGTTTCTGTCTGTTCCTGCTTTCACCCATTGGTTTTAGTATCCATTGAAGTTTCTCACCTAAATTAATTTTTACTGTGAGGATTGCCAAATACTGATATTCTGATTCAATATTTCTTCTACATTTTTTAGTTGGCATTTTACTATAAGAAAAAGAATTCATATACATTTATTTATACCAGAAATTCTTTTTTTATTCAATGGGTTATGCTTCATTGTTATCATCATTTATTTCAATACTCAGATTGTCCCCCATTTACCACTGGGAGCCCTTTCAGATTGGCTTGCATGCCCTTTTGATGTGATCCAGTCAATCTTTGTGTATTTTTTTTTAATGTTTAAGTTTTTAATTTTTTTTTTTTTTTTTTTTTTTTAAAGACCGAGACAGAGCATAAGCAAGGGAGGGGCAGAGAGAGGGAGACACAGAATCTGAAGCAGGCTCCAGGCTCTGAGCTGTCAGCACAGAGCCGGATGCGGGACTGAAACTCATGGACTGTGAGATCATGATCTGAGCTGAAGTCACGCTCAACCGACTGAGCCACCCAGGCACCCGAGGGAGAGAGAGCTCGCGCAACAGCTAGTGAGCACAAGTGGGGCAGGGGCAGACACGGAGGGAGACACAGAAAGGTAAGCAGGCTCCAGACTCTGAGCTGCCAGCACAGAGCCCGCCGTCGCAGGGCTCGAAGCCAGGAACTGCGAGATCATGACCTGAGCCAAAGTCGGCTGCTTAACTGACTGAGCCACCCAGCCGCCCCAGTGTACTTCTTTACTTTAAACAACAACAGTAACAACTTTAACTTGAAATCATTATAAATTCACAGGAAGTTACAAAAATAATACAGAATGTTCCTTTTTTTGACCCTTTACCCAATTTCCCCCAATGTTTACATCTTCCATAACTACATTATCAAAATTAGGTTATTTGCATTGATAGGATGCATGTATATAATTTTATGTCATTTTGTCACCTGTACATATCCTTACTTTTGCCATAAGATGCTAGAGGCTCATTTTATAATTTTCCTGCTCTAGTCCTAGAATCAGTCCTTTCTCTAAGGATCCTTAATTCCTTTTAGAGGAGAGTACTATTTCAAAACCATGTTCTGGGGCATCTTGGTGGCTTAGTCGGTTAAGTGTCTGACTCTTGATTTTGGTTCAGGTCATGATCTCACTGTGAGATCGAGCTCTGAGTCAGGCTGGGCACTGACAGCGTGGAGCCTGCTTGGGATTCTCTCTCTCCCTCTCTCTCTCTGCCCTTCCTCCGCTCACACTGACTCGCCCTCTCTCCTCTCTCTCAAAATAAATAAGTAAACTTAAAAAAAATTTTTTTTAAATCTGTATGTCTCAAGCTCTCCTTATCTTCTCTAGCCACACTGCCCTTTTTAAGGTTTTAAGATCATGACAGAGGTCAAGTCAATGGGAGTGGGTACGAGGTAGCTCTGGAGCAGCTGGGGCTTTCACAAGAAGGAATGTGTGAGCCACACCAAAGACTTAAGAGTAGGGAGCTGGCAACATATGGAAGAACTGAGCAAATTAATAACTTTTAATATTGGGAGAAGGAATCAGCTTTTGCTATTGGGAGAAGAGGTACAAATATGGGAAAAGACAAAAGCTAGAGTGAACACGTGGTATTGGAATGGAAGTGGGGCTGTCAGTCTAAATAAACACATGGTTTTCAATAAAGATATATGCAAATAGAGATGTAGATGTGAGTGCACACACACATACCTGTGCTTCCTTCATCTGTCCGCTGGAAGAGTCTGAGTACAGAAATACTCCAACAGCAGTGAGCTCACCTAGCACCCAGAACGTGGTTTTGTTGGTTTTTTCTTAAGTTTATTTATTTATTTTGAGAGAGGGAGAGGGAGAGGGAGAGAGCATGCGCACATGTGCAAGCCAGGTTGAGCAAGAGACTCTTGATTGTTAAAATATCACCTTTACTTAGACAAAATCTGTTAATTTTTTTCCAGAAATATCTGCCAGCATACTATTAATAGGTACTTGTTATCATAGGCAAGGCCACACGTTGGAGTACTTGTTTTTTTTATAGAAGAAAAACAGTCATTCATCCAGAAGTTCCATAACTTTTAAAAGTTCATTGTGACAAGATTGCCAGAAAACTTTTGTATGAAACTTTGTCTCACAAAGTATAAAACTCTTTTATACTTTAATGATCTTATTTTTATAAAATTTGCAGTGCTGTATGAAACTTTGTCTCACAAAGTATAAAATTCTGTTAACAATCTATTATCGTAAATATTAGTGTTGATGAAATGTTGTACTACCTTGCCCTCCTAAGGGTTTTTACTTCTTAGTTGTAAAAACTTGTTCTGTGAATGATGCAGTGAATGAATTTCAATTTGTAATGCTACACATGTAGTTCCAGAGGCAGTTTTATATTTCATTTAAAGTATCAGTGGTTAATGGGGCGCTTGGGTGGCTCAGTCAGTTGAGCGACTGACTTGGGCTCAGGTCATGATCCATGGTCTGTGAGTTCGAGCCTCGAGTTAGGCTCTGTGCTGACAGCTCAGAGCCTGGAGCCTGCTTCTAATTCTGTGTCTCCCTCTCTCTGCCCCTCCCCCACTCATGCTGTGTCTCTGTCTCAGAAATAAATAAACATTAAAAAAATAATAATAAATAAATAAAAAGTATCAGTGGTTACTATTAACAAAAGTTTTTTTTTTAACTATTGTTTTCATTAGTTTGTTGTTGAGAATATATTTTCTTTAGTTATATATTTCTTCATTGTAATAGTATCTGACCATTTTATTTGTTCATTCATTCATTAAAAGGGTAGTGTTTTATTTATTTTTAACATTTATTTATTTGTTTGTGAGAGAGTGAGAGAGCTCATGCGCATGAGGGGGAGGGGCAGAGAGAGAGGGGAAGACAGAATCTGAAGCCGGCTCTGTGCTGTCAGTGCTGAGCCCAACATGGGGCTCGAACTCACAAACCGTGAGATCATGACCTGAGCCGAAGTCGGATGCGTAACCAGTTGAACCACCCAGGCGCCCCGGTATACAACCATTTTTAAACTGATCAGGCTAGAAAAAGTGAGTACTTTCTTTCAACTGTATAGTAAACCTCTCTTATTGTAGAATTTATTTTGTTACTTATTTCTTCAACATTTCAATTATTTTTTCTGTTTGTCTTCCAAAGATACCAGCTATCAAGAAAATGCACTTTAGTTTTTTACCATCCTGTTTTTCATATATTTTAGCCATTAAAAAAAAAACCTTAGCAAGAAGAACTAGTGTTTCCCAGTGGTGTGTGAGTCGTTAAGAAAAATACCTTCTTTTGATGTTAAACTAACAAAACAAAAAAACTGAAACATAAAAGAGGCTTCCAAACATTTATCATTAAGTTTAATGGTAAACTTGGTAAAGTTTAATTGTTAATAAGGAAAATTGGTAAAGTGTTGGAAAGAATTCAGGCAGGAGACATTATGCAAAGAATTATAGAGATTTGTTTCCGTATTCTTGTTGTTCAGGTTTTAAATATCTTTCTAGTTGTGGTGGCTTTGGTTTTGTCCAGTCACAGACATGAAATACAAATTCTGAAAAGCTTTGTGTTCTGGAACAATCATGTGCCATAACTAACAAGGTTTAGAAGAAATGGGATAGGATCAGACTGTGTAAAACCTACACGGCTTGCAACCAGAACGCTAACAAGAGCAGTAACAATTCGAATAAAAATATCAACACTGCATCACAGACATTTGAATTTCTGCAGCCTTAAATCTTGAGGGTTGTGCTGTTTTCTCTGAGATTTAGGCCCACAAAAGCCTTTACTTCCATAACCTTCTTTATCATGTTTTTGTTTTTGTTTTTTTTAACAAACGAAAAATGTCTTCTCATCTTTTTCATCTGAACTTGGAACCTCCCTTGATAGCTTAATAACATGAACAGTGTAGGGGTCTTTGAAGCTACTGTTTATATTTTAGAAAAGCATTTTGGCATGAATTTTGGCTTTTTTCATAATGTCTTATATTTCGAAGACTTTCTTTTTAATTTGAGAAAGCTTGCCTGTCATTTAAAAACATTAACAACTGGAAAAAATCATGTATTTTACTTAATATTCTAATCATTCCCTTCTGTCTATTTGCATATGAGGTAATTGTTTTAGAAGTTCAGATTATAGCAGAACTATTATATGTTATTAATGGTTATGAATGCAATTTAGTAGGCTTCAGGTAACTTTTAATTTTAGGGGGGTGATAGGATTAGCTTGCCATTGTTTTTAGCTTTATAATTTGGGCCATAAGAGCTTATAGAAGGAGCAGATAAGGGATTAACACTGCCATTTTCTATTCGTACAATTTGCATTTTAGTATTATCTTAAATCTGTGAATATATATATTACATTCATCTTTGGGTAGTTTTGTTGAAGTATAGTCGATAATAAATTGTACATATTTAAGTTTTACAGTCTGGTAAGCTTTGGCATATGTTTACACCCCAAAATGGATTGTCTTAAATCTCCTTGGAAATCTTTCTGCTGGGGAATTTAAAAGAATTTAGTAGGTCATATTTACCTATAATAAGGTAAGATGCCTATAAACTGTAGTATTTCACACTTCGGTGAAAGCTAACAAGAGTGCGATGTTACTGAAAACTATATTGAACTTAACATGTTTTAAGGTTAAATATGTAAAATTGTAATATCGTCTTCCTGCACCTTAGTGGATCATCTTATATATTCCAATTGAGTACATACAGCTAACTTAGGAGATTTCTGAGGTCTGTTGGCGTCTTGTGGATACTTGGAAATACGGTACTAGGTCCTGGTATAGAGAGTAGATAGAATTATCAGCCATAGAAGTCGATCATTAAAATTAACTCCATGTGTGTGTTTGTGTTATTACCTTTTCCTTTTGAGTGTAGGAGAAATTATGGTGATTTGTGAGTTCAAGTTAAGGATGATTTAGGTTCAGTGTTTTTTGGTATTTTTTTTTTAAACCAGGGTTACTAATGTGTATCTGAATTGACAAGAAATTCTTATTTGTATTTGGGGTGTTGTTATTGCCAGAAATTGAGCAATATGTAGAGGAGTGATGAATGAAATGATAGTTGATAATCAGCCTTTGTAAACTCTAGATTTGCCTGTATGGTTTTCAGATTGTTTTAGCAATGCGACCTTTTGTCTGCCAAGTAATAATGTATCTACTACCAAAATGTAAAACAGACCAAAAAATAGTATATTAGATTCCCTTAAGAGTTGCTCGTCTTTGGGGCGCCTGGGTGGTGCAGTCGGTTAAGCGTCCAACTTCAGCCAGGTCACGATCTCGTGGTCCGGGAGTTCGAGCCCCGCGTCAGGCTCTGGGCTGATGGCTCGGAGCCTGGAGCCTGTTTCCGATTCTGTGTCTCTCTCTCTCTCTGCCCCTCCCCCGTTCATGCTCTGTCTCTCTCTGTCCTGAAAAAAAAAAAATTTTAAAGACTTGCTCGTCTTCTCTTTTATTTATGGGGGAGTGAGTGTAGATACAGTAGATGAGAGAGAGAGAGAGAAAGAGAGAAGGAGGGAGGAAGGGAGAGGGAGATGGGACAGATACTTAATTTAAAAGGTTAAAATTTTTTTTCTAGTTGTTGAAGCGTTACTTAAAAAGTCCCCTCAGATGTGGAGAAGAAACATTGCTTCCTAGGTGAGGATGAAATATACCTTGCTTCTGTAGTTTCTGTTGAGAAAAATTTAAAAAAGAAAAAATTTTTTTTTAACATTTATTCATTTTTGAGAGACAGAGACAGTGCGAGCGGGGGAGGGGCAGAGAGAGAGGGAGACCCAGAATCCGAAGCAGGCTCCGGGCTCGGAGCTGTCAGCACAGGGCCCGACGCGGGGCTCGAACTCAGGAACCGTGAGGTCATGACCTGAGCCGAAGTCGGACGCTCAACCGACTGAGCCACTCAGGCACCCCTGTTGAGAAGAATATTTTACTTTTTCAGTAAAAGTATGGGGCCGCTGAGTCTGCAGAGTTACATTTATAATTAGAAGGAAAAGGGTGTATACTTTACAAACACTTTTTATTTTGCTCTTTTCTGGTAGTAGTTGTATGGGGAGTAGAAATAGCTGCTTCTGGTTAGAACTTCTGTTTCTGTTATGTAGCTAAATGGCTCTGTCCAAAAGCTTTTCTCCATTATCTACATTCCTTTTCACAGTGGGGGTTTTTATGAGAATTAAATGAGAAAGAAAGTGACTTCCCTCGGCACAGAGTTGGTGCTCAATGTACATTGATGTCCTAATGTGATTTGTGGGTATATATTTTTGCCTTCTGATTTTCATGAGAGCTTGGTTTGTAAACTTGGTTATGCCTTCAGAAGTTTATTATTTAGATGTGATTAATATTTGACTGGAAAACTGAGGATATTATATGTGTCAGAATAATGATGTGATTGGAATATTTCCAGTGATTGCTTTTATGTGGGATATAAAATGAAAGGTTTAGGGGTGCCTGGGTGACTTAGGTGGTTAAGCGTCTGACTTTGGCTCAGGCCATGATCTCATGGTTCATGAGTTCGAGCCCTCGTCAGGCTCTGTGCTGGCAGCTCAGAGCCTGGAGCCTGCTTCAGAGTCTGTGCCTCCCTCTCTCTCTGGCCCTCACCTGCTAGGGCTCTGTCTCTCTCTCTCTCTCAAAAATAAATAAACATTAAAAAAAATAATAAAATAAATGAGAGATTTAAATGTCTATAGTTTAAAAAAAATACTACTAGGAGCTAGTGACATACCAAATTCTAATAATAGGCAAGGATAAGTGTTGTGTTTGAAATTCCTTTCATTCCATCTCATTCACCCAGCAGTTCAGTTGTCCACTTCTCATCTAAGTTTAAGAGTTATAAGAAACGTATTTTTCTTCACCTGGGAAATGTGATACAGAGTATAAGGTTATATGACTTCACGTTACCCCTTCCCTGCCAGCATTTCAAACACAAGTAAGAATTTAAAAGTGGAGGATGTCTTTGTAATAGAAAACCTTGGTTGAAATTTAGCAAACTTGAAGAGGAATTACTTACTCATTTTTATCTTATGATGTAATAATTAGCATCTGAGTCAGGATGAGGGGGGTTCTGGAGTATAAAGTTCACTGGCCCCACACCCCTCATTCATGTTTTTCATAAAGTTTATACTACTTTTCTGTACAAGTTTTAAACAGAATTTTAAGGAAATCACATTTGTTTTTAATTACCTAATATGTATTTGAACATTAATTAGTAAGAAATGGGGTATATCAAATATGTTTCATTTGGGAACGTTTAAAATTTTGTTCTCAGGGGTGCCTGGGTGGCTCAGTCGCTTAAGCGCCTGACTTCGGCTCAGGTCAAGATCTCGTAATTCATGGGTTTGAGCCCTGCGTGGAGCTCTGTGCTGACAGCTCAGAGCCTGGAGCCTGCTTCGGATTTTGTGTCTCCCTCTCTCTCCGCCCCATCCCTGCTCACGTTCTGTCTCTCAAAAATGAACAAACATTAAAAAAAAATTTTAAATTTTTTTCTCAAAGGAGCTCGGTGTCCTTCACATGCCCAACCTAGTTAAATGTGATAATAACCACAAAAATGTAAAATACTTAGGAGGAGGCTGGACAAGAAATATATAGAATATATGTAAATAATACTTTATTGTAGGAAATAGAGAATTTAAGTTGATAGAGCAACCCACCTTGCTTTTTGGATGGAAAGTCCAGTCTTTCCAAATTAATCTGTTAACCACTATAAAAATTCCTGTTCAAGCTTTGGGTGGAAGCAACATTTATTTGAATTCCAGAGAGCTCTCAGGGAGAAAAAGAACATATGATTTGTAGGAGGCAGAACAGTGAAAAGTTTTAGAATTTAAAATAGGACATGTTTCAGTAGAAATAAGGAAAGCTAGAGGTAATAAATGAGTAACTTTTTTGAAATCTAAATTTGTTAAAGTGTGTTCTTTAGTACTTTATATCTTGAACACTTAGTGAACACTTAGATTTTATACTATATTATCAGTTACAAAATGTAGTTCAAAAAAATGTTAGAATTTAGGGGAAGAACAAAACCACATAACTCCATGATCATATCACATTTCTATATTTACTTTGTTGCATTTCCATTCAAAGTTTTTCATATGCGTACTCCCTTAAGTAGAATGATCGTACATTCAATATATTCTGTGCTTTCTTTTAGCATTCATATTTTATATTAGTTTTTACATAATCTTTATAACCATCATTTTTAATGGTTGCTTAATATAGCTCTAACAAGCCTTAATAAAATCTTAGTATTTCTTTACCAAATTTTTAGGTTGCTTTGAATTTCTTGCTATCAAAATGTTGCTCCTAACACTTATGTGTTGTAGGTCATCATTCCTAGATTTTAATTGGCTGAAATAAAATTTCAAGCTGTATAAAGTTGAAGATTGAAAACTACTTGGGAATAAAAAGAGTTTGTTAAGTGGATTACAATGTAAGTACATTCATAACAAAAAATAGGTATAGTGACTAGTCATTTTCAGATTTAACCTTTGTTTCACTTGGCTTTATAAACAATACATGATTAGTTGTCAGACTAGCCCTGTGATTTAGATGTTGTATTATATCGATGTTGAAAATGAGATTTAAAGCAGTAAAATAGTTTTCTTTATGGAACACATTAAGTTAGTAATGTAACTTTTTTTTTAATGTTTTTTAAATTTATTTTTGAGAGGCAGAGAGAGACAGAGCATGAGTGGGGGAGGGGCGGAGAGAGAGGGAGACACAGAATCTGAAGCAGTCTCTAGGCTCTGAGCTGTCAGCACAGAGCCCAACATGGGGCTCAAACTCATGAACCATGAGATCATGACCTGAGCCGAAGCTGGATGCTTAACCAACTGAGCCACCCAGGCGCCCCAGTAATGGAACTGTTTTTGGTTCCATCAGTTAGTATCAAAGATGTGCTGATAGGCTTAGATGAAAAAGCCAAATATAAAGCACTTTATGCCCCTACATCTCTTGAATGTAATCTCTAAATGCAAAATATCTATTTGGGTGGTATTGAAAATTCTGGAAATAAAAATAACTAACATTTATTGAGTGATTGATGGATCAAATGGATAAGGTCTGTTTGGAGATGAAGCTTAAATTTTAATTTCACAACTTGTAGAAATGATCTATATTTAGGTTCTTGGTGGGTGGAAATCCTATGGGCAGACTTCTAGTTATAAAATGAAGGAGATGGTTCTGTTTGTATAATTAACTAAACAATTGACTGGAAACAGAGATTTGGAGGATTGTTCTTAGTCTTTGAGTGAAAATGTGACTCAAGTTGTTTTACCTTCTAGTAAAGAAGGCACTAGTAAACAAAACTTTACCTTCAAAATTTGAAAACTGCTGGCATAGCTCTATTGTTAGAGTGGCTTGACTCTCTCGCTTTCTCTGTGCATACATCCACAAAGATATAATAAACATTGCTTTGTGTCATTGGCCATTATCATCTCCAACATTTCCATTCTTTTTTTTTTTTTTTAATTTTTTTTTTCAACGTTTATTTATTTTTGGGACAGAGAGAGACAGAGCTTGAACGGGGGAGGGGCAGAGAGAGAGGGAGACACAGAATCGGAAACAGGCTCCAGGCTCTGAGCCATCAGCCCAGAGCCCGATGCGGGGCTTGAACTCACGGACTGCGAGATCGTGACCTGGCTGAAGTCGGACGCTTAACCGACTGCGCCACCCAGGCGCCCCTCCAACATTTCCATTCTTAATAATACTAATTATTTTCTTTGTATATATTTGTTACCTTGAATGGGCGGGGTTTTTTTAGTGGGGCGTGTCCCAAAGTCTATGTATAGTACTTAATTTTGTGAGTAACAGATATGCAAAATATTTTTTAAGTTTGATTTATCTACAATCAGTATTAGAATAACAACTTTAATTTTATCTGCTAGTAGTTTTTCAACTGAATACCAGTATTAAATTAGGAATAGGATTCAATCAGATGATGTATTAACTATCATGATAATTCAAAAAAATATTTTTTTAATGTTTATTAATTTTTGAGAGAGACAGAGCATGAATGGGGGAGGTGCAGAGAGAGAGGGAGACACAGAATCCGAAGCAGGCTCCAGGCTCCGAGCTGTCAGCACAGAGCTGGACATGGGGCTCAAACTCACGGACCGCGAGATCATGTCCTGAGCCACAGTCAGCCACTTAACCTACTGAGCCACCCAGGTGCCACAACTTTTCTGATATTTTATAATGAGGAGGAAAGTAACTGATTTTCTGTTTTATTGTATAAGGAGTAGTAAAATACTATATATTCCTTGAGGAGGAAAACTTTATTTTTAGAAGAAAAGATATACAATTTTGATTTATAAACCAAAGTACAGTAATACAAGTACAATTTGATCTTAATTTTATTCATGTGTTTCTGAACAATATACTAAGTTATGCATAGTACTTTGATTCATATCTTCCTATTGATTTAATATTTTTAGAAGAAAAAATTTAGATCTTAGTTAAAATACTAAAAATACTAATAATTACTGGGGCTCCTGGGTAGCTCAGTTGGTTAAGCGGCCTACTCTTGACTTGGGCTCAGGTCATGATCTCATAGTTGGTGAGATCGAGCCCCATGTTGGGCTCCTTGCTGACAACACAGAGCCTGCTTGGGATTCTCTCTCTTCTCTTTCTCTGTCTGTCCCTCCTCAGATCCCACTTTTTCTCTTTCTCTCTCAAAATAAATAAACTTAAACAAACTAGTAATTACTTGAAGGAGCATTGAACCCAATCCCAACCCTGCTATTTTCTAACTGTGATTCTGAGAAGTTCTCTAAGTTTAATTTCTTCAATTAAAAAAAATGATGTTAATAACACCTACTTCTACAGTCTACTTGGAAAATTCAGTGAATTACATGAAGTGATGTTATAGAAAGTGTTTGCCACCGTGTCTGGTACGCAAGCTGTCTGTATACAGTAGCTGCTTTATTAACTTGGCATACTCACCATTAACTCTGCACTTAATATTTCGGTTAATTCTTTTTCTAAAGCATTGATCAAATCAACTTGTGATTCTTTGCACAGTTTTAAAAAAATTAAAATATGAAATTGTTCATGAGTGTCTCAGAGATTTCAGTCTCTTAGCACCAGGGCCGGGGCCAAGCTTAGTTAGGCCTGTGAGGCACTTTGCTGTAGGCACAAAACTGAAGCGGGTGCCCCAAACCGACATTAATCAAGATAAATAATATTTTATCACAGTATTTAAAAAATGTAAAAAAAATGATGAACAAAATATAAATCTCAAAATTGTAAATAAAGTCAGGAACTGGAAGAATGCTGTGCTGAGCCACATTGGTGTGTGAGGGTAAAAAGGGCTCTAGAAATCAGGAACCTGTTCAAATACAGAGACTTTGGAAAGACTTAAGATCCGGGTGCCTTGGTAGCTCAGTCAGTTTAATGTCCATTTTTGATTTCTGCTCAGGTCATGAACCTAAGGTTGTGGGACCAAGCTCAGCATTGGGCTCTACGCTGAGCCTGGGGCCTGCTTAGGATTCTCTCTCCTTCTACCCCTCTCCCCATGGCTCACGCGCTTTCTTTCTTTCTTAAATTAAAAAAAAAAAAAAAAAGGCTTAGTATCAGTGGAAATTGTATTCTTTGTTCAAGGAGGTTCTCCTTCCCCCTACAATTCAGAGTTCAGATTTTAAATACGTTTTGATATAATTACTCTTTTTTTTTTTTTTTAACGTTTATTTTTGAGATACACAGAGAGGGCACGAGCAGGTGAGGGACAGAGAGAAAGGGAGACATAGAATCTGAAGCAGGCTCCAAGCTCTGAGCTGTCAGCAGAGCCCATCACAGGGCTCGGACTCACAAACCTTGAGAGCAGGACCTGAGCCGAAGTCTGTCACTTAACCAAATGAGCCACCCAGGCGCCCCATAATTACTCATCTTTAAGTGTTCTAAATATGAATGTTACTGTTAGAAATGCATTACTTCATTAATGTACCATATATATTGTTTTAAGGCAGTAGGGAGTTTTAAGAACTCATTTTATGGTAACTATAGGTAGTTGAAAATATATATAAGCAAATAGGAAAATTTCTCTTATGCTTCATTAAGTTAGCTACTCAAGTTTATATAGTGAAGTTAATTTATAGGATGCAAAATGTGTGTGAGACACTTTCACCCAATACTCTTATTTATTACTTTCCTCGATGACTTTTTTTCTTTAAAGATTCTTTTTTGTTAGGTGACAGGATACATTTAGTTTATTTAATTTAATTTGACTGACAGATCTTGGACTAAATATTGTAAAATAAGCATTAAGGATTTTACTCATCTGATGTTGATAAATGATAGCAGATCTATTAATACGACTTAGATTTTTCTAGGTGAGATAGAGGGTATAGTGTAAAAATAATATGGAGTAGGGGCGCCTGGGTGGCGCAGTTGGTTAAGCATCCGACTTCAGCCAGGTCACGATCTCGCAGTCCGTGAGTTCGAGCCCCGTGTCGGGCTCTGGGCTGATGGCTCAGAGCCTGGAGCCTGTTTCCGATTCTGTGTCTCCCTCTCTCTCTGCCCCTCCCCCATTCATGCTCTGTCTCTCTCTGTCCCCAAAATAAATAAACGTTGAAAAAAAAATAAAAAAAAAATAATATGGAGTATACTTAAGTTTCAGAAGTTTCTCCACGTGCATATGGGTGGCTTAAAAATTTATATTTTATTTGCTAAGTTGGATTTCTTTGGTCCCACAGTTTTTAGTTTTGTATTTGTAGTTGGAGTTGAAGTAACAGAAGGAGGAAATGTATGAAGAATTCATTTAAATAACATTTCCTGGTTACTTATCTGTATAGCAGATACACAGAAAATACGTTTCCTATTCATTTGTGCTCTTAACTTTAAAACCTGGATGTTGTTCATTGTTCTGTTAAAGGAATAACTTTAATTAAGTTCAGTAATGTTTAAAATATAAATGTATCATAAAATTCTAATACTGTCACTTGTAAACTGTTGGCTTGGGCAGATGTTTTAACCTGCCTTATAACTTTAGTTTCTGTGCCTACTGATGTGGGTATAACTGTAGTAACCTAGCTTATATTTTGTTATCAGGATTAAAATGTTGACTGCATGTAAAAATGCATTGCACAGTACATGGCACAAACAAGTCTAGAAAACTTCCTTTTGTTAGTAATAAATACTATATTGACTATGGTCAAGTTGGAATGCTAAGTATTATTTAAGGTCTGTGAGTGTGAACCCAAAATAATGTCTTCAAGAAGGTTTTTGTTTTGTTTTTTAAATGCGAGTACAGCAATCATAGTAAAACAGAAGTAGTAAGAAGGTAATGAATGGTGATTTGAAAATAACAAATTTATAGTTTAAATAGCTCTTATGAAAGTAACTGATGACCTCCACATTGCTAAATTCACAGCCTTAAATAACTATATTTGAAACAAGTCACATTGACTATGTATGTATCACTCTCTCATTCTTGCTGCTAAGATAACACAAGTGTTCCTTTATTGGTTCCTTCTTAGTCCCCTCTTCTCATTCTCTTAATGTTGGTATATCCCAGGACTCAGTCCCTTGGTCCTTTTTTATTTGTCTATACTCCTTTAGTGATCTTACCCAGTTAAAAAATACTATCCATATGCTGACAACTCATAATTTTATACAATTTTCAGTTAAAGGATATTTTGGGCTGCATTTAACAATTGAAATTCCTAGCATAGTGTCTCTATCATTTTGCTTATCACTTCAGGCATTCCCAGTTGGTGAAGTCTTTCCAAACTTGCTCCTTTTGGGGGAGTAGAGGGGAGGAATGCATTTTATTTGGATATTTTATTTTACTTTATTTTATTTTAAAGTTTATTTTGAGAGAGAAAGAAAGGACAAGCAGGAGAGGGGCACAGAGAATCTGAGGCAGGCTCGGTGACAGCAGAGAGCCCAATGAAGGGCTTGAACTCACAAACCCTGGGCTGAAAGTGACCTTAGCTGAAAGACACTTAAGCGACTCAGCCACCCAGGCGCCCCATTTATTTGGATATTTTAAAACAGATATTTAGGGGCAGTTTATAGTGAAAGTGAAATCAAGTCCAGCACTTCATTCTTTCTTGGCATTTAAAATTTTAAAGGCTCTGCATTCAGGAAAAGTTAGGAAAATAAGCCATTACATATATATTTTCCACCATGATCATTATAATGGGAAAAAATGGGTGTTGGCTTGTACCTATTTGTTCAGGAAGGCAGTAGTATAATGCACTGTTCTCTGCCTTCCTCTGCCTCTGATGTTAACTTTTCACATGTAGATAACCACAGTCCAGTATTGGAAGAGATTCATGTTTTCTCGGCCAGTAATATTAGAGATGTGGAGGATTTAGTAACCGGGCAGGTTTTCGGAGGTTAGCTCAGGACTTGATTGAAAACTGTATCTGACTTACCTAGTTGTGCAGTTTTGTATAGAACTTGGGCAGTAAGACTTCTTTCAATTTCTTTTGGGGCTGAGATTTTCGTTCTAGCTACTGTTTTCCCAGTAATCAGTCTGGGTTTGGTTCTTTACCACATCAAGGCCCTTTTAATTTTCCGCCATTGGTTTTACTGCTCCCTGCCCTTAAATCTTCTATATATTTGTGCCTTTAGTTCCTATTCATTATTTGGCATTTTTCTCTTTGGCCCTTGAATATTTTTTGGCAGTGGTAGGTGGGTTTTCTTTTTTGTTTGTTTTGTTTTGTTTTTGAATGCTCTTTTAAATGTGGTCCTGTCATTTATACGCACTTGGAAGTGATGAAAGGGACAAGTAGTGTTAATTTTGTTCATTGCTTTGGAGTTTTGGTAGTAGGCTTTTCTTTCAGTTTTATTCTTTAAAAAAACTTTTTTTTTTTTTATCTCAGCTTAGTATCACTTTCTACAAAGGGAATCTGTTGAAATCACAGACACTGAAAAAAAAATCTCACTGCCTGGGCTTTATATGAAAGTACATAACAAGGACGATCATAGACACAGGTTTTTAGGTCCTGAGCTAACCTAGCCATTGGGTCTCAGTATTAATTTCATACACGGAAAATACTGGTGTCTTAAAAAAATTCATAATTTGTTTCTTAATAAGTGATACTAAATAGAATACATTTCAGATGTGAAAATTTATAAATATAAAACCTCAAGTATAAATGTACATTTTAAAATATATATTACCCCATGCATTTTCTTCGGATATAAATTATTAGCAGATTAAAGTATTCTAGTATTATTCAAAAATAAATGCTATATTTAAAAAAAAACAATGCACAGGTGAGGTATTATTTGATCTTTAAAAATGGCTTAAGAAAACCAAAATGGTATTACTGATGAGTTGAACAACTGCTGAAAAAGCTTTCTGACTCTACCCTGGTAGGCTATATTATGGGAAACACTTATAAGTTATTTCCAGATTTTCTTCTTGACTATTCAATCTTTACATGATCCCGTCTGCTTGTGATAACTTGTAGGGAGGATGTGGGATAAGTAGGGATTCAATCCTTCTATTAATGTCGAGCTGTAGCTTTTTTTTGTTTTTCCCAAAGGATTTCTTTTTTCATCGTTATGTGTAGATGGAGACTTTAATTTTTTTCTTTAATGTTTATTATTTGAGAGAGACAGACAGACAGACAGCAGGGGGAGGGGCAGAGAGAGAGACGGGGAGACAGAATCGGAAGCAGGCTCTGGGCTCTGAGCTGCCAGCACGGAGCCTGACGCTATAACCCACAGACCGCAAGATCGTGACCTGAGCCGAAGGCGGCCGCCCAACTGACTGAGCCACCCAGGCACCCCAATGTGTAGATGGAGATTTTAATGCAGTTACTTTTATCATATCTGTATAAAGTGTTCATATTCCATTTGTTTGAAAAGTCTCTGAACCCGAAGAAGAAATTTCTTCTTGTAATAGAAGCTTTTGCCTCGTCAATTAAAATTTTTAATTCTTGTAGAGGTAGGTTATGGAGGTACAGAAGAAGGCTTTCCAAATAAATGCACCTTTCTTTTATTTAAAGCCATTAATTATGGGTATACCTAAAAAAATAAGTGATTCAGATTTTACATTTTAAACCAGTAAATTTATTGCTAATAGCAAAATTATGCCCAAAAGATATAGCAATAATTTGGTAGTTAAAAATAGCCAAGTATGCTAAAATGCTGGAATCCTTGAAGCAGTTCATCTGTCCTGGAGAGGGAAATTGTGGGTATATATATATGTGTGGGATCTCAAAGTGTGACTTGAATAATCTCAGCTTCACTGGAAGTTGAATATTTATTATTTTTAATGTATTTTTTTTCAGTTCAGGAGAATTAAGATTGTTTTATGTGTCTGCATTGATGATATCAGTGGGTTATAAAGAATTTTAATTTTGGTAAAAAAAATTTTGTAGTTTACTCTTAACACCTGTGTCCTTTCTGTTATTAAATAATATTTTCATAAAATGTGAACAAAATATTTGAAGAATGAAAATTAAAAATATGAAGTATAACTGAATGGTAAATAAACATAGGATGTGCAGTTTCTCTGTAATTAGTAAATTAAAAACTCAAGTTGCCTTTCTAATTTTCCCATTTTCCACCGTACTCACATTCCTAAAAGGCTTTTTAATTGCTGTTTTATTTTTTAGCAGTCCTTCAGTTCTTTAAGCTCCTTCTTTACTCTTCCAAGCTCCTCTTGGTGTTAGTCTGGCCATTGAGACTAGGGATGAGTTAAGTATATTGGACCTTTAAGTTTTAAGTAGTATTTGCATGTCATTTCCTAATGGCATGAACTTGGACAAATCAAAGTCACTTACTATCTAAGCCTTAGGTTATATTTTAAAATGAAGAGTACTTCTTCATGCCCTCTTCAGAATTACTTGGGGATGAGACAGTATATGCAATAGTGTTTTAGAAATATTGTTACCTTCATAGACATATCCTTTGAGTAATTAAAGACTTTGTTTCTTATTAGTTTTTCTTAACCCTCATCAAGTTATATGTATGTACTTATTTTGACTATGAATTTAATGTATGCTTGTAAAAAGTAGAGAAAATATAGAAAACTTGAAAAGAAATCTGAACATTGTGTTTTCCTGTATTTATGTTTTTAGGGGAAATTTACTTTTGAGACTGAGTTCCCTGAGTGTAAGGATAGTTAGTGTCATATTTATTTTTGGATTT
Organism: Felis catus; assembly: GCF_018350175.1. Taxonomy (NCBI): domain Eukaryota; kingdom Metazoa; phylum Chordata; class Mammalia; order Carnivora; family Felidae; genus Felis; species Felis catus. Next base: position 132,081,116 of record NC_058370.1, read on the forward strand.
TTCTGTTCTGTTCTTTGTATGCATTAGGCCAAAAAAAAAAAAAAAAAAAATCAATGCTTGTTAAGTGAATGGGAACTTCGTTAGTCGGGTTGTCTGTCTTTCTTTCTCTCTCTCTCTCTCTCTCTCTCTCTCTCTCTCTCTCTCTTTGTTTTATGGTATAAGTTTCGGGTGTACAGCTTTATAATTGACATCTTGTATATGCTACAAAGTGATCACCACCACGGGTCTTGTTATCATTCGTCACCATACAATTGACCCCCTTTACCCATTTTGTTTACCCCCCACCCCTCACCCCCTTCCCTTCTGGTAACTACTGGTCTGCGTTTGTTTTATTTTGTTCATTTGGGTTTTTTTAGATTCCACATATGAGTGCAATCATAGGGTATTTCTCTTTCTCTTTCTGACTTATTTCACTTAGCACAATATCCTCAAAGTCCATTCATGTTATTGCAGATGGCAAAATTTCATTCATTTTTATAACTGAGTAGTATTCCATTGCATATACACTATCTTCTTTATCATTCATCTGTTAATAAACACTTAGGTTGTTTCCATATCTTGGCTATTGCAAATAATGCTGCAGTTGGCTTAGGGTTGTAAATATTTTTTTCAAATTGGTGTTTTCATATTCTTCAGATCAATACTCAGAGGTGGAATATCTGTCTCATATTGTAGTTCTATTCTTAGTTTTTTGAGGAATCTCCATACTGTTTTCTATAGTGGCTGCATCACTTTACAATCTCATCAACAGTGTGCGATGGTTCCCTTTTCTCCACATCTTCTCCAACATTTGTTACTTCTTTTCTCTGGTAATTCTAGTATGTATTAGGTGAAATCTCATTGTGGTTTTGATTTGTATTTCCTTAATTATTAGTGATGTTGAACTCTTTTCATGTACTATCTGTCTTTGGAGAAATGTCTCTTCAGATCTTCTGCCCATTTCTTAAATCAAATTTTTGGCTTTTTGTTGTTGTTGAGTTGTATGATTTCTTTATATATTTTGAATGTTAACCCCATATTAGATATGTGGTCTGCAGATATCTTCTCCCATTCAGTACGTTTTCTTCTCTGTGCAGAAACTTTTTGGTTTGATGTAGTGTCCTTTATTTTTGTTTCTCTTTCCCTTGCCTTTGGAGTCAGATACATATAAAGATGTCACTGATACCATGTTAAAAGGCTTAGTGCCTATGTTTTCTTCTAGGAATTTTATGGTTTCAGGTCTTACGTTCAAGTTTTTAATGCATTTCAAGGTAATTTCTGTGTGCGGTATAAGACAGTGGTCTAGTTTCATTCTTTTGCATGTTGCCATCCAGTTTTCCCAACATCATTTATTGAAGAGCCTGTCCTTTCTCCATCATATGTTCTTCCTCCTTTGTCAAAGATTAATTGTCCATATATGTATTGGTTTATTTCTGGACTTCCCTATTTATTGATCTGTGTGTCTGTTTTTGTACCAATACCATACCGTTTTGATTATTATAGCTTTGTGGTATAGTTTGAAATCTGGGAGGATGATCCCTCCAGCTTTGTTCTTCTTAAAATTGCTTTGACTATTTGTTACCTTTTGTGGTTCCATACAAAGTTTACAGTTATTTGTTACAGTTCTGTGAAGTATGCCATTGGAATTTTGATGGGTATTGCATTGGATCTGCAGATTGCTTGGGTAGTATGGACATTTTAACAATATTAACTCCTCTAATCCATAAGTAGGGAATATCTTTCCATTTATTTGTATCTTCTTCAGTTTCTTTCATGAATATCTTACAGTTTCCAGTGTGCAGGTCTTTCACCTCCTTGGTTAAATTGATTCCTAGGTATTTTATTCTTTTTGATGCAGTTGTAAATGGGATTATTTTCTTAATTTCTTTAGTCTGTGTGTATTTCTTTCTCTTTTTCTTATTTTAGAGAGAGAGAGAGAGAGAGAGTGAATGGGGAACAGAGGCAGAGAGAGAGGGGGAGAGAGGGAAAGAGGGAGAACGGAGGGAGGGAGAGAGAGAGAAAAATTTTAACAGTTCTATGCTCAGCGCAGAGCCCAACATGAGGCTTGATCCCACGACCCTGGGATCATGACCTGAGCCAAAATCAAGTGTCAGATGCTCAACCTACTAAGCCACCCAGGCGCCCCTGTGTGCATTTCTTAAAGTCAAAAAAGCGTGGTGAAATTTTACTGGGCATTTAAAGAGAGAAAGGAAGACATCTGACTAGCAGAAATAATAGTGGGTGCATATTTTAAACTGATATTTTTCTACTGGCTAAAATAACAAAGGAAAACATGATACAATCATTCATAATATTCTCTGGCAGAAGTTAGGAAATGAGTTAAAACTGTTGGATATGGAACCATTGGACAATTTTATATCAAAGTAGATTGATATTTATTTAGCAAGAACAACATATAAAATTTAAAGACTTTTTTTTAATATTTGGAAATTGTAACAACTTTCTTTTTCCTTTTTTTAATTTTTTGTTAAACAGGATGGCTTAAATTCCTTGGTCCTTGATTTGGATTTTCCTGCTTTGAGGAAAAACAAGAATATAGATAATTTCTTAAATAGATGTGAGTAACCTTCATATTTGATCCTATAACTATACTTTTGATAAGAGATTTATGTTTGATTAATATTATAGTCTATAAACTATTTAGTTTGCTAGTTGATTCATTAAAATGCTAGCATTCTGTATTTTTAAAGAAAAACTGCAGATCTAGTTGCAGTATGTTAAAGTTCAAGATTTTATATAAATTATTCAGACTAAGTTTAGCACAGGTTATTTATGGCAGTTCAAAGAGAACTTTTAAATTAATACCAACAATTTTAAGACTTAGATTTACACTACTTAGGAGACTTAATGAGCCTTATGTTTGTATGAATGTAGACATGTCGGTCTAGGTAATGAAAGATAATGCGATAACAATTATCGTCATCTATACAGTAACTTAATATTTGCCAGTATTGATGTTGGAGTGAAGGTGTAAATGAGGTTGAATTCTAAGAATAAATTCTCAAAATAATCTAATACACACTTTATATCATCATAGTAAGCTTTTTAAGTTGGAATTGTTAGAGACTGGGCTATTTTCATGATTAAACAATCTTGTCTTTAGATACTATATCTACAATATGTGATTACTACTTCCCAAAGAAGTAGACTATGAAAATTTATTACTAAGATGAGCCTTGCAAGTAATGTCATAGCAGCTCTCTGCCGTGATTCAGAATGCACTGCTAGGACGCGTGGATCCTCATTGTTCAGCTGTCATCTTGTCAAGCAACAGAATAGCTTAATTCTTACTTTTTGGTCGTCAGTACTGTTTGTTTTATATGTGTTAACAAACCATAGAATTTTGGTTCTTTCATGTAAAGTTAATATGTATCTTAGCTTTTTAAATAGCAACCTTTGAAAACTGACAGATTTAGCTAAAAACTAATCCCAGTTTCTTGAAATGAAAATTTGTTTACAAATATGGTGATTATTGTAAAGTATTGTTTATAAATGTAATCTTTTTTATTGCAGATGAGAAAATTGTGAAAAAAATCAGAGGTCTACAGATGAAGGCAGAAGACTATGATGTTGTAAAAGTGATTGGGAGAGGTGCTTTTGGTGAAGTGCAGCTGGTAAGAAAGTATTTGTTTTCTTCTTTTATATTATTTTTAAAGACAGGGTTTTGTGAAATATTACCAACAGCCCCTGAGTCGATGTTATTTTTCTGCCCAGCCATGCCAGAATTAGTTTTGTGAGCTTGGTCAAATCCTTCCATCTCCGAAAACCCTCAGTGTCTTCACCTGTAAAAGGAGGTAATTGTGAACTGATACCCCATGTTTCTTGTAACTCTGAAACACTGAGATTTAGAATCAGGCCAGTGTGGTTTCATACATGACCTTTCCAGCCGTTAATATTCCACAAGAACTATTGTGTTTTTATTTAATATGTTCAGATTAATAACATTTATCCTTCCTTAACAGATTTTATTTGGATAATATGAGAAACATTGTAATAACTGAAAGCCATAAGAATAACTGAAAGTACATATGAAATTTATCTTTGCAGATGAAAGTGGTACCAACTGGAAATAATAAATGTTTGTAATAAGTGTCATTTGTATTAATGAGGAACTGTAATAATATTCCTGTTTTGTCACTCGAATACGAAATTCCACTCTTTTTGTCCTTACAAATTATTGTCTTTGATTAAATTATGGGGTCAAATTCTGTCTTTTGCTCAGTAGTGTTCTTCTGTTTTTTGTTGGAGCATGAGAAAAACACTGATCACTGTGTGTTAGCATAATTTCTTTAGGAACAAATCACTTTTGCTTCTCTTTCCTTCTTTTTTTGATAGGTTTATTGAACTTGTAGATCAGGGTAGTGTAATAGGTGTGATGTATATCTATAAGATATTTGAAAAGGTTTGTTATGCTTGAAGAGGATATGGAGAAATGCCAATGAATAAGCATATGGATAGACAGTTTTATAATTTCATAGACATATAATTTAATAGACAGCTAATTTAATAGCTGTATCCTAAGGAGACTGAGGAAGGCATGAATTGTACCTTGGACAGAGATCCCCAGGGACATATTTTAGAGTTCTCTCTTCTCCTATTCACCACTTTATTAATAAGGCATTTATTGTATGGGGGCAGTGGTGACGTGGTGAATAATTTTGCAAATGAGTTAAAACTGAAGTATGAGGATGATTTCAGATGATAAGTCAAAATCCAGAAATCATTAGTTGGGAAGGCCATTGGCCAATAAAAGTGAAATTTAACCAGAATAAAGAACTGTACTTAGATGTGAAGAACTCAAGAAATAGATTCCTTAACAGTAATTGTAAATTAAAGAACAATTTTCCTTGAATGTAAACCAAGCAAGAGTCGTTGGTGATGTGGCTGTCCAAAATAGTAAAGGAAGTTTGGATTGCTTTGATATAGGTGTTGTGTTCTCTCTTTTGAGATGATTGGGCCATAATGGAATACTCATTCTCTGTGCACTGTTGCCCTGTCTTAAAAGGCATGTTGGTAAAGGGTATTCAAGGGATGGAACGCTCAGGGACTTGAAATGATGCCATCTGAGGTGTGGTTGAAGGGATTGAGAAGTTAATTTGGAGTAGATTTGAGGAGTGGGTTGCCTTGGAAGGTAATGTGCTTTTTGTTTGTTTTGTTTTGAGTCTGTGAAAGTGGTGTAACTTCGGCTAATAGAATGCGTTTGGAGGGGGGAGCGGGGGCGGGGGGAGGGTCAGAGATTAGATTACATGGTAGTTGAGTTATGACAGGTCCTGTAAGATAGTGGAAAATATAAAGTACTTGAATCTTATCTCTGCCTTGGCCTAACTCAAAGATTATAGTGAGTATAGACAAGTTTCTCAATCTCTCTGAGTTCCAAACTATAGAATACCTGTGTCATGGGTTTGTTATAGGGGATTAAGTGAATTAAAAATAAATAAGCCTGGGGAGCCTGGGGGGCTCAGTTGGTTAAGTGTCAGACTTTGGCTCTGACACTCACCACTTGTGAGTTCGAGCCCCGCATCAGGCTCTGTGCTGACAGTTCAGAGCCTGGAGCCTGCTTCAGATTCTGTGTCTGTCTCTTTCTTTGCCCCTCCCCAGCTCACACTCGATCTCTCTCTCTCTCTCTCTCTCTCTCTCTCTCTCTCTCTCTCTCTCTCTCTCTCTCTCTCCCTCTCTCTCCCTCTCTCTCCCTCTCTCTCTCTCCCTCCCTCCCTCCCTCTCTCCCTCTGTCTCTCTCTCTCTTCCTCCCTCTCTCCTTCCCTCCTCTCCCTCTCCCTCTTTCTCTCTCAAAAATAAATACACACTAAATAAAATTAAAAAAAAAGTAGGCCTAGTTATAGTGTTCCCTGTTAGCCACTGTTAAAATTATTGCCTATTTGATACATAAATTCATGATACAAGTATTTGAAAGAAATACATTGTTTCTTCATATTCAGGATTCAGTGTAGATAAGAGAGAATAGAATTTGGAATTCTGTTTTTGAAGGAAATGTGACAGATTTTGGCTTGTCATGTTTCTGTGGCAGGGTAGTCGTTGTTCTGTGTTGGGTTAGTTTGATAATTCAAATTCAATACGTTCAAGAAAGGAAAGGAAAAGAAGAGGGTTTTATTTTTGTTGTTAACTTTCCATTCCAAATTTTATTTTCTATAAAACAAATTCACATGTTTTTAAAAATGAGAAACACTTTAACATTCCATTAATCTGCTGACCTGACCTAAGAACTTGGAGCTTGTTTGCTTTGGCGTTAGCTCTTTGTCCTGTTACCTTTGGCAGGGAGTCTTGAAAAGAAGGATAAGATTCAAAATGAAAAGTCCAAGTGCTTCTTCCATCATCTTTTGAAGTCGATTTGCATGTGTTAGATAAATTAGTTTGACAGCTGTGTAGGCAGTATTCCACATTTGGCACATCTTTATGATTATGTTTTTCTAGTCATCCAAAGAAAGTTTTACAATAGTAGGTGCAGATTTGTCTTATGGAATACTTTTTTTGGTCAGGTTAAAAATATATTACCACAGAGGGCCCACTAGTCCGTTTCCACAAAGAAAATTCTCGTTGTAAAAGTAACTTTAGTGTGCCACAGCAACTATACTGTAGTATTTAAGAGCTAGAGTCAGACTGCTTGCACTTGACTTCTGACTTGCTGACTAGCTGTCTGTGCAGACACGTTGCTTAATCACTCTCTGCCTCAGTTTCTGGTCTGCTAAGTGAAGATAACAGTAACATTTAAACCCCATAGCATTAGTGGAAGAAGTATATGTAATTAAATTTGGAACAGTTTCTTAGAATATAGTAAGTGCTTAGTAAATATTAGCAGTTAATTGCCACACATGAAATGGTTCATGTATCCTTCCATCAATGAAGTGTTTAATCAGGATCTGTTTTGCTTCAGGAGCTTTGCTAGCTTCTAAAGTTGCGATAACATAGCCTCAATCTTTCTAAAAGTGGTACTTCTGTGGAAGAGATAAGGAATTTTACTTTAAATAAGTGAAGTATTTTCAAATTATAAATACGATGAAGGAAAAGATCTGGATGTTATGAGAGAGAATAACGGAGGGATGTGCTTAATTCAGGTAGGGTTGTTAGGAAAGACCTCACTGTGAGAAAATGACATTTGAGTTAGATGTAAAGAAGTTAGGCACATGAAGAAGAGGGACTGGGGTGGGAGTCAAGATACAGAGGGAATAGCATGTAAGAATGCCATGAGTCAAGAAAGTACGGGGGTGCCTGGGTGGCTCAGTCGGTTAAGTATCTGACTCTTGAGTTTGGCTCAAGTCGTGATCTCATGGTTCGTGAGTTCGAACCCTGCATCGGGCTCTGAGCTGACAGTGTGGAACCTGCTTGGGATTCTCTCTCTTCCTCCTCCCCCTCCTCCCTCGCTCACACACACTCTCTCAAAATAAATAAACTTTAATAAAAAAAAAAAAAGAGGAGGTGCTCAGTCATTTAATTTATTGGAGCCTAAATTTCCTCACCTGAAAAAGGCATTTATTTATAGATTGAAAAGTTCTATAATTCTAGGTGGGCAGAATTGGTTACTGTCTTTTTTCTCTCATCTACAGAGGTGATGTATATTTATGTTTTTATATCATGAAAAGTCTGTAACATGGGTGATCTTATCTGATACCACTGTTTTTAGATTCTACTGTTTAGGTCATTTATCACATCTCATTTTTATGGAAAATAATAATATTCTGTATATTAGGTTGATTAAGAGCAATACTTCGGAAGAATAGTCAGAGTCAACTACTTTTGTTTCTATTCTATCATGTGTAGATTTTCTGTCATCAAAGCTTTAATTTCCTTATCTCGGAGTAGCAGTAATAATAGAACATACAAGAAATTTTTTGAGGACTAAATTAAGCTCTACACGTGTGGTACTTACCAGGGAGGGATCTGGCACATTGTAGGTAGTAAGTAAATACTGTCTGTTGTCACTTTTGCCAGTTTCTAAGGATTTATAAATTTAAATGTTTTACTCTTTTAAAATATTTTTTAATGTTTTTTTTGGAGGGGGGGAGAGAGAGAGAGAGAGAGAGAGAGCAAGAGCGAGCATGCATGAGCTAGTGGGGGTGGGAGTGGTAGTGGCAGAGAGAGAGGGGGTGGGGGAGGGAGGGAGGGAGGGAGGGAGACCAAGAACCCGTAGCAGGCTCCGTGCTGTCAGCGCAGAGCCCCACTCGGTGCTCAAACTTATGAACCGTGAGATCATGACCTGAGCCGAAGTTGTATGCTTAACCGACTGAGCCGCCCAGGCGCCCCTAAATGTTTTAATGGTAAATGAATAATCCGAAGTGTTGCTCTAAATTTTATATGTATTTATGTGTGTTGGTTTGCTAGAGCCACCCTAACAAAAAGCACCTACTGTGACTTAACCAACAAAACTTAATTTTCTCACCGTCTGGAGGCTACAAGTTCAACATCAGGGTGTTGGCAGGTTTGGTTTCTCCCGAGGTGCCTCTCCTTGGCGTGTGGATGGCGCTGCCTTGTTGTGTCGTCACATTGTCTTTCCTTTGTGCTTGCTTGTGCCTCCTGTGTCACTGTGTGTCCTAATTGCCTGTTCTTAGAAGGACACCAGTCAGATTGGATTAGGACCTACCCTGATAGCCTCTGTTAACTTACTTGCCTCTCTATAGGCTCTGTCTCCAAATACAGTCACATGCTGAGGTGCTAGAGGTTGGCTTTCAAAATATGGGGGGTCAGAAGGAGACAGCACACAGTTCATCCCATAACAGCATGTGTATGTGTGTTGGGATGAATGTTTCAGTGAAATTACCTTTTTGAACAGGTATGCATGCTTATTTCTTTGTTTACAGTTACATAGGACATAATCTACTTTTCTCTGAAAAAGAAAGGTATGAATTCTAGCCTGGCAAATGTCTTCTTAAGGTACATAGTCAGTCTTCATCTCTGGTAATAGAATATACACTGTTCTTTAGTATTCCTTTGTTAATTGATCAGTAAATGTTTATTTAATGTCAGGTAACCATTATAAGCTTTGGCAATACGTCGTATAGGTAAACTACTCAGACAAGGCACCTGCATTCATGGAGCTTTTATTTTGAGCTGGCCACTATTATAGTGTCAAAAAGAAATAGTGGCCTAGCTTCTAAAAGAGAGTTCGAAGTTAACCTTCTTAAATGTAATGCATGTATCTTAGGAATTACCTATTTATGATTCTTTATTGGGGAAATGTATAAAAAGTTTTCCTGTTCAATAATGGAAATATGTTTAGCATTTAAAAAAAAAATCTTTTATGTTTATTTTCGATAGAGAGAGAGAGAGAGAGAGAGAGTGTGTGTGAGTGGGGGAGGGACAGAGAGAGAGGGAGACACAGAATCCCAAGCAGGCTCCAGGCTCCTGGCTCCCAAGGTGTCAGCCCAGCGCCTGATGTGGCACTTGACCCCATGAATTGCGACATCATGACCTGAGCTGAACTTGGCCGTTCAACCAACTGAGTGACCCAGGCGCCCTTAGCATTTTTGTTTTTGAAGTTGTATCTTATTTTGGAGTTCGGGGCCACATGTTTAGTTGGTTTTGTGATGTTGCCTGCTCACTTTTCTTAAGAAAAGTATTCATTAAATTTTTCCTGTGGTTTTATTTAAAACTACACAACTAATATATGAATGCATTCTTGCTCTCAAAGGTCTAAATTGCTTAGAATTGGGTAGAATAAAATGTGAAAATCTCCTTTTATCATGTCTTCTCTTTATTTCATTTTCAAACGTAAAGGTAACTAGCCTGTTGGTATTCTTTTAGTGCTTTGATAGTTGGAAACATTGGGAACTGATACAAAACTAGGACCAAATTATTTTCAGTGGGTATTTATATTTTATTGTAATTGTTTTCATTCTAGAAAAGTTAAAACCTTTCCCTATTGAGTTATAAAAATTGCATCAATGCCGATTATTCTTCCTTAAAAATAAAAATTCTTTTATTTATGTGACAAATACGTTTCTAGTAGAAGTGAGATAGCATTATGCTTTTTAAAATCACTGATTGTCCCACTACTGGGAGATCACTACTTTTATTATTTTGATGTATGGCTTTCTCACTTCTGTTTCTTCTAAAGATTTGTGTAATGTATGAGTGTATTATATGTGTATTAAGGAATCATATACATGGTTTTGTAATTTGTGGTTTTTTAATGTAATATTAAATAATAACACACACTTTTATAGCAGTTACATTCCAGGCAGGCTTCTAAGCAACTTCTGTATAGTAACCAGTCTTCCTTCACAACACTCCTTCAGATAGATGTTATTACTATCATGCCCATTTGGCAGAGAGGGAAATTCAGACAGGATGAATAACCTGCTGAAGTTCACATAACTACTAAGTGGTTGAACTGAGACTCGAACCTAGGTAGAGGACTCCAGAGTCTGTTTTCTTTGTTGGATGGTCATAATCATTTTTCTGTGCCAGAAATAGAGACTTTGTGTAACCTTACTGGTTGCACGGTGTTTTCTCTTACTCAGTCTCTCACTAGTATTCTGCTCTCCTTTCTTGAAATACCACTTCTTCCGGTGTTCCTGGCTCTTCCGAAGTTTCCTTAGTGGTTCATTCTCCACCTGACTTGTAAATATCGTAGTTCCAAAGACCAGGCTCTTGTTTCTTTGATCTGCATTCTCTCCTGAGGTGCGTTCATCCTATTCCTGTGACTTTAAATATAGTCCATATGATGTCAAGGCTCAGATTCATACCTGCTATTCATCATTTTCTTGTTTGCTCTCCACTCCTATCCGTGGTGGCTTATTTGATATCTCCATTAAGACGTGTCACATGTAAGGGGCGCCTGGGTGGCTCAGTCGGTTGGGCATCCGACTTCGGCTCAGGTCATGATCTCAGTGGTTCGTGGGCTCAAGCCCCGCGTCAGGTTCTGTGATGACAGCTTGGAGCCTGGAGCCTGTTTCGGATTCTGTGTCTCCCTCTTCTCTGCCCCGCCCCCTCTTGCTCTGTCTCTCAAAAATGAATAAACGTTAAAAAAAAAAAAAAAGATGTGTCACATCTGAAACATGTAAAATTAGAATGCTTGATTCCCTCTCTAACTTTTCCACAAAGTTGTAGCCCATCTTAATTAATGACTCCACTATTAATCCAATTGCTCAAGCCAAAAATTGGAAGTCATTGATTTCTCTTTTCTTCATTTTAAGAAATTTAACTTGTTAGTGAGTCCTACTCATAACGTTTCTCCAGCCTAATTTTTTTGGTTCACTGTCATCACTGTCATCCAAGACACCCTTTGATTTCTAGTCAGGTATGAGTATCTCCTTAGTATTTTCTTTTGTTTTCCACTGCTGTAATAATGTTTCCCCATTGTACAGTTGATTTTTGGATTGGCAAGTGCTGATGGAGAAACTATCAAGACCGTGCTTATTAAATCTGTAATTCATGCTGTTCAGGCTCAGCTGGACCCACATTACTATTTGACTTTTTTTTTTTTTTCCCATTCTTCATATTCTTGTATTTTCATGTATCACTCCTATCTTAACCCCCATTTTGGGTATGGGTGTAGTAGAATCAGTTAGGGGCTTTTCTAACATGTTTTCTGTTTTCTTTCTGACATACATAAAAGGTGGGAAACACAGATCTGATTTGCCTAATATAAACTGCTGTCAGTTTGACCTTTTTAAAATGTATTTATTGTATCTCTCATTTGCGTTTCATGGCTCCCTTAACTACTAAATGAAGCATGAAGTCTTCATCCTGGCCTTCTTGGCCCTTTTTTAAGATGTCACTAATTTTGTTTTTGAAATCTCATTTTCCATTATGCTGTTCATCCTGGGCATGCTACTCATTTCAGAGCATGTTCCTTATTTTCTTGTCTCTTTCTTCAATCATGTTTCACTGTCTTTCTCTGTGTTCATTTTGAAAGAAAACTTTTTCCTGTTCTCCTTCTTCCTACCCTTTATCTGAGTGTGATATTTCCTGTGCATCTTTTAATTCCATAAATTTATGTAATTTACCATATTATGCCTTGTGCTGTAGTTTATATGTTTGTTTCTTTGAATCCTTTTATATGTTGCTTTGAGAGTAGGAATCGTATCTTTCAGATACTTTTGGCATTCCCATCTGGGGCTCATAGCCACTTATACGAAAATAGTTTGCCTATAATCTGGAGAGATTATGTTTAGTCAAGTACACAGTTTAGGAAGAATGTGTGTAGAACAGCAAGGAAAAAGGGAGAGCCCTCACCATGTGGCCATTTGTCAGTTCGGCTGTAGACATTGGTAAGCAATATGTGTGTGCAGCCAGATCATATTTGTGATTGGATTTTTCTTGTCTTTTTATATCCTGTACAACACAGACCCTGAAACATAGAAAGTGTTTACTGAAGTGAATTAATTGTGATCTTTCATGATCCCTGGGCTGAGAGGCTTCCTGGGATCCAGTGTGCTTCAGGGATACAGATGATCAGTGACGGGACTCAAGGCAGATGTGAGATGAGGATCTTCTTTTTTTCCCTTCCCACTGGCTTGCTTTTAATTTAATTGGTTTAAACTAAGCTTTTAAAGTAGAATCAACCAGAAGGAAAGAGTATAAGGGAAATGATTTTCTAACACTTGTCACGTTAACTCAAATTTTTACTTCCTTTTTTGGAGTGAATTTGCTGGTTACAAGGTTATTTCTGAGTTGGCAAGAATTATCTCCTTCCCTCCGTGTTTTTGTGATTCCTGTATTCCCTCATTCAGTCTTGGCTGCCACAACCAGACCAGACAAAAGCATGAAGACGCTCTTTTTGCATTTTTAGTGGGAACCTTAGCAACACAAACTAACTGCTCCAGGTCTGTCAAACTGGATTGTCTTATTAAAATAATCTAGTGTAATTTTTGATACATAGATTTTTAAAGTTTATTATTTACTTTGAGGGAGAGAGAATCCCAGGCAAGCTTTGCACTGTCTGTACAGAGCCTGATGTGGGGCTTGAACCCATGTGCTGCGAGATCATGACCTTAGCCAAAATCAAGAGTTGAACACTTAACTGACTGAGCCACCCAGGAGCCCCAGTTGTAATTTTTTTATATTAAAAATCAATTTGTGGGGCACCTGAGTGGCTCAGTCGGTTAAGTGACCGACTTCAGCTCAGGTCATGATCTCGCGGTTTGTGAGTTTGAGCCCCACATCAGGCTCTGTGCCGACAGCTCAGAGTCTGGAGCTGCTTCAGATTCTGCGTCTCCCTATCTCTCTACCCCTCCCTTGCTCATGTTCTGTCTCTCAATAACAAATAAACGCTTAAAAAAAAAAAATCAATTTGAAAACCTCAAATGAGGCATTTTGTTAAGAATGATTTTTGAGGGGCACCTGGGTGGCTCAGTTGGTTAGGCGTCTGACTTCAGCTCAGGTCATGATCTCATGGTTCGTGGGTCCGAGACCCATGCTGGGCTCTGTACTGACAGCTTGGAGCCTGGAGCCTGCTTCAGTTTCTGTGTCTCCCTCTCTCTTTCTACCTCTCCCCCACTTATGCTCTGTCTCTCAAAAATGAATAAACATAAAAAAAATTTTAGAAACAACAAAACAGAATGTCTTTTGAAAGTTTTTGTCCGCAAATGTTCCATGAGATCTAGGTCCATTTCAGGATTTTCCAAACATGTCTTGTTTCTAGTACATTTAGGAATGTTTCATCTACCTAAAAGTTTTTTTTTAAGAAGTACATATTTGCTGTAGAAGATACAAATAAGCAAATATAAGAGTATAGAAGTCACCTAGAATTCCATCAGTTGAGATAAAACCAGTGTTCACTCTTTCACCTGTTTTTAGTGTGTTTTATATTATATATAGAGAGAAAGGGGGAGAAAGTGCATGAGAGCGAGAATCATTTAGATAGTGCTTTTGTACTTATGTACTTTTGAAATTGAAAATGAGGAATATAAACATCATTTCTCTAACAAATAGAAACATTGGAATAAGAGCAACTATTTTGTCTGTCAGGTAAAGGTTCATAATAGAGTGAACATGGTAGTGTTAGCTAACATTTTTATAACATTTTTATAGAGTATATTCTGTGTGCTAATAAGTATTTCTATTCATAATCTCATTTTGTCTTTGCAACAGTTCCGTGAGATTCTTACGTAGATGAAGTCATTGAAACTTAGAGGGGTTAAGTAAGTTGGCCACATAGTTCACAAATAGTTAGGATTTTTGCAAAGGTTTGTTGACATCTAAATCCTTGCTTTTAAGCAGTACTCTGTACAGTGTGGTAATGAATGGCTACTATATCTGACTGTTTATCCATCCATATTGAATAGAGAAGGAACAAAGGGGAGTGTACAGAGATGCTGAGGGAGATTATAATAGAATCTTTCAGAAAGAGACATCCTCAGAAGGAAGATCAGTGGAAACCAGCTTTCCTAAAGTAACAGCGCTTTATTGTAGTTCGCTGTCATACTAGTGCTAATGAATTTTCAAAGTATGAGATAGCTGTTTGGCATGAATACAACTATTGCCTCTTAATGTTTGTTCTATAGATCAAGTCAAAGGCTACAAGCTGGTGGTTCCTGACTCTTGTGTTACGAGCCAGTTAAGTGTTCTATCATAGTAATTTAAATGAAACTCAGGCCTCATTAACTAGAGCATCTAAGCAAAATAGTTTTTATTTATTAAAAATTTTGGGGCGCCTGGGTGGCGCAGTCGGTTAAGCGTCCGACTTCAGCCAGGTCACGATCTCGCGGTCCGTGAGTTCGAGCCCCACGTCAGGCTCTGGGCTGATGGCTCAGAGCCTGGAGCCTGTTTCCAATTCTGTGTCTCCCTCTCTCTCTGCCCCTCCCCCGTTCATGCTCTGTCTCTCTCTGTCCCAAAAATAAATAAACGTTGAAAAAAAAAAAAATTTAAAAATTTTATAGCTTTCAGGGATAGCCTGGGTGGCTCGGTTAAGCGGCCGACTTCGGCTCAGGGCGTGATCTCGCAGTTTGTGAGTTCGAGCCCCGCACTGGGCTCTGCTGACAGCTCAGAGCCTGGAGCCTGCTTCAGATTCTCAGTTTCCCTCTTTCTCTGCCCCTCCCCCACTCGTGCCCTGTCTCTCTCTCTCTCCCTCTCTCAAAAATAAACACTTAAATTTTTTTTTAAAAATGTAAAGCTTTCATATAGAAATAGATATAATTTTGTTGAGTTTGCTGAATTGCATATTCAGCATTTTGCCAACCACCAGGCAGCCCCACAAATGAAAGTTTATACTCTGACTAAAGGAGTTTATGAAGCAGACATGTAACTAGATTGTTGTAAGTGCTGTGGAAGCACAGAGAGGGAATAGTTTTGCATAAAGAATCGGCGAAAGTAAAGTGAATAAGTCTGTTTCTCATCTTCAGAGAATTATACCTATGTCGTATAAATTTTTGTGTATTTGAATGAATGGTCTTTTTGTTCCTGGTTTGTTTTGGTTCAGTATAAAACATTAAAAATATTTAACTATTTTCTATCAGCTGACAAAGAGGTTTTAGTTTCTGGTCATAGCTTTGCTTTACAAAATTTTTAAAACTCTTGTCACGGTACGAGTCCAGCATAAGTAATATCACGGTATAAAGTGATTGCGTGACCCTTAATGTTTAATGGATTACTTTTTCTTTTCTTTTTTTTTTTTTTTCCCAACGTTTTTTATTTTATTTTTGGGACAGAGAGACAGAGCATGAACGGGGGAGGGGCAGAGAGAGAGGGAGACACAGAATCGGAAACAGGCTCCAGGCTCCGAGCCATCAGCCCAGAGCCTGACAGCGGGGCTCGAACTCACGGACCGCGAGATCGTGACCTGGCTGAAGTCGGACGCTTAACCGACTGCGCCACCCAGGCGCCCCTGGATTACTTTTTCTAATGAAGTTAGGAAGCATTCAAAATCTGATTTGTTCTTAGAATAAATGAAGATTTGAAGAGTGACATAAATATAGAAGCAATCTCTTTCTAATAATCTTTTATTTTATTTTTTAAATGTTAATTTGCCTATTTTTGAGAGACAGCGAGTGTGGGAGGGTCAGAGAGAGAGAGAGGGAGAGAGAGAATCCCAAGCAGGCTCCACACTGTCAGCTCAGAGCCCAACATGTGGGGCTCGATCCCACCAAATGCGGGATCATGACCTGAGCCCACATCAAGAGTTGGACGCTTAACGGATTAAGACACCCAGGTTGCCCATGCTCCTCTAATAATATTGTAAACATTTTTTTTTTTTTAAAGCAACATTTAACAGCGTTGTTGGAATTTGCTTTGAGATAGTTTGCTAATCTGATACAAATCAATTAAAAATCTGGTCTATCTGCTGTGGAAGGGATTTCTGGTTTTCAGATGAGGATCCTTTGTGCCCTAATCCCCTGCCCACCGCCCATGTTTTCATATTGCTTTCACATGTGTTTATTTTCAGCATTCTATAAATGTCCTAACACTCTCAAAAAGAAGGAATTGTGTTTCCAGTTTAGTAATTTAATATAGAAGATAGATATAATGTGTGGCCCTCATCATAAATTTGACCCTTGGCATATAGGATTCTTTTTATGTAAAATTAAAATATGTCAAGATTCTTCAAATTTTAAAATATTTTAAAATGAGAAGTGATGTAACTTAATACAAAAACCTTTGTAATCGTGACTTTTGATTAAGCAGTGTTCATTCTGGGGTGAATTTCTTTATATCCATAGTGATATTTTGTTTACTTATTATATCAAATATTGAGAGGGGATGTTAAAATTTCCAACTTATGGATTTGGATTTGTCTGTTTCTTTCTTTAGTTCTGTCAGTTTTTGGTTCCTGAATTTTAAAGCTTATTTATTAGATGCATACATATTTAGAATTTTTATGCCTTTCTGGTGAATTATACTCCTTTTATCTGAATTATTCCCCATTTTTTTCTTTGAAAGTCTTTAATAATAGAATAATAGTATGATCTGTTCACCTTTCTCTCATAAAATTATTTTTGTGTTTTTAAAAAATCCATAGGTTCGTCATAAGGCATCACAGAAGGTTTATGCTATGAAGCTTCTTAGTAAGTTTGAAATGATAAAAAGATCAGATTCTGCTTTTTTCTGGGAAGAGAGAGATATTATGGCCTTTGCCAACAGTCCCTGGGTGGTTCAGGTAAGCCTACAAACTTTTCTAAGTTTATTTCCTTTTTTTGTAAGTGCTTATTATCCATGAGATGTGATTTTGTATGTTGAAAGTCCTGTATCTCACTCCTGTAGTAACAGTGCTGTCATTTTTAATAAGATCTGATTCGATATGCTTGTTTAATGTTCCTAAATAGTATGTCATACAGACATGACATGTAATTCTTAAATTGGTGTGTGAAATCAAGTATTATTTGCAACTTTTTAGAAATTCCTTTATGAAGAATTAGATCGGTTACCAGTGTGCCGTTATTCCCTGCCTACACTTTCTCACGATTTACATAATAGGAACAAGAACCAGCCTGTCTCAAAAAAACCCAAAACTTCCTACAGTAAAAATCTTGAAAATCCTCCGAGTCCTTTATATATTACCTACTGTGCACGACAGCATTGTGCTTCCTGAGTCAGCGTCTTGTTTGTGAAGTGAGGAATTTATAATTGTATTTTGCCTCCTTTTCAATTTTATCCCTTATTAGCTTTGCTTCTCTAAAGATGTTTTTATATTAATATCTAATTCTGCAACCATTTTGAACGAGTATCACGAGTAAGATTAGCTATGTACGAATGCTTGTTCAGAATGCTTACTAAATGATTTGGGAGTTTGATACCTTGCTTGTGGAAGGCAATTTGCGGGTAAAAAATTTTGCCACGTGAATGACGATGTAATTTAAAAGCTCATTACTATTGCTTTTTTAACGGTGTTGAGCTTCAGTGCTTTCTCTCCACTTAATTTCTGTTATTGTAGCTAGTGAATAGACATTCTTATATGTGTACCGAAAACTAAAATTTTTGTAGCAAATCGTGTATCATAATAATTTACTTAAGGAATGATGGTAATAAATTATTCCACTGTTAGCTTTAAATTGCTTTCATAGTAACAGAATCATTGCTGTTTCTAGTTCTGATCTTTAATGTTGCTAAGTGGACCCTTATAAAATGTTCATTGAGATAAAGAGTTAATGGGTCTGTGGACGCCAGTCGGTAGTGAAACATTGTACAACTGAGAAAGTAACATAAGTCTGGCTTTCATTTGTTTATCTCTATGATAAAGGATGTTCCGTGCACCATTATATGTTTGAAATGTGTGATTTTGTGTGAAAACTTGTAAAAATGACTGACTTATTTCTGTTTATTGATTTAATTTTATTATTCAGTGATTTTCAATATATTTACAGAGTTTCGGTACATTTATAGAACATTTTTGTATCTCAGAAAGAAACCCTGAAACAATTGGCAGTTTTTCCCCAATCCACCCTGACTCTTAACTCCTGGCAACCACTAATCTGCTTTCTAGGTCTGTGATTTGCCTATTTTGGGTGTTTCGTATAAAGGAGATTATACAGTATGTGGTCTTTTGTGATACCTTCTTTCGCTTAGCATAATGTTTTTAATGTTCGTTCATGAATAGCATGTGTCAGCCCTCCGTTTCTTTTTGTGGCTGAATAATCATCAATTGTGTGGATATCCCACATTTTAGTCACTCATCAGTTAATGGACACTTTGGTTGTTTTTACTTTTTGTCTGTTGTGAATAGTGCTGTTATGAACTCTTTCATGCGGATTTTGGTGCATATGTTCACACATTTCTGTTAGGAACCTACCTTGCAGTAAAATGAATGGGTCATAGCATATACTGTAATCAATTTTAGCAGATTATTTCCCAGTGCTTATTTAGCAGATTATTTCTCAGTGCTTATTTTTTCATGACTCTTCAATATTTAATTGTATGAAGGTCCCCATACTTTGTTACTATACTCTTGTTGGCAAGGGCTTTAAGAATTTTTCTTCTATAAATTATGATACACCATATGTTTTTGGCCCATCTCTATTTCTTAATATATATTCTTAGTGTGATTTGAATTTAATAGAGGAATATTGGCATATTTTAAAAAACTTACTCCCTTGCTGACATAGAAGACTTTTTAATGCCATCTCTTATATACAGTTCACTGTGTTCTTTGGCTGTCTTTCTAATGTCCATGTTTATGGTGAACACTCCCTTATTTTTCTTTATAGTTTTATACAGCTGAGTAGGTGTGTACCCTTAAGTACTTCAGTTTACTTTTAGCTTTTTTAAATTTAAGTTTAGGTATCTCTTTTAAAGTTTCTCAATCTAGGGTTTCCCTCCTCTTCTTTTGTCTCATCAGTTTATTTGTGGAAGAAACCTGGATTTTGCTGCTTTTGTCTTTGTGTAGTTTAACTTTGTAAGTTGGTAATTGGATATAGAGGATCAGAATCAGGTATGATTTTGGAGAGGGTGGCAGGGCAACTTCATGGGCAGTGTTTTTTTTTTCTGTTAGGCTAATGTCTGGTTTCTCTCTGTTGTTTTACCAGCTACTTGTGCTTAATGCCTAGGTCCGTTAATTTATTAAGGATTTCAGAATGGTGATGCTCCAATTCAGTCATGCCTTTTTTTTTACCCTCCGAGTCATTCTTTTTTTACTATGTTGACTGGAATAGTTCTATAAAGAAAAATATTCCCCCATTTACTGTTTGGTTACCTAGTAGTATAATTTCTGGGTAGAGAAGGACAGGAAGGACAGGATAAATCCTTTATTTTTTTCCTTATATTTACCAGTTTTCAAAATAAAGGATTAGTTTCCTTTTATTCTCTAAAGGTGAACAACTTTGGGGGTGATGTATCAGTTTGAACTCAGTCTTAAAACCTGTTTGATGTTTCAGTCCTTTGAATATCTTATTGATGCTCAAAGTTTGACACCTTTGTCCTGTTCAGGTTGGTTCCTGAGTCCTTTACCTTCCCTTCCCCTCCCTTCCCCTCCCTTCCCCTCCCTTCCCCTCCCCCCCTCCCTCCCCCCTCCCCCTCCCCTCCTCTCCTCTCCCCCCTCCCCTCCCCTCTTTTTTCCTTTCCTTTCTTTTCTTTATTTAAATTTTTTTTTTTTTTTAGTGTTTATTTTTGAGAGAGATAGAGAGATAGAGCACAAGTCGGGGAAGGGCAGAGAGAGAGAGGGAGACAAAGAATCCAAAGTAGGCTCCAGCCTCTGAGCTGTCCAGCATAGACCGCAATGTGGGGCTCAAACTGAAGAACCACAAAATCAGGACCTGAGCTCAAGTTAGAGGTGCAACCGACTGAGCCACCCAGACACCCCAGTTCCTGAGTCCTTTTGCTGTAAATTTAGCCGTCTTTGATAGCTTGCTATTTGATATTGTGGGAAGTTCCAGACCAATCTTGTACATTTTCTGTCCTTGATGTGGAATTAATCATGCTTACACCTCCATCTTTTAATACATGGATGAATATTTCTTTAGACTAGATCCCTGGCATTGGATTTGCTAGGTCATATGGTGTGCACATTTGACACTTTGGTAGATGGTGCCAAATTACCGTATAAAAAAAGGTTTGTATGAGTTTATATTACTCTAATTATTTAACATTTTTATTTCACTGCGTTTTAGCCAATACTGGAAATTGTAGTTATTTAAAATTTGTATTAGTCATATCCTCAAGAAAAAAAGATGTAATTGTGTTAAGCTGCATTTCCTTGGTTAATTATGAGGTTCAAGATATTCCATATGCTTGTTAGTAATTTGTATTCCTTTATTGCTTATCCCATTTTTCTGTGTGTCGTTTCGCTGTTTTAAAATCGATTTATGGGGTGCCTGGGTGGCTCAGTTGGTTAAGTGTTAAGCACCCGACTTTGTCTCGGGTCATGATCTCGTGGTTCATGGGTTCGAGCCCCGAGTCGAGCTCTGTGCTGACAGCTCGGAGCCTGGAGCCTGCTTTGGATTCTGTCTTCTTCTCTCTCTTTGCCCTTCCCCCACTCACACTCTGTCTTCTGTCTCTCTCAAAAATAAAATTAAAAAACCGTTAAAAAAAATAAAAGTGATTTATTAGAATGGTAATGGACCCTGTATAATGATTCTTTGTTATATATGTTGGAAATATATTCTCTTGGACTATTACTTGTCTGTTGCTTATTGAATCTTTAAACATAAATGTAGTCATATCTATGCATTCTGTATTTTGATTTTTGCTGGGGAATACCTTCCCCATCCTTAATTTATAAAAATATTCCTTTATACTTTCTTTAAATTTTTATATTTGATTTTATTAAAAAAGTTTATTTTTACTGTTTATTTATTTTTGAGAGGGAGAGAGAAAGAGTACAAGTGGGAAAAGGGCAGAGAGAGAGGGGGACCCAGAGTCTGAAGCAGGCTCCAGGCTCTGAGCTGTCAGCAGAGAGCCCAGCACGAGGCTCGGACCCACCAACTGTGAGATCATGACCTGAGCTGAAGTCGGAAGCTTAACCAGCTGAGCCACCCAGGCGCCCCTAACTTTTTCTATTTTAATTTTGAGAGGAGTGGGAGTCTGTTTCCGAGTCACCGGGAATTTATTTTTTTACGTGTGTGAGATTTTCACAAATGGGCAGCCACGCCCAATACCATTTGTAGAAATGCCTTTTTCCCATGAAATAAATGAAATGTCCTTTATATCATTGACTAAATTACCATATACACATGAATTTCTTTTGACTCTGTTCTGTTATTTTGGTTTGTTATTTGTTCCTGCACTAAAATCACATTGTTGTATCTGGTAGGGCACATCTTCTCATTGATTTCCTTTTATAATTTTGTGGCAGTTCTTAATCATTTTTCTCTATGAAGTTAGAATTAGCCTTTCATTCTGTTAAAAAAATACACTACAGTTTTTTCTTGCATTGCTTTAATTGATAGATATTTTTGGCTCTTTGGATTATTTTGGAATATTAAGCCCTCCCATAACAGGATAGTGTATCTCTCTGTATACAGTTTGCTTTTCAGTAAACTGTTTGCCATCAAATATGTTCAGAAGAAACTCAGGCATAAGAAAATTGGTTTTTAAAAATGTAGACGTTATAAAATGCCAAAAAAATAACATTGGTTCAGTCTTTCAGTATAGTGTTGAATTAGTAGAAATTTTTATCCTTATCTTTTTCATTATTTTAAACTTAATGATTAAGTCTGATGTTTGTTGAAGCTATCTGAGTAAGCTAGTAAAGGATTTGGTCTATTTGTGCTTAGCTTACCAAGTACTTTTTAATCAGGAATAATGTTGAAGTATTTAAAAATGTTTTCTTTAGCTGCTTTCAAGATGGTTTTTTTGTTTAATCTGTTACTATAGTACACTAAATTTTTTTCAAGGTAGTATAAAATGTAAAGAAAATGCCACTTGCTATAATTTTGTATTCTGAATAGAGTACTGAATTTGATTTACTAATATTTTAAGGAATTGTTTGTGTGTATAAGTGACATTTGACCTTTGATTTAATTCAAAGTTTTTTTTTTTTAATGGGTGATGGGCATTGAGGAGGGCAGGATGAGCACTGGTTGTTGTATGTAAGCCAATTTGACAATAAATTATATTCATAGAAATAAACAAAAAAAACACATGGGCTTTCTTGATTGGTTTTCGTATCATGGTGAGACTACCCTAATAAACAGTTGAGAAACATACCACTTTTTTCTGAGCTTTGGTACAGTTTATATAAAATAGAAACTCTTCATTCCCTGAGGCTGAATTGAACTTACTTGCAAATCTTTTTTTTTTTTTTTTAGTGTTTATTTTTGAGTGGTGGGGGAGGGGCAGGGAGAGAGGGAGACACGGAATCTGAAGCAGGCTCCAGGTTCTGAGCTGTCAGCACAGAGCCTGATGTGGGGCTTGAACTCACTGACTGCGAGATCATGACCTGAGCTGAAGTTGGACACTTAATGGACTGAGCCACCCAGGTGCCCCTTGCTTGCAAATCTTTTAAGCAAAAATTTTCAGTATATTTAATGACAAATATTTTAGCTTTTAAAATTTATTATGATAAATTTCGAATGTACCCCAAAGTAGAAAGAAGGTATATTGAATCCCTGTGTACTGTTCAGTCAGCCTCAACAGTTACCAACCATGGCCGGTCTTACCATGGTTCAGTCACACCAGAAATTGGCAATTTTTTTTTTTTTTTTTGTAAAGGGGCAGTTAGTACATATTTTAAACTTTGTGGCCCAAGATGGCCACAAATCAAAGATTTTACATTGATAGTTTATATAATGGGAAAACACATTTCTACACACTGTTGATGAAATTCAAAATGTAATAAAAAGTACAATTTTTTAAAATACAAGTCTGTTAAGGAGAAGAGTGAATTTATTTTCTGGGGCAATAACATTTTGTTGAATTGGGGTTCACAGTCAATGTTTGTAGATGTTCTATTAATGCTAATGTGTAATAAGATTTTTTACATATTTTATTAGAAAATACCTTTTCACACAGGTAGGTACTGCCAGATACTATTATCCATCAGCATATTTTTTTTAATTTATTAATAGGATTTATTTTTAAAAAGTTTTACATTTATAGAAAAACTTGAGGAGATGGTAGAGAGCTCTCATAATACCACCACCCTCCCACCCCGTAATGTTTCCTCTATTAACATCATAGTTTTGTACATTTGTTACAAATAATGAACCAGTATTGATACATTATATTAACTGAAGTCCATAATTGATTCAGATTTTCTTAATTTTTACCTGTGCTCTTTTTCTGTTCCAGGATCCCATCCAAGATAGTATGTTACTACATTTAGTTATCGTATCTTCTTAGGCTCCTCTTGGCTATGGGAATTTCTCAGACTTCCTTGTTTTTGATGACCTTTACAACTTTAAGGATTACTTATCAGTTAATATCGTAGGATATGTGTATAGTCTTCTATTAGAATTTGATGTTTTTCTCATTATTTAGATTCAGGTTATGAGTGTTTAGGGAAAGACTACAGAGGTAAAGTGCCGTTTTCATCACTTGTTAAAGAGTATTACCAATACTTTATTTATGATTTGATGTTGACCTCGAGCAGAGGATTCTGATTGAGCATATTTATCACTTGGAAGATGTTTATAGAATTCTGTTAAATTCTTATCTTGATATTTACATTGTAACAATGTCATCACACTGCAGGTTAGTTACTTCCAACTGCAGATTGGGTAGAAGCTTCTCAATTACAGAGTTTAAATGGATTTTGAAACATGAAACAGCAAAAAGAAAAAAAAATACTGTTGGAACTGTGAGACTCAGAAAATACATCCCTTGCAAATTTGTGCACTTGAGTGGAGAGCTCACTTCTTGTTTTGATTTTGATAGCGATGGGAAGTACAAAAAGGGGCTTGATGTTAGCTGTCATCAAAAGTTTAAGTTTTGTATATAAGCCCTATTTTACCTTGTCATTTTAGGTTGTATTAATTACGAAACATTATTAAGGCTGCAGCTAAAGCTAATTTCCATGCTACTGAGTGTTCAGTAATAGTAGTTGAGGATGGTCTTGATGAGAAAAATTTCAGTTTCAGCTCTAAGCTCAGATCATTGCAATAAAACTTCACCAGTGCTAAGCCGTTGATTGAACTGCTGTATGGAAAGTGAGTCAGGATACACATCTTCTATTTCTGACAAAAACAGATGAAGATGGTTAAGTCCACAAAGAGCAAATAACAACCATTAATAGTATTCATTTATTACATGAGATTCAAATGTATTTTCCACTGAGTTCTTATATAAGATCAGTATTACAGAGACTAACTACAGACTTCAATGTCATACATTTTCACAAGCTTTGCAAATTTGTCCAATGAAAACCTTTTCTGCTCCACATATATTTTTATCACCGTCTTTTGTTAACACACCTACTTCAGTTTGTACTGAATTAGTGTTTTCTCAGCTTCTTCGAAAATATTTTTGCCTGTAGTTGACCTATGCAGACTGTTTATAGAGGCTAATTCTTTACTTCAAATTTGGCACTTACTCCTCCAATAAATGGTAACAGCTGCATAGTATCAGCAACATCTGTTGACTCACCAAGAGCTGAGAAAAACCACTCAAAATCATTTACCTTGTTTTTTAATTGACTACTGATATTGCCCCCAGTGTCCTCAACTCCTTGAGCAACTGTTGTTCAAAGACTGATAGCCTTGAGTTGATTTCCGCTGGACACATTTCTTCTGCTGATGCAGTGAAACACAACTTAATTAATTCGCTATTGGTAAATGGCTTTTCTTGCTTGCCTGATAAGCCATCTGGAAGCATTCTTTGGTTTTGGTCTTACATATCTTTAGAAAATTTTAACATTTTTCCATAGCTAATTTTAATCTTTTAATTTTGAAGTACTAAAAAGTTACAAGAATTCTTGAAAGACTTTTTGCTCTCCTACCCAATCTTTTCTCCCTTTCTTCTGAGAGAGCGCTTGCTGTCCTAAAACTCGGATGTTTTTTCTGTACTCAATCCCTCCTTTCCTTCTTCCCAACTAGATCTTTTATCATCCTTTTTATTCTTCTGATGTGATTTTTGACTAATTCAGCTTTTTATTTACCTCTTGTCAGTTTATATTTTCTGTGACGGTATCCGTCTTCTTTTCCACTTTTGTATTGAATAGAGTATATGTACATTTTTTAGTCTTAACGTGGTTTTTTTTTGTTTTGTTTACAAAATAACACCCTTCCTTTGTTTTTTTTTTTTGTAATTATTTACTGCTTTAAAAAAATTCCATAGCTCGTTTTCTTTAGATGTATATTGTTCTTTTCTAGTTTCTTTATCTGCCTGATTTTTATTGTCCTTACTTTACAGTGCAGAGACCTGTGTGATTATTGCATATTGAAAGGATAAGGAGAAATACCTATAAATGCATTTGAAGTTATAAGTTTCCTTTTGAGTCCTGCTTTAATTTTGTCATACTTTAAAATATTTTTTTTTGTCTTAAAATTTTTTTTCTTCATGTTTATTTTTGGGAGAAAGAGCACAAGCAGGGGGAGGGAGGGAGACATAGAATCTGAAGCAGGCTCCAGGCTCCGAGCTGTCAGAACAGAGCCTGATGTGGGATTCGAACCCATGAACTGTGAGCCAAAGTTGTACGCTTAACCGGCTAAACCACCCAGGTGCCCCATGTCATACTTTAAAACAAAACAAACAAAAAAAAAAAGATTTTATTTGTGACATACACCGAGAAATATATAAAACAAACAACAGGATTTATCACAAAGAAACACCCATGTATTTACTACTCAGGTCAAAAAATAAACATTGCCAGAATTCCAGAAGTTCTCTTGCACTCTTTCCTAATCACTACCTCTGTGTGTTCTGCCGAAAATAACCACTCTTCTGACTTTATTAGTAATCATTTCCTTGCTTTTTTCCTTCTCGTGTATCACCTAAACAAGCACCCATGATCTTTAGTTTTCCTGTTTTTTGAACTTTATATAAGCGAAATCGCTGAATATCTCTTTTGTATCTAGCTTTTCTGTTCAGCATTATGTTGGAAAGAGTTATCTAATCTAGATTGCTACAGTTTATTAATTTCATTGCTGTGTTTTATTCCATTGCATGTATATATCATAATTTATTGGTATATTTCAAAATGTTATTTGTTACAAGTAGTGTAAATGTTTCTTCTTTTTAATTTCTTTTTTTTAATCTTTATTTATTTTTGAGAGAGAGACAGAGTGTGAGCAGGGGAGGAGCTGAGGGGAGGGAGACACGGAATCAGAAGCAGGCTCCAGGCTCTGAGCTGTCAGCACAGAGCCCGACGCAGGGCCTGAACTCACGAACCGTGAGATCATGACCTGACCCGAAGTCGGACGCTTAACCAACTGAGCCACCCAGGTGCCCTGTAAATGTTCTTGTACTTAATTCTGCTGCGTTTATTCCTAGGAGTGGCATTTTTGGGTACCTGTAGTCTATCTTAGTAGGTGATAATAGCTTTTTTTTCAACTTTTGTTTGTTTGTTTGTTTTTGTTTATTTTGGGGACAGAGAGAGACAGAGCATGAACGGGGGAGGGGCACAGAGAGAGGGAGGCACAGAATCGGAAACAGGCTCCAGGCTCCGAGCCATCAGCCCAGAGCCTGACGCGGGGCTCGAACTCCCGGACCGCGAGATCGTGACCTGGCTGAAGTCGGACGCTTAACCGACTGCGCCACCCAGGCGCCCCAATAGCTTTTTTTTCAATGTGATTATAGAGGTTTAGTTTCTAAGTTCCCTTTGTCCTTGCCAGCACTTGGTATTGTCACTTTTAAAAGTTGATCATTTTTGTGCTTGTGAAGTGGCATTTCTTTCACAGTGATTTAAATTTACCTTTCTTTAATGAAATTTCATGCCTTTTCGTCTTTGAATATCTTCTTATGTGAGTATCTTCTTATGTGTGCTTAAGTCTCCTCATTTTCCCATTACGTTGTTTGTTTGTTTGTTTGAAATAATTGATTTGTAGGAATTCTTTTTCTTTACCTTGAGCATGAGTTATTGCTTCGGTTCTAGTTTTTCCCTATTTATGGAAACCTTTTCTGTTTGCGTTGCTTGCTTCTGGGGGGGTGGGGTGGGACGTGGGTGGAATATACAAATAACTTTTCTTCTGAATTTGTGATTCCTGTCTCTCTGGGGGGGTCAGTAGCAACCTAGCTAGGTGTAATATCTCTGGTCCCACTGCCACTGCTCTAGTCTAGGTGCTGGTAGCACCTGCCATATGCTGCTTAGGAGCAAATCGTGGAGAATAGGAGAGGAGAGGGCCCTGTTTTAACTGTGGCTACCAGGGACTCGCTCTTTTCCAGCGGTGTGGTGCTTACTCCCTCTTCTTCTGTCCATCGAATGTGGTATCTCAAAGGTTTTTCTCAACTGCCTCTATCTCCTCAGCTTTCTTCTCTGTGAATTAGGTGCAGTAACTTGTTTTGTTTTCAGAAAGCTGTTTTTTTTAAATTATGAATTCTTTGGGTTTTTTTTTTATTTTACCTTTTATGTTCCTCATTTTTACTGTTTCTCTTTTAAAAATATTTCTTTTCTTTTTTTTAATGTTTGTTTATTTTTGCAAGAGAGAGCATGAGCAAGGGAGGGACAGAGAGAGAGAGAGAGAGAGAGAGAGAGAGAGAGTGAGAGTGAGTCTGAGGCAGGCTCCAGGCTCTGCGTCAGCACAGAGCTTGATGCAGGGCCCGAACTCATGGATTGCAAGATCGCGACCTGAGCCGAAGGCGGACGCTTGCCCGACTGAGCCACCCAGGCGCCCCTCTTTTAAAATATTTCTATTTAAAAAGATTTTTGTATTCTCTAAGAAGGAAAATGACTCATTTATGTATTTCTTGTCAATAAGCATGAGGAAGATAACCATATAAAAAGTTTTGTCTGATACTTCCTTTTCCATTAAAGATGTCCAAATCTAAAATCAAAGATTTCATAGAATTAAACTCTCTTGGTTGTAAAATAATTTGCCTTTTTCAGCAGTAATGATACTTTCGGGTTTTGTTCCTATTAAGCTTTTGGTTTTCTTTTTTCTAAAAAAATGTTTTTTCCTTCCCATTTTGTTTTCCAGCTCTTTTGTGCTTTTCAAGATGATAAGTATCTGTACATGGTAATGGAGTACATGCCTGGTGGAGATCTTGTAAACCTTATGAGTAACTATGATGTCCCTGAAAAGTGGGCCAAATTTTATACTGCTGAAGTTGTTCTTGCTCTGGATGCCATACACTCCATGGGTCTCATTCACAGAGATGTAAAGCCTGACAACATGCTCTTGGATAAACATGGACATCTAAAGTTAGCAGATTTTGGCACATGTATGAAGATGGATGAAGTAAGTAATAAGCAAGTAAAAAAATGCTACTTTAAAAAGCAATTTTTTTTAATCTTTATTTATTTTTGAGAGAGAGAGAGAGAGAGAGAGAGAGAGAGAGAGAGAGAGCGCGCGCGAGCAAGCCTGAGCTGGGGAGCGGCAGAGAGAGGGGGAGACACAGAATCCGAAGCAGGCTCCAGGCTCTGAGCTGTCAGCACAGAGCCCGACACGGGACTTGAACTCATGAACCACGAGATCACGACCTCAGTGAAGTCAGATGCTTAACTGACTGAGCCACCAGGCTCCCCCCAAAATGCTACTTTTTAAAAACAAAAATAAAAGAAACTTCAAATCTTTATTTTTTTTGAGCAAAGATAAATTTAGTTTTGCTAACTGTGTAGTGACTGAAACAAAACTTTTTTTAACTGATCATCTTGTTACAGAGTGCTTTATTTATAATTATGTAGCATTGGATTTGGTGAATATAAGAGAAATAAGAATGCAAATAACTTTAGGCATCTTCCTCATAGAATGTTGATAAGCAGTTGCTACCAATCAAAACTACTGCATGTGTAAAATGATCCGGGTGAAGAAATAAGACACAAAATATAAATTAAGGTACATGGGTATTTCCATCACCATTATTATTTCTGTATTTTTCCTTTAAAAAAAAAAAAAAAACTAAGGTAAGAAGTTTATGATCCTATCACCTGCTAACCCTGTCTGCGTCAACCACAGTGAATAAATTTGGGGACATCATCTGTTGTGTACTTTACCTGGTAAACAATTCACATTTTGATCAGTAGATTCAGTAGTGTTAACGTCATAGCTGATTATGTTGATTTATTCCTGTTGTAAAATTTATCTCTTTTTCTCTATAAGTGTACCGTATAATTTCTGTTTCGTTTTTTAGTTTCCCTATTGGATCTTGGGGGGTGACTTACATCCATCAGACTTTCTAAATGTTAATGTAAATTGACAGCAAACCGGATGCCATCTTTTGTATGGTGTTTATAACCTTCCAGTATGCCTGTATAGCTATTCATATTTCATAACCAGAATACTTTATCAAAGAAAAAAGAATATCTTGTAAAGATATTTATTTTGAAGTAAGCTGTTTTCCTTCTCTTTGCCTCTTACTCATGCCACCTGTGTGACATTCACTTCTATAGATCATACTGCCCCCATCAGCGATCTGTAATGTCCCGAGCTCAGCTCAGATTTTACCTCATTTAGAAAGTCTTCCTTATAATCCTAACCTGATGGATCACTTTCCTAATGTTCTCACTTATTTAGAATTTGTGCTGTGTTTCATAGGCCATTTTCACGTATCTAGGTTTGTATGTCCTGTCTGCTCAACTAATACTTAACATTCCTTTCTCCTTTGGTCTTCTTCCTGGATTTTGCCCTTGTGTCCATGTTCTGCATTCATGAGTCCGTGCTTAATAGATGGAGCATTTGTCCCCAGAGCTCCCTCTTGTGGTATGAAATGGTTAATAGTAAATAGTATGAAATGGTTAATAGTAAAAATTATCTTCAATGAAAATAAAGTATAAAATAATGTCTAATAGGATGCTAAACTTTTTTATGTCTGTTGTACAAAGTGAGTGATGTTTATGTGTTGAACTTCCATGAGTGTATTCTGATTTTAATTAAACCAAAAACTTTTGGGAGGGTGTAGAGAAATAAGTCACGTCACATGTTTTTAGGGTAGTGAAAATGAAAATGACTAAGGAAAGAGGGGTATATAGAGTGTGAGAGTGTGAGAAACAGGACAGAATATGGTATTTATAGCATAATCTTACAAGCATGTAAGTGAATACTAAATTTAGCAATTTATTTTTAAAATTTTTTTTTCAACGTTTTTTATTTATTTTTGGGACAGAGAGAGACAGAGCATGAACGGGGGAGGGGCAGAGAGAGAGGGAGACACAGAATCGGAAACGGCTCCAGGCTCCGAGCCATCAGCCCAGAGCCTGACACGGGGCTCGAACTCACGGACCACGAGATCGTGACCTGGCTGAAGTCGGATGCTTAACCGACTGCGCCACCCAGGCGCCCCTAAATTTAGGAATGTAAATATCTTAAATTGTCCCTTAGTAAGACAAAATAAAATGTGGTATATAATTATGTACTATTTTTTAAGTCAGGTACATATACCTGAGCTAATTATAATCCTTGGTTCATCGCTTATTGTTGTTAGTAGTCAACAGAAAGGCTTCATCTTGTTTTTATTTTATAATGTTTTCCCCCTTTCTGCTTCAGTCTTATTCTCTCTTTCCCTGATAAACAACCAGTGTCATGTGTTTACTATAAGTTCTTGCACGCTATTGATACGATGTACGTATGTATAAATGGTATCATGGCATGCATGTCATTTTTTTAAACTTTGTTCGCTCAACACTGTTTTGTATCTTTTCTAATATATGTAAATTAGCTCATTGCTTCTTAGTATTCCGTAGGGTCTATCTGTTAATTTTACTTATTCCCCCTTATGTTGGATTCCTAGGCCACATCCATTCCCCTGCCACCAACAGTGCCATGTTGAGCCTAGTTAAACTTAGATGTTGAACATCTTTAGGTGTGGCCCATGTGTATTCTGACAAGGGTTTCCTCTAATACATACCTAGAGGTGGGACTGCTGACTCAGAGGGTACGTAAAGTACGAACTACCTGACCTCTGGAATGGCTGTGATTGTTACAGCCCCTGCTAGTAGTGCCTTAGCGACCCTGTCTCCGTGTCGTCACTCCCCCTTCCTATTACTCACTCTCTAACTCTTACCAGTTTCATGAGTGTAAGGTAGTAGCTTAAAAGAGAAATTGCATTTCTTTCATAACTAATGATAGCAAACTTTTCTGCATGTAATTGCCAGTCGTTTATCTCTTGAATTACTTGTATGTGTCTTTTGACCCTTTTAAAAGCAACTTGTTGAAGTGAAGAATTCCTTATGTAATCTCGACAGTGCTTCCACAGATCTTCCGGTCAGCTACCCGTTTGTGTCTTTCGAACAGAAATTCTTATTTTCCATGTAGTGAAATAGGTATTTTTTAAATATTGAAGTTTAAAAATGTTGTTTGTTTTACCCCAAACTTCCATGCCTCAAGTAATAATAATGATGAGAACAACTATGTATGTTGAAGAACAAAGGAGTTTTTTATTAAAAACTATAGTACATAGAATTCATAATCTTGTTATTTTAGCTGTTGATGTAAATAGCGCTGTTGCATGTTTCAGGTTCATCACTTTATCTGCCTCTGTTTGATTCTCATTATGGCCTCAAAGCTGTTAGAGGTGCTCCTGGCTTCATTCTCTTTCATCTGCTTGTCTGTGGATGGGATCAGCGCCCTGGGGTGTGGGTCAGGTCTGGCCTGTGGCCTGTCTTGTACTAAAAACGGTTTGTCCGGTTTTAAAAGATCGTTAAAAAAAAAGAGAGAGAGAAGGTAGTAGATAGAGATCCTGTGTGGCCACAAAATCTAAAATATTTGCTGGCCTTTTAAAGGAAAGTTTGCCAACCCTTTACTACAATATTGACTGAGATTGTCAAATTATTTTTTAGCTCTTCTGGCATCATATGAAACAATATGCCGTGGATAAATGCAAAAATAAAATACAACTAAAAATTATACAAGGACTAGACTAATTTGTTACTGTCACAGTTCATTAAGAGTAATGGTATATCTCATTAAGTTCGCTCATTAATAAACTGTGGTTAATACAGGGTTTTTTTGATGCTGTTATTCTTTTTCTCTCTGGAAAAAAATATGTAGATGTACGTGAATGCCCCAGCGTAGCATATTTATGTCTAGGTGTATCTCCATGATAGCCGAGAAGTGCTGCTATTGAAATTACCTGCTGTGTTGGGTAAATTGAGTTTCTTCTTTGCTCGTCATTAGGCACTTCATAGCCACTTTACCAGCTTCTAAGGCACATTTTACATTAGTGTTTTAAATTACCTAGAAATAATGTAAAATTATAACCCTGAATATTCTAGTGTATACTATTTGATTACATTGAGGCTATACTTCTTTAAAAGCTAATTGGCAAATTGTTACTGTTCTTAACCCTTCTAGAAATGACATCAGTTTTTAAAAATGGAGGTGTTTCTACTCGGGTTTCTGAAAAAACCCTATTTTCTGCAAAATTATCCATGAAGAAGAACAGGTTTTTGGATGAGGTCGGGACAGACCATTCAAAAGCTATGCAGCTTTGTAACCAGAGCCCAAATGAAAGTAATAATTGGTACCCCAGGAGATAACTGGAATAACAGGCAGCTTTTTGTGCCTTGGGCGCTGTGTAGTGCAAACGGAGATGGGCTTCTAAACCAGTTGGGCTGTTTTTAGATAGAACACAAGAAGAAGTAGGGCTTTCCGCTAGCCCAAGGTTATGAGGCAGGGGATGTGCCTATTTGAGAAAGGAGCTCCTGGTGCAAGTACTTATTTTTAATTATTAAAATGAAGCAAATAGAGTCCTGCCTATGTAGCAGTCAAGCTGAGGCCTTAATGTGTCTGATAATTAAGAACACCATTTACAAGTTTTCCCACTTTCACAGGAAGCATTTATTATTATTTTTTAAATGTCTGGTTTTTTTGTTTTAATGTTTATTTATTATTGAGAGACGGCATGACCATGGGAAGGGCAGAGAGAGGAGAAGACACAGAATCTGAAGGAGGCTCCAGGCTCTGAGCTGTTAGCACAGAGCTTGACGCGGGCCTTGAACCCACAAACCCAGCAAGATCATGACTTGAGCCGAAGTCAGACGCTCATCCGACTAAGCCACCCAGGCGCCCCATAAATGTCTATTTATTTTTGAGAGAGATAGCATGTGAGTGGGGAAGGGACTGGGAGAGAGAGAGGAAGACAGAGATTCCCATGTAGGCTCCCTGCTGTCAGCACAGAGCCTGATGCAGGGCTCGAACCCAAGAAACATTAGATCATGACCTGAGCTGAAACCGAGTCAGATGCTCACTCGACTGAGCCACCCAGGTGCCCCATTACAGGAAGCATTTAAGAATAGTTTCCTGGACCAACCTCATGATTTGTGATGGACTGATTTTGTGTTTTTAGTAAATCTCCCCACTTATGATATTTTATCCATTATAAAATGCGAGATATATTTTAGCAACCATTTAATCTGATCTATTTAAAGTATTTTTGAGGAAGTTTTTGAAAATACATACCCGTTTACGTTGCTCTCCTGCTTAGATTTCTGTCATCTACTGAATAAAGTTCAAACTCCTTAGCTTGAACTTGAAGCCTCTTTCTTTCTTTCTTTCTTTCTTTCTTTCTTTCTTTCTTTCTTTCTTTCTTTCTTTTTCTTTCTTTCTAAAAAAAAAAAATTTTTTTTTATGTTTATTTTTTGAGAGACATAGAGAACCAATTGGGGAGGGGCAGAGAGAGAAGAAGACATAGAATCTGAAGCAGGCTCTGGGCTCCGAGCTGTCAGCCCAGAGCCCAATGTGGGGCTTGAACTCAAACTGTGAGATTATGACCTGAGCCGAAGTCAGACGCTTAACTGATTGAGCCACCCACGTGCCCCATCATACAAAGCTTCTTATGATGACATGATCCCTTCCACTTTTCACCCTCATTCTCTATCATTTGACCTTTTGTACCTTATGGTTCAGGGGTCTTAAATTACATTTAGTTGTTTTTTGTGCCATGAAATCAATAATTTCATGATTCCTGGCCTTCATATATGATGTTGAATACAGTTTACTTGGCAGATTCCTACTCGTACCTTGAAACTCACCCCAGAGTTTTCTTATCTTGCAAAAGCTCCTCAGGTTACTCCTATGTCCTTTGGACACACCTCCTTTTTGGAGCATTTTCTTCTTTTTTGGCAGTGTAAGTCGAAGACTTGTATTTTCTCTGTCCCAGCTCTGGAATCAGCTGCTTCTCTAAGAAGCTCAGATTTCTTTTATTCAAGAATGGGATTTAGAGGGGCGGCTGGGTGGCTCAGTCAGTCGATTGAGTGTCTGACTCTTGGTTTCGGCTCAGGTCACGATCTCGCAGTTCGTGGGTTCGAGCCCCATGTCGGGCTGTCTGCTGGCAGTGCAAACCCTGCTGGCGATTCTCTCTTTCTCCTTCTCTGCCCCTCCTCTACCCCACGCTCTCTGTCTCTCAAAATAAATACATAAAACTTAACAAAAAGAAGAATGGTATTTAGAAATCAGTATTTGGGCGCTTGATGTGCTTCTTGCCCCTGGAGTGTCATTATTTCTAGGCCTGGTCAGCAGACACGTGTGTACCAAATAGACTATATGTGCTAATCCACATGCACACACATTCGTATTTAATTCTGTACTTATGGGTCTGTATATATAGGCTACTAAAAGTTCTGAGTTCATACTGATAATTCTGATTCTTGTCCTACACCGCAGGGTTCATTCGCATCCTCCTCCTTTCTGTTTGATAATTGCTTTTTCAGTCAATGAGAAACCTGGCTCTCATTGTCTACACTGTCTTTACCTACTTGTTCACCTCTAGGATACACTTAAAATTATTTCAGAATTACCAATTCCTACCTCTGTGACAAACAGATTTATTAATTAGAATGTATTATTTTTTGTGCAGTTCCTTTTGTGTTTAGCCTTATAGCATATGTTAAAGATACTGTTTCCCAAAGTTACTTAGGTCATTTCTTTTATCCTTACCCCATTTATTGTGGTTATGTTGTTAATTTACAAAACAGGTTCATTTCTTACTATATGTATTCCATTTAGTGTACCTCCGTCACACACATCCTGGTTGATATTAATTGTTTATTTATAGTTCTTAAGATGTGTGAAACATTTCCCTGGTTTTAAGATTAAAACTGTACAATTGCATGCTCAGAGAAGGATCCCTGCCTCCTTACTCCTACTACCCACTCCCATACTTCCTTCTTTCCACCCTGTTCTCTCACCCACCACCCCGTAGGTAAACCAGGTCTTTTTAGTTTCTGGTTTGTCCTTCCTGTATTTCTTTAGAATACGTTAAGAGACTTGTCATAAATGTGGATTCTGTGCTCATATAATATGAGAACTTCTCCAGGAGATAATTTTAAAATATCTTTCCCAAATGTTTTTTTAAAACAATTTCAACCTCCAACATGCTGGTCAGAAACTATGGTTGGAATATTTTTCCAAAAGCAGAGTGCTGTTAACTCAGTTCTTTAGTCCTGTGAAAGAATTCTGCAAGTGATTATTAAACTTGGTCTCCATCTTACCTTTCCTGTCTTCATTGTTGTGAAGCTTTACTGTTAGCTGATCGGGACTTCACTGCATTTCTTGAATTTGCTTTATATGACGTCATTCTTGTTTCTTTACTTTCGCTCTTTTTCTGCCCTAGCTGTCATGTCGTGGGCCCTCCTTTCAAGCCTGACTTATCCAAGCCTTTACAGCCTAACTTTATGCCAGTTACTTTTGTATCTTACCCTTTCCTCTCCTTCCTCTAAACCTTTGAATGCTAACTAATTTTTTTTTTAAGTCTAATTTCTGGGGCACCTGAGTGATTCGGTTGGGTGGCCAACTTTTGATTTTGGCTGAGGTCATGATCTCACAGTTTGTGGAATTGAGCCCTGCCTCAGGTTCCACCCGGGCTGATAGTGCAGGGCCTACTTGGGATTCATTCTCTCTCTCTCTCTCTCTCTCTCTCTCTGAAATAGTAAATAAATAAATAAATAAATAAATAAATAAATAAATAAATCTCTTAATGTTGCCTCTAGTAGAAGTTTAGGATAGTCCATGATAAAAATTGATTTTATGCTCTGCATTTTGAAGTCAGGTACTGATTTTTTCATCTTTTATCCTAAGTACTGATCCATACAAATTATCACCCTCATAATTTGCCCCATTATTTTCAGAACTTTTATTTTATTTGTATTCAAACTAAAATGGCTTTTATGCTCTATTTGCTATATTCTTGGGAAAGTAAAATGATTGAATTGTTGCTAATATGAGGAATGAAAAGATTGTTTTTGAAATTAATTTCCTATGATTAACATATTTTATTGCTATTAAATACATTGACATAAATCATATTTATAAAATACATGGAACTTCCTTTTCCCAAAGAAAAGTCCTAATACTTAGTATGGGGGAATTTATGTAGCTTCCTTATGAGCAGCGTGGGTGACATACTTTTCACTGGGCGGGGAAAGGAAATGGAGGGCATTTAAATTCATCTATAAAATCTTAGCAGGTTTGGACAGAGCTAAAGGTGAATGAGTATTATTTAGTGTTATATTGTTATACTGATTTAATTTTACAGCCCACACACGTATACAAACATACACACATATATATGCTACAACACGCACACACGTACTTGTATTTATGATAGTTCTTGTCCTTGTCAAAAAGACAGCAGATAGGGAGTATCTTATTACACACCAAAACTAAACACAGATAATGGTGTTTTTATCATTTTGTCAAATAACCTTCGTGCCACAGCTCTGTATTTCTAAATATGCAGCTTGGTGGTATAGCTTTCAAACTGTTAAGATCTTTTAATTTAAACATTAGATCTATTTCCCCCATTTTTTTTCTTAATAATAAGAACCGTTTTTATCCAGCCTCCAAACTAGGCTCTTTGTAATCTTAAATACTGCCGGTTCCTTTGAAAATACCAAAGCTTCCTAATTCTTTTCTCCAGGTTAGTGCCTTAAGATCATGTTTTGTACTTCCTTGTAACTGCCCTCCTAACTAATTAGTAGTGTAAGAAAAAGTAACAAAAGGTGTTGATTTGCATGGAATTCCCATGCAGTGTACCACTTTTTACTTCTTTCATCGATGAAGCCTCCTGTATTTTAGAGTTGAATTCCCGTAATCCTGACACTTCTAAGCATTTCGTGATACATTTACCTCCTGTCCTCCTAAAGCTATATCAGCAATGAAGCTCTATTGGTAGCAATTTGTAGCCACTATGTATATAATAATAAATGAGTTAGTTGCATTTATGTGTCTATGGTTTTACATACAACTGTTTTTCTTGATCTCTGCTCTCTACCCAGACAGGCATGGTGCATTGTGATACAGCAGTTGGAACACCTGATTATATTTCACCTGAGGTTCTCAAATCACAAGGGGGTGATGGTTACTATGGGCGAGAATGTGATTGGTGGTCTGTGGGTGTTTTCCTTTTTGAGATGCTGGTGGGTAAGTAAATATTTTAACTGGTTCTGTTTTTAAAAACCCACCTGATACCACTTTAGTTTTAAGTGAAGAATTTGAAAATATGAGGAAATTAATTGTGTGCTGTGGAAAGAAGTGGAATTTTTTAAAATGTGGAGTTAGTTTTATCAGTTATGACAGGTTGTTATTGGAAAATTAAAACCAAGCCTTGTACTGACACAGTGATTTAGTGGATTATAAAAGGAATTAAAAGTATACTGCTGGAAATAATCTTTCAGTAGACCTTTTTGTATGAAGACAGTGTTAGAATAAGAAGCAAGTATACAGCTGCAGTGGGCCTCCAGTCCAAGATTTTCTTGACCAAGTATTTGTTGTAAATATTTTAAATGTAAAGCTGTTAATATTTGTTTCAATAATAATAGAGGATTAAAAGTACTCTTTAGTTTATGTAATTGTTACCTAATTGATTCTTGTCAACTGTGTTTCTTCTGTTGTATTTATCTATGGTTAGTAAATCTAGTAAAATCGTTAATAGTTATTGACCTATTTGACTATCAAGATAAAAATATTTTATAATAGTATTTCATTCTCAGAAAACTCAGAGGCATATTTAATAATTTCTTTCACTGTGACCAAATCAAAATTTGAAAGGCTCATGTAGTCCAAAACTTTTTTTATATCATCACTTTCATTCTTAAGATTTCTGATTCCAAAGTACTGGGGTCACAAAAATATCTTGTGGCTAAGGAAGCCAATGACTGAATCATCTGGCTTGGGGATGAGGGCAGATATAGCTAAATCTACTTTCTGGGGCAAGTGTGATAAGACTGATAATGTTTTATGAAATAACTTCAGAGTTGAAAATATATTTTTAGAAATTGAAGAATTTATTTTCTAGAGGATGTCCCTAAAAAAATTGATAGCGGAAAATCTGTGAAATCTGTGGGATAGTTGAGTATGATTATTAATGAAAAAAAAAATGAGAATATTTTGAAGTCTCAAATTTGAATAATAATTAGCCATGGACCATTTTTTGGCCTAAGTTGTTTTCTCTTGGTGACCATCTCGTGTATGTAGTACTGATCTTGCTATGCTTAAACTCATGTCATTGTATGACCTCCATCGTTTTGGGCCTTTGTTACTGAAGTGCATCCCTTTATTTATTTATTATTATTATTTTTTTAATGTTTATTTATTATTGAGAGACAGGGAGAGAGACAGCATGAGCATGGGAGGGGCAGAGACAGGAGAAGACACAGAATCCGAAGCAGGTTCCAGGCTCTGAGCGGTCAGCACAGAGCCCGATGCGGGGCTCGAACTCACCAACTGTGAGATCATGACCTGAGCCGAAGTCCGATGCTCAACTGACTGAGCCACCCAGGCGCCCCTCCATTGCTTTATATGCAGAGTGTGTTCCCTGGTAGCTGTCCATTCTCCCCACCTCTGGCCCAAACTGATGATACATTAGGTGTATTTTGTAATCTTTTGAAAGTAGAATATATTCTAGGATTTGCCTGAAGTCTTCTAGGGATTTAGAAAATAATGTACTTTGGAGGAACTCACATGACACCTTTGAAGGGACCATTTAAATTCCTGCTGTTGTTTTCAACTCTGAGAGTTGAATTTAATGAGTTTGAATGACACTGATTTACAGTATTCTGAGCCTACTCTGGTGCCTGCCTGCTCAGGTTAGTTAGAACTGGACTTCATTTAAAGGACTCTGTTGCAGTTAAAAATGGCCCTAGAAAAATCTTGAATTCATTTGTCCTTCCATGCACTTGACAAATTTAAAGTTAACATATTTAAATATTATGAAAAGTGTTTAATTTGCATTCTCTGTTACACTCGGTGTCTTCTTTCTTGAAATTCTAGGGGATACTCCATTTTATGCAGATTCACTTGTAGGAACATATAGCAAAATTATGGATCATAAAAACTCACTGTGTTTCCCAGAAGATGCAGAAATTTCTAAACATGCGAAGAATCTCATCTGTGCCTTCTTAACAGATAGGTAATATACATTGAATTTCTTTGTAGAGAGCCCTTAACTTCTAAATTCGTAGAAACGAAAGCATAGCTGTCTCTTATTTGCATACGAAATCTCGTTCTCTTTTTCCAAATTGCATTTAATTCTGGATGAGGCTTTTCCTACTGCTAGGCCTGGTGTTGGGTTGCTCTCGTCGTTATGTGTGCGCAATCCCATTGAAATCTTAACTCTGACCTTAACCTTCGTGTCTAAAAAGAGAAAAATAGAACTTGGTAAGATAATGTATTTGAAAGAAATAAGGCTTATGTTATTCACATTTTATCCTTAAAAGTAATTAAGCCATAGGACTCTTATTTGTACATCTTTTGAGAGAAGGGTGTTTTGTGCAGATACATACTTGACTGGTTATAATCTCAAAAGCTGTTTGTATTTGACTTGGGAGTGCCCCCTTCCCAACCTTTTTATATTTGCATTTGAATATGAGTAAGTCTGCCTGGGAAATTCGATATTTTTTTAAAACAAAATGGGTGAACAGTG
This sequence comes from Felis catus, assembly GCF_018350175.1. Lineage (NCBI taxonomy): Eukaryota > Metazoa > Chordata > Mammalia > Carnivora > Felidae > Felis > Felis catus. The sequence continues at coordinate 132,121,385 of NC_058370.1, forward strand.
TTGTGAAAACCTGCCTCAAAAGGAGAAGATAGAAACTCTTTGGAGTTTCTTCCTTGGCCTTTCTATTTAATTCTTTTAGATTTGTGGTAAGAGTCATTCTATCAAAGGGCAACATTTATAACTGGTGTGTGCACTGCAGTCCAAACTTGACACACTAGCATTATGATCTTAAGGAAATTATTTTACTTTGGGGGGAAATTATTTTACTTACCCATAAATGATGGGGTCAGATTCAATCAATGATAGCTGAGGGCATTTCGAGCTCAAAAGTGCTGTGATTTCTCAGCAAACCATATTGATTGTTAGCCAGTTGCTGTTACAAGGAGTCCTGTAGTGACTGTCCTCATGTATTCATATCTTTGCCTGTATTCTGGAGGATAAGATCTTGAAGGTAGAATTCTAGGATACACACTTTAAAATGAGTTGATGTTGCAGTCCCTATCAAAATAACACCAGCATTCTTCACAGAGCTAGAACAAACAATTCTAAAATTTGTATGGAACCAGAAAAGACCCTGAATAGCTAAAGCAATCTTGAAAAGAAAACCAAAGCTGGAGGCATCACAATTCCCGACTTCAAGCTATACTACAAAGCTGTAATCATCAAGACAGTATGGTACTGGCACAAAAACAGACACTATCAATGGAACAGAATAGAGAACCCAGAAATGGACCCACAAACATATGGCCCTCTAATCTTTGACAAAGCAGGAAAGATTATCCGATAGAATAAAGACAGTCTCTTCAGCAAATGGTGGTGGAAAAACTGGACAGCAACATGCAGAGAAATGAACCTGGACCACTTTCTTACACCATATACAAAAATAAACTCAAAATGGATGAAAGACCTCAATGTAAGAAGCCATCAAAATCAAGGAGAAAGCAGGGAAAAACCTCTTCGGCTTCGGCCACAGCAACTTCTTACTCAGTATGTCTCCGGAGACAAGGGAAGCAAAAGCAAAAATGAACTATTAGGACCATCAAAATAAAAAGCTTTTGCACAAGGAAGGAAACAATTAGCAAAACTAAAAGGCAGTTGACAATTATCAAACTCAACACCGAGAAAAACAAATAACCCAGTGAAGAAATGGGCAAAAGACATGAATAGACACCTCTCCAAAGAAGACATCCAGATGGCTAACCAACACATGAAAAAATGTTCCACATCACTCATCGTCAGGGAAATACAAATTGAAACCACAATGAGATACCACCTCACACCTGTCAGAATGGCTAACAACTCAGGCAACAACAGATGTTGGTGAGGATGTGGAGAGAGAAGATCTCTTTTGCACTGCTGGTGGGAATGCAAATTGGTGCAGCCATTCTGGAAAACAGTATGGAGGTTCCTCAAAAAATTAATAGAACTGCCCTACAACCCAGCAATTGCACTACTAGGTATCTATCCAGGGAATACAGGTGTGCTGTTTCAAAGGGGCACATGCACCCCAATGTTTATAGCAGTACGATCAACAATAGCCAAAGGATGGAAAGAGCCCAAATGTCCATCGATGGATGAACGGATAAAGAAGATGTGATCTATATATACAATGGAGTATGACTCGGCAATCAAAGAGGATGAAGTCTTGCCATTTGCAACTACGTGGATGGAACTAGAGGGTATTATGCTAAGCAAAATTAGAGAAAGACAAATATATGACTTCCCTCATAATGAAGAATTTAAGATACAAAACTGATGAACATAAGGGAAGGGACAAAAATAATATAAAAACAGGGAGGGGGACAAAACATAAGAGACTCTTAAATATAGGGAACAGAGGGTTGCTGGAGGGATTGTGAGGGGAGATGGGCTAAATGGGAAAGGGACATTAAGGAATCTACTCCTGAAATCACTGCTGTACTATATGCTAACTAACTTGGATGGTAATTAAAAAATTAATTACAATGAGTTGATGTTGCAAAATTGACACCCAGAGAAGTCACATCAGGGTGTATATCTGTTGATTATAGTTACTTCTTCATTCTCATCAAACTGAATATCATGATTTTATTTCCATCTGAAGCATTGTTAGTTTTTCTCATTAGAGAGGTTAGTCATTTTAATATGTTTATCAATTACAAGATTTGTTAATATCTGATTACCAATCCATGCTGATAAACTCAGAACAGATCCTGTATAGTGTTTGATTTGGGACTAGATGGGTTGATGAGGATGACCATAATTTGTGCTGAAAAGTATAATATAAAACAGGATATATAGCACATGTTAATGAAAGGAGTACCATTCATGAGAAATTTGCCTAAACAATTTATTGCGGGGTGGTGGTGCAGTCCAAGGAATGATTGTAGATGGAGAAAAGATATTTTCTTTTCAATTTCTTTTCCATTATTGAAAAGAATTTAATGCCCTCATTGTGCTAGCAGTACTTCCCTCTAAAGTTTACAGGTTTTTTTTTGTTTCTATTAAACATAGCTCCAGGGGCATATATTTAAAAAAAAGATGCTTTTTATGTACATACAATCTTCATTGAAGACTCAAAAGGTCAAAGAATGAAATTGTTCATCAGAGTTAATACTGATAGCTTCTAGCAATGTGTGAATTCTTTTTAAGAGATTTTTAAAATAACATTTTTATTAGAGAGGCTTTGAATAACTCTTCTGTATCAAAGTTAGACCTGTGTTCGTTTTCCATCATGAAGTTGGTCATGCAGTTTTGGCCCATGCAGATGAATATTTTTACTTGAAAGCCTCATGTGTACTTTTGTTTGATACAAACTACAGAGGGAAATACATTTTCTTTTCCATGGCATTTACTATACAGTCCTTTTAATCTAGAGAGATCATATATTATAAAATTGGCATTGCTTGTTTTTGAAAAACGCTTAAGCTTGAAACTTTTGATAAAGATATCTCGGGGCACCTGGGTGGCTCAGTCGGTTAAGCGGCCGACTTCGGCTCGGGTCATGGTCTTGCGGTCCGAGAGTTCGAGCCCTGCGTCGGGCTCTGTGCTGACAGCTCAGAGCCTGGAGCCTGTTTCGGATTCTGTGTCTCCCTCTCTCTGACCCTCTCCTGTTCATGCTCTGTCTCTCCCTGTCTCAAAAATAAATAAAACGTTAAAAAAATTTTTTTAAGATATCTCAAAGTCATTTGTGATCCTTATTTTGATCCTTGTCAAGATAAGAGTTATTTTTTTTTGTTTTTTTCATAATCTTTTTATAATACAGTCTTAACTTGTATTGTTTAGGGAGGTACGACTTGGGAGAAATGGGGTAGAAGAAATCAAACAACATCCTTTCTTTAAGAATGATCAGTGGAATTGGGATAACATAAGAGAGAGTAAGTCAGTAACTTTAAATATTTCCATTCCATCACATTTTAAATCTCAAAAATTGATTCCTCTTTTGAATTAATAAGCATGTTTGATATTCTTAATGATACTACTTTTAAATTGGGAGGTTTCATTTCAAATTTGTTCTGTGGCAATATTCATAACTAAATTAATGTTCCTCAATATCTTAAACTAATTTGTATTTATTAGCAATATTTCTTAATACTTTTATAATAGATTTCTTAATTTGGCACATTTTTTATGAATCCAAATAACTTTCAGAATCAGGGAAGTAGCCTTGAATTTGAATGAGTTTGAATTAATAAATCACTATATGGAGAGCACACTTTGATGAATACTAGAATAAGCATAGTAATTCATTTTAACTTTATATATTTTTGACATTAATTCATTTTAAGAGTAAGAAATATTTTACTTACAGAGTATAAAAAGCTGAAGACTGAAGAATGTATGTGCAAGTTACTGCTGCTTTCAATTTTAGTACCTATAATAATACCATATTCCTCTCCTTGTTTAGTAGATTTATCTATAGATAAAGCTGATCTGATATAGTAATAAATAGTTAATAAGGTTTTCATTTTTTGAAATGATAAAATGTAAACCATGTTACCAAAATTTTCTATGGTAAATCATAATGTTATTGATTAGTTATATATTATTAATATGTCATGTGCTGGTATCACACAATCACATATTGTAATTGATATAAAACAATCTGGGTGGCTAGTGTATATTTGGATTATGCATAAAACAATTCATTTCTTTTCTTCTAACAGCGGCAGCTCCTGTAGTACCTGAACTCAGCAGTGACATAGACAGCAGCAACTTTGATGACATCGAAGATGATAAAGGAGATGTAGAAACCTTCCCAATTCCTAAAGCTTTTGTGGGAAATCAGCTGCCTTTTATAGGATTTACCTACTATAGAGAAAATTTGTATGTGATTTGTTACATTTTTATTGCTTTCAGATTGTGCTGTAAGAGTTGTCTTACTGTGATACTCTGGACTATAGAAGATAAAGTGCTCATTTGTTTTAAACTGCTGACTTTTTCAAAAGTTACTTTTCATTTAATTCCATTATTTCTGAATGTTGTATTCAGTTACAGATGAATGCAAGGCACTGTTCTGTATTCTTTGGGGGATATAGAGTAAGACCAAATACGTATTTTTGAAGGAACTTATCAACTAATGAGGGATATAAGAGAATAATATAGTCGTAATGAAGGGTAGAATGTGATATTTGCCTTATGAAAGGTACTGGGCCACCTGGGTGGCTCAGTTGGTTCAGTGTCTGACTTTGGCTCAGGTCATGATTTCATAGTTTGTGAGTTCGAGCCCAATCAGGCTTGCTGCTGTCACACAGAGCCAGCTTCGGATCTTCTGTTCCCCGCCCCCGCCCCCCCGCCCCCCCGCCCCCCGCTGTGCCTGCTGCTCCCCTGCTCTCTCTCCCTCTCTCTCATAAATAAATCTTGGGGCACCTGGGTTGCTCAGTCAGTTGAGCATCCAGCTTCAGCTCAGGCCATGATCTCACAGTTTGTGAGTTTGAGCCCTTCATCGGGCTCTCTGCTGTCAGCACAGAACCTGCTTCACTTCAAATCCTCCGTACCCCTTTCTCTCTCTGCCCCTCCCCAGCTCACGCTCGCGCTCTCTCTCTCTCTCTCTCTCAAAAAAAAAAAAAAAAACCAAAAAAAAAAAAAACAACATTAAAAAATACATACATTTAAAAAAGGAAAAAAAGAAAGGCACCAAAATATCTGAGGTGGTTCAAATAGAATGATTCTGAAGAAAAATAAAAGTCACATCTTTGGGGTGAGGGTACGAAGTCAGGTAAGACCTCAGGGAAGGGGTGGCATTTGTAAAAACAAGAAAGGGTTTTGAGTGGCCGAGATGTGGGGAGGTTAGGTGACAGTTGTGGGCAGGTGAACCATGGAAGCCAAAGTGTGGTGTGTTAGCACGCGTTGGGACAGAGTAGCGTGGTCCTAGGGCTCAAACACAAAGTGCTTATTGCTGTATTTTGATCATTTGGAAGACCTAATGAGATTGCGAATGTTTTGCCTACAATCTCTCCTTGTAGCACAGAGCCTGGCACAAGACCAGTAAATACTGATTGCAGTGAGTATTGGGTGTAAAGATTAAAAATTGTTGGAGTTAAGCAGCAGGTGATTATTGTGTGCTATACTGAGGGACTTTTGACTTTGACACGTAGCGAGGCATTAAAGACATTGGAGAAACATATTTGAGAAACTTGGTACTTCCATGTATGGAATGGTAGGGGTGACCAACCATTATGGTTTGCCCAGGACCGAGGGGCTTCCTGGGATGTGACCAGGGACTTTCATGCTGAAACTGAGAAAATTCTAGGTAGACCAGGATGAGTTGGACACCCTGCCAACGGTAGTACTCTCAAAACTCTTGTCATGCTCACCGAGATGAGGATATGAGTGCCTGGAGAAACCCAAGCATATTTATAGGCAGTGAGGAAGGACCCAGTTAAAGTGAGATACTGATATTTAAATAGAAGTGATGACTTATGTATTAAGACCTGGGAATCAAGAGATGTTATCTTTGAAAAGGTGGAGAGGGGTCTCTTTTTTAGAAGATATCTAGATAAGATAGTTCTAGGAACTCAAAATGAGATGAAGACTAGAACATCAGATAAGAGGGGGGGGCAGAACAAGTGCAGCATTTTAAATTATTGAGAATGATATAAATGTCTAAAGGGGGAAAACAGTGCTTCATTTAAAATATGTTGAAGTAAAAAAGAGAAATCTTTGTGGTTGGAGTTTAATTATGAGAATAATTTGGGGATATTAGAAAATGGATTAAAATGACATGCAAAGAATTTATCTCCTGTGTTTCCCTCTAGGTTATTAAGTGACTCTCCATCTTGCAGAGAAAATGATTCAATACAGTCAAGGAAAAATGAAGTATGTACAAATGTTTACTATTTAGTCACATGTTCGACTAATTTAGTAATATCCATGTGTTTAAAAAGTTCATTTGATGCTACTTTTTGAACCATTTTCTGGTGTTCTTTTTTGTAATACAGTTCACAAAACATTGAGATGATGGATTTATTTGACAGGTAGTATTGTGGAAGATAGGTGGCTAGTAAAAAGATGAATTAAACATAGCTTTTAGGCATAGTTTTAATAGCAAAAAAGTGATAGGTTTATAAACATCTACAATCTCAGAAAATTTTATAATCTTAGTACTCTAAAAGAATATAGATAATAAGCTATAAGGGTACAGAAATTGTGGAGAAATTAATATTTTGAGTGGGAATGAATTCAAACAAAGGTTAATTTTATCAAACTAACAATATTTTGCAGCCTCTATAATTTGTAACCATACACAAAAGTAAATCGTGCGCACGCATACACGTTAATGAGGATGCTAACATTTTCTCCTTAAAATTTATAGAAAGTAAAAAGATTGGTTAGATAATTTTGGCGTGATTTATTTTAGGAATTTTATAAAGCATGCATACATTTTAGATTTCCTTTTTGTTTTGTTTTAAATAGGAAAGCCAAGAGGTATGTTGATGTCACTTATGTTGAAAAACTGAGAAAAACACATCCCTCTGACAATGTTTTGATAGAGCCATTTTCCACCTAGCATTTGGAGTGCTACATCTACTTAAGAGAGAAGTTCCCAGCCTTGTTTCTACCAAGTATTTCTTTTATTATTGCCCCTATGGATTTATTGTTTAAGTATCTATTATGTAATTTTCTTATTTTTATTTATTAAGGATATATAACTGATAGTAAGAATTTTGAATGAACAAGTGAAAATAAGCGTGATCAAATTATACTAATGTAATAATAGCCAAAAGTAGTTAAACATGACTTGTTCATTGGCCTGTGTGTTCTTATTAGGGAAAAATGATAGTTTTGCTTAAGATGTATAAAATATTTAAGAAACCATGAGTTTCTTAAAGAAACCTAATCACTAGAAAGAATATTGGCCTTGGAATCTAATAGACTTGGATTGATTTTTTGGCACAGCCACTTATTAGCTAAGCCATCTAGAGAGTTACTCACCTTTTTTGAGGTTCAGTTTCTTTATTGAGTACATACAACACTACCTACCACCTTTTTAGGGTTGTTGTTAGGGTTGTTGAGACAGTATTTGTAAAGTGCCTAACATGGTACCTAAGGCATAAAAGGCACTCAAAAAGTTGAGCCCTTTATGAAGGTAATGATGCTCCAAAAATGGATTATTTAGTACGTAATATAATTGCAGTTGGTTTAAAGATCAACATATCTGGCCTAGAAGAAGATGTAAAGCATGGCAAGGAAATGACTTATAATCAATTAGCCGTCATTCCTGGAAGACTTACTGACCGTAACTCCTTATAGTAGTGTTCCCGGCACTGTGTAGAAAGATATAAAGAAGAACTTAAATTCTCATTTTTAAGAGAAGTAATGTATTTTTGAGCAAGTGCAGTTAAATATTCCAAATATTTGTTTCAAATATAGACCTTTTCATCTTGTAAGTACACTGTGTGACAGTATTTTTACATAAATAATCTGCAGAAGAACAGTGGAGCATATCAGAGGGTATCCTTTATTCATAATGAATGAGAGACTTGGCGTCATAGAAGAATTCTGCCAAGATTAGAGCGTCTCACTCGTATATTTACGTAATGTTTATATACATAGAAAGCAAGAGATGGAGAATTTTTTCCTTATGTTGGTAAAAGTCACATTAAGAAGGTACAAAAACTGTACCTGTAAAGGATCTTATATGAAGCTTAAAAAACAGCTTATCCTTCTCTTTAAGCCTCTCATATTTTAAATGTGACCAAAATTTATAATTGTAGTTTCTTGTTTCCGGACAGATTCAGAAAAAACTATACACGTTAGAAGAACACCTTAGCACTGAGATACAAGCCAAAGAAGAATTAGAGCAGAAGTGCAAGTATGTTGTTTAGATAACGAAATGTTGTCTTTTAAAATTTAAGTTCAAACGTTTTACCAAAAAGGAAGAGTTATAATTATATGATCATCTTTGAATTTATACTAAGTAAATGTTTTTATTGTAAATCACTGTTTCTTTTGAAATCCTTTAGATCTGTTAATACTCGCCTTGAGAAGGTAGCAAAGGAGCTAGAAGAGGAGGTAAAGTTGCTGTATGCTTTTCATTAAAAGTTTTGTTTGCTACAAGTTGTGATGCCTGCCTTCCCTGCAGGGAGTTGTCTTAGAACCATATTAACACCCATCTTGATATATAGTAAGACCCACCTTATGTTGCACTGGCGAACAGGTTACAGGATAACCTTGGTGATAAGCCTCATTTTGTTATGGGTTTGCAAACTTGAGTGAATTTAGAATGTGTAGATACTTCACGTAAAAAAAATTTGCATTTGTGTCAGTTACTTGGCTTAACAACAGAAAGTGACCATTGTTTCTTCTTTTAAATTTCTGTTCCTAACATTTCAGATCTATAGTTTATATTAAGTGAAGATGGTTCAGTGGTAATGGAAGTTACGGAAAGTTTGACTTTCAGTAGTAAACCATTAACAGTATGGTCTTAATAATTTAAGAGAGGTGTGCTATTTTGAAAGTAATGGAAAACGTTACTGTAAGTTTTAACAAAACAGCAGTTACAGCCTTTTTTAAAGTTCTTTTTTATCTGCTTGAAATACTAAAATAGTGTTTTCATTTGATTTTTATACATACTTTCCTTTGATAGTAACTTTAAGCATTATTTCAGATTACCTTAAGGAAAAATGTGGAATCAGCATTAAGACAATTAGAAAGAGAAAAGGCACTTCTTCAGCACAAAAATGCAGAATATCAGCGGAAAGCTGATCACGAAGCAGACAAGAAACGAAATTTGGAAAACGATGGTTTGTGGTGTAGAATATTAAATACTTACCAAGAAAAAAAATTAAATGTGTATGTACGTGTGTGTTGTCGAAGCTTGCCACTGAAATGCTTTTTTTTAATCACAGTTAACAGTTTAAAGGATCAACTTGAAGATTTGAAAAAAAGGAATCAGAACTCTCAAATATCCACTGAGAAAGTAAATCAACTCCAGAGACAAGTAGGTCAATCTCCATTTGTAATAGGATATTGAATTTTCTTGATGATAACTTACTAATTTTAATTGGAAATGTTACAGAAAGGCCTTTGCCTCTGATTTTAAAGGGAAATCATTAGGAAACTATTTTGAGGTTTGTTTCTTACTTTAGTTTGTAACAGGCTGATAAACAGAAGTATTTTCATCATATACACTCGTGTTTGTTGTTGTCTGTTTGATTTTGAATGGAATAACAGCTGGATGAAACCAATGCTTTGCTGAGAACAGAATCTGATACTGCAGCCCGATTAAGAAAAACCCAGGCAGAAAGTACAAAACAGATTCAGCAGCTGGAATCTAACAATAGAGATCTTCAAGATAAAAATTGTCTGCTGGAGACTGCCAAGTTAAAACTTGAAAAGGACTTTATCAATCTTCAGTCAGTTCTAGAATCTGAAAGGAGGGACCGAACCCACGGATCAGAGATAATTAATGACTTACAAGGTATTATAAAGTAGAGATTGCACTTGAATTCATCTTGATGATTTATATTTCGGAAATAACTTTAGATGATGGATGTATGTGCTGGAATAGCACATTTCTGAATATACTACTCTGTTATGTGAAGCATAACATACGGAATGCATTGATAGAAAATTTTATGAATAGAAGGTTTGCTTTCAAATAGTGTGAAATATTTTAAATTACCAAAAACCACCTCCCAAAGTGACGGTTTGGGTTCCAGTTGACTTAGCCATAAAGCACTCTACCAACAATTATGAAACTTCTCAAAAATTTTTATTCTTAATTTAACATATATATACTTTGTGGGCTTATTGTTTTTAAAATGTTGCAATTTTAGGTAGAATATCTGGCCTAGAAGAAGACTTAAAGAATGGCAAAATCTTACTAGCAAAAGTAGAGATGGAGAAGAGACAACTACAGGAGAGATTTACTGATTTGGAAAAGGTAAAACATGTTCAGCTTTATATTTTGTAGGAAAATGACAAAGAGTTTTAGATTGGAAAACTTAACTCTAAAATAAGGGGTATCGGTATGGTTTCAGTGGAGGTTTCTCCCTAGGGACCCAAGGAAAACTTAGATTTTGACTACAACGTATCTTTAAAACGATAGAAAGTTACAATGGCTTTTGGCATTGAAAAGTTTTTCTTTAAAACTTCTGTAAGCCAGGGATGATTTTTAGGTTGTGTGCAGTTAAGGTGTTATTTTTGTTCACTTGTCCATTCTTTCAAGTATTTAATGTTATCATCTGTGGTAGAAATCTCAGGATGCAGTCTTTGCTTGCCTTTAACAGCCCCACAGTGGGGCCTCCCGGCTGTCTCAGACGGTAGAGCATGTGACTCTTGATCTCTAGGTCATGAGTTCAAGCCCCCACGTTGGACGTGGAGCCTACTTAAAAAAAATAATAAATTAAAAAAAAATACGATCTAAGGAGTAGTACCTAAAGTCACTAATAAAGTACACAGATAATTCTAACACAGCGTGGTAAACAGACTACTCGAAGAATGGACAGGGTATATTGGACGCACAGGACGAAGGCCTAATCTGACAGGGCAGGATTGGTGGGCAGGGCAAAGGCACATTCTGAGTTGGGCAGGACAGCAGGAGCAAAAGTACAAGATGGGAAATAGAAAAGGCACAGCTGGTTTATTTAACGCTAACTGCTCGATAGTTCTGGAGTATAGAGCAGGGGTCAACAGATTTTAATCTTTTAAGCAAAAGACAATGAATGCTTTAGGCTTTGAGGGCCATATAATCTGTTGCAACTCAGCTCTGCTGCAATACGTAAAGGAATGGGTGTAGCTGTGTTCCAGTGAAATGTTATAAAAATAGACATCAGGCCAAAATGCACCTGAAGACTGCAGTGTGGTTCTCATGTCAAGTGTGAGGAATTCACTGACCAGAATGAGCTACAGACCTAGGCATGAGCTGGATCATGTGAGAGTTTGAATATTCTGTTAAACTTAATTTCTCTAGGCAACAGACCCAGCCACTGAAGGGCTTTAAATTAGATGCTCTTTTTAGACATACATTTAAGATAGATCGTCGTGTTCCATGTGTGGAGAATAAATTTGAGGAGGACAAGATAAGAGGGGGGGAGACTAGTCAGAGACGTTTTCAGTAACTCAGATGATGGAGACTTAACTGGTACGGTGGTTAAAAGGATGGAAAATGGGGGTGAATCTGAGAAATATCTGGAGATAGAATATTTGGTAGCACTTAGTGATGGCTCAGATAAGGCATATGTGTGGTATTTAAGGAGGACTTCTAGGCTCTTACATGGTGACAAGATATATAATGGTAACAGTAATTCATAAAGAATAAAGGGGAGAGAAGAATGAAGGGAAATAGCTCTTTCAGAAGAAATGATGACAAAATCTATTTTAGTCCTAAGTTTGAGGTGCCTTAGGATGTTCGTAAAGGAGTAAACTATGTTGAAGCTAGAAATGTTTGAGAGTCATTGGTACAGAAGTAGCTGAAGCTGCGTGAATGCAAGAGCCTATCTCGGAAAAGATTGTTTAGAGCAATGGTTTTTCAGGGCAGAGTTGATTCTTCTGTTGTTGGATTGAAAAACCTCATTTTTAGGCGCTCCTGGGTGGCTCAGTTGGTTAAGCATCTGACTCTTGATTTTGGCTCAAGTCATGATCTCAACAGTTAGTGAGCTCAAGCCCCGCCTTGGGCTCTGCCCTGACCGTGTAGAGCCTGCTTGGGATTCATTCTCTCCCTCTCCCCCTCCCTCTCTCCCTCTCTCCCTCTCTCCCTCTCTCCCTCTCTCCCTCTCTCCCTCTCTCCCTCTCTCCCTCCCCCTCCCCCACTTTTCTGCCCCTACTCTGCGCATGCTCACTTGCTGTCTCTCTCAAAATAAACTTACAAAAAGAAAAAAATCATTTTCAGTATTAAGGATTTATTTGAAAAACAAAAGAAATATTTACATATATGATACAAACTATAGAAACAAAGAATTAGAAAATCTTTTGAGGATATAGAGAAAATAGATTGACTTCTATTATTAAAGTGTCCCAACTTAAAACAAGTCTCCTATGTGGAATATCAGGGTAAATGGTAGAGGATCCTGAAAATTTGTCGTCAGATACAGCAAAGGGAAATATTAGATAGGTTTTAAAGGTGAGAAATAATGATATAGAAGCTTGAAGTGGCTGAAGAGCGCCACCTCCAGAGAAGACCAGCATTTAAGGAATAGCTGGGGGGAAACTTCATAGGTGACAGAAAAGATGAGAACAGGAAGTGGGGAGCCAAGTGAGTGCACTCAGGTATGTCAAGGAAATAGTTTCAGGGCAACAGTGAGTCAAAATGGGGTAACTACTGAAAAGTGTTTGTCGAATCTGGTGGTGAGAATATCATGTGTTACTTCATTGAGATCACACACTCTCAGTGCAGATCTCCAAATGGTAGGGTGGAGGGATGGGGCTGTAGGTTCAGCAGGAGGTGAACAGGTGGATTCCGTGGATCATTGTTACAAGAAGTTTGAGTGAAGGGGGGAGGGAAAGTATTGAACATTCTTCGCTTGTAAAAAACAGCTTTATCAGTTTTTGAAATTGTGAGCCAGTCTTTTTTGTTGATCGCTGCTATTCTAAATCTTTAATAGGAAAAGAACAACATGGAAATAGATATGACATACCAACTAAAAGTTATACAGCAGAGCTTAGAACAAGAAGAAGCTGAGCATAAGGCTACGAAAGCACGGCTGGCAGATAAAAATAAAATTTATGAATCCATTGAAGAAGCAAAATCAGAAGCCATGAAAGGTATGCCTGTTTCCTAAGAGGGTTTTTCTGCAGCATTTTCCTAAGAATGGATTCTGTAGTCAACTCTTGATTTTGAGAAATATTTTTTTATATTTTATTGTCAAATATTGAGAACTGGAAAGAAAAACATTAGGGAAGCTTTACATACATATCATTTTTTCTCTTTATGGCAACGATCATTTCTAAGATGTAAGTCCTAAATACTGAATTATTCAACCAAATGTAAGGATCAGAGAGAAATGAATATTTCAGTGATAGCAATAGTAACAGGCATAAAGAGCATGAGGTTCTAGACTTATCTTTTCAGATTTGGGGGGATTTGCTATTTTTGTAATATTTAGTTTGACATTTACCAGTTTGTATAACAAAATTGTTGCCAGTTTATGCAAAATAAGTATTTTGGAAATAGTAGTTGACCTAACTAGAATACAAGCTCGTTGAATATTTTGAACTCTGTCATGATGAAGATACTAGCTAGATCTGGTCAAAGTCATCCACTACTAATGAATATAGGGTAAAATAACAGAGTTAACTTTTCCACAAACCAGCCTGTATCTTGGAATTGTCTTAGGATAATTTCTTGTTTTCCTAACTGACTGTTCATAATTATGAAGGATTTGAAATTCCAAAGGAAATTAATAAAAGACTCTTGCGAAAGATTCATAGAACTCTTAAGCAGAAATTTTATTTTAAATTGAAGCATAACATTTATGAATAATTTGGAAAAAATAGCCTTTTAATTAATGAATGAAATTTAAATTGGAGCTTTCTCGGTTAAAATCAGTTCAGTTTAAGGCAGTAATTAAGGATGTTAAGAGATGAAATGAGTGCTTTATTTAGAAAAATCTAATTACAAGAGTGGAAATTAGTGGGCCATGTTTCCCTGTCAGGGGCCTGGAAGATAGAGTTGAATTTCTTTTGAGGTGTAATTCAAGTGCAGTCACATTGCATTTCTCGCATTTGTAATACACACGTGTGACCACCACTCAAAACAAGTCATAGAATCTGTGTTTTCATCACCTACTCAGTAAGTTCACTTATGCCCCCTGTCTGTTCTCTGTGCCCACATTAGAGTGATTGTTTTTTTAAGTGAGTATATCTGTCCATGTGTTATCTCTGAACTGATAAAAATGAACCAATTCAGAGTAATAGTACCTACCATTTTTTTTTTCAAACTCCTTTTTAGAATACTAACATGAGATGTATGGTGACTTTCATAGTTTATAGGAGTACACAAAATTTAAATGTTGCTGGTGCTCAGACCGGCTCTAAAAGCCTTTGGCTTTTCCACTGCCATTCCGTAGCTTCCTTGATTAAGACTATGGCTTACTAATGAAAACTAGTCATGTGACCTTGTCTAGTTACTTAACCTTTTTTGTGCCTTGTTTCTTCTTAGACAGGTGTAAGAGTTTTAGGTTGTTTTGAAGACCCAAGTGCAATGACACGTGAAAATGCTTAGAAATATTAGCTGTTATTAGTAGAACGTGAAGAATAGTTTCGTTTTTTCCACACTTTTGAAGGCAGTTCATTGAAAAGTGAAAATTCATAGGCTTAATTTTCCCTTATATAACTTTGTAATACGATAATTCAATATCGAGCATTAGGTATGAAACAGCAGAGGAGCCCAATTGGATTTGAAAAGATTTTCTAATCAGTACATCAAAAGGTAATCCTTTAATGGTAATAACTGACATTTAATATGAAATCACTTGTTTAGACATAAACTTTGCCTGTTCTTCACTTTTAAAAGCCTTTTCTGATTAATAAAACAAATTAAAAGTTCATTACAAATCATTTAGAAAATTCAGGAAAGTATAAAGAAGTAAGTAAAGATTAACCACAATTTTACTAATCAGGATGCTATTTTGTATATTTTCTGAAATTTTTATACCCTTTTTGCTTTTTTTCTTTGAAAATAATACTGTGAACATTCTCTTTAGGTCTTTTTAACATTGTCCTTAAATACTGAGCACTTATCAAATTCTTCTTGTATGCCAACCAGCTATTAAGTGCCACACAGATAGTAACTAAGAATCTTCATAACATCCCTGTAAGGGACAACAGGTACTGGTATCATTCTACAGATGAGGAAATTGAGCCTCAGAGAGCTTAACTAACGTGCCCTTGTAAATAATTAGGATGTGTCAGAGACAGGGTTTAACCTTAGGAACTTTGGTCCCAGCGGCTTGTCCTTTGCCATTTCCCCAAAGCATAATTGTCCTTCTCTGCATAGTAATATGCTAATATGGAAAGAGCCATAGACGTCATAGAATCTACCCGGGATGTTTTAGGGTAAGAAAAGTGACACCAAGAGGCACAGGGCAGCAGGAAAATAAAATACGTCTTTATTAAAAAGATGTAAGCCTCTTTTAGAATCATAAGTGAAGGCACAATTTTACTTCAGTTAGAATAGATGTAATATTGCAGAGTGGTCGATTTTTCTGGACACTGGAAATAAAACTCCTGATTTCTAAGCGTGAAACTGTTGACATTTCAAACACATTAGGGAGAGTGATGAAAATATTAAATTGGAAATTAAAAAAAATGTTTTTAAGGCAGCATCATTTACAACAGTTTTCATAGCATGGTGTCACGTATTTGATATGCCTTTTTGGTATGTGAATGCACAACTCTGTCCATTTTTGTGGCAATAGAAATGGAGAAAAACCTCTCAGAGGAAAGGACGTTAAAGCAGAAGGTGGAAAACCTGTTGCTGGAAGCTGAGAAGAGATGCTCTATATTAGACTGTGACCTCAAACAGTCACAGCAGAAAATAAATGAACTCCTTAAGCAGAAGGATGTGCTAAATGAAGATGTGAGTATGAAGTTTACTAATAAGTAATAATAAACTGTGTAATGAATTCATAGTCCGCGTAGGTTTATCCATAATGTTGGTTTCATAATTAAAATTTTTTTCTTATAATCTGTAACCTTTAATTTTACTGAATTTGGATGATAGCTAAATGAATCATAATTTAAAATTTTAAGTTATTTTTACCCTAAAGACCATATTTTATTTTAAAAAGTATGACAACAGAAATACAAAAAATATTTTACTGTGAAGTGAATTAGCTGCCTAAGGACAAAAATCTGTTTTGCATGATCATATTTGCTGCAAGCTTCATTGATAAGAAAAATCAAAATCAAGGGGTGCCTGGGTGGCTCAGTCGGCTAAGCGTCCGACTTCAGCTCAGGTCATGATCTTGTAGTTCATGATTTCTCATTTTCACTCTCACTCTCACTCTCACTCTCACTCTCACTCTCACTCTCACACTCTCATTCTCTGTCTCTCTCAAAATAAATAAACATTAAAAAAATAAATCAAAGTCAAAGTAATTTATTTATATACCAAGTATACAATTTATTTTTTAGATCAGAAACTTGACATTAAAAATAGAGCAAGAAACTCAAAAGCGCTGCCTTACACAAAATGACTTGAAGATGCAAACACAGCAAGTTAACACACTAAAAATGTCAGAAAAGCAGTTAAAACAGGAGAATAATCATCTCATGGAAATGAAAATGAGCTTGGAAAAGCAGAATGCTGAACTTCGAAAGTAAGTAAATTGTTTGAGACAAAGTTTTATTCATATATATGAGTATCCACATGTAAATTATCTTAATTTTGGTTTACCTGGGGGTTTTCTTTTGATCAT
This sequence comes from Felis catus, assembly GCF_018350175.1. Taxonomy (NCBI): domain Eukaryota; kingdom Metazoa; phylum Chordata; class Mammalia; order Carnivora; family Felidae; genus Felis; species Felis catus. The sequence goes on from NC_058370.1 coordinate 132,138,166, forward strand.
TTTCTTGACCACATTTGCTCTCTTTTTCTGTTTAAGTAATGTGTTGAGTGCCGCTGTTATCCCTCAAGATTACATTTGCTTCCCCAACGATTTTTTTTTTACTACTTCTACCTATTGCCGCCTCTGTAAATGAATAACCAAGTATCACCAGGCATTTGAGGAAAGTGTTCAGTACTAAAGAGAAAGACTGTGATAAAGAAAAAGGAAACGTACCCCCAGATGAGGAATATATTAAGGAAAGAAGAGGAAAGCACAAACAAATAAAAAAAGCCTATTAGTAATAATTAGTATTGATCAAAACTTCTAGGAGATAGTACTTCCGTTAAACAAGAAGCCGGCATAAAGCAAAAAAGGCAGCCAGAATGAGAACGAGCTGTTAAAGATGAAAAATGACCGCATATACATTTATTAGGATGGTTTAAAGAAAAATTCAAAGAAATTTCATCGACTGTGGAAGAAGAGGGCGTGACGTAGAAGGTGTGTGGCCCAGGGGTTCTAGCCCCAGACAGAGAAGTCTAGAGAAGGAAGGAAGAGGAGGAAGTTGTTAGAGAAATAATGGAAAACAGGTTTCCCGTGGCGGGAAGAGAAGTCGTCGGATTGAAAGGACTCAACCGAAAATAAGTGAAGACAAGACCCGCATTTGGACGTGTTCTCGTCAAATTTCAAAAACAAGAGAAAGGGTGGGTGGGAGTATTGCGGTTCGCATCCCGGACTGGGGAGGCTGTGGTTTGTGGTTGATGGAGCAGGAAGCGAGGCTTGGCCGTATGGCTGAGGCCAGTGATACGGCTGTGTTAGGAGAGCTGGGGAGAGGTGAGGGATAGGAACAGCTAACTCCCCACTCTGGCAGCAGGGAACTAGTAAAGAAGAGTTTAAATTTGTGTCAAGAAATAAGCTGAGATGTGGAGGTAGTTACCAAAAGAACAAAACAGAATTGAAACGAAGTGAATTCCTCCAGGGGAGTGAATTGAGGGTGTGAAGACGTGTGGAAAGAGAGACCGCTACCTTTCTGGCCGATTTTTTCTGTGCCATTCTGTACTTTTTCACTGTAACCATGTACGTATAATGGGTTATTTTTTTGAAAAGTACTTGTCTTAAATACCTAATAAATGTTAGGTGTTTAAAGTTACACGTAAGTGGATGATGGCAGCTCTTCGAGGATATTAAAATTATACTGAGGTTTGCTGCAAATGGGCTTAGCCGATGATGATGAGATCATTCCAAAAATTGACCTTTTATATAGTATTAATCAGCATCTTTCCCATTTTTGACTCAGAATAATTAGAATCCTCGCTTTTAATAGCAGGCACCTCGATAGTAAAATACAGATATAACACATAAAGTGACAATGAGTGATAACTTTCTTTATGTGGAGGTTTTAAGAGCCAGTAAGTAAACAAAGTGACCAAATTATGTTAAATGAGAATAAGAGTAAAAGCCTTAAGTAACACACAGATGGAAAACAGTATGATTAAATCATTTGGTCTGAGTCTTTCTTGCTGTGTATATTTTTAAATATCTAGGTGGTATTTAAATGTCTTTTCCCTATAAAATACTCAGACTAAACAGTAAATGTTCCCCTTAATGAATGCAGATGTAGTTCATCTTGCCAGAAAGAATCTACTGTGATAGTTCGTTATTTACTCTTCTGTATCTGTACAGTGTATGTAGGGTTGAGTTTTTTGTAGATTTTGGAGCGTTTTTGTTTTCTAAGTGTATCATATATGTGGTGTTCTTCTCCAATTTGCCTTTTTCCCCTTAGCTTAGACTTGGAATAATTGTGATCTTTATGTTTTCTTAGTAACCCTAGGATTGGGGGTGCCTGGGTGGCTCAGTCGATTAAGCCTCCATCTTCGGCTCAAGTCATGATTTCACAGTTTGTGGGTTTCGAGCCCCACATTGGGTTTTCTCCTGTCAGCACAGAGCCCGCCTCAGGTCTCGCTCTCTCTCTGCCCCTCCCCTACTTGCACGTTCTCGCTCTCTCTCTCTCTCTCAGAAATAAATAAACATTAAAAAAAAAAAAAAAACAACTCCAGAATTTATTTCAACACAAGGCTCACTTTTTATTTTACGTATTTTTTATTTAATTTTATTTCTTTATTGAAGATATATGCATACATATATGTAATAATGCATACAGAAAAAATACACAAATGATATGTAGAGCTTCGTGAATTTTTACAAAATGTACAGATCTGTGCAATTTAAACATCTACATTTAAACATAAAAGCTAGGGGCGCCTGGGTGGCTCAGTTGGATAAGCATCCAGCTTCGACTCATGTCGAACCCATGAACCATGGTTCATGGGTTCGAGTGTCTCGTCGAGCTCTGTGCTGACAGCTCAGCCTGGATCTTGCTTCCGATTCTGTGTCTCCTCTTCTGTCTCTATCTGCCCCTCTCCTGCTGGTACTCTGTCTCTCTCTCTCAAAAACAAATAAACACTAAAAAAAAATTTTTTTTTTTTTTTATTTAAAAAAAAAAAATTTTTTTTTTTCAACGTTTATTTATTTTTGGGACAGAGAGAGACAGAGCATGAACGGGGGAGGGGCAGAGAGAGAGGGAGACACAGAATCGGAAACAGGCTCCAGGCTCTGAGCCATCAGCCCAGAGCCTGACGCGGGGCTCGAACTCCCGGACCGCGAGATCGTGACCTGGCTGAAGTCGGATGCTTAACCGACTGCGCCACCCAGGCGCCCCCCAAATTTTTTTTTTTAATAAAATAAACATAAAAACCTGTGTGTCTTTCCTCCCCTCTGGCCCCTTCGCAGTTATTTCTTCACTCATCCTAAGATGACCAATTCTCAGGTCCTCTTTTAATTCTACTAGTTGGGCAGAAATGGCTGATCACAGTGAACGTGTGAGAATATGTAATTTAGTATTACTGTTCTAATATATCACTATTTGGTCTCAGCACCCACTTACACTCTTAAAAATTATGAAGGGCCCCCCAAGATTTTTGTTTATGTGAGTTATATCTCATGATATTTTTTGTGTTAGAAATCAAAACAGAGAAAATTTTATTTGTTTAATTTACTTACTTTAAATGTTTGTTTATTTTGAGAGAGCGTGGGAGCACAAATGGCAGAGAGAGAGAGAGAGAGAGAGAGAGAGAGAGAGAGAGAGAGAGAGAATCCCAAGCAGACTTGTGCTATCGGCGCAGAGCCCGATGCAGGCTCGAATCCATGAACCATGAGATTGTGACCTGAGCTAAAACCAAGGATTCTATGCTCGACTGACTGAGCCCCAAAACTGAGAAAATTTTAAAACACAGGAGCATACAAACATATTTCATTAGCTGTTGGAATGATGACATCATATGTTATAGAACTTTAAAAAAAAGTCTATACTTGTGAGAGAATGAGAATTTGAAAAAAACAAAAAAACCCACCACACTGGTGATTAGTATTACGAAAATAATTTGACCTCTTGGGACTTCTTTTTTTTAAAGGCTCCAGGGATGCCCACTGGTTCCCTAGGCCACATTTCAAGAGTTGCTGGTTTAATATATAGGTAGCTTATTTGAACCTTTGCTTTAATGTCCCCACAGAGAACGTCAAGATGCAGACGGGCAAATGAAGGAACTCCAAGATCAGCTTGAAGCAGAGCAGTACTTCTCAGTAAGTTCCGGATACGTTAGTTTGAAAATTGTCGTGTTTGTAGAATTAAAAATTTGCTGCAGAATGAGGAAAACGATTCTTGTCTTTAGGATAGATTCTTCTAGCAAACATCAGACAGATTGGGATAGGATGTTTTGTACCACACAATTCATATAGAAAGAATAGCTGGGCAAATGACTGTTGATAGCTTAACAGAAATCTATTATCATTGCTAGAAAAATGGTTCTAAGCACATCAGTGAAGTTGATTTAAAAAAACACTGCTTTTTGAGGAAGAATTTTCATGAAGAAATTGTCATTTTAATGTTTGCATTTTTTAAATCAGTTTTAAAATATGAAGTAGTAATGTCACCTTTGTTTTATTTAAGCCAACAAAATTTCCTTGTCTAAATTAGTAGTATACTTCTTTGCCTCTTTATCCTACCAATCTGTGTCATTTAATGAGAAATTCTGATACCCAGTTGAAAAGCAAGCTTCTTGGGGCGCTCGGGTGTCTGAATCCATTGAGCGTCTGACTTTCGGCTCAGGTCACAATCTAACAGTGTGTGAGTTGAAGCCCCACTTTGGGCTCTCTGCTGTCAGCACAGAGCCTGCTTCAGATCCTGTCTCCCTTTCTCTCTGCCCCTCCCCCACCCTCTCACACGGGCCTGCGTGTGTGCGCGCTTTCTCTCCCCCCCCCCAAAATAAATAATTAATTAAAAAAAATTTAAATCCAGCTTCCAAGTTATTAGCAGAACTTGTATTAGTTACTTGGTAGATTACTAGAAAAGCCCATTAAACTATTAGTTTGCTCAGTGTTCAGGAACATATTTGTGTTCAGCTTGACTTTTTGTGTAGATAGACCTTGAATATAGAAATAATGTTCCTGCTGATGGTGATAATGGCGGTGACATGTTTCTTCTGTTCTGTTTTGCTGTTTAGACTCTCTATAAAACACAGGTGAGAGAACTTAAAGAAGAATGTGAAGAAAAGACCAAACTTTGTAAAGAATTACAGCAGAAGAAACAGGAATTCGAGGACGAAAGGTACAGACCGAGATTCTTATCTCTTTTGTTGATAACTGGGTACTCAGCTCCTAGAACAGTACCTGCTGTGCCCTCAGTAAGAATTTGTCGATGAAGTGTATTAGAAACTTTGACTTCCTAGTGAAAATTGAACATTAAAATTATGTATCATTAAAATGTAGGGACTCCTTGGCTGCTCAACTGGAGATCACCTTGACCAAAGCAGATTCTGAGCAGCTGGCTCGTTCAATTGCTGAAGAGCAATATTCTGATTTGGAAAAAGAGAAAATCATGAAAGAGCTTGAGATCAAAGAGATGATGGCTAGACACAAACAGGAACTCACTGAAAAAGATGCTACAATTGCATCTGTAAGTAAAGTTTTTTAGTCCTTTTTTGATTTTAATTAAATTACTGTATCACACATGTTACTTAGAAGTGCTAGGAAAGTACTGCAGACAGAAATGAAAAGTTGTGTATTCTGGCTTTGGGACGTTTTATCCAGTTATCCACTAGCTTCTCGGTGTCGTTTGGTAGAAAGAGGCTCAAAAAAAGAACTACTTGCAATGGCTCTGCCTGTTGGTATATTCGGAGTGAAAGGACTAAAGGGAAAGGGAAAAAGCCAAAGCAGAAAACAGTGTAAACCATTTTTTTCTTGCTAAACAAATCTTAGTTCAAAAGAATCTTGAAACTACCATGAAGGTAGTCATATGTAAGTTGAAAAAAAATTATAATGAGAATTTCAAGGAGACGGAAAACATCAAGTAGTTGAATTTGTTTTATCAGTTATCCGGGTCATTGAAATGGTACATTGATTAGAACGTGTGGCATTGGAGCCAGGGATGCTTATTCCCGTTCAGCGGAAATAAGTAGGGAGGCCAGAAGTAGACTCTCGCACGTAAAGACCTTGGTCTGTGAGAGCAGTGTGGACAGACACATTGGTGGGAAAAGATACAGATGCAATGAAAGGTTTGGGATGACTCTTTTGTGTGGGAAGGAATGAAGTTAGATCCTTACCTTTTACAACATAACAAGAATAAATTCTAGCTATCTTAAAGATCTAAAGATGAAAAAGAAAAACTTTAAACAGAACAAAATCCAGAACTTACTGTAGCAGAAGACCACAAACTGCAGGGAGAAGATACTTGTAATGTTTTTATTAAACGGGATTTGTATCTAGAACACATATGGCACTCTCGAGCTCAATGAGAAGAAGTTAAACAATCCAAGAGAAAAATTGGCCAAAAGAGAAAACCCTAAAAACATAAGCAGATGCTTAACCTAAATACTCTTTAAGAAAGGCTAGATAAAATAACTTTGAAATACCATTTCGTATTCATTACAAAGGCAGAATTCAGTATCTAATTTCAAGTGTTTGAAGGGTGTGTGGGAAATGACATTCTTATTTAAAGCTATGAGGAGTATAGATTTAGTATGGTATAGTATAGTGTATAATGTGGCAATTTAAATATTATTTATTCTAAATATGAAAAATTAAATATTCATATAATCCAAAGAAAGTTGATGTTAAGATAAATATGGTAGAGAAATTCAGGTACAATTTTTAGAGCAGCATAAATGTTTGTAATAGCAAGAAATTCAAATGTCTTAGCAGTCAGTCTTCTCAATAGATGAATGGATAAATGGTATGTGGTAGAAGATGGGACTGCTGTATCAGTTAAAATGATTTAATTAGATCTTTACATATCAACAGTTTAATTCTTTTTTTAAGTTTACTTATTTGGAGAGAGAGAAAGTACACATGCTTGAGCAGAACAGAGTGGAGGGCAGAAAGAGAGAGAGAGAACCTCAAGCAGGCTCTGTGCTCTCGGCACAGAGCCCAACACAGGGCTCCATCCCACAAACCACAAGATCATGCCTGAGCCGAAGTCGAAGGTCGGATGTTTAAACTCTGAACCACCCAGGCATCCCAACAATTTAATTCTTAATATGATCTCCAGTGAAAGCATTTACAGAAAGATACAGTGTGATGCTGTTTATGGACAATTTAAAATCACATAAAACCATGGTATATGTTATGTGTTTGTAATAAAAGGATATAATCATTGATGGGAAGGATGAGCATATCATTCACAATAAAATTTCTTTGGGGAAGGAAGAATAGGAATAGGATTTGGAGAGAATAAAAAAGGATGTCAGCTTCTTTGTAAAATTTTATTTCGTTTTAAAATGTCCTGGAGGAAATACTACAGTTAAAAATTTGTTTATTCTGCATGATGAAATGCAGAGATCTGTTATAGTATTTGTTTGTTTTTAGTTTATTAAATGTTTTTCTCATTAAAAATACCGCTAAGGATTTTTGAGAGAAGGGCAATGTTTTTGCTTCCTGGGGTGCACATGAAGTCTGTCACAGTCAGTGAAGTTTTCACCAAGGGTGAATTTCGATAAGGTTCCACAAAGCCACGAAGCATAGATACAGATGTACTTAGAAAAATAAGAATTTTAGCAACATTCTAGGATACTTTCATTTTGAATTATTGCTTTATAATGTAGATTTTGTAAATTGTGATATGATTTTCTTTCCACTTTCGTTCTTAGCTTGAAGAAACTAACAGGACACTAACTAGTGATGTTGCCAATCTTGCAAATGAGAAAGAAGAATTAAATAACAAATTAAAAGATGCCCAAGAACGTATGTATGAACAAAGAATAAGGTTTATATTTTAAATATGCCTAATGTTTTGTCAGTTGTTGTAATTATTAATATAATTTTTTGCGTTTTTCCATATTTCAGAGCTATCACGGTTGAAAGATGAGGAGATAAGTGCAGCCGCTATTAAAGCACAATTTGAGAAGCAACTATTAACAGAGAGAACACTGAAAACTCAAGTATGTGTAATAAAGTCTAAATATGATTTTGAATTCTTTCAGTTTCTTCTCTCTTTTACATTTTACTTCTAGCATTACAGATTGGCTGTAGCAGTCATTGAATGAATCAGTATTTGTGAACCAATCACAATTACCTGATTTTTGCCAGATTAGAAGAAGCTAGATGTGGTTATTAACTTTGTCCAATTCAGTGTTTACTTACGGTTTCCTTAATTTTTCCATATGGAATCACACTCCCTCCTAATTTTTTATTGTAATCTGGTAAGTGTTTCTGCTTTTAAGAAACTAGAGAGAGTAAACATTTGAGCATCCTTCTGCCAACATTTATGGTTGTACATGCTGCGTGAATCTTTGCGGGTCCCACATGCTTAGTTCTCTGGTTGAACAGACTGTATTTTATTAATGTGATGCCAGTGCAGCATTCTCTTCCTCCAGGATAAAAGTGGATCTGCCTCGTAAAAGTCTCTCTAGGAACTAAAAACTCGCAGTAATAGAAGGTGACATTAGAGCAAACCTGATGTACTTTAAACATTTTAAATTATATTCCTTAGAAAACATGAGCGTGAGAAACAAATGTAGGTTGGAGAAGGGTAACGAGTAATGGAGCGTGTGTTACTTAATATAGACAGTGTTTCTCTGTCACCCTGTATGTATAGGGAAGGAGATTATTAGTGGTCATATAACTTGCTCTTGGTGAGTTATCAAGAAGCATCGATGTATTTTATTACAAAGTTATGTTTATGTTTTTAAGGCTGTGAACAAGTTGGCCGAGATCATGAATCGAAAAGAACCTGTCAAGCGTGGTAGTGACACTGATGTGCGGAGAAAAGAGAAAGAGAATAGAAAGCTACACATGGAGCTTAAATCTGAACGTGAAAAACTGACCCAGCAGATGATCAAGTATCAGAAAGAACTGAATGAAATGCAGGCTGTAAGAATACTTTCTGAACTCTAGATTGAAGGCTTCTTTTTAAGAAGAATTGTTTTCATGTCTGCACATATTTTATTGGTTATAGGACATTTCTGTTACTTCATAATTGTTAATTGCATTAAAGGAAATTATGAGGTATATGGCATCAGATTAATTTGATGTAATTTAATTTCTTGTAGCAAATAGCTGAAGAGAGCCAGATTCGAATTGAACTGCAGATGGCCCTGGACAGTAAAGACAGTGACATTGAGCAGCTGCGGTCACAGCTCCAGGCCTTGCATATTGGTCTGGATAGTTCCAGTATAGGCAGTGGACCAGGGGATGCTGAGGCAGACGATGGCTTTCCAGGTATGGATTTCTTTTCAGCTCTTAGGCTATTTTTATTAAACGACTTCGTCTTAAAGATGAAGCAATTGATTGTTTTAAGCCCTGTGATTGATTCTGCTCTTGAGAAAAATGTTTGTCATTTCTTTAAGAAAAGCCTACTCCTTGGAGTGGGGATTCAAATGACAGTTTAAACTTACAGTGTTTATTGATTTTTGACAAAAATGTTTGCGAAACAATGCAAAAGAAAATTCCACATATTTGCTTAAGTTAGCTCTTTATGTATTACAGGAAGCTCTCTTTCCAGGTTTTCATTTTATTTTCTCTTAACTTCTTTCTGCATTCTTACTTCCTCTCATGCTGGATGTTTAGTTCATATCACTCAGTCACGCACTATGGAATCCTTGTCATTCACCTACCAACGTTCCTCTACTTCTCTCAATATTGCCACTAAGCCTTCCAGTTCTCATATGCTTCTTGACTCTGATTCTGACTCAGAAGAAGAATCTTTGCCTTACTTACCTATTTCATCGGAACCTGATGGTACAGGTGATATCCTGAAAATCTTTCACCTTTGGGGTTTGTCACCCTCCCCTTAATTTCAGTCCTTCTGCAAAGTTTTTGTAACATTGACTAATTATCCACTAACCAATTGTTCTGGTCTCCGTTAAAAAGAAAGTGCTGCATGAATAAAGAATTTTTAAAGGTATTGTCACATGGCATTGCTACTATATTCGATAGACTTATTTTGTCAACTTCAGATCATTAAAGAGCATATGGTTTTACCGTCTGTGTCGTCCATTTTCATCCAACAAGAAATTCTTCCTGAAATTTCATATCAAGAGTGACGGTACAAAAAAAACACGTAGACTGTTTGCGAGGATGTATATAGGTTTTCACTGAGTGCTTAGCTAGTCAACATTGTGTTAAGCCTTAAAAGACAGTTCAACCCAGTCCCTGAAAGGACTTAGAGTTTAAGTGAAAAACTAGATGGCAAACATAAAATCACTATGTTGAACACAAAGTTAGTATAAGTGCAGGTCTAATGTAAATGCCGTGGGAAATTAGTGTATGAGCAGCTGACTATGAGGTAAAATTTAATCCCTTACTAATTGAATGCAAAGTGAAATAGCTATAGTTTTTTTATATTGTTGCCACATTTCCCAGGTATAAAACAGTATATAATATAAATCATAAGTAACTGTATTGAAGTTTTAGATTTTAGCAGTAAATTTCAGTCTCACTCAAATTGTTAGATCATCTGATTAAGTCCCTTAAGTTGGTGTAGGACCACATCCAGACATTTCACATTATGTGGGCTGTTTTTATAAATGTTTATTTATTTGTGAGACAGAGAGTGAGTGTGAGTGGAGATGAGCAGAGAGAGAAGGAGACACAGAATCTGAAGCAGGCTCCAGGCTCTGAGCTGTCAGCACAGAGCCTGATGCGGGGCTCGAACTCACGGACCACGAGATCATGACCTGAGCCAAAGTCGGACACTCAACCGACTAAGCCACCCAGGCGCCCGTATATGGGCTGTTTTTAATGGCAGCATTTCTGTTATAGAGTCTGAAGGTTGTTGATGGAAGAGAGTATAGATAGGTACTGGAGTCAGAGTTGTGTCCTTGTGTGACGCAATTTATGGAAAGCACCTAGCATAGTTCAGTAGGTGATTATTAGAATAACCTCCAAAAATGCTGGTTTGCCCCTAGTTATTTCATTAAATGATACTGATCAAATGCCTTTGAAACAAATTCTAAGGATTCAGGCAGTTTCCTTTGTTGAACTAGAATTTTACCAATTTTGCTGTTTTGGAATTTAGAAATCTTCTGGTTATATTGCTACTTATTAACCACATTTGATCTGTAATTTACACAACTTCATTTAATTTTATTTTAGCCATTTAAAAAATCATTTTCTCTGAACATGTAATTATTAACTTAAAAGATTTTCTCTTCAAAGAAGATATATATGCAGTAAATCTATAATTAGGCCTTCTTCCAAAGGAAAAAAATTTCTCATATAGTTGTATCAGTGAGAATAGAGAACTGCTTCTCTTTTTTTGCAACTTTTCTGCTGAACTTTGCAGATGCACGAATTTAATCAGCAGGGGGCATTTGACCATATAAACTATAGCATATATAGTTCCAATGTGGTATAACCTGGATTTTGTTTTGCATTTCATAACTTGCTTATACTGATCCTGCATCATTATTACAGCCTAGATAATAATATAATGGTAAATTCTGAGGGGCGTATTTGATTTGTTCTATGACTTTTCTATTAAAATGTTATTATAGTTCTCATTTTCTTAGGAGAATTGTTATATTTATCCTCATATCTTGTGCTTATTGATAGAATCAAGACTAGAAGGATGGCTTTCATTGCCTGTGCGAAACAACACTAAGAAATTTGGATGGGTTAAAAAGGTAATTGGTAGTTTTGAATATGGTTCTTTTATTTGGCTTTTGGTTTAGCTTTAGCCATTTTACTTTTGTAGTTGTAAGATACATATAACTAGAACTTTTAGACGCATAAAACTTTGGACTTTGATTTGGAATGATGTGATTTTATGTATCTTTGTGAAAAAAAGCCTTTCATCATTAATGTGCTGTTAATAATAAAACAGGTTTTGATGCTAGGAAAACAGAAGCCTGTTGACTTCAGTGTTTTGCTATTTCAGTGGGAAAACAACTGTGGTTATGATAGAAAGGCTTATTTATTTCTTTTCCTCTGTTACTATGATTATTGGTATTATGTTCATTTCTGGTAAATATCTTAGTCTATTCAGGCTTCTATAACAGAATAGACTGGGTAGTGTATGAACAATAGAACTTTATTTCTCACAGTTCTTGGGGGCTGGAAGTCTCAGGATCAGGATATTTGGGTTCTGGTAAAGGCCCTCTTCTTGGTGCAGACTTCGTGCTATGTTCTCATGTGGTGGAAGGGGCTAAGGATCTCTCTGGAGCCCCTTTTGTAAGGGCACTGACCCCATTCATGAGGGCTCTGCTCTTATGGCCTGTTCACCTTCCAAAGCCCCTTCCATTAGGTGTTAGGGTTTAACATAAAAATTTGGGGGAACACAAACATTCAGACCATAGTAATAAGGCTACCTGTGCTTATTGAATTTTGAAGCTAAATCAGTCTAAAAAATATTTGAATTAATATCCTTCCCAATTTGCTTATTTAAAAAATATATATGCAAGCTGTAAATTTGTTATTTTAAGGAAGACCTTTTAAGGATATAATGAGAACTGTTTAGTTATTTAACTTAGGTATTACATGATTTTTGTTGCTGTAGAATTTGTTTTCAGAGAAAATAAATGTGATACATAGATTAACTTTAGTCATTAATTCCTTCTCTCCCTCTTTAACAGTATGTGATTGTAAGCAGTAAGAAGATTCTTTTCTATGACAGTGAACAAGATAAAGAACAATCTAATCCTTACATGGTTTTAGATATAGAGTAAGTGTTTTTATTAGAATATTTAGAAACTTTCCCTTGTAAAGTGTATGAGACAAATGTGACCTTTTTGTCAAGTTAGTGCTATTTATACATAAATATATATAGTATAGCTCCTACTGTACTGTTGTTACATTTTCTCATATTTGCCTCATAGAGATGAAAGTCTGGGGTATAGAGTTAGCTAAAACATGTTTTCTGAAACTAATTAGAAAATTTCTGACTTCCTGGAAATACGCAAAATCTCAAGGAGTGATTGAATTAATAGAAGCAAGGTATCCTATGACCCTCTAACGTGGGTCAAAGTAGTCCATTTTAACTTCCAACATAAGTATAGGATAACTAATGTAATTTGATCCTCCAGTAATATTTTATTCCTTTATTAAAAATCTTTTATAGCAAATTATTTCATGTCCGACCAGTTACACAAACAGATGTATATAGAGCAGATGCTAAAGAAATTCCAAGGATATTTCAGGTAAACAGCCTTCTGTGTCTTTCATGCTTATTCTGTTTGGATACATCTTTATTCCTCTCTGTCTTGGTAAAGTCTGTATGTAGTATGTTTATATCCTGTTTCTGGCCTTTGCTTTCCTTTTGTTCAAGGTTCATTACAACATTTTTATTTTAGTTTTTAAGTTTTTCTTAATGTTTATTTTTTTGAGAGAGAGGAAGAGTGCAAGTGGGGGAGGGGCAGAGAGAGAGAGAGGGGGACACAGAATCAGAAGCAGGCTCCGGGTTCTGAGCTGTCAGCACAGAGCCCGATGGGAGGGTCGAACTCACGAACCGTGAGATCATGACCTGAGCCGAAGCTAGACGCTCAACTGAGTCACCCAGGCGCCCCTCATTACGACATTTTTAAACTATACCCTTTCTCTTCTGTTTCTGATTTTATGCTCAGCTCTCTATAAAGTTAAAGTTGTTTGTAAAGTTGAATTTTGCACCCAGTAGCCCTTTTACTTCCAATTTAAAGTGAAGCCAAATGCTTCCCTGTTCTACTTTCGTTTTAAAATTAGTCAAACCCACAATTACTGAGTTCCTTCTATGTGAAAACCATTGTGCTTGGGGTACTGTGGGAGAGTTGGCCACTTATTTTCTGGATACTTGTAATGTTTATTTGGGGTGTATTATACATCGTTTCCTCTTTCTTGCTCAACTCTCCAAATACAAATCTTTCCATTAAAGCTATGATAGCAGTTATCACCCAGTTGTCAGTTTTTGAGAATCATAGAGCATCACTTTGTATAATTGCCACATCCCTTTGGGGGGATTGATTTGAACACTCCCTCCCAGAAAAACTTTCTGATACCCCTCAAGCAAAAGTTTACCTATTGGCCTATTCTGATAAAATTGCTGAAACACAGTAAGATCTCCTGGATAAAATAAGGAGGCACATTTGAACAAGATAGATTTTTTCCTGAAAAGGGAGCCAAGTGACTGTCTAAAGGCTTTTCTCATACAAGCTTTTGATTAGACAGAACCTACTAATGTTTGAATGTCATTTTCTTTTCATTGAATAATTTAGGCTAATTTTTATTTTATTTACACTGTAAGAATTGTTACTACATAAAACTGTTTGGAAATCATTCATCATTCTTTTTGCTATTTATAGATTCTGTATGCCAATGAAGGAGAAAGTAAGAAGGAACAAGAATTTCCCGTGGAGCCCGTGGGAGAAAAGTCAAATTATATTTGCCATAAGGGACATGAGTTCATTCCTACCCTCTATCATTTCCCAACCAACTGTGAGGCTTGTATGAAGCCTTTATGGCATATGTTCAAACCCCCCCCTGCGTTAGAGTGCCGCCGCTGCCACATTAAATGTCATAAAGATCACATGGACAGAAAGGAGGAGATTATAGCACCTTGCAAAGGTAAATAGTAAATTACTTGTTCCATCAATGTTCTTTACATTCAGGTCCATTTAAACACATTAGTTTTTTCCAAATATTTCTTTTTAGTTTATTACGACATTTCGACGGCCAAGAACCTATTGTTATTGGCAAATTCTACAGAAGAGCAGCAAAAGTGGGTTAGTCGGTTGGTGAAAAAGATACCTAAAAAGCCTCCAGCTCCAGACCCTTTTGCACGGTCATCTCCTAGAACTTCAATGAAGATACAACAAAACCAGTCTATTAGACGGCCAAGTCGACAGCTTGCCCCAAACAAACCAAGGTAATAAATTAAAATGTTAAAAATTACAGTGTCTTTTTTAATATTTTGCTGTTTGTGTTCAACTACAAATTTTCCTGATTGTAATGTACCTTTGCTTGGTATTTTAATGAACTGTGGACTACCAAATGTTGGAAACTATCTTAGTGTATATATCTTATTCATTGATTCAGTTAAATGTAACACAGATTTGTTTACTAAATCACACACATATTAAATTCAACCTAAAATACATAAAGGGCTCATTTTTGTCATGTTTATGTGTATAATCATAATATTTTGAGATTTTGTAAGCATATTGACTGATTTAGTGATTTAGTAGACAGGATGTACGCACAGATCCGTAAGTGTCAGGTACGCATATTGTGTTTAATATTGCAAACCTCTTTTATGTTAGATAGCTTGGGAGGCAGGATCAAAATCTTCCTTAAGTTTTAATTTCACATCTATAAGTTTAGAATAACAACTTGTTTCTCATTTAAAGAGCAATAGAGATCAACCTTAAAAATGCAGATATTGATTAGTGGTTAAAGTGGGTGTGCCTTATATTTGAGGCAGAATTGGGACTAGGAAGTAAATCCAGAGGTAATGATGAACGCAAAAAACATTTTGATGGTACCATTTTCATATGGCGACGTCATAGTAATTTAATTCTTGATTCAGAATAACCATTTATTGGCTTATTAGCTACTACGACATTTGTAAATATTGCTGTTTATTGAAATGAATGTGAAGATTTGGTTAGCTAAAGGATAAAGTATACACTGAGATCAGGTATCCAGTTTTGGGCATCCTTTTTGTTCCCTAACACAGGGCCTTCAGTGCATGAGTAATGATGTGCCCTGGCTGTGTTATCAGAGACCTTTGCATTCTAACCACAGACATCTTAAGTGAAACTTTTCTTGAAACTAGTATTTCAAGGTTGAATTGGTGTTTTAGCAGTGAAAATGCTGAATTTTTCTGGGAGGTATGGGAAAATTAAATACTATAAAATTAGCGATTATGATAGTAATTAAGCTGAAGAAGCTCAAAGAATTCAGAGACACTGAAGGTCATTCTGTGTGCCATGTGCAAAACATCTAAAAATTAAATTTCTGTTATTAATATTGAACAATTAATGCATAGATGCTGTGCTATTTCAATAGCTTACAACATCTCGTGCTTTACAGCTTCCAAAGTGCTTCTATAATCTGTTCTCTCATTCAGCTTTCCATATATTCTGTCATTGGAACTTTAAAATATTTCTGTGGAGTAGAACAGATAGGTATTATTGTCTTTCTTTTTGGTTGAGACTCTAGAAGGGCAAATAATTTCAGAGTGAGGACAATAAGAACTCCAATCCTTTTGATACATTTTACTCTTCTGTGCAATTTGACAAGTTAATGATTTCACTACTTGTGATAACATACAGAATTCGTTTATGAAGCAGTTTTCAGACCAACTGGGGCATATTTTCAATTACATAACAGTTTTCATGTTCACGTCCTTGTAAATACTTTCTTTGTCATCCCCTTCCCTCCAGTTCAGCATTATGGTCTATTGGAGGCACATTTACTTTTTATTTTTGTTGCTTTTTGTTTTATTTTAGTTCTGGCCCCGCCCTTCGAATCATTCTTCACTGATTTTTTTAATACATTTTGCATAGCAACAGTAAGTAATAGGGATTTCTTTCTCTCACAACTATGCATGTAGCTGAAACTAATATCAAAACTGACCGTAAAATGTATAGGGTGTTTTGTGAATATTTTTCATCTAATATATACTCTTTGAAGCTTAAAGCATAGAGATGGGCACATTTAGGATGCAATTTTGTACTTTATGATGCATCTGCAGCATTATTTTCATTGTTAACATCTGTGCCTCCATTGCTTCATTAACTCATAGAATTGTATCTGTGTCTGTCTTACGTGAATCACCCTCCAGTTTCCATTTCATTTTGGGTGTCGCATTTTAGGAGTAGCATACACAAACTGGGGGGTATACAGAAGAGAGTAACCGAGGTAGTAGTAGGTCATTTGAAAGTGTTACACGTGTAGCAAGTGAAGGAACTAAGGATTTTTTTTTTTCCTTAGAGTAAGTGTGCACGTGTGCACATGTGAGCGGGAGAGAGGGAGGGAGAGAGAGAGATCTAAGTAGGCCCCATGCCCAGCGTGGAGCCCAAAACAGAGCTTGATCTTCTGACTGCGAGATCATGACCTGAGCCAAAACCAAGAGTAGGACGCTCTACTGACTGTGCCACCCAGATACCCTAAGGACTAATCTTCTGAAGAAATGATTTGGAAGGATAGGAGATCATAAATAGCAGTAAAGATTTAAAGAACTTTTCTGTGGATGACATATTAGAACAAGAACCAAACATAGAGGCACATTTGTAACTCAGCAAGGGAAAGGTATCAGGCAATCAGAGATTTCCAGAATTGGAAGGCTGGGCTTGCTCTAGAATAGTAAGTGCCTTGTCACCACTGTTGGTACCTGAGTCAAGTGACTGCTGGGTGACACTGTGGAAGAACACCCTCCTCAGCCTGTCACGTGTGTATAGTCTGACAGCCACACGGCTCTGGAGGGGAGTCAAGCATTGGACTTGATGGCCTTTAACATTCTACTCCTAAATTTATAACATTCCTATAGATAAAAGGGTAGACCTGTTAAAGGATCATTCAGGAACATCTAGGAACAGCATTTCTGGTAGACGTCAGCAGTAATATAATATCTAGCTCTTTGTGTCAGCCCAGCTTTATTTGAACTAATATGCACGGTGTCTTTCTTAAATATTTGGCTTTGTTAGACATCATCAAATGTGTATATATAAGTATGTACGTATTTATGTGTACACTAAAAGATAATACCCATAAACATCTAATCTGTCTTTTTTTTTTTTTTAACTTTTCCTCAGTAGTTGTCTTTGTTAATGACCACACCATCACATTTTTTTCTTTTGGCTTTTATGACATTCTTGGTTCTCATTCTCCTCTTAACTGTCTTTGCAGCACTTCCTTTTCTCTGTAGTGAAGTGTTTTAAGTTGATGGTTAAGTAAGTGTTAGCTACTGTTATGTAAAATAGTACTTCTGAGGGCATATTTTATGTCAGGCACTCTTTCTGTGAGTTTTAACTATGTAAGTTATTTGTCCTTATAACCAGCCTGTGATTTAGCCGTTAATGTCTCCACTTAACAGATGTGGAGGCTGGGGCACAGAAGCACTGTGCACCTGCGGTCACACACCTAACAACGCAGCAAAGCCATGAGCTCAGGTCCGGATGGTCTGGTTCCAGATCCCACATCCTCTGCTGTAATACCACGTTGCCTCACAGTGAGAACAGTAGAAATGAATTGACAGCTTATAAGGCAGAATGTGTAGAAATGCTATTCCAGGGGAATGATTTCTTGATAATTTTGAATTAAAAAAAAAAAAAAAACAAAAAAACAAAAAAAAAACCTTGCTAGAAAAGTAGGAAATTTGTGAACAAAATACTGATTTGTGATCAAAATAGTTTGGAGAGATCCTTAGTTTGTTCCAAAGCAGGACACAGAATGCTGGTCTCTGCTGAGGGCATTTCTCTTTAATTATTTTCCTTTTCAAGGTCTTCTTTAAAAATCCAGTGTTTAAGCCACACATAAAAGTATAAAGCAAAAATACAACAAATGCTCATTTACCCAGTTTTAAGAAATAAAGCATTGCCAGCCCTGTTAAAACTTAAGTGTCGGGGGAGCTCTTACGTCATCATTACTTTAGTTCTTTTCCATTTATAAACATTAGAAAGTTAACAGACTGCTTATTTAGGGGAAAATGAGAAAAACTATATACAACTTTAAGTGTCAAAAATAAATCCATTGAATGAAGTAGAAGAAAATAGGGGAGTATGTGTCTGATCTTGGATTGGAGAACTTCTTAGGAGTAAAAGCAAAGAAAGTTAGAGATTGAGTAATCAAAAGCTAAAGCCTTGTTAGTTTTAAAAATACCATATATTTGCAATACGTATAAGAAAGATGGGTTAGTATCTTTGTATATAGGTAAGTCATTAGGAAAAAGAAGATTGCCTCTTCCCAATACAAACATTACTGAGGAACATGCAGATGCAGCATTACTATAAATACAAAAACGAGATCAAGTTGATTATTAAGCAAAGAAATTAAATTAAAACTGCCAACCTGGTAAGGATTAAGAAACATAGTATTGGCGAGATGTAAAGAAATGGGCAGTCTACTATACTTCTAGCAGAACTCAAAGTTGTAATGCTCCCTTTCCCAAGCGGTCTTTGGCAATAATTTTCATGGGCCTGAAGTATATCCCTACTGATCAATTTAAGGGAGGAGATAGGAAATCAAACAGATAGTTACAGTACTATTTAAAAAAATTTTTTTTCATAATAAGAAGCATGAGTGAGTGTTAGAGGGGAACAAAGGAAAGCATGGAGAATTCTGCCTAAGGGTATCAAGAAACGTCTCCAAAAAGGGAAGATCAGTAATTTTCCAGGCAGAATAATAAGGGAAAAGACGGTGGTAGGCAAAACGTTGACTTGTAGAGGCACTGAGTTGTCAACATTACTTGCGTATCACGCGTTTATAATGTGCTGGATTAAGATGGGGCGAGGGTATGACAGGGAGAAGAAGCTGACACTGGAGAGAAAACTTTGAGCCAAGTTGAAAAGGACCGGGTACACTATGCTAGAGGAGTGTTTATTTTGTTCTTCAGATAGAAGTCTTTCAGCAGGAGATTGGTATGTGTTGACTTTAATGAGCTCCTTCACTAAGGTACTGACATTGAAAATGGAGGGAAGAAACCAAGTTAGAGAAAGCTTTCTTAAGGCGAAATGACAATAATCTGATGGCTGACTGGAGGGGGCTGGGGATGGGGGCGGGCGGGGGTGGTGATGCTTTAAGGGAAGTCTTGCCAGACATCGTGCTAACAGCCTAGTGACCAGACTTTTGAAATTTGAAGACTGGGACACAGGTGCACACTTCACACACACTTCAAAGGTTTGGGAAGGATATGAAATGCAGATTTTTCAAAGCTGGGGCTTGATCAGGAAGGCCCACTGATCTCCCAAGCAGTACCTTAGCTATCAGTTACTGTCTGTGTAAGCCTAGAAAAATGTGATATGTGTCTAAGTGAATAATTATATTTGTGTTTTCTTATATATTGTTCTATAGTTAGCACATTTTAAAGTAGAGTAATTTGAGTGGGTTTGTTTACTTTTAAATTAGGGTAACCATCCATCAACATACTCTGTCAGTGATTACCAAAGTCACCTAGCTGCATCAGAATTCATTTCAGGTTTGTTATTTAAAAATGCAGATACTGGGGCACCTGGGTGGCTCAGTCGGTTGAGCGTCCGACTTCGGCTCAGGTCACGATCTCACGGTTGGTGAGTTCGAGCCCCGCGTCGGCCTCTGGGCTGATGGCTCAGAGCCTGGAGCCTGCTTCCGATTTTGTGTCTCCCTCTCTCTCTGCCCCTCCCCTGTTCATGCTCTGTCTCTCTCTGTCCCAAAAATAAATAAACGTTAAAAAAAAAAAAAAAATTAAAAATGCAGATACTTAGGCCTCACTACCCCTGTGGCCCAATTATATCAGAATCTCTTGGGATGACACCTGTGAATATGCATTATAAATAGTTTTGAGTAAATCATATAAATTAAAGTTCAGAAACTAAAGTTGAAGTCACAGATGAGACTTTAGGGGCCATATGAATTCCTTGGCATAAGTTGATTCATGAACATCACAGTTACAACAATGAAAAAGTTAACACTACTTTGGATGTTGCATTAGATGATTGGATTAGATTGGAAAGAAAAGACCACATATATCCCTGCTCTAAGTCCAGTTTACTCAGCGAAGATGAGTAGCTATGATGCTGATACAGTAAATCCTTGGTTTGTGAACATAATTCGTTGCAGAAACATGCTTGTAATCTGAAGCATTTGTATATCAAAGTGAATTTCCCTGTAAGAAATAATGGAAACTCAGATGATTTGTTCCAAAACCCAAAAATATTCATATAAAAGTGATTGCAGTACTGTAATATAATACAAAATAATAAAATACAAGATCTAAAGAAAAATAGATTAACCTGTATTTACCTACCTTTGAAAGCCTTTGTGGCTGGTGTGAGGGAGACGAGAGAGGAGGGTTATTGTGTAGGATGACTTTCACTGTCACTAGTGGAATCACTACAATCTGTTGGCTCAATGGAATCTTTTTTCTGCATGGGGGTCATCGTGTAAGCTTGCACTGATGTTGACTACAGTACATTATTATTAAACTCTTGCCATATACTGTATTTCATGAAACTGGCAGTAAAGCAGCAGAGGAAAGGGTCTGTATCTGCAGGCAGTCTGGCCTAGAATGAAGCAAAGCATTCCTAAGCTTACTCTCGTGTGGAACAGCAAAAGACTGTCCATAGGTACTTTGTTTTGTTTTAAATTTTTTTAAATGTTTTTATTTATTTTTGAGAGAGCGAACAGGGGAGGGGCAGAGAGAGGGAGACATAGGATCTGAAGTGGGCTCCGTGCTGAGAACAGAGAGCTCCATATGGGGCTCAAACTCCCAAACTGTGAGATCATGAACTGAAGTTGGACACTTCACTGACTGAGCCACCCAGGTGCCCCTCCATAGATGCTTTGAAGTGACAAAAAATATACTAGTGCCAGTTGTGGGCACCTTCCAACGTTCTGAAAAATCACTGATTTTGCCAAACACCATGGTCTGAGACCAAGCATCAGAGCATGGGAGATGATCACCCACAATCCCACAGTGGGAGAGAGAGAGAGAGAGAGAGAGAGAGAGAGAGAGAGAGAGAGAGAGAGGGAGAACACCATTGGCTCAGTTGTGATCACATGACATTCAGCTTCACCTACTAGTATTGCAAGACACTGCTCGCTCATTAAGTTAAAATTTATTAGAAATGTTTGCTCATCTTGCAGAACAAGTTACTTGCAATCCAAGTTTTACTGTATACCTGTGGTTTTTCTTTTGTTCATAGTTGTTCACAGAGAGCATCACTATCAGTGACCCATTGAACA
Organism: Felis catus; assembly: GCF_018350175.1. Taxonomy (NCBI): domain Eukaryota; kingdom Metazoa; phylum Chordata; class Mammalia; order Carnivora; family Felidae; genus Felis; species Felis catus. The sequence continues at coordinate 132,159,541 of NC_058370.1, forward strand.
AATAGGGTCCTGCTAGAATCGAGAAAGTTGCATTCTTAGTGTTACTCCCTCTTTAAACTAGGACTTGTGGTACTATTCTAGAAAAATGTAAGCTGGTACTCTGGGTCCTTTTGTGAAGGGAGTGTGGACAGGTGTTGAGCTTTCATAGTTCTCCAATCAGAGTAGGCATCAGGATGGTTAGTTACATCATCTGGGCCCAGTGGGGAGAAGATTGTATCTTATCCACAAATATCATCTGGTTCTCTGGTATTCTGGAAAGCAAACCTTATATATGTACATTATATGCATTTATATACAAAGGGAAAGAAGAGTTTCCTGTGTGCTACCATGTTAATTTGGACTGTGTTGTTATTGATGAAGGGAGCACAAAGTGTGATTTCTAGATAATTAGCATGTTAAACTGCTATTTCTAAAGTGTCAGAGTGTAAATTTACAAACCTCCTATTGCAGATTGCTTGATTTGGCATTTAAAGACTGGGATTGGTCATTTGATGATGTTGATGGTGGTGATGATGATGACGATGTTTTTGATTTCTGAAGAAATAAATGGGGTAAATCAAAAAATGAAAAATGAGTTATCTTAGTATTTCCAAGTAGTGCATGTGATTTGCACTTGGGTTTTCATTGGTTTTGACTAGTTTTTGAATTTTATTAAGTTTTTATTTTTAATAATATATTTGAAAAGTAGTTTTCAGAAAAGCTTCTAACTGAAATTTCCATGTTAAGTTATAAAAGTGAAATGCTATGTTCAGAATCTTTTTTAGCTACATATTTTCAATACAGTTGAATTAGTTTTTTATCTTAGGAATAGAACATGTAGACATAACAAAAGAAGCTAATTCTAGTACTTTTTTTTTTTCATTCCAAAGAATCTATATTCAGATATTCAGACAAGTGAAATTTACAATGATTTCAAGTTCCTACAACTGTATTAGTTTGTGAACATAGCATGGGATTCCTTTTCCCTCCTCCCTGTCTCCTTCCCTCCTCTTTCTTTCTAACGTGCAAGAACTGAAACTGTAAAAACTTTGTAAGTCTAATAAGTGCTGTGAAATAGCTGTTTCTGATTTGGCTTTTCTTTGTGATGCTGTGAAACGTTTGCTTTGTGAAAAGATAATGTTACTCTTGCCGAAGAATGCTACTGATATGCTGTGAAAGTTCTTGTGCTTGTAGAACAAATAAAATAGTTCGGTTACAAAAAAAAAAAAAAAAAATACTTCGGTTAACAGTGGCTAAAGGAAATTTGAACCTCATGATTAAACCTTTTACGTAGAATGGATTTAAAAGAAGTAATATCTGCCTTAACCTAAGGGAGCATATTGCAAAAATAGACTTAAATCATGTATCATTGGGAGGTGTTTATAACCAAGATTTACAGAGATTTTTACATATATTTACTGTAACAATGTGTTTGTTCCCATGTCATAGATTTTTAAAAAATGTGACTAAGAGTCAAATAGTCCAATAGAACCTGATCCAAAAGTCCACTGTTCGTTCAGCTACATGAGTCGGGAGCACTTAATCTCCAAGGCAAACTTAACACTCCCCTGACTTACTCCGTGACGTATTATCTAACCCTAACAGCCAGTTAACCGTATTACAACTTGTGTGTTGTGTTTGTAGGAAAATACAAGAATATAATTGCATGCACCTAAAAATCAGAAAAGTAATACAGTAAATATGTTTTATGTATGATTTAGGTGTTAAAAGCATAGGGGTTGGAAGACTACATAGTTTAATGATATAAATGGAATGCCTTTTCAAAGAATTTAACAGTCTCTTAAAGTATTTTACTGTATCAACTAACTTTGTTTTTTCTTTTTTTCCAGCTAGCTGCCTTCTGTGAATGCAGTTGTTATTCAAGGTGGTCATATTCTTCCAGTTAAAACAAGACTGAAATATGATGGCCCAAAATTTCTTAAAAAGCTATATTTTCCTGAGAGACTGATACACACACACACACACACACACACACACACACACACACACACACATTTCCCTTTATTCCTGCAATATAAATTATAAATCTTGGAGATTTTCTGCTCTCCTTTGGAGCAACATGCTGAACCAACAGTGATTGGTTAATAGAGTAAGAATATCATGCAACTCTTCCAGAGTTGTTCCATGAAGCTCTCTTGGCAGTCACTCACACTACATTGCACAAAAGGCTTGAGAAGAGTTAAAGAAATCATCTTTTCAGCTTCAACAGAGAGATTTCACCAGCACATTCACCAGAAGAGTCTGGGAATGGGTTCCACTACAGTGATGGAGACGGCATCTTTAAGAAGTGACCATTATACTATGTGTGTGTGGGGGTGTGTGGGGGTGTGTATGTATATATATGTACATATATGTATATACACATACACACCCCCACACACACCCACACACACACACACATATACATAGTACTGTATTACTGCAAGAGGGTTCTTCAAATGTCCCATTTATTTTTTTACATACAGTAATCAGATATCATAACAAACTGCAGTTGCAACTATGCACTTGTATAAAGCCATAACGTTGAAGTTTGTATCCCTCATTTGTGTATACCCCATGGAAGCTGCATGATCATGTTTAAGCAGTTACTGTAACAAGAAGTTTGAAGTTAATTCTATCAGTTTCCTAATGCTTCATGATAGGCAACTTTACCCATTTTGAATGCCTTAATTTAATTTTTTTTAATGTCTCACCTTTTTCTGTATTTTGAACAAAAAGTGTTTACCAGCTCTTAGGATGCAAATTCGCTTTGCAAAAGAAAAATAGTGCACTATTTTTACATGTAATAGTTATCAGTGTCAGACTATCTTGATTGTATAACAGAATTTTTTTTAAGTACCCGTGATAGAAACAATAATGGATAATATTGGAACTAATATATCTTTTATGTTTATTATTCATCCCACTCTGCTTACAGACCTCAGTATTAGTGTATGAGTAGGAAATGTTTGCTTCGCTTTGAATTTGCTGGCTACCCTAGATGTGTTTTTATTTCTGGCAGAGACATTTGTGACTGTTTCTACATTTTCACACTCAAGATTCTAAGATTATCTCAAATATAAAGAAAACTAAGACATACTGTAGATATATTTTAAATATTTAAATGTGATCCCTCAAACACACAACTGAGTATGGCAATATTTCAGCATTGGGTTAAGAAAACTGGTGACTAGGAAGAAGTGGCCTCAAAGGCTCTTAACTTGATTTTTATTTTTTAAATGATGTTAAAGTTGTAGGTTATGCAGGACCACTTCTGCCATATTTCTCATTATCCCAGAAAAATGTGTTTTTTACTGCTACAGTATGCATCAATGCTAAGTTATCAAGTTTGAAAAAAGTATGTAGTCTTTTATTAGTCTCTTTATATACATACGGAGTTGGTGTGATACTGAAATACATCATCTAATATTTCAATGAAGGAAATAGACCTTTTTCATTGACTCCCCTTGGGGTCAGTGTAGAAATGGTTAAAGAGTTAGACCCCCAAAATATAGACACTGTTGTGGAAATTGAACCGTGGCCTCTGGCCTGATGGACTAAACCTGAATCTTGTCATTCTCACATTGTCCCGCCTACGCTCTCTCACGCTGTCTGTGCTGAGTCCGGACACGCATGCCATTTCCCTCCCCGGGATGTTCTGCGGTTCTGGCTTGGGGACACAGCTTTTGTTTTTTTGGGGTTTTGTTTTTGTTTTTGTTTTTTTGTTTTTAAGATTTAAAAATGAGAACTATATAAAATTTATATAGAATAAATATTTCCATTCATTAGACTTGTTAAAAGGAGACTGAATTAATATTTTATATAAAGATTTTGTTACACTATGGGAGGTTCTATCATATTATTCTGAATTGGAGAGTATATATATATATATATATTTTTAATAAACTTTATTAAGGTGAAATAATTTGAAGTTTACACATGAGTAATTGAAATATTTGAGTAAAAATGGCAAAAGTTTAAATTTTGAATGCTGTATATATTAGAGAATATGGAGAATCATGGTGTGCTGCAACTAGACAAGGAAAATTAATGTGAAGTTTTTTGGGGAAAAGAAAGTATTCTAAGGGGTGGGAAAAAACCTCTCCCATGGAGATTCTTCACATTATATGGTTTAACATAAGGGTTTTTAGGTCGTTTCTCCAGCTAATGGAAATGCGCTTAATAAAAATTCTGACCTTGGGTAAGAGTTTGCTTTTTACCCTTTTGCTCATTAAACGTACGTGCATGACTGCATACCCCCATCCGAATGTCCTCTTCCCAGCACTCATCAAATACAATATTGACTCGGTTTAACAACCTGATTTTGTGCCAGCTTCTCTTTTTCTTGAGGCTCCAAAGCTTCCCAGATAAATGCAAGACCGGAAGTTGCTTATTTCTTCACACCTGATTTCTCCTAGAGCCGTAAATACCTCCTATTGAGAACTAAGAAGTAGTGAATACTGGGATTTTCTTAGTTGGATTTTGTACTTTTCTTTAGTGGGGATAGCGAGACCGAAGTAGAAGGAAGACTGGTGCCGGTGTTACTGTTCAAAATTAATGTATGGTGAGGTTTTGAAAAGTATTAAAACGTGCTGTCTAGAAGCAGGGTTTTTAAAAAATCTGAAATTTGTAAATGCCTTTAGCTATCTAAAGGATACCGAGAAATCTAAAATAAGGTGAGTGTTTTAAAATTGACCTGTGCTGGAGTCGCAAATCTGGCTCTGAACGATGTCTTTTGTGTCGGTTCATCTGTAGACCTTCAAAAAGAAATACTCTAGGTTTGCCAAACCACAGTTGAAGAAATTTTGCTGCTGTTGTTAATCTGTTCCCACAGGATTCTGGTGGTAAAATAGAGAAACTTAGACGCTGTATTACTTTCTTGAAACATGCTTTAAATAACATGTTTAGTATTCTGTGAGAGGAAGTCACTTCTGAGTTTCTCGGTCTGTGTCGACACTGCTACTGAATCACGTCTCCTCCCCTGGAAGAAGGCTCCAGTTTCCCTCTGGCGTGAAGACACCATAGTTGATTCACAAAGCACTTTGAAAATAGGCGCTGTGTGACAGTGCTGAATACTATGCTTGGGGGGCCTGTCCCTGATTCCCTTCCCCATAGTAATGAGTTTTGTTTGGAATTGTATTAAGTTATGAATTGCATGGTTTAGATAATCGTAAATATTTGATCAGCTGTCCCCTCTGAACAAAAATCGTACCCCCCGATCTTTTTAAAAAAATTTTTGTTGCATCTTTGTAGTAATGTAATTGTATTTTATGCCTGCTTTTTATATTAAAAAAATTAAATAAAAGAAATTAAGACCTGAGCATTTTCATACTCTTCCTGTGAAATAGTCCCGGAATGCTGCAGCCTTCTGATACTTACCCAGAATGTTTGCCTTCCCTGAAAGATACATATAAAAAGATGGGTGTGTAGCAAAACAAATCATAACTAAGGTCACAGACCTGTGAATGCTCAGCCGTGTCTTTTAGTCCGTGGAGAAATAAAAATAGAATTTCAATAAGGAGTCTTGCTGGCCTGATTTAGGTATTTTGAGGGACTTGCAAATCGAACAATCTCATCTGAGTGTCCAGGATAAGGAAAAGATGCAGAGTGCCTGTTTTGCTGAGACGTAGTTTTCAAGAAAGTTATTTCTTTGGTAATCAGTAGGTTCTTTTTTTCTGTTGTTTTATTTTTGACAGAGAGAATGAGCGGGGGGAGGGGCAGAAGGAGAGAGGGAGACACAGAATCTGAAAGAGGCTCCAGGCTCTGAGCTGTCAGCACAGAGCCTGACACAGAGCTTGAACCCATGAACCGCGAAATCATGACCTGAGCCGAAGTCGGATGCTCAACCGCCTGAGCCACCCAGGCGCCCCTGTAACCAGTGGGTTCTTATCTAGGATACTTACTGGCTGCCGGATCCGGGACAGGTTATTCACTCAGCTTCAGTGTTTACATCTTTTGTAAAACGGAGACTTTTCCTTACAGGATTGTTGTAGGATTAAATATGATAATGTGCGTAGGGTATCTGGAATAGTTCAAATGTTTGTTCCCTTTTCTGCCAAAGGGGGAAAAAATGGGGAACTCTTCACCTAAGAGTGTGTATTCTTTTTATTTTTTAAGTTTACTTAAGAGAGACAGGCATAGGGGCGCCTGGGTGGCTCAGTCGGTTAAGCGTCTGACTTCGGCTCAGGTCATGATCTCACGGTCTGTGAGTTCAAGCCCCACATCGGGCTCTGTGCTGACAGCTCAGAGCCTGGAGCCTGTTTCAGATTCTGTGTCTCCCTCTCTCTGACCCTCCCCCATTCATGCTCTGTCTCTCTCTGTCTCAAAAATAAACATTAAAAAAATTAAAAAAAAAAAAAAGACAGGCATAGAGAGAGAGTGTGGAGTGGGGGGGTGGGAAGGCAGAGAGAATCCCAGGCAGGATCCTGTCAGCATGCAACCCGACGTGGGGCTTGAGCTCACGAACCATGAGATGGGGACCTGAGCCAAAATCAAGAGTCAGATGCTCAACTGACGGGGCCACCCAGGCGCCCCTAAGATAGTATTTTCTTAAAGGAGAAGCTTTAAGCAATGATAAATTTCTAATAAGTACATTTAAATAAAATGGACTCAAATCACCTGATTTGTATTTATTCCTAATGGTTAGATTATAATTGCATATGAGAAAAGGTTCACTTGGACTTTTTTTAAATTGGCAACTGTGAGGAAAGCCTGGCTGGCTCAGTTAATATAAGCACGTGACTCGATCTCGGGTTGTGAGTTCAGGCTCCACGTTGAGTGTAGAGCTTACATAAAACAATGACAACTAGGATTTTAAAAACTACAGAATGATTTATTTAACTTACATAGGACACTAAAACATTTTCTAATAAACATCATTTACTTATTACATATAACAATGCCAATTATAAAGGGAAAGAGCTTTTAAATTCTAGCGTTTATAAACTTTTACGGTAAAATGCAGTAACCAATGATCCTAACATCACGTTTAGAATATAACAAGAATAAAATCCGTAAGAAGTTGACAGCACCCCAGCAATACCTTTTACTGCATCTATTTTCAGTGGACATTTTTGTTTTTCAAAGGTGTGACTCTTAAAGATGGCAGCATTGTGCTTGAATCAGAAAGTTCATCGGGACTGCCTCATCCTACTGCTGTAGAGACTGCAGCCCATCGACCTTTCCTTAGGAACTAAAGGCACTATATGAAGTTACAGCACTACTTGGGTATATAAACTCGAGCCAATTAACGTTTTTGCTTGCCTCGATATCCTTACTATGGCCTAAGGAGGCATTATCGTGTATTGTGATACAGCAAGGCCATCCTGTTACATCTATATTCAGAAAGTGACCCTGGTAATTTACTACAATTTCACTTTTGACTAAAATCCCACTCCGTTCATAATCATTTGTGCTCTAGAGAGGATTTATTTCTTAGAAGATTCTGAAAGCTGAAGAGCATTGTCTTGACTGCTCGACTTGCAGGTGTCTGAGACCTGCCTCCGCCTCACGAAGGGGAGGAATGGGAAGGAAATCAACATTTCTCAACAAGTGTTTAAGTGGCTCCTGTCCAAAATACATCTGGCTTCAATTCAGCATTTCTGAAGCAATTGACTGAACTTATAAGAGACCTTGATTCAGCAGTGAGCTTTGGTTCAGTTATTAGGAATCCACTTCGTGTGGAGGGGCAGCGCATCTGTTATTCAGCCTTTACCGCCGTCTTCCTGTAGCGAAGGACCGTGGTGGTTACCCACACGTTTAAAGCAAGCATGATCACGAAACGTGTAAGAACTGAAATCGATCAAAAGGAAAAAGTATGTGTTAAAGAATACTGTTTTCATGTTCTAATTAATGCAAAATCACTCCTGCCCTACCGCTCTAAGTAGAAGCCTAAAAGCCTAAATAACTTCCCGCCCCTACCCCCGTCTACCACGTAAGATTCACAACACCGCCTCGTGGGAACTTTTCAACAACTCTGCTTCCAAATATTTCTGGGGGGAGAGCACTTTACCCTAAGTGACTCGACGAACTCTCCTCCCCTGAGGAGAGTTAATGTATCTTTGTGGTTGTGAAACATTTTAAGATACCAGCTAAGCTGTTCTTAAAAGATTGTCCCCAGATACACTGATCGCTTTCAGGAACAGCTGTCACTTTAATTACAAAGCAAACCATAGCTAGAACATTCCCAATCTTCCAAAATTGTAATACGTAGGTTCGTTTTGTTGTTTCCTTACGGCTGGATTCCTCTTCCCATACACAGGATTCTTCAAGTCCTGCGGAGAAGACTCAGACCTCTTTCCCCACTTGACCCAAGTTTATGGTTTGACCACAGTACTTTTAGTGTTTTGCTCACTGCTGACAGAAGGTGTTGCAGCCCAAAATACAGTCTCTGCAAAGGGACAGGGGTGCCTCACTCTCCTGTAGCCATATTTCTCAAGGAACAATTAACCGGTATGTGTACCAGGGACATGTCTCTAGTCTTCATAGAACGGGTGACACCATTTGTTTTCATTCTTTTCCAAAAATGTATACGCTTGGCTGGGGAGTGGAAAACAGCCTAGGGAATTACTAAGTTCTTTTTACATCAACCCACATATCTTCTCCATCACAGTGTCCCCCTTACAAAAAAAAAAAAAAAAACAAGGATGTGGGGGTCAAATGATTGTCACCTCAGTAGAGTCCGTCCTCACTCACCCCCAGCCCTCCTGTTCACTCTCCATGGCTAAGCCACGTGTCCCCTGCTCACGGGCTTGTCATCGTCTCTTCCCCCGTCCCCCCATCTGTCTCCTCAAATTCACCTCCCCAGGCCCCTCCAGCCAGGTCGCATTCCCCCATCAGGTGCTCCTCCTGGCCTGCTTTTCCAGAACACATTTCCCAGTATTCTTGAGTAGCTAATTGTGCGCTGACCGCACCGTCCGTCTCCACCCACCGCTGGCGTGGAAGCGTCACGAAGACGGCAGTCTACGACCTCGTGCTGCAGGCCGTATCCCCGGCGCTGACACGAAGTAGGTGCTCAGCCCTGTAAGCGGGGGCTGACGCCCAGGAATACACCGTGGCCTCTAACTGTATGTGGAGCAAGCTGACCCGTGAAACCCTAAGACAACTTGGAAGGAGCCACCAAAGGCACGCAGTCCAAAAAAATGGGAAGAAAAAAGATTTCGCTTACTCGTAAGATCGCCGGTGGTCATTATCGTTGTTATTATTCTTGCTGTAAGAGAAGATATTCAGCAATGTCAACTTGCTTCTCAGCTATGTCGGTATTCAGCTAACGTCTTCCCATTTCAAATACAGGAATAGATGCTAACTGTTCCTGAAAGATCTTGGTAGTACGTACGGAACACCAAATCGGTACTGTATTTTATAAAACCTCTCAAAGCCAGCCACGCGTCCTAGCCCAGTGGTTTTGAGGCTCTCCCAAGAGCAGAAGCAGTGTTGCCCAAGGGACCGGGGAGAAGCCGAGAACCCACGGTGTGTGCCCAGCCACAGCTCCCCCACCCCAAAGAGCACGTTTGGAAAATCTCATACGTATGGGACTTCTGGTAAGGTTTACTTTAAAGACAGGCTTCTACTAACAACAGAGATGTCTGGGTGGCTCAGTCGGTTAAGTGTCCAACTCTCGACTTGAGCTCAGGTCATGATCTCACGGCTTCATGAGTTGGAGCCCCACATTGGGCTCTGTGCTGACAGCACGGAGCCTGCCTGGGATTCTCTCTCTCCCTCTCTCTCTGCCCCTCCCCTCCCCCACTCACGCTGTCTCTCTCAAAATAAATAAATTAAATAATAATAATAATAATAAAGAAAGGCTTCCACTAACAAAAAGCAAGGTTTTTAAATGACTGAACTTGACCCCCTTCTTTTGTAGAGATTTTCTAGGTAAAGGAAACTGAGGCCCAGCAAAGGGCAATGATTTCCCTAAAGGTCTAACTAGGATTGTTCCGTTCAATTCGTTTGTCTGGTACAGCGCTTTCCTTCGTGGCCACAGGAGACACGTGTGGGAGAGGTGACGTGGGATCTCGAGGACACTACCTGTAACTCAACGCCTGCCCTTCCTTCCTGACCCGAACCCACCCACACGAAACTCTCCCTCTGCCTCACACATCACACATTTAGGAAATTAGGTTTAAAGCCAGTTCACTTTTTCCCCATAAAGTTATAATCCTCGGTTTGTCATGTATCCAATATGTATTTAAGGACTTGTTCAAGCACAGAGTACCATGCAAAACAGATGGAAATGTAATACATGGTCTTTAAAGTTACAAGTTCCGAAGATTTCCTACAAGAAAAGTTAAGAAACAACACTTAAGATTACCTGAAGGTAAAATTAGGGAGCTAATAAGTAATATATCAAATCAGCAATTCCAGAAACATATATATACATATATACATACACCTATATACATATATACATGTATATATGTATATATATTTCCTAACTATATATATATTGTGTGTGTGTGTGTGTGTGTGTGTATATATATATATATATATATATATATATATATATATCATAACACTTCAACATCTCAAGCTAAAAATAAAACCCAAGAAGCCTTAATTTTACATAACTTGGGACGTAAAGACCCCTTCCAGAAACCCCTGATGGAGAAATTGGTCCATTAATACACAGAAGAAACATGAAGCATAGTTCAAATACCTAAAACTAATAAATCTAAGTAACGTCATAGCCCTGAATTTTTAAAGTTTTCTACCTAAAATAGCATGTGTGTATATATATATACGTATATATGTATATATATGTATATGTATATATATGTATGTATATGTATATATATGTATATATATGTGTGTATATATATATAGGTATATATAGGTATATATATATAGGTATATATAGGTGTGTGTATATATATATATATATAGGTATATATATGTATATATAGGTATATATATATAGGTATATATATGTATATATAGGTATATATATATATAGGTATATATATAGAGAGGTATATATATAGAGAGAGAGGTATATATATATAGAGGTATATATATATATATATATATATATATATATATATATTTTAGGTTCCTGCAAGAATCCAGATGAACAGTGGAAATTCTGAACTTGAGACCAAACAACATGGCTCCAGGAAAACACCCTGGCAAAGTCTATTCATTCTCAAAAGCCAATGTATGCTTCTCATCTCTCATCTGTTACATCAGAAAGGGTCATATTTTAAAAACAAGTTAGTGGATTCAATATAATCAACCTACTGATGCTTTTCAAAGAGCAAAAGAGGACGGTTGATGTTCAGCCAGATTTTTGGAGAAAGGGGTGTTTCACATTTGTTTTTAGCAAGTGGAATAGGGATCTTGCAGAGAATGGCAAGTAGCCTGCGTGCCATCAGAATCATAAATACGGATCCACTTGGAGGTTCTATGTGCAAAGGATTAAAGCTTGTGGGACCGTGACAGGGGGGACGGCGTCTGGCGCTTACTTGCACAGGTGTATGCAGCGAGGCTCCAGGTGAGGGCGCTCACGGTGCCTGAGTCCCTGGTCTTCCACAGGTACTGGAGCTGAGCAAACTTGCTGGCCACGCTGATGAAAGTACTTAGATTCTGTTTGCAGGCAAAACATGAGAAAGTTAGGAGGCCCTCAGTGAAAGAAACAAGAACGCCATGTACTGAGCGCGCTTCTGAAGCCAAACTGTCAGGACAAGAGACAACCGGTTTGTGCAAGGACAAAGCCCGGGTTCGGTGAAAAAGCAGGCAGCAGCGAGATGCTGGTTTATATAAATGCACCAATCCCACTGTTCAGTGGGTAACTGGTGGGCGTGCAGCTGGTGCGGAGGTGGGAGTAAGGACCACTGCATGGCCACAAGGGCTCATCCATCTGACCACCTGCCAACAGAAGCAGACGAGAGAGAGAGAGAGAGAGAGAGAGAGAGAGAGAGAGAAGATAGATGGATGGATGGATCGAGAGATAAGATGGATGGATAGATAAGGTAGATGGGTGGGTGCATGGATAGACGGAGAGATAAGATAGATAAGAGAGGTGTATGGATAGATAAGTAGATAGATAAGATAGATGATGGATGGATAGATGGACAGATGGGTGGGTAGATGACGGATAGACAGATGATAGAGAGATAGGGTGTTTTAGAGCCTGGGGAAAACCATGCTGCTTTGAACACACAGACTCATAAAGTCCAAGCAGCAGGCGAGGCACACGGGCTCTGAATTTCTAGTTATTCCAACCAGTCCTTGAGGGGCTGCGCTCAGGTCCTCTACTGCCCCGCGAGGTAAGAGACCACCACGAGTTGGCCTGCGGCGCCACAGCGCCCTCCCCGGCGAGCGGGGCCCGGCCCGGTGCTGTAGGTGGAGGGGACACCAGGGGCAAGGCGCCCCGGAAGTCAAGAGAACCGAAGGATCCAAGGGGGAATCCTGAGCTGGGGCAGCAAATGCTACAGAGAGGCCAAGGTGAGGACCAGCAAGCGCCATTGGCTCCAGCTCGAATGCAAGTGGCTGGTGTCCTTGACCGGAGCAGCCCGTTTAACTTCCGACCCTCAGGAGGAAAGCAACATGACTGGGTGGGGGGTGGGGCATCGGGTCTGGCTCTGCTCGGTCCCCCGCACCTGTCGCGGGGCTGGCCCTTGACCCGTTCTTACTGGGTTACAGCAACACGTCCTGGTAAAGGCGGAGGAGGGAAGGGGCGGCTGGGACACGGGAGGACTGTGGAGAAGTCCGGGCGAGTGAGCACTCCAGGCAGAGAGCAAGGGCCTGCGCTCAGATCCGAAGACAGGTCACGCCGGGAGCACACGGCTCGGACGACTGACCCCAGGTGGGAAGACGGCGTCTGCAGCCCCGGCCGGTGGGGAGTCGGGTCGGGACCGCGAGCACGGAGGACCGGGCCTCGGAAAGCCTGGGCACGAGGACTTAGGTAGGGCCCTGTCCAAGCGTGTCAGGGGGAAGGCCACTGCCGAGCAGATACGCTAACCGCGTCTGCTGGACCTTCCACCGGATCCGTCCTCAGGAGGAAATGCCATCTTTGGCATCAAGAAGAAGGAGTCTTCATAACCAAGGCCCGGAAAGATTTCGCAAATAAAAATACACGACGCCCGGGGAAACTTGAATTTCAGATCAACAACAAGTAATTTCTAGCATAGGTACGTCCCGTGCAATATGTGGGACATATTTATGCTAAAACCCTGCCCATTTGCTCCCCGTAGGTCACAAGGTTGGAATGTAACACCCTTCCAAGCAAGGGTCACAGCCAAGGCGCTGGGGAGGGGGTGGTGAAGTTCACGAGCCTGGGTGTGACCACCGATCCTTCTCCTTCTCCCTTTGGGTGGAGAAGCGGAATCCAGTCACTTTGGAGAGAGGATCTGGGCTCAAATGCTCCCCGACCCACGCTCGGAGCCCTATTCTCACACTATGGGACTTTGGGGCCTTACCCAAGGTAGGATAAACGCACAGGGCTAACCGTTTTCCAAGGACAAAAATGTTTCGGGGGGGAGAGGGGCAAAGGTAAAAAAAAAAATCATGAGTATGGGGCCCGTGGGTGGCTCAGCGGATTAAGCCTCGGACTTCGGCTCAGGTCGCGATCTCGCAGTTCGTGAGTTCAAGCCCCGCGTCGGACTCTGCTGACAGCTCAGAGCCTGGAGCCTGCTTCCGGTTCTGTCTCCCTCTCTCTGTCTCTGCCCCTCCCCCACTCATGCTTTGTCTCTCTCTCTCTCTCTCTCTCTCTCTCTCTCTCTCAAAAATAAATTAAAAAAAAAAATTAAAAAATTTAAAAAAAAATGAGTATGTAGCCAGTGTGTAATCATTAACCTGATAAGAAGCTCTTTATTTTAGGCTCATTCTACCACCGTTGCTCGTTCTGTTGCTGTTAATTACCTCCCCAGCCAGGTGCTCTATGGCCCCCCCAAAAAGTAAGAAAATGTTACCAAACGCCTGAGTGAGACTAACGTCTTGTAACATTGGGGTAGGACTGCGCTTTCAACCCCTTATCCTTCAATTAGCAGGTTAAACACTCGGCCCATCAAGTTCTTTGCAGGAACGGTGGTCTCTCTTCTCCAGGGGCGATGCACTTACCATGGCCAGATCTATGATCCACTTCTGCAGGGGAAGGACGAACCACGAGGCCACAAATCTACCGAGCGCTAAGGGAGACAGCAGTGGCTCGGCCGCCCCCGACCCCGCGCCCGTGGGGACACGCCAAGAGCACGGAGGTGACGCACATAAGCCAACCTGGGAAAGGCTCTGCGAGGACCGGTCCGATTTGGAAAAGACGAAAATGGCTCAACATAACAGCAGATCACGGAAGAAAACTGCCAAGCGCCCTGCCTTGGTGGTTCTGAACGATTCTGCCCGCCCACTTCATTCCCAGCCACGCAGACCTCTCCAGGGTGATGTCAAAAGCGAAGCATTATAGGGCAGGCACGTTCTGCAAAACTGGGGTCACGCGAAACTCTCTTTCCCCCTTTCCTGCTAACCCCAGTGTAAACCCAGGTGGGGACAGGAGGAACGAGAGCGGATTTTCATCACGCCCAGTGAGGCGGCAGAAAGCACAGAAAGTCCGGCTCCAGAAGCCGGGCGGGTGAGGGGATGACCACCAGCCTCTGCTGTGACCCTGGGCAAGTCCCATTCCTTCTTTCGACCTTGGTTTGCTTATCCGCAAAACGGTCTTAACATTCCTTTGCCCCATCTACCCCCTCAGTGCCTCGGTGCACATCACAGGGACCCAACGCGCTACGATTATAATGAACGACATCACTTAAACGGAGGGATCGAAAGAGACAATGCCCGGTGTGACTAGAACGAATTCCTGGCAACCTGGTCAACGCCAGAACGGCAGCTGGAACCCAGGCAGATGAAATCTTGTTTTTAAAACACTCTAACTCAGTTTCTTAAACAGAGGGCACCCAGTTAAATCTGAATTTTCAGACCAACAATAACAGTCTCTTAGTATAGTATGACCCATGCAATATTTGGGACATACTTATGCTTAAAAAAAAAAAAATCAGTTACTATGGTAACCCTACTTCCGGTTCATCACCACTCACAGAAGGAGGTTATAAGTATCCCGCTCATCCAGGGAGCTGCCCAGCTTTTGCAGTCCACAGCCTCACCACCCGTACAAAGGTAAATTGTCGTATTTTATTTAAACAGTAAACGGCACGATGCTTTTCATCTTCAAAGTACTGTTTTCAAGACCCTTTTGCCAGCCGGGCAGAGCTGCGCAGAGAGAAGCTGAGTGGGGAGGGTGGGTACAGACAGCAGGGGGTCAGGACTCAGTCCCCTCCCTACACAGCCGCCCAGTCGGACAGCCGCCGTGAGGCTGCCGCTTGCTCAGCTTGTCCTGTGCTCCTGGTACTGTGATCCTTGCCACAAGGCAGGCATGACTGTGTCATCTCACAGGCGGGACGGGACAGGACGATTACAGCTTCGGGAGCTCCCGGCCTGTGCCCACGAACACCCAGGGAGTGGGTGCAGCAGGTGTCCCCCAGCCTCCACGTCCCAAGGCGCCCAGCCCAGCGCAGACAGGAAGGGTGCCCTCCCTCTCTCCTCCACCCTGCGGGTGTACGAGTGACTCGCTCGGGTCACTTCGCAGACACGGCCGCATTAACTGGCTGTCACTGGAAAGGCTTTCCTGGCTTTTTAAGGGCCGTGAATTCCCAAGAGAACCTCTGAAGGTTTACAGCACCGAAACAGGAGCCCGGCCCCTGTTCACAGAAGAGGCACCGTGGCACGACCAGATGCCCCACCCACCCACCACCACCACCAAGACCCTTCTAATGTCTTGGCCACGATTTTCGCTTGGAACCAGCCGTCCAGAACCCGCACGCCCACACTGTCGGGCAGAGAGGGCGCGTTAGTGGCCTCTGGGTTCACGACAGACATTCCCGTCGCTATGACTTCACATACTTTGGGGACATTTTCTCAGGGAAGAAGAAATGTCTCCGCCTCCCCTGAAGAATGAAGCTGGGACGGGCCTGGCACCGGGGCTCGGGAGGGAGGCCCCGGGCAGGGTACCTATTCACTCACGCGCATTTGGGATCTTTTTCGGTTTGACCACGAGAACGCAGATCTGGCAAAAGCACCTGACTCCCCAGTCCCGTCGGATTCCTGGACAACGAAAAGGATACACGGCCATGTACGGGGCTGCTCCCTTCACGTTCCCGTTGAAATGGAAGGCACACAGCAGGAGGAGGACGTCTGAAAGAGAAAGGCTGTGAGGGAGGCGGGAGGGGGGGCCCAAGGGCTGTTGCCCGACACGGAGGGGGTCCGAGGGGCCGGCTACCTTGTGCGATGAGAATGGGATACTCCAGGTAGGTCAGCAGCGGGTACTCATAGTAACACTGGTACCGGAGAAACACCAGGAAACTGGGGAGAGAGTGGGGGGAGGGTCTGAGCCGGGGCCGGCCCAGCACAGGGCAGCGGGGAGGCCCGGCCAGCGCCCAGGAGCCTGGGTTTGTGTGCAAAACCCTGGACCTGCTGGTTGGCACCTGGAAGCGTCAGGGGGTGGGGGGAGATTTCGCACACAGAGCGTGGGACGGTAACTTAATACCGTTCGCAGCTTTTCGAGTATCCGGGACTGACTGGGAGCTGGGCGTGGTGCACGTGGTCACTGCCAAGTCCCCGGAGATGGTGGCACAAGTGAGTTTCACTGAGGTCCGAGCGGCGGGCCAGGACGAGAAGAGACGGCACTTCTGGCCCCAGGCTGGCCAGCCCTGAGCGGGGGAGCAGCCACCTGGATGATCCCTGCGGCCGTCCAGAGTGCTCCCCGTCGAGGAGGAGCAGTGGGCGAGAGGCACGAACAGTCGTCAGTTCCTTAAGAGAATTCCAGCTCTGAGGGCCGCCTGGGTGGCTCAGTCAGTTGGGCGTCGGACACTTGGTTTCGGCTCAGGTCATGATCTCACGGTTTCGTGAGTTCAGGCCCCACGACAGGCTCTGCGCTGGTGGCGGGGAGCCTGCTTGGGATTCCTCTCTCCCCTTCTCTCTCTGCCCTTCCACCACTCCTTCTCTCTCTGCCCCTCCACCACTGGCAATGTTGTTGTTTCTCTCAAAATAAATGAGGAAGAAAGAAAGAAAGAAAGAAAGAAAGAAAGAAAGAAAGAAAAGAAGAAGCAAAGAAAAGAGAAAAAGAAAAGAGAAGAAAAAAGAAAAGAAAAAAGAGAAGCAAAGAAAAGAAAGAAAAAAAAGAGAAGAAAAGAAAAAAGAGAAGAGAAAAGAAAAAAGAAAAAAGAAAGAAAAAAGAAGGAAAGAAAAAAGAAAAAAGAAAAGAGAAGCAAAGAAAAAAGAAGAAAAAAGAAAGAAAAAAGAAAAGAAACAAGAAAAGAAAGAAAAAAAAGAAGAAAAAAGAGAAAAAAGAAAAGAGAACCAAAGAAGAAAAAAGAAAAAAAGAAAAGAAAAAGGAGAAGAAAGAAAAAAGAAGAAAAAAGAAAAGAAGAAAAATAGAAAAGAGAAGAAAAGAAAAAAAGAAGAAAGAAAAAGAAGAGAGAAAAAAAGAGAAGAGAAAAGAAAAAAGAAAATTCTAGTTCTGAGAGGCTGGAATGGGGGGGGGGGGGGGGCAAGTAAAAACCCCAGGACCCGCCCCTTGTCAGGACAAAAGGCCTGAGCTTCCTGCCTCTCCAGCCCAGCCAGTCAGCTCCCTAAGAACCTAAGTCCCCCTGCTGTCCCCTCAGAGTCTGTTTCATCCCCCAGGTGAACCACAGCCTCCATCACTCATCCAGACGTAACCCCCTCTCATTTCCTCAGCTGGGGGGGGGGGGGGTTCACAAAGCACCCAGTGGGCTGGGGAGCCTGTGCCCTTGATCCTGTTTCCGACCTTGGCTGAGCTGGGGGCGAGGGTCACAGGATGGGGGGAGGCCAGCGGTGGCCCGAGCACGGGGGTCTCCAGACCAGGCCTCCGGCACCTTTCTGTCCACATCTGAGGGGGAGCCCAGGGGGCCAGGGGAGGGGAAGCTTCAGCTCGCCCACCCCTGCAGAGCAGGGCTGCAGCCAGCGGGGCCCGGGCACTTCGGGAAGCCTAGACATCGACCCTGCCGAATGAGCGGGCGGTACAACCGAGCAGGCGTTGGGGGGTCTTTGCCACCTGCTCGCTCTTCACTGAGCGCACCCCCCTACCCCCAGAGTGCAGCCACAGACCTTCAGGACAGGCACGAGCCCTAGGGTGTCAGAGCTGAGGTCACGGCCATCCACCGTGCCCTCCACGTTTTACAGACCACTTGGGGAGACTGAGGCCCAAGAAACCAAGGTCATATGAGAATTCAGGGAAAAGACGAAGAGGAGCGCATGAGTTTCCCCGGCCACCAGCAGTGGTGCCTGCCACCAACCCCCGCCCCACCGTGGCCCTCCAGGGGGGCCGGGTGGCCAGGCTGCAGTGCGCACGTGCTTTCGCACTCGCGCTCTCTCTCTCTCTCTCTCTCTCACTCTCTCTCGGGGATCCAAACGTCCAAGGACAACCATCTGTCACTCCTGTGGCCTGGGGGCAGTTAGGTGTCCTTCTTTGACTTTTAATGTCCTTCTTTTCATCAAAAAGTAATACATTAGAACCCTCCTTACAACAGAGTCAGGCCGAACGGTGTCTGACCCGCGGCCCCACACACCTGTTGGTATTCCTGGTCCGCCCTGCAAAGTGACTGGAGTTTCCTTCCTCCACGCACAGGCTAGAGGTCTGAACGAAAAACGACACATGTGCTCACAGAGGCAGCGGCTCGAGAGCCGCTGGAGCCTCTTCCAAAGGAATCTTTAGCCAGACACCAGAAGTCGGCCTGCTGGGCCTGGGGAGCGGAAGCAGGGGGGTCCCCCCACCCCCTGCCGGGCTGTCTTGTCTGGGCGGAGGGCTGAATCGGGAGTCTGAAAACCCATCCACGGAAGGTTCCAGAGCAGGTGCAGAGAGCAGAACTGTGTCTGGAACCCAGGAGGGCACAAGGGGGCAGAGCAGGAGGGATGCCTGGAAGGCCTGGAAGGAGGGGTGTTGGAGCTGCTGAGGCAGGCGCGCTCCCATCAGCCGGGGAACCCGGGCGCGGGCGGGGGCGGGGGGAGGCGGAACGTCAGGCTGGCACAGCCTGGGCAGAGAGGTGCCCGCTATGCACTTCCTGCCAACTTCCTCCCCGCTTCCCCTCCCCGGAACCTGTCTGGGACACCTGTTCCAGCAACGGAGAAAATGAGCAACCTGCTGGCAGGGCGCACCCCCCCCCCCCCCCCCCCCCCCCGGTCTGCCTGGGGTCCCGTCTGTGCCGCCTTCTGCGCCAGACACGGTGCGGCCCGCAGCCAGCCTCCCCCTCCCCCAGCCGGCCGAGCCAGCTTCGTCTGCCCTGCAGGCCTCCCCCTCACTAAACGTGGGGCCTCCAGTGGAGGTTTGGTCAGCTCCTTCTCTTTGCTGACGCGGGCGTGTGGCTGTCGCCCTGCACACGTCTGGAGGCATTTCTAAAATCCAGGCATTTTCTTGAACTTCACACCGATGCGCATTCAAAGCCATTTGCTGGTCTCACTAAGATACAGCTTATGCTCCCATTGACCCGGTTCTCTCAAAAATGGGCTTTCAGCGTTAACAGATCAGGACCCAAGGCAGGTAGACGTCCCCCAAGAAATTTAGTCTGGCTTTTGCTTCCCAGGATATAAAGGGTCCCCTTGATGGCGATGCCCTCCGGGTTCGGTCTGCCGGAATTCTGGCTGCTACCCTGCTCCTGGCCCGGTAGGGGGCGCTGGTGGGCAGGCAGGCAAGGCGGGCACCAGGCACAGGCAGGCCTGCGGTGCCCCCCAGCTTCTCCAGGGCCCTCACCAGCGAAGGCTGGGGAAGGAAAAGGGAAGGGGGCAGGGTGTTGCCAACCCGCTCCCCCCACCCACGATATTGCTGACGAGTCTAGGAAGCGGAAAAACCCAGTGAGGGTGGAGAGCGGGGGTGCGCCAGGCTTCAGGATAGAAAGGGCCAGCCCCAGGTGAAACCTAGGGCCCAGCTGCTGCCGGTGAAGTTGGGCACGGTGCGTCACTTCCTCCGCCTCAGGCTACTACTAGTCTCTGGGGATGAAAACAATGCTTACTCCCTAGGGCGCCCTGAGGATCGAGTAAAATAGCGCCAACATACGGACCCACCAGTAAGATAAAGCGAGGTGTAGATAAAACCTCGGAATCCAGCGGAGGGAGCGCCTGATCATTTCCAGCTTCGGGGAGAGGGTGGCATCCGGCCGGGCCTAGACACAGCCACGCGCACACAGCAGCCTGCGTGCCTGGCCCTCCACGAAGCGTGAGCGGCAGGCCGGCCGGCCCTTCGCCTGCACGGCGATCCCCGCGGGACACGCACGAGGCCGCCACCCGCGCCGACTCCGGCTCCCCCGCCCACGCGAGCCCACGTCCATTGCCAGGAGGGCAGGTGTTGCCGAGGTGCACGGTTGGATAGAGTGACAGCCGACACCTGCTGGCAGCGCCTGCCGGGTTGTATGTAGCGTGTGGGCAGGCTCCCGACTCGCTTCCTTGGGCATCAGTCGGACTTCCACTCACCCCGCAATGGGCCAGCCCCACCTTCCCAGGCTCAGGGACCCGTTAAAAACCGTGGCCCTCCCCCAGGCCGTCCACACCCTCCCGGACACTCCCCCACCGCTCCTCCCCCTCTCCCATCCCCACCCGCACTGACGCGGCGGCCACTTCGAGGCGGTGGAGAACTCTCCAATCCTCGCTATCCAGCCTGGGGGGGGGGGAGGGGTGTCCCAGTGTTGTGGAGTCGTTTCCAAATCAGAGCCGGGTCACACATCCGCCAGTCGGCCGACTCTCTCTTGATAAAGCATCCCCCCCGCAGGGCGCGCCGGGCGCAGGACCCCCCACCTCCCCCACCCCCGAGGTCTTCTTCTCGCTCCCTTGCCCCAGGCTACTTTCCAGCCCAGGCCCCCCGGGGTCGTGCTTCCGCCGAGGACCAGCCGGCGCGGTCGCCGAGTGATAACCCGGTTGGGGGCGGGGGGAGGGGGGCGGCGAGGAGCAAAGTGGGGAGGACCGGCCTTGCCAGGGACTCGCGGGTAGACTCCCGGGCTTCACGTGCCCCGCTCTCCCACCAATTCGAGGCCTCTGCTCTTCGCGCTTACATCTTTAAATACTGAGTCAAGGCATCCACTCCGAATTTCTGATGGATAAGCGCTCTCCCAGAGGCACTGGCTCCTCTCTGGCTGGCTCTGGCCCGATTCGTCTTTCTCCCCTTCCTCCAAAGGGCCCCCCCATTCTCGGAATCCTCCCACCCCAGGTGTTAACTTTCTAAAGGCGGAGGATCAACGCCTCGCTTTACACGCGAGGAAACCGAGACCCGAGCTAAGGGGCATCGGCGGGGGGAGGGGGAACTCAGGGCGGATGTGTATCAGAGGGCCTCAGGTGCAAATGGCCTAGTTCCAAGCCGCGCGGTTGCGCTGCGGCTAACGGGCGGGGTGAGGGCCTGGCCAGGGGTCGGTTTCCCCCATCTGTAAGCTGGGCACGCGCAGTCCGTGCGGGGAGCGGCAAATAAACAGGGGAGGCGAGCGGTCCCGGGAAGTGCCCCCCAGCGGCCGGGCGCTTTCGGCCCCGCTCCCCGGCCCTACTTAGACCCACGGCGCGCTCCTGAGCTCCCGGGCCGTCCAGGCCGCAGAGGCGAGCGGGGAGGGCAGCCGCGCCCGCCGCCCCGGCCTTACCCCGCCAGCTCCAGAAGTAAACTCGGGAGGCTGATGCCCCGCGCGCTGCGCGCCGCCAGCACCGCGGAGATCTGCGGCAGCTTGAGCGCGGCGCACACGCCCAGCGTGCTCCAGTTGCAGAACAGCAGCAGCAGCTTCTCCATGGCGCCGGCGGGGCTGGGGGCTCCGGCTCCGGGCTTGGGGGCTCGGCGGAGGCGGCCGCGGCGCGAGGCGGGGGGGGGGGGGAACGGCTCAGCGCTGGGCCTCCCCGGGCGCCGAGTCCTTCCGCCTTCCCTGGGCACCCGCGCCCACGCCCACGCCCTGGGCCGCCCCGCCGGGGTCCGCCCTGTCGGGGTCCGCTCCTCCGCCCGGATCTCCGCCCCCTCCCTCGCCCTGCCCCGCCCCGCCCGTGCTCCTCTCCCCTGCCCCGCCCCCTCCCCAGGTCCGCCTCGGGTCCACCCTCGCCCGGGGTCCGCTCCTCCGTCCGGATCTCCGCTCCCGACCCCGCCGGCGCTCGCCCCTCACCACCCCGGACCCCGCCGTCCACCTAGTGCGGGTCTCGCCGGGACCCCGCCCCGGGGCCGCCCAGTCGGGGAGCGCTCCGCCCCTTCTGCCCGCTCCGCCTCCGGCCCCGCCCCGGCCCGGGGCGGCCGCTGGGCGGTGCCCTCCGCAGACCGGACGCGCTGCGGAGTCACTTCTCCGTGTTAAGCTCGCGGGGTGCCGAGCTGCCCGAGACCCCCCAGACGGTTCCGCTTTCCCGAGGGTTGGGTGGGTACAGGCTGAATCCCGGGAGGGCGGACGTGCACCCCCTCACGGGGGGCTGGACCGTGGTGTTGGGGTTTTGCACTCCCTAAGCGCCTTCCTTTCTTCGTTTTTCTGACTATGCATTTCAGAGATGAAAACTTGGAAGGACGTTAAGGACCCAACTTCGTTTACGTGCGTCCTCCTCGTCTTACCTGGGGACACAGGCTTTGGCCGTCACTGAGGGGTCACTGAGGGGCCAGAATGGCCCGGGGTCGGCTCACTTCCCGCCCTTTCCCGAAGCTGAGTGGGGGAGTGGGGGGGTGGGGGGGTGGGGGGGGCGCCCCTCCCCGCCACCCGGGCCTTAGCCCTCCAAGCCCCTGGAAGTCCCGCCCTTCACCACTTCAGAGGGAACGTTTTTTCTTAAGGCGGTTAAATAGATTCTGTGATCAAAGAAGGTAGACGCGGCAGAAAATGAAGGGGCGGGGTGTGTTCTCCAAGCTCTCAGAATCGCAGAAGCAGGTCCCGGTCATGGAGCAGAAAAAAGCCACAAAAATGCAACGCCAGAATCGACGGTGGCTGGTTTGGCACCGTGAACCTCAGCCAGGCTTCCAGGCTTTCCTTCTGTCTGTCCCTGCGCCTCCAGCCCTCACCTGGCCATCAAAAACCTTACCGTGGAAGAAGAAAAACAGGTATCGAGTCCTCCTTCTAAGCTAAGGGAAACAGGATGTTCGGAAGGAAACTTTTTAAAATTTTTTTTCAAGTTTATTTTATTTTCGAGAGAGAGAGAGAGAGAGAGAGAGACAGAGCGTGAGTGGGTGAGGGGCAGAGACAGGAGAACACACAGAATCCGAAGCAGGCTCCAGGCTCCGAGCTGTCAGCACAGAGCCCAACGTGGGGCTCGAACCCACAGACCATGAGACCATGACCTGAGCCGAGGTCGGTGGCTTCACCGACTGAGCCACCCAGGCGCTCCCAGAAGGAAACTTTTAAGAGGAAAATAAAGAGTGTGCGTGTTTAATTCTTATCTTCTAGAGTTCCGGAAAAATACTCACAGATGAGCTAATATCGTCTGGAATTTGCTTCAAAAGGTTGGGGGCTTGCGTGGAAGGGTGGGAGTGTAGACAAAACAAGACGAGTTGTGAGCTGAGAATTTTGGGCGTTGGTTATGGGAATGGGGGGGATTTACTGTGGATGAAGTTTTGGGGTGATGGTGGGGGTCAAGGGGTCCGGAGCCAGCCGCCAAGAAAGAATTCTTGAAGACATCTCTGGTGCAAAAAAGGTGATTTTATTATAGCACGGGGACAGGACCCGTGGGCAGGAGGAGCCTCACTGGGGTCCTGAAGGGTAACTCATTATATACCCTCAGGTTGGGAGGGGCACAGGGATAAAGGAAGTCTCTAAGATATTTCGGAAGCAAGGTTTCCAGTTTCCAGGACCTTGAGGGGCTAGCTGTTGCTAGGGAAACCGTTTAATACAACCTCAGTCCTGAGACCCTTCAGATGTTTATACTGCGGCCAGAAGCTTGGCGTGGGATTCCCAGCATATGTCTTGGGGCAGTTTAGGTAAAGGAGGTAGACTCACAGTATCCTTGAGGTTGGGACAAAGTTAAGCCAAGGTTCTCCTTTGCCCCCAGCGAAGTGTCACCCTGGAGGCAGCTGAGGTCCTAGAGGGACGTCACTCTGCCTTTCAAGGACTTGTCAGTGGGCTGTAGGCAGGAAGGGAACTTAATTTTTCATTAGCCTTCGTTTCTCGCATCACCATGGCAAGGACGTAAACCCCTTTCCTTTGTTCTTGGGGAGGCAGCGTCCTTCCTGTCCAGGGACCAGCACCAGCTGGAGCCCTTCCCTGTTCCCGGGGCTCAGCGCCCTTTCTACTCTCCGTAGGCACCCCTGTCCCCCCACCCCAGCTTGGTGTAAGCCGAGACGCTGGGTTGGCTTGGTGGCTCCAGCTTTGACACCTATAAGCTGTGTGGTTGTAGGTGATTCATTCAACCTCCTGGTCCTTCAGTCTTCTCCTCCGCAGGGTGGGTACATCAGCGGCTTCCCCGCACTCATCGGAACGTTGGCTCTCTTGGATTGGCACCACCAGCCGTGTGTCTTTGCGATTCTCTGGCTCGGTCGTGCCCTGACTACTACATAGGGCTCCCTGGCTTCTGTGGGAACCAGCCATTCGCCTAAGGAGCCTCGAGTCCTTGTAATAAATAGAGCCTGGTGTTTAGAAACAAAGACCTGGGATAAGATGTGCTCAGTGCTGTTGAGGCGTCAGGCGAATCTGCCCTCTTAGGAGACCGAGCTAGGGTGAGGGGTGTGTGTGTGTGTGTGTGTGTGTGTGTGTGTGTGTGTGGTATTAGTCTGCTCAGGCTGCTTTAACAAAATACCATAGACTGGGTGGCGTAAACAACAGAAATTTATTTTCTTACGGTTCTGGAGGCTGGGAGTGCAAGATGCTGGCAAGATTGGTTTCTGGGGAGACCCTTCTCCCCAGCTGTCTTCTCCTTGTGTCCTCATACAGGCTTTTCTCTGTGTGTACACATCCCTGGTCTCTCTCCTTTTTTTTTTTTTATGTTTATTTTTTTGAGAGAGTGTGTGCGCACATGTGCATGAGCAGGGGAGAGGCAGAGAAAGGGGGTGGGGCAGAGGATCCAAAGTGGGCTCTGTGCTGATAGCAGACCCGATGTGGGGCTCGAACTCATGAACCTTGAGATCATGACCTGAGCTACAGTCAGACGCTCAACCGACTGAGCCACCCAGGTGCCCCCCTCTCGCTCTTCTTAAAAGGACATCAGTCCTGTCGGACTAGGGATCCACCCTTATGACCTCAGTTACCTCTTTAAAGGTCCTGTCTCCAAATACAGTCAGTTTGGGGGGTTAGAGCTTCCACATTTGAATTTGGGGGGGATAGAATTTAGTCCATAATATATATATTCATAATACTGTGTATATATTGAAATATATATATATATATATACACACACACACACACACATATATATATATGTATATATATATCATGTATCACATACACCTGCTGAACCAGGATCTTCCTTTTAACAAAAACAAACACCCAGGGGCGCCTGGGTGGCTCAGTTGGTCGCCACGGCCCGTGGGAACCAAAGGGTCAACATAACTTCTCTTTGCGTCACAGACTTGCACGCTTGTGAGGTTGCTCCCTATGGTAAATTCAAAACAAGTCTGGGCGAGCCTCCCAGACGGGGTCCCAGGAGACGACGGGACGTTCTGGAACTTTGAGGGGTCCGGAAGTTCTCTGCCAAGAAGAATGTGTTGGTGAAGGTTCAGTTATAGACCACATGGCCCCCCGCTTTCGTTAGCTTAATTATGGTCACCCAGTGTTGAGCAGCGTAAGGACGAGGAAGCAGATGTTGGAAAGAGTCTCTAAGGAACAGAAAACTCACTGAAGAACGTCCCCGGGAGGCGAACTGTGTGCGTGTGTCCCCCACCGCAGGAGGCTGCCTCCGCTGCTGCCCAGTGTTCTCGAAGCTGGGGCCTGCCACAGGGCATCCCGGCCCAGCTGTCCCAGAAGGACCCACTGCTGTATCTCTGTACTTGCGGAAGGGTCCTGGGGTTGTGCCTTCTGCATTCTGGGTCTCCTGGGGACGCACCTGCTCGGCAGGAGCTTGGTCACGCGAGAGGCCCGATTGCCAGGGCCAGCCTCATTGTGGCTCCACCGTCACAGACAGTGACTTCACAGGGCTGCGCCCTCAGCTTGCAGCATGGAGACTACAGGGCAAAGCTAGCAGGATCTGGGGAGCTTCGGACACGAGACAAAATTTCTGTTGCTCGTGCCTCCCTGGATGCTAGGGTGTGGGGGGAGTCATGCAGGGCGGACCTGGTCTAAAACCGTTGGTGCTCTGATATGTGTGGGTGTCGAAGCTGAAGGTTGAGGGCTGAGGCCACCATAGGGTGAGTGGGAGCTTTTTGTCCAAAGTCCGTGCTGTGCAGCCCTGATTTCCTGTCGCAGACTGTGGGCCTAAAGTTCTCTCTTGTCCAGCAAGCGAGCGGGACGCAGGATTAAAATGCGAGAGATGGCTAACGTCCGGGAGGAGACAAGTGCCTCGAGTAAGGGTCCTTGCCCCATTTTTATTAGGATCAGAAGGCTTACAAACATGGCCATGGACGTGCACAGAGAAACAAAGAATCTGTGAACGTTAACTCATGGACGTGAGGGAAAGGGGGTCTTGAAGATATTCAGGGTTAGGGGGTTGGGTTAATAACAAAACAAAATCCTGGCACGGGGCAGTCAGGTGGAAGGATGTTTACAGCGGACACGACACGAGGCACCACCTCGGTTTATCTTAGCCTCAGGGATGAGACAGGTAGGACACTTAACCTCAGGGTTAACAAGGCACATTTTCTTTTGTTCATCATCTTTGCTCTGGGCAGCTTCTCCCGAAGCACAGCCGTCTATACCCTATTTACCTGCTTACCTAATTTGGTCCTTCCTTCCTGTGTAAGCAGCTTCCTGCTATAGTACTAAGTTGGGGGGCGCTTCTGCCCTGAACGCCTCATCTTGCTTACCTCATATACCTTTGTATTGGGGACCTTTGCCCCCCTCTCTATTCTGGGGCCTTTGCCCCTCCCTCTCTATTCTGGGGGTCTCATCTCATTTACCCAAACTTAGGTGAGAGCACCCTATGGCTTTGCAATTCTTTATGCCTTGTTAACCCATTGGTGTAAGCCCGGGGGATTTCTAAGCCTATTCCCCACAGTTTCCCATCTCATTTCCCTCCAGCGCGGAGGGCTCAGACAGGCTGCAGGGCCCCCAGTGCAAGGAGATGGGCGGACTGGAGAGGGCCCTGGACCCAGGGCGTGGGGAAGAGAGAGAGTGTCTGAGCCCCAGGGCCAGGGGCCAGCTGCGAGGACGAAGGCTGCAGGAAGTCTGGCAGAAACATCACCACGGCTGTGTCTGCGACCATCTCGGGGCAAAGGGGACTCCCCGCCCTCCGCACCCGCTCTCCCTGACCCTTCCAGAGTGCCCTGCTGCTCTGAACACAAAGGACTCATCTGGACTTGGCCGTGGACCTGTGGTTTTGAGTTCTGGGTTCTGTCCCGTGAGCGGCTGAGAATGGAGATGGAAGAGGGCACGAGCATGCCGGGCACCACGCAGGGGGCAGAGGACACCCCTGGAAGAGAAGGAGGTGGTGAGCCTGCCCTCAGGAGCACCGACGGGGAGCACTTCTGCTATGGATCCGGGATTGTGTCTCAGGGCTGTGGAGGCGTCACAGCAAGGGGAACCCACACAGCTGACTAGGTGCCCCCCCACCCTGGTTTCAGTGAACCCAGCGCATTCTCAGACAATGTGATGTGGGTGCAAGCTGTTCCTGCTTCCGTATGTGCGGTGGGGTTTGATTGCTCATCAGCGGACAGTTGCTGCTTGTAGGAAGTAAGACGGGGGAGTCAGGAGCCTTCTCACAAGCATCAAAGGCTTTGCAGTAGCAGGAGTGACAACAGTAGAAGCATCTAGAATCTGCAGAGGGCCTGCCGTGTGGCTTACATCATGGCGCTCCGCTTACCTGCTGAAGCTCTGAGGCTTTCTCCACTTTGCGGTTCCCTCTTCTCCCTCCTCATCTTCTCTCCCTCTGCTCATCCTGGATCTGCAGGAACAGCTCCAGGAGAGAGTGGCTCCAGCCCGGGCCCAGCCTGCCCCTTCTCTTCTGGAAGCGCTCTCCGCCCAAGGCAGCTCTGTGAGACGCAGCTCTCCTTCTCTGGTGTGGGACAAGCAACCACCAGGCCGAAGACAAAAGCCGCCAGCTCTGGGGGTCCGCGGGCTGCGGTGGGGCTGTAGGAAGAGGGTCTCCCCCTGGCTGTGAGCCTCTCCCTGCCCTGGCTGCTTTGCATGAAGCCCCGGATGTGGCTGATGTGGGCGCGGGACCCAGGCATCCTGCAAACCTCTGCTGTCTTCCCAGCATGGCCCTCACCGTCTACACGAGATGGTCAAGCCCTTAACTTCCCTAGGCCTCAATTTCTTTGTCTTAAAATGGGGATAATCAGGGGCGCCTGGGCGGCTCAGTTGGTTGAGCGTCCGACTCCGGCTCAGGTCGTGATCTCACGGTCTGTGAGTTCGAGCCCCGCGTCAGGCTCTGTGCTGACAGCTCAGAGCCTGGAGCCTGTTTCAGATTCTGTGTCTCCCTCCCTCTCTGCCCCTCCCACACTCATGCTCTGTCTCTCTCTGTCTCAGAAATAAATAAACATTAAAAAATATAAAATAAAATGGGGATAATCATACGCACCTCACAAATTTCCTGCGAGGTACACAGTAGGCGTTTCATTTATGGTGATTCCCTACTGAGTGCAAACTAGCAGAGTATTTTTGGGATTCGTGAATACTGGCTTTGCTCCTGAGGCTGTGGGGAGAGGGTGGCTCTAGGTGGAGTCAGGTTTGGGCCCTGCAGGAAGGTGGGGAGCCCCGGGCCCCAGGTCCCAGCTGGGACATCCCATAACATGTTGGCCCATCCAAGTGGCTGACCTTGGGGACTCCTCTGTATCCTAGGCGGGTGGGGAGTTGCCAGGCTGGGGGCTAAGTGCACACCCAATGGGGTATCTCTCCAGCCCACAACACCTGTCCCCATCTGGAAGACCTCTGTTTCTTCCCCATCTACACGGTTAGACGGGTAACAGCCTGTCACACCGGCCTGACCCCCACCCCGGAAGCTGGTCACGCAACATCTTCCTGGGGAATTCGGGGCTGAGTGCTGACGGATTCCGTTATCATCCTGGCTTTTCAGTAGGGGAGCCGTCAACCCAGGAACCTTTGGCTGTGGCCATTCCACTGTCACCATGTGTGTTTGTTTTTAAGATTCCCAAACGGACAGAAAGGTTGCAAGAACACTTCAGTGAACATCCATAGGCTCTTTACTTAGGTTTATCAATTGTTAACATTCTTGTCCACATTTGCTTTGTTTCTATTTACATACCGCACACATTTTGTTGTGGTCAAACCATTTGCAAGGGAGTTTTAGACATCATGACACTTTCCCCCTAACTACTCCTCATACATCCCCTTATGAATGGGAGGCATTCAGGGGCGCCTGGGTGGCTCGTCGGTTAAGCGTCTGACTTCAGCTCAGGTCATGATCTCACAGTTTGTGGGTTCAAGCCCTGCATCGGGCTCTGTGCTGACAGCTCGGAGCCTGGAGCCTGCTTCGGATTCTGCGTCTCCCTCTCTCTCTCTCTGCCCCTCCCCACTCACCCTCGCTCTCGCTTGCAACAATAAATAAAACATTTTAAAAAAAGAACGGGAGGCATTCTTCTACATAACCTTGATGTGGTTATCACGCCATGCACATTTAACATTGGTGCAGGGCTATTGTCTAATATTTAGTGCCTGTCCTCTGACTTTAGTCTGCAAAGTGTCCTTTAGAGACTTTTGCTTTGTCGTGGGAGTTGGTCCAGAATGTGCTCTGTGCCGCCTGTAATGTAGATCACATCCTCAGCCACCCCGTGTCTTTTTTTTTTTTAACTTTTTTTTCAACATTTATTTATTTTTGGGACAGAGAGAGACAGAGCATGAACGGGGGAGGGGCAGAGAGAGAGGGAGACACAGAATCGGAAACAGGCTCCAGGCTCTGAGCCATCAGCCCAGAGCCCCGACGCGGGGCTTGAACTCACGGACCGCGAGATCGTGACCTGGCTGAAGTCGGACGCTTAACCGACTGCGCCACCCAGGCACCCCTCCACCCCGTGTCTTTTACGACTTTGACTTTTTAAAATTTTTTTTAGTTATTTAAAAAATCTTTTCTAGCAAGAGAGAGAGCGTGCAGAGGAAGGTGGGGAGGGAAAGGAGAGAGAGAGAGCGAGAATCTTCAGCAGGCCATGCTCAGCGTGGAGCCCTATGTGGGGCTCAATTGACCATGACCCTGGGATCATGAACTGAGCCAAATTCAAGAGTCAGACGCTCGATTGACTGAGCCCCCCGGGCACCCTGATATTGACGTTTTGAAGAATCAGGGCCGGCTGTTCGGCAGAATGCCCCCCCCCCCCCGTTGGGTTGTGCCTAGTGTGTCTTCATGATGCGGCTCAGGTTATAGGGGGCAGGGGGGGGAGTGCTCCCCACGTGGGTGCTCCTCCACAGGGGGTCCCATCAGGCAGGAAGCGGAAGCGGGTCACACCACATGATGTCAGCTGTACTCTTGTTAGTGAGGATAAGTTTAACAACATGGTTAAGGGGAGCCTCCCAGACGTCACCTTTTATCACTCCCTGTGAATCTTTACCCAGTGTGTTTAGTGTTTTTTACTGATTCTTACTGAAGTCGGTGATAAAACGGTGATTTTCTGTTTTTTTTTTTAAATTTTTTTTTTTTTACGTTTATTTATTTTTGAGACAGAGAGAGACAGAGCATGAACGGGGGAGGGGCAGAGAGAGAGGGAGACACAGAATTGGAAGCAGGCTCCAGGCTCCGAGCCATCAGCCCAGAGCCCGACGCAGGGCTCGAACTCACGGACCGCGAGATCGTGACCTGAGCTGAAGTCGGACGCTCAACCGACTGAGCCACCCAGGCGCCCCTGATTTTCTGTTTTTATCATTTATTCTACGTTTTCCAGTAGAGAAGAGCTTTTCTTCCTCTGCTTAAGATTGAAAACATTTATTGATATGAACACATGGCTTCTTTATTATTATTAATAATAATCTTAATTATTAATAACCAGAATCTGGTTCTGCCTCAGAGAGGAGAATGAGGCAGGGGTGCTCAGAGAAGCAGTCATAAAGCGAGGACAGAGGAGCCCCTGGGTGGCTCAGTGGGCGAAGCATCCGACCCTTGATCTCAGCTCAGGTCCTGATGTCACAGTCATGATGTCAAGCCCCGCACTGGGTTCTGCGCTGGGTGTGAAACCTACTTAAAAAAAAAAAAAAGGCAGAAAGAACCCTTCAGCCTCACTAGCTCATTAGCTGTATCCAGCTTCTTCCTGGCCTTGGCCTTGGCCTCATCTCCCTGTTTCTAATGCCCCTTTTGGCTTTACTGGTGCCTTTGCTGGTGCTGGCTTGGTACCCACTTCTCCTGGCCCATCCAGCCTTCTTCGTTCCGCTCCAAAGGAGACATATAGCAGATGCCCCGTGGCCCCGATCTTCTTGGCTTCCCAGTGGGTGACGTGGCCAGTTTGTGGGAAGGTGGAAGCAGGCATCCTCTCAAGAAGAGGGCAGACGTGGCAGGGAAGGGAAGGTACAGCTGGCCGGCCGTGAGGAGGGGGTCTCCCGTGATGGTACCACGCACAGGCGGGGTGCAGAACGAGGCTATTCCCCAGGGCTCTCTGCTCAGCGCTGGTCTCCCGGCTGCCCCCCCCCCCGCCCCCCACCGTGCCTTGCAGCCCTTTTGGGCACTTTCTCTCCCATCCAGCAGAAAAGCCCTCCCCTCCCCCGTCTCCCTGACCTTTTCTCAAGGACCAGCTCAATTTACAAAGAACTAACTATTGCCCAAAGGCCCTCATGGAATTGGTCGGATCCTCTGAGTCATAGTTGGGACGATTATTCAGCCAAGATTTGCCTTCTGATGCTCCCGCTGTGGGCAGAGTGTGCTTTCTTGCCCTCGTGAGGCTGGGCTCGGCCGCGTGACTTGCTTAGCCGATGAAACGTCAGTGGATGTGCACACGCAGAAGCCTCGCGTGTGCCGTGAGAACATGCCCCAGGAAGCCGTGGGTCCGAGATAATGAGAGACATGTGGACAGACTTGGCCCCCACCTGCAGCTTCGAGCCAAGTCCAGCCGAGCCAGTCAAGATCATGGGGACCCGGGAGCCAGAGACGGAGTGGGATGTCACTCAGCACGACTGCAGGCAACGCATGCACCTGTAAACCGGCAGGATTCGGTACCCCCTGCACCCCTGCGTGCCCAGAGGTACAGCCCTGAGCTGGCGAGGTCCTGGGAATCAGTTCCTCCTCCCCCATTTTATAGCTGTGGAGACTGAGGCCCGGAGAGGAGAGGGTGGTGAGTCAGGCATCAGCCTGGCTCTTCGCCAGCTGTGGGACCCTGGCCGGACGGAATGGAGTTTTGGCTTAGTCTCCAAACCTCTCAAATGGTGACAATGATCCTTATAAAAGAGACCATTCAGGTCCTGTGCCAAGCACAGAGCCTGTGCTCAACAATCGCATTGTCCCTAAGTGGCTGTTCTCCCAGGGAGTGGCGGAGCCCACGCCCGTCCCCGGGCCTCCCTCCCTCCCTCCAGGGGCAGGCAGAGAAGCTCTGGGTTCTGGATGATTCCCTCTGGTCCGCTGGGCTCCTCTCCCCGCATCTGCATTTAACCTCGACCCTTCCCACCTCCTGGGAGTTCCCAGAATATCTCCTGCTTCACCCTCTCTCTCAAATGGAAATAAGACCCCATCAGGGGGTGCCTGGGCGGCTCAGTCGATTGAGCGGGCCGACTTCGGCTCAGGTCATGACCTCACTGCTCGTGAGTTCGAGGCCCGCGTCGCGCTCTGTGCTGACAGCTGGGAGCCTGGAGCCTGCTTTGGATTCTGTGTCTCCCCCTCTCTCTCTGCCCCTCCCCCGCTCGTCCTCTGCCTCTCTCTGTCTCAGAAATAAATAAACATAAAA
The DNA here is from genome assembly GCF_018350175.1 of Felis catus. Taxonomy (NCBI): domain Eukaryota; kingdom Metazoa; phylum Chordata; class Mammalia; order Carnivora; family Felidae; genus Felis; species Felis catus. Next base: position 132,192,398 of record NC_058370.1, read on the forward strand.
AAGACCCCATCTGGACCCCTTTCCTGCTGTGGCTGAGCCCGGGCCCAGGCCCCTCCGTGTCCTCCCCGGAGCACAGAGGGCTTGGAGTGGGTCCGGGTCACAGGCTCCCAGGGGCAGCTGACGGGGCCTCAGCTCGGGCTCCGTGGGACGGCTCCTCCCGGCTCAGCTCCAGCCTGACCGTGACCTCGCAGACCATCACGCGGGGACGAGGGAGACGGAGAGACTGACCCGGGAGCGGACCTCTCCGCGGCCCCTGTGTGGGGGGACCCGCATCTTCCCTGGATGGTTCGCCGGGATGCTACTCTCCCTCCCAAAAGAGGGGCGTCCTCCGCAAACACACCCTCAGGCCATGGTCCGGGGGCTGCTCTGAGCGGAAGCTCATTTCAACCTTATAAAATCAGTACTTTTATTACTTCTGTATGCGGTGGCAGAAAACCTGGCCCACCGGTGGCGCCCATGTCTTAATCCCTGGGGCCCGCGGATATGTTACCCTACCCGCAAGAGGCCTTTGGCCTCCAGAAACAAACCAGACCCGGGCACGCCCAGCGCGGTGAGATCATACATATGTGCTGTTTTCTGTCACTCGCTGGGTGGCCATTCGTTAAGGGGAAACAAACGCACCGGGCTACAGGTGGGGAAATGGAGGCACAGAGGGTTCGAACAACCTGTTCAACGCCACACAGGGCCGGTCACCGGCCTCGCGAGGGAGTCCCAACCGCCGCCTGCTCTATGACCCTGGGCGGGTCCCTGGAGTCCTTCTGATCTCGTGTGTGAAAATGGGCCAGTGTGGCGCTCGGAAGGGCCGCGCGGGAGGGAAGGCGGGGCTGGTTGACACGCGTGGGCGGTTGACCCGGGCCGCGGCCTCCCCGGCCTCTGGCACACCCACCTGGGGCAGGCCCGCCGGCCCTGGCCTTCCTCCTCCTACACGGGCTGCAGCTCGGCTTCCAGCTTCTTCTTCCGGACCCCCTCCACGAAGAAGAAGTCCATGCCGATGAGGGTTTGCCCCAGGGGCGTGTCCACCCTGCTGCCCACCACCTGGTTCGTGGAACTGGGGACTGCGTCGGAAAAGAAAGGCACGTTCTCCGGCAACGTCACAGGCGCCTTCTTCTCGCCCTGAGAGCGGGGACAGTTTGTGTCACAGGCGGCAGGGAATGCAGGAGAGGCCTGCAGGCGGCCAAGCCCTTAGCAGGGAAGGGGACACAGGGAGCAGGGGGCAGGTGGCCTCAGCAGGCTGCCTTCTCCGGCTGCTTCCGTCCCAGTTCTGACCTGGGAGCCCGGAAGGGTCAGGAGACTCCTCATCTATGGCCAAATGCGTCTTCCTCACCCGGGGCTCCCTAGCTCGGCCGCTCCCCTGACCCCTTCACTTTGATGCTTGACCTCCAGGGACCCGGGAGGGACCGGGTCTGACTCCTCTCTCTATCCCCGTGACCTGAGACGCTGCCTCATGTCCGGCGGGAGCGCAGAGGGTTGGTTTCGGGGTGAGCTTTTACTCGAAGTCTAACACACACGCAGGAACGTCCCCAGATCGTGCCCGTGCAGCTCCACAAGCCGCCACGACGTGGGCCTGTCTGGGCAGCCGCACCCAGATCGAGAAATGACCACAGGACCCGGACACGCTTCCTCCCGACCCCGCAGCCAGTCTCCACCCCCGACGCGTCCTGGGCTCCCTCTCTAATTCCCGGGTTTTGCCCGGTGTTGAACGTTGTCTTATCTTTTATCTTAAAAAGACCGTGGCCCCTTTCTCTCCTGAACGTTTTCCGGGTTCATCCACATTTTTCTGGGGGTGTGGCTGCAGCTCATTCGTTGCCCTTGCTACCCCGCGTGCCACTGCGTGGCTTGCACGAACATTCCCCATCATTCACCCCTGCTGCCGCGGACGGCATGGGGGTTGATTCCCAGTCTGGGGGTGCCGCTCTGGACATTTGTGCACGTGTTTCTGGTGACTTCGGTGACTGAAAGGTGAGTAAATGCATGAGCTGAACATAATCGGGTGACCCCTTGTTTAAACAAGGGTTAACTCCGTGCTACCCCGTGTCGAATAGAAGTTGCAGGGCCAGTGAAATAATAGGATGCTGGCTTTCACTGAGAAAGGCCCGTGCCCGGGTGGCCCCACCTTTGGACGTGACTCAGGTTTCGGTGATCGGGTGGCTAACACCTAGCTCCTGGCAGGGGGACTCCGGGGGCTGGGAGCCCAGACCAGGAGCTCAGTGTAGGATTTCAGGCCTCACGATTCATTCTCCCATTGGGTCACTCCTCCGACATTAACGGAGCGCCAACTATTTTTTGGACGCTGGGGGGTAGGGCACAGCTGGCGGGTGGGGTACAGCGATGAAGCCATCTTTGTCCCTTCTCAGGGAGCCCACTGCCTGGTGAAACTGAGCATTGAAACACGACGCGCTCTACCAAAGGAGGGGGTTGGATACGCTGGCCAGTCAAGAACAGAGTGATCTGATTGAGCCCGCTCAGGAAGGACAGATGTCACAGGAGGAGGCACTTGAGTGGGGTCTTGAAGTATGACCAAGACTTAAGAGCCCCTCACGCGGACAAGGTGGGAAGGGCATGCCAGGCAGGGGAATGGCATGCACAGAGGCCTCACCAAAACAGCGTGTAGGTCAGCGTGGGGAGGCAGGCAGGGCTAGCTCGCGAGAAGCATCGTAAGCCACCCCGAGACACGCAGATTTATTGAAGGATTTTAAGCAGGGGAGGGATATGGCCAGTTTTGTGGCTTGGGAAAATTACTCCGGTAGCAATATGGAGGAGGGACCGGAGGTGGCGATGTCAAAGTGGGGAATCGGTTTACAAATATGCCCGCCCAAGCTCATTCTCCATACGGAAACCACCGCATACCGCTCACTACACATGGCTGACATCCTCACACGGGGGAAAACATTTCTAGTTGGTTCATCTTCATAAAATCAAGAAACACTGGGGAGAACTAATACCTAAATGCTCGAAGCATTTTCTCTTCCCCTGACCCCGAGTGTCTTGAAACAAGAGAGCGTTTTGGCTTTTGTCTCTGCACATTCCAGCATCTAACACACAGTAGGTCCTCAATCAATGTCAGATGAGTGCGGGGACATTCCCGGTTCAAGGGTGCGCGACAGGAACATCGCTGGCCTTACCAGGGGATCATAGTCTTTCAAGAAACTCCAGTTCTGAGCCCTGGAAAGGAAAACACGTGGGCAGTGTTACATCTCCCTGTGGCATTTTTTATAAGGGACTTTCGCGGCGTCAAGGGAATGAGTCGAGGCCGCCGATGCACGTGTTACGTCATGGAAGGCGCTTCCGTGATCAAGTGAAACAAACACAGAAAACGCAGCGGGTGCGCGTCCTACAGAACGAACAAATATTTCCAGCATTCCTGACGTCTCCTTGGGTGGAACGAACAGTGCCAGGGGACATCGCCCGCGGTGAGAAACCCAGTGGTGCGAGTCCCCCCCCCCCGCCGTGTGCCTCTGCATCTTTAGGGCCACAGGGGAGCCCCCGAGTATTTTGTGAAGAAAAACCAGTCTCCGCTCACCCACTGCGCGTCCAGTGCGCGCGGCAGAGGAAGGCGGGAAGGGGCAGGGGACAGGGACAGACACAGGGATCACGAGGAGAAGGGCATTACCTGTGTTGCTGGGGTAATTTTTATTTTAATCTGTTCCTAAGGAGTTGAACAATTCCATAAGACATAATAAAAACAGGCTTCTGTGCCCCCGTCCTCACAGCCCCTGAGCGCCCCCAGCCTGGGGTCAAGTTTAAAAGGCTTTGGCTGTTGCTTTGGGCGTCTCGCCACCATGTTCTGGAACAATAAACCTAGGTTGCCATTTCTTGAGTTTTTGAAACTGTAAGCGTATCTGTGGACTTAGATTTTGGCTCAATTGATACGTATTGTTTACATCCTCGGGTTTCTGTAAATGATCTTCATGGAGCAACTACCTAAGATCATATGAGCTCAGTTCCTTGTACGGCGGCTTAAAATTTTTTCTAGGGTTCATAATCACATCTTGTCCCTGTTTTCTTTTTTCGAGAGAAAGGGAGAGAAAGAGAACAAATGGGAGAGAGACAGAGGGAGAGAGAGAGAATCTTAAGCAAACTCGGTGCTCAGCACTGAGCCCGACACAGGGTTCGATCCCATGACCCCGGGATCATGACTTGAGCCAAAATCAAGAGTCGGACGCTCAACGGACTGAGCTACCCAGACGCCCCTCCCATTTTTTGTCCTTTGTTTTTTTAGCTTTTTCTGTTCATATCACTGATTCCAAACCCTCCAACAAAATTATGAAGCCCCTTGTGGCATGATTTTCTGCACAATCAGATGCAACAGGTAATCAGCTGTCTCTCTCACATTTGTTCTCCAGAGGCCACCGTCCAGGAGCCCGGGTCGCCCATGCCCAGGACCTGCTCCTGCCGTCCTGACCTCCACTCCGGGGATTCTCTCTTTCTGAATCCCGGGCCTTCCTTCCTTGTTCACTCTCCTGCTGTGGAGCACATCCTCCGGTGTCTGTGGAGGCATGCATTTCTTTGATTCTAGAACGTTCTTGGACATTTTCTCCTCAAATATTTCATCTCTCCCAGTCTCTCCTTGGGGAGCTCTGGTGAAGGGTATGTTGGTTCTGTTCTCTAGGGTTCTGATCCCTCCGTGGGGTCCCCCTCCTTGTCTTTCTGAGTAATTGCAACGCGTCTATCTGAGTTTATGAATCCTCATTCCAGTTGTGTTTTGTATTTCCACGTTACGGATTTTTATTTTATTTCTAGAGGTTCTTTTTGGTTGTTCTCCAAATTGCCTGATTGTTCAAAGTCCATGCTCAGGCTTTGAACTGAGTCTCCTGTGTATAGCTGTCTGGAGACATCTGGAACCTTCCTGCCCGAGCCTTCCCTGGGGGCCTGTCTCCCCTCTGCCCTTCTATGCCGCACTTTCCCCGCTCTGCCTGTTCATTTCCTTCCATCTTCCCCAAGTGTCCTGACCCTCCCCCCCCACCATCACCCCCTTTCCTGTCACGAGGGAGCCACGTTTCAACAGCTTTGGTTTTGAGTTGACAGAAGGCACGGGCCTTGGCCTCACAGAGCCTGGCTAAGACTTAGCGGGAGGCAGCAGGGTATGAGGAGAGAACGCGGGGCCCTGTCCTGGCTTTGCCTGCAGCCCGCTTCGCTTGCTGTGTGGCCCTGACGAGGTCACTGTGTTCTTGGGCCCTCAGTTTCTGTCTGTAAAACCCCAGGAGGTTGGTTTACCGAGCACCTGTGAGTCGAGGTCTGCTGTGAGTGCAAAATATACAGACCGGATTTCACAGACTTGGTACAAAGAAGGAGGCAAGTATCTCTTTAATTCTTTTTTAAATATTGACTGCATGCCCAAAAGATAGTATTTTCGGTAAGATATGTTATGAAGAGGTGCCTGGGTGGCTCAGTCGGTTGAGCGTCCGACTTTGGCTCAAGTCATGACCTCACGGTTCGTGAGTTCAAGCCCCGCATCCGGCTCGCTGCTGTCAGCCCAGAGCCCCCTTCCGATCCTCTGTCCCACCCCCACCCCCCACTCCCAGTCCCTCCCTCATTCTCTCTCTCTCTCAAAAATAAATAAAAAACACAAAAACGTGTGTTATTAAAATGGATTTCCCTAATTTCTTGTTACATTTTTTTAAGGTCGCTACTAGAATATGGAAAAGTATGCCCGTGACTCGTATTTCTGTTGGGCTGAACGGTTCTGGATGTCCCTCAACCCTGTCCTCTTGGTTTCTGGGACCCTTTCTTCTCTGGCAGCCTTTCTCAGTCTCCTGGCTACTTTTCCATCCGGCGACTGACGTTGCCAGCTCTGTGCTATGACCTCACCGCTGGAGACCCGTCATGCCCTTCCAGGGAAAGGTTATCACCTTTCCAGGGCCAGTTTCTTTCCTTTCTGTTCACCGGTTTCCTTTTTGGTTCACTCGAGATCAAATCCACATGTCATAAGGTTCATCCTCCTACAGTGTGTGGTCCGGTGGTTTCCGGTATATTCCGACTTGTGCACCATCGCCACGATGTCTGTCGCCCCCAAAAGAAACCCCGTGTCTCTTGGTGGTCACTTCCGTTCTCCCTCCCCTCCACTCCTGGCCACCTCTCTGCTTTTTGTCCCTGTGGGTCCAATGCCCAGCTCTGGACTACTGATGTCCGGCTCCAGCTGGACGGGTTTCGGGGGCTTGAAAGCCAGCCAGCCCTCCGAGTCTCCACCCCAGAGCCACCTCTGTTAATCATCCAGGCAGGAGACGCGTCACCCCTACCTCCTGAGTGCCGTGTCGTCCCAGAGGCCCTCGGAGCGCCTCTCTCCCCACGACACAGTCACACTCTACTTTTTTGTCTCTCCGCTAGCTCTTTGGCCGCCCTGTCCTGAGAGTGCACGCTCCGGGAGCCAGGTCCAGGCCGTCCCGCGTCGTGGCCCGACAAGGTGGCCCTCCTAATGGCGTCTGGACCGAGTGGTGCCTGCAGGGATGTCCTTCCCCTGGTCTGAGGGCCAGGGCTCCCCCAGAAAGCCGCCCCCCGCCCCGTGTCCTGGCCGGCCCCCCGCAGTCAGTCCCGGGAGCGCCAGCCGGAGGGGCCACTCCAAAGGCAGACGGGACCCCAGAATGAACGAGGCGGGTCACCTGGCCCCTGCCCACCTCTCCCACCCTCCGGCTCAAGTCCGGCCAAGGCATGTGCTCCCGGCCCCCTGGCCCCGAGCACTTCTCCATCAACACCGTTTGCCTGGCTTACTCCTTCTCATCTGTCTCTCTGTTTCCAGAAGCTTCCTAGACCCTGAGTTGGGCTGGGGGTCAGGCAGAGCACTCACCAGCGCCGCTGGCCCCGTCTCTCGGCTTCCAGGAGCTCCCTCCACAGTTGATCCTGCTGCACACCATCAGTTCCGGGGGCCTGGGGGGCTCGGCGACCGCCAGCGAGACCCCTGCCCACCGCGGGGCTGCTCTGGGCAGTGGGGTTGTGTAAGGCGGACGGCCTGGTGGAGGGGAGCCGGTACCCAGCGGATGTGGTTCTCTGGAACCCAGGGTGGGGGTGACTCCCCATGGATCCGTGTGTGTGTGTGTGTGTGTGTGTGTGAGAGAGAGAGAGAGAGAGAGAGAGAGAGAGAGAGACAGACAGACTGAGAGAGACAGAGGGAGGGAGAGGGAGAGAGAAAGAGACAAAAAGACAGACAGAGAGAGACAAAGAGACAGAGAGACTCCTGTTTGAGCTCGGAACCCTCCTGGGATCCCCCCTCCCTCTGAACCCCAGGGGAGCCTGGCAGGGGTCGCCGCCCCTCAAGACCCCAAGCTCAGAGTGGTGGGACAGCCCTTGAGCCCAGCTTCGTTTTCAGCCTCTGTCTGTGTTGACTGTTGCCCTGGTAACTGGGCGGCACCCTCGTGAGCTCAGGAAAGAAAAGGAAGGGCGTGTATGTGTGTGTGTGTGTGTGTGTGTGTGTGTGTGTGAGATGTCTGTGCGAGGCCCAACTCAGCTGCCCCTCAGTTCTGTCCCCTGCGCGCCTGGCTGGAGACCTCAATATGGCATAAGGGGAGAGGGATCAAATACGGAGAGGGATCAAAGCCCAGACTTCTGGGGCGGTGAGAAAAGACACCTGTTTTGGCTCCCAGACAGGATGTGGGGCTTTGGGCCCAGCCTCCCAACTGCCACATGACCCTGAGCAGCCCCTGCCCCTTTGGGAGCCTGGGAACTGGCAACACTAATCCTTTCGGCTCCCCCGTGGATGCAGGGCTCCCGTGAGAAGGTGGACGAAGTGTGGACGACAGGGCACAGGGCGGGTGCCGGTGTGATGCGCCCTTCTCCCTGGAGGAAGTGTGAGCCTGTGGCAGGCAAGGGCAAATTACTGATACTGTGCGATGCGTGCCTGTTCTGGCTCCGCAGAGCTGGAGGGTTTGCAAAGCACTGTCCGTTATCTTGCTGAACCCTCCCAATCATCCAAGGCAGGTATTTCCAACCCCGTTCCACAGATGAGGACACCGGGGCCCTCCCCAGCAAGATTAAGTGACTGCCCAAGGTCACTCAGTCACTAACTGAGACTTGGCCTTGAGTTTGGATCCTCTGAAGGAAACAAGGAGAGCCGGCAGGTGGGGATTCCGGTTCTGAACCTCTGGCTGCGATCCTGCCCTGACCCAGTGTGGCCTGGATTGCTCTGTGGCCCGGACCTCTTCTCGTGTGGCTCGGTTGGCCTCCTCAGACACCCCTCCCCCGTGGCTTCTGCTCCCAGAACTAATGCTCCCAGGTCTCTCGGCTTTTGGCTGTCCCCCGCCGCCGCTGGCAGACCCTCCTCTCTTTCCTTGAAGCTGTTCGGGGGGGCCGATGGAGCTGGGCGCGGCGCTCACGGCTCTGCATAGCTGGGAAATAGACTCGTAGCCGACTCGGCGCAAAGCCACACTCCACAGAGGTGTGCACAGGGCGCCCCGGGGTGTGCGGACAAGTTCAGCCAACGCACCTGAGCTTGCGCTGGATTCTGTTTTCACGAGAGAGGCACCAAGGAGAGGTGAAGAGAACTTGCCAGGTGGAAAAGTTGGGGAAAGCACAAATGCGGGGATTTCAGAGGGGGCATCGGTATCGGGGGGGGGAGGTGAGAGCTGGTGCGTGGGGCCCCCGGCCACAGGTGTCGGAGCTGTGCCCTGAGTTAGTGCACAAGGGGGAGACCCTGCTGGCTTGAAGCCCCAGGGGGTTGCAGGGCAAAGAAGCATCAGGAAAGGACAAGACGCTGGGGAGTGACCGCTGCGGGGGCCCAGGTGAGAGGCGGTGAAGCCCACACTGGTTGGGGGGGGGGCGCAGAGGGCTGGGGCAGAGATGGGGTGACAGCCGCCAGCACTTGCCTGAGGGGGCGGCTGAGTGGTGTGACCTTCTGGAACAAAACCAGCCCAAAAGCAGAGGCTGTGGGGCGGGTGGAGTCTGTCTCTTCTCTCTCCTCTGTTCTTGCTCCAGAGCTGGGACAGGCAGGCTGGCATTCAGTGACCTTGACGTTTTTCCCAATGAAGATGAACTAGGTGGAACCCCGGGGGCCCAGAAACAGGCTTTCCCGGTGGCTATTGTCTCTTTGGTGTCTGTGCCCTCGGCACAGCGGGGACAGGTCTCTGCTTTGCCAAGGAGTAGCAGCTCCTACCTCCTGGAACCTCTGGAAGGGGCCCCATGAGCGTGTTTAGAGGCGGCGGTGCCTGCCGCGTGGGACACCTCTTGTAAAGCCAACCACAGGCTGTGACGTAGAGCAGCTTGGAACAGCCTGGAATAGCCATGTGGTTTGCTCAGATACTTTGGCCCAGGTCCCCCGGCCACACTCTCCGGAGACAAGGAACAAGACCAACAAGGCCAGCAGGTGCTTCCAGGATGAACAAGGGCTTGGTGAGTGTAGAGGCTGAATATTTCTGTGGGGGTTGGCTTTTCATTTAACTTAGAAACTATTTCAGACTGACCGATGGTAGAGGGATGGAAATGTGACAAAGCGAATAGAACAAAACATTCATTGTAGAATCTAGGTGATGGGTATATAGGTGTTCATGGTACCATTCTTTCAACGCTTCTATGTGTTTGACATTTTTCAAAATAAAATGTGGGGGGCATGGGGCGCCTGGGTGGCTCAGTCGGTAGAGCGACCGACTTCGGCTAGGGTCATGATCTCACAGCTCGTGGGTTCGAGCCCCGCGTCGGGCTCTGTGCTGACAGCTCGGAGCCTGGAGCCTGCTTCTGATTCTGTATCTCCCTCTCTCTCTGCCCCTAACCCACTCACATTCTGTCTGTGTCTCTCTCAAAAATAAATAAACATTAAAAAAATTAAAAAATGTGGGGGGCTTGGGGGAGATTTCACCTGCCGGTGCTGCTTGAACACATTCTGTTTCCTCAGTCACTGACCTGGAAAAGTGTTCAGATCCACTCTGGGTGGGTGTCACTGAGCCCAGCCTGGAGGGAATCAGGACACTGGGTTCCAGTTCCAGCTCTTCCAGTGACTTGCTGGGTGTCCTTGAGCAAGTCATTGCCCCTTCCACACCCCACATCTTGAGATTTAACTTTATATACAACTCTCCAGGACAGGACAAAAATGCCTGGATTTGGGGGGTTGCTGGGGCTGTACTTTAATGGGTTTCTCGCAACCCTAAGGACCTTAACGTAGGTTCTGGTAGAACTCTACAGCCTAGCCTCTGATGTGCAGTGACAGGTGGGGCCCCACTGGGCCAAGTGCCAGCAACAGGGGAGAATTCGCTAAACCGGGTGGGGTGGAGCCTCAGGGGCAAACGTGGGTGGGGCTGGCTCGAGGAGCCCCGCCCACTTCCTGTAGACCCCGCCCCTTCGCCAATTGGCTGGCGGAGGGCGGGTCCCTAGGGGGAGCTCCCCGCTGCGGGGCAGCGCCCAGGGGCCTCAGGGAGCCGGTGCAGAGGTGGGTTGCGGGAGTTGGGAAGGAGACAAATGAGGCTCAGGGGAAGGGCGGCGGGGCTCCAGGAAGCAGGGGCTGCGGTGGGGAAAGTGTTTGCTTGTGTAGTTTAGGCTCATCTCTTGTGCCCTGGAACGCCGACCCGGATAAAAATTTTGGCTTAACACCAACCTCCATTTCCCCCCCGGGCGCACACCCTGAACGCTTTATCCAAGGTGATGAAAGCCAGAGGACTTGGGGCCACCTTTCACACCTTTCCAGAGGCTCCTACCAAGTCCCCAGAGAGTTCTGAGTTTATCCCTACGGCGACGGTCAAGGTTAATTTATTTGTGGATAAGTCCACACCCCCGTGGCATCCCAGGCCATTTTCACTTTGGAAGAGTCACTTTTGATCTTACTGTTTGTTATTTCTTTGCTGTCAGTGTACCCACCGTTTTGTATTCAGCTTCAAAAAAGTTAACGTCGGAAACACCTTTTCATGTGTTTCTCCGTGATCTTTATACATCTCACTTTAATCCGTTTCTTAGAATTGATGTGACATAATTTACTTAGCCGTTTTCCCTCTTCCTGGGCATCTACTTTGTTTCCGGATTTAGCATGAGCTCCGGTGAATATCTTTGTGCCTCTTTCTGTGGAACTGTTTCAACAGGACATATTCCCAAAATGGGATGACGGAGTCAGAGGACAGGGACATCTTAATGACACGCAGTATACAGGGCAATGTTGCTCTCCAGCCAGGCATGAGTGTGTCAGCTTTGCTGGTCCCGCCAGAACTGGAAGCTGGGTGTCGATCGGGGTCTCTGAGACCACCCCCAGGTTGATGATCTGCTGGGAGGACTCCCAGGACTCAGCGTACAGCAATGTTCATGGCTCTGATTTACTTTCACCAGAGGAAAGGAAGTCGAATCAGGAAAGAGAAAGGCACAGGAGACGAAGTCCAGAGGAAACCAGGCAAAAGCTTCTAAACCCTGTCCTGTGGAGTCACTCGGGACACGCCGCCCAGCAATGAGTTGTGGCAACGTGTGTGTCAAAGATTGTCGACCAGGTCTAGGTTCCTTAGAGAGTCAGCTCCCCGGGCTTTCACTGGGGGCAAGTCATATAGGCACTTCGTGTGGCACGTCCCCAAATTCCAGATTCCCAGAAGGAAAGCAGGTTCTCAGCAGCAGGAGTTATCATAGCACAGCGTAGGCATAGGGAGCCTATTATCAGGGATTGGAGGGAATCCTCCCAAAATCTGGGTTCCCAGATACCGGTGAAGGGCCAGTCTTGCAAGCAGGCCTTTCTTGAGGACAGTGGTCTCAGCCACACTGTGTTAACTCTTTTGCACTTTCGTGATTTCGCTTTCTAACACTTAACTAGTCCCCATTTTCCCCACGAACATCCTTGATAATTTTCAGCAATTAGGCACTCTATACCAATCTAGGCTCTGGGAGATAATATAAATATTCCCTGATAGACATTTACGTTAACGATAATAATTGTCAGGGAGCCTGGGTGGCTCAGTCGATGAAGCATCTGACTCTTGATCTCAACTCAGGTCATGGTCTCAGGGTTGTGAGTTCAAGATCCACGTTGGGATCTGCATTGGGCACAAAGCCTACTTAAGTAATAATAATTGCATATAACTTCAGGTCGGAGAGTACGTCTGCATTTCTCACCGGAGTATAACCGCCTCCTGGGGTGGTTGATCATATCTGGATTTGGTGCAGAGCCTGTGTGCTCAGGAAACCATGTCCCCCACTGGTTCCATGGGCAGGAAATGAGGTGCCAGGACCAGGGCCCCTGCTGACTGCCATTTCTGATCTCTTCCTAAATTATTATTTGCAGAGGAAAAGCATCCCACATAAACAGTTTTACCTATAAACTCAGTGGTTTATATTCTGAAGACCCTGGATCCCTGGAAGTTGGGGGCACTTTAAGCACTGGAAAAAATGTTCCGGGGACATCGTCTTTATTTTCTTTATTCTGTAATTTCCCACTAATGGGCAGCTGAAGGCATTTTAGGAGAAAGCAGTTGAATTGGAGGTGATTGCAATGCACATCTTGGGCAGCTGGGGGCAGCATGTCGCTTTGCCTCCTCCGTCCGCTCTCAACTCTGCGGTTCCCTCCTCCTGTTCTGTTATCCCAGACCCTGTGAGAAGCCAGGCAAGATAGTATGGAAGTGAATGTGATGTCCAGAGAAGGGGTCCCTGAAGGAATTCAGCAGTGGCCCTGGGGGAAGCCCGTGCTTGACAAGGAGCCCTCAGGCAGCAGGGGCTCTGCGTGGAGGTGGGGGGGGCGGGGTGATACCCAAATGGTCAACCACAGGTGCGGCCCAGGCACCAGCCAGAAAGGACTGGAGGCTGCCTGCAGGCCTGCAGGGGTGCAGGGGTGAGAGGTGAGAGGGGAGTCGTGGGGACGGGGAGGGGGGCGGATCGGGGGCAGCTATTTACTAGTTGGTATGAAGGAATCTCGATTTTTTTTAATTTGAGCTAAATTTTATTTTACTTTTTAAAATATAATTTATTGACCAATTGGTTTCCGTACAACACCCAGGGCTCATCCCAACAAGGGCCCTCCTCGATGCCCATCGCCCTCTTTCCCCTCTCCCCCACCCCTCGGGATCTCGATATTTAAAAACGGAACCGGTGGTCACAGGCTGATTATTGGCCCAGATGAGGTCTGCGGGGGCCTGAAGCGGATAGTGTTAGGATCCCTTCAGCCCAAGCTCTGTGGTTCCAGTGGTTTATAGGATTGGGAGTTATGAGAACAGGAGCTTTTTGCAAATCAAGGGGATGCACTACACTCTAACAGCAGGTCAGGCTGCCTTGCCCTTGGCTTTCGGAGCCCCCGTGACTGACCCAGCAGGTCTGAGCCCCAGGAGCCTGCTCTGCCAGACCTCACCCCTGGCCCCGGGCTCCCCCGAGCTCCTCCAGCTGCTCCCGATGGTCTCCCAGGTGAGAGACTGGGAGCTGGGAGCAGCTGGGCAGCCTGGGGGTGTGGAGGAGAGCACCTGGCCAGGTACAGAGCGTGGGATTTGTGTCCGCCAGACCTCCGTCCCAGCTCCAGCCCCACCCCCAGGAGACCGTGGACGAGCCACCGTCTTCCGCCCTGACCTGGTCCTGCTGGTGAGGGCAGGATGGGAGGGTGGACGTGAGGGTGCCAACTCGGAAGTGCGGGGCACCTCCACGCCGAGTGTCCGTGCTCGGTTCGTTCTTCCAGGGAGGATCCGGTCTAGAATGTGGAAGTGGCCGAGGAGGGAGAGACCGAGGATTAAAGTCCAGCGAAGCGCAACAACCACCGGCAGCTTGCCTCCTAAGAACAAGCTCATCTGAATCTGCAGACTGAGTAAAACAGATCACTCTACCTGTGCACCTCATCCAGTTACCGGAAGACCTGCATACAACAAAAACTCGGAGCAAGAAGAACTCTAAAAAGAAGAAGAAGAAGAAGAAGAAGAAGAAGAAGAAGAAGAAGAAGGAGGAGGGGGAACAGGAGGAGGGGGGGAGGAGGAGGAGGGGGGAGGAGGGGGGAGCAGGAGGGGGAGGAGGGGGAGGAAGAGGAGGGGGAGGAGGAGGAGGGGGAGGAGGAGGGGGGAGGAGGAGGGGGAGAAGGAGGAAGGGGAGGAGGAGGGGAGGAGGGGGAGGAGGGGGAGGGGGGAGGAGGAAGAGGGGAGAAAAAGAAGAAGAAGGAGAAGGAGGAGGGGAGGGGAAGGAGAAGGTGGGGAAGAGGAGGAAGAAGAAGAAGAAGAAGAAGAAGAAGAAGAAGAAGAAGAAGAAGAAGGAAGAGGAGGAGGGGGAAGGAGGAGGAGGGGGGAGGAGGAGGGGGAGGAGGAGGGGGAGGAGGAGGGGGAGGAGGTGGAGGGGGGACGAGAAGGGGGAGGAGGGGGAGGGGGAGGAGGAGGGGAGGAGGAGGGGGAGGAGGAGGAGGGGGGACGAGAAGGGGGAGGAGGAGGAGGAGGAGGAGGAGGGGGAGGAGGGGGAGGAGGAGGGGGAGGAGGAGGGGGAGGAGGTGGAGGGGGGAGGAGGAGGGGGAGGAGGAGGAGGGGGGAGGAGGAGGGGGAGGAGGAGGGGGAGGAGGAGGAGGGGGGATGAGAAGGGGGAGGAGGAGGAGGGGGAGGGGGAGGAGGGGGAGGAGATGGGGGAGGAGGGGGAGGAGTGGGGATAGGGGAGGAGGAGGAGGGGAGAAAAAGAAGAAGAAGAAGAAGAAGAAGAAGAAGAAGAAGAAGAAGAAGAAGAAGGAAGAGGAGGAGGGGGAAGGAGGAGGAGGGGGGAGGAGGAGGGGTAGGAGGAGGGGGGAGGAGGAGGGGGAGGAGGAAGGGGAGGAGGAGGAGGGGAGATGAGAAGGGGGAGGAGGAGGAGGGGGAGGGGGAGGAGGGGAAGGAGGAGGGGGAGGAGTGGGGAGAGGGGAGGAGGAGGAGGGGAGAAAAAGAAGAAGAAGAAGAAGAAGAAGGAAGAGGAGGAGGGGGAAGGAGGAGGGGGAGGAGGTGGAGGGGGGAGGAGGAGGGGGAGGAGGAGGGGGAGGAGGAGGAGGGGGGATGAGAAGGGGGAGGAGGGGGAGGGGGAGGAGGGGGAGGAGATGGGGGAGGAGGGGGAGGAGTGGGGAGAGGGGAGGAGGAGGAGGAGGGGAGAAAAAGAAGAAGAAGGAGAAGAAGAAGAAGAAGAAGAAGAGAAGAAGGAAGAAAGAAGGAGGAGAAGAACTCTTCCGGCCTGACTGCTGCTGGACTTGAACTTATGCCATTGGCTCTCGTGGGTCTCCAACTCATCACCTCGTCTCTGGGGACTTGTCAGCCTCTGATCGTGCGGGCCAGCTCCTTACAACAGATCTATCTGTGTCTGGCCATTGATCTCCCTAACTCTACGTGTCTAAATCTGTACATCTTTTTCTCTAGAGAGCCCTGCATAATAGACATGGGTCGTCCCTTCTGTTTTGCAGATGAGGAAACAAGTCCCGAGCGTTCGGATGGGAGGGTCCACTGAAGCCGGCACCCATCTTGTCAGGTCCTAGCACCCCCGGCCCGGCTGGGGGGACGTGTAGCCCTAAGCCCAAGAGATAGGGACGCTTGCTTATCATTCACGGGAGCCCGTAGGACACGTAGTGAATCCGCGTTACCGCAAAGATAGTCACCAGACGTACCTGGTGACACCCCCAATGTGAGGAATGGAGGCATTTTTCACACTGCAAATCCCCTGACAGGGAATCACCTCCAGGGGCCCGGATGAAGCAGGAACACAGGTTTTTCTAACACGACCTCACGGGGCTCCAGTCAACGGCGCCCACCTTCTCAGGAGACCCCTGCCCCAAATGTTGCCCTTGAAAAAACCCTCACTTGCAAGCCGTCAGGGAGTTCGGGACTTGAGAGCACTGGCTCCCAGTTTCCCGGGTGGGGCCAGACCGACACTTAGCCCGTCATTCCTCACTGCGACACTGGGTGGTGGTTTCCGTGGGCTCGCTGCACATCGGCCGAGGGGACTCTCGTTGGGTTCAGCCGCACGCCTAGCCTTTGGCCACCGTGCTCTGGCTGTTGGCCAGGTTCCGGGTCTGCCTCTGCGGCCTTCTGGTGAAATGCCTGAGCCCTGCAGCTTGGACGCACAAGAAGCAGATCCCCAAGGGCCGCAGTGAGCTGTCACCTCCCAGGACGAAGGCTGGGGAAGAGGACCGGACTCACAGGTGTCCCCGTTCTGGGTTTTCAAAGCAGGAGGGAAAATGGGAGGACAGGCGTCTGTACATCAGGTCTAACGGGAGGGAGGCGGGGATGGGCTCGGAGGGCTTGCCCGCTCTCTCAAAACTGGAAAGTCGAGCAGCTTAGAAACGATCCCCCATCAAGTCCTCCTGGGGCCCGAGTTCTTCCCGCCGCCCCTCCCTCGCTGCTCAGGTGGAAATCTGTTCTCTTCTAACCCAGGGAGGCAGGGAAGCCTTGTTAAAGGAGACGCTCTGACAGTGGTTCGGAACAGGAAGTAATATTTGAAGCAAACGGTGGGGGAGTTAGCTTTCGGGCTGCAAAACCAACGTGGGCAGGAGGCTATTTCGTGCACAATTGCTTGCTGATCATTTAGCCGATAGTAGCCTTGTTTTGATTCCGGTAGAGGCCAACAGCTGCCTCTCACACGTGGGATTCCACAAACTGGTGGGGAATCTGTAAAGCAGGAGGGGTCCTCAGGAGACCGCAAACTCAGCCGGGACCTGAGGAAGCCCCTTAAAGTGTCACAGTTGTGCACTGGAAGAAAGATGTTTGCTCTCGATCCCCAACACCGGTGGTGCGTGTGCACTCGGGGGCCCTCCCTGGTGGAGGGGTTAGTGCCTCCAGGGAAGGAGAATGTATTTGCTTTCGCATCTTGTACATTTCTGGGACCAAGTGCACTCGAGATCGGAGATGGGGAGGCCAGTTGCATTTTGCATGAGGGCTGAAATTCACTCACTGGCTTTCTGCCCCGGAAGGTGGTAAAATATGTTGGTTAAGAGCAGCACTTAGGGGTCAGACCTGGATCGGAGCGCCAGCTCTCGCCCTCACCAACCCTCAAATGCTGAGAGTAGCTTTGCTCACGTGCAGCCGCGGGAATACAGCTCCCTTGTGGGGGTGGGCTTGGTCGAAATCCCCCTTGGCTATTTTCTAGTTTTCTTGCTAAGCCTCAGTGCCATTTCCTGGGAAGAAGGTGGTAATAATAGCGGTCACCGCAGAGGGTTAAGGCAACATGAAATGTCACAAATTCTGTATAACGTTCTTAGCAAACTGCCCTCGGGCTAGTAAGAACAATGCTGGCCAATACGGTTCTGGTTACATTGCAGCCCCCTAGATAGATACAAGAACACCCCCGTAGTCCCGGC
The DNA here is from genome assembly GCF_018350175.1 of Felis catus. Taxonomy (NCBI): domain Eukaryota; kingdom Metazoa; phylum Chordata; class Mammalia; order Carnivora; family Felidae; genus Felis; species Felis catus. The sequence goes on from NC_058370.1 coordinate 132,209,541, forward strand.
GGTGGGTGTATGTGGCTTGCTGCAGCAAGGGGGCGCTCCCACGGAGGAACTCAAGTCTTGGAAAGGAGCCTTGTGCCGGGCGATTCGAGGGAGAGTGTTAGTCATTTCTGCAGCTGCAACATGGCCTCGCCTGGGTTTCTTTGTTTCCTTTGTTCTGTTGGCTTCATCTGTGTCCCATTGGAAAACTTGTTTATCTCAGTTTGCCAGCCAGCAGGGCTAATTTTCACTTTCTCAGTGATTATACCGATCTCAGCGATCAAAGCCTGCGTTTCATTTCAGCCAACACAGGCTCATTCTTCCCAGTACACACCAAAACAGAACTTTCCCACAGGCTCATGACGGCACCTGTGTCCCACCTGTGCTCCCGCTCCACCAAGCTGCCCCCCCCACCCCTTGTGTCTGCACGCTGTTCTACTCCGGAGCGCTCTCTGCTGTGCTTGGCTCCCTCTTGTCATTCAGTCGCAGCTCAAAAATCGTTCCTTTCGTGACCGCCTAATCGCGAGCTCCCACCCAGCTCTCTGATAGTCTCTGCCTCCCCGCCTGTCGGCTTTCATTTGCCACTCTCAAGTCATTTTGTTCATTGTCTGTTTCCTTCACTAAAGGCAAAATGCCCGAGGTCCATCTCCAGGTGCAGTGCTGCCTGGCATGTGTGGGGTGCTTAGTAAACAGTTGTGGAAGGAAGCGAGGAGGCGGGGCTATCCCCACACCTGATCCTTTCGTGTCTGCTCCATAGGATTCTAAGGGATTGGAAGGGGGGCTTGAGGTCTTGGGGTCCGGCATCCCTCTGGAGGTGGCGGTTCCTTCTGTAGCATCCTCTCCTTACCGCCGTTGGGCCATTTCCATCGAGAGCTCCACACCTTACGACATGCCCTGTGCATCTCTCGGCAATGCCTTTCTTAGAGCGAGCCTGAGCTCGCTCTAAGAAAGCTTCACTGCCACAGTCAGCTTCATTGACTGGTCTCAATTCTGCCCCCTAGACCTGCTGAGAGCAAGACTCATGATGGCCCTCTCTGTAATTGAGGATGGCTCTCAGACCTCTTCCCTAAGATGAGACCCACCCCCCCCCCATCTCTGGACATTCCTTCCGCGGCATGGTCTCAAGGAGCGTCACTTTCCTCTCCTTATCTCAGAAACCTGAAAAATCTCAGGAGTGTCCTTCAGTACCCCTGAAATGATTTGTGATGTTTTCTGCAGGTGCACAGTTTTGGGGTACAGAGGAGATCTGTAGGTTTCATCAGCTTCTCAAAGGACCCCTGGACCTAGAGTGGTCCAGAAGCTTCCAGAAGCCGTAATGTGTCTACCCTGTCTCTCCGTGCCAGGTGGGTGTCTCCCTGACAATGGCCACCTACCCTAGGCAGCACTCTCTGCTCTAATGACTCCCGTGCGCCAGTTCCCCGACCCCTCACAACACTGGTACTCCAGCGTGTTTGATTTTCTTTCTGTGAATGAGGAAAGAGGGCCCAAAAAGGTCAGGTTTTTCTCTGTTTTGAGGCTGTGTTGTTAGATGTGTAACACTCAAGACTGTTAGACCATTCTGGTGTGCTTTTCATCATGAGATGATAAGTCTGCTGTCTTATGAAGCACATGGCCTTTTTTTTTCCTATTAATGTAACTATACTCATTTTCTTTTGATAAATATTTGCCTGTGATTTCTTTCCCCATCCGTTTATTTTAAATGCGAGCACTTATGTTTTAGGTAAGTCTTTTATAAACAGCATACGGCTGTCCCAAAGCAAAAAATCCAGTCTGACAGATTCTGTCTTTTAACTAGCAAGTTTAGTCCATTTTTATTGTAATTATTGATATTTTGATTTTTTTCCCCCACAATCTTACTTCCTACTTTCTGTTTAGCCTGATTTTTAAATTTTTTTTTTCAACATTTATTTATTTTTGGGACAGAGAGAGACAGAGTATGAACGGGGGAGGGGCAGAGAGAGAGGGAGACACAGAATCGGAAACAGGCTCCAGGCTCCGAGCCATCAGCCCAGAGCCCGACGCGGGGCTCGAACTCACCAGCCGCGAGATCGTGACCTGGCTGAAGTCGGACGCTTAACCGACTGCACCACCCAGGCCCCCCTGATTTTTAAAATTTCCATTCCTTCTATTACTTTGAAATAAACGCTGTTTCTCTTCTTTAGCTCTTGGAAAATTGCCTTTTTAAAAAACATTTTTTTTTAGTGGTTGTCCTTAACGTATGTATTTAACTCAGTTTGTAAAGTTCTTTTGTAAAGTTTTTCTATCCTTCACCCAAACATTTGCTATAAAAGACATAAATTTTATTTTGTTTATTTTTTAAGTTGATTTATTTATTTTGATGAGAGAGAGAGAGAAAGACGGATCCTAAGCATGCTCTGCACTGTTATCACAGAGCCCGAGGCAGGGCTCGAACCCGTGAACTGTGCGATCATGACCTGAGCCGAAATCAAGAGTCAGATGCTTAAACGACTGAGCCAGGCAGGCGCCCCACAAAATACACAAATTTTAGAATGTTTTCACTATAATCACTCATCCAATTTTACGTGTTATTTTTGCGTGGTATTCGAGTTCCACCTTGTCTTTATTTCTCCTCAAATTAACTAGAACTTTTATTTACTCAGTGCTGGTTCTACTTTCCTGGAATATTTGCTATCTTTGCTCATTTCAGTCCTTCTTCTAGGTTTAATTTTCTTCTTTTTGAAATACTTCCTTTGGTGTTTCCTGAAGCTCTTTTGGTCAATTCATTAGTTTCTATTTCTGTAAAAATCTTAATTCTTTCCACCACTCTCTTTTTTTTTTTCTTTTCAAATGTATATTTAAATTCTAGTTAGTTAACACACGGCAATCCTGGTTTCAGGAGTAGATTTCAGTGATTCAACACTTACGTACAACATCATCCCAAATGCCCGGGACCCATTTAGCCCATCCCCCCCACGCCCCTCCCCTCCATCAACAGTTTGTTCTCTGTATTTAAGAATCTCTTATGGTGTGCTTCCCTCTCTGTTTTTCCCCCTCCCATATGTTCATCTGTTTTGTTTCTTAAATACCACATATGAGTGAAATCATATGGTGTCTGTCTTTCTCTGACTTATTTTGCTTAGTATAATACACTCTAGTTACATCCACCACTGACCTCTTTCTTCCTTGCCTGGTTTCGGGGTTGATCTGTGATGGGGCCTTGTAGCTCTTTGACTTTCCTGGGCCATAAGCTAGTTTGGAAAATATAAAATTAGCACGACCGGAAACATTTTTACCCTCTCTCTCTCATTGGAAAATTGCCTTTCCTATGACGTGAGAAGTCTGGTAACAGAATGTGTGGATCCCAGTTGAAGTTAAATAGTAGATCAGTCAGGGCATCTGCTGAAGTTTAAGGACGGAGTTGATTCAAAAACTAAGCCCCCATGAGGAATGAATAGGACTTGGGAGAAACCTTCAGAGCAGGAAAGGGAGGGGCAGGGGACCTTCCTTTCCCCAGGCCACGCCTTCACGAATCCCACGGCCACCGGACACATCAGATGCTGTGGCATGGCCCGAGCAGGACTTGGGGAAGCTGGCTCCAGCTGGCTTTATCACCTGTGGAATTTAATTATTTATTCACCTGACAAGAACCGATGCACTCATCGATCTTTTAAAAATAGTTTATTTTAATTTGCTTGTATTGCTTGCTGTATACAAAGCACCTGCTTCTTCTGCGTCAGTTTTCCCATCTGTAAAATAGGTGAGTCGTTCCACTGCGCGGTAACCCCAAGTCACATCTTCAGCTATAGCCACATGGACAAAGTAAAGCCAGACAGAGGCGACCCGGCCGATGAGAGTTCTGATTCCTGTCCTCACGGGGGAGTTCTCGGTGTAGACAGGCAGGCACCGTCGGCTCAGGGTGGGGCTCCCGTGCACTTTTTTCTTTTCAACCGGAAGGTGATTTTACAAGGATAGAGGCGTGAGGACAAGACGCAGCCTCGGATTCGGATTCGTCGTGCTGGGTACGCAAATCGGTAGTGCTGTCGCGGCCCCTCGGCTAGGCTCTCCTTCTGGGTGTATTTCTTAGCCTTCCGGGGAGCCCAGAAAATGGTCGCGAAAATGTACCACATGAGTCTGGCAAAGCACAGGAATTCTGTAACACAAAAACGTTTCTTTTAATATTTCAGTTGGGCAGGCACACAGCTGTTGGAGGCTCTGATGCTGAATTCCAGAAGGAAGGCGAGGGACTGACAGCCTGCAGCACATTTTTGACGTGGAATTTCCCCTTGTTCGCAGATGAGAGTTGCTTTGGCTCAGGACGAGGTCGTGCCTCGGAGGGTCCCCACGGAGCAGCGTGGTCCTCCCAGGACCTCACCTCCTGGGCCGTTCCTGATGGCGCCTTCACTGTGAGGGACGCCCAAGGCTGCTTTTCTGGATCGTGTTCAGAGCCTGGGCCACAGCTGGGGGCACGACTTCTTCGGCCAGGGCCCCTGTCTCTTCGTCACCCTGCAGCATTCACCCTGCCCGCACACAGCGCCCGGCGAGCCTTCCTGATGCCAAGCCGCGGGGTGGCCCCTGCCCACACACCTGCCTCCGTCCCTTCCCCCTGCACCCACCTTGCCGGAACCTTCCCACTGGCAGCTGAGGGTGCCTCTGTCCCACATCTTTGTCTTTCCCGAAGTGGGACCTTCTCCGGCCCCGGCCTTGAGGCTGAGACAGCTGTTAGGGGACAGGATTTGAGGAGAGGAAGAAATGAGAACACTTCTTCCCTACCCAGCGCGAGAACCGAGCCTGCACCCCTAGACTGAGAGCTCCCCAAGGTCGAGCCCTTGGCTCCTGACGTCAGGGTCTGGTCTGTGGTGGGCGTGTGGTGAGGAAGTAGGAAGGTATGTGTGAACCAGCAGCCGTCCTCAGGTGGGGGGAGGGGGGGTGGGTACCTGATTGACCCAGAGCTGCCACACCCTGATGTTTGCAGAACTGCATGGAATGAATGTTTGTTGTTGTTGTTTGAGAGAGAGAGAGAGAGAGAGAGAGAGAGAGAGAGCAAAAGCAGGGGAGGGGCAGAGAGAGAGGGAGACACAGAATCCGAAGCAGGCTCCAGGCTCCGAGCTGTCAGCACAGAGCCCGACGCGGGACTCGAACCCACGGACCGCGAGATCATGACCCGAGCCGAGGTCGGATGCTCAACCGACTGAGCCACCCAGGCGCCCCCCCATATCTGCGTCAAATGAAAACACAAACTAGTTCCCACGGCGGCCGTGAGAAACACTCCTTGAGAAACACTGTTCTCTACTTTTCTGCGAAGCCCCGAATGACGCTTATTTCACACAATGCTAGTATTTGGATTATCGTGATAAACCACGGAGATCAAATTTGCGAAGTCAATCCAGAAATGCTCTTTATGACGGGAAGTGCTGGTTACCTTGAGGCATGTTGGAGGTCAGGGCCACTAAAAGGCAGTTGGGGGAGAATCCTGTGTGTGTCTGGAGTTAATGGGGGAAAGAAGAGGTGTGGGGGTGGATGGCTAGTCTGTGCGGGTCCGCATGCTCCCCTGGGTTTCTAGGACAGTGTGACAGGGTGGCCAGCCCCACGGCCACGAGGGCCGTCTCTCAGAGCTGTGGCCTGGGGAACACTGACCGACCCTGCTCTTCTTCTAGGGAGGCATCAAACCACCCCCCCAGCTGAGCCCTGGCCAGGAGATGACGGACATTGGTGAGGATATCGGAGCGGAAGAAACAAGGACAGTTGTAAGACTGACCATGGCCCTCAGCGTGACCTGAAACAGAATCCACCCGGCTAGGCTCATTGCCCTCTGAACGGCTTTGAGCGACTGCGTCGGTGGAGTGGGGGAGGGCACAAGTAAGGCCACAGAATCACCGTCCGTTGAGCACCTGACACCGTATGCTCCACACGCATCACCTCCCTCGTTTCTCCCAGTAGCCATGTGAAGTGAACGTCATCGCATCCCACTTGACAGGTAGGCAAACTGAGGCCCAGAGAGATTCAGTCATTTGTCCGGGATCACGCAGTGAGGCGCTAAACGCAGCCGGATTTGAATCTTGTGCCTCTATAGTAGGATCACGACTACTCTGGGGCGCTGTCATAAGAGATACGCTGTCAGAAACGAACATTCAGGGGCCCCCAGGGGGCTCAGTCGGTTAAGAGTCAGACTCTTGGTTTTGGCTCTGGTCACGATCTCACAGTTCGTGAGTTCAAGCCCCCCCCATCGGGCTCTGTACTTAACGGCCTGGGGTTCTCTCTCTCTGTCTCTCTCTCTTTCTCTGCCTTCTCCCTCAGCTGGTGCTCTCTCTCTCTCTTAGAAATAAATAAGCACTAAAAAAAATAAATTAATTTAAAAAAAAGAAAGAAAGGAACGTTCAAAATGGGGCTGAGTGCTTTTCTTTAATGATTTCATTTATTGACACATTTCCTTCATTTTACAAATATTTATTGAGCACCTGCTTTCTGCTCTGCCGGCAGGTCAGATAAAGCCTCACAAATGCGGGATCGTGAGCCCCTCGGAGGGCTTCTCTGACCTCACCGGGCAGTTAGGGCAGGGGGAGGACCGGAACTGGGGGCAGGTGGCCCGCATGCTCCTCCCGTGGGACACAGACTCACGGGTTCATTCCCTGTGTGTGTGTCACGGCCCTGGCCACACCCACTAGATGGAAGAAGACGGCATAATTATAGGAATGAAGAACGCCCCAACTTCCTTAACCGCCCTGCTCTAATCACATGCAGCCCCAGAAAGCACTGTAACAATGCGTCACCCCCTTGCCCAAGGTACAATGCACTAGCTCGTAATTATAAGCCAGGACTAGAGATGAGTAAATAAATATGCACGCCAGCCTGAATGCTATAATTAGAACTACCACTGGCTAAAGAAAAGTGGAGACGTTTTAATTCTAGGCCGCTGCTTGAATGTTGAGCTGCCGCTGGCAACCAATGCATGTGGATTAACACATCACGTTCCGAGCAAGCGGTTGCGTATCAAGAAGACGGCCTTTTTTGTCCGTGGGGCCGGGACGTATGCTTGATACTTGAGTTCCCTGTTTATGCCCCAAAGCCGATGACGATTGGTGTTTTTCAGACATTTCTGATAGCGACGTCGAGTGACGATTTTGCATAAAATGCCTCACTCTGTTTTTTATAACACGTCGGCATCGTTTCTTGGCAATGGCGGGTTGGACAATGACGGATCCCCACAAAAGGTTAGATGGTCGTTAAGTGCGGTAAGGGAATCTGTCAGGGCGGGGGTGGGGGGGCCTGGCTGGCTCTGTCGTAGAGCGTGAGACTCTTAATCTCAAGGTGGTGAGTTCAAACCCCTCTCTGGGCGTGGAGCCTTCCTAAAAAAAGAAATATGACAGGACGAAGGGATAGAGAACAAAGACGGAGGTGCTGTCTTAGGTGGGGTAATCGGGGAAGATTCCAACGAAGGAGGTTGCAGCGCAGACCCGGGGAGAGATGGGTTAAGGAAAAGCATTCAAGCAGCGGGAACAGGAAGTGCAAAGGCCCTGAGGCAGGAGTCTGCCTGAAGTGTCCAAAGATCAGCAGGGAGGCCAGTGTGAGGATAATAAGATGGGAGAGGAAGGCAGGGCCACATCGGATACCCTCGGGGGCCACAGTAAGCACATGGCTATTACTCAGGGGAAGATGGGAGCCACTGTAGGGTTTTGAGCAAAGGAGTGACGTGATGCGGCTTCAGTTTTAGAAGGATTCCTCTGGTCTGTGTGGAGAACAGAGTTAAGGGAGCGAGTGTGTGAAGAAACAACCCACCAGGTGGCCGATGAGCAGGCCTGAAGCCAGGCCGTCGGGGCCCAGTCACGGTTGTCTGGCCCTGGAGCAGTTGCTGAACCTCCCTGTGCCTCATTCTACTCCCCTGTGAAATGGGGATAAAAACATTACCTTCCTCGGGGGTTCCCCAAGTGTGGCCCGCAGGCCAGCAGCGTCCCCTGAGAACTTCTTGAAAACGCGGATTCTCAAGCACCACCTGCTGATTCAGAAACCCTGGGGGGTGAGGTTGCCAGATAAATTAGGAGGCATCCAGGCAAATTTGAATCTCGGACAGACGGTGAATACTACTCATCCAATATTGGGGCCACACGCACATTAAACGATATTTGTTGCCCAGCTCAAGTTCAAATGTAAGTCAGTATCCTGTATTTTCATTTCCTAAGTCTGGCAGCCATGTCGCGGGGGCAGGGGGGGCACTAATCTGTGTTTTAAGGATCCTCCGGGTGATTCTGATGGATGCGTCTAAGAACACTGGCGTTTCTCCCGGTGCTTCTGGAGTTTAGAAGCTCAGTACAGTGCCTGGCAAGCATTGGTAGCTGTCGCGATGATCACAGAGCACTGGGTTGCCAGGGGGCTTTGGAGCCGCAAGTTGGAGTCACTTGGCTGAGGGCACACAGCAGATGGGGTGTCTTCTCCGTGAAGGCTCTGTGGGCTCAGGTGCTGGAATGCTCGGGGATGTCCCAAGTGCCCTCATCCGGTGACCCGAGATCATTCACCACCCCCACCTCTGTGGGGTCGCCGAAGGGGACGGGAAGGCAGCGCACATCCTCCCCCTCGGCTCAGGGATTTGGGACCGTGTGGGCTCTCTCCTCATTCAGCGGTGACGATCTCTCTCGCTCAGTAACCAAGGTTTGCAATCTACATGCTGGCTGGCTTGCTAACAACACGACTGGAGAGAATCGGTTTCTGTTTCTGGATTATTCTGAGCCGTTTTGCCCGGCTCTTGGATGGAAAAGGCAGTGTGTGGGGCCCGGAAAGAATTACACTTGTAAATGTTACCTTAGTGGGTCAGAAAATGAGGCTGAGGTTTACTCACAAAGACAGGAAGGAAAATGCCCTCTCTTGGTGTCGTGGGAAAAAGTGGACACGTGTATTCTAATCATGTTCCGGAAGAAGATCGCGGTCGACGTGTCCGACTGTAAAATGCAATGGATAAATCCCACTTAGGTGAGTTCCAGAAGAAATATTTCCACTCCAAAGGATAATCATCTGTTAGTTTAACTGAGTTGTCGTTTCTCCCAGCTCCTCGGTTGGTAAGGGTGCCGTTAGACCCAGTAAGTGCTCCTGTTTGTTCATGGATTTGCAACCACCTGGAAATCTGGTAGAAGCAGCCTGCTCAGAGGGGTTGCAGGGGGGTTAAGAAAGGTCATGTGCGTGAAATCCCCTAGCCCAGAACCCGGCACTTAACAGGTGTTCAATAAATGTTACGTCTTCACAAATCATTCATCTAAACAGCCATTCCTTTGAGAACTGCTTTTCTCTGTAGTGGCCGGGACCTCTGCTAGGTGTTCATCTGTGCATGCAAACACACACACACACACACACACACACACACACACACGTAGGCAAGCCTCTTACCCAGAAGCGTTGCTTATGGTAATATGACACTGCGTTAGAATAAACGGGAAGTGGGGTGATAGGCATTGAGGACGGCACCTGTTGGGATGAGCGCTGGGTGTTTTATGAAAACCGATTTGACAGTAACTTTCATATTAAAAAAAAAGAATAAATGGGAAATGAATCCCCCCCCCTTTTTTAACCCTAAGAAGCTAAAGGCTTAGGAGGATGAAGGAGGCTCGTGTCACCTGGGGATCACGTTAAAATCAGATTCTGACTCAGCAGGTCTCACGCGGGGCTTGAGATGCTGCACTTCTGACATCTGCCGGGGAAGCCGAGGCTCGGGTCTGGAACCGGACTTCGAGATGGGGAGGTGCCCAGCTACCAGCAGAGCCGGAGCACGACGCTGTCGTCACCACCTGGTGGTTATTCAGGTACAGGGAGGGCAGGACCTGTCTGAAGGGGTGTGTGCCCCGAGACGATGGGCGCCGAGTGACGGGCTCGGATGCGGGGGGAGGGGGAATGTGTCCTTACTTATGGGCAGTTGGAATCCCGTTCCATTCCTGATCCTTCTCTCCCTGGGCCCCACACCCCCAGGAGAGCTCTTCCCGGCTGATGCAAGCTGACCGACCGGGACAGTCGCCCTATTTCAGCTGAGCTGTAATATCCACGCCGTAAGGCTCACCCGTTTCAAGCGGACGATTCAGTGGGTTTGAGTAAATTCACAAGGCTGGGCAACCATCACCACTGCTGACTAGAACACTTTCGTCACCCCGTGCCCGGGAGCACTCAGTCTTCACCCTCCCAACCCTCCAACTACCACCCATCCTCGTGGATGAACAAAAGGTGACATGTGCCTCCAGTGGGATATTATGCAGCCTTCAAAAGGAGGGAGTTTCTGCCACGTAGTGCGATGTGGATGAATTTTGAGGACATTATGCCGAGTGAAACAAGCCAGTCACAAAAAGACAAATACTGGGGCCACCTGGGTGGGTTCAGTCGGTTAATTGTCTGACTCTTGAGGTCGGCTCAGGGCGTGGTCTCACGGTTCGTGAGTTCGAGCCCCGCGTCGGGCTCCATGTTGCCATCAAGGAGCCCCGCTTGGGATTCTGTCTCTCCTTGAATTATACACTTAATTGAATTATACACTTACATATGGTTAAGATGGTAAATGTGATGTTATGTGTATTTTGCCACAATAAAAAAAAATTTTTTTAACTAAATGGAGGAGGTGCTGGCAGAGGGTCCATCAGTCAAGGAGGGAAAAGACATGATAACATTGAACTTGCTGGAATTTTCAGTGTTACGTATTTTGGCCAAATTACAGACAACGGACGTTTCAGGGGAGGTGGACAAGGAAGCATGGTGAAATCTTGTTTTCTGGATCATTCCTGTTACAAAAATAAACACGGGACTGCGGCGCCTGGGTGGCTCAGTCGGTTGCGAATCTGACTTTGGCTCAGGTCATGATCTTGTGGTTTGTTACGTTCAAGCCCCACGTCGGGTTCTCTGTTGTCAGTGCAGAACCCGCTTCAGATCCTCTGCCCTCCTCTCTCTCTGCCCCTCCCCTGCTCTCTCGTGCATGCTCTCCCTCTCTCTCTCTCTCTCTCAAAAATAAATAAACATTAAGAAAAAATGTGTCTGTAGAGCTCATCAGTTACAAGCACAGTTTTGCAATCTTTTCCTAAAGGAGAGGTTCACACCGAGTTATATGGGGGGAAATGTGCTTTAAAATTCATTATTATTTAATTTACTTATTTATTAAAAAAAATTTTAGGGGCACCTGGGTTGCTCAGTCAGTTGGGCGTCCAACTTCAGCTCAGGTCAGGATCTCGCGGTCCATGGGTTCGAGCCCTGCATCAGGCTCCGTGCAGACAGCTCAGAGCCTGGAGCCTGCTTCGGATTCTGTGTCTCCCTCTCTCTCTGCCCCTCCCTGCTCACGCTCTCTCTCTCTCAAAAATAAAACATCAAAACAAATAAACATTGCAAAAAATTAAAAAAAAAATTTTTTTTAATGTTTATTTTTGAGAGAGAGAGAGGGAGACACGGAATCTGAAGCAGGCTTCAGGCTCTGAGCTGTCAGCATAAACCATAAGATCATGACCTGAGCCAAAGTCAGACGCTTAACCAGCTGAGCCACCCAGGTGCCCCTAAAATTCGGTATTATCAAGCCCTTGAAATTCTACTTCGTTCCCCTCAAATGTCAGCCTTCTATGTGCTCTGCACTGTCCCAAGATTTTGTGCCGGGGATTCTGTGCTGTGTAACACAGACCAGCTGTCTCTTTTCTGTGTATGCAGCTCCAAAGGATGCCATGGTAAATTCGATTCATTTCTTTGGTAATTGTCGAAGAGATGCCTGGGAATGTTGAATTCATTATGGTGCTATCTTACCCTTCTACAGAGCTGAAAAACCATTACTGAACAAATACAAGCTTGTAATTTCCTTAATTATCCATCTGAGAGGTTCTTCTGTGCGGGGACAATTTTAAAAAGTACCGCTAGGTGAGAGATGAGTCAGACACACTTACTAAGAAAAATTATAATGATGCAGACGTGAGCGGGAGAGGGGACAAAGTAGAAGCAAAACGAATATGGCGGAACCATCAGTCTTATAGCTAAGGTTTACTCCATTTGGGGGCTCCCCCTGTGCACTAAGATATATTTTGAAGATTTCGGAATCCATCAGTTTTTATAGAGCAATGGAAAAAAAAAAACAGAGAGGAACATCTGGGGTTTGTCAACAGCAAAGTGCCTTTCCATTCATTGTACATTTCAAAGAGTTTCACAGATAAAGACAATCCAGTTTGATATTTGCACCTATTCGCAAACATCGAACACTCTTTCTTCCGCAACATGCTGGATGTTAGGTGGGCTAGCTGAAACTGATGTTAACGTTTTGCCATGTCATTAGTAAGTTTTGAAAAGGGTCTTGTGGAAATGATGTCGTAGTCGATAAATTTAGACAATGTTCTCTGTCTAGGTGTGTCCAGACAGATCTCAGATACCTTGGGGGGTATTTTAGGGATTAAGATTTGACTTAGACATTAGAGGTAATCACTTAGCAAAAATGATCCTGGGGTGTCTGGGTGGCTCAGTCCGTTGAGCATCTGACTTCGGCTCAGGTCACGATCTCGTGGTTCGTGAGTTCGAGCCCTGTGTCGGGCTCGCCGCTATGAGCACAGAGCCCTCTTTGGATCTTCTCTTCCCCTTTCACTCTGCCCCTCCCCCACTGGTGCTTTGCTCTCAAAAAAAAAAAAAAATAGACATAAAAAGAAATGATCCCAAAGCCCAGGGCATTAACCCGTGCTATAGACCGAATGTTTGCATTGCCTCCCACCCCTGAATTCATCTGTTGAAGTCCTAAATCCCAGGGTGGTGGTATGGAGGGGTGGGGCCTTTAATGGATTAGTGCCCTTACAACCGGGGCCCCAAAGAGCTCGCTGGCTCCTTCTACCACTCCTCACATAAGGAAAAGATTACCTATGAATCAGAAATAGGGGGGGGGGGACATTTCTGAATTAAGGATGGCTTCCTGCTTGGCTTCGTGTTCTCTCTGGGGTGCTTTTTTGGGTAACAGATCAATCGTTTCAATTTCTAGTATTTTTGAGGAATGACCCAGGCCACTGATTTCCAAATTCTTGCTTGCTATCATCCTGAATCATGGATTTGGTTTTGCAAGTATTTCCGGCCTTCTGTCCACACAGCAGTTAATACAAGTTAGGAATCACACGTATCTTTAAAGAGACTTAAATTCAGACTTAGCTTCTTGACAGACGTTCCTTGTGATTAGAGACCGCTTCACCCAGTCCCCACGCGCAGGGATTGACGGCAGTGAGGACAGAATAATCTTGCCAGAGCTCCCAGGTGGAAATCGCCCTCACGGAGTCCCCGGACTCCATTGTCCAGACCCTCCCGTGTCTCCCCTCCACCGCCTGATGAATCGGTGTTGACCGAGAGAGGCGTGGTTCCTGCTGTCTCGAAACTTCCATTTTGTTATTTAAAAGAAAAGAAAAGAAAGCATTAAATAAGAAGTTATGCCTCAGTATGATTTGGTGTTTGGAGAGCGGACAGAAGTTTCCTTGGGAGCACAGAGGAGGTGTGCCGGGCGGGGCTTGGTAGGAGCTGTGGGGCTGGGTGGGTGATTCTGAGGAGACAGGTCAGAGACGGGCTGCAGATGGGGTGAGGAGGGGTCTTTTCCTGGGGGACACGGTGGGGTTGGACAGGATAGAAGAACGGGGGGGGGGGATGCTAGAGACGGAGTAGACTTGATAGAATTTTTAGAGCGTTTTTCTGAGAAATTTCCTAATTTACCTCCAGTGAGCACGCTGGCTTTTGTGTGTGTTGATCTGGAAGGGATTACACGGGTGGGGAGGAAACTATTGTGGCAGGATTTTTTTTTTAATTTTTTTTTTTCAACGTTTATTTATTTTTGGGACAGAGAGACACAGAGCATGAACGGGGGAGGGGCAGAGAGAGAGGGAGACACAGAATCGGAAACAGGCTCCAGGCTCCGAGCCATCAGCCCAGAGCCTGACGCGGGGCTCGAACTCACGGACCGCGAGATCGTGACCTGGCTGAAGTCGGACGCTTAACCGACTGCACCACCGAGGCGCCCCGCGCCCCTACATTCTTAAGAGGGACCTTACACCTGAGGGGGTTTGCTGTGGTCAGACACTCCCAGCATTGTTCCTAAATAGGTGTTTTTCCCCACCCAGGGACCCCGGGCCCTAATCTTTCCCTCTCTGCCTACTGAATCTTATCTTCTCCTATCATACTCTGGATGTATACACGCTAAGTTCTCAACTTGGGTTTGTGGGTATATATATTAATCTGGGTTCTCAAGTCAGTCTTAGGCTGGGCTTTCCAGAGAAACAGTGGTGGGGAAAGGTGGTTGGGGGGGGGGGGGCAGGAAGCCAGAAGTAAAAAGAAAAAAAAAGAAAGAAAGAAACCCGCCAATACATGTTCCCACTTCAGCATTTTTGTAAAAACTTACATGTGTACCTATAAAAGAGAAAGTTAAGAAAAGTTTTTTTAAAAGGTCTATTCGTTTTTGAGAGCGCTCACAAGCGGGGGCGGGGGCAGAGAGAGGAGACAGAGGACCTGTCTGATACAGTGGGTTCTGCACTGACAGCAGGGAGCCCCGTGTGGGGCTCGAACGCGTGAACCAAGAGATCGTGACCTGAGCCCAAGTCAGACCAGACCCCCAAAGTGCTGGCATTCGGAGCTGGGGCCTTCGGGAGGTGGTTAGGTTAGACGAGATCATGAGGGTGAGGCCTCACGATGGGATGAGAGTCTTATTTATAAGAGGAAGGGACCAGAGGGCCCCTCCTTCTCAGCCGTAGGAGGATTTAGCAAGAAGGCACTCGTCTACCAACCACAAAGAGGTCTCACCAGAGCCTGACCGCCCTGGCACCCTGATCTTGGACCTCTAGCCTCCATAATGGTATCTTGTTACGGGAGACCAAGCTGGCTAAGACAATTCCCGTTGCAGCGGAGCTGGAACCGGCAAATTGCTTCTGGGACAAGTAGCACGGGGACTTAAATTCTCACTAAAGTGTAAACGACTACTACCAGATCTGTGAGCTGACTTTGGGTGGAGGGTTGGAGGGAGCACTAAGTCTGAAGAAAGTTTGTCACTCTACAGGTTGAAGGCCTAAGAGGAGAAGTGATACTTCTGCTGGCTTTGCTGGCTCTGCTAAGGGAAAAAAACATACAGATCCGGGTTCAAGTCTCCACCGCCTCACTTATTGGCTGGGTCACCTTAGGCAGGCGGAGCTGAAGGCACCTACCTCACATGGCTGTTTCCGAGTCAAATGGGATAATAAAAATATGCGTAACACAGGGTCAATGTGTGTTTTTTTTTAAAACAGGTTCTTTTATTTCATTTTATTTTAAATTTATTTATTTCTTTTTAGAGAGAGCGTGAACAGAGTAGAGGGGCAGACAGAGCTGACCATTTGCTGGCCCTGCTTCCTCAGCCTACAGGAAGCTGGTGGGAGGGGGTCAGGGGCTCTTCCTGTCGCCGTCACCCCAAAGAGCTGTGAGAGTGAATAGAGCTGGGTATCGGAGTGTGTGTGTGTGTGTGTGTGTGAAAGAGAGAGAGGGTCCCGGTCCAGGCCTTGTCCCTGGAGAGCTTTGAAACCCTGCGAGATCAGCTCACAGCGACCTGGTCCCCCGCGGTACGTCTGGTCTGGTTGGGGTTCCTTGCTGTCCAGGCCAGGCCATGGGTCCCCCCCCTTGATATTCGTGGTCCCCCTGGTCCGGAATGACCGTCCATCAGCCATCACTCCTCTCCTGATCCTTCCCAGCCCGGCCTCCTCCATACCAGGTCATCACTTTCCCTCCTTGGTGTCCAGAGTCCCCCCCCTTGTCTCCTCCCTCGAAATTCTGCCTCCCACGTGGCCGGGAGATGCCCTGAGCGTTACAAAGGCCTGCAGCAGGTGGGGCAGGGAAACAATTCTGCCTTTTCTTTTTTTTTTTTAATTTTTTTTCCAACGTTTTTATTTTTATTTTTGGGACAGAGAGAGACAGAGCATGAACGGGGGAGGGGCAGAGAGAGAGGGAGACACAGAATCGGAAACAGGCTCCAGGCTCTGAGCCATCAGCCCAGAGCCTGACGCGGGGCTCGAACTCCCAGACCTCGAGATCGTGACCTGGCTGAAGTCGGACGCTTAACCGACTGCGCCACCCAGGCGCCCCCAATTCTGCCTTTTCAATGGGTTGTCTGTCAGGGACCCAAGAAAGGTGGCTTCGTGTCTTCAAACTGAAGAACTGGCAGTTTGGGGTCAAAATTGCCCCAAATCATGTACCCGTGGTGGGAAATGGTGGTGGTGGCCGATGGGACCCAAACAGGCGGTTGCATCTGATTTCGAGGAAGAAGGGTGCAGGGTCCCCAGTGCCGCCGTTCCCTCTGCGTCAGCCCACGGGCTGTCGAGCTGTGGTGGCACACATTGGTTTATTTGCTGTTTTCAATATTTATTGCCTAATGAAATGACAAATTGCATCGGATGCAGCTGTCTTGTCAATGAGGAAGCGGAGTAATTAAGTGTTAAAATTATATTGCTTCAGTCCCCAAGCTGTGCTGGCTTCGTGTAAATTGAACGGCTATAAAAGATCCCACACAGGCTTGGTAAATGGCCTGTCACATCCTGGAGGAAGGGGACTCCACGGTCACCAGGACCTTCTGGACTTCTCATGTCAGAAATGACAAATGGACCATGCTTTCCTCCTTAGTAATGATCATTTGTCACTGCTGGGGGCAGAGGAACAGGCCAGGGTGCTCATTTGCCTAATCTGCGGAGGATGGCCTTGTCGGGTGAACTGTAAGTGCCCGGGCAGTGCTGGGGGCACCCGGAGGCCAAGTTTGGTCAACAGTGCAGCTTCTCTAGGTCCCCCGGAAGCCGTGTGATGAGCCCAGACTTGGCCCTCCCAGCCCAGCACACCGTTCTCCCCGCTTCCGACCCCTCGCCCCATTTCTTTTTTTTTTTTTAATTTTTTTTCAAAGTTTTTATTTATTTTTGGGACAGAGAGAGACAGAGCATGAACGGGGGAGGGGCAGAGAGAGAGGGAGACACAGAATCGGAAACAGGCTCCAGGCTCTGAGCCATCAGCCCAGAGCCCGACGCGGGGCTCGAACTCACGGACCGCGAGATCGTGACCTGGCTGAAGTCGGACGCTTAACCGACTGCGCCACCCAGGCGCCCCATCCCTCGCCTCATTTCTGATGCCAAGACTAAGCACCTGTTCCTGGACCAGTAGGTATTAAAAAACAAATTTTTTTGAAGTTTATTTATTTTGAGAGAGAGAGCAAGCAGGGGAGGGGCAGAGAGAGAGGGAGAAAGAATCCCAAGCAGGCTCCATGCCGTCAGCACAGAGCCCAACGCAGGGCTCAATGACACACAAATCGTGAGATCATGACCCAAGTCAAAGTCAAGAGTCGAGGGTCGCCTGGGTGGCTTGGTTGGCTGAGCGTCCGACTTCGGCTCAGGTCATGATCTCATGGCTCATGAGTTCGAGCCCCGCATCAGGCTCTGTGCTGACAGCTCAGAGCCTGGAGCCTGCTTCAGATTCTGTGTCTCCCTCTCTCTCTCTCTCTCTGCCCCTCCCCTGCTCACACACACACTCTCTCTCTCAAAAATAAATAAACATTTAAAAAAAAAGGTCAAGAGTTGGATGCTTAACCGACTAAGCCACCCAGGCGCCCCTGGGTATCATTCTTAAGTTGGGGTGAAATATGTATTACATGGTATTTATCAATGTAACCATTTGTAAGTGACTAAATTCAGTGGCGTTCATAACATCCCTGTTGCTGTGTAACCATCATTATTATCTACACCTGGAACTTTTTATCATCTCAAACTCAGTCCCCATCAGACGATAGCCCTCCCTTCCTCCCCCCAGCCCCTGGCAACCTCTACTCTATTTCCTGCCTCTATGAACTTGTCTGCTCTGAGTACTTCAGTTGAGAACCCTAGAGCATTTGTCTTTCTGTGTCTGGCTCATTTCCCTAAATGTTTCTAAAGTCCATCCGTGTCGTGGCATCTATCAGAATTCCGTCGTTCTGTATATTCCACTAGGCCGGCTTTGGGAAGGGTCCAAGCGGCCCTGCTCGGCCACACGGGTCCCACTCAGCCCTGGGCCCTGCCCAGCCATCACTGTGGGGTGTGAGGCCAGGCCTCTGGGCCGCCTGCACCCGAGGACGTGGTGGACCCCTCCTTTTCCATCCGTCCTCTTTGACTCCGGGTTCACGAGCCACGGGTGCGCGGAGGGATTTGCGGGGAAAACACGGCAGAAGCCAAGAGCGAGTTAGTCCTTGGATTTTGTGAAACACCAAGACGCTGAGAAACATGGAGCAGAAAATCCGTTTGCTTTTGTATAACCAGTCGCGCAGAGCGACCCTCTGTGTCTGTTGCCATGGGGACCGTGGGAAGGTGAACTGCTCAGTTCATCTCAGGGCCTGTGGGGCCGAGGACCGTTGGTCAGTGCCGGGGTGGTTAGTGAGAGGCAGGGCCCGTCTACCGGCCACACCTTCGCGCTGGGCACGTCTCTCCACTCAGGACACCTGGGGAGCCTCACCTTGCGTGGAACCGTGATTTGAGTCCTGGCACCCCCGTGGCTATTATGTGATCGTGAAGTCACTGAGCATTCATCTCAGAAGGAGCCAGGATTCCTTCTTTCTACAGGTGAGGAAACTGAGGCCCTGGGGAGCGGTGGGGGGGGGGGGAGTGCCAGGGCCCCTCATCTGGGAATTACTTATCATGGCTGTGGCCCGAAACTGGGTCTCCTGATTCCTCTGCTGCCCCCTCCCCCAGGGCCGGCAGACTGACAAGGGGGCAGTGGGTCTGGGGGAGAGCAGTCAGCCCCCCGTGCGACCAGACCGGTGCTCATTTCTACGCAATTCTTGGGATCATCAATATTTGGGTCAGAGAGACCCTTTTCACCCTTAAGGGGCGGCTGGGTGGCTCGGTCGGTTATGCGTCCGACTCTTGGTTTCAGCTCAGGTCAGGATCTCGCGGTGTGTGGGTTGAACCCCGTATTGGGCTCTGTGCTGACAGTACAGGGCCTCCTTGGGATTCTCTCTCTCCCTCTCTCTCTCTGCCCCCTGCTCCAGCTCTCTCTCTCTCTCTCTCTCTTTCTCAAAATAAATAAATTAACTTAATCCTTTTTGCTCTTGAAATATTTAACTTACTGAGATGGTGATGGCTGATATTATGTTCTTCTTTTGAAAATAAAGTTTATTTTATGTGGGGGGGGGGGGGAGAGGGAGAGAAAGAATCCCAAGCAGGCTCCACATGGTCAGCACAGAGCCCAATGCAGGGCTCGATCCCACCAACCATGAGATCACGCCCGAGCCAAAATCACGAGTCGGATGCTTAACCGACTGAGCCACCCAGGTGCCCCTGATTTTATGTTCTCGAAGAATCCCTCATGTTTTATTGCTTTTAAGGGAGAAAGATAATCAAGCCCAACAAAACACTGTGTAACTCATTACTAGATGCTGAGGAAGTCACATTAAATATGAGAACACAGAATGAAAGGGGACAAACGGACGCTCCTTGTGAGCAGGTCAGGGAACAGCAAAGAACGTATCGGTTAGGATTAGGCTCACCGCTAGTGACTCGGCCCGATCACAGAGGCTTAACCACACAAAGTTAGCTTATCAGTTCACACAAAAGTTCAGAGGTAGTTGCTGTAGACTGAATGTTTGTGTCCCCTCCCCCCCCAGCCAAATTCATATGTTGAGGCTTAATCCCCAATGTGATGGTGTTGGGAGGTGATGCCTTTGGAAGGTGCTTAGGTCATGAAGGTGGGGCCCACAGGAATGGTCTTATGACCTTATAAAAGAGTTCCAGAAAGTTCCATAGCCCTTTCTGCCAAGTGAGGGCACAGCGAGAAGACAGTCGTTTATACACCAGACAGCAGACTCTCACCAGACACCAAATCTCTGGGCACCTTGACCTCGGACTTCCCAGGCTTCAGAACTATGAGAGATAAATAAATACATTTTTATTTACAAGTCACTTAGTTTTTGGTAGTGTGTTAGAGCAGCTCAAACAGGCTAAGACATGAGGCAACCCAGGGCTGGTGTGGTGATTGCACGAAGTCATCGAGCTCCTTCCGTCTTCTGTTTTGCTGCGCATCACCTCTAGTCGCAAGGCAGCCTCACAGTCTCAACTGGCTGCTGGAGCTCCAGCCATTGTGTCCACCGTCAAAGCAGCAGAAAAGGAGAAAGAGAGGAAGAAGGGCTGAAGCGCCCCGGCCTTTTGTGTCCCCATATAGGTCAGTCATTGGTGAAGGGGTGTCTGGGTGAGGGGAGGAGGGGAGGGGCAGCCCACAGGCATTTCTGGGCGAGGTGACTCCCACGGGCAAGTTTTTTTGGCACCAGGACTGTGCCCCAGGGCAGCCTCGCTCAGGCTGGGGGAGGCGGGGGTGAAGTACACTGGCCTGGTGAATGGAGGCTGGCAGAGGTGACCCCATGGCCTTGTGTTTTGCTTTTGGCCAGCTGACCCCCACAGCTGGCTCCGGGTACTCCGGCCCACAGCGTTGGTTTCCCTCTCGTTCTTCACGTATCCGTCTGTTCCAGCTTCCCCTGAAACCCTGCTCCCCTTCTCTGTCTTCCGTTTTCACCCAAGACTTGCCTGCCCTCTGGAGTTTCTCCCTGGCCTCCTCGGATGCCATCTCTCACTGACCCGCGGGTCCCCTCCCCTTCCGGCTGGGCCACCCCGTCCCGCCCACCCGGGCCCGTCGAGAAGGGAGACGGGGTCCACCAGGGCATCATCACCCTCGAAGCCACCCTGCCAGGCGCTCAGGTGAGAAGTCCGGGGTCCCCAGGAGGGGCCGTGAGGGACCCGAAGGGGCCCTGGGCCAGCTTAAAGCAGAGCAGGGCCATCACCGCTCTGCTCTTGGGTGTGACTTCGGGGGCTCTGTCCACTGCTCTCTGTGGCCGCCTGCAAAATAGCCTTCCGGGGGCAGGATCCCCCACTGTCTGTGCTGTCCGCAATTGCGCACTGGGTCAGAGGAAGACAGTTGGGAAGGGAAACAGCTGGGCTATTTATTAGAAGAAGGAGCTGCCAACCCCAGACAACAGCAGAGAGAGATGCCTCTTTGAATAAAACAGGCCACCGCACACACTTCGTCCGGCGAGAAGGGCGCAGCGGGGGCCGTAATGACACCTGCGGGCCTCCCACGGGCCTGCGCTTTGCCCTGGGGTTTTTCTGTATTTGTCCTTTCTCGAGAAGGGGTGTCGGTGCGGGGGCCCCGGCACAGCTGAACGGCGACATTCCCACCACGGGGGTCGTCAGCCGGTCCGGCTGGACGCTGGTGTTCTGCCCTTGAAAATAAAAGCCCGAGTTTTTCCTCGGGGATGCGGGGACGGCTAATTACTGACCCGTAAACTTGCAGGGATTTCCAACTCTCAAGTGGTCCTTCCTTAAGGCCGTAGAAGTCTGAAGATATTTAGGTATATATTACTTTTTTGGAAAACTTTTACAGAGAGAAATAGGGAAAGAGCAGCGGACAAGGGCAGAGAGAGAGGGAGAGGGAAAAATTCCAAGCAGGCTGCACGCCATTATTTTCAGAGCCCCACTCGGGGCTCGATCTCACAAACTGGGGGATCACGACCTGAGCCGAAGTCGGATGCTTGACTGACTGAGCCACCCAGGTGCCAACACCCTGCTTTTTTTAAAATACGGATTTTATTTGTTTGTTTGTTTTAGAGATGGGGGGAGAGGGGGGGAAAGAGAGAGAGAGAATCTTAAGCAGCCTCCGTGCCCAACACGGAGCCCAGGGTCGGGGGGGGGGCTCAATCTCGGGACCCTGACATCATGACCTGAGCTGAAACCAAGAGTTGGACGCTCAACCAACTGAGCCACCCAGACACCCCCTTTTTTAAAGTAGGCCTCATGCCCCGTGTGGCGCCTGACAGTGAGGCTCAATCTCACGACCTTGGGATCGTGACCGAAGCTGAGACCGAGAGCTGGACACTCAACTGACTGAGCCACCCAGGCACCCTAGATTTGTTTCTGTTGACCCGGATGGTTGGCCTCCAAGATATTCTGAAGTGGAAAACGCCAGTTGTAAACAAGATTATATGGTATTACCCACTTTAAAAGAAAAACAACATGCAGACTCAAAACCTACGTACGTGCATGAGTTAGTGTGACTGCAAATCAGGAAGGGAGAGCAGAGTCGAAAGACATCTTCACCCCTAATATTACCTATCTGTCATCTGTCATCTATCTATTTATCTATTATCCATCTATCTATCTATCTATCATCTATCTCCAAACCCCAAGTTCACACAGATACTTTCTAATGCAATTCAACCCCCTAGGGCTTGCTTTAGGTTTCCCTCTTTCCAAATTTGTAAACTCAACTTCGACAGAAGACCGGCCTCCCGTTATCCTTATGTGTTTACCTATTAGAGCAACGTAACCAATCTCTTCTCACTGGCACTGCCTCCTCCCCTAAGCAGATGCTCCCCTCTCCGATCCTGTGCTAGGAGATCGCCCGGCAGGTGTCCTCACCCTGCTGGACGCCCTGCCCAGGCTGTACCCGCCATGGATGTCCTTCTCCGTGTCCACCTTGCCTGGGCTCCAACCCATTGAGCTGGGCTGCCTCCTGGCCCTCCCTCCGTGGGGACGCCCCCTGACCTCGCTTGGGTTCCGATATCTCATGCCACCCCCATTACGTGGACATCCCCTCACTCGGCTCTGGTTCCGACACTGGTATTGGGCCACCTCCTTGTCTGAAGACCTTCTTCACGCTCTTGGGCTCCGACACCCAAGCGGGCTGCTTCCGCCAGGCCTCAAAGACCCCCTTTTCTCTGTGACCGGACCCTGACTTCTTACCCTGGGCCTGCAGTTCCTTCTGACCCTCGCAGGGCCACCTGCCTGATAGCACCGCTTACGGGCTTTGGACTGAAATGTTCAGGAAGAACTGAAGTTGCTAGCTAATTCTTTACCTCAAACGCTCCCAGCTACTTCCTGTTTCCAAACCCATCCACCAGTAGCCGCTCAGCCCCCTTTTCATCATTCCCAACAACTCGAGGGATCTACAACAGTTGTTGTTGAGAGGCGGAAAGCGGAATTAAGATGCCCAGCCGCTGACAAAGGGGAGACGACATTATCATTATTTGCTCACGGATGGAGACACACAAAATCCTCAAGAGAATCAGCTAAAAACTACTGCGCCGGTAAGGGAATTCATTAGAATGTCCGCATACAGAAAAGCCACACGTATCACTAGCTTTCTTAGAAACCAACAGAAACCATTAGAAGATCAAACAGGAAAAGGTTCCTTTTGCAACTGCCTTCACCCTTGGGGCTCCAGGGAGGCTGGGGGTCCAGAATGTTGGAGGGGCTGTCCTGGGCGGGGCCAGGCCGGGGACCCCCTTCGTAGGACCAGGGCACCCCAGCACGTGACACTCAATTTCACGACTTGTTTTCTTTTTCCGTCTGGGAAGCAAATGGGAGGGCTGTCTGCTGTCATTAAGTGACAGGAAGCTTTGTGTGCCCCTTTCTAGAAGATAAATTACACATTTCCAGAACGTGTACTACTTACAAAATCCCTCTGAGAAATCACTCTGCCCAGAATTTGCCTGGGTGTTTTTTAACATTCTTACTAAAAAACAGTGAGAGAGGATGGCCCGTGGAACCTGCTTCGAATGAGGACATTCTGCTCAGGAAGCTGTGTCCAGAAGGCGCCCCCGACCACTCTCCATGGGTGTGGGCAGACCGCCCACCCAGTCTGCCCCAGGAAGGCGACTCCTGTCCTGAATAAGTCTGACATGTAAAAGGGAGAAGCCTCGCCAGCGCAGGGGTTTGAAGCCATACGTGGTCGTTGTCTGAATGTTGTGTGACGTCACCTTGGGTCAAAAACCAGGCGCCGACAAAGCCGCCCCTCTCTGAGACGAACAGCTGTGCGGGGAGGGTCTCCGTGATCGACTCGGTGTTTCGTCGATTCATTGCTTTCACTCGTCTCTGCCTTGCTTTAGCAAAGCAGGCCTGGCCCCGAGGGCCATCCCTGGTTTGGGAAAGAGTCTGCGGGATGTGTGGGCTGTACGGGCTTAGTGTCCCTTTTGGGGTTTGAGGAGAGACCCGGAGGGCCCAGCTGCCATCCCACCATGGCTTGGGTGACCAGGTAGACAGTGGTGGTCTCGGATAGGCATCCAGGAGCAGCAGGTGTGGAGGGCAGGTGGTGAGCTTCGGTCACGGTCAGTTGGGGCACCTCGATAAGGGAAGTGACTGCAGGGAGGGCACGTGGATCCCGTAGGGCCTCTGTGAGCTGTATTGCTCGGGACCCTGTTTGTTACGTGGCTCACACAGGCCCCCACTCTAACAGGGTGGTTCTTTGGGGATCGGAGTCAACTCAGGCCCCATGTCCCCTCATCCTCAACATGTCTGCTGACTCTCCCTTCCCAGCCTACAGCCACCCGAGTGAGGAGCTGCAGGTCCCCACGGGGAAGGACTCGGGGCACCATCGAGGCAAAATCTGCCTGGGGACCTGCCCCGAGGGCACTGGCCGCTTACTTAGTAGGTCTGGGATCTGAACATTTGGTTCGGGTCCGGGGAACAGAGCAAGGGGCCATAATTTTTAAAATTAGGGTGGCCGCCCTCAGCCCCTGGCTCCCTCATTCTCGTGTTTTATTGGACGTAAATGTTCAGCGGTGCCCTGTTGGCTGCCTGTCGATCTCGCCCCGGTGGGCACCCAGCTCTGCTAACCATCCCCTCAGCTCCTTGCTGGGAGAAACGCCTGCAGACACACTCGGTGCCGGTTCAGGGCCAAGGCTCCTTCAGGGAAGTCATCGGGCCCATTAATGGGTCGGGGGGAGGCACGGATATCCCCTCTGAGGGGAAGGTAAACTGTGTACTGTCTTTTACCACAAAGAAGGAAGCCAGGGGCCTTGCTGGTCATGGGATTTGCGGCCTCCTGGCTTCTGGTGGTCCAGTCACCACCGGGTCCCTATGACTCTGGACCCTAACATCCCCTGGCAAGGGCCCTTGTGTGTCTCAAGACAAGCCTGTGTCTCCAGATAGTGTCCCCGTCCATGAACTCTTGCTTGCCAGTCTTAACATTCCCCCTGCTTCGAATCCAGTCCAAGGAGTAACTCTCCCACCCCCGAGGGGTTGCCTGACTGCCTGTGTTCTTGCAGCAGCCCTCGCACCTCTGGGGTTAGTTTGGGAACCCGGAGAAGCAGACACCGGCTCACGGTGAAAGACAGAAGGAGTCTGGCCCGTGGGAGAAGAAAGGGCGGAATGTGGAGCGGCCAGGCGAGCTGGGGAACCCCGTGCAGGCATTTCGGGGGGGTGGGGGGTGGCGAGGTGGCCATCAGGGAGTCCTTGAGCCACGTGACCTGTCGGAGGCGACCCATCTCCCAGGAAGGGGTCTGCCTCCGAGTCCCTGCCCCTCCGTCCTGATCCGAGAGTGCATCTGCGCAGGCGCGAGTTATGTTCCCTGCGAACGGATCTGAAACGTACAACCTCGTGGCCGCCGCTCGCGCGCTGAACGAGCTGCTTAATAGCCCTGACTTGCTAGAACCAGAATGATTGTCCCTCCGCTTCCTCGCTCTGTTTCAGTCGCATGCCTGCAGCCAGAATTTGCTTTTTTTTTGTTTTTAGCTTATTTATTTTGAGAGAGAGCGAGCACTGGGGAGAGAGAGCGGGAGAGAGACAGAGACAATGCCAAGTAGGCTCTGAGCTGCCAGCACAGACTCAGACGCAGGGCCCGAACTTACGAAACTGAGATCGTGACCTGTGCGGAGAGTCGGAGGCGCACACACCTGAGCCACCCAGGCGCCCCCAGAATTTGCTCTTCTGTGAATGTCACAGCTGACGCAAGCCAGAGGCTCCCGGCCAGCCCCTCTGTTAACGTGCCTCCTTTTGTCTTCTGAAACAGGCAGCCCCGATGTGCCTTGTCCTGCTTCCAAGTTAAACTTTCAAGACAGATGAGTAGCAAAATAAAAACAAAATAATCCTAAAGAAAACAGAAAGAAGGAGTGAATAAAGATAAAAGCAGAAATAAAATGAACCAGAAAACACATAAGAATGGCAATTAAATCCAAAAGCTGAGTTGGGGGGTAAAGAATGAAATAAAAAGGATAAACCATTAGCTAACCTAATCTCTAAAAAGAAGGGAAGCATAAATATACAAAATAAGAAACGATAATGGAACAAATAAAATAATTTTTTTTAATGTTTATTTTTGAGAGAGAGAGAGAGAGAGAGAGAGAGTGAGAACAAGGGAGGGGCAGAAAGAGAGGGAAACACAGAATCTGAAGCAGGCTCCAGGCTCTGAGCGGTCAGCACAGAGCCTGACGAGGGCTGGAACTCATGAACCATGAGATCATGACCTGAGCGGAAGTCGGATGCTTAACTGACTGAGCCATCCAGGTGCCCCAAGTAAAACAAAATGATGCTGCTGAAAATCATTAGAACGAACCACATGTCGATGGTTCAACCTACTATTTGTTCAACTCTCTGCAAATACATGTGAGCACCTGGATGGAATTGGCAATGTTCTATGAAAATACACACGACTGAGAATGACCCCAGAGGAACTAGAAAACCTAAAACCTAAAACATATCAATTAACGTGGCATGAAAAAAAAAAAAGTCAAAGAACTACCTCCAAAACAAATAATACAAGGTCCAGATGACTTCACAAGACAATGCTACAAAATTTTTAAAGAACAGAAAATCAAATGCTGTTTAAACTCAACATATAAGAAAATAAAACTGTACATTGAGAGTGGCTGACAGAACTCTCAGTGTAAGAATTTAGGACTCTCGTCATCTGGGCTTGTGCCCTGCTCCCACCTCACCCTCACTCTTTGTTATTGTGAGGAAATCCAACTGTTTGTCCCGTTCACTATCCCATGGTATGGATTTCGCTGATTACATCTGCATGGTGTCATTTGACATGTTCCTCTGTCTACTGTTTTTCTCGTAAATTGGTAGTTAGATCTAAAGATTGCATCGGTCTTAGGTTTAATTTGGGGGGAAATCCTACTTCATAGATGAGCTACGTATTTCCATCGGGAGGCACATAGTATCTGGCGGTCTCTTTTTGTGACGTCAACAACCTTCGATGATCATTGCTGACAACTATTAATTCCTCAGAGGTTGCTAAGTGGTAATATTCTAACTCTACCATTTCTTCTTAAGCTGGCTTCCTTCAGTAGAAAGAATATTCCCCTCATCAACTCTTTGGCTATCCCAAGGTACATTTCATATGGGAACAGTAGGATAAATGCTTGACTCTGTCTCTTAATCTTTCAGTTTTCCAAACAGAGTTGGTTTCTTAGTATTCCCCAAAGTGACCAATGAGGAATGACCAATGATTTCCTATCATTATGAACTCACTATTTTAGACATATTTGGTATGTTTTGATCTTTTGAGATGACTAACCTTGCTAATGCTCAAATTATCCAATTTTGGGCTGTGGGATTCTCTTTACCCGTCAATTCATTCACCATGACTCTAGTAATCTTTGATAACTCCTTGCCTCTGGTGTGAATATGTTCTGGGCTCTCCATCACACTGCCTGTCCCAGGCCTGGAATCAGTTATTCCTCCAAGGAGGCCTGGCTTCCTTTTAGTGAGAAATGGTATTGGGGCGCCTGGGTGGCTCAGTTGGTTGAGCGTCTGACTCTTGACCTCAGCTCAGATCGTGATCCCAGGTCGTGGGACTGAGCCCCATGTCAGGTTCTGCACTGAACACGAAGACTGATTGGGATTCTCTCTCTCCCTCTCTCTACCCCTCTCCCCTGCTCATGCACTATCTCTCTCTCAAAATAAAAATAAATAAACAGATAAATAAAAAGAAATGGTGTTAGTGACCACAACTGGGAGCTGGGGGGGGCATCTTATTTCTGGATTAGTCATTGTTTTCATGTTTGTTAGTGGCCCTCACTAGCAAATTACAGACTTACACAGTTTTTGCTAGGCTCGTTGACTTTACACTACACTTCTTTCTCCCACTCCAAAAATTCCAGTTTCAGTGAGTTGAACCTAATGCTTATTTTTTTATGCCACAAATGCACACGCAATACTTTTGGAGTAATGCTACAAAACTATGACCAATAATATGAATAGCAAAAATCAGTTTAAGCCCTCTTTGGCGGGGGTGTTTGTTTTGTTCAGAGGCTATATCCCCCTTGGTGGGTAAAATCAAGATGCTACGCTTTAAAGTCACTTGGAATAGTGTTCTCTATGGGGATGGGTCACATGCAGAGACATGGAGAGGGTCATCTGTTTTATTTTGCCCTTATTTTAAGTGATTGCTTTGTAAAGTGTATTATTGTTTCAAAATACGTAAAATATTTACATCAAATCTATAAAACACACATATTCAGGGAAGACTGACACCTAAACCTGTTCTCTCTATCCTTCCTATTCCTTCTCTCCTCCGATAAATAACAATTTTTAAAGCTCACTTGTTTTTTGCTTGCTTGTTTGTTTTTCCAAATGAACTTCATAATCAACTTGTTCAGCTCCAGCAAGCAAACAAACCAAAACTCTGATGATATTTTTATTGGACTGCATTTCCACCTCTAACTTAATTTCGGGAGAACTAACATGTTTATGATGTTGAGTTTCCTTGTCAGAACAAAGGATGTCTATTTGTTCGCATTCTTTTGTTGTCTCAAGAGGGCTTTCTAGTTTTGTTTCCCATGTAGGTTTTGGATGTTCTGGAAGACACAGAAACACGCTGCTCAAATGTCTCTCCAGTGAGAAGCAGGCGGTTAGCTGATCGTCTCCAGCAGGTACTTTTTCCAGGACAAGATGCTGCACCCAATTCCAATGCGTGTGCGGGTTTTCTCCCAGCACCGAGCAATTCTCTCACGCCAGCGGGTTATCCTACAATTCAACTCAGTTCTGACACTCCCTACCTGGAGATAGCGTCAGACCCCAGAGGTTAAGGACTCAGTCCCACCAGGCTGCACTCCCCACCTGCCACTGCCCTTACTTCTTTTACCGGTAGCAAGTCTGGTTTGTCATATGGGCATCTGATCAACAGATCAGGTGGGAGTTTCTACAGATGGGAGTCTCCCATGACTTCCTCTTGGGTTGGATTAATTTGTTCGATTAATTAGCAGAACTCAGAGAAACATTGTACTTATTGGATTACTGGTTTATTATAAAAGGATATAACTCAGGAACGGACAGAGGGACGAGGTGCATCAAGCACAGAGCATGGGAAAGGGGTGCAAAGCTTCCATGCTTCTCTAGGATGCCACTCTCCCCAAATCTCCATGTGTTCCCCAACCCAGAAGCTCTTTGAACCCCATCCTTTTGGGGATTTTGTAGAGTTTTCATTTCACAGCCGTGATTGGTTAAATCATTGGCTGTCAATTCCTCTGATAATCACATTTGCAATATTCCTCTCCTGTCCCTGGAGGTCAGGCAGTGGGCTTGAAGCCTCCAACCTTCCAATCCCATGGATTGGAAAGGGCCTGGCAACCAGCCAGATCCCTCAGTGGGGCCAAAAGTCACCTCGTTAACATTACAAAAGACACTTTGTGGCTCTCATCACTTAGGAAATTCCTAGGGTTTCACCGGAGCTCTGCCAGAAATAGGAAGACGACCAAATATATATTTCTTATTATACATCACAAAATATCCGAGTCCACCTCTTGTGCTGGTTATGTTATTTCAAGGGGGCCCTGGCCATCGGCTGAGTCAGGCCACTCTAATAGCCTGGCTACTCTTCTGACCAACACAGGACGATGCTAACTCCAGATCTGCTGGGCTGGTGGAGACTCTCACAGATGAGGGGTCTGAGGGCTCTTCCTTTCCCACACAGCCTCCTTCACTTTCAACTTTCTGCACTCTGACTCCATCCTGGCAGCTGCTTCCCCGAGCACACAACTGTGACAAAGGCTGTAGACTTGAATGAAGGAATGCTTTAGATATGAATGAAGTATGTTTTAAAGTGGTTGCTGTTCTTACGTATGAAAGCTATCAATTTTTCTATGTTCATTTTGTACCTTGCTACTTAACTGAATTGTGTTGTTTGTAACAGTATTTCCATTGCTGTTTGGGGGTTTTCCACTGATAAAATCGCATCATTTGTGGATAGTGAGAATTTTACCTTTTTTTTTTCCCCCTAATTCTTATGCCTCTTCTTGTTTTTTTCTTGCCTAATTGCATTGGCTAATACTCCAATACAGTGCTAAACACTGTCTTGTCTTGTTCCTTGACAAATCCTTGACTTGTTCCTCACTTTAGTGAAAATCTTCAAGTGTTTTCCATTTAATGCAATGTTGGATCATATATACATATTACATGTAATATATCATATATATATTATACATAATACATTATATATATATATTATATATGTGAAATAATGTTAAGAAGATATCTTTTTTTAAATGTTTATTTTTGAAGGAGAGAGGGGCAGAG
The DNA here is from genome assembly GCF_018350175.1 of Felis catus. NCBI lineage: Eukaryota > Metazoa > Chordata > Mammalia > Carnivora > Felidae > Felis > Felis catus. The sequence continues at coordinate 132,239,732 of NC_058370.1, forward strand.
CATGAGCAGGGGAGGGGCAGAGAGAGAGGGAGACACAGAATCCAAAGCAGGCTCCAGGCTCCGAGCTGTCAGCACAGAGCCTGACGTGGGGCTCGAGCTCACGTACCGCGAGATCATGACCTGAGCCGAAGTCGGATGTTTAACTGACTGAGCCTCCCAGGCACCCAAGGAGATATCTTTTAATTGCTATTTTATTGGGTTTTCTACATGAACGAGTTTTGGATTACAAATGTTTTGTAAAAAGCTGTTAGATTCTCTCTGTTAATTTTCTAGTTAAGGGTGTTGCATTGACGTTCACTAGTGAGATGGGGCTGTGCTTTTCGGAGTAGACTCATCAGGTGTATGGCTTAGTTCTTTCCTGGTTAGGTTAGCTGATGATTTGTCTTTTTTTTTTTTGAGGGTTTTCACCTTCAGAGCCAGATTTTTTATTATTACTTCCACTGTTTTTCTTTTTTTTAACTCCTTAAATTGCTTTATCCGTATTTTTTCTTCTGTTTTTGTTTTTGTTTTTTTTAGCTTACTCTGTCATCCAGAGTAGCACTCTACTTACGTGACATTAATACAATACATTTTCCCTGGATAATCGCTTTTGCATATCCCATCGGTACTGATATGTTTTCAGTCCATTTTATTTTCAAGAAGCTGGGTAAATTCATCTTGTAGGTTCTGTTTACCCTACAAGATGTTTGCCCATCTTGTAGGTTCTGTTTGTTTAATAGTATGTATCTTAATTCCAGGTAGAAGAGATTTTTTTGTTTATTGTATTGCTGACATCACAACTTTTGTCATATTATGATCTGAGGATGTTGCTTGTACAATTTCCATTCTTTGAAGTTTACTAAGATTTTCTTTGTGGCCTGACATACGGTGAATTTTCTGAAAGTTCTTTGTATCACACTATTATTTAACATTGTTAAAGAGCTGATGCCAATTAGATGAGAAAGAGAAATGAGGCAAACACAGTAGAAAGGAAGAGGTAAAATAATCATTGTCACATGTTATCGCTGAAAAACCCAAAAGAACCCCCCCAAAATCTATGTAAACAAAGGTAATGCAGAAATGTGGTTGTGTAAAAAAGTGTATACAGATCACTACCCTTCAAATATAGGTATGCGTTATATTAAATATATTATATATTAATTATGAATATGATATAATCATATACATATATATTTAGAAGCATAGTGTAGGACTAGTTATACAGTTTGTAAACATTGTGTATAAAGCCGTATAGCTGCCCAGAGATGTTTATCCAAGCAAAGAGCTTGTGTTTATGGGAAAAAAGGGGGAGCCCCAAAGACATCTTCAGGCTTCGCGCTAAACTTTACTCCTCGCGACCCTTCCGATCGCTCCACAGAAATATCAGAACGGCCAAGAAACCGGCGTATCTAGGAAGAAAAGAGGTCGCAGAAAACGGTCAGGGTCACGGTCACGTCAAAGAAGAATGGAGAGGGGTGCTTTGTGCTTGGAGTGCAGAACAACCGGCCTTCAGGGAGGGAGGAGAGAGGGCGATAAGGAGGCAGGAAGAAAGATGGGCGAGTCCCCAGTTCCTTCTGCCAGAGAGAAGAGGCTATTTGGGGGATGGATGGCAACAATCCCTAAGAGCAGATTTCATCTCTCAAGGGACCTTTGGACAAACAGGATCCGTGCACCAGTTTTTCTGAAAACAACCGTAGGAAACAAGCCGGTGCCGTTACGGCTGCAAAATTACTGGCAAGAAATACCCTTTGGGGACCGTTCTGAGGGCCGAGCTTTCATGGGGGACCCGCGTTTGAAAAAGTGAAACCTCGTGCGTTTGCTCCTGAAGCTGTACAAGCTTTCTCGTGTTCTTGCATTAAACGGCGTTGTCAGGGGACTGAGAGCTTTTCCCTTCGCTAATGGCCCATTATGGCCTCAGAGACCGACGTCTTTAGAAACGCCACGGTTCCCTTGGCCAGCCCTGATTTCATCGTGGCGGGAGCCACCTGAACTTCTAAGTGCGGCTGCTAGGCTTTTTTCTTAAATGTGGAGAATGCGCAGCGACCGGGAATTATCCTGACAAACTGACGTCTCCGAAGAGAAAGCTGGGCCATAAACCTTTTTGCCAACGCGGTGCGGGCTGAGCGATTTCTCAAGGCTGCCGTTGGCTGGTGCTCCCGCGGAAGGCCGCTGGCCTTGGAGCCAGAAGTCTTTAGTCAAGCCCTAGATTCACCATGAACTCGGCTTGTGATCTTGAGAGCCACTCAGCCTTCCCCTAGCTCCGTTTTCTCCTCTGTTGGAGAGGAGAATGAAGTCTTCCTATCTCACAGGGATGGCCGGGAAGGTTCAAAAGAAGATCACGCGTGCAACCAAATGGTACAGGGCTTGGCGTGTGATGAGGGTCTGTGGAATTGAAACCCGGGCCCCTTGCTAGTTTGGGGCAGTGACCGCCACACAAAGTCCCCGGGAAGCTAGAAAACCAAAACGAAACAAAACCCAAACTCACAAAATCCTGGCCGACCCAGATCCCTGTGCCTGCCCCAGACCGATTTTTTTGTGGTTCTGTGTCGTCTCTATATGTCGGGCACTTGGGAGCCCCTGGTCCAGAGTGTTGCAAGTTACAAAAATGTGACCACCAGCCGCGTCTCCCGGCGGGCACAGCGCCCGACGCCCACATTCAGCAGGCAGGGGATTCTATGGCGCCGCAAGAAATCTCCCATCGAAGTTACTGTGGCAGACTGAATTCCCTCAGAATCAAATATCATCACAAAAACTGAAACCTAAGTGTTACCGCGAGGCAAATTTCGAACAGAAACAATTGATATTAAACACCAAGCTGTTGGAACTCAGGCTACTTTGTCAACGCTGTAAGAAGTTCTCGAGAGAATGTTCTGGAGGGTGGGGGCTGGTCTCCTCTGGGGAAGGCCACCTGGCTACTCCAGGAGGTAAAGGTTACCTCAGCCAATCCCCCGAAGTCTGGAGGGCAACCCGCACCAACAACTCTCCCAGGGGCCCATCATACCGAGCATCACGCAAGGGGACTTGTCGCAGACCTGCCCCTAAGGCTTGTAGGGCGGGCCGGGGGCACAGGAGGACGCCCGTGGCCCGTCCGTCTACTATGAGGTGTTAGAGGAAGCAGAACCCCTTCTCCTTTCTTGACACGAGTACCTGGAAGGCAAGGAATGCTTTTAGAATTCCTGAGTGAATCGGGGTTTCGTGTGGAAAGGCGGCCATACGATGACCTCTGGCCCCAGCCCAACACCAAGGTCTGCCCGTCTCTTCTCTCCCCATGCCCGGGAGTCAGGAGCCTCAGCTGCCTCCAGCCTCTCCAACGGCCACTGCCTGGCTTGTCCTTGGCCCCAGGAGCCTGTGTGCCCACCAGCCTGTGTCCCCTTTGGGAGGGTGGCCCAAAGCACACTGGGGGTCATTTGAGTGGGAGTTCCCAGAAGCCTGGGCACCTGGAGCACCATCTGGGTCAGGAGGGGCATGGGCTCCAAGTGGGCGCATCTCCTCGGCCTTGACCCACGGGGAGGGGTAGCTGGGGAAGGTCAGAGCGGCACCCCGAAAGCGTGGGGCCCAGGGCAGTGTCCGTGGCGAAGCTGGCTTTATCAGACTAGTAGTGCAATGAGGGGTCATGTGGGGCAAAGAGGACTCGCCAAGTGTCCCAGCACACGGTCGATGGCAGTGGGTGCGGGCACTGAGGACATGTTCCCGGAGACTAGGAAGCAGGATGGGCTGAATTATCTGAGCAAGGAAGGGAGTGGCGACGTGGGGGGTACTTTAGACAGAGGGAGATCTTGGGCAAAGGAACGGAGCCAAGAGACAAGGTACGATGTCCAGGAGTCACGTGTGAGTCTTGGGGATGAGAGTGGGGGTGGGGTGGGGGCTTAGGGGAGGGTGGGAGGGTGTTCATCGGGAAATGAAAGGCAACACTTTATAAGCAGGGGGAGGGGTGGGAGCATCCTTGGGTAAGGCATCTTCACACACAAAAGGTGCTCTTATATCGGGGCGTCTGGGTGACTCCAAGTTGAGTGTCCGACTCTTGATTTCAGCTCAGGTCACGATCTCACAGTTCGTGGGTTCGAGCCCTGCAATGGGGCTCTGCACTGACAGAGGCTCCGCTAGGGATTCTCTCCCTCTCTCCTCTCTCTCTGCCCCTCCCCTGCTTGTACTCTCTCTCTCTCTCTCTCTCAAAATAAATAAACTTTAAAAAAGTACTCTCATAAAATGGACTGTGGTCGCCGTATTTGCGAATTCCATGAAACATCATCTGCTGAAGCCCAGATACTAAAACCATCCAATGCTTTTAAGTTAAAGATATCACATTAACTTTATTTGTTAGTGTTTTTAAAGCTACAGAATAACAAAGAAACTCTGTTCCTGTACTAATTTTGTTTTTTAGAGCTGCATTTATTAGATGTTTTTATAGCACTGAGAGTTGTCATAGGCTTTGCAAGCTGCAATATTGTTCCAAATAAACAAATTCAAGTCTTGCCCTAGGATATTACAGACAAACAACACAGAAATCTTTCTTGTTTTCCTTTTCATTTAGATTATCCGACAGGCTTTTAGGACTGCTTGTTGATGGTATGAATCTGAACAGTGGAGGCCCCCAGAGGGGAGGGAAATGTGAGTTTTGAATATGACTTTTCTACTAAACAAATGAAATGGAATGGAAATCCATTGTAATAAACTCCACAGGGCATGCCTGTTCTCTTGGTGCAGCAAAAGTCCTTTGTAATGACTGTGCGGTTGGCACTCAAAGTCCTTGCTTACAGTGACTAAAAATGAAACGGTACAAGGAGAAAAAAAGAAGTGCCTGGAACCCAGTAGGGGGAAGTGGGCAGCTGGCTTGTCATTCAAAATCTCTCTCTCCCTCAGCATGGCCGGTTCTGTCTAGATGCCACCGTGGCATTAGAGGAAGGTGCAGTCCTGTCGCGGAGGTCTCAATCTTTTCTGTGACTGGCTTTGACACAGGTATGAGGAACAAGTCTGGCCGAAGGGAACCTCTTCTAGCCCTTGTGAGATTTGGGTGTGATGCCCAGACAGCTGCAGCCATTTTGCAACCATGAAGACCGTGAAGCCTTCCTCGACACCCTCGCCTCGGGAGAGCGAGGCGCTTGTCTAGTTATTGGATTAATGTCTGAGTCTGTCAGGCTGGATGGTCAGATCCCCGCAGGCAGGGACCCCATCTGGGTGTTCTGCGCTGGGCAGCTGAGACATAGTGTGGTGCCTCTCACATAATGGGAGTTCAGTAAACTTTTTTTTTTGGTTAAGTTTATTTATTTATTTATTTCGAGAGGGACAGAGAAGGCAGCACGAGTAGGGGAGGGCAGAGAGAGAAGGGGAGAGAGAATCCCAGTGCACGGCCTGATGCGGGGCTCAAACCCGTGAACCATGAGATCGTGACCTGAGCACAAACCAAGAGTCAGATGCTCAACTGACTGAGCCACCCAGGCGCCCCCAAAACTTTTTTTTTTTTTTTAATAAACGAAGTTGTTGAAGAGACTCTGTTGTAATCTAATCAACCACCAGGTCACGAGCGGGTTTGCGTTATGCAGACCTCTTTTGACAGGGATTTCGAGGGTCGAGGGAGCCTACCCCGTGCTACAAATATGTCAGAAGACTTGAATGTTCTTTTGTGGTCCCAGGCAGAGACCCCGATCCGAAGTGTCAAGGATTTGTATGCTTCAAATTCAAATGTCTTTGGTCTTCACTTGGTGTTTTGACCTAAAAAAGAAAGAAAGAAAGAAAGAAAGAAAGAAAGAAAGAAAGAAAGAAAGCAAGCACTGCACAAATTGTCAGGCTTTTGTTTGTTGGAGCGATGGTGGGTGTTCAAGCCTTGGGAACCAGCCTGTGCATTCTCTGCGTGGGGAAGAGCATGTCAGTCGGCTTTGTTCTCAGTGGGTAGATTGTTCTGGAACCCGAGGAGGAGACAGACAGGTATTCCACAAGATTAGTCACCGGAGAACTGTCTCTGTCACGTGATTTCTTCCTGTAATTGTTGCAAGGAATTTTCTGTGTGAAAGAACAAGCAAATGAGGCATTCATTTTATTTCATTGAATGAAAGCAGTTAGAGCTTCCTGGCTAAAGTAGTTATTGTCAAACTGTAAATTTAGATGGGGGGGGGGATTAGGATGTATTCTTTTTTTTTTTTTTTTAATGTTTTTATTTATTTTCGAGACAGAGAGAGACAGAGCATGAGCAGGGGAGGGGCAGAGAGAGAGGGAGACCCGGAATCCGAAGCAGGCTCCAGGCTCTGAGCCATCAGCAGAGAGCCCGACGAGGGGCTCGAACCCACGGACCGTGAGATCGTGACCTGAGCCGAAGTCAGACGCTTAACCGACTGAGCCACCCAGGCGCCCCAGGATGTATTCTTGATTAAACTGTAGTAATTGGCAGACTTCCTGGCCCAAAGCTTACAATGACAGCCACCCTGTCCCCCTTATGCAACAAGGACCATGTACTTGTATGTTTGCGCTTTTCTGCGTGTGTTTCTTTCTTCCTTTCAAAGGACTAGATCATTTCAGCCTTACGACAACCCCGTGAAGGATGAAGATCTGTTTGACAGACGAGGAAGCGGAGGCAGACCATTCTGTGTTTTGTTTAAAAGCTCGCACCCACCGAGCACAGCAGGGCCTAGAACGTAGGACTAGCCTTTTCCTACTGTTAGAGCCATTTTCGTTGGAAACCAGGGCGGGCCAGATGAGACAGGAGGGAGGAGGACTGAAGGACGGACCAAACCCACCGTGGTAGCTCAGTCTACGGACACGGGGCTCAGTTCAGGAGAACATGTGGCTCACAGGAGGCCAGGGCCCGGGGAGGGGGCGCCTTAGAACGTTCGGCCCGTCCTTGCTGGAAGAAGACAGCAACATCTATATCTGAACACAGCTCAGGGAAGGAGCCAGCGTTAACATGGACACAAAGGTGTTTGAAACTCATCCAGCGAGAGTCAAAACCCTGCCTTAAGTGCGTTTCGATGTGTTCGCTAACTCAACTTTTGACAAATATTGTCTCCTAAAAGCGTTGCGTGCTGTCTGGGTGGGTTTTTGGATGTATAATTCATATTCCTCCTTTCATTTGGCAAGCTGATTTTCTATATATTCACGATGCCTTGGCAGATGCCATACGACTGAGCCCTGTAGTTAATCTGTGTAGCCCCACATGTTGTAAATATTGCATTGCTGGGATGAAATCGGCTTGTTCATTTCTTAAGTGTTTTCTTTTTTTTTTAATTTTTTTTTTCAACTTTTATTTATTTTTGGGACAGAGAGAGACAGAGCATGAACGGGGGAGGGGCAGAGAGAGAGGGAGACACAGAATCGGAAACAGGCTCCGGGCTCTGAGCCATCAGCCCAGAGCCTGACGCGGGGCTCGAACTCACGGACCGCGAGATCGTGACCTGGCTGAAGTCGGACGCTTCACTGACTGCGCCACCCAGGCGCCCCAGTCTTAAGTGTTTTCTTAACGTGGTATTGGATGTTTCCGGCTAATAGCTTATTTAGCATTTTTGCATTGATACTCACGAGTGATATTGGTTCATAGCAATCTTATATTCCTCCCGTCTTTATCAGGCACAGGTACCAATGTTACACTTGATTCATGAAAGGAATTCTGGAGTCTTTCCTCATTTCTAATGTTCTGGGGAAAAATCTGTACATATGTTCACAGTCAGAAAAATTCGAAGGCAGAGAATGCCCATTCTTCCAAATAAGTTACGAGAGAAAAAATCCACCGAATCCAATAACACAATTTCTCATGTTTTTCACCCGACCTCAGGCTTTGTAGAAAGTGAAGTCCAAGGGCGCCTGGGTAGCTCAGTTGGTTAAGCTTCCGACTTTGGCTCAGGTCATGATCTCACAGCTTGTGGGTTCGAGCCCCGCGTCGGGCTCTGTGCTGACAGGTCAGAGCCTGGAGCCTGTTTCAGATTCTGTGTCTCCCTCTCTCTCCGCCCTTCCCCTGCTTGCGCTCTGTCTCTCTCTCTCTCTCTCTCTCTCTCTCTCTCTCTCTGTCTCAAGAATATATAACCATTTAAAAAAAAGAAAGTGAAGTCAAACCAGGAAAAACAGAGGCAGGAGAGAAGGGTAGTGCTGGTGGGGAGCCTGAAGCTGGTCCACAGCCATTGTCACAAAGACAAAATGGACCCTAAATATGAAAACATGAAGAGTGTATTTGGATAGATCAGGACACAGACTCCAGGAAGGGACTTAAAACGACGTGTAGTTCGAAGGAGCTGTCTTTAAAAACGCCAGCTTCTAGGGGTGCCTGGGTGGCTCAGTTAAGTGTCCGAGTTCGGCTCGGGTCCCGATCTCGCGGTTCGTGAGTTCGAGCCCCGCGTCGGACTCTTTGCTCTCAGCACCAAGCCCGCTTCGGATCCTCTGTCCCCGCTCTCTCTGCCCCTCCCCCCTCTCAAAAACGCATAAGACATTAAATAAATAATAAAAGCCAGCTTCTGAGGCTAGAAAGGCAAATAGGGAGGGAGAGAGGAAGGAGTCTTTTAAAAACTGGGTGCTGGAGGGGGGCAGGAACAAGAGGAGAAAGTTTGGGGTCCTGCAAGAAAAATGAGCCACACGTGGGAGAACACGCAAACACCGCCCTCGCTGCCGAACGAACCAAACAAAAACATCCACTCGAGCCCCTGGACTTTCCCGCTGACAGGACAGAGTGAAGTTCAGCCGGGAGTCCAGCAAAACACCGATGCCACAGGCACCGACACGAAAAAGATCGATGGGTCCACCCAGTGTTAGCAGCGCCCCAGACCAGAGGACGGTTCGAACAGAATTAAATATACTCAAAGATGCCTTTGAGGATAAAACCACGGTGAATCAGAAGTTCAAACACTAAGAAGAAAGATGTAAACAACAACAACTAGGAAGAGCTCAAGAAAAGGGCGACTGAGTTCAGGAAAAAAATTGGAGAGGGGCGCCTGGGTGGCTCAGTCGGTTGAGCACCAGACTTCAGCTCCGGTCATGATCTCACGGTTCGTGAGTTTGAGCCCCGCGTCGGGCTCTGTGCTGACAGCTGGGAGCCTGGAGTCTGTTTCTGATTCCGTGTCTCCCTCCCTCTCTCTCTGCTCCTCCCCCACTCATGCTCTGTCTCTCTCTGTCTCAGAAATAAATAAACATTAAAAAAAATTTTTTTAAAAAGATGGAAACAACTAAGATTAGAGAGTAAGTTGTGGGAAGGACAGTCAAGGGTGGAATTACATCCATGTTACTGGAATCCCCAAGGAAAGAAATAAAATGAGACAGAGCTAATATTCAAAATGATAATCCAAGAAAAAATTAAAAAAAATTTTTTTGGTTTATTTTTGAGAGAGAGACAGAGTGTGAGCGGGGGAGGGGAAGAGAGAGAGGGAGACACAGAATCAGAACCAGGCTCCAGGCTCTGAGCCATCAGCCCAGAGCCCGATGCGGGGCTCGAACTCACAAACCGTGAGATCACGACCCGAGCCAAAGTTGGATGCTTAACCGACTGAGCCACCCAGGCGCCCCTGTAAGACAGTTTTCAAAACGGACAAGAACTCGGGGAACGCTGCACCCTAATGCTTTCCGGCAGAATCCACTAGAGAATGAGCTTCACTAAGCAAGAGATGACTGAGGAGGCCTCTGCACAAGGAGTGAGGTGGGCATTTTAGGACCGTGGAGGAAGATGGACGGCTGAAACCGAGGTGAGGTCGGGGCGGCAAGAGCGTGGGTTGGGCAGTAGAATGCATCTAAGCCAAGCCCAGGGGCTACCTTCCCATCACTTGAAAAGACACTCCTTTGAAATATTAATAATAATAGTAATAGTGAATGACATATATTATACGTACTTTATAGAAATTATCTCGCTGAACTTAACGTATGTTGCTTACTTGTCACGATTTCATTCTTACGACAACCCTGTGAGGTTCTCTTACTCCTGTTCACAGACCAGGAAACTGAAACGTGAGAGGGTTTGCACAAGGGGATGAGGTTCCCCTAATGCAGTGGCATATCGGGAATCTGGATCGGGTCTGCCTTTCTCCAAGCCTGTACTGTCTCCCACAGAGATTGTCCTCAAAGAGCCCGATAGGAAGCTGTTATCAGCAATGCATACCTTCATGTGAATGAGTTTGTCAATATTAGCAATTCACATCTCTTTAGCGCTTTGCCATTGGCAAAGCACTTTGACGCATACCGTGCTGCTGGGTGGTCATAACAACCCTACAAAGTAGGTAATATAATCTCCACTTTCCAAAAGAGGAAACTGAAGTCCAGATACTTGTGGGATGATAGCTCGCAAGCGAGGGATGGAATAGTGATTTGAACTGAGGTGTTTTGGTTGTCGAGCCGTGGTTTTTCCATCACCACGAGCGGAGTCTCCTCGACAGCCAAGAACAGGGCATTGAGAGGACAAGCGCAGGGGGAGACGCGCAATTTTTAAGTAGAAAAAAAAGTTCAAAAGGAAAACAAAAACTGAATGTAACTTTACCCCAAAACTGAAAAAAAAAAAATCAACATTGTTGAAGATTAAGCAAGTACGGATTGGGACTGTGCTTCCTGTCTGAATGGGACCAGTTCTCGAAAACCCAAACTGTATTTGTCTTGAATTGTCTGAACTTGGCTTCTGTCCTTTCGCCATGGAACATTCTTCCTTTTCACCTGACCTGTCAAGACACACCTTATCCTTATCCTTCAAGACCGAACTCACACATCGTCCGCATCATTCTTTCAGCAAGAAGGGAATCGTTCCTCTAAATTTCTAAGCACTTTTTTTTTAAGCCAAAATGCATTTATTTTTATTATACCTTTTTTAGTTGAAGTTCACAGCATGTATAGAACCTTAAAATAGAATTTATAAAAGTTGTTAGAGAAGGGGTGCCTGGGTGGCTCAGTCGGTTGAGAGTCTGATTCCTGATTTGGGCTCAGGTTGTGATCTCAGGGTCAGAGGATTGAGCCTACATCAGGCTCCACACTAAGCATGGAACCTGCTTGAACTTCTCTCTCTCTCTCCCTCTGCCCTCCCCCCACCCCAGTTGTTCATTCTCTAAAAAACAAATGTTGTTAGACAGATGGAAACAACTACAAATTCTGCACATCACGTCACGGCCTCTTAGATATATACTACATTTGATGGGTGTCCCCATGCACACGTTTTATAAATGCTATTTTTTAAACTTGAAGTTTTGATTTCGAGATGATTATACATTTATGTTATTCTAAGAAACAGCACAGCGAGACCCCATGTTTTCTTTACACGTTTTCCTCTAATGGGTGCATTTTTCAGAACTGAGTCCAATAGCACCGCCATATTGACATAGACCTGTGCCCTCTGATTCAGATACCTCTGTTTCACATGTACTCGATTCTGTGCATGTTTAGTTCTGTGCAACCTTATCACGTGTGAAGGTCCGCATCTCTGACACCATAGTCAAGACACAGCATGGTTCCAACACTACAACGATCCCTCCTGCCGCTGTCATATAATGACACCCCCCTCCCTCCTCCCTGCACCCCGACCCCAACCCCTGGCAACAACTAATCTGCTTTCCTTTCTAGAATTTCGTCATTTCAAGAATGTTGCCGAATGGAGCCTTACGGTATATAACCTTTTGAGATTGGCTTTTTCATCCAAGCACTTCCTAGATCTGCAGTCATTATGTCTGGCTATGGCTTCTATCACTTGGTCAAGTTCTTTAAACATCCCATGCCTCGGTTTCTTCACCTGTAAACTGGGGATAATAATTTCTATCTCACAGGGTTGCTGTCTGTAGATGTTGGGAAGGCACCATCAGAGAGAGAGGGATGCTGGGACCATACCCTCGTAGAGACAGGGGTACTGTGGACACACTCTCAGAGAGAAGGATGCTGGGAACGTCTTCAGAGAGAGGGATGCTGGGGACACACCCTCAGAAAGAGCTGCTCGCCCTCGGAGAACCAGGACCTGTGACTACCTGTCCACGGAAGCCTGATTCAGAAGTTTGAGTGCAGAAAGGGACCATCCTGAGGCGTTGTAGCATTAGACGGCACTGTCAGCAAATGTTGTTAATTATCTGATCAACATAGGTATGATGGATTTTCAATCTTATTTAAAGTTTAAACTGTCTCCAGAAAGCTGGGTAACATGCTTTGTTATTCCATGTAAATCTCTAACGTGTCTACACAGCTCTCCGCGTGTCTGCTCATTATGTGGGGGGAGAAACCTCTTGGCACTTTTAATGCTTCTCCCCAAAGAACACCTCTAACCAAGCGAAAGCAATCTGATTCCCCAGCTGGAATGATGTAAGTGGAATTAAATATTTTTAAATGATGTCTTGATAGTTGTTGAAATTCCTGAGCCTCTGCTGTGACTTGACAGCTTGGTAATTGCTAATTTGCTTTTATGCTAATTGAACCGGATCCTACTTGACGGGTTTCAAGTTAAGCTCTGGGACTTGTGATTGAGTCGGGGGCTTCTCCCACATCCTCCCACCGCCCCCGGGGCCCCGGGTGTCCCAGACAAGCAGCAGAAGGCGGGGCTGTGTGCCTGGCGCCACTGTCCCCTCCAGCACCTGCAGCGGGCACCTTACACAAGCAAGAGGCTCGGTGGTGGGTGCGATTCCATGAGTAAGGCCTGTAAAAGGGGGTGTGACTTTCAAAGAGGAGGTGAGTGGCCCTTCGCCCCACAGACACTCCTTCACAGTTGTCACAGGCAACCAATTTAGTGGGGAGAGCAAAGGTTTTTAGAGCAAGACACCTTTGGGTTCAAAGAATTTCTCTGCCGTTTACCAGCTGGGTGACTTTGGGAAAACCACTTAACCTCCCTGGGCATGTTTCCTCATCTGCAAAATGCAATTAATGTATCTACCTTAGGGTGTTGGGTATATTGAAAGAATATATATATATATATTTAATGTTTCTTTATTCATTTTGAGAGAGAGAGCAGGCAAGCAGGGCTGAGGGGCAGAGAGAGAGAGAGAGAGAGAGAATCCCAGCACAGAGACCATGCGGGGCTCGATCTCACGAACCCATGAGATCATGACCTGAGCTGAAATCAAGAGTCGGCCGCTTAACCCCCTGGGCCACCCAGGCGCCCCAAATTAATATATTTATTAAAACATTTTTTTTCAATATTTATTTATTTTTTTTGGGACAGAGAGAGACAGAGCATGAACGGGGGAGGGGCAGAGAGAGAGGGAGACACAGAATCGGAAACAGGCTCCAGGCTCTGAGCCATCAGCCCAGAGCCCGACGCAGGGCTCGAACTCACGGACCGCGAGATCGTGACCTGGCTGAAGTCGGACGCTTAACCGACTGCGCCACCCAGGCGCCCCGAGTCACTCACATTTCTACCCTCACCTTCTGTTACTCTTTCTCCGGAAACAAATCCTCTCCTTGGTCTCGTTACCCGATTCCGGGGCGGGAAATAGACCCACGGGCGAGTTATCGTCCTTCTTTCCAAATGTGCTTCTTCCCACGGTAGGAACTTAGAATAAAATTGGCTGCACGAAATGAAGTGTAGCCGATAGTGGTCTTCAAGAAATAAATCTTCCTTTTTCTTCTGTTGTTCGTAATTTAAACTTAGAGTGCCATTCGCCAGAAGTGGCAGAGACCTAGGTTTGATCAGTCTGGGGCCTCCTCCTTCTTCCTGGGTAGCTTCTAGGTACCAGGGGAGTTAGGGCAGGTCGGGGCCCCAGGTACTTGGCGCTCTGTGTCCACACGGACACCTGCTCCCTGTCTAGTTCTTCACCGCTGCCCCATCCTCTGCCGCACGGGAGGGCCCCGGGGGTCTGCGTCGCACTTGCCTGGGAACCCTCACACCCCGCGGGCCTTCTAGGACGGTGCCACCCTTGACCCCAGGGTCAGTCGCCCCTCTTCGGGGCCCTCCGGCCTCAGTCCTGCTTTGCACGGGGATCCCACACACCCGTCTGGGGTTTTGCTCAGACACCGGCCTCTTTGATCGTACTTGGCTGCAACTTTGGATGTCTCCTAACTTGGAATCAAACCAGACTCTACTCGTCTCTGCGAAGCCAGCTCCGACAGTCACTCTGGGGGCAAAACAGAGGAGACAAGGCATTCGCTTCAGATACCCTTCTTTTCGGAACTGGTTCCCTCAGCAACAGGCACGTTCCCGACCCAAGAAAATAGGTTCGCTGCTTACTCATTGCGCTCCGGGCAGGCCTTCTTCACGGCAGGTGCATGCCCCACACCTCCGGTGTGTGGGTTCGGGGCGGGAAGAAGGGGAGACCCACGAACCACCCCCCTCAACTCTCCCTCTGGCCTAAAGCAGTAAACACATCAGCTTCACATTTCTACTTCTCCAACCACTCGTTTCTCCTCATTTTTCTATTTTTAAGAGGTTTTTTTAAAATGCCTGGCATGATTCTTTTTTTAAGATGGAAACATAAATCTTGACACAACGTGGAATTTTAACCACAGAAAAGAGCACAGCATCTTTCCAGAACATATTTTCGGAAGATGGCTTTGCCTCTTCAACCACCATTTTCCTGGGGAGGTCTCCCCACCCCCCTACCCCCCCCCGTCCTTTCTCCATCCCCATTTCTCAGCCAAGGCCCTCCTCCCCCAGGAAGCTTTCTCTGGTTGCCCAGCAAGCCCCGGGGCGGCTCGGATGTGTCTCTGTGAAGCAGCCCCGTCTGCACCGACGTCTTGGTTGGCTCGGGCTGTTATAACAAAACACCACAGGCTGGGGGGCTTACACAACAGATAGTTCTGGAAGCTGCATGTTCAAATTCAAGGTGCTGGCGGATTCCATTTACGGTGAGCACTCTCTATCTATCTGGCTTCCAGATGGCGACCTTCTCCCTGTGTCTCCCCGTGGCCTCTCCAGTGCGTGCACGTGGAGAGGGAGAGACAGAAATCTCTCTCTATTCCTCCTCTTATAAAGCCACCAATCCTAGTAGATTAGGACCCCACCCTTCTGACTTCATTACCCTTTGATGTTAGTTACCTTCTTTTTTTTAAGTTTATGTATTTATTTTGAGAGAGAGAGAGAGAGAGTGCACAAGCAGGGGAGGGGCGGAGAGGGAGAGAGAGACAATCCCAAGCAGGCTCCTCAATGTCCGCAAAGAGCCCGATTCGAGGCTCGAACTCACAAACCGTGAGATCATGACCTGAGCTGAAATCAAGATGCTTAACCGACTGAGCCACCCAGGCATCGGTACCTTAATTACCTTCTAAAAGCCCTTTCTCCAAACACAGTCACAGGGGTGTCAGGGCTGCAACCTCTGAGCCTGGAGGACTCAGGTGCCCTCAAGCGTTCTCTGCTTTGGGGACTAACTCCACGGCACCCGTGCCTTTCCCATTAGGTCAGCCATGGCGGGGGGCCTAGCAGGCCAGTGTCTGCTTTCGCCGTCGACCCCATCCCACGCCGGCCTCTCTGGGGCAGCCTCTGGTGCGGCTCAGTCCTCCGGGCCAGGCACCTCCTCCCGTCTCAGGCGATAAAGCCCACTCTCTTCCGGACAGCGGGACCCGGCCCTGTCCTCGCCCACCCCTTCCCTGCCCTCTTTAGAAGGAGGATGGTGACTCCACCTTCCGGGGTTTGGGGGGGTCGGACTAGGTAAGTACTCTGGTCTAGGTAACCGCTAAGTAACCACTCCCCCTCTGGGGTTGGGAGACACCCTTGAGCTGCTGCTGTGTTGACCGTCCGTGGCTGCCCCGGAGGAACAAGGGCCTGTCTGCGTTTGGGACGCTGGGATGGCAGCATTTTGCATTTGGCACCTCCTGGCAGGCTCCCCGAAATTGCCTGCTTCCCGCGGGATTTTTCACTTCAGGCTTTGGGGAGCAGGGAGCCAACACGGCTGTCTCTTGACCCTTCCTGCACCCTCCTTGTTTATACACCAGCTGCACACCTCCTGAGAAGTGCTGGGGTTTACCCATCGGAGAGAGGGATGAAATCAAGACCGGGCCACCTGCAGGGCTGCTGTTCACGTCACCCCTGATCTCACAGCCTCCGGGTCGCCCTGCGTTTCCGGGTCGAGCAGACAAGACTCAGACAACCAGGCCTGGCCGGCGGCTAGCCCTGCTCCAGTCCTGGGAATAGAGGCCAACGAAGAACGGCACGTTTTCTGGTTCCTTTGTCACTGGAGGCAGAAACAACATTGGGGTTTCCATCCTGGACATGTTTCCTGGGAAAGGCTGTGTTGAGTTGTGCAGGGCTTGAGGGTTTAGAGACCCCTGTTTTAAATTTTTTTTAAATACATTTATTTTGCAATGAATTTAATTTGGGGGTTCACAGAAAAGTTGCAAAGATAGGGTACAGAGAGTTTCTTCCGGGTTCCCCCGTTAATAGTTTACATGACCATGATCTGTTTGTCAAAATGAAAAAAATCAACATTGGGACCTTACTTCGGGACCCCAGCCTTTATGTGGACTGCACCAACTTTCCTTCTTTTTTCGTTTTTAAGAGAGAGAGAGAGGACGCATGTGAGCGAGGGTCAGAGAGAGAGAGAGAAAGAGAATCCCACAAGTGGTGGTGGGGGGGCGCAAGTGAGCAGGGGGCAGAGAGAGAGAGAGAGAGGGAGAGAGACAAGCAGGGCTCACCCAATGCGGGACTCAAGCTCATGGATGGTGATATCATCCAGAACCCAAAGGAAAAGCTCCACCTGATGGATGGGTAATACGTACATATATTCTTGGAATTCTTCTGTACGAAAGACTTGTCTCTTATTTCTTTTTTTCAACGTTTTTTTTTGGGGGGGGGACAGAAAGAGACCGAGGATGAACGGGGGAGGGGCAGAGAGAGAGGGAGACACAGAATCGGAAGCAGGCTCCAGGCTCCGAGCCATCAGCCCAGAGCCTGACGCGGGGCTTGAACCCACGAACCGCGAGATCGTGACCTGGCTGAAGTCGGACGCTTAACCGACTGCACCACCCAGGCGCCCCTTTTATCTCATTTCTTTACTCATTCAAGTGTTTCTTTATAATCAGGGTGGACCCTGCCGATGTATTTTGTACTTCGAGCAGTCGTCCATACTATGCTATTTATTCTATTGCTCAAACGGGCCCGGCCTTTGACTCTTTCAAGCTGCTTCCTTTATTATTTACTAAAAAAAATTTTTTTTAATATTTATTTATTTTTGAGACAATGCGAGAGACAGAGTCAAGCAGTGGAGGGAGACACAGAATCCGAAGCGGGCTCCAGGATCTGAGCTGTCTACACAGAGCCTGATGCAGGGCTCGAACCCACGGACTGAGAGATCACGACCTGAGCCGAAGTCGGACGCTTAACCGACTGAGCCACTCAGGCGCCCCATTCCGGGTCCCTTTAACACGCTCCGTCCTTTTGTTTTTTGAGGACTGCTTTACCTTCTGATAACTACAGACTTCTTCAGGTTTATCTTGTACTTCTCCTGCTCCGTCCCTAGAATCAGGCGTTTTTTCCAGGAAGCCCCGGTTCCTTTTATTGGAGAATCCTATTTAGAAACCAGGCTTCTGACTCTGGGGACGAGATGCCTGATTTTTGAAGGAGGTTTTGTTACCATTCATTGACTGCTTTCATTCCCAGCAGATACAGCCTGTGGCCCCAGAAAACAGTCATGATGAACGCAGACCCACACCACTGTTATCTAAAGCAACAGGCGCTCGGTGCCAGACTGGCCTCATCTCTGGGGATGGATTCCTAAAAGGCTCACTTCTCACTTCTCACTGCCCCTGTGGGGCAGGGCACAGGGTGAGCGAGGGTAGAGGTGCCAGGGTCCATACTGTAAAGGGTCAAGCTGGGTTATTTCATCGCATCTAGGTAGGTGGCCAACATGCCCACAGTTGTGCCAATCTAAGATGTGGGCGGCAGGAAGGTTGAACATTCTGGAACGCGTCAGGTTTGGAGCCAGGATGGCCGGTATTCCAGAGCAGGCTGGAGTACAGGGTTGAGAACAGAAAGGTAGAGGGGCTGGAAGGAGAGATGACCAAACTCAGATTCTAAACAATGAACCTTCCGTAAGTGTCCTCGGAGAACAATGGGCCAGAGAACTGGAAATCAGGATCCTCCCTGAAGACCCAGGCTATCGGTCGTCATGTCCGGGTGGGACCCGGCAGGTGGGCAGGGGATAGACCCGGCGTGTCGGCCCAGGGAGGGGAGGTGTGAGAGCTGGTGCCGGGAGGTCGGAGTTCCAGAGAGGAACCAGGGCTCCACGGTCCCTGGGACAGAGCCCAACGCCGTCTCTCTCCTCTCTGCTTCCTGCCAGGTGTGGGCTGAGGCAGGCGGGTGTCCCCGGGAGATGGCGGGGCCCAGCCCGTGGGCAGAGCCCTGAGGAAGCTGAGACTCCACATCTCTAGGGTCCCTGCAGCTTTCCTCTCCGAGGAGCTGCCTCCTCTCTGGTGAGAGAAGCCGGAGCCTACACTACCCCCAGGGCATCGCAAGATAGATCGTACAGAGGTGCCCACGTACATCAATGGCAGAGGATGTAGGGTCTGGTATGGGACTTGGTGAATTTGGGGTAGCATAGTTTGGTTTGCTGTATATTCAATCCGCACAACCATGAAAGCTGTGTAGAGGGTTCATTATGCATACATTTGGTTGGCTTCCGCCCTAGACATTTTCTAGTGCAATTTTTACAGTTTCTCATGATAGCCAAGCCCCATGGAATCACCGCCTTTACTTTCAGAAATCGGGCAGGAACTTTGATCCCGAAGGACTTTTCCTGGACCTGAAAAACAGCTTCCAGTATTGAAAAGGGATGGAATCTTCCCGACACTGTTCATGCTTGGGCTATGGCATACCTTCCGCAGGGGTCTGTGAATTATTTCTCAGCAGGGTTGGCTGGGGCTCTTGGAGACTGCACTGTGGAACTGAGATAAGAAAACAATCAATTTTTCATAATTAAAAAGATTCCCTCCCCGGTTTTTCAAATGCAGAAGAAAAAGGAAGTCTTTTGTCCGATATATTTACAGAGGCCTTGTTAAAATCTGACTGTACTGTCGGTATTAATTCGTTGGTTCAGTCATTCAACAGATATTTATTTTCAGAAAGCCACGCATGCGTGTTGCGTGGGGGCCGTCTGCCAAGCCCGGGTGCTTGGTGCCGGAGAAAGAACCTGGTTCCTGCTTTCACAGGCTGATAATCCCAGGGAGCAAATGTGAACCGAGGTCTTGGGACAGAGGAAAGGGGCTGGAGCATGAAGCCAGGGAGACCCTTGATCCTATCTCTGAGCTCCCTGGTTGATTTCCTGGGCATTAAAGGGCTGATTGGGTTATGATTCAAAATGGCGAGCCGGGCATACCTCTCCTGTCTCCAAAACATCCACTGAAATGATATTCAGGAAGTATAAAATTAATCGGAAAAAGGAGAATGGGGTGCAGGATGGCTATCTGAAGGCCAGATATCTTCCTGGCATCGAGAAATTTGGTAAGGGGGACGCCTGGGTGGCTCAGTCGGTTGAGCGTCCGACTCCGGCCCAGGTCATGCTCTCGCGCTCTGAGTTCGAGCCCCGCGTCTGTCTGGGCTCTGTGCTGACAGCTCAGAGCCTGGAGCCTGTTGCAGATTCTGTGTCTCGCTCTCTCTCTGCCCCTCGGCCACTCACGCTCTGTCTCTCTCTCTCTCTCTCTCTCTCTCTTTGTCAAAAATAAATAAACATAAAAAAAATTTAAAAAAAAAAGAAAAGAAAATTGGTAACAGACATGATGGCCCTGGTGCGGGGCACGGCTGTTCCCACCCTCAGAGCTGAAGTCGTCTGAGATCTCCTGCTCTTGACCAAGGCGGGCCAGACTGCCGAGGGGGAGAAGTGTTCACTGTTAGCGATTCAAGGGAACAAAGAAGTCGATGTTTGTTATTTAAATAATTAATACATTTGACAAAAACAGTTTAAGGGCCTGAGCTGTCTTCCTCCAAGCAACATTCGACAGGGGACTGGGGCATCCGAATTCCCTCTCAGACGTACGCGTTTAGAGCAACAGCCTTCATTTCTTCATCGGGGAAGTGGTGCTATCAGGTTCTTACAGTTTTTGTCCACACGACATGACTGTTGTACTTTGATATATGTGTCTTCCAGGCTTGGCAATCCAATCAGCCAACAAAGGCTGAGGTTTAAGCAAAGGTTTTTGTTTCATTTTTTAAAATTTTTTAATGCTTTTATTTATTTTTGAGAGAGAGAGAGAGCACAAGCGGGGTTGGGGCAGAGAGAGAGGGAGATACAGAATCCGAAGCAGGCTCCAGGCTCCGAGCTGTCAGCCCAGAGCCCAACGCGGGGCTGGAACTCACGAACCACGAGATCATGACCTGAGCCGAAGTCAGATGCCCAACCAAGTGCGCCGCCCAGGCGCCCCACAAAGGGTTTTGATTACAGGATATTTCTTCATTTTTTTAAACCTCAATTTCTCCTGCCCCCAAAGAAATGCTGTTAATGTAATTCAGCACATTAACAGGGTGAAAGAATACAGTGACTTCAATAGACGCATGAAAAGCATTTGATACAATTTAACATCCACGTGTGACTTTTTTAAAAAGGAAAGAAATCTGAGCACCTAAGATTCGGAAGAAAGCATGTTTAACCTAATAACGGATATCTACAAAAAAACCTACAGATACCATCTTACTTAATGGTGAAGCATTAAAGTAATTCCTGGTGAAACCCAGAAAAAGAAAGCTAGTGATGCCCACCCCCACAATATAATTTTATGTGGTACAAGAAGTTCCAGCCCGAGCAATACGAACAGGAAATAAAAGTTTTAAAGATTGAACAAGAAGAAACCAAACTGTCATATTTTTGCAGATGATATGACTATTATGTAGAAAACCCAAGAGATTAGACAATTAGAATTCATAAGAGTTCAACAAGGTACTAGATTCATTTTTAAATTAAAAACTGTAGTTCCATACGCCACACGTCAGTTACAAATTGTCATTTAAAATAAAATACCATTGACAATGGCTGCAAAAACAAAACAAACAAACAAAAATAAATCCAGCTACCTAGAAATACATCTAACAAAGATATGCCCAAGTTTTATGGCGAAAATGGTAAAATTTACCGAGCGACGTTAAGGAAAACATCCAGCTACATTTATCGATGGAAAGACTCCATATTACAAAGATGTGAATTCTTCCAAAATTGGTCTATAGATTTAATGTCATTCTAATTTTAAAACCCCGGTAGGATTTTTCCTTAAACCCAACAAGATTATCCTAAAATCTATAGGGAAGAATGATAGGCTGAGGACAGTTAAGAACTCTTTGAAAGAAAACCAGACTGGAGCTGGGTGGGGAGCTTGCCTTCTGGGGTTTCGAGCGTGTTACACAGCAAAGGTAGCTGGGGAAGTTTTGTGTTGGCTCAGAGATGCACAAGCAGAGGACGGGGGACCCAGTGGCGGGGCTCCCAAGATCACATGATGTTGGCAGAGCTGGTCCTAAAGTTCAGTGGAGGAAAGAAGGACTATGTGGTGAGTGGAGCTGGGGTAGCTGGTCATCAGACACTGACTTCAACCCTTATACAAAAATCACTCTCGGGGCGCCTGGGCGGCTCAGTCGGTTAAGCGTCCGACTTCGGCTCAGGTCATGATCTCGCGGTTCGTGAGTTCAAGCCCCGCGTCGGGCTCTGTGCTGACAGCTCAGAACCTGGAGCCTGTTTCAGATTCTGTGTCTCCCTCTCTCTCTCTGCCCTTCCCCCGTTCATGCTCTGTCTCTCTCTGTCTCAAAAATAAATAAACGTTAAAAAAAAATAAAAAAAAAATCACTCTCGAGTGGATTACAGATTTAAGTGTTAAAGTCAAAAGTTGGAGAAGATCTAGAAAAATATCTTTATAGTCTCAGGCCATGGAGGGATCGCTTAAACAGGTTGTAAAGGTGAAGACAGAAACATTTGGTGGGATTAAAGGAGTATCGTCCTTCCAAATGCCATAAAAAAATGAAAAAGATAAGCCACAAACTAGCAGAACGTATTTTCAACACATAACTGCTGAAAGATCTAGAATCGATAAATATTTCTAATAAGACACGACTATCCAATACAAAAAAAAAAAGAGGGGCGCCTGGGTGGCGCAGTCGGTTAAGCGTCCGACTTCAGCCAGGTCACGATCTCGCGGTCCGTGAGTTCGAGCCCCACGTCAGGCTCTGGGCTGATGGCTCAGAGCCTGGAGCCTGTTTCCGATTCTGTGTCTCCCTCTCTCTCTGCCCCTCCCCCGTTCATGCTCTGTCTCTCTCTGTCCCAAAAATAAATAAAAAACGTTGAAAAAAATAAAAAAAAAAAACCAAAAAAAAAAAAAAAAAAAGAAAAAAGAAAAAAGAAAAGAAGAGGGAAGTATTTCCCAGAAGAGGAAACACAAAGAGCCAATGAAGAATGAAAAGAAACTTAACCGTATTAGTAAATAAAGGAATGTAGACTCAAACCATTGTAGGATATCACTTAATATCCCGTCCCCCCTGAGACTGGCAAAAAATTAAAGTCTCATAAGATACAACTATTAGCCAAGATGCGGAACAACTTCCCTCTCTTGCTGGTTAAGGACTCAAAACGGCATCATCGGAAAATTCGGAAGGCAAGAGGAGAGGGGTGGGAGACCATGGGAGCCGAGAGCCTCACCTGTGGGGTGGAAATACCCACATATTGCTGGCATATTGTTGGGGTTGGACCGAGGCTAGGTGATGGGGAGAGAGGGGGAACATGACACTTTTGTTATCACTCTTGATTAATTTTTTTAACTATGTGTGAATGCGTATTTCACCACCACCCCCCCCCCCCACCATCCCCTGCCTCTCTCTTCCTCTCTCCTTCTCTCATATCCAAACACTGGGGATATTTTAACAAAAACAAGAAGCAGCTGTTGTCTTTCAAAGCTCGGCCTCTCGCTATGTGAGGGTGTGTGAAGGGGCCGCAGGGGGAGAGCACAGGAACTCACCGGGCGACAAGACAAAGCAGAAGACCCTTTGGGGGGGCGTGTGGTCCCCCAGGAGGGTTCCTACTGACAACCGTGTTAGACAGCCTGGGCCGGGAGCACTCCTGCTGTGCTGTGTGCACGTCTCACCCCGTCTGAGGGCCTCTTCTGAGTGTGACCAAGCTTCTCCCACCCCTTACAGTCTGTTCCAGAACCTTCTTCTCTGAGGCCGGCTCCTCGGTCAGGGTTGGTACAGAATCATCGGTTGCCTGTTAGCAGGACTTTGGAGAGAGGCTCCCTCTGGTCCCTCCTGGTTGTTTACTTTGTTCCTTCCCGTAGCAGATCCCATTTGACTAGCCGGTCGTATTTACAAAGTGTGTTTCCTGCTTTCTGCCATGTGGGTCCCTCGGAGGGTGCATGTGAGGCCAAAGGGGCTGGGGGATGCTGGGGGAGGGAAGGGTCAGCTCCAGGGAGCCCGGGATGTCCTCGCAGGGATTTGAGGGAGACCACAGCCTGACAGAGGAGTAGAGACTGGCAGGGCCTAGCCGAGGCGGGAGGACCAGCTTGCCGGCCGTCCCCGCATCACGAGGAAGGTGACGAGGCTGGCTGAGCGACAGCTTTGGGGGGCCCGGAAGGAATCAGTGTTTCCTGCGATCCGGGAGAGCTGACTTGTCCTCCTCCCGGACTCTCCCTCGACTGCCTCGTGAACGGCGCCTTCACAACTGTGGTTCTGGGGTTCAGGTGTAAACGTGGATCTGAGTCTGGGCATGCACACCCCTCGTCCAGAGAACGGTGACCCAGCTGCAGCGTGCCTGAAGGACAGTCTGGGTCCGAGACCTTGACCGGGACCTAAAGCTGGAGTCCAGCCCCGCCCCCGCTGGGGTCTTCACTCTGCTTGGACGAGTCCCCAGCTCCATCAACTAGAGATTTTCCGAAGTTAAATTCAAAGTTGCTGGTGGTTTTGAGTCACCTTTTCTTCTTCTTCTTTTTTTTTTTTTTTCAATAGCGACTCTTGAGTGAAAATTAGGCTGTTGTGTGGGTGGCTGTTAAGGGTGCCTCATTTCCACATCGGAGAAGCTACCCACACAGCAGATTTTGGTAGCGCTTGAAGTGGGACCTGATTTTGCCTCTCAGCTGCTATATTAAAATAAGAAGCCCTTAAGCTGATTATAAAGATACCAATTTAAATGTATGGATACCATTTCCGCGAGGGAAGAGATGTCTTCATTGGTTCTCTGAGACCTCATGTCCCCTAGGGGGCTGTATATCACACCCACCTTCTAGCACCGTCTAGCAGAGAACAGCCCAGGATGGGGGGGAGGGGAGGCCATGATAAGAGCACTGGACAGGGAGTCAGGAAGCAGAGGCTCCCGTCCGCTGTCCACACAGGGACATTCACACCTGCTTATCCACCTGACCACGTCACCCTGAGCACTGAACCAAATACCGGTTGGCAAAGCTCCCCGCGTCCTCACTAAGCGGTCCTTGGTTTACTGCGGGTTCCTCACCCCCAAGGATTTTGGAGGCTTGGG
Source organism: Felis catus (assembly GCF_018350175.1). Lineage (NCBI taxonomy): Eukaryota > Metazoa > Chordata > Mammalia > Carnivora > Felidae > Felis > Felis catus. The sequence goes on from NC_058370.1 coordinate 132,263,989, forward strand.
GGACAAACCGGCTACTCCTGCATTTGCCCCGTTCCCAACTTGTCTCTTTGGTTCCTTTGGGAGAATCCCATGCTTTACCGCCTTCCATCCAGCCTGTTGAACAGCCTTTTAACTAGTGTCGTTTCCATTTGGACTCCAGGGGGACAGAGGATGGTTTGGGGTGGGCCAGAGAAACCGGAGGAAGCCGCAGCCCTCACCCAAGGAAATCCATCTATCCCCGCTGCGGGTCAGCGGGTCAGCGGCGGAGGAAGCCTGTGGGACCTTGCCCCCACCCCTGCTCTCTCTGCCAGAGACCCTAGGGTCACAGCGGGATGGGGGCGGGGCAGACCAGAGAACAAAAGGGAGGATGCGACCCGACGCAGTTTGTGGGAAATCATGAAATGTAGCAAAACCATGCCATGTCGATTCCTTTCTGGGGATGCGGCTCATCGGAACGTAGAGGCCCCGACCCCCACCCTGCTCTGACCAAGTCTCAGACAGGTAGGCCATCCCCTCAAGCCCCCCCCCCCCCCCCGGGGGCTGGCAATTTTGAGCCTGGAGTTAGTCGAACAACAAAGCCAGTTTTCTGCCCAGGCTCCCCAGCCGCTCCATCCAGAGTCCCGCCAAGAGTCCTTAGGGCCCCAGCTTGGAAGTCTGATCGAATCCCGACAGACCATGATTTCTTTGACCTTTGGGCTCAGCTAAAATGCAGTCCTCCGACAGCTTTTCCCTGCTTTTGGAAATGGGTCTCAACTCCAGCCCTTGCTCTTTGGTCGGAAACCGCAGGGTATCCTGAGAGCAGACACAGGCAACCCCTGTCCCTCCCGCGCCCCCGAGAGAGTCATTTCTGCAGGACCTTCCTGCCTGCCTTCTGAAGGTGGATTGGGGCAGCATGGTCACAAAGAAAAACCATTTGGTCTCGAGGATGCCATTTTAAAGTCTGTTAAAAATAAATGCTGCGGCTCTTTGCCTTTGTAAGTGCCCTTATTGGACTCCGGTCTCCGATGCTTTGGGGCGTGGTGCCTCAGAGATGTTGCCTGCTCCGCGCCTGGGGAGGCGGATGCTCTCCCTGACCAGGGTAGAGTGCAGTCATGGATGCTGCTTGTGTGGGCTTTAATTACAAGTCTTCTGGGCATCAAATTTTGCTCTTAAAAATAGGAAGCGTGCCAGCAAATATATAATACGTGCTTCGAAGCACTAAATTCCCAGAATTAGTCTTCGGTTGTGCTCTGGTGGAGAGCCGGAGTTTCTTGGAGTCCCTCTGGGACCTCTGAGGTTCCACCCTTTGGCTCCTGACTTCACTTCTCCCCTGCCTTTAATTTTCAACAAAGCCCCTATGAAGCAATAGAAATGGTCCCGTATGTGAAGTCAGAAGGCCTGGGTCTGCGTCCTCGCTCCAGCCTTCACTGACCATGCCAACTTGGGCAAGTCTAACTTTTCGGAGGCTTGCTCTCTCCCTCTGGAGCCATCGGGATGACGTGGCAGGGTCAGGATGAGGCACAAAGCCACAGTCAGCAAATCTGAAGCCCATTTAACGCTGGTTCATTCATACGAACTGATGATTTCCTTTGAATTTTCTTCCTCTGCTTATCTTCCTTGTTCTATTCTGAGTCTTTGTTATCTGTTGGGAGCGTTTTTTGGGGCTGATTGTTTTCTCTCCATCTCTCAGATGGAAAGAAACCCCTCTACCTTCTGTCTCTGTGTTAATTTCCTTTTCATCCACCCTCCTGTTGTTGGCTTAATTCCCACTCATCTTCCTGAGCCGTGGTGACTCCTCCTAGAAGCCTTTGTAATTTACACGGTTTCCATTATTTCCTGTAACTAGCATTTACCATTAGCCTCCATTAAACAGGCACATCTGAGTTGTTTTCCCATTTGGGTACAACCATGTTTTTCTCCCTCCTACTTCCTTTCATCCAGAATATATTGAAATGTTCCAAGGAAGGAACTGAAAGTGACTACAGAGGAGAAGGTGGGCTGGAGGTTGCTTTCTTGCCAAAGGTCTTAGTAATTTCTACGTCCTCTCTTCCATGTTGGCATTTGGCTTAGAGTGGGTGGTGGTGGTGAGGAGGGGCATGAGCGCAAGGATCGGAAGGACATAACTTGCAGACCTGTTGGGAAAAGACCTCTTTCCCGGCATCAGGGAGAAGGGGGGTTGAAACCGGAGAGACCTCATAGTGAACCCTTCCTGGATGCTTTGGCTTTTTTTTTTTTTTTTTCCTTTTTAAAGGTCATTAAATTTCCTTCCAGATTTGAAGACATATGTTTAGATATTTAATGCGCCCAAAATTCATGTAGGAGATAAGAGTTAGGGCACAATCTTAATTTTTTTTTCTAAATGGGTAGCCCATTGTAACACTACCATATACTGATTAGTCCGTCTTTTTCCTACTGATTTGAAATAGCATCTTCATCAGACCCTTAGTAGGTAACATGTTTCTGGATTCTCGACTTTGTTCCATGGATTTTTCTATCCCCTTACCAGTGTCACATGTTTTAATTGCCATTGGAAAGCTTTAGGTTCTGAGCCAGAATATCCATGGATACTCGTAATTCACTTTTTTACAAGAATAGTTGTAGAATCCGTTGTTCCTACAAGCCATCTGGTATCCCCCAACACTTGTAGAAATAATGTAAAACAATAATTTAGACTTCTATTTGATTATTTTAGAAATTATTTTCAGCATCTTAGCTGATAAGACATTCACTAAATCTCTGAAGAGGAGTGGAGTAGAATTCCAAATGATCAATATATGAGATATTTGTTCCATGGAGATTAGTTTCTTTTGAGGTCTGGGAGAACAAATCAGACTTGGGCAAATTTTCTCTTATTTTTTAGTCCTGGAGCTGGCAAATGGCTATGCACACCCCAGGTTGTACCGCTCTGAGTTTGAGATGGGGCGCTGCGTTCTTCCACTCCTGGCTGGGCAGCCTCCTTCCGGATGGGCCACTAGCGCCTTAGAGCCACAGTCAAGATCAGGTTGTCACGACTTTCCTGGGGTGTGGAGTGGGCCAGTCACAGGCCATCAGCTGTCACCTGCACTCTCACTGGTAACTGGGAGGCACCTTGGTAACTCTCACTGATATCTGGGAGGCACCTACCCCTCCGGGAATTACTCTGGAGTGTATCTATTGTGAATTGAAAAAAAAAAAAATGAATGTCATGAATTTTTTATAAAGTCTCCCATCTGGAAGAGTAAATAGAGTTTTCAGTGCTGTGTAAGGAGAGGAGGGAGCATTTATTGAGCATTTATTGGTCTGTTCCTGGACACTGAGATGTTTTACTTACGGTGTTTGATGGTTTCCTTGGGATCCACAGAAGTGGCTGTGTCATCCTGTGGGGAAACCAAGACTAGGAGTTTCCATAACGATCACAGAGGACGCGATCTGCGGGGCACGGAGCAGGGGTCCAAACCCCTGCTTTTTAGAACGTGCTTTCTAGGAGGTAACCAACCACCCTCCAGCCGTCGGTTACCGCCTCACATTCTGTTGGTTCCAGTCCCCAGGCTGTGATTATTTTGTAACTTCTCAATAGGATCAACCAAGGGCTGTTCTTATAGCTGATATTTTCCCACATTTGTTTTAAGGCACAATTATATACCTGATGTCCCAGATTTGGTAGTTCCGGTCTGTTCTCGCCCGCTCTGAACCCCCACCTCCCACCCCACCTGGCCTCAGGGAAACCAGGGAGAGAACGAAGAAGGCCTCTCTGTGAGTCACTTCAGCCCAGGCAGTCACATCCAGAGAAGCAGCCTCATCCAAGCCAGAATCAGACTGGTGCTGTGGTGCTGGAAGGCTCAGACTAGGGACCCTCCCCGAACAGGCATGGGAGAGAGCCACCCGGCACTTACGCAGAGGAGGATGGCCCTGGCAGTGAGGCACTGGGAAGGGGCAGAGTCTCCAAAGCTGGGGAGTCGGGTCTGGAGGGCTTGGGGAAGGAGACGGGTAGAAACCAGGAACCAGGGCTCCTGGCTTAGATGTCAATCATCTAAGCCCGCGTTGGCGACATTGACTAAGCCCCAAAGGGCTCCAACAGGATGTCTAATATCTGCCAAAGGACAGTGGAGACGTTTAGACCCGCTCACCTGTCTGCTGCTTACTGGAGTACACATCGCGCCCTGAGAGACTTAAAAAGGAGTTGTTCTCTTGACAGTTATTTCATCAGAGCTCAGCTATCAGTGCACAAATGGAGGTTGCGATTGCCTTGTCCCGTAAGCTCACGACATAATTTCATTCCTGTTTCATTACCCAAAAAGAGTGTAGACTCTGACTGCAGCCCTCACTGGCAACAAATCCAAATTGCTGGTTCAAAACCACCAGTTTGACCGAGAACGGACGGGCGGTTGCCTGGGGCCAGGGGAGAAGGCAGGAGGCACGGCAGGGCGCCTAGAGATGACTGCGTGACGGACGGCGGCCACCCGACTGGTGAGGGTCCCCGGAGCTCAGGCACACGCCTGACACACCAGCGGGGGAGCCGGGAGCCCGTGCAGCCTCTTGACCGCCAGGGACCCCTCCTGGGGTTCACGATGGCCCTGCCCATCGTCCTCAAGATAAGCGAGCTTGGAACATTTCGTGACCCCAACATAAGCCTTAAAAGCGCTAGGGTCTCAAAAACCGTTATATTGTTAAAAACATTCGGCAAAGGCAAGGTCAGGGAGGGGGAGGGGGCTGATGTTACCGAACAGCAGCCACAGCTTTGCAGACCTCGTCTGATGAGACCGTCATAGCGGCCAGTGAGGGCGTTTTCCCGTTCTACACGAGACACAGAGCTTGAGTGGCTCCTGGTCGCCCCAGTCCGTCTGTCTGAGAACAGATTCCTGTCTCTTTCACCATCCCGTGCTGTGAGCTCTGGTACCACCTTCATATAAAGGGGCCACGAAAGGCCACGGGCCCTCGTTCCTGGCACCCTCCCCGGCGAGTTCTCCATTTCCTCTCCCTCCTGTTAAGGCTTTGGCATATTGTGATCGGGGGGTAAGAGTAATCCTGCATTCTGCTGTTTTCATTTCACATTGTAAATATTTCCCCATGTTGCTCATACTTATCATTTTCAAAACCTCCGTAACTCCCATTGAGTTGAGGCATGGTAACAATTGACTTAATCCTGTTGTCAGATAATGAGATTTTTCCAGTGTCTTCCTGCTATAAATTACATGGCAAAAAAAAAAAAAAAACCCACAAAAATTACATGGCTCGTCATGAAGAAGACAGTATCAGGGAGTAGATGAGAACACAGCCTGCAGTCGGACTGCCCGGGCTCGAATCCCGGAACTGTCGCGAAATAGCTGTGTGGCTTTAGGTAGGGTGCCTAACCTCTCTGTGCCTCCCTTTCTTAATTTATTTTTTTTTTCAACGTTTTTTGTTTTTGTTTTTGTTTTTTGTTTTTTTTATTTTGGGGACAGAGAGAGACAGAGCATGAACGGGGGAGGGGCAGAGAGAGAGGGAGACACAGAGTCAGAAACAGGCTCCAGGCTCCGAGCCATCGGCCCAGAGCCTGACGCGGGGCTCGAACTCACGGACCGCGAGATCGTGACCTGGCTGAAGTCGGACGCTCAACCGACTGCGCCACCCAGGCGCCCCAGTCCCTTTCTTAATTTAGAAAGGAAAGCTAATAATAGCACTTTCTTGGAGGCTCTAGGTTCCTAGAACAGGGAAGTTTGGCTCTGCTAACTCGGAGTCCTGGGCCTTTTGCTTTTTCATTTTAAGCAGCAACCCTTTGGGTGACTCAGAATGTTCCTCTGAGATGGGGAAAGTGCATCTGTTTCCAACAGCTGTTATGACAAATTGCCACAAACTTAGTGGCTTAACACTACACTCTTACTATTTAGGGTTCTGTAGATCGGGAGTCCAACACGGGTCTCACTGGGCTCACATGAAGGCGTGTTCCCTTCCTGGAGCCCTAAGGGAGACACTGATTCCTTGTCTTCTGCATTTCTAGAAGCTGTCTGCTTGGCCCGCTGCCACCTTCTTCCATTTTCAGAGCCAACAATGCTAGACGAATCCTCACCCTGCCCTCTCTCTGGTCTCTGTTCTGTTTCTCTCTTCCTTTTTTCTTTTTTGAGAGAGAGAAAACACATGTGAGTGGGGAGAGGGGCAGAGGGAGAGACAGAGAGAGAGAGAGAGAACCCCACGCAGGGCTCCACCCCGCACCCCTGGGATCATGACCTGAGCTTTAGCTCAGAGTCCGACAAGAGTCCGATGCTCTGAGCCACCCAGGTGCCACCCACCCTGCTTCCTTTTTTAAGAACGTTGGACTCACCTGGGGCATCTGGGTGGCTCAGTCGGTTGAGCGTCCGACTTTGGCTCAGGGCATGATCTCACAGTTCGTGGGTTCGAGCCCCACGTCGGACTCTGTGCTGACGGCTCGGAGCCTGGAGCCTGCTTCGGATTCTGTGTCTCCCTCTTTCCCTGCCCCTCCCTCGCTTGCACTCAGTCTCTCTCTGTCTCTCTCAAAAATAAACATTAAAATTTTTTTTTTAAATAAAAAAAGAACATTGGACTCACCTGGATTATCCACGATAATCTCCCTATTTTAGTCAGTTGGTTATAAACCTTGGTTCCACCTGCAACCCCAGTCCCCCTTGCCACCGACCCGGGCACATTCACAGGGGCTGGGGGTTAGGATAGGGGCCATCATTCTGCCTGCCACACAGTGCGGGGCCAAAAGCCGCTGAACTATGCGTCCCAGCCTCTCTTGCTAGCCGGGGAGCCGCTAGATTTGGCCAAAGGGAGGCCCTGGCACCATGTTAGGAGCGGGGGTGAAGGTGTCAGTCCTGGTGCTCTTGGTGGTGGCTCGGGGACAGCAGCTCCAGTAGCGTGGGGCTGAGCGCAGGCTGTGACCTCCAGCCCGGGGTGCTGGTGGCTTTCCTGTATCCTTAGCAACCCCTGCCCCTTCTGCACCTCCAGCCTGGAGATGTAGCGGCTCCCCGATCTCCGGGTCACACGCCCTCCCCCCTCGGTCCCCTGGAACCGCAGCGCCTCTTGGGAAGCTGGGAAGCACGCAGCCTCCTCCCTCCCTGGCAATGCGGTGACGCGTCCTTGCTGGTGTCGTACCTGACGCTCAGCACCAGCTCGACACATCGTAGCTCCATATGATTTTAGGTTTTAGGTTTCTTGGCTTCCGCGATACTAAGGATTTAAATTTTCAACGAGGCGGTCAAATGCTCTTTGCCGTTGCAATTTCTCCTGTCGATTCCGTTTTGAAGAAGCTAGCCTCTCTCTGAAGTTGAGATTAATATTCAAATCTATTTTTAGCAAGTTTCCCCCGAATTTCACATATTTAAAATTATTTAACTTCTTGAAGCATCTGGAGTCTATTTTGGGGGCATGATGCGAGGCGTAGGTCTAAATTAATTTCCGCATCCCTATGCAATTAGCTTAACTCCATTTAATAAATAGCCCTTTATTTCCTCGGGGTTTGCTGTTGCTTATCTTAGTGCACGTTAGGTTCTCAAACATAACGGCATCGTGTTAGGGGTTCTGATCTATGTAGGGCCATATAAGGACATTCTGCAGGTCTGAGGCGTCATTCTGCAGTGTTAGGAATGAATGACAAGTTGTTTGCGTAACTAGTTTTCAGGTCATTTGTTTGCTGCCGCACTGGGACCTATCGATGTATTTCTTTTGTCTTTGGGAAGGTAGATTCCTGGAGAAATCAAAGGCAGCTATGATTCATACCCTTTCGCTGTAACCTGCCTTGTCTGCTTGGGTGATTGCCCAATTCTATCTTTTCCCTTGTGGTTTAAAATTTTTATGAGACATGGTCTTGGTGAGTGTCTCTGATTGTAAATTTCATCGGTCTCTGTGAACCTCTGTTCGCAGCCTCGGTTCTCATGTTTCTAAGATCATTCCCCTCATAGTATCTTGATTTTGTTTGCTAATATTGATTATTATGTTTTCTAAAGTGACTTTAGATGCTTTGCTGTGGTGTTTGACAGCATGGCTGTCCCTAAAATAATAACAATTATTCTGGTTTATTCTTATTTTCCTGCTGTGGTATGCTTTTTTACTGCTTTTATTTTTTTTAGTTTATTTAAATTTATTTTATTATTATTATTATTTTTTACATTTATTTATTTTTGAGAGACAGAGAGACAGAGCACAAGTGGGGAGGGTAGAAAGAGAAGGAGACAGAATCCGAAGCAGGCTCCAGGCTCTGAGCTGTCAGCACAGAGCCCGACGCGGGGTTCAAACTCACAAACCGTGAGATCATGACCTGAGCCGAAGTCGGACGCTTAACCGACTGAGCCACCCAGGCGCCCCTTTTTAATTTATTTTTAAATGTTTATTTATTTTGAGAGAGAGAGATGGGGGGTCGGGGGGCAGGAGAAAGCGTGAGCAGGAGAGGGGCAGAGAGAGAGACAGAATCCCAAGCAGGCTCCTCGCTCAGTGTGGAGCCTGATGTGGGGCTCGATCTCACAACGATGAGATCATGACTTGAGCCGAAATCAAGAGTTGGACGCTTAACCGACTGAGTCACCTAGACGGCCCTCTTTCACTGCCTTTCGAACAGATGCCAACAGCTCTCCACACTCTTACCCTCGTGTCCGAAGGAAATGGCAGGGTGTGGCACTCAGATCTTACTGTTCTATTTGTAGGTGGGGAACGTTACCCCATGCGTTTCTGCCCTGCTGTCCTTGCTTGTACCTCAGACCGCATGTCCCTGACCAGGCAGGAAGGCCAGAGAGCCAGGAACCTTCCCTTTCCATAAGGGATGGGACACAGTTAGAGATTTTTGTTCCCATTCCTCCGTACTGTGTTTGCCTCTTGGGTCTGCCACAACCGAGTACCCCAATCCAAGTGGCTTAAAACAGCGGAAATCTCTTGTCTCACCGTTTGGAGGCTGGAAGTCTGAAATCCAGCTGTCAACAGGGCCACGCTCCCTCTGAAGGCTCTGGGGGGATGCTTCCTTGACCTCTTCCAGCTTCCCATGTGGTTGGCCATCCTTGGCTTTTGGAGGCATCACCCCAATCTTGGTCCCTGTTGTCATCTGAGTTTCTCCCTGTGTGCTTTGATCTCTTCGTGTCTGTTCTTCTTCTGTGGGCAGCAGTCATGTTGGCTAAGGGTCACCCTACTCGGGAACGACCTCCTCTTAGGTCTGCAAAGATACCATTTCTGAATAAGGTCATGTTCCCGGGGACCTGGGGATAGGACTTCGACATGTGATCTGGGGGACACGATTAAGCTCACAACAAGTACAATGTCACAGGGCCACCTCCAGCTGCAAGGACGCCTAGGAGACTGGAAGGTAACTATGTGGCTGGACACACTGATGTCTCTTCCTGACTGGGATTCCTTTAATTAGTAAAACGGGGGGGAATGTGTATCCAGCCAGTAACTAGCCGTGTCTGCGACCGTGGTCTAAGCAAGAGCTACAGTCTCACCCAGGGAGGCCGAGAGCTCGGTCTGGCAGCCTCCTTGTTTATCCAGAAATCGGACTTCTCCGGCCCTCCGCAAGCTTCTGATTCCGGATGTGAACCCAGAAGATCTCTGCGCAGCCAAAAGCCCGACACCCAGATACATCATTCATTCCATAAGGGAAACCCTCTGGCCCTCACTCCAAGACTACCTTACTTTTCCTATTTTTTTCACAGGCGTGTGTTCTTGATCTCTGCTGTTGCGACCTACACTGGCAGCCGACAAATCCCAGAAAATTAGTAATCATTGGCAAGAGCAGGAACAGCCTGCTGTCTCTCGTCGATGGCGATGAAGAATAAAACTGGAGAGGAGGTGCGTGAGGGAGTTTTTCTCGGTGGCCCAGGAAAAGCAAGGCAATCGGGACCACCAGGCACACGGCACGGCCCACACACCCTGGAGAACCCGGAGGGGACACCTTCACCCGAGGGCCGAGCTACGTTCATTACTGGCTGCCCGTGCGGGGCTCCCAGGGGGGCATCGAGGAAACGGTACAGTCTCTGATTTGGTCCGGGCAAATTCCCATCCACGTTTGAAAGTCAAATATTTCACTTCTTAAATGGATAAACCCAGGATCTTGAACACCTTAATTATGCAACAGAGCTCATTTTCTTAGTTGTTTAGAGGTAGAACCGGGCTCAAACACAAGCTCCACCATAGAGTGGGGTGTGCAAGGCAAGCAACTGAACCTTAGACCTCCCTGGGCTTCCTTCCTGCATGGATGCAATGGGGGCACTATTGCGCCCCCTGTAGGATTCGGATATCATGTTCCCAACAGCTGTAGGACACCTCTGCTCAGATTCTCCAACGGCCCCCGTGCCCGTCTCCCTCCTGCCTTTGTGAGATCCATGTCAACCCAGAGCTCAAGACGAACGTCCGGGTTAACTTCTTCATTTCTCTCTCCCCCTCCTCATATACCCAACCTATTAGCAAGCCCTGTCGAGAGGCTCTTCAACCTCCAAAAGATGACTTTTCCCATCTCGACTACCAGGAGCCTACCCTTCATTAATTCAGGGTCACCTTAATTAAGGTAACTAATTCGTTAAGGACTACCTAACCTCTCCCCGGGTCCCTGTAAGACCCTCTTCACTAGTGTCCCTAATCCATTGTCCACATAGCGGTGAAGTGATTTTCACACGATCACCAGACCGTGTCTGTCCCTTCTTCAGTCCGGTGAGGTCCAGCCCCTTCCTTCCTCTCCGTCCTGCGTCATCTGCCTCCCCCTCGCTGACTGTTCCCAGTGCGGTCCTCTCCTCTCCACCACGGGCCATCCTCTGTGGCTTTGGGCCACGCACTTCCTCGGGATGAGCTCGGTAGCAGAGGGAGGACCCGGGATGAGGACGCTCCCGTCTGACAAGCCTCGTTCTGGTGCTCCCCGCTCACACGCAGTCATGAAATTAATGAGCAAATTAGCTGGGAACTGATTATTCCAAAAATAAATGATAGATTCAGCTTCTTTCTTTTGGCTTCAAGCCTTTGAAGCGGCAACTCTTCCTGAGGAGAATGAAATGAAAGGAGACATTTGCAATGTTAATTTCTATGGCACTTTTATACAAAACTACAAAAGAAAGAAAAAGAAGTGTCAACAAGATCAAAGGAAATCGGAACATTACAAAGAGGGGGAACAGTGCTCTTTTATTATTTTGTTTATAGACTATTTGGAAAGACATGAATAATACATAAGAGATTGTACTGACTGGTTTAGGAAAAGAGAAGGCTGGTGCTTCATTGTTACAAACGCAGAATTCTGTAAGGGCGATGGGAGTCCAGGGACAAGGTACTAAATCCGTGCAAGGAAGAACACAAGGGGAGGTTGCCGATCTCCTAGAAAGGTGGAAACCAGGAAGCCAAGTCGGTCAGAATTAGGTAGAAAAGTAGGAGTTAATTCTGAGGGTCTCTCCCCTGGGTGATGTTCGTGGGCGTGGTGATATGCCAGTTCTCCAACATCTGCTTTGCTTACTTTTGGCTTTGTGATGGTCTTCCTGAGAGTTCACATCGCTGGAACCTCCTCTAGAGTCTGAGAACCCCGGGATCTGGGCACCTGCCTCAGATATTATGTGTCCTTCGCAGATCTCCTCTTCCTCTTCCTTCCTACATAGGGAAAGCAGTGACCCCCCTCCCTGAAAGTGACCTAAAGAAGTCCAGGATGACTACAAAGAAAAACATAGCACACCTCACAGAATGCGTGCAAGAGAAGGGAGATCCTCCTGGATGGAGGACCTTGAGGCTGTCCATAGGTTCCATGTCAATTGCACAGCCTCATGGCAGTGGTTTCTGAGAAGGTTGGTGGTTCTCCATCTTCTGGGAAAGCACATCTTGTAGGACAATTCGAGAAATAATGGTAGATCAAGACCCTAGCAGAGGAGAGGGCTCTCCCTCCCTCCCTCTCTCTCTCTCTACTCATTTACCTCCCACTGATTCACCCCTATCCACCTATCCGTCTATTCACTCACACATCCCTTCCTTCCTTCCTTCTTTCCTTCCCTCCTTCCTTCCTTGTTTCTTTCCTTCCTTCCTTCCTTCTTTCCTTCCCTCCTTCCTTCCTTGTTTCTTTCCTTCCTTCCTTCCTTCTTTCCTTCCCTCCTTCCTTCCTTGTTTCCTTCCTTCCTTCCTTCCTTCCATCCTTCCCTCCTTCCTTCCTTGTTTCTTCCCTTCCTTCTTTCCTTCCCTCCTTCCTTCCTTCTTTCCTTCCTTCCTTATTTCCTCCCCTCCTTCCTTCCTTGTTTCTTTCCTTCCTTCCTTCCTTCCTTCCTTCCTTCCTTCCTTCCTTCTTTCCTTCCCTCCTTCCTTCCTTGTTTCTTTCCTTCCTTCCTTCCTTCTTTCCTTCCCTCCTTCCTTCCTTGTTTCTTTCCTTCCTTCCTTCCTTCTTTCCTTCCCTCCTTCCTTCCTTGTTTCCTTCCTTCCTTCCTTCCGTCCTTCCCTCCTTCCTTCCTTGTTTCTTCCCTTCCTTCTTTCCTTCCCTCCTTCCTTCCTTCTTTCCTTCCCTCCTTCTTTCCTTCCCTCCTTCCTTCCTTGTTTCTTTCCTTCCTTCCTTCCTTCCTTCCTTCCTTCCTTCCTTCCTTCTTTCCTTCCCTCCTTCCTTCCTTGTTTCTTTCCTTCCTTCCTTCCTTCTTTCCTTCCCTCCTTCCTTCCTTGTTTCTTTCCTTCCTTCCTTCCTTCTTTCCTTCCCTCCTTCCTTCCTTGTTTCCTTCCTTCCTTCTTTCCTTCCCTCCTTCCTTCCTTGTTTCCTTCCTTCCTTCCTTCCTTCTTTCCTCCCCTCCTTCCTTCCTTCCCTCCCTCCCTCGCCCTGTCTATCCATCTGCCCATCATCCACCTCCATCCAGAAAGGAAGAGAAATCTTGCAAATATACAAATAATGCTTCAAGATAGATCCATAAAATTAACTAGAAGAAAGATATGGGAAAGGTAAAATAAGTATGGGAAAGTAAAATGAAGCCAGGAGTGAGACTGTCGCACAAAATACATGCCTCGACCTCCTAAGCACCTGCTGGGGATAAGCGGCGCTCTGGCTCTGAGCTTTCTAGCAGCCAATGGGAATAGGAAACATGATAGCATGATTGTTCCCCTGACTCTCAGCGTCTGTAAGGTAAAAATAAACCCGTTGCCAAGGAAGAGCATGGCTCTGACTGATGCGGAGACCAGCGAGAATTTTCCTGGGGCTTTGTAGAAGAGGAAGGTTAGGTTTAACCAGGAACAGACTCCTGGGCTAGTGACTGATGCCAAACTCCTATTAATGGGGACTGTGGTGTTAAGTTGATTAAACAAGGAGGCCATTAGACAGAGGTCAGCAGAGAAGGGATGATGCTGAGAATTGGACAGCTCTCATTTGATGAGGCTTCAGACCCGGCTCTGGTACTCTGGAGGATGAGGTGAAGGTGCGGGAAGGGATGACATTGTCCAGAACCCCGAGGCCGGCCTGCCAGCCTTTGGCCTTCTTAGGATCTTCCTCAGCAGGACCAAAACGAGATGATTTAATGCCTTAGTAGCTTTGTAAGCAAACTATAACCTAAGCCTGTATTGCCTCCAGGTTAAGCGACGGAAACTTAAGGGCACCCAATCACAAACAGCCGACTAGGCTTTCCAAATAAGGCGACCACTTGGGCTACGGCCACTCAAATACTTTCCTCGCTTTGCGGCTGCCTCTTGTCTGCATGCAACCCTCCTTCCCCCAACTCCTTTTGCTGGAGCACACCATTTGGCACCTTCAAGTTGGAGTTGAGTTTTACTCAAATAAGCTCTCATAATTCTTAAGATGCCTCGGTTTATCTTTTTAAAGTGGTGTACCAGAAACAGTTTTACTCCTAAGGGGGTGTCCCACACGGGCTGGGGGCAACAGGACCCCTAAGATGGCCCATCACCCAGGGGGTTGGGCCTACCTGTCCGGGATGGGGGAGCAAGGGTAGAGAAGGTGGCTATTTGTGGGCTAGAATAGAATAGAATAGAAAGGGTAGATTAGAATATTTGAGTATGAAATGTTCAAACACATCAAAGTATAAGAAAGAAAGAAAAGGCAAGCCTAAAATCCCACCACCAAGAGTAATTTCATCTGTACTGGATTTGGGGCTGAAAGTTGGCTTTTGAGCCTCAACCCCACACAGGACCCCCTATGCCAAGGTGAAGGTCCCCTGTGTGAATTCCCTGGAGGGCAAGTTCACCTCCACCGGGGTGAGGCTTGAAGCCTTGATGTGTGCATCACAGAGGCTTTTCCTCCGAAACACTCCTCGCGCACCTTTTCCTCTGCTTCTTTAGAAAAACAAAAACTTGGGGCGCCTGAGTGGCTCAGTCAGTTGAGCATCCGACTCTTGGTTTCGGCTCAGGTCGCGATCTCACAGTTCATGAGTTTAAGCCCCGCATTGGGCTCTGTACTGACAGTGTGTAGCCTGCTTGGGATTCTCTCTCTCTCTCTCTCTCTCTCTCTCTCTCTCTCTCTCAAAATAAACTTAAAAAAATAAAAATAAAATAAGCTTAATAAAAAAAGAAACTTAAAACAAAAAGAAAACCGGAAACTTGTTCATCATTAACTGACATTTGAACTGTAACAATATATGCTCTACAGATCAAAGTTCATTATCAAAGTTCAAGCTCCAATACTGTAACGTAGGGGACCTTAAAAAAGCAATTATAATACATAAAAAGTAGGGCAGCCAGGACTGTCTGGGCTAGTGATTCTTGTTAACTACACAGATCTTTGAAGTGAAACATTTTCCGGATGTAAATCAAATTAGTTGTGAGAAATGAACCTTTCTCCAAAAACATGACCGTAAAAAATAACAAGTGAGGTCTGGTTAAAAGTTCTGGACATTAGAAGGGGCGCCTGGGTGGCTCAGTAGGTTAAGCACCCGACTTTGGCTCAGGTCATGATCTCACGGTCCTTGAGTTCGAGCCCCGCGTCGGGCTCTGGGCTGACGGCTCGGAGCCCAGAGCCTGCTTCGGACTCTGTGTCTCCCTCTCTCTCTGCCCCTCCCCCCCACCTCAAAAATAAATAAACATTAAAAAATAAAAATTGATAAAAAATAAAACTCTGGACATGAGATAGAAAACGAACACAAGAAGGATCTGAAAAGCAAGAGAGAAGGCAGGCCGGTTAGGGATCGAGACACGAGCAGCACGCCAATGAGTTTCTGGGTTTGCTTGTCGCCCCGTGTGCCCAGACTGGGGCAAAAGAGGCCAGAGACACCAGAGGGAACAGTCAGTGAAAGTCCCCACAAGAGTCTGCTCTCTTGAGCCAAAGGACAGAAAACGCTAGACGAGAGTCATTCGACTGCAGCCAGACACCGAAGAAGACACCCTGGAATTGCTTGGGGAACTCAGATGTCCACAGCGTTCCCATCCTGCAGGGCGTCCTTGTTAACACTCAAACAAGCCCAGTGCCCAGTGCCCTCTCCCAATATCTAAGCATTCTTGAGGTCACTGCTCGTGCCCGTCCTTCCCCTGCTGAATTCCAGTCCTCACTTGCCCTCTTGTCTTTGGGGGCCCCTGGCCCCTCTCTGCCCTTTACCACTCGGGGGATGAAAGTCACCCTTTCCCCTTCACCCCCTTGGAGCACTGCCATTACACGGTGGCCGTGCTTGACAGGTGTCACTCAAGAGCTAGGGGCGTGGCGCTTCAGGTGGAAAGTCAGGAGTCTCAGTCTCCACAAACTGATGAGGAGGAGATTTTCTCACTGGCTTGGGTTCCCCATTAGACCTTGGCTTCCTCCATGTTTCCAGGTCTCTCTGCCCCCCAGATTTCTCATTCTGATGCCCAGTCCCTTCTCTGGTCACTAAGAAGCTGACGGTGAATAATCCCCCAATACCTCTTACTTTGTTAAGTAGCATGCTCTCTGCCTCACTCCCCACCCACCTGGTCTGGTCCAGGATGTCCCGCCTCTCATGGTCCAAATGCCCTCCGAGACTGTCTCCAACAGAACCTGGTCCACCTCTGAGGAGAAGAGTACCTCTCCCCTGAAGCATGAAAGTCTGGCAGTCACCACTTTCTCTATGTTATTATTCCCATCTTTATCTTTCTGTTATAAAATAAGGTGTGCGGCCAAGTTGACTGGTAAAGTAGAGCAAGAAGAAGCCTCTAGGACTTTCTGGAAAAAAAAAAAAAATGACTCCATGGATCTCGGGAACCAAAAGAGGAAGAAGGAACCCAGTGCTGTGAGGGGGAAAGACACAGAGCAGGAGAGTTTGAATCGGACAACTGGAGACCTGGTCTTTGAGGGGCTGGGGAACATCTGCACCAGACAGATGGAGAGAGAAGCTTCAATCAGCTGCCACTCCCCAGGGGCTGGACCTGCAGCGGGAAAGCCGTGAGGACAGAAGAGCTCTGTTTCCTGAGGGATGTTCTAGAAACAAAGACCCCTAAGACGAAACTCTTCGTTTGGGCCAGCCCCGTCCCCCTTATGGTAGCCCAGAGTATCCCGTGCTATCACCACAGCGTCCCCGAGGGAACCAGCCTGAGAATATGAAAGTGCTGGGGGTTGGGGGGGGAGATTTGGTGAGGGAGCATGTCCCCTCCTCCGGACGGGAGGTCAGCAGGGACACCGGACCCACTCAGTTCTCCAGTTTTGTTATAACCAACCTTTCAGTACCACACCCTCCATGAACACTGCAGCAGGAGAGAGGCAGGGTGTATGGATATAACATGTGAGCTTGGAGACGATTCTGAAGGATGTCCATCAACCAGAAGGCTTTCTGGCTTTTGTTTCATTTTTCTTGTTTGCTTTCAAATAACAGAACAAATGAGCACCACTTTCGTAATATTTATAAAAATGAACGAGATAAAAGTAAAGTATAAATGTACTGGGTTGAAAAATAGCCCCCCGGTCCTTCCTGGAGCCTCAGAATACGACCTTGCTTGGAAACAGAGTCTTTGTAGATGTAACTAGTTAACCAAAAAGTCATATTGGAGTAGGATGGGACCTTAATCCAGTATGACTGGTGGCCTCATGGAAAGAGGAGAAACAACACACGTACGCACACACACACGCACGCACATACGCGCGTGAAGAGTGCCATGTTGGGACCAGTACTGGAGAGCCTCACATAGACCTCGAAGCTTCCACCTTTACGCTGTTGACAAAGGGAGCCATGGAAGGCTTAGGGGCCAGTGACAGGGACTGTAAGTCTTTGACTGAACTTATGCAGGCAGGGAGGTCATCGTCCCACGGCCAGATAACGTGGACATCCTTCTTTATAATGGGCCCCGGGCTGCCATCCTGCGTCTTAGCAGCCTGTGACAAACACGGACAGGACAGTCATGCGAACGCGTCCCCCTCCGGCCTTGAGGGGTCCCAGGGCTCCCCAGCAGTGGCGCCTGGACACAAGCACCCCCATCAACAGCTTTCTTTGTGGGGTTGGCCTGTCACAGTGAGCAGAACCTGCAAACACTTGTCCCTCATGAAGGGAGGCGCCTCTGGGAAAGGTCATTGGACGCCTGGTCTTGGTTACTGTGTGGTTGCTGCTTCTGTCAGCCGTCCACACAGCATGGCCTTGGGGAAAGTGGATTCAGCTCAATAGGCCAAGCAGACAACCACACCTGGGAGGGGCTTGCTCTCCCTTCAAAATGGGCTCCCCTGTTTCGGGGACTAGAAAGCACACAATGTTTTGGCCCAAGAGCACAGCTCAGAAAGGCAGATGACGGGAAAGGCTCCCGGCCTGAGTGCCGGGTCCTCCTCCAGAGGCCCTGAGGAGGCTCCAGCTGGAGTCGCCTCCTGGGAGAGAGGCCACTCTCATACCCCCAATTCCTGGACTCCCAGCGCTGGAAGGGTTCCTCCAGAGAACCTTCAGTCTGGCTCCTGGGCTTGAAAGAGACAACGTCTAAGCCGCCAGCTGGTGTCGAATGTCAGCCAAGTGGGAAGCCGGGTGGGAGAGGCTGGGGAGGCGAGAACACAGCGCCCTGGCCGGAAGGGAGGGGAGCTGGTGTTCGAACGCCTGCCCCGGGGCTGAGTCCCCAGCTGGAAAGGGCAGGGGGCAGGAGCCTGAGGCCAGTGCTGGGTTCCACTGGGCTAGTTTTAAGAGGAATCCTACGTGAGGAGCCACGCTGTAAAAAGACCATTGGATTTGAGGTCAGGTGGAATCTCTGAGATATTGGAACCCCTACGCCATACGTTCTTGTAAGCGGGGCTTCTTGAAAGCCAGGCGCCTGGGTGGCGCAGTCGGTTGAGCTTCCGACTTTGGCTTGGGTCGTGATCTCGAGGTCTGTGAATCCGAGCCTCGTGTCGGGCCCTCTGCTGTCAGCACAGAGCCCGCTACAGATCTTCTGTCCCCCTCTCTCTCTGCCCCGCCCCCTGCTCTCCCTCTCTCTCTCTCTCTCTCTCAAAAATAAATAAACATTAAAAAATTATTATTTGGCTAAAAAGATCTCAGGAGGCCAATAGTAATCGTGACATCATCCATAAGATTCACTGCTGAGCTGTCCCCTCACCCAGCATCTACTGAGAAATGACAATAAAGCTCCATACGTGTTTTTCGTATTATTTCACCCATAAATGGATCCCGGCTTTGGAAGATACATCATTCCAGTGTCATTCCAAAGACAAAGCAACAAGGTTTATCATCAGGCAGAAAAAGGGAGGGGAGAAAATAAACCTCTAAGTGGAAACTGAGGCCCCCTGATCCAAGAGGCCAGGAGGGAGGCTCACCTGAGGTTCCTGTTGGAAAGATCCTGTGCCCGGTGGATACTGAACTGCCTGCCTGGCCAAGGTCTCCCAAGGGCCTGGGGCCCACGTGCTGGCCACCAGGCCCTACGTCCAGACTCACGGGAGACTGGTTGGAAAACCCGAATCACCGGATAGCTTCACGATTGAATGGTGTCGCCAATCCCAGCCCCCAGACACCCTGATGCGGTTGTCCGTGTGACAGCCGGCCTCCTCCTCCCAGCCGGCGCCTGTCTGAGGCACCGGGACAGAGCCCGGGACATGGGAGGTGCTGTTGGAATGGTGAATGTGCCCCGATGGGCTCTGTCTCGAGGACCACATTGTTCTCCCTGAGCTGCCGTGGTAGAAACAACTAGATGGGGTGGAAACAACTCGAACTTCAGCAGCATGTCTAAATTCACATCTTGGTTTCTCCATTTGCCAGCTGCATGAACTCAAACACCCAGTCATGGTCTTTGGGCCTCAGTTCTTTCACTCGTTAAAGGGGGTTCACATGAGGGAGAACCGAAATATGCATGGAAAAGCCGAGAACAGGGACACCTGGCAGGAGCTCAACAAAAGAAATGTCGTTCACGCCCTAAGGTCCTGCAGCTGCCTTCCACGTCACCGAGAGAAGGATGCCAGAACTTTCTTTTGTGCCCGCTGGAATGCATGGCAGGCGCCGTCTGCTCATCCTCTGGGTCTCTTCCCTGTGTCTGATCTATGCAGAAACTCAAAGCAAATAGACTTAACGGACTCTGAAGTCTCTGTGAGGCACCAGCCACAGAAGCATCCTTCCGCCACCCTTGACTGCCTCCGGCTGTGGGAATGCATGTCGGGAGCCGTGGCCTGGGATGGGCCAGAACGGGAGGCCCTGGGACCCGGCAATGGACGTGGCCTCCCGGGTGGGGGCGGGAGCCAGCAGGTGGACTCCAGGTCAGAAGTCGATGAGCGGGCTGGTCAAGGGACAAGCAGAGGCACGGGTTCTCCATCTTGGCTACACCCTGGAATCTCCTGGAAGGCTCTCAGAACTCATTCGGCCTGGGTCCCGTCCCAGGGCTTATGATTTAATTGATTTCCGAGGTGGTCTTTGTAGTAGCGTTCTAAACATTCCCCAGGTGCGGCTGACATACAGTCAAGGTGAGTGCAGTGATGTAGAGAGCAGTGCATCTGGAGAGAGGAAGAAGGTGGGGTGGGGGGTGGTTGGCATCTTCTGTTAGGCACCCACATGTGAGAACAGCCAGATGTGCGCAGGATAAAATAAGACCAGCTTCTGGGCTGGAATACAAAACCCCAAGGAAGACTGGCAGGGGCCCCATTTCCTAGGATTTGGTTCAAAGTCAAAGGGAGACAGACTTGCCCTTCATCCTCTGGGCTCCCGAGCCGCCTGCGCCGCCTGGTCAGAGCCCCCACCTCCCTGTGCTGTAGGTACCTGATTCCCTGTCTCTCACCCAGGCTGCCGGGGGATTCTGGAAGGCAGGGC
The DNA here is from genome assembly GCF_018350175.1 of Felis catus. Taxonomy (NCBI): domain Eukaryota; kingdom Metazoa; phylum Chordata; class Mammalia; order Carnivora; family Felidae; genus Felis; species Felis catus. The sequence continues at coordinate 132,283,983 of NC_058370.1, forward strand.
CTCTGCCGTTTATTTATTATTAAATCTAAACATCCCCAGGCACAAGCATCAGGCCTGGCCCCTGGTAGGTGTGTCACAAACGGGACCAGACACCGTCATGAAGGACTTATTTGATGCTAATCTGATGCTTCTAGATTCCCCCCAAGCAGAGTCTGGGTGGGTCCTAACGCCAGGGCTGACCCTGAGGCTGTATCAGGAATCAGATGATCTCATTGTGAGAAGAGAAGGAGCCTGGAGCCTCACAGGACCTGATACTCCCTCGGATCATTTGCCGAAAGGAAGACGTTCTTTAATCGAAACCAAAAACAAACAGAAAAAAAAAAAAAAAAAAAGATTTCTAGTTGTCACGAACCATTTTAGGTCTAAGCAGGACATGAAGCGGCTGTTACGCTTTACTGAGAAGTTCCTTAATCTGGTTTATTTTTTATTTTTTGGCTTGGACTCATGAGCCATTAATTGCTGTGCTGAGGCTAGGGTGACGTTGGCAACCTTCCGTCTGGGAGGGGAGGTGGTGGGGGAAAAAAAGGAACTTCGCGCTGCTTTTCTGAGTATGGGTTTAGTCTGTCAGCTTTGACCTTTCTGCTGCAACTCAATGCCTATTCAACAAAAACCTTGACATTTAAACAGGCAACAGCACATCCAGCCCACGTCTTTATCCTACAGGCCGACCACTTTTCAGATCCTGCTTTCTTCAGAGCTATAGCCAAAAAAGTAGTTTGGCATTTCTGCTATTCTGTTCCCTAGCTTTTTGAAAAATACAGGGAGACGGGAGGCTGAGAGATAAAAGGGTCTGTCATCTGATGTCCGTTCCCCAAATGAGCTTGCATTTGCCGGTGGGGGCCTGTGTGTCTGCCCACAGCTTTCTTTTGCTTTGATGGGACCGCAGGTGCAGGAGGCAAGATGGGGCAGGTGGAAAGCCACTTCAGCATGCCTATTTTTAGTTCAGATTCTATTTAAGTGGCAGTGATAACTTTAAGGTAACTGGCAAGAGAAAATGAGTCTGTTTGCGCAGTAATTGTTTTGCCCAAAAAAGGAATGAACATCCTTAAGGTACTCCAAAGGCTGAGTGAAGGGAAAAATCAAAACAGGTTACTTACAGAACCTTTGTAGGAGGCACTTTAAAGAAATCAGGGGAGCTAGGAAAAAAAAAAAAAAAAAAAAAAAAAAAAACACAACAAAACACCCAGGGGTGAATAACGAGATCTCGGACTGACTCAGGATCAGACTGACATAGCACTCTTCTCCTGTGGCCGCTCCTGGGACTCTAAGTGTCCCAGCAGGGAAAGGTCACTAGTTACGGAGTCTGGTCGGTGCTGGAACTTACCACCACCCGGACACATGTCACCCTGCAAATCCTGAAACCCAGTGTCCACTCTGACCACAGTCTCCAACCTTCTAGATCCCTCTCTCCCTCCCCCCTACTGTACCTGCTCTTTGACCTCTTAGAGACCTCTAAATGAGGTAGCGAGTGAAGAGCGTTGGGAACAGGCCAGTTGGGCAGCGGGATCAGGGGTTGGAGGGGGTCATTGTCTTTACCATCCTTCCTGCCCTCGAACTTTCCCGCCTTCATGAGTTCCAAGAAGGTCTCCCAGGGTCTTTCCAGCTCCTGGCTTTTCTCCTGAGCAAACCCACTTTCGTTACTTTTGCTTTCAATTCAATTTAATTAAAAAAAAATTTTTTTTTAACATTTATGTATTATTGAAAGACACAGAGAGATGGAGCTTGAGCAGGGGAGGGGCAGAGAGAGAGGGAGACACAGAATCCGAAATAGGCTCCAGGCTCCAAGCTGTCAGCACAGAGCCCGATGCAGGGCTCAAACTCACAAACCGCAAGATCATGACCTGAGCTGAAGTCGGACCTTTTACAAACTGAGCCCCCCAGGCGCCCCTCAATTTAATTTTCTTAAAGAAACATTGATTTCCTGTTCTTACCACTGTATCTCTTCTTTGAGAGAATTTCCCACAAGTCAATGCAGACTTGGCAGCCATATTATATTTCAAGAGAAACATTTTAAAGGCAATATTACTTGAAAATTATGGAAAATTGGCAGGTAATGGGCCTCAGCTCTGATTCACATTCAAAATAGATTTTCTGTCTGGCTGGAACGGGCGTGGGGGAAGGGTAGGCAGAAGGATTTGAAGGGCAGAGAATGCCTAGGAACACGTCTGTTTCTTTCCTTTCTTATCTCCCTATTGAGACCATTGATAATCCCCTTTCTTTTTAGGAAAAAAAAATTTTTTTTAAAGCTTCCTTTTCAGAAGTGTTCTAAAGCCATCGGAATGGCAGATTCTGTTCTAAAATGGCCAACATTTTAATGCCATGGAAAAGACAAAACCTGAACCTCCAAATTTTCAAAAGATAAATGTTAATAGTCTGTTACAAAAGGGTAGACCGTCTTCAGCAGTCAGGTTGGGAACAGCTGTCCTTTGTGAGCATGAGTATAAAGGAACTCAAAGCTCTTCTGTGAATCACAAGAAAGAAAAACTATAGCCCACATTTAATATTTGAGAGAATTTCTCTCAACCCTGAGTAAGGATCTGGCTTGCATAATCGGATAAATTAGGTCCAGAAGAAGATAAGGGTCGCCAACGAGCAGGGTCGGTTTGTGTTTTCGGTCCTGCAATACTGGATGGTAGGCTCTGGACCTTCCGGAATGGACAGGGAAGGTGTCGTGAAGGTTCCTTCCCCAGTACTGGGGCCTTCATCATCGATTTTAGGTTGGGAGGCCAACCCTTCACAGATCGATCATTTGCTTCCAGACACCAAGCCAACAAATCTCACACTTGTCACTTGGGAACGATGGAGAAAGATGGCGCTTCTTGTCCCAAATCACCTTCCCACGGGTCGTTTAGCACAGAGCTACCTTCCGCCGACGATTAATGCATTTTCTACCACGATGCTCTTTGTAGTAAAATGACAAGTCATGATGTCAATGATTTTTTTTTTTAGAGTTTCTGATACACCGTTAAATAACTTCCTGTGACTCCTTTCTCCATTTTCGTTTGTTTGCTTTGCTCCACGAAGGTAATACAAAATCTTTTTTTAATGTTTATTTATTTTTGAGAGAGAGACAGAGCCGGAGCGCAAGCGGGGGAGGGGCAGAGAGAACCCGAGCCACAGAATCCGAAGCAGGTTCCAGGCTCCGAGCTGTCAGCACAGAGCCCGGCGCGGGACTTGAACCCATGAACCGTGAGGTCATGGCCTGAGCCAAAGTCTGACACTTAACTGACTGAGCCACCCAGGTGCCCCAAGGTAAAGCAAAAATTTTAAGGATTATTTAGAGAATGCAAAATTAAAAAGGAAGAAGGTAAAAATGCCTCCAAATTTTTCTACTCAGTGATAAGCGGTGTTCATATTTTGGTGGATGAGGTGTGTGTGTGTGTGTGTGTGTGTGTGTGTGTGCGTAAACATGTGTATAGCCATTAGAACGTCTATTCATTCAATAAATATTTATTCGTGCTCATTTATCATATGCTTAGCCATTAAAACTAGCATCATGTGGAATATACTGTTTTGAAACAGGATTTTTCACTTAGTAGCCTTCCATAACAGTAAGATGATCTTCCAAAATCATTTCTAATGGCCTCCTAGTATTCCACTGGTATAGGCTTACCTATTGCTAGTATCAAGGTAGTGTGTTTCCTGAACTGGGTAATGAATATATACGAATTTATTACTTCATTATGACTAACATTGAAAGGCCTTTCCTTTTTAATCAACATACTATGTTTTGTTGTGTTAATAGTATTATATTTGTAAAAACCGGCCAACAGTGAACATCTGCATGGTACTCACTGGGTGTCAGACACGGGGTTAACGCTTCACATGAAATATTTTGTTTAACCTACACAACAGGCCTACAGTTCATATTACCTATTCGTTTGTAATAGCTCTTGTTCTCTAAATTCTCCAGCCCCTCCCTGCACTGGGAAGACCGGAGTTCTTTCTCTCTGTGTCTTTTAACTCCACCTCGGATTCTTCGAATGTGGGCTCTCTAACGGCAGGGTGAGATTATAAAATACCTATTCTTTTAAAAGGCAATAAATGTACACGGAGCCACAATATCACGCAGTAGGCATATAGCATGTTTCAAAGGTTAAAAAACCATTTGCCTGATTTTGCTTTGTTTTGTCTTAATAAAATGTTTAGTCCTTTCGCTTTATTAATTTGAAGTCAATAGACATTGACTCTCACATCCACAATGACTAAAACCTTGAGATTACCTCAGTGCCTGCATGTAACACCAGTGCTGATCCCAACGAGTGCCCTCCTTAATGCCCCTTGCCCATTTAGCCCACCACCCCACCCACACCCCCTCCAGTAACCCTCAGTTTGTTCTCTGTACTTAAGATTGTGTTTTGTCCCCCTCCCTGTCTTTATATTATTTTTGCTTCCCTCGAAACATTTTATTTTTTAAGTAATCTCTACCCCCAACGTGGGGCTTGAACTCACAACCCCGAGATCAGGAGTCACACGCTAACAACCCAGCCAGCCAGGTGCCCCATCTCCTTGCAGTTTTAAAAGTTATATCTATAGTTTTTCTGAGGTTCCCTAAGAACCTAACGGCTACCTACGTAAGTATAAATACTACACATAAGCCTTTATTTGTGAATCTGTCAACGGCAGGAAGTGTCTGTGCTTCCCCTGGGTGTGGTGGAGAATTCGTGTCCTTGCACTGCTCTCCACCTCTGCTCACTGCGCCCACACCCCTGCTTCCTGCTCTCCCATCGCTTTCCTATTGTTATTGTTCAAACACTGAGAGTCCGTCTTGTACTTCTAATTTTTCGAGTCTTCCATGATTTTTGTACATGTTTAACATTGACGTCAAAGAGACAATGTCTGTAATACAATGACTGTGCAAATGATATTCAATGTAGAACTCATTAATAGAGAAGGAAATAAAACCTTTGTCACTAATTCTGTGATGTTGGAAAGGACATAGTCTCAATGAATTCCCTTTTCTTACATTCTCTCGGTTCAAAATCATGTCTTGTTTCATCAGTGCTTTGGCATTGCAAGATGGCTCATTATGATGCTCCATCTCTGGTATTCATACCCTTGGGTCGTCCCCTCCCACACTGAATCATGGGTGGACCTAAGTGACCAAGAAAATACCCTGGAAGCGACAGTGTGTTATTTCTGAGTTTAAGTCCAAGACTAAGTCATAAAAGACATTGCAGTTTTCTCCTTGACTTCTCTGGAATCACTCGTTCTGGGGGAAGAAGCCTGCCATGTTGTGAGGACACTCAAGCTACTCTGTGGAGAGATGTCCACCTGGAAGGGAACTGAGGTCTTCTTTTTTTTTTTCTAATGTTTATTCATTTTTGAGAGAGAGAGAATGAGAGAGAGAGAGAGAGAGAGTGAGAGAGAGAGAGAGAGAGAGAGAGAGAATGAGTGGGGGAGGGACAGAGAGAGGGGGGAACAGAGGGTCCAAAGTGGATTCTCTGCTGAGAGCCCAATGCAGGGCTCGAATTCACGAACCATGAAATCATGACCTGAGCTGAAGTCAGGTGCTCAACCGACTGAGCCACCCGGGTCCTCCAGGAACTGAGGTCTTCTGCCAGCAGCCAGCATCAGCTTGCCAGTCATACAAGACAGCCACTCAGAAGCAGCTCCTTTAGCCCAGACAAGCCTTCAGATGACTGCAACCCAGGCTCACACTGAAATGCATCTCCTGAGAGACCCTGAAGCAGAACCGCCTAGACAACCGCTTCTGATATCCCGACACATAGAAACCATAAGAGAAAGTAAATATTCACGTCTGTTTCAAGCTTTTAAGTTTCATGGTCATTTATCGTTAATATAGACTTTAACTAAAGTTGACTTTGATACTTGGGAAAAGACTACTGCCATCACAAAGAAATGAAACATGTAAGAAGATGAGACCTTGAGGGTCCTTGAGAGGGATGACTGTATTTTGTATGTGGGAGGAAACTGAATCATGGCGGTGGGGGGCAGGGGGTGCGGGCAAAAGGCAGACTGTGGTAGCCAGCCTGCAAGATGGCCACCAATGATCTCCACTTCCTAGTCCCATGCCCTTGTGTAGTCTTCTCCCACGGTAAATCACGGCTGGCCTGGGTGACCGGTAGAATGTTGCAGAAGTGATGGCGTGTGACTTCCCAGGCTTCTCTTGGATCCCTTGCTCTGGAATGCCATGAAGACACTCAAGCAGCTGTCTGGAGAGACCCACGTGAGGAGGAACTCAGGCCTTCCACCAAGAGCCACGTTCCAGCCCTGTGAGCGAGCCACCTTGGAAGCAGATCCCCCAACCTGAGGCACACCTTCAGGTGACTGCCCATGAGCTGTCATCTTGTCTGCATCCTCATGAGAAACCACCAACCAGAAAGTGCAGGGTTCCCAGGCCATGTTGCAGGCAGTCAAGAACGATAATAGCATCTCTCATATGTCAGTGCCACATCTGACCATTTTGACTTCTGGGCTGACAACGTGTTTTGCATCCCAGCTTCTGCTGACACAGCTTTATCCCAGAATCTTTATACAGACGTCTCATGCCCGGTCCTAATTCCATGTGAGTCAAACACAAAGCAGCTGGATGCGTTTCTCCCCTTTTTAGGGTGCCTACTTGGGTAATTTTTTTCAGAAAGGCGAACAGAAGGTAACTTGTGTAAGCCCTTGTATGTCTAAAAAAGCTTCTACCCTTCTCTTCTACTTGATTGTCTGGCTGAGTATGGAATTCTAGGATCGAAATAATTTTCTGCCTGGACTTTGAAGGCCCTGTTCCATTGTCTTCTCACGTTCACTGTTGCTGATGAGACGTCTGAAGCCAAACAAGTAGCTATAAAAATCATGATAATACTAGTAACGATAAATAGATTAAAAAAATAATGATCTTTCTCTCTGTCAGCTTTTAGGAAGCTCTCTTTACATTTGGTGTTCTAAATTTTCATAAGGTTAGACCCAGGTCTGAATCGCTTATCCATCTGTATTCATTGGGATCTCCGAGTTGGGGAGTTCTTCCCCATTTTGTTCATGCCATCTGAAACTCATGTGTCTCATAGCTCTTAGATTTTTTTTCTTCCCATGTCCTTCTTTGCTCTCTGTTTGGGGAGGTTTTCTTGACTTTCGCTGCCGTGCTTTTGTTGTTGTTTTATTGGCAATGACATCTTTTTTATTTCAACAAACTCCTCATGCTCTCTGAGTTCTCTCCCTTTGTGCAGAGTGTTTTACTTCTACTGATGCAATACTTTCTTTCTTTTTTTTTTTTTTCCTGAGGATACTAATTATAATTACTTTTAAAGATTTCTTTCATTCCCCAATTATTTCTGTTTTCCCAGGGGCCTTTGCTCATCTTGGTCCTTCTCTTTCAGGCCGTTCCCTGCAGGTGTCTGGCCAGTGTTATTTTAATTTATGTTTTCAATGAAGGTCCAAGAAGATTAATAACAGGGAGCAGCTGTGTTGGGTTCTTCTGCTGTTGTCAGCTTCTCTCTGAATGAGAATGTTCACTCTTTGTACCTGGGAGGTTTGTTCCAACTGGCAGGCTTTATCCCCAGGAAATATCATGTCAAGGAAGCTATTGCTTTTTTTTTTAAAGTGTATTTATTTATTTTGAGAGAGATGTGGGAGGGGTGGAGAGAGAAGGAGAAAGAAAATCCTAAGCAGACTCCACACCATCAGCACAGAGACCCATGTGGGGCCTGAACCCACAAACCATGAGATCATGACCCAAGCCAAAACCAAGAGTCGGATGCTCAACCAACTGAGCCACCCAGATGCCCCTGGAAGGTATTGCTTTTATGGGAGCATTTTCCTGGCGTCAGCCTTGGAGGGGACATGTGTGTGTCTGTGCTCATTGTGGGGATGGGGGCATGGAATCTTCTCATTTTCCATCATTTCTCTCACCCTGTTTCTTTCCTTTTCGGATTCTTGGTGGTTCTGCCATGAAAACTAACCCCCTCCCATAATCTCTCTCTCTCGCCAGCTCTGAGCTGGGCTCTCTCCACTGATGTGTCTATCCATTTCTGCACATGCCCTTCTAACTTCCAGAGATGCACCATGATATGGGGGCTGCTGCTGTGCCTCTTCCATTTCTCAACAGTTTACTAGTTCATTCCCTTGTAAACCTCCTTACTGCCAACCTCAAAGGGTTTCTGGGAAGGATGGTTTTTGACCATCCAAGGATTTTTGCAAATGCGCAGTCAACCATCTTGTACTGGAAGCCCCGGGAGTTGCATGTACATGTGTACCCCAATATGATCGTCTTTTTTCCAGAAGGGAGGAGAATGTTTTTCTCCCCGATAACTTCTCTTCCAACTCCTGAAGCTGTGTGAAGTTAGATAATTACTTAAGGTTCCAGTCGCTTCGCTTCTCCACTGCCCACATGCAGCCTTTGAACACATCTGGCCAGCTGCACCTTCAAATGTCCATCCAGGCTTGGGCCACCCTGGGCACAGCCACCGTCCTCCCTGTCTCCCCCTCTGTCACGTGCAGTCGGTTCTCAGTGCTGCCACTGAGGAGATCCTTCTAAAATGTGTTAGCAAGTGTCTTCCCCTGCTCAAAACTGACACGGACTTCCACCTACCTCACTCAGAGTGACAGCCCAAGTCCTCGTGTGGCCACCACAGACAGCGCGATCTGCATGCCACCCCATCCCTCTGCCCTCGCCACCTCCTCTTCTCCCCTCGCCTGTCACCTTGCTGCCCCCTGAAGATACCAGGCACCCTCCTGCTTGGGGGCTTTGCGTCTGCAGTGCCCTCTGCCTGGAATGCTCTCCCTGACCACAACCATGGCCCCCAGAGCTCTTGTGACAGCTTCCTTACCCTCAGGACTTTACCCCAGCGTTCTCTGTGCGGTGAGACCCTGTCTAACCTCCCCGTTTTAAGTTGCACTCGCCAAACCACGTGCTTTCCCCCTTGCTTTGCTTTTCCCCAGAGTGCTTCTCACCACGGACACCCCATACATCAGCTCACTGTTTCTTGTCTGTTACCTCCCCTAGAAGGAAACCCCCTGAGCACAGGCACTTTTATTTCAGCACCTCGAACAGCGCCTGACATGTAACAGATGCTCATTGCTCTTTGTTGAGCAACTGAATACATGGATAAATTATGTGCCCTTACTAAGCTCCACAGCACCCCAACTCACTTCCAAACCTGCTTCTAAAATAAAGGGGGGGGTTCATCAGGCACTTTTCCATCGAGCCCGGCAGCTCTCAGAATCATCTTCATTATTGTTCCTAAATGGCCTTTTGAGACTTTGATTTCCTGTTCACCCCCCGTCTCAAATCTTTAATACCACAGACACACAGCATATCAGTTCATGCTCCATATGTCTGTCTGCATTTCACACATAAAAAGAGTAAGAATTTTTTACCCTGAGAACCAATTTTTGCCCTCTTGGAGGGTGTAGGAATGCACGGTCTAGCAAAACTAGAATATTCCAAAAACAATTTAAACAGAATATAACTAAGATTTTTTTTATATAAAAAAAGAGCTGTGCAAATAGTTACAAATATAGAGGGAGAGAGGCAAACCATAAGAGACTCTTAAATACAGAGAACAAACTGAGGGTTGATGGGAGAATGGGGGAGAGGGGAAAATGGGCATTGAGGAGGGCACTTGTTGGGCTGAGCACTGGGTGTTGTATGTAAGTGATGAACCACGGGAATCTACCCCCAAAACCAAGAGCATACTGTATACACTGTATGTTAGCCAAGTTGACAATAAATTATATTATTAAAAAAAAAAAAAGAGCCATGCAGTGAGGTGATGGTAGAAGGGAGAACTTAGTCCTTTGCTCACAGGTCTGAATTCTGTGCTGTTATCCCTGCAGTTCTTTGTGCCATCAGCCCCCTCCTGATGGCTAAAGCCGATCAGAGGGCCAGCAGAGCAGCCCCTCCTGCGTTTCAGGAAGCTTTGTCCTGTCTTTGCACCCTGGGAGCTGGAGAGAGACCACTGCCAGCATCTGTTTAGCCCTGGGCTCCTGGACCGTCCTGTGAGCCAGGAAGCCAGGGTGTGCCCCAGGCAGGAGCCAATCCACAAACGCTCTGTGTTGTCAGCGTCTCAGAGCCCGGAGAATGTACAGGGAGTTGAGGGTGAAAACGGAGAGTGCTGACCCTTCCACCTAGAACACCCCAGCCCTTCTCCTCTGAGGTCTCCTCAATGCCCCAACTAGAGGCAACCGACCCCTCCCGTCCTGAGCTCCGGTGTTGCCCACCTGATCCCCAGGGTCCAGCACGGTCACTGCCTTGTGGCGTACTGGACCCCTCTGTGCCGCCTTTCTCCTCTCCAAAGGGCGTGTGGCCCCGCGCTGAGCACAGTGCAAGCAGGCATGTGGGGCCCTGGCAGTCAATGAGTCCTCCCCGCTGCCTCCTGGAGTAGGTGCTAATTAGATATGCAGGAGACAGGGAAATAGCACCTGGAATGAAAAGGTTAGATGCCTCAGTGTTATTAAGGAACAGCTGGATAGCTAATTGTCCAGGGAATAACAGTTTACCACATTATGCACTCATTTGAAGGAACTGATAGTGGCTCATTACTGAGGTCCCCCTGCCAAGGTGAGTGGCTCTTGCTGTGTCCTTTAAATGCCTTTCAGAGTCCCCATCCAAGCGGCTCTGCCGGTCACCAATGTTGTCCCCGCAGCCTCAGGCAACCAATCCCACCCTGTGTCCTGGAAAGTTCCACCCTAGAGTCTGAGGCAGGGAGGGAGCCCAAGGGCAGGCCTGTGCTTCCTGCCTGTCGCCAGAACTCTCTCAGTGGGTTTGAAGCCATTTACATTTTCTCTTGGCCTTTTGGACCTAATACATCAGAATGCCCCCCCCCCCACCTCAGTTTCCCATGAAAGAAAACACAGAGCCTTAACAATAGCAGGAATTCATTTGGGTGTCAGGCCAGTTTTTCTGGGTTTAAGGTTTAAAACAGGTGCAAAGATGGGTCGCCTGGGTGGCTCAGTTGGTTAAGCGACCGACTTTGGCTCAGGGCATGATCTCACGGTTGGTGAGTTCGAGCCCCAGGGCATGATCTCATGGTTGGTGAGTTCGAGCCCCGCGTCAGGCTCTGTGCTGACAGCTCAGAGCCTGGAGCCTGCCCCGGATTCTGTGTCTGTCTCCCCCTCTCTCTGCCCCTCCCCAGCTCATGCTCTGTGTGTTTCTGTCTCTCGATAATAAATAAAAAAACGTTAAAAAATTAAAAAAAAAAATAAAACAGGTGCAAAGCCACTCGTCAGCCAGTCGGGCTCACCTGGAGATGAGCAGAGCTCGGTGTGCAAGGACACGTGTTGGTGGTGGAAACAAAGGCAGAAGCGGCCCCGGTGCAGGGAGTCTGGCCTTCATCCTGCCCTCAAGTAGGTCCTCCCCTTCTGCAGCTTTTCATTCTACATCCAGAGCCATGGAAGACCAGCAGGGGGCCAGCAGGGGGCGCCTCTGCAGTTGACCAATCCTGCTCCTAGGTTGGGGACCTGGGACAAGGAAAGGCCCTCACACCATGTGCCTAAATATGTAAAGGTTATATACCAAACCAACAAACAGCTCAATAAAATACATTGCACTCTACTACCCTGACCAGTGTGACTTTATAAGCACAAAATGAAAAAATGTGCAATCACACAGCTTACGTGCCTGAAATTTGGTAAACCGTGAAAGACGGCAGAATTTAATATTGTGTATGTCTGGCTGTCGATGGGGTGAACTCATCCCTGGAGCCCCTTCCCTGGAGACCCCATCCGTGCTCGGCCCTTTGCATGGGGTGCTCTGACCCATGGTCTCTGCAGGGTTGGTTCACCCCCATTTTAGTGGTCTCACCCCTGACGGCCCCACCCTTCTCTGCCCCATCACCTTTGGTCCAATTATCTAAATTCTGAGGACTGTCACTACTGGAAATAATAACATTATGTATTTGTTTACCTGTGTGCTGTTCTCTTCTCCACTAGAAGGAAAGCCCAGTGAGACAGAGACTCTGTGCTCAATGTTTGTAGCTGAACACCCAGCAGTAACTATGCAGCCTAGCTTGTGTTCGTAAGCATATGCTGAGTAAATTAATGGATGATGTAAGATCAGTCGTATGAAGACTTCAGAAAACCGGACCAGAAGAAAACATCAGAAACTTAGGGGCACCTGGAAACTGCTTAAAAACAGGGCTTTGCACTCAAGAAGCGTGGGCAAGAGAAAATCCAAAGAAGACGGTTAGATACAGACTGTCCGCCCTCGCGGTGGACAACATGGGGACAAGATGGCAGTGACATTCCAAACAGAGCTATTTTGCTGTCCCTGGGAAAGACCCCAATATCCTCAGAGGGGCTTCTTGTAGCTGTGGTCAAGCTACATGTCCCTGCCTTCTGGACGGAATGGTGGGTGTAGGGTTATACACCTGCCCCCAAGCAGAGCCGCTCACAGCTCTCTGCCACCCTGGCCACAGAGTGTTGCTCCCAGGGCACGTGGGAAAAACTTGGAAACTCTGAAATGGGCAAAAAAAGAAAAAAAGTGATTGGATGTCCTTTGGATGGGTTGCGAGACCTTGTATAGGAGACACTCCTGGGTTATCTCATTTACAGGAATCTGTGTCATTCATTGTCTTTGATTATTACTCACTTTTAAAGATTAAAGTTAACTGTGGAGAGCAGATGGTGATGCAAATGATTTCTGTTCATAGAAATGTAAATAATTGTGTCCTGTCAAACTGCAATTGATTACCACCCCTCTGGAAGAAGCCAGTCTTGCATCTAATAGCAAATTTATTTCTGTATCCCTGAGCGCATGCGTATAGACATATATACAGATATATGCATGTATACATATATGTAGATGTCCCTTCTTTGGATTTTCCTGTAAACTTTTTTTTTTTTAATCTTACTGGATATCTCATTCGTTAGTCAAAAAAATTTTTTGCCTGGTGTTCATTTCATATGTCTATGAAAGTCCTGCTTTCACTCTCAGAAAAAAAAAAAAAAAATACTCCTGAACCACTGAAGGGGTGGAAATCACCCAGAGTCTGGGGAATTCATAACCTGGTCACCGACAAGTTTGAGGAGGCAGCATAAAGCCCAGGGCAAGACGGTCACGGATGTCCCAAGGGCAAAGACCTTTGATGTGCACCCCAGCAGCTCCAGGGCAGAAGGGCACTGAAGGGCACTTCCTATCTGTGTCTGACACCCTCAGACCTGTCCTCTGGGGCCAAAATTCCACACACGGCCAGCGTACCTGCCCTACCTTGGACTAATGAGCGTGTGCCCATCGGGTCTTTATGGACAGCTCATCACTTGTACCCAAGCTTAAATATAAAGTAAAGGAAAAATGAATAACACCGTAAAAAAAAAAAAAAAACAAAAGGAACATTCCCGGGGCTTTTACAAACCCTAGTTATTCTCAGACCAATTGTGAATCTTTAAGAAGGTGCATTTTATCCCAAGTGATCAAAGGGGCCAGGAAACAGTGGCCAAACATTCTCGAGTTACTTTTTAAACACTTTTTATCGTGCTCGGATATGCTGCTACCTAATGCAGCCTGTGATCTGGCATGAATGGACCCTGAATGGACTCTGAGCTCAGGAACTTGGGCTTAAACCCTGGCTCTGCCATCAGTGAAGCAAATGGCCTTGGCTGAGGCCTTTCATCTCCCTGGGCCTCAGTTTCTTCCTCCAAAAAATGGGAACTGGGATGCCACGCAGTTCTGAGGCTTACGGGCCACGAAGCATGGGGCGCCCGCCGAGGAGGGCCTGGTTTTCCCGCTGAGGAAGACAATGTGTGTCTGTGGCAGATGGCGTGGGGCCCTAAGACTCAGCCTTTTCTGGGTAGTTCCTTTCACTTCAAACTTCCCATCCTGGGCAGGGGGCGGAAGGAGGCAAGTAATTCTCCAGGCATATCCTTTCTGATATTTTAACTCAATTTGAATTGACTTCAGTCTAGAACAGGACCAGCTGGAAATCTATTCCGAGGGCTGGTCCCACGCAGCCGTGAAGCAGGAAACAGCCCGTGCGAGGTGATTTCAGAGACGCCTTGGGAAGGCTGCCCCCACCCCTACACTTCAAAAAGCCCCTGCTTCCAGAAATTCCACCATCCATGCTTCCTCCTTTGTTCTAAGACCGCTCCGTGCCCACAGTCAGGGACGAGGGGCACACCTGAAGCTGTAACAGTGGGTGACAGCTCAGAATCGGTTCATTCCGGAAACGTCAGGAGCTGGGTAGCCAGACATCCAGGGAGTGGAAGGCTTGCCTCCCCCCTCCCCAGCTCCGTGCTGAGGGCGGGTCTCAACCAGCTGAGCCAGGGCAGAGGGCCCCAGCTCCCCGAGTGAGTGAGGAACGGGGGTTCCACGGACAAGGAGAAGGGCCTAGAATATGGGGCCTGGAGTCCTTTGGAGGTCTGGCCCTGCGACCGTCGCCCATCGTGGCACTCCATGGGCCTAATGCTTATGCCCCCCTCGTGTCGGCTTCAGTGTCTATCACCAGCTGGCGAGCCCACCTGCCGCCATGCCACAATCTCTATAAGGCAGGTGTCTGCTTCCTTGTGCTGCCTGCCACAGAGTCCAGGCCACTTCCTTCACAGACGCCTCCCTGTTCCAGCTTCTACACCTCCTTAGCGTCTCCGGCTCCCAGAGCCCCAGGCACAGCACCAGGAGCTGAGCTGCGTGGGTTTGAAACACTCAAAAAGAAGGCAGAGCAGTAGAACAAGCAACAGTTCGAAGGGAGATTTGACTTGAAAACAATTTGTACCCCTTCCCCCGCCTCCCCAAAGACTCAAGGCTTGTCGTAAGTTGGAGAAATGGCATTTCCTGGCTCTTATGCTGCGGTACCTGAGAAGTGACATCTTCGAAAAACAGTCTCTGCAGGAAAGTGCCCAGTACCTGGGTGTTCTGGAACCACTCTCTCCTGTCTGGGCAGACTTCCTTGGTGGGAGAAACACTGCACCCACGTGATGAGTACAGAAGACCTGCCCTCAGGTGCCTTCCCTGAGACCAAGGGCCACCAAATTCTGTCCCTGTGCCCATTCCCCGGTTGATAGGAGGGTGGAAACTCAAGGTGAATTTGCGTTCCGGGCTCTCCGCCTTCCTTCTATCGTGCAGGTGTCCTAGGAAGAAGCCTTCATGCCTGTTTTCTACCCTCAAGGTCATAGGTATTAGTTGACCATTGACAGACAGAAGGAGATTCTGGCCCAGGAGTGAGGTCAGAAGCTGCCGAGAGGGACGATCTGACTGGTGGTCAAAACCTGGCATTCTGGATTTTTCTCTTTTTATAAAAGGGGACAGAGGGGCACAGGGGGAAGGGGGCTGCTGAAGGCTTCACCCCCACCAGGAGGCGGTGGGTACCACATGGGGAGACATGTGGGGAGGGAGGGTCATGTCCTGCTGGGACCACAGCACTCTCTTCCACATTGCTTGTGAAGAGAAGAGTAAACTGAAAGAATCCTGCGAGCTGTCATTTAGGAAGAGCTTCCCCAGGTGGTATTCTGGGTGCCCAGTGAGGTGACACAGCTCCTGGTGGCCCTCTCTCCAAGGCCATGTCTGCCCATCCTAGGATTTTTAGAAACCGCGACTCTGCCCATGTCCCCTGCTCAGCCACCACTGAGGCCCCCCCACCACGTGATGGTGTCTCAATCTCCCACCCCAGTATTCTAGGCCCGTCTCTTCTTGACGGTCAGCACAGCGCACACCCCACTGCCTCCCCAACGCCCCACCCAGGTCCCAGTGTTTTCTGCATATTCTGTGGTTCCCTTATCCCAGCTCAGACTGTCCACAGAGTCCTAAGGGCCCCTCTGCCCGGCCATACTCTGGAGTCAGACCGCCAGGGTCAAAACTCTGCTGTGCCACTTTTGAGTCATGTGGCCTCTGTCCAATGACGTCACATCTCCATGCCCCAGTCTCCTCACCTGTGAAAGGACCCCCAATACTAGCATCCTCCCCCGAGGGTGGTTGTGGGGGGTTAAATGATTTAAGACGAGTTGAGTGCTTAGCATAGTTCTGGGAGCAAATGTTAGCTACTGTTATTAGTCGCAACAACTGTTGGTTTCCTTGGTTCCTCAGGGCCCGGCCCCACACCCATGTGGTCTGAAGCATCTCTATAGACGCCCTCACCCAACCCCACATCGCGGCCCGTCTCTCCCTCTCGCGGATCCCACAGTCTACGAGCCTCTATTTTCCCCCGCATCACCATCTGCCTGGCCCACGGTTATTTTTTGCGTGAATCTGTCTCCTCAGACCGAGCTTCTGGAAGACTGGACCAAGGCTTCTTCACCCCCAATCCTGGCACAGAGGAGGCAGCCTCCCACAGGCCTGGAGGGAGGAGTAATTTGGGCTGAAATAGGCAGGAGAGGTTTGCCCCCTGTAGATGTCTGGGCTCGGAAGAATGAGGAATGGGAACAAGACCTACGAAGAAGGTGTTAGGTGACCCAAGGGCCAACGCAATCACCATACGGACCCGTCGGTGCCCGGCCCCACACAGTAAAGTGCAATCTGTATTTCCTTCTTCCTTCCTCAAGGGGGATTTACAGCTTTTTTCCCTTTATCTTTTTGTAAAGGCCATCCAAGCTCAGTGTCAAGACCTGGGTTTCTCGGGACCCCGCGTGGGGCTCCCCGGGCTGTGATCTGGCCTGAGTGCAATGTCTCAGGAGAGGGCACGGTTGCCCGGAATTCGTCTGAGGACCGCGGTGGGAACCCATTCCCCAAAGGGGGCGGTGAAGGGGCTTCCGAGGCCCGGCCTGCAGGGAGCTGAGCAGCCATGTGGCTTTTCCCGCCGTCTCTACTTGGGACTTTGGTGCTTAGTACTAGCCTGAACCACAATAGAAGTTTCTCGATTTTATTTCCTCTTTTCCAAAATCTACCACAGCTGGAAGACACAGTCATTTTTTTTTTAAGTTTACTTACTTGTTTATTTATTTAGAGAGAGTGAACTGGGGAGGGGCAGAGAGAGAGAATCCAAATCAGGCGCCACACTGCCAGTGCAGAGCCCAGCTCGGGGCTCGAACCCACAAACCGTGAGATCACAGCCTGAGTTGAAATCAAGAGTTAACCGGCTTAACCGACTGAGCCACCCGGGCACCCCTGCTACAGTCATTTTTTACTACCAGGAAAAAGGTGGCAGGAACGAGTTAATGCACGGTGTGGTGCGTTCCATTTGAATGGAGTCACTGTTGGATCCCTGCAGCGGGGAGGGTTGGTGGTCTCTCTCTCTCTCTCTCTCTCTCTCTCTCTCGGCAACTTTGGGATGCCAAAAAACAAAACAAAACAAAACAAAACTTCCCCGTGAGCCTGTGTCAGGAGAAATCATTGTTCTCCAGGTTTGTCAGGAGCATAAGGTAGTCTGGGGCGCCTGGGTGGCTCAGTGGGTTAAGTGTCCAACTTCGGCTCAGGTCATGATCTCACGATCCGTGAGTTCGAGCCCCGCGTCGGGCTCTGGGCTGACAGCTCGGAGCCTGGAACCTGTTTCGGATTCTGTGTCTCCCTCTCTCTCTGCCCCTCCCCACCTTGAAAATAAATAAACATTAAAAAAAATCTTTAAAAAAAGAAACGTAATGTAGTCTGGAGCATGAGCTGAACGTGTCAGTCCTTTGGGGATACGCTGGAAATCGTCAGAGTACAAAATTCATCGTGTCCTGCTCAGGAAGACAGGGAGTCACGGCTTGGTGTCCGGTGATCCCCTCCGATGGGAAGTGCCCCACCAACAGCCCCTCACGGAGGAGCCTCTTAATGAATCCATGGCTGAGCGAGGAGGCCTTTGGGAGGCCTTCTTTCCTCCCAAATGGGAAGGAAGTCTCCGAATTATGCTAATTATCTAAGGTTTAATGGGTCGAATTTAAAAATGGGCCCAACTCTCCAGTGAGCCAGGATGACCCTGCCCAACATGTTGGGGCGGGGGCTGGGGCGGGATGGTAACTAAACCAAGGAGAGACTAGCGCCTTGGGCGGAGGTTAGGAGAAAGGGGGAGGAAACTGTAAGAAGTTTAGTATCTGTGTTCTTTTTTTGGTTAAAAGCTGCTCCTGCTGGTGGTGGGGGGAGAGACAGACTCTTGTGAGGATTTGCAGGGAGGAGGGAAATAAGGGAGACGGAACCGCAAAGAAACCCAAACGCAGGGATCAACTCAACTGCAGAAAGACGAACAGCCAAGTAACAGATGGGCAAAGGGTCTGACCGGCACCTCTCCAGAGGACATTGATGAACGGCCCATGGGCACGTGGAAAGACAAGACGCTCAGTATCAGTAGTCATCAAGAAGACGCAAGTCAAAGCCACGACCAGCTATCACTTCACGCCCACCAAGAAGGCCACAGTCAAAACAAAGAGAACGGGGCGTGAACAAGGGTGTGGAGAAGTCGAGGGCTCAGGCCTGCTGGTGGGCGCACAGGTGGGGCAGCTGCTGTGGCAAAAAGCCCGGCGGTTCCTCAGAAAGTTAAGCCAGGGTGACCCTGTGACCCCGGAATTCTCCTCCGAGGTGGACGTCTAAGAGAAATGAAAACGTACGCCACACAAAAACTTGTACCCAAGGGTTCCCTCCCACCCCCGGCAGTATTATTTGAGAATAGCCGAGAAATAAAAACGGCCCAAATACACACATCAGGCGCGTGGGTTAACAAATGAGCATTATTAGCTGTAAAAAAGAATGCGGTTCCGAGGCGCCTGGGATCTCGAGGTTGGTGAGTTCGAGCCCCGCGTCGGGCTCGCTGCTGTCAGTCTATCAGCACAGAATCTGCGTGGGATTCTCTCTGCCCTTCTCCCTTTGCCCTCTCCCCAAAGTAAAGAATAATTTTTTTTAATTTTTTTTAACGTTTATTTATTTTTGAGAGAGAGAGAGAGAGAGAGACAGAGCATGAATGGGAGAGGGTCAGAGAGAGAGGGAGACACAGAATCGGAAACAGGCTCCAGGCTCTGAGCTGTCAGCCCAGAGCCCGACGCGGGGCTCAAACTCACGGACCGTGAGATCATGACCTGAGCCAAAGTCGGCCGCCTAACCGACTGAGCCACCCAGGCGCCCCAAGAATCATTTTTTTAAAAAAAGGATGCCACAACACAGATGAGCCTTGAAAACAGAAGTGAAAGAAGCCAGACACAGGAGGCCACACATTGTATGATCCCGTTCGTAGGAAATGTCCAGCACAGGCAGATCCCCAGGGAACGGAAAATAGATTAGCGCTTATCAGGAGCTGGCGAACAGGGACAGGTGGGGCGCGGGGGGGGGAGGGGTTGAATGCTTAATGGAGCGGGGCTTCTTTTGTGGGTGATGGCCATGTTCTGGAAATAGGTACAAACAATGGTGGCATCACACCGGGATCGTACTAAAAGCCCTTGAATTCTATCCTTTAAAACGGTTAAAATGGTGAATGTCATGTGACATGAATGTTACCTTAGTAACACTTAAAAGAGCAGGGGCTGTACTCACAACGCACAGTTTGCAGGGCCTGGCACAAAACAATGAAACAAGGACAACCCTGTTCAAAAGTGATTACGAATTTCGGGGCGCCTGGGTGGCTCAGTGGGTTAAGTGTCCGAATTTGGCTCCGGTCATATCTCACGGTTCGTGAGTTCGAGCCCCGCGTCGGGCTCTGTGCTGACGGCTCGGAGCCTGGAGCCTGCTTCGGATTCTGCGTCTCCCTCTCTCTCTCTGCCCCTCCCCTGCTTGCGTTCTGTCTCTCTCCCTCTCAAAAATAAACATTTAAAAAAATAAAAAAAAAAAGTGATTAAGAATTTCCAGCTGCCACATAGGTCACACCTGCCCAGGCCGGGCGGGAGCCAGTCCTGGGGGCACCTGGGGCCTCTGACCTGGGGGACCAGGATTCCCCAGCCCCTCAGCCGCACAGCTGCCCAGCAGCTCACGTCTGCCCTTCTCAGGCCTGCACTGCTGTTCTCAGGGCTTCTGCTGGCTTGTCTCTCCTTGGTTCCTTTTACTGTCACCTCCCCCTGCCGACTGGGATTATCTTTATGCTTCCACATTCGCACTCCTAAGGAAGGGACCTGATGGGCCAGCTCACTGGGTGGCTGGGGGCAGGGTGGCTGGGGGCATGTGTGACACGGTCCTGTCCCCAGCAGCCATGTCATACATAGATCGCTAGTACCTATGGAGCATCCTTCAGCTGTCGCAGGGATGGGGGCCCTATGGTCCAAAGCCGGAGGCTCCTTCAGCACAACTTGGGGTGGGACCATATCCCGCTTTGGGGATCGGGGCTCCATTTGGAATGTCTGCTCTACCCAAGGCATCGTTCTCGCGTTGAGCTTTATCTAGCGAAGAGAAGTCACCCCGTCTCTTGGATTCCAGGCAACTCTGGGCTGTGGTCGAGTCTGGAAATCCAATGTTACTTCCTGTGGATGGCAGGCGGCTCACCGTCAGAACCACCTCCTGGACCCAGGGGGGCAATGGCCAACTGTCCACCCCATTTTCCATCTCCAGATGCCAACGATCTCTCACATTCAGCTTGGTTCAGTGCTGCCAGGGGCTGAGGCTTGGTCTCTCTGAGCGGATCTATCAGGACCGGGTAGACAGTGAGGCCGTGGGAAGGAAGCCAAACCACCCCCTCCCTGGAGAGGCAGCAAGTTGCGGTGAGCACAGCCCAAGCCCTGGCTGTGACCCCTCCCCTCCCTCTCAGGACCTTCCTGGCACTGGCTCCCTCTGTCGCTGGTCCCCTTTTCCACCATTCCAGCCGTCCCGCCAGCTCCCACCTGACTCACCGAGCCCTGCCTGTGGCTACCATTCACTTGTGACAGCCCCTCTGGACGGTGACCGCAGCCAACAAAGCCATCGCTGGCGAGAGAATGCAGAGAACCTAAGAATTTATATCTCGATGGGACTTTGAAGACCATCTTTGGCCCTTTATTATTTTCGTAATTTTCGACAATTTATTTTTCCAATTACAAGAAGGCTCTTAAATGATCCCTCTGAGGCAAGGGTTCCGAAGAGGAGCTGTCTCTCTAGAGACATTTGGCATCATCTGGAGACCCTTTGGTTGTTGCCTCAGGGGTCTCAGGGGAGAGAGATACCACTGGTTTCTGGTAGGCAGAGGCGCGATGTTGCCAGTACCTATAATACACAGGATAGTCTTCTTTTTAAAAAAAATTTTTTAACGTTTATTTATTTTTGAGCGAGCGAGAGAGAGAGCATGAGCAGGGGAGGGACAGAGAGAAGGAGACACAGAATCCAAAGCAGACTCCAGGCTCTGAGCTGTCAGCGCAGAGCCCGACGCGGGGCTCGAACTCACGGACCGCGAGATCATGACCTGAGCCGAAGTCGGACGCTTCACCGACTGAGTCACCCAGGTGCCCCCACAGGATAATCTGGACAAAGAACTGTTTGGCTCAAAACGTCAATAGTGTTGAGACTGAGGAAACCTGTACCAAGGTCATGAAAATTTTTAAATTAGACAAGTAATTATAACCGCATACTTAAATTTTAAATGGTATCTCAACTCCATAGAAGATGACACATTTACATTCTCTTCCTTTCTTACGCTCAATGTATAGTTATATTATTTTTATATCTTCTAACTATAATATACAATTTATTTTGAAATTACGATACTCGTGTGATAATGTTCCCTGACTTGTTTAGTCTTGGTTCTCAATTTAAATGCCTTGAATATGGCCCCTCTACTTTAAAATACGTTTCTGTTCCACTCACGTTTCCACACTTGATCTTAGCCAAAAGGCTGAGAAACGATCCACTCACGTTTCCCCGAGTGGAGATTCTACGGCCAGATGTTCTGTCTTACCACCTTCTGTAGGCGGCACTTTCATCCATGAAGTGGTGTTCACATTGCATTGATCACCTTTACGAACTTCTTTTTCAGAATTCAACTTAGGACAATACCGTCAGGAGTAGTCAAAGTGGAGCGTTCTTTTCTTTAAATAAAAATTTCTTAAAATAAAAATTTTGTCTTGTTGCAGAGTAATAAATATTCATTGCAGAGAAAAATAGAAAATGCTGAGAACCAAATAGGAGGAAATACAAATTATTCCCCCGAGATCGCTGCTGTCAACGAATATACAGTATTACTGTCTCTGCACACGTGTACTCAAAAAAATGCATCGGGGCTTATAATGAACACCTTACTAGTTTGTAACCTATCTTACATCCCAGCTGATAATATATAATAACTTCCATGTGTGGCACTGACTATCCACCTCCATATTATTTTTTTTTATTAAATTTTTTTTTCAACGTTTTTATTTATTTTTGGGACAGAGAGAGACAGAGCATGAACGGGGGAGGGGCAGAGAGAGAGGGAGACACAGAATCGGAAACAGGCTCCAGGCTCCGAGCCATCAGCCCAGAGCCCGACACGGGGCTCGAACTCACGGACCACGAGATCGTGACCTGGCTGAAGTCGGACGCTTAACCGACTGCGCCACCCAGGCGCCCCACACCTCCATATTATTTATACACAAGTGCTTATGTACGTGGAAATGGTAAGATGTATATGAGTAATGTATACACACATATATTTTCCTGTATCTTTCCACTATGTTATTTTAACGATCACATAATATTAACGATAGTTTAAATCAATCCTCTATGTTATGCACATTTTTGCTTTGGTGAGCAAGGTTGCTCTGAGTATGCTTGATATATTTGTGATATCTTTCCACGCTCTTTTGTCA
Source organism: Felis catus (assembly GCF_018350175.1). NCBI lineage: Eukaryota > Metazoa > Chordata > Mammalia > Carnivora > Felidae > Felis > Felis catus. The sequence goes on from NC_058370.1 coordinate 132,306,501, forward strand.
TTTCTTATTGGAGTATTTCTTTTCGATTAATTTTTAACAGCTACTTGTCCATTATGGTTGTTGGACGTCTTACTACCAGGTATATCATAAATATATTCTCTAAGGTTGTAGATTGCCTTTGGTTATATTTGTGGTTGGTTTGGAAAGAAGAGCTTTTTGTTTTTTTATTTTTTTTTCAAGTTTTTATTTATTTGTTTTGAGAGAGAGAGAGAGCACGTGAGCCGGGTAGGGACAGAGAGAGAATCCCAAGCAGGCTCTGCCCTGTCAGCATGGAGCCCGATAGGGGGCTCGAACTCACAAACTACGAGATCACGCCCTCAACTGAAACCAAGTCAGACGCTAACCGACTGAGCCGCGCAGGGGCCCCGAGCTATTCTTTTTGAATGATCAAATCGATCGATTTTCTCTTTGACGGTTTCTACCTTTGGCATCATGTTTTGAAAGTCTCGTCACCTGGAGGATGTGCAGTTATTAAACAATAGTTTCTCCTGGGACTTTTATAGATGTTTGATCTTAACGTGTAATCTTGATGTTTAATCTACTTCAAATTTATTTGGGTCTCTGGTATGAGTTTCTTTTGTTTCTTTTGTTTTACCACTTACTTGAAATGAAAATAGCGTATTTTGAGTTATACGTCTTCCCCTCATCTCTCCGTCTCCCCACCCCCCCCCCACCACGCCTCCCTGCCTCAGTTGTCTCCTATTTTCTGCTCTGGTTGCATATCTGGTTTTTTGCTGCTGTTTGAAAATCAACGGTGGTTCATGCAGCTGATCCTTCTGATTCTCAACCACCCTGGTCCCAGCCCTGATGTGAGCCACCTATTAGGAGCTATACCTCAAGGTGGGGCTTGAGTTTATCGCATACTATCTATGGGTTAGACCTATACTTTGAGTAATGTGGGGCTTCAATCCTCAAACAACCCTGAAAGTATTACTGTTTCATTTTATGAGGAGAAGACACTAAGGGTGAGCAAGATCTCAAAAGTCACCACCGCGTCCCTTCGCGCCAAGGGCAGAACTGAAATTCAGGTTTGGTTCTCCATCTGGAACCCCCACTCCCCACCCCTGCCCAACCCCGAGACCCGTGACCTCGCAGTCCCGGTGCAGGGCCCTCGGAGGGAGGGAGGGCGAACCTGCGAATTCTCCACCTCCTGTGCAGACCCCTGCCTGGCCCGAGAAACTGACATGGACCGAGTGCTCCCCAGGGCACAGAGGGGACCCTTGGGAGAGAGAAATCTCCTATTAAGGACCCAGTCTGTGTCTCAGACTTGATTTTCCCTTTCAGGAAAGGAAGATAAATTCTGTATCGTTGCAAGGTGACAGAAATGGGATTCCGGTGGGGAAGTGAGAAAGGATGGGGGAGGCCATCTGTTTGGTGATTTTGTATCTATTCCTCCCCTGGAGTCGGAAAGTTTCTACATCTACCTCGCGATCTTCTTGGCGGATGGAGCCAAGGACACACTCCTGATGGGAAGTGTTCGCGTGTCCCCGGGTGTGGCCTTTGCAAGTCCCGGAGGTGGAGTGAGACCCCCGAAGGGGTCGCCTTGGACTGGGGAGGGGGAGCAGAGGGGCTCGGCGCAGGGGAGGTGCCCCAGGAACATAAACGCCCTGAAAGGTCAGCGTGAGGGCCGCTGGTGCCCCACAGCAGCCCCTCAATAAATGTGCATTGGGCCCCACTGAGCAAAAGCCCAGAAGAGGAGGAGGGCAGCTATGGCAGAAACAGCCTGCACGCAGGACCGAGGAGGCCAGCAGGGGAGAGTGAGCCCTGGGAGGGGCGCCTGGATCCGTGGGGCTGGAGCGTGAGTCCGAGAGGGAGCGGCAGGGGCGAGGCTTGTCCGTCCCCGGGGGGGGGCCTTTGGAGAGCACCCGGAGTGCAGAAAAGGCTCGGGAGGCCTCTGGGGGGGTGTCAGAATGCCGGATTGGGGGAACGGCACATCTGGTGTGCTCCCGAGGGAGAGGAGGGAGGCATGGGGACATTGAGGGGTCCCAGCTCGTAACCCTGGAGACTGTAGCTTGGCCACCTCTCTCCTTAGTATCCCGCTAAGGCAGCTCAAGCCTCTACTCCAGAGCAGCGGGTAGTCCTCCTTGGTCCTTCCACAGACCCCCAGGGGGCTCTGCGGGTCTCTCTACCGGCAACTCTGGCCACCCTGCTCCTCAGCCCATCTCCTGCACCCCTCGTGTCCCCCCTCCCTGCTTCCTCCGTGTGGGGACAGCCCCTCTTCCCTGTTCCCCGAAGCTCTGCTCATACAAGGGTGCTGAGCAGTCTCTTAAAGTTCTTTTTCCTATACATTTAGAAAGATTATATATACAGGGAGAGAGAGACCGAGAGTCCCCTCCCAGAGCCCCCTACATTCACCAAGTCGTGCATTCAGACGTTGTTGGTTCCACACGCGCATGAACTTCGCACCAGGAATAAACACAGATTCGGGCTGAGGCCTTGGGAACTTGGTGGCCTGATCGAGGAGACAGAAGCGCTCCTGTCCGGGAGGACAGGACTCACCCCCTGGAGGAGTGTGTGAGCACAACCTGGGACAGCAGAGGCGGGGGGGGACTGATCAGAGCTGGGGCCGGAGTCACGGGCCGAGCACCGACCTCTCAGAGACGTTTAGCCAAGACGTGAGCCAAGGCGTCAAGTCAGGAATGGGAATGTCCCTGGTGCGAGAGGGGTGCGAACAGCCGTCCTTGCCGGAAAAGCAGTGTGTGCGCAGATCCAGGGCGAGAGAGACAGCGTGGCAAGCAGGGGAGTGGGCCAAGGGCCAAGGACCAGGGCGTGAGGGCAGCTGGCTGGCGAGAGGCAGCGCTTGGTCCCGGGAGCCTATCTGCCATCCCACCGGCCACGGCTGTGCAGCTGAGGTGACAGACAGGGACTCGCTCTGGGGAAACTGAGGCCCAGAAAGTAACAGGTTCGTGGCCAAGCGGGGCTGGTTGGGGCTGTGGGGGCTAAGAGAAGGCCCCGCCCCGGGCCAGCGGTCCAGATCCGGGTCCGGGGTATCTTTTCCCTGCAGGTGCGTTTGTCCAGAGACGCCGAGGTTGGAGGTGCTGGGGGGGCGTGTGCAGGACTGGAGCTCTCTTGCCAACAGGTCCTCCAGTGTGACCTGGAGGGCAGATGGGAGGGAGAGGCCGAGAAGTCTCGTGGCTGGATTTGGGAGGAAGAACTCATTCAGCGGGAATTGCTTTGGGGAGCTAGAGGCGGAAGGACAGAGGAAGGCAGACACGGCCGCCTCCTCCTGGGGGCTCTGAGGTCCGCCCCTGGGAAGCTGCTCCTGGGGCCGGACAACAAGCAGAGATCCGGCTGGCAGTGGGAGAGCAGGGCCCAGAGACGGGGAGGATGGGGAGCAGCCCCCATCTCCCCATGTCCCCGTCTCCCCCCCCCGGCCCATCCCCCAGCCTTCCTGCTCTGAGTGTGGGGACAGGTTCCCGCTCTTTCACCGCTGGCTCCGTGACCTCAAAGAGGCTGGGGGTCCCGGGTTCCTCTGCTGAGCGCTGGGTCTCGCCACTGCGGCTCCAGAAGTGCGGTGTCGGCCACGTCACTCCTGCTGCTCAAGAACCTTCAGTGACTCCCAAAAATGGGGCGCCTGGGTGGCTCCGGCGGTTGAGCGTCGGACTTCGGCTCGGGTCGCGATCTCACAGCTCGTGAGTTCAGGCCCCGCGTCGGGCTCGGTGCTGACGGCTCGGAGCCTGGAGCCTGCTTCTGCTTCTGTGTCTCCCTCTCTCTTTGCCCCTAACCCACTCGCCTTCTGTCTCTGTCTCTCTCAAAAATAAACATTAAAAAAAAAAATTAAAAAAAAAAAAAAGAACCTTCTGGGACTCCCTTATTTGTGCTCAGATACGAGTCACTAGGGGTTCAAGGCCTCTGTCTTCATCTGGGCTTTTCCAGCAGAGGACCCTGAAACAGAACTAAAATGCAAGGAGTTTGGGAGGTGAAGGGAACACCAGAGGGGCAGCGGGTAACTGGCCCCTGAGAAGGCCTGCAGGCGGCAGAGACGTCCATCGAGGGCGAGGGAGCTGGAGCGCGTGCACACCCGCAAGCAGAGGGCTCGGCTTCTTCCCCATCTACGGGGGGCTCGGCTACGGGCTGCAGCCTTCCCGGGAGTGCAAATGCACCCCACGGGGCAGAGAAATCCCCCTGCCTTCGAGTTTGCATAGTGCTTTCCGTAGCATTTGGAGGGAGGGGGCGGGATCTTGTTATTTTAATTAAAAAGCAGACATCAAGGAGCAGGGGGAGGAGAGAGCGTCTGGGCTTCCAGGTAAGGGATGAATCCTGGCTCCACCCCTTTTTTGTCTTAGGCAAGTTACTCGTTCACGCAGAGCCTCGGTTTCCTCATCTGTGAGATGGGAGCAATGCGGTTTGCATGGTGGTTGCGAGGCCGTGGCTGTTGCACGTGGGCTCCCAGGCATCGCGCGGTTACACGCGCACACACGTCTTGTCTTCCTCCACAGGAGACCCCTGTGGGCCGAGGATCATCACTTCGCCTCCTGGCTCCGCCCTCTCCCCTCCCGTAGCATCTGACAGCCAAGTGCTGGGCATTCGGCGGGAATTTTGTGAATGTTTAGCAAATGCCTCCCACACGTCCGTCTCCACCTTCTCCTTCTCTCCTGTGCTCTGACCCCTCGGTTCGGGGTTTGTAACAGCGCAGCCTAGAAGTGTCACCGATATTTCAAACCCAGGAAGGCTGTGAGTCGTGGAGTCCTGACCAGCTCCGAACGGCCGTTCATAGTGGGCACTGGAAGGACTGCCGGCTTGCTTTCTAGAACCTTCCTTGTGGGGCAGGCCCCACAAGGCATTGGAGCAGCTCTCTGACAGCAACTAAGCCTCAGATTTCCTGGGTGGTCTGAGAGCGTCACGTAAATTGTGGCCGTGAGTGTTGGCGTAACTTCTGAACTCGCTTCCTTCCCGGTAAACAGGAACCGATAAACGTCCTTAGGGTTGTTGCGAGAGTTGAACGGGAAGGGCGCCTGGCGGGGAGGGGAGGGGCTCAGCGGGTTAAGTGTCTGACTCCTGATTTCGGTTCAGGTCACCATCTCACCGTTTGTGCGATCGAGCCCCTCATCAGGCTCTGTGGATCTTTTCAGAATGCCCCGTGCTCATTGTTAGGTTTTATTCTCAAAAGGACCCTGCGAAGTAGGCAGAGCTGAGAGAACGGGTGTGAAATCACACTGGCAATGAGGTGGGTGATGGTGAGAATGTCCGTGACCAGAGCTAGGGAGGAGCTGGAGAAAAGACGAGGACCTGGGCTGGCGCCCTGCTCTGTGACCTCTGCAAAGTTACTTTCCCTCTCTGGGCCTCTGTCTCAGAATCCTCAAACTCCGGCATGCTGTGGTTTGGAGGTTGGTTCCATAATAGGTCCTGGCCCTCCGGGCCAAGCAAAAGGCCACCGGTGGTCCCTGTAGTGAAGTCAGCAGTCTCCACCAGGCAGAAGGGAAGGCCTACGGTGGGGGGCTGAGCTCTCGGCCGCAGGCTCCCTGGGGATGTGCCGGGGCTCTGCCCGGATCACTTCCTGCCTCAGTGCCTTGCAACTGCAGCCTTGTAGGAAGCAGAGCCACAGCGGGCGTCACTGCCACGGTCCCTCCCGCCTGGCCCGGTACCCACAGGCCAGCTGTGAGAGGCTGCTGGGAGCCCAGCTGCCAGATTGCTTAGTCCCAGGAAATCAGTGAAGGGCTTGTAAGCAGGGAGACGGCTTTAGCATTTAAAGGGGTTTAGCGTTTAGAGAGCTTTTAGACAATAAAAAGACAGACCGTTTTTGTCTTTTGCATCAGCAGTGTTTTTTTCATGCTCAAGATGGGTTACGGCGTGGAAAATGGGTCTCCTGTGGCAGGTCTGGGGAGGGGGAGAGGGTTCGGCCGGGTGCCCAGGCCTTCCGGCATCCTGCCCCCCACCTCTGGTTTCGTTAGTAGCGCATTCTTCAGGCGTCTGCGGAGGCCAGGCCCTCAGTCCCCGGAGGGACAGCACTGTGCATCCCTGAAGTATTTCTGGTAGAGAAACACATCGCGCCCCGACGTGCAGGATGGTGCTTTCACATGATGGACTATTGGCGCACCTGCGTGGCTCCGTTGAGTGTCCGAGTTTGGCTCAGGTCATGAGCTCACGGTTCGTGAGTTCGAGAACCACATCAGGCTCTCTGCTGTCAGTGCAGGGAGCCTGCTTCGGATCCTCTGCCCTCCTCTCGTTGCCCCTCCCCCGCTTGCGCTCTCCCCAAAATTAATAAATATTTATGTGATGGATATTGTCGGGCCGTCACTACAAGTTGTGTTTCTGAGGAATTTTTCAGGACCCAAAAAAATGCAGAATCCGAAGTGATGTTACAGTATGCGACCAATTATGAGCGTATTTTATGCATATGGGGATATAAACGCACGTATTGAGTGTTTATGTAAAAATAGGTACAAGGATATGACGTGGATATAGCTAAGCTGACAATACGTGAATAACGATTGTCTAATTCTACTTTCTTCTTTATGCTTATGCTTTCTGCATTTTTTATTAAATGCAAATCATGTTTATTATCAGAAAAGTATTTTTTTTAATTTTTTTTTCACCGTTTTGTATTTATTTTTGGGACAGAGAGAGACAGAGCATGAACGGGGGAGGGGCAGAGAGAGAGGGAGACACAGAATCGGAAACAGGCTCCAGGCTCTGAGCCATCAGCCCGGAGCCCGACGCGGGGCTCGAACTCACGGACCATGAGATCGTGACCTGGCTGAAGTCGGACGCTTAACCGACTGCGCCACCCAGGCGCCCCTGAAGAGTATTTTTTTAACGTTTATTTCTTGTTGAGAGAGACAGAGCATGAGCATGGGAGGGGCAGAGAGAGGGGGAGACACAGAATCTGAAGCAGGCTCCAGGCTCTGAGCTGTCAGCACAGAGCCCGACAAGGGACTTGACCTCACGAACCGCGAGACCATGACCTGAGCCGAAGTCGGACGCCCAACCGGCTGAGCCACCCGGGCGCCCCAGAAAAAAATATTTTTTAAAGAACATCTTCTGGGTAGTTTGCCAGATGGCACACGGGGGCGGCACAGGGCAGAGGGGAGAGGGCCAGGCTGGGGGCAGAGCCCTGCATCCAGGGTGCTGATGTGACTTCCCTTGCCAAGGCCCCAGGAAAGGAGGGGGTTGAGAAGAGGGTCCCTACAACCCTCCGGCAATATGGTTTGTCCCGTCTATATCATGCCTCGAGGAGCATCTAAGTAAATGAACAATAGTCAGCGACCATCTGGATTTATACCCACAATACCCACATAATCACATGCACTAGATGAACATTTCCTGATTGCCCAGGAAAATACAGACTGGTCTGCTGTGCAAACCTTTTTCAGCCATCGGTGCCACTGCGGAGAGAGAAAAGTCTAAATCCCGGCGGCTGCTGGCCCGGGGCTGACAGCCACTGGCTCCTATCCCTTTCTCAGCTGGTCCTTGACCTCCTGGCTGGGAGGTACCCAAGCTGGTTGGGGAAAACTCCCGGGTCCTGTCCAGCCGTGCCCTTGCTGCAGCCATCCTAGTGACCCCCAGCTCCTGGAAGAGGTGACCTCTCTGACAGCTGCAGGTGTCCCCTCACCTGAGCTCGTCCTACCCCCGCTTCCTGGAGGCGGACGTCATCGCCGAAGCTGTCCCCCTTCCTCCCCTCTCTCACCTCCTGGTTCTCGCTCTTGTATGTTACATGCTGCTCTAAACCGGATGCTGCGCTTTGGGGCGTGGGGACTGGAGACTGTGTCCTTACCTCCCTCCCAAACAGCACAGAAGTTGGGCGGGTTGGGGTGTAAGGTCAGTGCCCAGTGCAGTCACCGGATGCTCAACGTGCTGGACTGTAAGCCCCAGGCAGCTGTGCACAGCCGGGAAGAACGGTGCCGTGGCAGCTGTAAGGAACCCAGGCTTGGGATCAGGAGTTCTGGATTCAAGTCCTGCCTCCTTCCTTTTTTTTTTTTTAAGATTATTTATTTTAAGAGAAAGAGAGCAGTGGGGGGGGGGGGGGGGCAGAGAGAGAGAAAGAGGGTCCCAAGCAGTCTCTTCACTGTCAGAGTGGAGCCCTACGTGCGGCTCGATCCCACCAACCATGAGATCATGACCTGAGCCCAAACCAAAAGACAGAAGCTGAACCAACTGAGCCCCCCAGGCGCCCTGAGTCCTGCCTCTTTCACTCACTCTGGTGGTGTGATCTCGGCTACACTGCCTTCTGTCTCCGAGCCTTGTTTCCTGTGTGTGAAATCCCAGCCTCACGGGGGCTGGGAAGATTTAGTGAGGTGGAGGGAACACACTTGGCCACGCAGGGTGTTTATTAAGCGCCCGATTCCCTCTACCCTTTTCCCTCTTAACCTTCGAGGTCTGAATCAGGCATTTCAGCCTCCAAAACCCTGAGCCAGCATAACGGTGAGATGGACTTTTCAACACAGTGGCTTTTGTCTTTCCACTTTGCACGTGCGACAGTGGGATCCCGGGTTTTCCTCGGGGAGGATTTGGGTTATTGAGACAGAAACACAGAGAGAGAGAGGAAGGCGACATCCAGCTTTGACATCCAGAGTGGGATTTTCAGTCCACAGCAAAGCCTCCCTGAAAACTAGGCTTTGTCCAGAAAGAAATACTTTCTGAATCTTACTAACGCATCCAGAACTAAACCGAGCCAGTGACCCAGGGAGACAAGTGGTCATGTAGGATTTGCCATGCTGGGGTCCTGGCAACGGGCACCTGCCCCTCTGGCCTGGACCCCTGTGGGGTGGAGCGGGGAGGAGAGAGGAGGGGGAGGGGTGAGGAGTTGTGCCCCACCCTCCCCTCCCCACGCCTGGCCCCGGGGTGGGGCGGGTACACAGACATCCAGGAAGGTGTGGGGAAGCCTGTGCCCAGCAGAGTCCCCTCGCCCACACCTCTGCTGTGGCAGGGGATCCACCTTCCTCCTGGTGTGTGGGAGCCAGCGTGTGGCCCTGGGGAGGGAGGTGTCCTGGCTATGACAATGGAACAGACACCTGTGGGCACTGCAGACGATCTGCAAGTTCCCAGGCTCCCTGGGGAGGGGACGCCCAGGTGCCAAGGAGGCCGGGGGGGACCAGACGAGGCCTGGGGGACAGAATGGAGAAGCTCCTGGGGCAAGACTGGGGCCAGAATCCAATGTTTGGCCTCGCGGGCCCTAGAAGGTCAAGTGGCCAGACGCAAAGGCAGTGGCCCAGCCAGACCAATCTGGCAGCAGAGAGAGCAAGGGACCCATCACATCTCCATGTGGCCACATGGGACCACACTCACATTCACACTCTCTCTCTCTCTCTCTCTCTCACACACACACACACACAGGCATATACTCAGGCACACACACACACAGGCACACACACACATCCACATACCCTCCCAGGTGCACACGCAGGCACACACACTCACATATTCACACACTCTCAGACACACGCACTCACACACACACAGTTGCACCCGCATCTCAGAGGAAGAGCAGGCTAGAGCGGGAGGAAGCCCGCAAGTCTGAGCCTTTACCCAAAAGAGAAGAAGCCACCCGGCAGAAAGCAGGCCGGAAGAGATGAGGTGCGTTTATTGGCAAATTAGGCTCTTTCTCCATCCACCCATGTACCCGTACACCCACCCAGCCATCTGTCCATCCAAGCAACTGGCCATCGGCCACCGGCCACCAGCCACCAGCCGGCTGCCTCTGCCTTTGCTACACCTGTTCCCGTGATGCTCACGTGCCGGGGGGGACAGCACGGGCTGGGCCGGGTGGGCCTGGGGGGAAGTTGGGCACAGCCACTTACCACGGGGTAGGCCCGAGCACCTTGTGCCCGAGTCCTGGGTTGCTCACTTGTAAACTGTAGGCGGTTAAGCTCGCTAGAGGAAATGCACACGGACTAAGACAGAGCCTGCCCAGCAGACCCCTCAATCCTGGCCCTTCCGTGCCCGGGAACCGCGCCACCGCAGGCGGGCTGTGGACCGTGGAGCCACTGAGCCAGCTCTGGAAGCCAGAGCCCAGAGAGGAAGGACCTCTGGAAGGACCCAAAGTCCAACAGGGAGTTGACGTCAGGCCTGAGAATAGACGGAGTCGACCCCCGCCAGCCCCACGCGCCTCAACCTCCACTGGCCTCTTGTCCAGGTTCACCTGAGACGGGTCCCCGTCACTTCCAGGACAGGCTCCCCCGCGCCCCCTCCCCCGTGCGCAGGACTGCGGCCTCTTCCCTGCAGCCGCATCCCTGCTCAGAGCCTCTGCCTGCACTCGGGAGAGAGGCTGGGTTCCTGCCTTCACTTTTTCACCCCCGCTCCTTCCTCAGCCACGCCCCGTGTCCACCTCGAGCTCTGGCGAAGGTCCCCAGCACCCTCTCCACGGGCACTCCCAGTTCTCAAAGTCTTCGTGTCTCTGGTACCCCTTCTGCACCTGACACCCTCCTGTGACCTCGTGCTCTCCTGGTCCTGCTCACCCAGCCCTGAGGCTCCTCCTGGTCTCCTGAGCTGTGCCCCCGCCACGAGCCCCTAAATGCAACCGTGCCCAGGAACCCCTCCGCCCAGTCCGCCCTCCCTCTCTGGGAAGGCCACGCACTGCTGGGGCCGCGGTAACCATCCTTGGTCACCCCATGGTGGATAGTTATGGGGGCGGGAGACAGAGGTCCCAGATTATCCCAAATCACACGGACACAAAACTCCACACAACTCCCCGTTATCTGGGCTCTGGTGAATTCCACGGTAAGGTCAGCAGAGGTCTGCCATTCATCACTCCCCCTGGATGATGGCCCCCCTCAATCACCGCCGTGGCCTCCTCACCAGTCTCCCTTCCTCCATTTCTGCCATGTTCCAGACCCTTGCTGCCTTATCTTGAAAGTGTTCCTTTTAACCAGTAATCTGATCCTGTCTGTTTCCTGTTCTAGGCTCTCCAGTCTCTCCCCACGGCTTCAGGATGGAGCTCACACCAGGTCGTCTGGTGCACGACACGGTCGTCTCGGGTACAGCCAGGCCTCAGACTCCTCCCTCGCATGTGCTCCCCAGGACTCCCCGTTCCCCTGCTTACAGGGTCCTAGCTGCTCCTCTCGAACGTCCGTCCCCGGGTCAGTGAAACACAGCGGGATACCGTCCCCACCCCAGCTAGTTGGCAAGGACACAAGTCTGCAGGGTCGGATGTGAAGCTGTGATCGCTGCTGAATGGACGAGGAGACCGAGTGTCAAAGATGCTGACGTACTTGGTGAGCAGCAGAGCCCTGGGCCTGGGGCCCCGGGGTTTAAAATGGTCCAGAGAAACATGCAAAAATGTTGATTTTTGCGGGATATAGCTGGACGGGCTGGCTGTAGTAATTACCACTTCTTCTTCTCCCTGAGGGGCTGCTATCTTAGGCAAACTAATTACTAATAAGGTTTACTCAACAGCCAGTATAATTGCTAGAGAAAACCGTCCTCAAGGACTTATTGGGCCCTCTTCGAGGCTTGATGTCACAAGCCACAGGGTTCTGAGAAACCCCTTCTCTGATGCACAGGGTCGGTGCAGGGTGTCTCCAGGGTCCATCAAGTCACTTTGCACCTGCCAAGGGGCCTCCTCGGTCTCTTCCTCCCCGGGGGGAGCAGCCCATGTGGGCAGAGAGGAGTGATAGGGGACAAGAGAGGATCCGGAGCTGCCCCCCATCACCCCTAACAGGGCAGCTCCCTCCCTTTGGGGCCACTTTGGCATCTTCTTTTCCCTGAAATCTTTACCTCGTGGCAAAAGGGCATCCCTGTTTAATTCCAACTCTGCCACGAATCCTGATTTCTTCATATGCAGAATGAGGACCGTCATCCGTGCTTGTCAGGGTGTCTGAGGACCAGTAAACCAGTGGATGCAAAGTGTCGACCACCATGCTGGGCACACAGCAGGTGCGCAGTAGGGGATCGCCCCGTGTCATGGGCCGAATGTTTGCGTCCCCTCAAAATTCGTACGTGGAAGCTCGAATCCCCACCGTGACGGTATTTGCAGGTGGGGCCTTTGGGAGGTAATGAGGGTCAGATGAGGTCATCAGGGTGGGATCCCAGGATGGGATTAGTGCCCTTATGAGAAGAGACACCAGAGAGCCTGCCCTCTCTCTCCACGTGTGTAAACCTCGGAAAAGACCACGTGAGCACTCTGCAAGGAGGTGGCCCCCTGCAGGCCACGAGGAGCCCTCACCAGACCCCGACCCCCTCACGCCTCATCTCAGATTTGCATGCAGCCTCCAGAGCCGTGAGAAAATAGACTTGGGTTGCTTAAGCCACCGAGTCTATGACGTTTTGTTACGGAAGCCCACGCTGCCTAATACACCTGCCTCTTTCCCCTGCCTGTGGACAGCAGCGTGGATGTGGCCAGCCCTCCCTCCCTTCTCGGCTTCCAGGCTCCCTGCAGGTCAGACTGTATGTGTCTGGAGAAGAATCTGAATGATGGCTCGTTGTCTCCATGACGTTGGATTTACAATTCCACCTTCTACCTCTGTGAGTTATTTTCATTCTGTATAATAGGCATCTAGCATGGAAGAAAAAGGCTTGGTAAGTTCTTTCTGAGAGAGCTGCCCGGAGCCCTCTCCCAGAGGCCCTGGTGCCCTGGGCCATCACATCCTTCTGGAGAGACAGGAGGGCAGGCTGGAGCTCCGCTGTCGGCTCAGGAGATGGAAGGAAAAGACGGCCACGCGTGGGTGCCGCTGACAATGGTTCCCAGCTGCCGGCAGGCAGCCAGCTTTCACCACCTTTATTAAAACATGTTCCAGGGGCGCCTGGGGGGCTCAGTCGGTGAAGCGTCCGACTTCCGCTCAGGTCACGATCTCCCAGCGTGTGGGTTCGGCCCCGGCGTCGGGGTCTGTGCTGATGGCTCAGAGCCTGGAGCTGCTTCGGATTCTGTGTCTCCCTCTCTCTCTCTCCCCCTCCCCTACTTGTGCTGTCTCTCTCTGTCTCCCTCAAAAATAAACATCAAAAAATTCTTTAAAAAAAAAAACAACACATTCCACTCTCCCTGGCTCTTCTGTGTTTTAAGAATGGAACACAGGGCTGGAGGGCTGTGCCTTCCATGTTGTGGGTCACGGGCAAAGAAGTACAGAAATCGCATGCTTTTCTTGTCAAATCCTCAAACCAAATGGAGATGACTTACTTTTTGTAATATGTGCATATTTCCTCCTCCAAATCAGTTCCTATTGATCTGCTGACAGTTGGTGTAGATATTCTTTTTTAGTTGCTATTACAAATCATAAATATGGATTTAAGAATTTTTTTTTTAAAAGCTTGGAAATATTTCCATGTCCTCAAAGCTCCCCTGATGGAAGAAAGGCTGACTGTTTCCTCGTGTGGCTTCGTCTCCAGTTCCCGGGCTCCTGCCAGGCCCTGGGGCCATGCACACTCTGCTTGGATAGTTGACTGACCTGGGAGGACCCCCTCGCCCTTGGAACCTCGGTATCCTTAGGTGGAAGAAAAGTAGTGAGCGGACTGAGCTCTCTGCCCCCCATGTGGCTGGGACCCAAGCGTCTGGGGCCATGAGGGAGGCCGCCGGCGGGGGGGGGGGGCCTGTCCAGCCAAGAGCCCTGGTGGGGAGATACCCACAGATCCTAACCTGGGAGCATGGCAGGTGCGGTGGTTCCTGTGAGGCTCTCTCTGGGGTCAGACCTGCAGGGTTTGAGTCCTGCTCACCTCCAAGAAGCTGTAGGGCGCCTCTTTGCATCCCAGGTTCCCACGCGCAAAGCAAGGCTGTCAAAATAATACTGCCTCGGGAGGGTGGTCCAGACAGGAGTCGGGGCGGGGAGGCGTGTCACTTACAACAACTGCCTGGAAGTCGGAAGTGTTAGCTGTTAGCATCAGGCGAAGGCGGCCTGGGGCTGGGTGCAGGTGCAAGGCGCTTGCCTCTGTGTAGCCTCTCTGCCTGTTTCATCTCGTCCCGTCATCTCCTCCAATGTCTCTGAAGCAGAGCCTTAAATCCCAAGTCAATGGCTCACCTTTCCAAACGTTGAGCAGGCAGCAGCTCTGGAGGCCGTACTGAGGGAGGGGCTCTCTCCGGCTGTGCCCTTCAGTGATACTTGGGACTCAAGAGAAACCCATCCCTGGGTCTTGGGAAGCTGGTTCCCGCCCCCCGCCCAAGCCTGGTCGGGACCCGGAGACCCCAGCCCAGGCCCCTTGCAGCCTTGTTCTTCCTCATCGCTGGTACTTGTTCCCCGGACCCAGGCAATGCCCTTGGCTTCCTGCCCCAGCCGGTTCCCTCTCAACCCAGCCTTTAGTGCCATCAGTGATCATCAGTCAGGTGGTGAGCAGGGTCCACAGACACCTCCGGAGGGCCTGTAGTATAGTCCGGGATGGGGAGGGGTCAGGGAAGGGGCCACCTTCTCCGGCTCGGACAGTAGGCTCTGTTACCCGTAACTCACATCAACTCCCGGAAGGGCTGTTACTTCCAAGCTCAGAGATACTAAGTCACCCTTCTGACGTAACAGAACCAAGAAGTAAGCGTGTGAACCCAAGTCTGCTGACTCCCAAAGCCTTGTTCTTTCCACCAGACCATGTCTCATCCAATAGTCCAGAGATGGTTGGTTCACAGACCAAGCACTTGGCCCCACGTCATGACTTTGTTTAGTAGCAGGAAACTGTGTGTGTGTGCACAGATCAGAAGGCCAGCAATTTCTGAGACGGTCCTTATGTCAAACGATCTCTTTTCATTTGCCTCCTAATCCATGAAGATGTCTTGGAAATCCCACTCTTTGTGCACTCAGGTGACTTCCAGAGCCTCTCCTGTACCCATACGTCACAGAGGTTTATCACCAGCCCCAAACTTTGGCTTAGGGCTCTGGGCCTCTTGAGAGTCTGGGGTCTTTTTTCTCGTCTTGACATCCCTCCTTGGAATGGAGTGGCCCCCTACATTTGCCATGTTTCTTTCCCACCTTCCTAAGGCCAGGGCTTGTGCCTTGTTCATCTCCAACCCAGGGGCCCAGGCAGGGTTGGCTAGGCTGTGCATGAATCTCATGGATGACCACGACCCATGGGTGATCCCACGGAGAGCGGATTAAAGTGGATCCCAAGAAGCACCTCCACGTGAGTGTCTAAGGGAGCTACAGATCCAAGAAATGTAACACTCCTTTCCCACAAGAGGAAAGAGGGCTGAAGCTAGACGTGCTTTATAAGGCAAATGTCTCCCCGTACAACTTGGGTGGCTGGTGTTGGGAAGATGGGCACGGCACTGAGGGACGTGAGTGCATGGAGGCTTCCTCCCGCGGACTAGTCCCACACCCCGACGGCTCCCCTCCCTACACGCAAAGGTAAATTTCTAGAAGTCATGTAGCAGTGTCACCTGTAGCTCTCACCATGTTAGACGTCACGTGCATCAGATGAGACGACTTATTAGGTTGGGCCTCCCCGTGACTGGATTCTCAACCTTGGGATAACCTTCAACTTTCCAGCCCCAAAGAGGCTTGGCAAGCGGGCCTGCTGTGGGTTCTCAAGAATGGCCCTTCCCACCCCCGCTGCCAGCGCACCCATCCCTCCCAGTGACCTACGGACCCTGATAGTCCAGACCCTTCCCAATCTGAGCCCCCACTGCCAACTGTCCCCGACACAGGCTTGCTTTTCACCAGAGTCGACAAGTCCTACCCTTGGTTTAGCCAGAGCCCCTGTGAGTTGCCTTTTGGGGTCTTCAGAATGGAACTGCTTTGTGGACACAGTGCCTTATTCTTCTCTGTCATCATCACCTCCTGAGCCAGCCGCAGAGCAAAAGCTTAGTCAGAGTCCACTGAATAGAAGAATAAACTGTGTCCCCTTCCTCTGGGCCTTTGCCTCTCCATCTCTAGAAAGGGGAAGATTGAACTTAGTGTCTCCAAACGCTTCCCAGCTGAAAAATTCTAACTCTCTGGGGCCATGAAGTGGATGCCTGAATGTGTGTGTGTGTGTGTGTGTGTGTGTGCGCGCGTGTGTGCACACGTGTGCTGGCGAGGGTGGGGGAACATTATTTCAATGTGAGAAACACCTCCACCCTCCTCCAGGCTGCAGGCCAAGTTGGGGTGCAACACCCTCGTGGCCCCTCAATGTGCCCAACAACCCAGAAGCTCTCCCAACCCCGTACTTTAGGGATTTTTATGGACATCATCACAAGGACGTGATCAGTTAACTCAAGAGATCGTTAACTCAACCTCCAACCCCCTCTCATTCCCAGAGAATGGGGCTGAAATTTCCAAGCTTCTGATCGTGGGTTGGTCTTTCTGGTCACAGGCCTGCCAGGAGCCACCAAGAGTTGCCTCATTAGAACAAAATACGCTCCCATTCCCTGGGGAATTCCAAGAGATTTAGGAGCTCTGTGTAGACATGCCTATCACTACCCTCACTTGGGAAATTACAGGGAGTCTAGGAGCTCTGTGTCAGGAACTGGGGACGGAGATCGAATATATATTTCTTATGATGTCACATTCCCCAACGTCCTTGGAGTCACTGTCCTCTCCAGGGGAGGCTGGAAGGCTAAGTGACTGCTCTGTAGTCTCTGGGTTCAGTTCTTTAAGTGGGTGCTTGCTGAACATCAAATCTGCAGACTGATGGGTCCCACACCCAGAGTGGCCGGGTGCTCCTCTCCTGTCCCCATCCAGGCTCCCACGGCCCTAAGCCAGTGGTTCTCAAAGCTGGTGCCCGATCAGCAACATCAGTATCACCTAAAAAACTTCACAATGCAAATTCTCAGCGCACTGGCTCCGGGTGGGCCCGGTGGTGTGTGTTTTTACACCCTGAGGGGATTCTGGTACAGGCTCAAGTGTGAGAAGGGGGACCTATGCTGCCCCTTTATGCACTTGATCAGAGGGCAGTCTCCATGCCCAGAGAGGAGGCTCATCCCTGGGGGGGTGCCATGGAGCATGAAAACCAGGGCACCAGGTGCTCAGAGGAATGGGACTGGGGGTCTGAAGGTGGGGTTTGGGCTGATCCCTGGAGGATGAATGAGGAAGCGGGTTGATGGTGGGGAGGAGACAGTGGATGGGGGGTAGGTGATGCTTAGTGATGACAAGTGCTTAGTAATGAGTGTTATTAACTCTCTGTTCTCCTGGAGGCTTTGGAGGGAGAACTTTGGGTGTCCAAGTGCAAAGGCACCTTCCCCAGGGACTTGTCTCTGCTGGGCTCTGGTGTCTTTGTCTAAATGCAAACCTCCAGGCCCTGGAGCTAGACCACCCTGTCCAGGAAGTGATGGTTGGGGGCTGGGGGCTCCCCAGTGAGAAAAGGTGGGAAGGATGAGGGGGTGGGGAGTGAGGCGGTGAGGAGTGGAAGGTCATGGAAGCTTCCATCAAGCCCCTCCAAGCCCCAGGGGACGCTCCGTGCAGCACAGGCCATCCTTCAGCATCTGGGTCCCCGTTTGTGGCTTTAATTACGATGACATTTTGGCGTGTGTGGGACCACCGACCCTGCAGCCACAGGGAACATTCTCCAGTCCTGACTCTGCCTCCTCCATGGCAGGGATCTGCACTCCAGGCTCCAGTTCGGCTTGGTTCATTCTGCAAACATTGTTGAGCCCCGGCTCTGGGTCTGAGTCCGCAGAGCACCGAGTCCCCGTAGCCAGCCACGTGGATGGGGACATTTGCCCCAGTTCACACCGCCGGTAGCTTGGTCAGCCAGGATGGGACCCCAGCACTCCCCTTACACTGAACCCCCTCCCGGGCCATGATGCCACAGGAGGAGGTAGGTGACTTGTCCCAACTCTCACACTGGGAACAGGGGCAGGAAGGATGGCCAGAGGCGCTCCCTTTCTATCACGTGAACTACAACACCCCTTTTTCCAAGATCCAGGGCAACCATACGGCCCCCACAATCCACCACCACCACCACTGGGATTCAGGATCTGAATCCTGTAAAAGAAAAACAAAAGCCCCAGGGGGGGGGGGGGGGTGCGGCGGGGATGAGAAAGGCTCTCCCAGCCCCGCCAATTAGTCTCCTGTCAGGCCTGAGGGCGGAAGTGTATCCGGTTTGTTGATCTTCCTTGGCCCAGACGGGCTGGGGGTTGTTGAGGAGGCTGGCAGAGAACCACAGCCTTTGGTGATGGGGGCTATATTCAGATCAATTACACGGGGCAACAAACATTTGAATCATTCTCAATCCTAGCTGCTTGGATTTGAATATGCATGAGAAGCTGCCCAGAAATGACTAAAATACATACATACACATATATAGTCAAAAAGCCAGACAGGTCTGGGGTGACGACAAACAAGAGGCAAGTTTCCACGCTGGTGAAAGGGGGTGGGAAGCGTGGAGGGCCTCGTGCTGGATTAATTGATGAAGACTCATTCACAACCAGCGTGCAAATCCAGGGGCCCACGGCAGCTTGGCCCACGTGGGTCCTTTCGTCCAGGTAGGAAGCGCCTTCCCATTTACAGATGGGGAGACTGAGGCCGCGGGAACGAAGATCATACTGCTCGCTGGCCCCGTGCCCCATGAGGAAGGTGAGCGGTGATCTCTCTGCGCCCAGAGGCCTGCCTCTTCCGTGTGGTGGCGGCTCAGACCCAGAAAAGATCCCCTTCCACCCACCACACTCCTCCAGGCTCAGGCTCCGCAAAAAGGATGCGGACTTGTGCCTTCTGAACATCCTCACGAGAGAACGCAGTCACACGAGACCGTAGCCCATACTGAACAGGGGCAATCAGAAAGGAAAGGTTTCCTGGAAATGAAGAGTCCTACTTCTAAAAAATATTCTCGGGCGAGGGGCGCCTGGGTGGCGCAGTCGGTTAAGCGTCCGACTTCAGCCAGGTCACGATCTCGCGGTCTGTGAGTTCGAGCCCCGCGTCGGGCTCTGGGCTGATGGCTCAGAGCCTGGAGCCTGCTTCCGATTCTGTGTCTCCCTCTCTCTCTGCCCCTCCCCCATTCATGCTCTGTCTCTCTCTGTCCCAAAAATAAAATAAAACGTTGAAAAAAAAAATTAAAAAAAAAATATTCTCGGGCAATGACAAGAACGATAAAATGGGCATAGCTGAACACCGAGCCAATCACGTAGACGCTAAAGCCAAGAAAATCTTCAAACATGGGGCAGAAAGGCAAAAGAAAACACAAACTACCGTGTCTCTCTCACACACACACACACACACACACACACACAAAGGCAGCATGAATACGTGTGTAGAATGGATCCTCACTTTTTTTTGAAAGTTATTTAATTTTATTTTGAGAGAGACAGAGGGAAAACGCAGTTGGGGAGGAGCAGAGAGTGGGGGACAGAGGATCTGAAGCGGGTTCCGTACTGACAGCACGGGGCCTGATGTGGGGCTTGAACCCGAGAACCGTGAGATCATGACCTGAGCCAAAGTCAGACGCATAACTGACCGAGCCATCCGGGTGCCCCGATCCTCAATTTCTAATACCAGCAGAAATACAGGAGAAAAAACAAAAACTAAGCAATGATGGACGTAAATTTCTCTGGGCTAAAGAAAGGCTTGCGTCTCCAAACTGCAAGTCCCCCAACTACCAATGGTTGAATGGGAAAAGCTTTAAAAGATGCATCCTCTCGAGGTGAAATGTCATGTCCTGAAAGAACTTCCGAATTCCAAAGATGCAGAAAAATCCTAAAATCGTCGACAGTGAAAAATCAAATGACCTGTAAAAGAAGAAAAGGCAGGTGTCTTCGGGTGCATCCACCTGGCAGGTGCCATCCAGCCCGACCGTCAACCCCGTGGGTGAGGGCAAAGCAAAGACACATCCAAACAGACACGGACTAGAAAGTTCCCCATCCATAGGTCCACCCTGGAAGATACACCCAAGGATATGTCTCCAGCAAGACACAAAAGGGATCCAAGAAAGAGGGAGACAGAGCAGCCAAGGAACGAAAAACTGTACTCTGCACCCAGGGACGCAGCAGGAAGAAGGATCACGGGATGACGACAGGGTAACGCACCTCGAGAGCAGATGGCACAAACTCAGTCGCGAAACTGGAAGGCTCTGGAAAGAACTCCTGCAACAGGGAAGGCACATTCCTCTTCAGCAAGTACGGTAGACAAGATCCGGACAATCCCAGTGATAAGAAGAAGGCGAATCGATGCATGAAATTTTAAAAACTTGTGCACTGGGACGCCTGGGTGGCTCAGTTGGTTAAGCGGCCGACTTTGGCTTAAGTCATGATCTTGCGGTTTGTGAGTTCGAGCCCCGCATCGGGCTCTGTGCTGACAACTCGGAGCCTGGAGCCTGCTTCGGATTCTGCATCTCCCTCTGTCTCTGTCCCTTCCCCACTCGTGCTCTGTCTCTCTCTCTCTCTCTCTCTCTCTCAAAAATAAACATTAAAAAATAAATAATAATAATAATAAATTGTGCACTGCCCCCTTCACCTGTCGACATCAGATTCCTCCCTCCTGTCCATATCTGCGGTCAAGAATTGTCACATCATCGTGATAGTGAAAATGCTGGCCATTGATCTGAATTTGTTTAGAATCAGCTGACGGTCAAAGCACAGAAATACAGTCACAGAACAACGTACGCAGTTTAAAGCTTGGCGTGCAGAGACTAGAGGCGTGGGGGCCAGAGAGGGAGGGAAGGCAGAGGGAACCACGAGAACCTAATCTCACTTCAATGTCGTGGCCAGTCAGGAGATATTGACCGGCAGTGATGTGTTGAGAAAGGGAAGTTTATCACGTGAAGCGCTAAGGGTTCTAGAAGAAGCAAACATTTAAAAAAATCTCTGGCCAAGGTTGGGGTTGCTGGGAAGTGATATTAACGCAAGCCAAACGGTCTCATTTCCTTGTGAGGAGTAAATGCTTCCGTTCATTCACCACATATGTATTAAGCACTGACTATGGGGTTGGCCCTGTGCCGCATTCTGGGAGTTCGAAGGTAAGCCAAAACTCAGTCCCTGTCCTCCAAAACCTGGCAGTCTGGTGGGGGAAGATAGATGTTAGTTGTGTAAATAAAAATCATATAAATAAAGGTAAAATTGCAAACGTGGCGAGTGTAAGAAGAGATGCACACTGGTGCAGTAAGAGTGTAGCTTGGAGACATTTGACCTGGAGGGGGAAATCAAGGAAAGAGGCTACAATCAGGCTGAAAACTTTAGAAGGACAGTGAAAAGCTAAGGAAGCACGAGGAGGAGAGGAGAACATTTCCCAGGGGGAGCAAGCAGCATGTGCAAAAGCCCTGTGGCAGCAGGAAGCAAAAGCCTGAAAGAAAACCAAGATCCTAGAGGATAGGGCAAAAGAGAGAGGAGGCAGTGGAGGGGGAGGCTAGAAGGAAGGTGGGTTGAGGTTACATAGCCCGGTGGGAAGGATTTGGGTCTAAGAGCATTGGGGTCATCAGCACATTCTGTTCCAAAGAACTGAGTAAGACAGAAGGTTCCCCAGCTCACTCTATGAGGCCGCGAATTAAGAGAGAGGTGCCTTATGATCGCATAGGTTTTATTCCAAGAGTGCAAGGGTATGTAAACATTAGGAAACCATTCAATTATTACATCTCTGCATGAGTACATTAAGGAAATGTAACATGTATACAAGCATTTCATTTCAGTAGGTCTGAAGAGGCATTTAGCGAAATTTTAAAGTTTACTCCTGACTCTTAACCGTCATTTTTTTTAAAAAGCCAGCAAAAGAACGACACTTTCTGAACTTGATGAAAGGCATCGAGCAGAACAGACAGGAAGCATCACCAAGAAAATGATGCCTAAACCCACCCCGCGGCGGAGATCCCGGCCGCACAGAAACATGAGACAAAACAGGGCGTAACTTAAAAAGTGAAGAAACGGGGGCGCCTGGGTAGCGTCCGACTCTTGATCTCAGCTTGGGTCTTGATCTCAGGGTCGTGAGTTCAAAAAGTGAAAAAAAACCAGAACTGTCCTTCTGTGCAGATGATATCATTTTTAAAACTCACACATCAGAGGAAAGCAACTGAAACATCCTCAGAACTCATGAGCGAGTTCAGACACCGGTCCTCTAAGAGTGGGCACTGGACCAGCAGCAGCGGTGGCCCTGGGGAACTTGCTAGAAATGCAGACGCTCAGGCCTGCCCCTAGACCTGCTGAGTCAGAACTTGGGGCGGGGGGTGGAGCCGTGTGTCTTTCAACAAACCATCTAGGTGATTCTGACGGGTGCTAGAAGTTTGAGAACCGTGGTTTTAAGGCACTGGGGTGAAACAAGGAATCCCATTGAAAAACCACATGTAAATAAATAGCTGAAAAAAAAAAGATTCTGGTCACCATGCAACAGATGTCGTGATAAATATGTGCGTTCTCGGGGCTCAGTCGGATAAAGGTTGGACTTTTGATCTCAGCTCAGATCACGGTCTCATGGTTCATGTGATCGAGCCTCACATCGGGCTCTTTGCTGATGGCATGGAGCCTGCTTGGGATGCTCTCCGTCTCTCAAAAATAAAATAAAACTTAAAAAATATATATATATATGCGCATTCTCCACATGGGTGCGGAGTGTGAGTTTTGGCATTGGGTGTGAGTTTTAACAGCTTCGTTGGGATCTAACTCATACTATATAATTCACCAAGAGTAGACAACCCAATGGTTTTCGGCACATTCACAGGTAATCTACAACGATCACCACAGTCCGCTTGAGAACATTTTCATCACCCCTGAAATAGACCCTTCCCCTTCAGCGCTTACTCCCTGTCCCTCACTCCCCTCCAGCTCCGCCTTGGACAACCCTTAGTCTACTTCCTGTCTCTACAGATTTGCTTATCCCGGACACTTCATATAAATGGAATCACATGCCCTGTGGCCTGGGGTGCCTGGCTTCCTTCGCTTCCAGAACATCTCCAGGGTTCCACCACGTTGTATCGTGTGTCAGCGTTTCGTTCCTTTTGATGGCCAGGCAATATTCCACCGCCTGGAGAGACCATATTTTGTTTACCTATTGAGGACGGTTTTCCTCCAGTAAAGGGAGCTGGGCGCACGGCAAAGTGGATGGGGGGTGAGTCTGAGGCCAGGCTTCGGGGCTTCCTGAGCTGAATTATCTTGGACAATTCACTCGTGTCTTTGAGTGTCGGTTTTCCCACCGTTCAGAGGGGTGACCGCCCTGCCGGAGACCCAGGCCCGCCTCCCCTGGTGTCCAGGGGAGCCTCACCCCGGGGTACCTGACATGACTGCCGGCCACAAGCCATCTTTGGATTGACAAGAAGGAGAACCACACCTGCTAGCATCTGGACGTGGACGGAGAGGCCAGAGGAAGCTGCTGACAACCCAGAGCGGGACGGTTCCCAAACTCCGGAGCAGGGACCTGCCAACACCGACCCTGAAGGGGTCCCTCTAGCTGGCCTTCCAAGAGTTTGACGGAGAACAAAAGTACGTGAACCCCCAGACCTGTCCAAGCCCAGGATGACATCAGGACAGATTCTAAAACGGAACCTCTAGGTCCTGCTGGCCCTGATGTAGCCACCAGGCTCCCGTCGCCCGGAAGTCACCCCTGGTGGGCAGACACGGGGCAGACCACCACGAGAGGGTCAAGGCACCGTGAGGCCCGAAGCCCTGGCGTGTGTGTGAGCAGGAGGACAGAGGGCAGCCAGCAGAGCAGGGGACGGCCAGGAAGCTGTCCTAAGGAAGGGGATGTCCAAAGCACCGGCTGAAGAATGGGGGGAGGGCATCTGAATGGAGAGAAGCTGGCAAGGAGGGGGAGCCCTCCTAGTGAGGCCCCTGGAGTTAAGAGAACAGAGGGAAAGAGCACGGGGCATTTAGGGAAGTACTTCTCAGCCTGGGTGGACATGTGGCAATGTCTGGAGGGAGACAGGTTTAGTTATCACAATTAGGAGGTGGGGGTACCAGGGGTAGAGGTGAGAGCTGCTGGTAAACATCCTACAGCGCACAGGACAGCTCCCCGCAATGGAGAACAATCTGGTCCAAAGTGCCGAGAGTGCCGTGGTTGAGAAAGCCTGATTCCAAGCTTCAGATGATGGTGACCACGTGCAGGTCTGGAGAAGAGGGTGGTGTAGACAAGGGAGGCTGGGAGCAGCCCTGAGGAGCCTAGATGGTCTCCCAGACTAGTGGGGAGCCATAGAAGGTGTTAGGTGGAGGGGCGATCCCTCTGATCTGCGTTTCAGATGCATCTTCTGGGCCTCAGAATGGAGAATGAATGGACAGAGGGTCTTCTGATGCTACCACACTGGCAGGAAAGTGGCCCTTCTTTGTTAAGGGCAGGACGTGGGATACCAGAGATCTGCTAGTCAGAGCAGGTGTGGGCTCTTCTTCGGATAGATTCCCATCAGGCAGCGTGTGCTCGCCCTCGGACAGGGTGCCCGTAGGGCAGAGGCAGGGCCTGGAACTACACACCCGGGGGCTTCCCGAATCCTTCCTGGCTCCGGTCGCATTGAGGGTGACCGCAGCCCCCTGCCCAGTGCTGCCCAGCCCCCATCGATACACAGCTGTTGACAAACCCCATTTTTTCTTGCCATTGGTCTCTCGGAGGTGTTGGGCTTAGGTGAACACCTCATGGGACCCCCTCTGAGGGGCACTGGCTTCCATCCCCCTCCCCCCCTGCCCCAAAACAGCTGGGGTTCCCCCCCCCCATGGCTCTGTTCACCCACCTCCTCATTACCTTACTCCACAGACACTCTGGCAGGCTAGTAGGCTGGGCTGGGCTGGGTTGGGTTGGGGTTTCACAGAGCCTGGCCTCCCTCAAACACTTAGATTTCCTGTCAATTCCATGATGGGGGGGGGGAGACAAGAAATAGATTTCCTGTCAATTCCATGATGGAGGGAGACAGGAAGTAGATTTCCTGTCAATTCCACCATCCAGGGAGACAGGAAGTAGATTTCCTGTCAATTCCATGATCAAGGGAGACAAGAAATAGATTTCCCATCAATTCCACGATCTAGGGCGATCTAGGGGAGAAGACCCAACTGTCCCGGAGGAGCCCACAGCTGGGAGGCCAGGCGTGGCAGCAGTGACAAGGTGAGACAGGTGCTCTGATAAAGGGAGGCCAAGGAATTCAGAGATGTAGAGCACACCTGCACTGCGCTATCAGGGAGGGCTTCTTGGAGGAGGTGACCAAGAGGCTACGTGTTGTAGAATGAGCAGGAGGTAATCAGGCAGACGTGGGGCAGTTGTGATGTGTTCCCGCAGAAGGGGAGGGAGCAATAGAGGCTGCCCAGGGGTGAGGGGGAAGGTAGGGGTGAGCTGGGCAGCTGCCAGTATCCAGGGTAATGGGCACCGCGGCCATCTCTGCTCAGCATCTTCCCCATCATCCCTTGCTGCAGCCCTCCTCCACCAGGGATCGTTCCAGGAACCCAGGCCTGTGCTAGCCAGGGCATGGCCATCCCCTCACCACAGGGGTGACCCAGTTCCGGCCCGTGAGAGGCCACGGCGTGTTTGTTAGGGACAGATTCGTGACTGCCATTCATACCAGCAGAGGAGAGCTACAAGCCGCCAATGAGAGCTAAGAAAGGGGCACACCACCAGCTGGACAGCCCTCCCCCCGCCCCCGCGAGAGTCCCCTGGCCGTGTCCAGGGAAGCCGGTACCTGTGACCAAGCGGCCAGGGGACTGGGAGGAACTTCTGCTCTTCCACGTGAAGCAACAGCTTCACTTTCCCTGCAGGGGCCGGCAGGAATGGGGAGCCCGTGAAGCCAAGGTCTGGGGTGAAGGGCAGAGACACGGCCGGTAGCCAGGAGAGAGGGGTTTCCACACGAGACGGGCTCGACAAGATCTTTGTCGCTGACTGTGGGTCACGGAATTGACTGGAAGCCCACGAAGCGAGGAAGAGAGAGGGTGTCAAAGAAACCCTGAGCGCGGCTGACAGCAGCCTGGTACTCCGCGTGCCAGCGGACCCTGGGCCCCACCTCGGCACCTGCCGCCCGTGGCTGCTGGGTGGAGGCAGGCCTAGGAGGGACCGTTGCAGCCACCTTGGAGGACGGCAGTCAAGGGAGGGTCTCCCGAGAGGCCGACTGGGGACAGTGGACTCGGGCTATTTCCCCCAAAGTGCACAGCACAGGCTGCTGGCCGGTTCCCAGGGAGCCCTGCCTGACCGGTGGCATGTGAGAAGTCCTATAGGCCAGGAGAGCTCAGCTGGCCTCTTCACAAACGAGAGCTTTTCACTGGCGTTTTCCCGCTCTCTCTCCCGTACTGTGTACTTCGGGTGTGTTGGTAAGTAGATGATTTACCTGTGGCTGCAGGTCACCGAACTATGAGGCTCGGTGCCCTGTAGGGCATGGAGGCATTTCACAAAGGCCCGCTGGGCCCGGACTGGACTCAATGGCGAGTTGTGCCTTTTGGGTGCCTGGCTCCCAGAAGGAGCTATCTGGATGTCAAGTATAAGAGAGGAGTTCGTGTTGAAGATGGTGCCCATACATACTGCATCAGGACCTGGATGTGGTACTTTGTAGTTCACAGCGTCTTCCGCTGGGGTGGGGGCAATGCTTAGCATGTATTAGATGCTTAATAAAATGGACTGCAGGTGCACGTGTGAACACCAGGCTGACAAAGGTGGGGTCCATGCATGTTTCAGCCTCCAGTCTACCTCCACACCATGCGGTCTGGGGACTGGCCATCTCCAAGCATACACCCTGAATATTCCAGCCTGATCACAACAGCTCCGTCGATAGTCAGTGAGGACTGCGGTGACCCAGGCGTCAGCAAACAGCCTTCCCCTGACCACAAGAATGGATCCAACAATGGGCATAGTACCCAGTTTAGCCCACTGAAAAGGGGCTAAGGGGATATCTCCTGGGAGCTTCTGGGAAAGTTTTCTTTATTCTCTCTGCCTCTTCTCCTTCTGGATGTTTCTGTAGGGGTGAGCATATACCTGCTGCAGCCATCCTGCTATCTGAGGACGGGGCCCACATGTGGGGGAGACAGAGCTGGGAGAACTGCAGGGAAAGGGATCCAGGCCCCTGAATCAAGCCACACCTGCAACCCACCTGCCCTTAGCCTGAAGCATAACCCTATTGTTTAAGTCAGTGTGGGTCAGGTTTCCTGGTCACTTGTAGCCCAGAGCATCCCACTGGATGGCCTGCGTGAGAGTGGAACAGAGACGGATAGGGGAGGAGCAAGCCACACAGCCTCATCCTGGAGGCCTCAAAGGGACGACAAGGAATTTGGGCCTCACCTCAAGGGCCGGGTTGGGGGGCAGGAAGAAGGAGGAAGTTAAGCAAGGTGATGACTGAATTAGCAGTCTTGACAAATCACTTTGTTGCATAGAAAATGGATTTCAGGGCCCAGACTGGAAGCAGGGGACAAGTGAGTGGGTTTTTATAGTCAACAGGCTACAGCGAATACAGCAGAGGCCCTCTGGCTGCCGGGCTCCTAGGTTCCCCAGACCCCCGGGGTGCCGTTTTCCCTGGGCATACTGGCTTCGGGAAGTGAGAATGGCAGGGGTTCGCCTTGTATTCTGGACGACACTTCAGAACATCATCTGGCAAGAATATGGCTTCTAGACCCCGCAGCTCAAGACCCACCGGAAGCAGAGAGGGGGTGAGGGCCTAGGGAGTCACCTGCTCATCCCCTAAATGGGATTCCACCCTCCCACAGCCTCCCTGAACCGGGTGAATGCCCCCTTTTGAAGTGGGTCTTCCCCCAGGAGCGGCAGAGTTGTTCTGAGTTCTGTGAGCCTCTCTAGCGAATTAAACCCAAGGAAGGGATGGGATGACTTCTGATGTACAGCCAGTGGGGTCAGAAGCACAGGTGACGGACAGCCTGAACTGATGGCTGGCGTCCTGAGTTAGAGGAGGTCATTGGGACCTCCAGGCCACCAACAGCTGGCACAGGCGGTCTTGTAGGACCGAGCCTCTAACCTGCGGAACCTACTGGTGTCAGAACCTGCTGGTGTCAGAACTGCGTTAAATCGTAGACAGCCCGCTGGTGCCACCGAGAACTGTCAGGTGGGTGAACCCCCCTCTCCTACACTGGAGATTGATGCTCAGACCCCACCACCAAGAGAGAAGACAGCCCCGCGTCGAAGACAAGGAAGAGAAGGTCTAGGTCTGGCCGGGAATCTCGGCCACCGGTGGCACCGTGGCCATTCATCTCGCATTTTGGAATCACCCACTGTGTGCCAGGCACTGGTTTAAGTGCCAGGAGATAGACCCGTGGCGCATAGGCAAGCCTGCCCTCGGGGGCTCATGGCACAGGTCACTGTCCGACGACCAGCAGCACAAGGAAAGGCAGTGTGAGGCAGGGACAGTGGGGCCTCGGTCCCCAGGCTTCGGGACTTACAGTGTCCTCCTTTCATTTAGAAGGCGGAAGCAGATTTATTCACACACACACACACACACACACACACGCTGTCTGGCACTTTCATCGTGTGCTCCCAGGTCTGTGAGATGTAGAGAAGGATACAGACCCCTTATTCTGCCTGTGAACTTCAACACTTTACAAGGTGAAGATGTGGCAGCAAAAGTCTGCAAAGCCTTTTCAGACGGTAAGCCCTGGGCTCTGCCCTCGTGCCCGGGGCCACGCCGCATGTGTCCGCGACGGGGCAGCTGTGAGGGGCCACCTTTCAGCCAAATTTCTAAAACCGGAAGCTTGGCCCAAACCTGTAGCCAGGAGGGGATGGGGAGGGGACAGAGGGAGCCGAGCGTGGAGACGGGATCAGGGGTCCCGTTCGGACTGCTGCCAGCCCTGCGGCTCTCCGCAGCCACGTGACCTCTCCTGCGGTCCGTTTCCCCCGGGGGTAGAGCCCGGGGGTTGGCTCCAGAATCTTTATAGCACAGCTGCTGCCCTCTCTGGGCCATGTGGCGGGCAGCCGGGCAGCCGTGGCTGTGAGAAGGGAGGAGGGCATTTCAGCCCGGTCCAGAAGGAGTAGAATTCTGACGGTGGAAAAGCTGGAAGGGCCATAGGGACAATAGGAGTCCTCTGCTCCGAGGGGAGAGTTCAGATGCACCAGTGTTTGGGGATGTGAAAAGCCTCTGGGTCTGGTGCAGTGGAGGGGTGAAATAAAGCTGGAGACCTACTTTGGAGCCTGCCCTGGAGGGCCTTGAGCGCCAAGCTATTAATCTGGGGCTGGGGAGGCGCCACGGGGGTGGGGCTCTGGCTCTCACCTCCCGTAGCCACACGGGTGCAAGATAGGGGTGGCAGCCGGTGCTCCCGGGGGGCTCCAGTTCCCCTGTCACCTGGCTGGGCCTCCACTCCAAGGTCGAGCGTGACCCGCCCCCTCAATTCCAGCAAAGGAGCCCGACGAGTCGAATATGGCAGAGACGAGGCCGCTGGCTTCAAACCCGGCTTCCTGACCGTTGAGCCAGCACGCATGCCAGTGGCAACTGGCCCCAGCCCGGGTATCGGCCCCTTCGGCCAGAGCTGGGCTGCCGCCGTGGCAAGTGCAGGTCTCGTGTTCCCAGCCGAGCCCTCGTCAACAGGCATCACGCTTGTGCTGGGGAAGAAACCATGTGGCTGCCGGCAGGTGCCCCGTTCGGGGCTCTCTTTCCCTCCCGGCCAGCGGTGGCTCGTTCCCGGAGGAGGAGGGACGCTGCCCCGCAGGGTGTCTGGAGTCCCACGCCGACCTCCTTTTAGGGGTGCGACCGTGGGCAATTTACACGGCAGTCTCATCTGACGCCGGGGCGGGCACACCTTCCCGGCCGGTAGTGGAGAGGGGGGAGGTAAAGTCACGATTCCGGCTGGCACCCAGGCTTAGTGACAGCCTCGGAAACAATGAGACGACAGAGCACAGCCTCCCGATTCTTGTTTTCTGTTCGTTTTTTGTTCCCCCCTTTTGGAAACCCACAGCATCCCTGTAGCCCTGTAGTCTTAGGTTGGTACAAGCCGAGAGCGGCATTTCAGAGGGGGGCTCCCCCTTAGGTTATGAGCACAGCTGAAATCCCCTTACACATCTGCGGCCAAAGACGTTCCTGTGAGCACGGAGCATGGGGCTGTCTTGTCTCTGGGGAAAGGTGGGAGGTCTTTCTGGAAACACCTGTCCCCGGTTTCCCAGGAGATGTCAGGAGGCTCCCGGAGACATTTAATTATCTTCCTGCTCGGCAGCGGGGAGGCCCGGGCCTGGCTGGGGCTGCGGAGGAGCAAGGCAGCCCCTTCCCAGCCCGGGCCAGGGGCAGGCAAGGCCCCCCTGCCTTCTGAGCATTCCCCACCCTGGCCCATCATCTACCCAAACGCCCCCGTTCGCAGGCCCCCTTTGAATCGGGCAATGTGCACCCATTACCGTAACCCTGGGCCCTTGCTGGAGTCTACCCTGCCTCTGTCAGGATTTTTCAGGAAGTGTTAAGTAATTTCAGGTCTTGCCATTCTCATAGATCCCCCCCCCCAAACCCCCATTTTCTGGGTATTTTGTCTTACTGTTTGATGTGGTACCTCGAGACCCCAGATGGCAGGTTTTATGCCCCAGACACCTCCTACAAATGCCAACAGGGCTCTTGAACTCTGCGTGGCCCGAGCATCTGGTCTGAGGCTGCTCGCCCAAGGAAATGTGTTTTCCTTCTCATTCTTTGCTTAAAAAAACACCACCACCAGAACCGGTCCATCTGGAATGATGGCTTCTCACACCATGGGGAAGCTCTCAGGCCGGATGCTAGGGGAGATGCTCTGGGGGGCCCTGAGTTCTCATGGAGATGGGGAGGTGGGGGGGGGAGGGGAGAGCATCGTGACCGGGCTGTGGGGGGGGGGGCGGGGCCGCAGGCCGTGGGCACAGCTCCCACCTCTGCCACCAAGGAGTGGCCTGGCCACCAGCCTGTTGCTTCTACTGTCTGGGCCCCGGTTTCCTTATCTGTAAAACCGAAGATAATTAATTCCCTTGGGATTTGTTTTCACTCACACACACACACACACACACACACCCAGTCTTGCACTCCCAGTTCTGTATTTTCAAAATGGCACTCAATGCTCCCAATGTTGTGAGAACAAAGGGGACCCCCAATCCGGCTGTGAACTTCGGGCCTTTCATTAACCTCCCCCCCCCCCCGCCGCTCACTCAACTGCACGATTTGCCACCTCAGTTTTCCCATCAGCGCAATGGGGGGACAGGTGGACTCGACCATGCCTATTTTCCTTTTAACTTGGATATTCTGCGATTCCAAGAAACATCGCTCTCGCTTTCGTTCTCTCTCAGAAATTAACGAGGCCCAAAAAGTTTCTCAGAATCACCCAAGTCCGAGGAAAGGATGCTAGGCCCCAGGCCCAGGACCGGGGAGGTTCGGTGAGACTCGGGACCAGAGGTCAGGAAAGGAGGGAGAGACTGGTTTGCAAAGAGGAGTGGGGACTGCAGAGACACTGATGCAGGAAACCGGGACTTGGGGACTCTCGGAAGGAAAGAAAGGGGGGGAGCCGTGACCCCCAGGGACAAGTCTCCCACCTTCTGAAGAGGGCCCCGCACTCCTGTCTTTGCTCAGGATGCCCCTGGTGCTAGCACGGTCCTTTCCGCTCCTACTCACTCTCCAAGGCCTGACTGAGTTCCCATTTCCCACCAGCCCCGGGGGCGGGGGTGGTGGGGGGCACACTGTTACTGCAGAGAAATATTTTAGGCTCTGAGGACCACGTGATCTCCTCCACAACTCACCCCTGCCCCTGTAGCTGAGAGCGGCCCGAGAGGATCTGAGAAATGGGCGTGGCTGTCCCACGAACACTTTATTTGAATTTCAGACACTTTTCATGGGTCACAACATGTTGTTCTTTCTTTGATTATTTTTTAAGCATTTACAAATGTGGGCAATGTCCTTACCCCAGGGACTGTACATGTGCGGGGGGCGGGCCATAGTTTGCCAGCCGCCGTTCTGGCCTCTTGATAACTGAAAGTGTGGCTCAAGGATCAGCCCCGGGGTTCCTGGAAGGTGGCAGCCGGCCGTGTCTGGGAGTTTGAGGAGAAGGCAGAATTTCAGGGGCCCAGGCAGATCTACGGATTCAAAGCCTGCATTCTGGCAGGCTCTCCAGCTGACTCGTGTGCACGTTCAAGTTTTTAAGATTCTGATGCCAGGCTGTCCCCCGAGGATTCTAATGTAATGGGTGTGGGCGCAGCCTGGACCCAGGTGGTTCTACTGTGCCCTGGAAAGATTCCCCGTGGTGGGGGGGTGGGGGTGGAGGTCCCCACAGCTCCCTGGCCACTCCTCCACAATAAGCCTGTCGCTCTCTGAGCTCCTCTGACACCAGAATACCACCTAAGCCTAATTCATGAAGGGTCTCAGACAAATCACCGTCTCCAGACATGGTGTCCTCCCCCCAGTAGATGAGCTGGGCTCCAGGATGCTTTTGTAGCCGTAAAGATACCCTCCTCTAACCCCCAGGTGAATCAACGGGAAGGACCCTCCCGATCCGGGGTCCTCCTAGCCTCCCCCCATCGGGAAACTTGTTCCCCCACTCAGGCATCAGAGCCCCCCCCCGAGGTTAGGTCCACACAGACCAGGACCCCACGCAACAAGCCCCCTTCTCCCCACTTCTCCCCTTCACGCTGAGTCCCCCAATGCCAGCCCCACCAGTCCTCTGCCCTCCTTGGGTCACCTGACCCAGTATTTCCCTAGTGAAACTTGGGGGAGGTGCACACAACACTGACTCAGGGCCTTGCGCCCCTCTTTCTCAAGGCCTCCTCTCCAAGTCCCCCTACCCACGTGGCAGCCTCCCACCCCCTGGAATTCCCAACACAACACGTTCACACCCTAGGCTTCGAAATCCTGGAAGGAGCCCTGAGAAATCATCCCTCCATATGTATGTGGGAAAACCAGGGCCCGGAGAAGGGGAAAGACGGCGGGGGGGGCGGGGGGGGGGTTGACCACCTACCCTTCTCCCCCACCATGGCTCCTCCCTGGGCATCAGCTGCCTCAGCCGGGGAAGGGAGAACAGAGCTCTGGGGTTCCTGGAAGAGAGACAGCCAGAGAGAGGGGCCAGCCGGGGCCAACTCCGTGCCAAGGGGACTTGACTGCCTTTGACTATACAAACAGTGTGGCCATGCCCTGGCCCCACCCCTTGCCGCCCTGCATGCCCAGCCCAGACCCTGGAGGCCAGAGTGGACAGCTGTGTGGCTCACCTCCGTCCCAGCACACAGTGACAGAAACGACTGCCCTTTGCTGCGTACCTACTATGCGCCAGGCACTGTGCTAAGCACCATGGTTCTCCGAGTTCATTCTGATATCTCCCTTTAAGGAACGATCGCAATGAGGATCAGAGAGGTTCATCGACAGGCCTGAGACCACACAGCTACAAAGAAAGTGGCGAGGGAGGGACGCTAGAAAAAAAGTGTCGGAGCTTGAAGGCTTCTCAGAGCCATCCTCCTCATTCTCTGGGCTTCAAGCCCACGTCTGTCTGTCTCTGTTCCTCTGGGGCCCTCAGACCAGGCTGGAAGTGGGCCACCTGTGCCTGCTGAGGCTTGTCCATTCAGCTGATGCCTCCGAGGTACTGGTTCTAGAAGGCAGGAGGAGCTGGAGGACGGGAACACCCACCCTCAGCACTTCTGGTCCACAGACCCTCCCCCCCCTTCTAAGCTCAGGCACATGCCTCTGCCCCAAGGCCAGCTTACAGCAAAGAGAATGCCTGGCCATTGGGATCTTCACCCCTGGGGCTGATTCCCTGCTCTGTGTGGTCCTGGGCCTCAGTTTTCTTCATCTGTAAAATGGGCATACCTATCCAGCAGGGTTACTGGAAGGAATGGAAAAAGTCACGAATAGGGCTTCCCGCAGGTGGTGAATAAATGGTGACCACGCCACTGGGCGTTGCGAGCTCTGCGAACTCTCCCCCTCCAGGGAGCGAGCTTTTCCTCAGAAGGAAAACAGAAGGAAGGAGTCGCCCGCACAGAGCCTCCTGGAATGTGGCAAGGCTTCTCGGTGCTGAACCCTGGGTACGAACCCTTCTTTAATTAGCTCTCAACTAAAAATAGCCCCTCCCCCACCCCCGCCCCCCGGAGGCTGCACACCTACTTCCTGGCCCGGCACCAGAGTGTGCCTAAGGCATGTCTAAGGGGTGGGGGGACCTCCAGCCTGTGACAGAACCTACGACACAGGTGGGTGCACAGAGCAGGAGGCTTTATTGAAGGAGATACAGAACCGGGCGAGGGCTCCTGCCGTCGGCCAGACCGTGCCCTCCGTCACCCCACACTGCCCGTGACTCCTAGACACCCCCGCTCTCCCCCCCCCCACCCCCGGCTCCTGACAGCCGACAACAGAAAGGGGTCTTACCCAGCCTCACCAGGGGTGCCCGAGAGGGCCTCCAGAGTTCTGTTCAGGAGATCGTGGAGGGGACAAAGGACAGCCCCTCCCAGGAAGTCACTGATAGGCCCGCCACACCTGCCCCTCCGTCCGCTGGCCCAAGTCCGTCTGTGCCCGGAAGACCCTCGTCACTTGCAGCTCTGGAGCCGGGTCCTGTGGTGCTTCTCCTCGGTCAGGAGAGGGATGAAGGTGTCGCTGTGGGAGATCTTCAGCCGGCTGCTCCAGCTCGGCCCCTCCTCCCCCGCGGGCTCCGGCAGGAGGCTGTCCAGGTCGCTGCGGGAGCACCCCGCTTTGCCCTCAGCCGCGCCGCTGGAGTTGAGTTCCATCAGCTCGAGCTCGTGCTTGGCCGCTGTCTCCAGGACCCGCTGCTTGTTGTAGTACCTGACGAAGTTGTTGATGATGGGATGGATGGGCAGGGCGATGGCGATGACCCCGCACAAGAAGCTGATGGCCGCGTTGAGCTTGCCCAGGGTGGTCTTGGGGTAGATGTCCCCGTAGCCAACGGTGGTCATGGTGATGATGGCCCACCAGAAGGACTGGGGGATGCTCTTAAACAGGGTCTCGGGGTGGCTCTGCTCCATGGTGTAGCCCAGGGCCGAGAAGACAAAGATGCCCACGGCCAGGTACATGAGCAGCAGCCCTAGCTCCTTGAAGCTGCGCTTGAGGGCGTAGGTGAGCGTCTGCAGGCCCGAGGAGTGGCGGGCCAGCTTGAAGATGCGGGCGATGCGCATGATGCGCAGCGCCTGCACGGCCTGCTGCACGTTGGTCAGCTCCATCATGCGGGCGCCCAGGTGCGTGAGCGTGAGGCTCACGTAGAAGGGCAGGATGGCCAGCACGTCCACGATGTTCATGAAGGACAGGGCGAAGTGCAGCTTGTTGGGCGACGAGAAGAGGCGCAGCAGGTACTCCAGCGTGAACCAGCCGATGCACGCCGTCTCCACGTTCTCCAGCGTCGGGTGCTCCACGCGGTTGCCGTCGGCGTCCAGGACCTGCAGCTCGGGGATGGTGCCCACGCACATGACCACCGACGAGACGAGGATGAGCAGGAAGGACAGCACGGCCACCACCCGCGCCGGGCACGACGACTCGGGCTTCTCCAGGAACTTCCAGACGCACTTCTGGCAGCGCCCCCAGCGGCCCTCGGCCGAGTCGACGCCCAGGTCGTCCAGGATGAGCTGCACGCGGCGCGCGATCTCCTCCAGCTCCTCGCGCTTCTCGCTCAGGTGGCTCTTGCAGCAGTCGTCCAGGAACTTGAGGTCCACCTTCCAGAAGTCCATCTCGTTCTTGAAGCAGATGGGGCAGATGCCCTTCTTCATGTGCACCTCCCCGAAATAGTACACCTCGATGACACACTTGAAGGCGTCCGGGTCCCTGTCGAAGTAGAACTCGCGCTTCCCGGGGTCGTAGTCGTCGCACAGGGAGAAGATGGTGTCGTAGCCCCCCGCCAGGCAGCCGATGAGCTCCGCCAGCCGGGTCTCGGGGTACTGGCTGAGGAGGTCTCCGTACAGCACCTGCCGCACGCCCCCCACGTTGACCACGATCTCGATGTCGTCGCCGGCCCGGGAGCCCTGGCTGCCCGGCTCCGGGAGGCTGCGCTCCGCGGCCGCGTCCATCCTCCCGGCGAGCGCCCGCTCCGCCTCGGCTCCGCGCCCCGCCGCCGCCGCCGCCGCCGCCGCCGCCGGTCCCGCAGGTGCCACCCGCGCGCCGCCCTCGGGGAAGCCCGCCCGGCGCCCGGCGCCCGGCTGCCTGGAAGGGCGGTCACAGCGGGCAGCAGGCGGCAGCGGCGCGCCGCGGGGGAGGCATGCACCCGGCGGCGGCGGGGCTCCGGGCGGGCATCGGGGCGCCGGGGCGCGCGTGGAGGGGGTGGGGGGGCTCTGGCGGCCGCCGGCCTCGCCCTGGGCACTCACCCGGCTCCCGGGCGGCGCGACCCGCCGCCCCCGGCTCGGCCTCCCTGCAGGACTAGGGTCTCCCCGCGGGCGGCCGTCCTCCTCCTCCTCCTCCTCCTCGTCGTCCTCCTCCGGCGGCGGCGGCGGCGGCGGCGGGCTGCTCCCTGAGCCGCGCGGGTCCCCGCGAGCGCCTCCCGCGCGGGACGAGTCCCGGAGCTGCCGGACCCACGCAGTCCGCCCAGGCGTGCGGAGAGCGAACTTGGGCTCGCTTTGCCCGAGCCGGTTCCAAGCACAATAGGGATTCCAGCCTGACGTCAAGAGCCTTTCAGACTGTACCCTCTTCTGGTGAAATTCCGCAAGGCACGCGCGGCAGCGGCGGGGAGCGGCTTCACCCTCGGGCAACACCGCCCCAGCCGCCCCGGCGCGCGCCCGCCCGCCCCTCCGGGGGACGGTCACCGAGCGGCCCGGAGCCCCGGCTTTTAAAGCGGCCGGCGGCCCAGGCCCCAAAGTTCTGGCCCCGCGGCCGCCTGTTGCTTGGCAGGAACGCGTGCCCGAGAAAGCCCCTTCCGAGGCTGCTCCCGCCCGCGTCCGCGGTCCCTCCGGGTCTCCGACTCCCGCCCGGCCTCCCTGGTCCTTGAAGGTTCCCTACCACCCCCGACGCTGCCCCTCGGGCCGTGGGCGCCACCTTTTCGCCTCCACCTCCACAGCGAACAGCGAGGACATCCAGTCCAGCCCCTGGAGGAGAGAAGGGACCTGGCCAAGGTCACACAGTGAAAAGGCAGTAGAGCCCGGTGTGGCCACTTCTTAATCCAGAAGCTTCCTGCAGTCCTGGCCGATTGATCTACCCAGGGTTAGCAGGTTGAAATCCCGCGGGGAGGCCCTAGCTGTCCACCACGTCCTGTTTTTCCGCAGCCCCCCCACCCCACGACCACTAGCGGCCAGAGCCCTTGCACCCCCGGGGCTCCTGCCTCCCCATTCCCCACTCCGCCTCCGAGGCTTGCCTGCCCTTCCCACACCCTCCGCTGTGTCTCTCTTCCGGGTCGTGGCCACCGCTGTCTTTCACCCGCTCACATGCCTGAACCCTCGCAATAGCTGGCAGGATGATCTACACTGAAAATTACTGAACATCATCTGTGACCCAGAGACCGTGTGAAAAAAAATATCCTAGAGGGAGAGGTGACTTAGGCGAGCACAGAGGATTTTTAGGGCAGCAAAACTATCCCGGGTGATAGCATAATGGGGGATACGTGTCTTTATGTATTTGTCAAACCCACAGGATGTACAACCGCGAGAGTGAACACCAGGGCAAAAACTATGGGCTCTGGATGATAAGGTGCCATTGCAGGCTCATCGATCGTAACACACGTGCCACCCTGGTGGGGGATATTGATAGGGAAGCTGAGCGGTGCGGAGCAGGGGGTAGGCAGGAAATTTCTGCATGTTCTTCTCAACTTTGCCGTGACTCTAATCTGCTCTGGAAAGTAGTCTGTTAGAAATATGATCCGTAGGGGCGCCTGGGTGGCTCAGTCGGCTGAGCGTCCGACGTCGGCTCAGGTCATGATCTCACGGTCCGTGAGTTCGAGCCCCGCGTCGGGCTCTGTGCTGACGTCTCGGAGCCCGGAGCCTGCTTCGGACCCTGTGTCTCCCTCTCTCTCTGACCGTCCCCCCTTCACGCTCTGTCTCCCTCTGTCTCAAAAATAAATAAATGTTAAAAAAAAATAAAAGAAAGTAAAAAAGAAATATAATCCGTAGACTCATCATCAAGGAAACGGCGATCAAAACCACAACGAGACATCACCTCACACCTGTCAGCACGGCTAAAATCAAAAACACAAGAAACAAGTGTTGGCGAGGATGGGGAGGAAAAGGAAGCCTTAGGCAGTGTTGGTGGGAATGCAAACTGGTGCAGCCACAGCGGAAAACAGTATGGCGTTTCCTCAAAAAATTAAAAATAGAATTACCCTCTCAGCCAGTAGTTCTGCTACTCGGTACTACCTAGTAAATATTACTAGGCATTTCCCCAAAGGATATGACAACACAAATTTGAAGAGATACACGCACGCCTATGTTTATAGCAGCCGTATTTACAATAGGCTTATTACTCGGAAATTTACTTATTTCCACATTACGGAAGCAGCCCAAGTGCCCGCCAACAGATGAATGGCTAAAGACGTGGTATACATATATACTATGCAATATTACTCAGCCATAAAAAAGAATGAAATCTCGCCATTTGCAACCACGTGGATGGAGCTAGAGAGTAAAATGTTAAGCAAAATGTCAGAGCAAGACAAATAGCACATGATTTCACTCATATGTGCAACTTAAGAAACAAAACAAATGAACAAAGGGAAAAAGAGGCAAACCAAAAACCAGACGCTTAGCTATGGAAACAAACGGGGGGTTAGCAGAGGGGACGAGGGGGGAAGGGTGCGGTCGGTGAAGAGGACTGATGCTCATGCTGAGCACTGAGTAACGTATAGAATTGTTGATTGACTACTCTATACACCTGAAACTAATATAACACTGTGTGTTAACTCTACTGGAATTAAAATTTACACACACACACACACACACACACATGCACACACAATTCTGTAGACTGTGTTTTTTTTTTTACATAGAACTTAAAATGTTTATTTTTGAGAGAAGGCCTGTGTGCACGAGTAGGGGAGGGGCAGAGAGAGGGACAGAGGATCTGAAGTGGGCTTCGCGCTGAGAGCAGAGAGCGCGTGGCGGGGCTCAAACTCACGAACTGTAAGATCATGACCTGAGCCCAAGTCAGATGCTTAACCGACTGAGCCAGCCAGATGCCCCTAGCCGGGTTTGTTAACCCTTAGTTTCTATCCATTAATGGATTATGAAATCAAGTTCCTAGGTCACTGACGGCACTTTTTTTTTTCTTTAATGAGTCAGTATCAAACATTGTATTAGGATACATCACACAAAATACATACCGTTTGGTGCAATTTCTTTTTACAAATTTCTGTCCTTTCCGCCTAAAATCAGCCTTACAACCTGTTACTGCAGAATAAGAAGGTGAGATTCAGAAAGGTTGAGTGATAACAATATTTGCTTTGCGCTTGGCTCGGGTAATTTCCACATGCTTCTCTCTGAGGAAATAAGATGTCAGGTAACCCCCCAAGATCACCCGGCAGGTGGCAAAGCCGGGGGTCTGAACCGCCATCCCCTGCTGTCACAGCCCACAGCCGTCACCCGCCCGTGTCCTGGTCACACAACTGATAACAGTGGAGGTGCGATTTGAACTGAGACCTGCCGGGCACAAAGGCCGATTCTTCTGTCCAGTGTAGTCCAGCACGCTGCTTCCTACCCACACCCCATATTCATGTTACGGTTCCTACTCACATCACTGGCCTTCTCAGTTGCTCCCTAGTTAACCTACAGAATTATGTTCAAATTGCATCTTAGTGTAAGTTTAATGGGCTTTAAAACACGCATTCATTTATTCAAATATTTATTGAGCTCCAATGGAAAGCGCCCAAGGGCGCGCGGGTGCGCGTGCGCGCGCGCGCGCACACACACACACACACACACACACACACACACACGCTCCACCCTGGCTATGGGAGCTGGGTTCATACTCCAGTAGAAAATATGTTTTTTTGTAACTAATACCTAGTTTGCAGTGAGAGTGTAGCTGAGAGGTGCCCCCAAGGAGTGGTGCTTCCTGAATTTCCCTACAGGGGGCGCCGAGGGGCGGCCCTGGATATCGTGGCAAGAAGTCGGAAGAGGCTGTGTTTGCTTAGGGCATTCGCTTGGCTTAGGTGTGCATTTGGGGGGTGTGATGGTGATCCCTCAGGCAGGTAGGGCCCCCCGACTCCAGCCACCCTTCGGTATGGTCTCTAGATCCAAAGTCTCTGGGTTCCAGATACCTTGCCGCTGCGGACTCGGGCGTCTGGAAGAGACTGCATGGAGGTTGAGCCCTGAGGTTTGAGGACCTCCCCAGTTTCCCTGTGCAGGGGTTACATGTCATTTGGAGGCGGGTCAGTACTGATGGGCGAAGCTGGAAACAGACCACATAGAGCCTAGTAGGTTCTGTGAGGAATCTGGACAGTCCATTTTTTAGAGCTCAGGTCACTCACTGCTCAGCAATGGGTTGATTATGCAATTAATTTATTATTAACCAGCATTTTTTCCTGAGATAGTATAGAAAACGTCAGCGTACAGGGGAGAAGCAGATGTAACATACAGCAGAGCAAACGTCAGCAGGCAGCTCACAGCTGAGCAGGCGCCACTGACAGCAGGTGCATGAGAGAGAGACAACTGTAAGTCACAGGTCAAGGCCAGGGAGGTATTTGCAGTCTGAGGGCTGGTAACAAAGGGAGGGCAGGGAGGAGGGCCCCTGCTGGAGGCG
The DNA here is from genome assembly GCF_018350175.1 of Felis catus. NCBI lineage: Eukaryota > Metazoa > Chordata > Mammalia > Carnivora > Felidae > Felis > Felis catus. The sequence continues at coordinate 132,346,695 of NC_058370.1, forward strand.
CTGAGGCCATCCTGAACCTACGAGGAGGGGAGAGGCGAGGCACAGGAACCCTGCCCTATAGGGAGCAGCCCCAGCACCACAGAGAGGGGAGCAGAAGACTGCACCCACTCACCCCTCCAAACCTGCAAGCCCCACGCCCCAGCCTCTTAGCCTCCTTCCCAAAGCCTCACAAGCCTAGAGCCCTGTCTGCTGACAGGCTGGAGCACAGGAAGTCCTCCCTTCTCACCCCACCACGCTTTCCCCATGCACCTGATTCACACGGCGAGTCACGCTTGCAGGGCGGGTCTGTGGATTCCTCCGCACTGGGTGCTCTCCCTGGGCCTGTTTGGGGGAGGAATTGTGTCCTCCCCCGAATTTGTATGTTGAAGCCTTAACCCCCAATGTGACTGTGTTTGGAGATGGGGCCTTTAAGGAGATAACTAAAATTAAAAAGGTGAGGCCCTGATCTAATAAGATTAGTGTCCATTTGAGAAAAGACTAACTAGTGATCTCTCTCTCTCTCTCTCTCTCTGCACACACACACAGAGGTAAACTATGTGAGGACACAGCAAGAAGGTGGTCATCTACAAGCCCGAGAGAGAGCCCTCACCAGAATCCATATCAGGACCTTGATCTCGGACTTCTGGCTGCCGGAAGGGTTTTGTTACGGAAGCCCAAGCAGACCAAGACATGCTTCCTCCTCCCTTACACCTGCCGCATCTTCCCTAGACCTCCCCCTTCTCCACCATGCTAGACACAGGCCCCTCCTCACTCTACCCCTACACCCAGTCCAGATTTTGTGGAGGGTTATGCTGGAATACCATAGG